>NC_091633.1:19495000-20745000 GCF_027580195.1 Bos mutus
CATCTCAGGCAATTCCTGAGCCCAAACCAAGATGATGCAAACCAAGATGGTCTAAACTAGTTCTGCCAATATTACTGACACCTGAGTCACACATCACATTGACAAGAGGGCCTGTGTTACTTTAAGGCCACTCTGGCTCAAGTGACTTGGCCTTACTAAAAATATCAAGGAGGGAAGATAAACAACATGAAAGAAGGGCTTCAGGGGCCAGAAATCTTTCCCCCAAGAGAACGTATAACCCAGATTCTTTCCTTACCACTTACATAAGAAATAAATTCCGGTAATGAAGGAAATACCTTAAAGTGTTACGGGCAAGCTTTAAAAACGCAAGATAACAAGAACCAAATATTAGGAACATGAAGAGAACTGCAAATACAGCAAGGAGAACTAAATTTGCACTGAAGTTCTGTGCTGTATATAGAGAGATAAAAAAGATATGTGCGTGTGTGTGTATGTGTGTGTGTGTACTGCTGAGGATATTTTTCAAAACAAAAGCAAGACACAGAGGGACAAAGGCAGCCAAAAAATATATATGACAACTTGGTTTACTAAAAAATATATGAAATTTATTTATTATAACGTGGATAGACTTTCTTTAGTCTTACCATTAAAGACACACAGATAGAGCAAAGGAAGCAAGTGTAGGAAAGGGAAAAGAGAGGGGGTGAGATGAGCATTGGTAAGTAGCGCAAGCTCGAGACAGTCAGACACTTAGCAACCCACAGTGAGCTGAGCGAGCTGGAGGGGCAGTGACCTCTTCAGAACTGGCAGGCGGGCCGCCCGCCAGTCTTCCTTCCTGACGGAAATCTTGCGGGGGTCGCCCGCAGAATTAATCCCGACTCTATAGTCCGCATCTAAGATTTTGGCTCTGGGCTCCCTTCTCTGACATCAAAAAGCCTCCAGAAGGGAGGGAAGCCAAACTGGTTCCCGAATCTGCCACAGGCTTTCTGGCCAGAGGAACGTGTTTCTCTCCTTCTGTTAGGTAAAGCAAGTTGAGGTTAGCTCTGCTTCATCTACTGGAGGCCTTGGAAACTGCTTTGAAAGAGGTCTGCCTAACTCGGAGTCTGGTTTTCCAAAGAAACGATTACATTTTCAGGCTAAGAGAAAAAATTTCACTGCATGTTGCCTGCGATTCAACATTAGATAGCAAAAAGCCCATAGTTTTTTGGGTTAATAAGTCTTAACTTATTAAGTATGTCTTAATAAGTACTTTGTTTCACCCCATGTCAGGAGTAAGTACTGCACTTCAAAATAATGAACAATATAGTCTGAATGAAGCAATTATATTCTTTCTTGGCTATGTATGTTGACTAAGATCTCAGTTCTTGCTTGAACAACCGCATTTCAAATATCTTTTGTGATTTTTAAGTACTTTCCAGATTTTTTTTCCAGGTTTTTTTTTTTTTTTTTGATGTGGACCATATTTAAAGTCTTTATTGAGCTTTCTACAATATTGCTTTTTTTTTTTTTTGAATGTTTTGGTTTTTTGACCACAAGGCATATGAGTGGGATCTTAGCTCTCCAACAAGGGACAGAACGCCCACCCTCTACACTGGAAGACGAAGATCTAACCACAGGACTGCCAGAGAAGTCACTCCAGACTTTTAAATTAAGGAAGTATCCAAATTTTTTTTAGTACTCTATGCTACATGTACTTAACTGTTACACACTTAGATCTACATACAAATCCTTTACAAAACTGACTTTCAGAATGCATTCATGGTCCCCCCAAATTAGCTAAAATATATTTGCATCCCGACTTCTCAAATAGACCTAATTTTCCATAAGGGTTAATTAACAATTTGAACCCCTCCTCCACCAAAGCTCTAAATATAAGAAACCATGTTTAAAATTTTTTCACTCCCAGAAAAAATTATCTTTATCTGCATTTTTCAATTAAAAGAATAATTTTCAAGAGAGATTCTCTTAAACATACCCAGGACCTAACACGGGAGCAGAATGAAATAAGGAGAGAGGGACAGACAAGTATCCAAATTTGTTCTATCTTCTAAAGCCGGGAAAAAAAAGTCCCATGTCTAATCACACTTGGAGAGGCATGTGATTTAGTCAAAGTCACAAGGAAAAGAGTAACAAAGCCTCTCATCTTTCTTTTTAAAAAATATTAAAAAGTAAAAATAAACAAACATTAAATGTACAGTGAGAAAAGACCCCGTGTAAAAAGATTTGAAGTCCTGGGTCTTGTGCCTGCATCTGAGTTCTTAGCCAAGTTGCCCAAGTTTGGGGGTTTGGATTTCATCATTTTTAAGTGCAAGCCCCAATATACATTTCAATGGTTTGTTTAGAGGTATGAGAAATCTGTGAATTACAAGTGCTACATAAATGCAAAGGGATTAATTCCATCAGTACTCTCATCTGCTGATTTTTATACATTCCCTTACCAGAATGCCTCAGGAGTAAGTGCTATTACGTTTTCACATACCCTTGATAACTGCATATACAGGGTTCTTTTTAAAGAAACAAAGCCTTTTTCATATAAAATTAAATATCCCAAGGCCCCCATGGGCAGAGCCGTGCTTGTACCCAGGCCCCAGGGGGAGTCATAGCAGGCCAGTCACCACAGCTCACGAGGGGCACTTGGTGGACACCTGGCTGGACCAGGGGTGTGGCGGTCGTGGAACACACATGCCATCTGATGTGAAACTTTCAAGAAGGAAGAGTTTAAGGGTGTCTTAAAAAAAAAAGGAGGAAGGCACCCCTGGACTGAGGCCAAATTTCCTTTAGAATGTAGCTTATGGAACCCGAATATCTTTGTGGGCTAAATAAGGCCCTAGGTCCTGCAGCAACTGCCATGCTGGCAGGAGGAAGACTGTCAGTGTAAACACCTGTGTCAGCGGTCAGTAAGGGAAGCTTCCTCTGCCCTGACAATCGAGAATAAGGTGCTCTGCAAGACTGTGAAGGAATTTTTCTTCCCTATTTTATTTTCTTATGTTTTTTAAATTGAGGTATACAGGAATTCTTTTCAAAAAACTTATTTCTCTATTTTTGGCCGTGCTGCACAAGCACCACGTGGAATTCGAACTCGTGCCCCCTGCAGCGGAAGCGAGGAGTTGTAATCACTGGACTGTCAGGGAAGCCCCAGGAATTCTTGATTGTACTATTTCTAAAGGTTTATTTTTCTTTTCACATTTAATAAGACAGAAAAGCACATCACTTTTGTGATGTACTCTACAGCAAACCGCTGTACAGGCTGTGGGTCTTAGCAACAATGCACGCTAAACCTGCTTGGCATGCAGAGTAAAGCAGAGAGTTTCTCTAAACACAAACTGCACATTGTAAAAGAGCAGACAGAGACCATCAGAAAGCATAAGCATCAGGCTGATTATTCCTGGGGGACCATTTATCCTTACTCAAAAGTCCTGGCAACTTCCATTTGAATAGCATTTGATTATCATCAAAGAATAACAAATAACAAAGCTCTTTTTCAGAAAATAAATAGAAATGTTTAAAATGGTGCTTCCCATTATTGTGAAAAAATTAAACTTTTTATGTAACTGAAATCAGTACTTATATGCAGATCAATTACTCTAGGTAAAACGGCAGTATTTTTAGTTACTGAAACTAGGAGGTACAGCAGTATGTAATATGAGACAATCTGACTTTAGGATACTTCTGAATAAATGCAACTGAACATGACTTAAAATCAAAAATCTTCTGTTAGTAATTCATACTGAAACTTTCCAAATTTGTCAATTATAAGTACCAAACTAACACGATGCAATTTTCTGAGTATAAGAAGGTCGTATGTTTTCTACAAGTCACTTCACACAGCATGTTCCAACATTTTCCTTATTAAACATGCACGCGCACACACACACAAAATAATATACACAAAAAGAAAAGCCTACCTCTTTTTCATTTCTAACAACTGATTATTGAGCACCGATCTCTCTTCTTCCAGCTGGAAAAAAACACACACAGAAAAAAAAGTTCAGTTCATAACAAGCCCTCAGAGAGGCTGATTTCTCATCCTGCAGGTCACATTCCCACGCTCCAGTGAAGCTAAAGCAACTGGCTTTCCTGAGAGGCAGTGAGAAAAGACCAAGTGTACATCACCATATGGACTGAACCCGTCCCCCTTGCATTCGAAGGGTGGAGTCTCAACCACTGGGCCACCAGGGAAGTCCCACAGTTACTAATTTACAAATCACGTATGACCTCTTCCTCAGGCACCTGAGAGCTGAAGTATTAAACAACACCATGTACATGCCATATCTTAAACATTCAATAAATGTTTCCTTCACTTGTTAGATGCATGAGGGGAAGCTTCACTATTAGCATTCTGGTTCCTTTCCTGAAATAACAGAAGGCAAATGTCACCAACTTGGGTAGGGCTAAGAATCGGTAATTTATTCTACAAGGGCGTCATCTTAGGCCTCTTATATTCCACTCATTTCTTTCTCACCTATAAAATAAAGTTACAAAAGAATTTCCAGTGGCCCATTAGTTCTAACGTTTTGTTCTTCTATGAAGGATGAAAAAACAAAAGATTCAGCTAGTCAATCTTGTGAGGGAAGACACACCTCTACTCCCAAACTATACCACAGAGTTTAGCCAAATACAGTCACACTGTTAATAACACAAAAAGGTGAACAAACTCTTACAGTTAAAAAAATCATTTCTTTTTTGGCTGTACTGGGTCTTGTGGCCATGGGCTTACTTGCCCCACAGCATGTGGAATCTTCCCAGATCAGGGATTAAACCCAGGTCCCCTGCATTGCAGGGCAGATTCTTTACCACTGGGTCACCAGGGAAGTCCTTTTTTTTTGTTTGTTTTTTAATCAAAGGATAACAGCAAAGACTCTGTAATGGTTTTCATTTATTTAAGAATTTATGGATTCTAGAATTTAAGATTCTAGGTTCCTAGAATTTAAGCTGCTACTCACAGTAAGTAGTTGTGGTCTTATTTCTGATTACGTGTCAGTTATGTATGTGCTTTGCTATAAAGGTCTTTATACTTTAAAAATTCTTCAATAGAAACATATATGTTTTGAACATGAGTCTATCAAGAAATCTACAGAGGTTAACATACAGGTTTTTTTCCCACTATAGACGTTCCTTTCCTAGTCCATTAAGATAAATCCTTCTGCTGCATGAGTAATTCACTTCACGGAAATATTTAGAAATTTTTAAAGAGTAAAAGGAAGGAAAAAGAGTGGGAGGCAAACTTTAAAAAATGAAATGAGAGAGGGAGAAGAACATCTGGAGAGTGGGATATGGAGATAAGAGGGGCTCTCATTCTCTCTGCATCCTTGTATGTGGTTTGTATTTATTTTTAAAACAAGGAAGACTGTTTTATAGTTATAAAAACTGAAACACAAGAAAAAAATTAACAAATTAACAAAGCTGCACCAATCAGCTTGCAGGATTTTAGTTCCCCAGCCAGGGACTGAACAAAAAAAATTAACAAAAAATTAACAAATACATAAGTGACATGGCAGGTAATTCACAGCAGAGAAAATACAAGCAATCAATAAACACTTGGAAAATCATTCAACACTGCAAAGAACAGCATGCAGAGATTCTCCCTGTTTCTTGGAGGATGAAGTTCTTGTGCCTGAATTTCCATGAAACAGAAATTTAGGGTACTTATTGTACTGCCTGTTATTTATTTTTTGGCTGCGCTGGGTCATCGTTGCCATGTGGGCTTTCTCTAGTTGTGGCAGGTTGGCTGGCATTACTAAACTCAATGGCCATGAATTTGAGCAAACTCCAGGAGATAGTGAAGGCAGTGCTGGAGAAGACTCTTGAGAGTCCCTTGGACAGCAAGGAGATTAAACCAGTCAATCCTAAAGAAAATCACAATGGTTCTTATCGCAGTTCTTTGTCGTGGTATGTGGGTTTCTCACTGCAGTGGCTTCTCTAGGTTCAGAGGACGGGCTCTAGGGCTCGTGGGCTCAGTAGTTGTGGTGTACAGGCTTAGTTGCTCCTCGGCATGTGAGATCATCCCAGACCAGGGATCAAACCCCTGTTCCCTGTATTGGAGGGGGGGATTCTTAACCACTGGACCACGAGGGAAGTTCTGTACCAATTCTTCATCAGAAATGGTGGGTATTTTTTATTTTTTTCCTTCTTCTGGTCCAGGATCGAATCCAGGATAACAAGTTTCATTTAGTAATCATATTCCTTTAGTCCAGCTGGTTCCTCATTCTTTCCTTGTCTTTTGTGACCCTGACTTTTGTTTTTTGGCTGCACCAATCAGCTTGCAGGATTTTAGTTCCCCAACCAGGGACTGAACCGGGTTGATAACACAAATGAACTTCTTTGCCAACCCAAAAGAGAGGCAAAACTATAGCACCATAGAAGAGAGAAATGGTGTTTAGGAATTGGGAAGTGACTGACTATAAAAAGAATATGAAAGAACTTCTTGGGGAGAAGAAAATCTTGATTGTAAGGGTATATTATATGACTGTATATATATGTCAAACTCACTGAACCATGTATCTATGAAAGGTGAATTTGTATATTTTATCTTAATAAATATAACTTTGGGTGGGGGGAGGCAAACCTAGACAGTACATTAAAAATCAGAGACATTACTTTGCCGACAAAGGTCCATATAGTCAAAGCTATGGTTTTTCCAGCAGTCATGTATGGATGTGAGAGTTGGACCATAAAGAAGGCTGAGCCTGAAGAATTGATGCTTTCGAACTGTGGTGCTGGAGAAGACTCTTGAGAGTCCCTTGGACTGCAAGATCAAATCAGTCAATCCTAAAGGAAATCAACCCTGAATATTCATCAGTGGGAATGATGCTGAAGCTCCAATACTTTGGCCACCTGATGCAAAGAGCCGACTCACTGGAAAAGACCCTGATGCTGGGAAAGACTGAGGGCAGGAGGAGAAGGGGGCAACAGAGGATGAGATGATTGGATGGCATCACTGACTCAATGGCCATGAATTTGAGCAAACTCCAGGAGATAGAGGACAGGGAAGCCCGGTGTGCCATGGGGTCACAAAGAGGAGACGACTTAGCGACTGAACAAGAACAGGCAAATTTGAGTAATATATACAATATAGGTTTTGTGAAAAACAAAAACTATTATTATATAGAGAGAGACTGTTACACAAATGAAGAGCACTATGGAAAGAAACACTCAACCATTTATAATGTTGCCTCAATGAAACAACAATAGGAGGAATGGTAACTTTGAAATGGTATGTATTTGTATTGTTTCATGTTACAAACAGTTCAGTTCAGTAGCTCAGTGGTGTCTGACTCTTTGCGACCCCATGGACTGTAGCACGCCAGGCCTCCCTGTCCATCACCAACTCCTGGAGCTTGCTCAAACTCATGTCCAATTATTTCTAATTGTAAAATAACATTACAATTTAAAAGAAATGAATAATTTTATTTTTTAGAGGTATTAAGTTGTTCACAGATAAAATGATAGTATGTCTAGGATTTACTTCAAATTAATCCATGAAAGAGTAGAAGGTCAATGAGAGTAAAATTGAAACAAGAGTGACCAACAGGGACTTTCCTGGTGGTTCATTGGTTAAGACTTCACCTTCCAATGTAGGGGGCATCGGTTCTATCCCTGGTCAGGGAATTAAGATCCCACATGCCTCAAGACCAAAAAACCAAAACATAAAACAGACGCCAATATTGTAACGAAGATTCAATAAAGATTTTTTAAATTTCTTTAAATTTAAAAATCATAAAAAAAACTTTACCAAAAAAAGAATGACCAAGAGCTGATTGCCTTTGGAGTTGGATATCTGGGAGTATCACTGAACTTGTTTGTAATAAAAGGTTAAATAAAAGGAAGGGTTATTTTACAGAAAACTATTAAGAATACAATGTTGCAGGGAAAATAGTATACAAATGATCGCGATTGAAGGGAACACTGGATCAGAAAACCTCAAAGAGTTCATCTGTCCACAAAACTGTTCTATAATGTGATAAACATGGTGAGTAATTTGTTTTAAATGTTGTCATTTAAGAAAATACTAGCTTGTGTGACGTGAAGGATGTGCTGAAGTTCAGAATCAAGACACACACTTCTGCTTCTGCAGGTCCAGTCGAACTACTTTGTAATTTGCCTTATATGTAATTATTCTTTTCTTTTGAATTTCATTTCAAAATGTGTATTTTCTGATTAGTATCACAAGCTCTAAAACAAAGGATCAATATCTGAAATTCTCCCAAATAATAAATTTTCAGGATTCAAAAAACAAACAAACAAACAAAAAACCCAAAAAGCTACTTGAATAAAAATTTTCCTGGAGGGACTTCCCTGGTAGTCCAGTAGCTAAAACTCTGGGATCCCAATACAGGGGCCAGGGTTCAATCCATGGTCAGGGAACTAGATCTCACATGCCGCAACTAAGAGTTTGCATTCCTTAACTAAAGATTCTTCGTGCTGCAACTAAGACCCAGTGTAGCCAAATAAATAAACAAATGTTTTTTAAAAACCTTTAGATCAGATCAGATCAGATCAGTCGCTCAGTCGTGTCCAACTGACTCTATGCGACCCCATGAATCGCAGCACGCCAGGGCTCCCTGTCCATCACCAATTCCTGGAGTTCACTCAGACTCACGTCCATCGAGTCAGTGATGCCATCCAGCCATCTCATCCTCTGTCGTCCCCTTCTCCTCTTGCCCCCAATCCCTCCCAGCATCAGAGTCTTTTCCAATGAGTCAACTCTTCGCATGAGGTGGCCAAAGTACTGGAGTTTCAGCTTTAGCATCATTCCTTCCAAAGAACACCCAGGGCTGATCTCCTTTAGAATGGACTGGTTGGATCTCCTTGCAGTCCAAGGGACTCTCAAGAGTCTTCTCCAACACCACAGTTCAAAGGCATCAATTCTTCGGCGCTCAGCCTTCTTCACAGTCCAACTCTCACATCCATACATGACCACAGGGAAAACCACAGCCTCAAGGAGGAGAAGCAATGTTCTGTTTTGTTACTGGCAGGCATACAGTAGGCATTCAATAACTTCCCAGGTGGCGCAGTTGCTAAAGAATCCATCTCCCAGTCCAGGAAAGGTGGGTTAGATCCCTGGATTGGGAAGATTCCCCAGAGAAGCAAAGGGCAACCTACACCAGTACTCCTGCCTGAAGAAGTCCATGGACAGAGGAGCCTGGCGGGCTGCAGTCCATGGGGTCACAAAAGTCAGACACGACTGAGCACACACGCATGGGCACATGGTAGGCACTCGATAACTATGTGGCACGTGAACAACTGTGTCAGATAGTCAGTGAGCTGGTGCTGTGCTCGGGTGTGAGTGGCAGTGGCACTGAGGAGCCTGGGTCCCCTCAGAGGAACTCTGCTCAGCTAGTCCAAGGGAGCCAGCGCTCAGTAGCTGCGATTATCACTGAATTCCTCAGGGAAGTGGTTCATGCGTGGGCGACTTCAGCCTCTTCTCTAAGCTAGTGTTCTGAGGTCTAAAATAGCGGCTCTACCTTGACAGCGCAAGTCAGGGCCCCAGCCCCAGCGTCTGAAGAGTTCTAGTCTGGCCTCCCACACAGACAGACTCCTGCTCTCAGAAGTGGAGAAGGTTAAGGTGGTGGGGGAGCGCGGAAAGGAAGAGGAGGATCTGGCAATTTCTGGGAACAGCCCTTTCAGAGAAGAAACAATTAATATTAGCTGTCTTGCCACACACACACACACACACATTTCTCTTTGTATACAGAACAAGAAGGACAGAAAGGAGAGAAAAAAGCAAATTTAATTTTATATGAATTTAACAGAAGAAATAAAAAAGCAAGTAAATATAAAAAATGATTGAGGGCAGAAAAATGTCCTTTTTTAAAATAAAAAAAAGTTGTGGCTGCGACACATGGCACGTGGGGATCCTAGTTCCCAGACCAGGGATTGAACCCCACCCTCTGCACTGGGAGCTTGGAGTCTTTTAACCACTGGACCACCGTGGAAGTCCTAGAAAAATGTTCTTTACCACAAAGACATATTCGTTTCTAAGAACTCTTACTAGGTTTATACTATACATTTATTTTGTAAAATTTTAAAGTAGAATATATATTTTTTTAAAAAACCTAAGATGTTAATATCATTTTCTTACATTTAAGCAAATTTTAATTGAAAATAATATCAAACATCATCCTGATGTAAAAGATGAGGAAGTCTGCATACTTCCACTTGCTTTCAAGTGTATCACCTCAAATTTTGTTAGTCATATTCTCTGTATGTTTTTCTTATTTCTCCTTTGTCTTTGATCTTTTTTTCTTTTTGTCTTGAGAATATTTTGACGTTACCTCCACTAAATGATCAAAACTGACATCGCCAATAATGGGATAAAGCAATAATGGGTATCACTTATGCTATTTTTCTGCTAAAAATGAGTGATCCAAATATCATCATGAGGAAACACTTGAGAAAACCAAAATGAAAAATTTTATATGTACAGGCCTGTTTTTATTTAGTCATAAAAGACAAAGGCAGAGAATCATTGCAGATAAAGATGACTGAAGAGACCTGAGTCAACTGGATCCTGAATCAGGTAAAGAAAAAACCCACAAAAACTATAAAGGACACCACCACCAACTGCCGAAGCAGGAGTAGGGCCTGTACCTTAGATAACAGTGTTCCATTTCCTGAATTTGACAATCGCACTGTGGTTAGGTATTCTGTGTTTTATTTTCACAACTTTCCACAAAGCATAAAATGATTTCCAAATAAAAAGTTGGAATCACAACTCTATTCCCTCATCTGTAGTTCCCTAAACTGTCAGCTTAGCTGTCTATTTACCTGGATTTAGTACTCACCTCTAGTCCCTTTGCCCAGCTTCCCTCGATCTAGTAAGTCTTTGGTTTGTTTTTTTTTTCCCCTTTAATGTTTTGGCTGCATGACATGTGGGATCTTAGGTCCCCAACCAGGGATTGAACCCACATCCCCTGCATTGGAAAGTAGGTTAACCAGTGGACCACCTGGGAAGTCCCAAGTCCTGTATTTTAAATCATGTCTTGCTTGGCTAAATTTTATCAGCAAGTAGCTACTTTGCAGGACTCACAGATGCTGCAGCTTCCAAGTTCTTTCATGTTCAGAAAAATCTGTCTTCCTACCTGAATAATAACTGCCTGGATACAAGGCTCGTGATCATATTTTCTGTCCATTAGAACTTGGGAAACAATGTAGTACGTTGTTTTTCCTTTTTTCTGGCATTGAATGCAGCTGCAGTCGGCTGTTTTTTCTTTTTTAGGGAATCTGCTTTTTCTGCCTGGGGACCTGAAGAATTCTCTGTATATTTTCAGAAACACCTGTTAGGTCCCTGTCTATTTCTACATATTTAGCAGTTCTGATACTGTATGGCTTTGGTCCTCAGTTTGTTTCCTTAACTCTTCCTTATCTCCACTCAGCTTGTATTATTTCATCTTTGTCTCTTTAAACAGTTGTTTTATTTACATCACTAAAGTTTTTTTTAATATGTATTTATTTGGCTGCACCAGGTCTTAGTTGAAGCATGCAGGGTCTTTAGTGGTGGCATGCGAACACTTAGTTGTTGCATGTGGGAATCTAGTTCCCTGACCAGGGATCAAACCCTGGCCCCCTGCATGGGGAGTGCCCAGTCTTAGCCACTGGACCATCAGGGAAGTCCCTACATCATTTAAATTTTTATATAACACACAGCCATATTTTACTCTGGGTAATGCTTTCTCATGGCCTGAATTCCCCATCACTCTTTGGATTCCTAGGTTCCTTTCTTTACTTTTTTCCTCTTTTGGTACAGCATGTTTTCAGTTGCTCATCCTACCATGGGCAGCTCTGCTTAGACCTTCTATTTGCTCACATGTAATGTCAATGAATTGTCCTTTATGTCCTTCCTACTTTATCTGAGCCCTTTCATCTTCATGTTCAAGCTACAACTGAAAATTGGGTGCTGTGGGCTATACTTTCTGTAGTCAGAGGGCCCGGGGCAAGGATGGAGAGACTGCAATTCAAGTGATGAATAGAGTCTACTATAGGTCTCTCTCTGAGCTTTCTCCTCTAGATCCTGCATCTCACCCAGTGTGTCGGGATAGAGGTAACTCTATTACCTGGCAGGTATTACAAGTTGGAAGGACTGATGCTGAAGCTGAAGCTTCAATACTTTGGCCACCTGATGTGAAGAGCTGACTCATTGGAAAAGACCCTGATGCTGGGAAAGACTGAGGGCAGGAGGAAAAGGGGGCAATAGAGGATGAGATGGTTGGGTGGCATCACTGACTCAATGGACATGAGTTTGAGCAAGCTCTGGGAGAGGACAGGGAAGCCTGGTGGGCTATAGTCCAAGGGGTTGCAAACAGTCAGGCACAACTGAGCAACTGAGCAGCATCATAAGTTGGCTCTTTCAACATCTACTCTCATTTCCTCTGTGTTTCCTTCCCTTTCTGCAGGAATCCAGACTCATCTCTGCAACTGGTGACACTATTACAGAGATCTGGAGGGTCTCCAAATGAAGAGATAAATGCCGTGAAGAGGAGCCCTCTGCTTGGCCTTCCCCCTGCTTCCTTCCAGAAAGTTCTGCAAGGTCTGCATGTTTAAGTCATTGAGAAAAAAAAAAAAAGACTCATTGAGATTGAGAAGATGAAACCTCCATGCTTAAGGACAGCAGCAGAGCCAAGAGGGAGGGTAGGCTTCCCTGAGGAAGTTCTGGAGTGGCTGGACCCACTGGTACTACCTACCTGTGCATTTATCATCATTTGAAGTAGGGGTGGGGGGGAAACCCACCCATTCCCACCCATTCCCACCCAACCCTCATTTACTTAAGCCATTCTGTTGGCTGGACTAGCTGTGGAAAATGACAGCTAGCACTTTCTTCCAGGTCTGGTAGAATCCTGAGTGGTAGCAGAGGGCTCCTTAGCCTCAAAGCTCTTTCCTTGGCTGCCTACTTACTCCCTTTAGTCTAGTTTTCTCCAAACTGGGGGTGAGGGGAGTTAGAGTGAAATTCTGGGAATTTTGCTATCTGTTTTCCTTTCTCTTACCACCATGAACACAGAGTCAGGCCACTGTCAATTTCAGCGTTTACAATAGAAAACTGGTTGGCTTTGCTGGATTTTCCTGGAGCTCTTGTTATTTATTTATTCTTTATCATTTAAAAAAATTATTTAATTTGTTTGTTTACTTATGGCTGAGCTGGGTCTTTGCTGCTGCTTGTGGGCTTTCTCTGGCTGTGGAGCATGGGCTCTAGGCACTTACGGGCTTAGTCAGCCTGTCGCATGAGGGATCTTCTCAGACCAGGGATCAAACCCGTGTCCCTTGTATTGGCAAGTGACTTCTTAACCAGGGAAGCCCCTGGAGCCCCTTTTAATAGCTGAATAAGTGTGTGTCTTTCATTAGGTATTGAGGGAGAGAGATTCTGGGATCAACCTTCACTCGCCCCCTACTTGCCCATGAGCACCCCCACTTCAGCCCAGATTAAAATTTGATGGCTGATGATCACTACTTTTCCAAAATGAAACATGACAAGCTAAAAATAGTGCTTCCTTTCTAAACATTCAGGTCTGGGAATGCAGACTTATGTAAAAGGCAGGTGATTATTCATGGATCAATTGAGATGATAACTCCTAGTCTTTTGTTTACTGCATCTGTCATATCCTCTGGGAGGAGGAACTGTTGATGAAACACCGTGACTGAGTCATCTAATATCTGTCTCGTTTCCATAAGCCAACTGTGACCTCATTTTGCGAATAACCAGGGGGAAAAAAATCAGCACTGTTCCCATAGTGACAGTTCAGTGTCTCTGCAGCCCTCCCGGGGGAGAAAACACGTGCAGTTTGGGAATGATAAATCAGACATTCCGAAAGTGACTCCCTAAGGTGACTGCCTCTATAGAAGAACTCACATCACTCGGATTATTTTTAGTATTTTCTCTATGAAAAGAATAATGCACTGCATGGTTTTCTTAATCCTGAAACCACGTGACCCTGCCTGAATCCACTGTACGAATCTACCATCCACATGGGGCGCATGGCCCGCTTATGTTGCGGTTGGATTTTGGCAACCACGACCTCTCTGAAACAAAGTCAGGAGACTGGAAGTGAGTGGACTCATGTGAGAGAAGTGGAAGGGGCAAGTCTCACAGTCTCTGCATCGTATTCTGCAAAAAAGGACTGAAGGGCCTGGCTGAAAATGAGGAACTTATTTCATCACCCGTTCACTCCTTCATTCACTCAACCTGCATGTCTTGCTCTAGGAGTCCTACTGTCTCAGTGCCAGGTGGGGAGAGAGCCTGAGTTCCGAGTGTCACACACAGAGAGCCAAGAAGGAGATTGTGACCCAAACCAGGGAAGGCAGCGGCCACCTGGAGAGGAAAGATGACGACCAGCAGAGAGGCCAAGTGCACCGAGTGGGGGACGAGGAAGAAGACCTGGAAAAGCAGACACACAAATAGCAAGTGATGCGGTGTGGTGGGAGAGGCAAGAGAAACATGAGCAAACGGTGTGGAGGAAGCTGAAGGAGGAGAGTCAGAACGTCCACAGAGGGCGGAAGGAGCCACGCAAGTGTGCAGACACCACAGGGAAGCCATCCTTCACGCCAGAGTGCACTGGGAACGGCAGGAAGCAGACTGGAGGGGGCGGGGAAGCAGAGGGGGAGGTGAGAAACAGGGCACAAAGCAGACTATTCAAAGTTTGGAAGTAAAGATGAGGAGAAGATAGGGCTGCGAGTGTCAACAGTGTGGCTAGGCTGAGCACTGCTTTTAGGAAAACAAGGAGGCTTTCCCAACCCTCAGAAGACCCGAAGGGGCGATGAGAGGTAGCAGCTCCTGTCACGGATGGAGGCTTCAGGAGGGATGCGAGGCAGTCTGAACGGTGGAGGAGCCTAAGACACCTGAAGCAGACAAGCAAAATGCGGTCTATCCCTTCGGTAAAATACAACTCGGCCACGGAAAGAAATGAAATCCTGACACAGGCTACAGCATGGATGCGCCTCAATATGCTATGAAAACCCAGATGCAAATGGACACGTACTGTCTATTGCCACTTATGTGAAATGTAGAGAATAAGCAAATATGCAGGGATTAAAAATGGATTAGTGGTTGGCAGGGCTGGGAGGATGGAGGAATGGGGAGTGGCTGCTTACTGGAGTTTTCTTTGTGGGGGGCTGGTGATGATGTTCTAGATAGAGGTGATGGTCACACAGCGCTGTAAATGACCTAAGTGCAACTGAGTTGCACACTGTAAATTGGTTAAAACAGTACATTTATGCAGTGTGTATTTGAACACGTGCACACACCCAAAACCTGAAGCAGCACAAAACCAGTCGGCCATCAGGTGGGAAACAATGTGAGCGCAAACCGTCCACAGCAATTATAATGACAATCCTCAAAACCGTCCGTCATGAGAAAGGGTAAATTACGTTATCTAGTTGGTTGAGTCATATGAAATTGCAAAACAATAGCAATTCCATATGTCCAATCTAACATAGCCTCTTTGAAAAGAGGAGGCACTCTGTAACATTTTGTAAGGATTTCTGTTACAGGTGATGCCAGCTAACGCCAACACTTCCGCCTCTCACAACCCTAACTGATCTTGGTTATCACTCCCCTCCCCTCTTAAAATGAAAATCCTGCTTGAGAAAGGGGACTTAAGAGACCCATTTTTCACTGCAAGGGACAATATCTGATGGAGCAGACCACAAAGAATGCGCACGTGTGGGTTCAGCGTCTGGCTTGGTCAGCTGGGTTCTCGAGGGCTACGAGCCAGAGCAGGTGAGCCTGCCAACTGTTCCAACACTTCTTCCAGGGGAAACATGGCACCCACGTGTCAATCAAGGCAGATGTGGGTTCTAATGAAGCACAGAGTGGATCGTCTCTCTACCTTCCATCAGCCAGTCCTGCTCTCTGTTAGCCCTCGTTATTTCAGAGCTTCCTACATCAGCTTTTAAGACGATAAAAGGAGAGGACATTCTACAAAACCAGTCACAGGGACACAGGGATTCCTTTATTGCAACAAATCATCTCACTTGCAAATAACACACAGGAAATGAAATAGTTCTCTTCACAAAAGGCTTCTTGAGGAAATCAAAACCCTTGGCCAATATTCCCAGTGAGAGCCTTAAGATGTAGAACAGATTCTGGGATCCCTTGGGTTTTCTAAGCAAAGTAAGTATTTGAGGCAGAAAAAAAACGTAATGGTAGGATTGAAAGTGCATTTTTATAGTACTATTTGACCCCACCTACTCCATTCCTGGTTCAGAGGGTTTTTCTTTTTTTCTTTTAATCTTAACACTTAATGATGAAGTACAAAGAAATAAGTTTTATTCTCAGCAAAGGATAGTAGCAGGCCAACAGACTTACGAGTTAGTCAGGCATGAGTTCTGATCTTGGCTCCTCCGCTGCCTGGCTGTGTGTCCTTGGTGAAGTGCTTCATGTTTGAGCCTCAGCTTCCTTCCTATAATGTAACCTCACTATTGCAGGTATGATGATTCTATGAAACAACGGCAGAACAATCTGCTCAGCGACTGAAACACAGTCAGCGAACTTTTGCGCCGCTGAGCAAAGGGAACAGGAAGGAACTCAGGTCCAGGTCAGTGTTTATCTGTCCCACATTCAGTCTTTACTGTCTTCACTTTAGCATGAAACACTGGATATTTCTACAGCACTACAATTAAAATTCTTTTTTTTTTTTTAATTTATTTGGCTGCACTAGGTGTCAGTTGCCGCATGCAGGATCTAGTTCCCTGACCAGGGATTGAACCCAGGCCCCCTGCATTGGGAGCATGGAATCTTAACCACTGCCCACCAGGGAAGTCCCCCCTCCGCTTCAGCTCTTTTTCTGAAATAGGGTTTCTGCCCAACTCTGTAGTATATTTCTGAACAAAGCTTATGGATAGTTTGGCTCAACCATAGCAAGCAACAAAGTGGAAATTCGTGATTTTACACAAGTAAACGGCTTGTGTAGACTGCTTGGAGTCTAGATCTCTGGACTCTTGGAGATTATGTAGTAAGAGTAATAAGAGCCGATGAATGAATCAATCTTCTTTAGCCTAAGTTACTTTCAATGGGGAGATTCTCTCCACTCTTTTGAGACGTACGCACGTCAAGTGAAGCGTTATCTGCGGTCTTCCTTGGTGCTCACCATGGACATTCTCTCACGTCACAGCCTATCGTGGTTTGGTTCCCAGCCGCCTGCTTCTCTCTCCAGAGTAAAACTCAAAGGACAAAACCACCCCCTGTTTAAACGGAAGCCACTGCCCTAGCTGCTGCTTGCAGGTGCTGTTTCCTAACACTCTTCAAAGTCTCTGCGTTTCAAATTTCTAGTCACAAAACCTTTTCAAAAGGAAGGTAAATTTGAATCCCAAGGCAAAAGAGGAAGAGCTGGCAGATGGAGAGGAGCCCTGAAAACCCCTGCCTGAGGAACCGTGAGGCGTCACTCCTAAGTCTTGCCGGTTCTGAGTGACAGACAAGAGAAATGTAATCAACGGTCCAGTCAAGGTCACAACGTAAGACGAGAAGCTGACCTCTGTGTGTTCCTCCCACTGGTGGGATCCACGCTCTCCACCAAAGATGTTCCGTGAGATGAGATAAAAGGAGACAGACAGACTCAGCACTTGGCTGAGATCCTTCCCTTGCGAGTCCTTACAGACATGCTGATGTCAGAGGTGCCCAGTGTTTCACACACTGGTTTGAGCCAGGAAGAAAAGAACCTCGTCTGGTCCAAGGGCTTCTGTTTTTCATGAACCCCACTCTCTCACATACTGACCAAAGCAGAGTGCAGTGACCCCGTTTAAGTCAACCCACTCTGATTCTTTCCCTGACCCAAATCAGAATCTGACACGCGTCTCCGACACTACCGGCTGAGTGAGGCTGAGCACGTGACTACCTTCTGGTGCTTCCGCTTCCTCTTTAACACATGGAGTGATGACAGGGCCGGCTCACGGGAGGATGGCTGTCAGGTATTTGTGCCTGTCTCACAGTAAGGTAAGAGCCACTGAGCGTGAGCTATAGTCACCAAGAGCGTCGCTTGTCATCCTGGGGTCTGGAGAGATGGGCCATTTCTCCCACGAAGGAGGGTCATTGTGGAGAGCTCTAATGAAGACTTACAAGTCTGAAATCAATTCTCCAAAGAGTGCTTTCACCACAAACGACGCCACATTGATGGACAGTCAGTACAAATTACTCCAGAATACTCCATCCAAATGAGAAATAATGTTTGCAAAATATACTTGGGGAAAAAAAATTTCCCCTTGACATGCAAAGCAAAGAATAATGACCACGTGGTAAAATTCTCTTTAAAATGTCTTTTTTTTTTTTTGAGTTTCTGCTCTGAGGCCAGATGTGGCTAACAGTCTAGCATTTTGATTCAAGAATTAAAAAAAAAAGAATAGGGCATTCTTTAAAATCAGTTTTCCTTCACTGTTTAATGAGCTTATCAGAAACCTTTATAATTTAAATACGGAAACAAGTGGGTTGTGGTTAGCTTCTAGTTCATTCCAGGTATAACACACATTTCATAAACCAATGCATCAGTGCACAGGTATACACAGTTCCCTTAGGAGCTGTTTAAACATTGTTTTTTACTTAAAAGCAGAGTTCTATTTAAAAACAGCTTCCAACCTTCACACCAAATCTGTATTCTTGGAACCTTCTTCTTAAAATCAATTTTGATGAAAGAAAAAAAACATCTTAGAGAAAAAAAACAAAACTGAAACCAAGGCAGGAGGCAAAACATACTGTCCCTTTCCATTTATGCATTGCCATAAGATCATCTGATAAAAAATCTTATTTTCTCCTTGCTTGCAAGTTCCCGGTGTTTTTTTTTTTTTTTTAAAGGACTTGTCAGCTCACTCCTACCTAAGTGCTATAGCAGCATGCTTGAAAATGAGGGGACATAAAACACAGGTGACTTGAGATCCCACTGGAATGACCCAACCACATCAAGCACAGTCTCCGAGGAGCCTCCGCGAGCCCTGCCCAAGGCAGCAGCAGATGCTGGCCTGGCAGGGCCAGGGGTGCCCACCCCGAAGGACGCCCACTGACCTTTTGGTGACTGGTGACTTCGTCCCTGCTCCTCCCCAGCTCCTCGTTAAGTTTCACGTTCTCTTCTTGCAGCGCTGAGAGCTGCTGGGACTTCTGAGCTGCTGCCTGCTTTAGGGTTTCTCTGCAAGGACAGCGAGTGTGGGGTTACCATAGAAACAAGACAGGCAAGGAAACTGTGGGAGACAACCAACTCCACTGCACCGGGGAAAATATATCTGGGTCACGTGCCTGATAGGATCTGTAATAACAGGAGGCAGTATTGTCTACCTGCAGGAGGGGCCAAACGGCTTTAACCTCTCAGGGGGAGGACTGCTGCCTGCAATTATTACTTTTTTTTTTTTTCCCCCAAACCTAATCAACACTACATCTACTCTCTCACCACCCACACTTACCCCACTTCTAAATACTCCCCACACAAAAAAGCAATGTTACTCTCTAAAATACATGACAGATGAAATGGCCGGTATTCCCTTTGTTTCCCTTAGAAAATTAAATACACTACATTGATAGTGATTTCCATCATTGCCACAGTATTCTGCTCTAACTGTACAAATCTGTAATCTTTTTTTTTTAGGAAGAAATGTAAAGCTGATAGTTCCATTTGCTAGCATTTGTCAGAATCAAGTGTTGCCGTGAATCTGGGTATATTTTCAGGATGACTAAAGGTGAAATGCCCAAAGGAAATGCAGTTTTCTAATTACAGAACAAGTGTTTAATTTTGATTATATTCTTTCCATACTGTTGACTTGTAATTAAAAGAAGCAAATAAAAATACAGCTTGCTGACCATACATATTATGAATATCAGCATATAAAATGTGAGCAGGGTAAACACATGTATTAAACATCTTCCTATTATTAAGCTTGACTAAAATATATATATCCCAAATTATTCTTTACATGTGGATATTCAAAATAGTTTATTGGATTGTTGGATTTTAGTTTTAAACCATAGAAGGTGGTTTTGATGCAATTATGAATTTTAAGTCTGGGCTGGCCACACTCCATTTAGTGAGCTGTCATAACGTGGCTGAATTCTGAATCAAGTCATCTGGGTATGATTCCATCTGCTGATGCATGAACACGTCTATTTTTAACCTCAGTTGTCTAATGGGTGGCAGTATTTGGTACCTGCAGTTTTCTTGATTTTTAACTCTCCATGTACCTATAACATACCTATAGGGCTAACCTTGTGAAGATATAGGGGAATATGTCAACACGAAAATTCTCTTAGCATATTAAAATTGGCATTTGATAGAGATGTTTATTTAGCAAGTGAAGAAAAACTAAGAAGGAATTTTAGACTCAAAAGCTGGGAGGCTTGATTTCAATTATGGATCAACACACACATACATACACATACACACACTACAAGTAAAGTTTATCTTCTGGCTAAAGTCTATCAATTCTTGATAAATTAGAGGATTTTACTTATGATGAAATCATCATAAGCCAAACCTTTTATTCCCAAGTGATCACAACCTTCATTAGGAGCTATTTGGGCTCAGCATTTGTGTGGCCTGTCAGTGGTAAGTTCTTGATCCTGTTCTTTCTCTCTTACACATTTTCATCCTTAAAAAAATTTTAAAACCTTGGTTTCCATTAAGAGCCCCCAGTAAGGAAAATTAAAACAAGGAGTCAGGAAATATCAAGATGCCCTAAGATTTATACAAATGATATATGTTCAATGTTTTAAAATCTACAGTATGATTTCATGTACATTTTCTCATTTAATCCCCAAAGCCCAAGGAGGCTCATGTTGTTATTTATATTTTAAAGATGACAAAATTCAAGCTCAGGGAAGTGAAAAGATTTGCCCCAAGTAAGTTGTAGAATCAAGAGAGCTAGAGGTAGAACTGGCAGACAGACCTCAGTTGTGGTCTGAACATAGAAACATCTTTCAACTTTTCTTTAGACCAGAGGAGAGATATGTACATTTCATAGATAGAGGACGCTCCAACAGCCCAACTCCTGGACGTACTCTAAGGAATAATTCTGAAAATACCTACAAATATATTTCTCACAATTTTATAAGCTGCTTTTTCTTCCCTATGTATATAACGACATCTTGTAAAACAAAAGAAGACTCACGATTTTAAAACTGAGATGCAAAATAAACACTGCTGATATTGACTTGCAAACATTCTACTGAGGAATCTATCATAAATTTAATAATTACCGTGCTAAACATATTCTACTTTTAAAAAATACTTATTTATTTGGTTATACCAGGTCTTAGTTGTGGCATGTAGGATTTAGTTCCTTGACTAGGAATTGAACCTGGGCCCCATGCACTGAGGGCCTAGTCTTAGCCACTAGACCACCAGGGAAGTCCTAGTATATTCTAGTTTTACGACTGAGCCAGGTGAGTAATTAAAGGCAAAAATTAGATTGCTTATATCATTTTCCTTCAGAGTCAAAAACTACACACCAGAGATACACAATTTTGTTCTCTTTCCAACTAAAAATAGGACCTGGCTAGCCAAAATCAAGAGTTTTCCTAAAACCAGTTTAGGAAATGGCATAGAGGAAAAGGGACGTTTAGTTGCCAGGGCTGGCTGAGTTTCCAGGGCCAAGGGCAAGATTCCTACGGCTGGTTCCCATTAGAACTCCTGGGTTTGCAGAGGTGTCCCTTTTCCTCCAGGAACGCCAGTCCTGGCAGGCAATGAGAAACACCTGAAAAGCTCCAGCGCCCATGAAGATCCCGGGTATGTGGTAAACCACAAAACTCAAAGAGCTGCTCCTCCTCTAGCTCAGAGCACAGTAAAATGACTGCGGGTCTCTTTTTGAGCAGCACTGTTCTCATGACACAGTACATTTATATCAGCTGGTCCCTGAAATGTGGCCAAGGCTCAGGCAGGGAACAATGAGTCACTGGGGGTGTGTTTGGGGAGGGCGCTTTCAACCCACTCCTCACACCTCCCTCCCGCGGCTTCTCACAAACGTCACTGCTGTGTCTCCCGCTGCCCCTGTGTCCTGCTCTGAGTCTGGGCCATGCTGTGCCAAGCTACTGACACGGGGCAAGGTTCTTGTAGCCGTGGGGAGCCAGGAAAAACGGCAGACTGGCAGTAGCAGCTCCTCCTTGCATGAACTACTCCCCTCGGGGAAGGGAGATGTGGGAACCCAGCCCTGCGAGGAAGGCAGGCCCAGGTGAGGTGGGCGGCGGTATGGCTCATGGGTTTTTGCTCCCGTGGGCCTACAGGCGCGGCCTCAGCTTTTGTTATTCAACGGGGTCTTTCAGCAAGGGCACACAGAGTGAGCTTCTCTCTTGGCAGAAGTGAGACCACCCCATGCTGACTAGGGGTGGAGACAGAACAGAAAGACTTGAGTGAGGACGGGGACACATAAATCTAGACCAGTGTGACGACCCTTACAGGAGGCTCCTGCAGGGTGCTGCAGGACAGGGGATTTTATCTGACTCCCCGGGGCTGTGATACGTCCGCTCTGGCCCTGCCCCTCCATTACCTAGTACGGCCCAGGGAGCTCAGAGGTGGGATTATGGCACGGGGAGGTTGGTGAGGGAATCTTCTCCCGATGCTCAGATCCTCCCTCACCAGATGCCTGTGTGACACAGATGAACTGAAGTCAATGTAGTGCTCCAGACCCCCAGGCCGGCAGGGCTACTGTGTCACGGGGTCAGGGGAGATCCCTAACTGTAGCTGAACCTCCCCTCTCTGAACAGCTTCGAATTTTTTTCCCCATCATAGAAAAAGCAATGGCTGTTTCTATTTATGCTGTTTAGCCTTGGCAGACCAGGAGAGTCAAGCCTCTCCTGGAGGCCACCACCACAACTCTACACATATACATAGGTGTAAATGGAACTGTTGGGAGCTGTTTAAATACCGTCTAGAGCAATATCACTAAAACGAAGACTGACGAAAGGATCCATCGTCAGCGTTGTGAGCTGTCCATCCCAGGTAAGTAGCCCAGAGAAGACCTCTTCTAGGAGGATTTTAGGAACTCACAGAAGAACTACAGATAATATACTAATCTAACCCAAGCTTGATCAACAAGCAGTATTGAGGATGCCAACTTGGGAAGAGGAGTTTGGAATTGATGCTTTTGTTTCTGTTTGAATCTCATCTATTTGTTTGAGCAGAACTGGAAATAAATGCAAACCCTTGAAGGGCAGGGTCCACATACAATTCATTTTTGGATCCTTCCTAGCTCAACTGTACCTAGCAGAAGGGCCTTCCTCAAATGTTCACCAGATTAACTGGCTTTAAATGTTCGGTTCACACAGTTGATACCGAGTAGTTCTCAGAACAGATAAGCAAAATGAAATCTACTCTGTAACTACCACTTACAGTGCCAAATAAATAACCATCTGCAGCAGTTATAAGAACCAAACTCGAAAGGCGGTATTGACAAAGGAAACACAGGCAGCCTGTCTGCCTAAAATATAGGCAGCAGACTGATGAGTAAACTCGGATTAGAAAAAGGCTTTCAAAGTTCTGCTCATTTAATGTCCACACCAGAAGATTAGATTACTCTTAAAATCAAGACTATTTGATACTCTTCAAAGTGCATGCTTTCCCCACCCCCTATTGAAAGTATTTTAAGGGATTAATTAATAGAAGGTCTGATGTTTCCTAATGTTGAGATTAGCTACCACATAAGCATACTATTTTTTTTAAATGTTATTATTGGGGTATAGTTGCTTTATAATGTTGTATTAGTTTCTGCTGTACTACAACGTGAATCATATATATGATCTATACATATATCCCTTCCTTTTGAGCTTCCCTCCCGCCCCACCCCCATCGCACTCCCCTAGGCCATCACAGAGCACCAGGCTGAGCTCCCTGTGCTACACAGCAGCCTCCCACCAGCTGTCTGCTTTACACGTGGTGGTGAATATAAGTCAGTCCCAATGTCCCGATTTGTCCCACCTTCCCCTTCCTTCTGTGTCCATGTGTCCATTCTGTCTCTATTCCTGCCCTTGCAAATAGGTTCATCTACCATTTTTTTAGATTCCACATATATATAAACATACTACCCGAAAAAGTTCTAATTCCCCTTGTATTTGCAAAAGGTTTTATCAAGTCACATTTGAATTCCAAGTGTTATAACTCACTCACCATATTTCATTTTGACCCTGTAACTGAGCTATAGTTCCAACTTCACAGTGGTTATAGGGGTGAATTCTCAAGGTTTGCAATGGCATTTAGTGGGGGCAGGACGGAGACCATTACTTTGACTTTATATACACTTGTCAAGTACTTGAAAAACGTAACTAGCACTGTTTCTACTTTTGCAATTTTAAATAAGTTCCATAATTTCTTTCATAACAGGTAAACTTACATTTCTTTCTTGAATTCTTCTATTTTTTGGTTCTCTACCGTCAGAAGCTCCTTTGATTTGTTCAGCTCTTCCACGTTTTTCAAGTTGTTTTCTTTAAGTGTATCCAACTTAAAGACCAAGAGAAAAAAACTTAATGAAATTATTTCATTTTCCAGTCACATGAGTGGATAGACAAATCATTCACAAAAATGTGCTTTAGACAGGTAAAATTAAAATCCTTTGCAAAAAAACAAATAAAAAGATCATCTGGGTGAAGAGATTACAAATGATCAGGTCTATTATAAACTGCAGCCTCCCCCATAGGTTAAGTCAGACATTCCCTATACGCCTGGCCAAAAGGTCAAACTAAATTGCAACATAAAGCAAAAGGTCTCTTTCACTTTTATACAATTCCTAAAATTTATCACTGAGCTTGCTACTCATGTACGATGCATCTTAAAACATGCATTAGAAAATAAAAACATTAGAAATAAATTGCAAAGACATGACATGAAGGACTAATTTTTTGTAATGAAAACACATTCCTTCCCACAAGACTAGTAATTTAGGATATGATATTTTTCAATGTCAGTGCCAAATTTCAATTTATATAATCCTCATTATAAAAATTCCTGGGGTATTTGTAGATGGGAAAAATTTAATTATTCACCTGAACTTCAGTCTGAAAAGGGAAAGACCACATAGCGAGACTGAAAAGCACTTACTCACATTCAGTCCCATCACCTGCCCACGTGGGATGTGGCCAGCCTACGGCCTGGCCTCTGGTGGGAAAAGCAGACACATTACTGGAATCACTGGGGACATGACCAACCTCAGGCTCTGGCAGGTGGCTGGAGTTCTAGGTGCGCAGCCCCCAAGGACGGGGAGCTTGTCATGGGTGACCCATCATACAGTGTGCGCTCCTGGTGCCATGCTGGCTTTCTAGGACTCGTATCGTTATCTCCTTCAGCCAGAGGTCATTCTGTCCTACCACATGCTACCGGTCAGGAGCCCTGGAAGTCAGCAGCCCTGGAAAGTGTCCTGCAAATTTTAACACCACCATCTTCCTTTTAATGCTCCCTAACATTCCAGATTCACGGAATGTTCAGTGGGACCAGAAAGTGATTCATCCAGTCTGTATTCTGGCTGTAGCGAGACACCAAGGGGTAAGTTATGGAAACAAGGGATTCTCCCTGAATCTACTTTCAAAGGTTAGGGACATTCCTTAAAATCCTATTTACTTTAGCTTCCAATCGATTACCATCTAAAATTTTTAATGCTTTTATGTTTTCAGCTTAAGTCTTGTTCTCTTAGGACCGTCAATTCAATCATAAATGTACTCTTTTCTACGTCAAGCTTTATTTCCCGTCTAATTATTTCAAAATGTTTATGCCATTATGGATTTCATTCCTTGCTCTGCTTCCCATGAGGAGGCCTGATCTTTACGACAGCTATTCAGTGTGCCTGTCTGGATCTTCCCTGGCTTTAACTTCTTAACATCTCACCTGACTGTCACTTTAAAAAGCATCTGAAGTTCTATAGAACTTCACATAACTATTTCGGCGAAGCAATCTGCTTTGGATTTACGTAACAGCTTTCCAAAGAAAGAAAGGGCTGGTATGGGGTGTGGGGAGGAGGGCGGGCAGGAATCAAAAGAGAGGTGCAAGGATGAGAGATGCTACTTTTGGACAGAATCAAAATTACCCTGATGCCACAAATCTGTCTGAGACCCAGAAGTGACTGATTCAAAATGAGATATAAGGGGAGGCAGTACCAAAACAGGCCAAGAAAAAGGCCTATGTCAAACTCAGGGCTGAGGGATGGAATCCGGTGGCTCAAAGTTGGGAGGCAGTTGGGAGAAAAAAAAATGCATGTGATTTAAGATAAAAAACACAAAAGCTAGAGAATGCCAGTGGTACCTCCTCTCAGTAGTTGTATCAGTAAACAAACTATCGCAGAAACCCACACTACCAGGGTTTTCCCCTCCTTTTTTAAAGGTTGATCTTACTAAATAGGTAATGAAGTAATACACTTTATTTCATAGGATCATCATCCTGGTGTACATGTGACTCCACTAACATAGATCAAACCTGTGTAAGGCCACACTTCAAAAAAAATAAGTAAATAAACCATCCTGAGTTAGTCATCAAGAATTCCATGAAGTCGATAGGCTGTCCTTTGTACAAAAAGCCATTTAAATCTGATTACTTCATTCTGCAGTTTTTCATTTGTTTGCTTGGAATCTTCCAAGGAGGCCAGTGTTTCAGTCTTCTCTTTGGTCATCTGTTCCATTATCTGCATGGCATCTTCAGCGGTTTGAGCAGCCTAAGTGTGAGAAAGCAGTGTGAGAAATGAGAGCACCCCTTATCAACCTGGGAGGGGGTGACTAACGCTCAGGCCACGAGGCTCAGGATCTGTGTGGTGAAGGGAATCACACAGAGATGGTGAGCCGGTAACCAACCCCATGCCAAGACAGACAGACCAAGACGAACAAGCAGAACAAAGTTATAGACACTTTCTGTGCCATTTTTCAACAAGCCAAACTCAAATATGCAATTTATGTATCTTCAGATCCCTATAAACCTGCGCCTTCTAAGTTCTGAATTCTACTGACAATGGTGCTCATCACTCTGACTTCTGTTTGAGAGAAATGTTCACTGATAAGAAAGCCTTACATCCTTCTGTGGCCAAATTTTTTCTCTTAATCATAGTTGAGAGATTGAAATATGGAATCTCAGTTGGAACTTTTCAAACAAAAATGGAAATTATTTGGGCGGTTACAGTGTTTAAGGCTCAAGTGTTTAATGAGAAGCACTGAATGACCAAGTCTATGAGAAGCTGTAGGCAATGAATACAAGCATGGCTGTGAATAAAAAAGATAATATACACATGGAAACAAATCCTTAGTTGATACAGTATTGAAAATAAAATCACAGAAGTGAATTAAAATCTTTTAAGGCATTAGATCACAATTTCATGTGATCTAATCCAGCTTCTGAGAATTCTGCCTCTACACCTTCCCAGTAGCTGGAGGGAAGATTTATGAAACAATTAAAGCCACATAGAAGATGCTAAGTTTTAACATGTGACCATTTTATCATTGTTCTTAAGCCTTTAAGAACTATGGTTGCCTTTCTCAGAAAAAATCTCCCTAAATTAAAAAACATTTATCCTTTTTATTCACAGTTTGCAATCTTTTCTAATAGAGAGAAATGACAACAATTAGACATTTGGTGAACACTTGCCCTTTCAGGTGGTAACAAACAGCTTGAGATACCTGACCAAGTGGTTAAATGGGGTGCATTTCCTTCTTTGGAAATGAAGGCACGTTCCCTCAGCCACTACAGGGTTAGTGAACAGGGTGAAGGCCAGGGGCCCAATCCCTGAACCTCCCACTTTACCGTAAAGGACTGCAGGGTCTCGAGCTCTCTGATTTTTAGAGCGAGCTTGCTCTTGTCTTTCCTCAAAATACGGTTTTCGTTTTGAGACTCCAGGAGGTTGGCTGAGATGTGGCTGTTGGTTTTGGCCAGCTGGCTGATCTCTTTCTGGAGGAGGAAGTAGCTTTCGGCCAGCTTCTCCTTCTCCTTCAGGAGCTCGTCCTTTTTCAGCATCATCTCTCTTTTCTCGGCCAGGAGGTTCCTGTTGTCCTGCATCGCCTTGGCCTGCTCAGCCAGGGTCACCTCGTGGTTCAGCTGCAGGTCGTCCAGCATCTTGGTGAGGTAGCCATGCAGTTCCTGCAGTTCCAACTTGGACTTGGACAAGGCAGCAAAGTCACTCTTCAGAGTCTCTATGTTGGTGGCCAAACGCGCCGTCTCTGCACTCAGGAGTTCCTTCTCCTTGATGATGTCAGCCACTTTCTGCTCCGAGTTGGTCTTATCTTGGACAAGCGTGTAGTTTTCAGACTGGAGCTCCTGGGTGCAGGTTCTCAGCTTCTCCACCTCCTGTTCCAGGAGCGCCACCTTCCCATGGAGTTTGTTGCTCTCGTACAAGGACGACTCTTTGTCCTGCGTCCTGGCTTCTTTCTCCAGCACGAGGGACTGTTGCATTGTGTGAATCTTCTCGTTTAACTTCTGACATTCTTCTTGCAGATTCAACCCGTCCCTTAACAAGATGTTCTTTTCAGAACAGCAGGCCTTGAGTTCAGCATTTAAACTCTCCTTGGCTTGCAATACGTCAGTGTGTTCTTTTTCTAGCATCTTTTTGGCGTTTTGGGCCTCTTTTAGCATCAGAGAGAGATCACACTTGGTGGCTGTGAGCTCTTGGTTTTCCTTTTCTCTCTCTTGAAGCTCTTTCTTCAGAGCATCGAGATTGCTGAGCAGTTTCATCTTCTCGTGCACAACGATTCTTCTGTTGGCTGACTCTTGATCATATTTCTTTTTAAGGTCTTCCATGGCCTTCATGGAGTTCTCTCTTTCTACCAGTAAATCCCCATTCCGCATCTCCAGTACCGATTTTTCTTTCAAGAGGTTATCCTGCTGCTTTTTGAGCTTAGTGATTTTCTGACAAACCAGCTCCTTCTCAGAAGTGAGGTATGTGATCTTCTCATTCAGGTTCATCTCGATGTGGGCGGACTCTTCCGAGTATTTGCTGAGTTTTTCAGTGATGAGCCTATTTTCATTTAGCAGTTCTTCTTTCTCGGCCAAGAGCCTTCTCTCGGAAGAGGTTAAGGTCTCTTTTTCGTGCAGAAGCTGGATGCACTCGGAGTCTGTGATCTCCCGGCTGGTCTTAATTTCTTCCAGCAGGTTTGTGAGGCTTGTGTTCGTGGCCTGCAGTTGCAGAATCTCCAGCTCAGCCTTCCTCAGTGCCTTGCTGGCCTCCTCCAGCTGTGTGCGGAGCTCACCGGCTTCCGTGCTGAGCAGATGTTTGACCTGAAGGGCAGTCTCCAGACTGGTGTTCAGCTTTTCCTGATCTTGAAGCAGCATGTCCTTCTCGAACTGCAGGTCTTTGCTGCTCTGAAGAAGACGATCTCTTTCGACCTTTAGGGCTATACACATGTTGTCAAGACCTGATTGTTTCTCCAAAGTTGACTTTTTCTCTATTGTGAGATCCTCGATCTCCTGCACCAAGCTCTTCTGATCTTTGACCAGCTCCTCATAGGAGCTCTGAAGCTTCTGAATAATTTCATCTTTATCTTTAGCCAATGCGAGGTTTTCAGTGACCAGCTTCTTGATACGATTCTCCAGGCGATCTTTTTCTTCCTGATACTTCTGAGACTCGGCCATTAGAATATCTTTGCTGAACTGCAGTTCCTCTGCGAGTGCCTGCAAGCTTGCTTCAGAAGCCTGCAAAGACTCGTTTTCCGTATTTATCTTTAAGAGTTCCTCCTGCGCGATATTGATCTCTTTTAGTAATTTCTCTCTCTCCACAGCCAAAGCTGCTCTATCGAGTTGTTCTTGCTGATAAAGCTTTTCAGCGTCTTGCTTTTCTTCCCAGACTTTCTCCTTTTCTAAATTAAGGGTTTCATTTACTGACCAGAGCTTCTGTTGGTCCTCCTGAAGTAAAGTTATTTTGGCCTCCAACTCTACAAGTTTGGACAGAAGTGAACCTTTTTCTAACTTTAAAGCATTCCCCTCCTGGGCAAGAAGCTGCTTCTCTGATTTCAGACCCCTCAGCTCTTCTGACATTAGTTCAATTTCTCTTTTGGCTGATGTTAATAAGTAAGTTAGCGACTACAGAGACAAAAGATGGAAAGAATGGAAACAAAATGAAATCAAGCAGACAAATGCAAGCCCGAGTAACTTAACATAACCTAAGTCATAGAAGTTAAAAAAAAAAGTTTATAATAAATGTCATAGAAACTATCTGGATAACAGGGGAAAGAAACTAGATGAACAGAGCCCATAAAAGGATAATGCAAAGCAACTGTAGCTTTGCAAAACACTGATAACTCTATTGGTTCATCTTTGAAACAACCTCTGAAGTACTCCTGACAGTTAACTAGAAGATACAAACAGTAGTTTGACATCAGGGCATGGGATTCTTTTCCTGCCGTTCCCAATTATCCAGTAATTTCTATTGTAGGAGAGATTCATAGAAGAATTTTTAAAAACACAATCCAAAGAACTACAAAAAGTATATTTTAACCAAAAAAGGGAAGAGGGAGGAGGTGTTATAAACTGTTGCCTTTCAAACTAACAGACCCTTACTAAAGAACCTGGTCTGAAACTGATTTAGTCCCAATGATACATGTAACTAAAATGCAGACTAATTTGCTAGGCTTTGATGACCAAAATAAATGGGCTTTTAAAAAAAGTACTGGTTTATAAAATAAACTGACCACAGTGTCTACCAGTGCTGTCCAGAACTTTCTGCCATGATGTAAAAGGATTTGATCTGCACTGTCCATTGTGGTAGCCACTAGCCACATGAGTGGCACGTGCGACTGAGAAGGGGAATTTATAACTTGAACTAGTTAAAATTTAAATGGCCACATGCGTCCAGGGCCTACTGTACTGGATGGCATGGCATAGTTTGGCAATTAAATTAGGGAACATGGGAGCATCGTGGGCTCCATGAACTTCCTGAGATTTCACCCAAAACGGCTTGAGTGTGTATATCAATTTTCCTGGGGAAAACATCTGAAGGATTCATCAGCTCTCAAAAGTGTTTGCTGAGCCCTTGCTGCTGACAAACACCGAGGTTCACAGAAATCAGATATTCAGACTACTTTGGAAGGGAAACAATTCTGGCATTTTAACCAAATGATCCTGACGAAAACAACAACAAACAAAATTAATGGGGCTTTACACAAACCTCTAGAATGCTGTGGTTTGGTCAGGCTACAGCATTTTAAGGGAAACATTAGAAAACTGGTGTCTACCAAGATAAAGGGAGCCTCAAAGTCCAAAATTCCGGAAATTATATCCAGTGTTAAATGTTTCATAAAACTGGAGATATTTCACAGGGGAAAGAGAAAGCCTTGATGGGCAGCATATAGCTTCCCTGGTAGCTGAGCTGGTAAAGAATCTGCCTGCAATGCAGGAGACCTGGGTTCGATCTCTGGGTTGGGAAGATCCCCTGGAGAAGGGAAAGGCTACCCACTCTAGTATTCTGGCCTGGAGAATTCCATGGACTGTATAGTCCATGGGGTTGCAAAGAATCGGACATGAATGAGCATCTTTCACTTTCACACATGACGTATATTATGATGTGTTCCATTTAATTTAAAAGGGATCTGTTTTGCTGTTGTTCAGTCGCTGAGTCATGTCTGACTCTTGGTGACCCCATGAACTGTAGCACGCCAGGCTTCCCTGTCCTTCACTATCTCCTGGAGCTTGCTCAAACTCATGTCCATTGAGTTGGTGATGCCATCCAATCATCTCATCCTCTGTCACCCCCTTTTCCTTCTGCCCACAGTCATTCCCAGTATCAGGGATCTGTTTTAAGTCCTACATGTATTCTTCTGTATTTTATTCTACTCAACTCCTACATGTATATAAACATTTCTCTGATACATTAAAAACAATTAAAGACAATAATTTACTTTTCTTTGAGCAATTTAAATAGCAGTAAGAGGGTCAGAAAACATATTGGGACACTGACACGATCCTGATACCATAGAATAACATTCAATGTATCGAGTTCTACTCTACTCAGTAGTAGGATATTTTCTCACAGCCCTTCAGTCCAACCTCCTTGTTAATAAGCTTTCAGTGCTTTCCTGGGGACATACGAAAGCCGTCTCCAGAGGTCTCCCTTCTGATTTTTTCCTCTGTTCTTCCAACCGGGCTCCATTCCCTGCCCACCTGCCTCATGCATGGCCTCTGTCTCTTGCTTTTCTGCACGATGTCTCTCCTAACCCTGGTGCAAGGTGGCAGCAAGATGGCCAAGACTAGAGGGACATGCTTTTCTGCGACAGAGAGTCTATTACGAGCAGACGGACAGAGCTCAGGCAACAGAAGGCTCTTTGTGAAGCAGCGTAGGGGGTGATGGCTACACAGTGCATTCAGGGTGGAAAGACCTGTAGCCACCACCAACCCTGAGAAGGAAGAGCGCCTGGTACAAAACACTTGAAGCCACAGGAGACGTCATTCACCCTCCTGCCATGCGCTCTGAAGGCCACTGAACCCATTCCATGCGCTGCTGCTTTCTAAGCACCCTTACAACCTTGACACGGGATGCAGAGCTCACTATACTGGGGCACACAGTCCTCCCCACCACATACTCTGGCTCTGTCGGCTTGCTTCCCCAGCTCCTCCAGCTTCTGCAGCAGCTCGCGGTTCTCCTCCTGTGCGGCCTTCAGCCGCTCCTCTGTGTCCCGTAGCAGCTTGTGGAGGTTCTGCAGGACTTCTTCGTGCTTGGCTCTGCTCTCGGAACTGGCTTCCTCGTACCTGGCTTTCAGATCTTGACACTCGTTCCGGCTCATTTCCATCTTCTTTTCCTGCAGATACCCCATGTCAGGAGGAATTCACCTGGCCACAGCTGTCCTGCCAGCCACCCACTCTGCCCCTGCTGGCCACCAGTCCCACTGACTCTCTCTCTCCTTACCAGGTCTGACAGTTTTCTCAGCAGTTCTTTCTTTTCTTCCTCATGCTTTTTAGCTGCTTCTTTCTGACTCTGTTCAGCTTTGAGAGTTACTTCCCCAATACTTTTCTGCAGAAGGCTTGCGTTTTCATTAGCCTTGGTTAGTTTCAGCTGTAATTCTTCTACATTTCTAGAAGGAATTTCAAAACGAAGCGTCAGATTTTTCCAAGAGTACTTTAAATCCTGAGTTATACTTTAAAAGATAATATTGATAATAATTGGCTTAATGATGATAAATGTTATGAGCAATAACATCTAGAATAAAAAAAAAAAAAAAAAAAACCTTGACTTGTCCAGAAGCATACTTTTTAACGACTGTGATGGTTATAAATACCTTAGAGTAACAACTACTCTTAGTGTGAACGTTTATTATTTTATGTCCAGCTCAGACGGTAACGAATCTGCCTCTAATGGAGGAGACCTGGGTTCGATCCCTGGGTCGAGAAGATCCTCTGGAGGAGGGCACGGCAACCCACTCCAGTATTCTTGTCTAGAGAATCCCATGGACAGAGGAGCCTGGCGGGCTACAGTCCATAGGGTCGCAAAGAGTCAAACACGACTGAGCACAGCACAGCACATAGATCAATGCAGAGAGATGAGCGAAAAGGAAACGTATTAAGTACTTAGAGGTTTCCAAATTTTAGCAGACTAGAATATTCAAGACTCATTTGGGTGCCGCTTCAGAATGCAGATATGAAAATAACAATAAATAATTTGAAGTTCTAGCTTAAAGATAACCTTGTGGTCCACTGAAGATGTATGAGGGCCATCAGCTGTCTCATAGATCAGAGGAGGGAAACTTGGATGGAAACCCTGGATAAAACACCGACAGAAACGGAACTTCTCCAAGGCTCTGCGCCACAACCCCCTGGCAGCTGTGACTGCCTCGCGGCAAGTCTGACCAGAGCCAGGCAACCCAGGTCCAGTGCCCGTCACCCCCCACCGCTGAGCCGGGTGGGAGTGCTCGGCCGAATGCTTTTGTTGTTATTTTTTGGCCACACCTCACGCCATGTGGGATCTTAGGTCCTGGACCAGGGATCGAGCCTGTGCCCCCTGCGATGGAAGCGCATTAATGGAACAGTCTTAACCATTGGACCACCAGGGAAGCCCTCGCATGGCTGGATGTAAACATAACTGCCAGGTGTTACCACTTTCAGAATCAGAAGTCTAATGGTGCTAACATGTCTTCTAAAAAATGTGCCTTATAAAATAAACATTTGATTTTTATACAGCAGCCATTAACACAAATCAAAGCAACAAGACCCTCAGAATAAAGACAAGAACAGAGAGTTAGATGAAAGAAGCTTTAGCCCTGAAGAAGTACGGTGTAGTGATCAAGGGCAGCAAGGGCGCTGGGACCAGAACTTGCCTAGACTTGAAACCTCAGGGAAGTTGCCTAACCTCATTATGCCTCGATTTCTTTTTCTTTAATATGGGAACAATAATACACTCAGCTCGTGGGATTATCAGAAAAATATACTCTATACAAAGTGGTCAGCATACCATGTGGCATACGGTCAGCCCTTCATAATTGTTATCTATCGTTACACTGCAATAAGTTAAAAATATTTTAAACTGCCTGTAAAAGATGTTACTGCCTGGGACTTCCCTGGTGGTCCTGGTGTGAGCTAAGACTCCACGCTCACAATGCAGGGGGTCTGGGTTCGATCCTTGGTCAGGGAACTAGATCCCACAAGCTACAACTAAGAGTCCACACGTCGCAATTAAGACCCAGCACAGCCAAATTAATAAATTAAAAAAAATTTTTTTTTTAAAGATGTTATTGCCATTGGTAAACTACTACCTTCCCCTTAGAAGGTTAAATAATTGATTCAAGGATACACTGAGACAATAAAGGATGAGAGACAGGCAACTTTTAAAACATAACTATCCTGAAGAGTTTGGCTCTCCTCCCATCTAGACCTTCCTTGAGAGCCTAACCTAAAGCAGGCGCTCTTATTAATACTCATACATACCTTTCTTTCAGACGTAGTTCGTCATTCATTTTTGTCAGCTGAGAAGAATTGTCTCCAGACATTTTCATTATTGCTGCAATGTCATTTTCCAGTTTTTCTTTCGCCTTTATCAGCTGCTCTTCCCTTTCATCTCTCTCTCTAAATTTTGCCTCCATATCTGAATATATATATATATATAGAAAAAAAATAGAGCTGTTGTGTTATAATCAACAACAACATATTAACTACATTCTGTATGCCAAAACTTGCTCTGGGAATATCTGTACATAGCAATCCCTGCTCTCATGAAAATTATATTCTAGCAAAGAAGAGAGACAATGAACAAGAAAGAGAACAAATCATATATTAGAGAGTGGTAAGTGCTAAGAGGGGGAAAAGAATACAAGCAGAGACAGGAGCCAGGAAGGAAGCTGGGGAGTGTGAAATCTTAGAAAGAGCCTCTCTGAGATAGTGACATTTAAGTAAAACCCTAGGGGAAATGAGGGAAGAGAAATGCAGACAGAAGAAAAGCAGGTGCAAAGGCCCTGACGCAGGAACATGCTTCACAATCGAGTATCACCAAGGAGGCAGATACGGCTGCAGTGGAAGGAACCTGGGGAAAAACAGCACAGGAGGAAATCAGAAAGGCAACAGGACCTGACGGGAGCTGAGGACCACAGCCTTTACTCTGAGCGAGATGGGTGCCACTGGGCCACCTTGAGCAGAGATGTGACATGAGCTGACTTAAAGTTGAAAGCATCTCTTTGGCTGCTATGCTAAGAGAAGACTGAAGGGGGCAAGAGCAGAAGTGGGCAGCCCAGGTGGCCAGCTGTTACTACAGCTCAGATTAAAGATGCTGGCTAGCTGGGATGAAGGGCAGCACTGGGAGTGGTGAGGTGTGGTGGATTCTGACTTGTTTGAAAGCAAGGCAGAGAGGATTTGCTGCGGTTTACAGACCTCCAACAAGATTTCATCGCAAGAGAACACAATGAGCAAAGACTTTATGCTTGAACAGTAGATACATTGTAACCACACACTAAAACAATCTCAAATCCTAGGAAGCCTACTATATTTAACGTTTATAATAACCAGAGATGTGTTCTTACCTGTTAAATTTTCTCTCAACTTCTCCAGTTCGGAAGACAGTGCGTTAAACTGTTCCTCTTTTTGATGTAATTTATTTACAGTTTCTATTTGGGATTAAGTTAAAAGTTTAATACATCTCAGAGTTAATAGGCCACCTAAAGCTTGATTGTCTTATAATCAAATCAAATCAAAAGTTTGAGATTTGGGGTCACGGGAATACTTAAGAATCCCATTAGAAACCAAACCACTATATAAAAGAAGCAAGCAAGCAAGCAATTTTCTGTCTCCCCAGATCTGAAGATTAGGTAGGCACTGAACATCCATTCTCCAGGGATCTCTTGCCTCCTTCCACTTAAAACTCAATAGAGCTGCCAATGACTGAAGCTTAAGTAAGATGATACTTTACCCAAGTACATCTACATTTTAACATGCATCAAGCTTTAGGTCAAAAAGAAGAAAGAATTAATGGGAGTCAACCTGACCACCCAGAGTTCATTACTAGAAATATCGTGGACATGATCCATTCAAACATCTGTGTTGGGGGTTAGTGCTGAATATATGTGCATATAGTTCTGTATGAGCTTTCCTGGTGGTGCTAGTCATAAAGAATCTACCTGCCAAGGGGATGTAATTAATGAAAGTTCAACCCCTGAGTCAGGAAGATCCCGTGGAGTAGGAAATGGCACCCATAGGTTTGTATAAATGGAACCATGGAGTATATACTATTGTGTAACCTCCTGTTCTTACTCAATGTGTCTTGGGTATATTTGACAGGGGTGAGTTTTTTAATACAACTGGACTGTATATTTCTAGAAGGCAGGATAGATTCCAGGTGAAATGATTAGGCTGCAGAAGTGACAGCAGTTTGGGAAGGTAAGCTGTGTCTGGATGGTGATGTTGGCTCTTTCCAGTACTAAGAACATGTTGGGACTTCAGGATGGTGAGGAAAGGAGGCTGAAGGCATGGACTGAAGGCTGACACAGCTTGGTTGACTTGGTGATAGTATAAGAGAAGTGATGATGCCTTTCAATTTTTTTTTTATGTGGAAATATTTTAATGTGTTAGACATATTGGCATCTAATAGTAGGTATAATGTAGAAGGGGATAAACTGAAAATAAACCCGTATACATTTCATACTGCTCACAAAAAAATAAAACGAATTAATTGGAATTTGAGGCTTTAAGAAGCCAAGGGAATGTAGTGTTACTATGCACTGCAGGAACTTTATTTGAGCTGAAGACTGGCTCCCGCTTGAAGACATGACCTCCTCTAAAGTGCTCTTATGTTAGTGAGACGTACCTTGCATACTTCTCTGAAAAGAGACTGCCTCCTCTGAAGCATCAGCAAACTTTTCTTTCTAAAGAAAAACAATCAGACGTTCAGAATAGACAGATCTCAAATTATAAAAAGTTTCAATAACTGTAACATTATTTTTTGTTGCTAGTTTTGTTTCATTAAAGCTAACTTATGCTTAAAACATGTAGGTGTCAATTACTACCATATGCGTACCATGCATGTGTGCACACGAGTGAACGAGGTTTGTGTCTGTGTGCCTGCCTGGGCATGCACATATGTCTGTATATGTGTATGGATATGCACACTTATGTCAGTACATGCACGTGTGCGTATGTACATGTGGTGCCACGCGTATACTTTTTCTGCATGTTGCTACCCTCAAGTAGCAGAACTTCTCCAGAAATCTGCCTGAGACAGCAAACAGGGTTCAGAATTTTTTTTTAATATATTTTTTTGGAAGTTTAGTTGATTTATAATGCTATGTTAGTTTCAGGTGTACAGAAAAGTTATTCTGTTATATACACACAACTATCTATTCTTTTTCAAACTCTTTTATAGGTTATTACAAAACATTGAGTATAGCTCCCTGTGCTATACTAGGTCCTTGTTGGTTATCTATTTTTTATATAGTCATGTGTATACGACAATGATAAGCTCCTAACTTATCTCTTTCTCCCACCTTTCCACTTTGGTAACCGTAAGTTTGTTTTCTACGTCTGGGGATCTGAGTTCTTGCATGTTTTACATCTAAGAAAAATTAGAACCTAGTATCTGGAAACTAGATCTGTGTCAACTACTTTACATTAAAAAGTCCATCGCTCACTCACTATCTTTTCTAAATATGACAGGAGGGCAGGATAAAACCCCTCTCCTGATTCTCCTGAGATGAATTCTGAGCTAGAGACACCAAGTGAATTTTTAAATGAATATTTGATTTAAAAAATGGGCTCACAAACCACAAGCCCATCAAAGCCCACAGGTTGTCCACCTGCGTTATTCCCAAGGCCAGACTTCAGGAGGCATGTTTTCTCTTCAGAGGACACAGAGAAATACTCTAACTTGAAAAACAAACAGTAAGACATCCTGAAAGTTTGGGGAGGAGGGCAGAGAAATGGCACGACACCCCAAATGCATTTTCTTAAAGGACACTATATTAAAAAATGGTAATCTCCAGGCCAACTTTTCTCAAAATGTACCTGAAATACTATGCATCAAAACTGGGGGTTCGTCAGAACTCTCTACAATGATAGTGTTGGTCAGTTGGCAGCCACTGGCCACGTGGAGTTATCAAGCCCTTAAAATGTGACTGGCACAATGGAGGAACTGAATTTTCTGTATTTTTAAAAATATTTATTTGGCTGCACCAGGTCTTAGTCGCAGCATGCAAACTCTTAGTTGGAACACATGGGATCTAGTTCCCTGATCAGGGATCAAACCTGGGCCCTCTGCATTAGGAATGTGGAGTCTTAGCCACTGGACCACGAGGAAAGTCTCGAATTTTATATTTTATTAAATTTTAATTAATTCAAATTTATAGAGCCAAGTGGATGGTAGCTATCATAATGAATAGTGCAGTTAACTACATATTAACATTTTAAAAAGTAGAAATATGTAATACTGGCATTTAAATCAAAAAAATATCAAAACACCTTTATCCCACCACTGCTATTAGCACAGAGGTATAAAAAGTGGAAAGCAAGAAGGCACATGAAGACCTCCCATTCCAGCATTCTTGCCTAGAGCATCCCATGGACAGAGGAGCCTGGTGGGCTACGGTCCATGGGGTCACAGAGAGTCGGACACGACCGAGCACACACAAACATCACTGCCTTGCTAACGGAGGATGCCTGTGACCCAGGGAGCTTGCCGGCTTTGCTGTCTCAGGGCAGGGAGGACAAGGCACAGGGCAAGAGCTACACATGAAACCTAACATAACTTGGAAGGCCCCCGTGTTTAGTGAAACTAAGTGGTCAGCAACATGTCAAAACGTCAATGCATTACCAGAGGCAAAGGACAGATTTTAAAAAAAGCAATACTTACCTTTATTGCTAGTTTGGGTTTGATCCAATTCCCCTGATTATCAGCCAATCAATACTTTGCAAAAGAAAGGAAATAGGTGCCATACTTCTTTCTTTATAGAAATTTTCGTGTGTTTTTTTAAAACAGGAATGATTCAAATTGGCCAGAAACCCTGAGATTCAGATTCCTGACAGGTACTTACCAAAGTCTGCAGTTCTTTTTCCAAAGCCTCTTTCACTCGACTGACTTCACTCAAGTTTTCCTGAAGGTTATTAAGCATTAGCTCTTTTCCCTGCAGCTCTTTGGTGATGCTACTAGCCTACCAGACAGAGTTACATGGTACAGAAGCCAATGGACCAAAGGAAACAAAAAGGAATGAGAAAGAAAACATAAGACAAATATGAAAAAAATGTATGAGAAACAAACACAACCAAACAAAACTGAAAGGAATAAAGGCATGGGTAAAAGTCATTTTAGTGTTGTTGCTTTTAGTTCTAAGAAGCCAATGACTTGTCACACAACCAGAGCTAGATAAGACTGTCCACGGCTATTTTTAAATAATCAAAATACAGTATTTTTCTATACCTAAATCTGGACTATCAGCACGATCTAAAACAGAAAATATAGATGTTTACTGTATTTTTTTTTTCTTTTTTGTGGCACACAGGCCTAGCTGCCCCGGAACATTTCGGATTCAAGTACCCAGATCAGGGATCGAACTCGTGTCTCCTGCATTGGCAGGTAGATTCTTAACCACTGGACCACCCAGGAAGTCCCAGCAGCTTACTTTCTAAATGAGACGGTTGAGCAGTTTCACTTTCTGGATTTTTAAAGACCGTAAGATAGGAATGGTAGTAGATTCATGTGACTGTATTTCATTTTCTGTATTTTGTACATGCTTGAAGTTTTTCAACACGTAAAACAAAACTTTAAACATGTACTAGACAACAGCCATCAGAAAAATTGGCTTTCACTGAATCTTCATGTAAAAAAGTAGACCAACCATTAGCTACATATTCTTTATTAATTTAATTTCTGTGTTTGGATTGGTAGTTTAAAACCAAATGAGGAGACTGGAGAAAAATTTTCTGGGCTTGTCATCCTTGGCTAAGGTTACTTAGCAATCTTTGCCATTCGTCTGTCCTCACCTCTCCCCATTTAACCATCACAACCCTTCCTTCTTTGCCAATAGAGCAGCTTCTCCCACAAAAAGCTCAGAACATTCAGCATCAGTGCCAGTGCCTGAGCTAGTGGCAGGAGGACTGGGAAAGAGGATTCCTTCCTTGAACAACAGTTAAAAATGACTATGACATTTAACAAGGCTAGTTAGTAAGAAATGTAGCTGGCAAAGGTTTCTTATCATTTCCTATGCCTTGGTCAAAAGCACACTTGTCCAGTGTATCCTCCAAAGAGCAAGGAATAGACCTTGCTCTCACTGGGACGTAGGAAAAAACCCCAATGAGAATAAGTAGCAATGTGGAGGGATCCGGGCTCTTAACCTTCATTTTGCTGTGACTCTTATTGATCATAGCATGTTAATTTACAAGAGTCAAGTGCACTCAGAGTTCACATTCTGTTTTACCTGTGACTCTTGTTATTTAGTCACTAAGTCAGGTCTGACTCTTTTGCGACCCCATGGACTATAGCCCACCAGGCTCCTCTGTCCATGGGATTTTCCAGGCAAGAATAAGGGGGTGGGTTGCCATTTCCTTCCACAGGGGATCTACCTGACCCAAGGACTGAACCCATGTCTCTTGTGTTGGGAGATGCATTCTTTACCACTGAGCCACCTGGGAAGCCTCCACATGACTCAACAGACAGGCAATGGGTAAGGATGAGATTATCTTTTAAGCTTCTTATATATTCAATTCATTTACCTCAACACCATCATTTTGGGGAGTTCTCTATTTTCAAAAGAGTTTATAGACTGGAATCAAGCTGAAACAAGAGATCACAGCAAGTCCAGAGATAAAGTATCAGGTTGGTCAAAAAGTTAGTTCAAGTTTTTCCGTAAGATGTTAATGGAAAGACAAGAATGAACTGTTTGGCCAACCCAATAATAAAGTATTCTGATACGAGGAAACCAGAATCTATCCCTGAGTCATTATTTTCTCTAATCTCCTCAGATGAAACCATACTCAAGATGCTCAGAAGATACTCCACTCATATGGGAAATTAGGTCAGCACCAGTTTTAACTAAGTCAGGAGTTTGAAGGATGAATGACCTCAACTGAAAAATAAGGTACAACGCAAGATAAGAAATGGAGGGAAAAAAAAAAGACAGAGGATGTTGCTACAAACCTTGCTGCTTTCAGCATCCTTTTCAATCTCTAAGTTTTTAATCTGTTTCTCAGCTGCCTCAAGCTGCTGTCTGAGGTTCTCGATTTCCAATTTACCTTCGGAGCTGGCTTTCTGAAGCGCATCAAGGTCTGAGAGCTTTTCTTCGGCAGCCTTGAGCTGTGATGTAAAATGATCAATAACCTTGGTTTGCTCATTGCATTTGGCTTGTAGCACCTCTAGCTCCTTTACCTTTAGCTCGGCTTCCTGCAGTTTGTTTAAGGTGTCCTCCATTTCTACTAGGTGCTGCTCTTCCGCTTTGTCCAACTTCGACTGGATGGCTTCCAGACTGTTCTCCTTCTCTTTAATGACCTGCATCAGCTTAGCCCTTAGGGCTTCGAGCTCTTTCATGTGAGCAGACCTTTCTGAGTCTTGCTTGTTCTGCAGATTTTCTATTTCCTGCTGGTAGTCCAGTCTCATTTTCTCTATCTGCGTTTTTAACTCGGCGATTCGGCTGTCTCGGTGCCGACCCCCTTGCTGAAGGACACCTTCAGCTCCTCCATGGCCTGCTGGTGGGACGCGATGGCTGTCTCCAGCTTAGACTTCCACAGGGCGATCACGTCTGAATTCTCCTTGTTGGCATGGTCGAGTTTGCTTTTCAGGGACTCATTCTCTTTGGAAAGCTTCTCTGTGGCGGCCTGCAGAACCTTTAACTCCTTCTGATGCATTTCTTCCCGGGCTCCAAAATGCTCCTTCAGAGAAGCGACTTCTTTCTGGTGGTCACTATGGGTGGCTTCTAACTTCTCCTGCAAAGCGCTGATCTCTTGCAAGAGGGACAGTGACATGTCCACATCCCCAGCTGGCTTATTGGACTCCAGCCGCCTCCGCAGCTCAGCTACCTCCTGCACTCGCAATGCGAGGTCTTTTTCGAGTTCCATGATGCGGGACTTTTCTGACACCGTGGCCACCTAGTTAGCAGCAGTCAAGGAGAAAGAAGAGACCATTTAAAGGATGAATCACTGATGATTTTCTCTAACCTTGGAGATCTTTAGGGACTACCCCATCTCAGGCACCAGTCAAGCCACCGAGAATGTCTATGTGTCAATCCAGGCCTGACTGTGGCTTAAGCCTGGTTCTAGACACTCCAATTCAAAATATAGTCCAATTACAGTCTTTGGCAAACTTTTCACCATTTTGAGATGCTAAAGGAAAATAAAACTGAATTTTATTGAGCTTAACTCACCCCCCAAATAACTCTTTTCCCTCTAAAGAACCTTAAATCAAGAAGAGTACCCATTAACTATAGTTAGTTAATATAAACAGCACCTTTCAAAGTTCTTATATATTTGCCTTCTGGAAGAAGAATCTTTGTTTTGCCTACTCTACCCAAGGGGTATAAACGCTTCTCTATCTGTTGGCAGTGACTTTACGGAAGTGTGCTGTCCAGTTAGTGGCCATAAGCCACATACAGCTACTCAGCACTTGAAACGAGGCTGTGAGAGTCACATATACATCAAATAATGACTTGGGGAAAAACAGAACATATCTTGTTAACAATTTCTTATGCTGATTATATGATGAAATGATAATAGTTTGGATATATTGGTTTAAATAAAATGTTATTAATTTCACCTGTTCCTTTTAACCTACGCATGTTAATGTGGGTACCAGAAATTTTTAAATTATAAAACATCTGTGGCTCATGTCATAATTCTATTGGGTAGCACTGGCATAAAATTACCTAGGAAATGTTTCAGTGAATACCACAACAACTGGAGAAAAAAAGCCTCAAGTGGATAAAGAAGAACAAATTGACTAGACTTTTTTTTAAGAAAGGACAAGGAAAAAATGGTTACTTACCTGCAATGATACGTAAGAATCTTACACAGAATCCCTCCCCCTTTTAGAGTTTGTAATCGTTCACCGTCTTGCGTACATGTGTCGCTGCCCTAACCCAGTGGTTCTCTGACCTTAGTGTGTGCACGAGTCACCAGGGATATGCGTTCGCAGGCCCACACACGCTGATTCTACCTGAGCTTGGGGACAGAACCTAGGAATCTACTGTTATTTAAACTTGTACCCCAGGATGAGGAAAACCATCTTCCTAACCTGCGTCCTTTTATTCTTAGGAAGCTATTTCTCTCTGTTGTCTGATAGACAATCAGTTCGGTGCACAAAAAATGTGGGAAATGGTAGCTTCGGGCATAAAAAATATTTATTGGGCTAACCTGGGAAATAGAAGGGGATCTTGAATGATTTCAAGACATCAGTGAGTCCCAAATTCCACAGATCAAATGTCCTGCAGGGTGAAGGCTCGTTCCCTCACTGCCTTTAACAGGACAGGAGGCAATGGATGTATGCGTCCTTCAGCCCCTTGGCCCAAACACAGGCTGTGAGGTGGATAAAGACTAAAGGGTTGACCATGAACAAGAAAATAAAGCACTTGGGACTCCCAAGACTGCATGATCAAGTCACTGGACATTTCAGAGCTGGCTGTAATTGTGTTTCAGGATTGTAGGTATTTGAAAGATGGTAATTCATTGACTTAGCTTTTCCTGGGGTGGAGGTGGGGAGGTGAGGACTCGGAGAGCTTGTTACCACAAAATAAGGTACATTATTAAACTCCATTGCTACGATGTCTATAATACAAATAAATTGAACCCAACAGGGCACTAATTCTTAATCAGTCACAACAAAACAGTCAAACTAAGGAAATGCCAAGTAAAAAATGAGGGAAAATAATAATTTGATTGTGGAGCATTTTCACAGCACTTCTATTTTTTATTTCCCCAAATCTGCCCCGGGGCGAAACTATCTGTGTCTGCCTTTCCCACCATAAAAGTCAGGTTACTGTTTCTTATTCTTGCTAATGTCTCTACAGCACCAAGCACACTGTTTATAAACTGGGCTTACTGGCTTAGAGAAATTTTATAGCACTTCCCAAAAAGGAATGTGGGTGATGGGAAATTTATATGGGTCAGTAGTTAGTTCCATACTTGGCAGACCGAGAGTGAGGATCAACAGGACTGTTACAGAAAGGCAACAGTTTGAATCTGAAATACTTGAATAAATCGTGCTGTGAATGGATGCTTTCTTATCCACAGAAAATTAAAAAAAAAAATTGTTTGCTGACAAAGCTGTATAGGAGAGCACTTCAGAAGTTAAAAAAAAAAAAACAACAAACCCTTGCTTCAGTAGCCAGCCACACCACAGGGGCTCAGTCTCCCTATCAGTCCCTTGTATTTCCCAGATCAAGTCTGACTCTCAGGTAACAAATGCCTGGCACCAAATTACCAGGATTTTTTTCCTTACCAAATACACAGAAGACATCTTTAGTTTTGAGGCCAACTAAGAACATTTTCTTTCTTCTTAAAAAATAAAAAACTTATGACTTAGAGAAGAAAAATGACTTGATTTTCTAGATTTTTTTAGATTAATGATTTCTTGAGAAGAGACTTTTTTACAAACACTAATAATTCAAAAGAAAAAAATCAGGATACCAAATTTGATTAGAGACAATAATTTTTGAAATTTTAAAATTAAGGATCTTGGTGATTTAGCTACTGACAGTCAAATTCAGGATTTAAAAGGTATACATACATACATGTTTTCTTATATGTGACTCAGATTAGTTCTTAAATCTTTTAGCACAAAACGACTTCTGTAATAGACAGACTCCATCCTGTAGTGGTTAAGAGCACAGACTTTGGGGTCAAATGGCCCAAATGCAAATCCTGGCCCCACTATCTCTATTAGCTGTGTGAGCTGGGAATATTAGTTAACCTCTCCGTGCCTCAGTGTCACTCATCTGTAAAATGGGGACAATGCTACTACCTCCCTCGTGGGACTGTGGTGAGACTAAGTTAACATTTGTAAAGTGCTGGGAATAGTGTATATATAAAGAAATGTCACTTTTTCATTTTTCAGTGAACACATGACTAATGCACTGCCTCCTAGGGCCAAACACTGTGAGCTGGGGGTTGGCAGAAGTCATTCTGTTCCCAACACACTTTTCCCTCCTGACCACTGAGAATTTAACCTACTGGGTAACAGAAATACAAAGAGATCAGGTGCCAAGGGAAAAAAAAAATTGGGGTGAAAATCTTTAACTCTCTTTAAAAGGAGCCAATGTTTTCCATTCTCTTCACCCAAGAGGTCAGGGAAGAAGGCAGAAAAAGAGAGCTAAAGTAAAACAATAACAAAAAAATTACTTAGAAAACCCACTAGGAATATGAGAACAAGAGGACAATTGACTGCTGGTGGCAAACAGGAGAAAGGTTATTTCCTGGTATTCATACAAAGACCCGCAAATGCAGCTGTAGCTGTCCACGCAGTCTGCATAGCTGCAGACTTTAGATGATGATTTTGGCCAAATTAACCAAAGGAATGAATCTTCACCTTGGACAAAAGGTTCGACGTAAAGCACCTGGGCCCACCCATCAGCCTACACCCATGAGGACCTGGGCGGTACCAGGACCAGCAGACTCAAGTCGAACCACTGGGTCAGGGCTGTAGGCCAACTGCAGGGCCCGTCACCCGCGGGGTCCATCGTTCACAAACATGGATCGGCTTCGTTAAATAGTGAAAACCATTACCCTAGTGTCTTCTAACTCCCTCTGGAGTTTGTCAGCTTTGGTCTTTTCAAAGAGCAGGCTCTGTTCAAGCTCCTTAATGCGGGCATGCTCCAGTTTGGTCTGCGTCTGTTAGTAAAAAGGAAGAGGAAGAAACACAACGGTGCCACCGTGACATGCCAGCACAGGAGGAGAAGGGCGCGGCATGCAGGCTGAGCCACCAGTACCTTCCGCCAAAGGGTGAACAGAAAGGGTGATGGAGAAGGGTGAGGGTGGGCTGAGATGGAGAGGCGGGGGGTGACGATGAACACTATGGACGAGAGGATGAGGTGGGCAGGGGGCATGAGCTAGTCTACTGAGAAAGAAAACATGGAAAACACCTGAGGCAAGATGAAAAGTGTCAGATGCATGCAGCCAAATATAAGTTATATTGATAAGTGAAGTTTATCAGCACAAATTAGAATAGTTAATATTCCTCTAATCTATCATTTTCCCTCCTCCCCGCAACAGCTACTTGACATTAATGTGTATGTAACTGACTCAGTGACTTAAAAAAGTAGATTGGCCCTCAAACTGGACATCCATCACCCAAATATGGACAAGATTAATGTCATGAGTCTACATCTGGTTGGTAAGTTCCTAGCACAGATCTCTGTACTTCTGCATACAATTTGATGTGAGCAAGGGTCAAGTATTAAACCTAACGAAGGAAGTCTAGGAACTGGAGCTAAGGAAACCACACCACTGGTGCTGGCTGAGATGAATGAGAAGGATCTGGGATTCTTAGCAACATTCCCATACATGACAGGTGAGGAGCCATTAAAGTGGGCTTTCCAAAGAGCGTCACAAGGGAAAAAAGAGGAAGGGGATTAGATTTAAAGGAGAAAATTCAGTGACAGTTATGCTTGAGAGCCTCCATCCCTGGAGCTCAAAGCAGGAGAAAAGTTTAGCTGGAACTGGGAAGGGGCTCATACTCTTAATCCTAAAACAATCATTTTGCCTCAGCTCAGACCTAAGAAACATGGTGACTCAACAGAAAGGCAAGAGTTTCAACTCCATGCAAAAAGAGCCAGTAAGATCCTCACATGTTTTAAAACCTCAGATTTTGATGGAACCTGATGCAGAACCCAGAGGGCCATCTCTTTCTAACAGTCTTAAGTGTGGCAGAATCTTAATCAACTTGAAATCATCTAGATCAGTCTGAATGGACCTCTTTTCCCACTCACCTCTCCAACTGAAGAGGTTAGCAATGTAATCAACTGATAAAACCTGTCGACAGACCTTCCCCCGGCAGTTTCTGGTTATTCTGTGGTTTTAACTAGTTGGATAGCTCTGTCTGGACAATATAAGGGAAAAGACAACAAACCCTAAAGTGACAGAAAGCAGGGCAAAGCTTAAGCAGAAAGTAGAATCTTTTATGCTATAAATATCTTTACTCACTCCAGGGGTACTCTAGGGATTTCAATGCATTCAAGGGGTCAGTTTGCTTATGAACCAGGTATAAAAAACCATCATAGAATATTTTCAAAGTAAACAAAAAAATTTCTGTAAAAATTCTTTGCTTCTTTCAGTCTATACACTCAACAAAATAATGAAATAAAAATAAGAAACTTAATTGTTTGGAGAGTCCCCTTCATCTATATGTGCCTTGTGTGTGTATGCTCAGTTGCTGAGTCACGTTCCAATGTTTGTGACCCTATGAATGTGTAGCCCACCAGGCTCCTCTGTCCATGGTATTTTCCAGGCAAGAATACTGGAGTGGGTTGCCACTGCCTCCTCCAGAGGATCTCCCCGATCCAGGGATCGAACCCGCATCTCCTGCATTGGCAGGTGGATTCTTTACCACTGTGCCACCTGGGAAGCCCCAGATGTGCCTTAGACAGAGGCTGTTCAATTTACCTGCTTTCACAAAAAAAGAATCTCATCTAGATCTACATTTTAATAATTGGGGTCACAGTTGCAAGAACAGAAGTGCAAAATTAACAGGAAGAAGCAAAGGCAACAGTACCTTTCTTCTCTTGACACAGAGTTCAGTGTCCTCTGGGTAAAAGGTCACTTCCCACCAGGGAAGCCCCAAGAACACCAGAGTGGGTACACGTTCCCTTCTCCAGGGGATCGTCCCGACTCAGGGATCGAACCCAGGTCTCCCGCATTGCAGGCAGGTTCTTTACTGTCTGAGCCACCAGGGGAGCCCAAAAAGTCGCTACTACTTCCAGATAAAAAGCAAATACCCACTGAACGTGATCTTCTCCCCATTCCAAGATCCTCTGGGTGTCTCCCGACTGGTGAGAGAGTGCCCACGGACGATCTGGGCTCTGCACTGCACTTGGCCAGCCATCAGCAAAAGGAACTAGCAAGCTGCCTCCCTGTCCTTCCCTGTATGTCACAGAAATGCTTGGCTGGATAGGCCCACCCTGCTTTTAGGATTATTACTTTCTTAGACCAGGATACAGTATCCCAAGAGGAGCGTCCTGGGGCCATGGAGGGTGGGGGAGTTGAGAGGGAAAGCCAAAGCTCTGCGAGAAGCGCACAGGAGAGGCAGGAGGGAGGCCTCATGCAGACTGACTCTGGATGCAGCAGAAGGAGCCTACTTTGGGAGCAGAGAAGAGACCCAGATCACTGAAGTAGCTGCACAAAAAGGAACCCTTTGGAACGGAGGCTTTAAAAAAAAATTCAGTCTTGAGTTGTCTATTTCAGCTGCTGGGAAGAAAAATCCTTTGTTTTAATCTCTTTCTCTTGTGGTGGTCAATCAGAAGAGGAAGAAGCTTTCAGGTTTTTTTCAATTGGCATCTTGGCCGGCAGGGTGCGCCATGAGGCCATGCTTTTAAGTACTCTGGTAAGATCGCTTCTGAGCCACTCTGTCTGGTAAGACCTGAATTGGGTGTTTGATAATAAAGAGAGGGAGGAAGAAAAAAAAAACAAAAATATCTCCATACCTTGTGGCACTGCTACTAGAAAAAAATCTCACTTCAAGAATAATAAATTTAGAGGGACGGGATATATGTACACTTACAGCTGATTCACTTTGTTGTACAGCAGAAACCAGCACAACATTGTGAAGCAATTATCCTCCAATTACACATTTAAGAATAATAAATTTAAAACACAGTGTCCTCACTGAAGAATGCTTGCCTCCAGCTTCACCAACTAGGGGAAACACTGACCCAACAAACTGGAAGTCGAATTTCTTGTCAGCCGCACTGGCAGCCATTGGCCAGCAGCAGGCGCTCACACAAAAGGCAATCAGTCTGGGACTCGTGTTCCTTTATTCTAATGGGAATAAATGAAACTTGGGGAAATTTTACCCCAGAATTTCTGTAACAACTTCATCTAATATGTTTTATGTTTCGGTCAGCTATCATATATTTTGGAAGAATTCTATTAAAACTAGAGGCCTTATGAATTAAATGAAGTAGGTTGGGCCCCCAGACATAATTCTTGTCTTTTTGCCAAAATTCTTTATAGAACAAACATGTGCCTGTGTGTTAGACAAATGGGTTTACAGAACTTAGTCATTACATACAATTTCTTCAGGATTCAAATGTAACTGCTTTGAAAGCCACATGCACAGAAATATTAAGAACAATATCTCAAGGTCAGATTATGCAGTTAGTATTTGAGTGTATCAATAAGCATTTTAATCTGTAATCAATCTGTGTTAACAAGGAAAGTATCCATACAGTTAAGTGCCCTCTTACATTCTCAGGATCTTCAGAAATCTGGCTCTTTTGCTATCAGTAAAAAAATAAAAAAATTAACAACAAAAGAGACATTCAACTAGAGTTTCAATATGTGTTAGGGTTTCAGCATAACTTTGATTAATTACATGTTTACCGGACATACTAGCCTATCTAGTGCTGACGTCAATATTTTAACTCGCTCCTCCTCAAAACATTGTAGGCTGTATTTGACATGAATTAGATGATGATATGAAACTTCTAATGAGATTTTGGGGTGTTTTTAAATGGATGAGAACAACACAGAAGTCAACTAAAGGAGTGTGACTCTATATGAAATGAGTGAGGAAGATAGCTGTCAAAATTACTCATAATCCATTACATTCTGGGCCTTATAACAGCAGACCTCAGAAAATGTTTCCCTTACTCTTTGTTGATTGTAAAGATACATTTACTTCAAAAGAAATCAGCCTTCTTATTTGGAAGGGCTTTGAAATTCAAGCATGGGGTGGGCATTCAGTAGACTCTAAAATCGCAATGGTAGCAAAAATGTGTATTCTGAGAACTGCACAGACAAGAAACTTCTATTAAGATATTACAGATTAAAGTACCAAAAATCTGCTAAATTTGAAATTTTTTAAATTTGCATTTGTCATACATCTAGCAGTGGTTTGAAAGCATCAAAGCCATTTAATTCTGGGGTCTTATTAAAAAATTCATATGAATCACTGTCGTCGTTTAGTCACAAAGTCATGTCTGACTCTTCGAGACCCCATGGACTGCAGCCCACCAGGCCCCTCTGTCCACGGGATTTCCCAGGCAAGGACACTGGAGTGGGTTCCCATGTCCTTCTCCAGGGGATCTTCCCGACTCAGGGATCGAACCCGGGTCTCCTGCACTGCAGGTGTGTTCCTTACTACTGGGCCTCCTGGGAAGTCCTGAATAACTGTTAAGAGATGAGAAAAGTTGATGCTAAAGGAAAATCTCTGAATTTAAAGTATGCCATGAAATAAAAATTGCTTTTTCTTTTCTGGTAATTACTAATACTTTAAAAAATCAGTTACCATAACATATATTTATTTTCTATAGGGTTATAAAGGATTTATCCTGCTCAATAGAAAAGGAAAGCTGAGAGTGTTCTGAACCATCATGATAAAATAAAAAATGCTCTTTAAAATGCCATTCTGATCAAGGGAAGAATAAGTAGAGTCTCACTTAGGACACACTGCCAGATTTATGACTTGATTGACTACAATGCAAGGTTTTAAATTTGGAAGCATGAGAAAAGGGTAGTGAAAATTTTACCCGGCTACCAGAGTTGAGATGCATAGTGACAGGCTGGAGGGCAGGCAGCCCCTCAGCCATAGCCCACAGCCCAGAGGTGGGGATTCCTGCCACCCTCTCTGCTGCCTGTTCTGGCCACAGTGGTTTTATCCAAATTTCTGAATACCGCACCCGCAGAAGCTTTAGATGGCTGGTGGGGTTTTACCTCAAGATCGCCCTTAGTAATCGATTCTTCTTCAACCCGGAACTGAAGGTCCTCAACCTTCCTGTGGAATAAAATCAAAACGAAATACTTAAGAAACTAACTAAGGAACACCTCTGCCTTATTCCCCAAATTATATATGTAAAATCAATGTCCTGATGAATTTAGCAGATGACGATGGAAAGAAATGCCTTAGAGATGTAGAAAATGAAGAAATGCATTTTAAAGCCTCTGGTTTATAAATCCACAAAGTGGAGAAGAGCTCTTCTCCATTTAGGAAATGCCAAAGTTTTAACCAGGTATGGATCCCAGAAAGGGAAGAGTTGAGAAAATCAACTGGTTCCCCAGGTCACAACCACCAGAAATGGATCTAATCAAGACAAGATCAACCTGGAAGGAAAAGGTCTGATCACCATAGAGACAGGTATGAGAAGGGAAGTCTATAATTTCTGCCTTCCAGTAACAGAACGTAGCGGGGAAAGTAGCACAAAAAACAAGTCTGTCTTTATACCACCCACATCAGATATTCCAGGGTGAGGTCAGCAGGCTCCCTATGCAAAGATTCCCAGGACAACATGAATACCTGTTCCAAGGCTGGGAGAAAAAGGCTGGGAATAATTTGGGAGAGAGGCGATCAAGGATTCTATTTCTTGCTTCTAAAAATGCAAGCTTTTTCCCCCCAACCATATCATAAAAATCTCTGATAAGGGCTGTGGGTTTTGATCAATGCCATCACAAAGTCAATGAAATATGATATTAGGAAGATTTACAAGACCTGGGTAACACCCACACTATGAATCTTTACAAAATTGGGTATACGAGAAGGAAGAAAAGGAGGACAAAGTCCATCATCACGCTAAGTCGCTTCAGTCATGTCCAACTCTTTGCAACCCTATGGATTGTGAAAAGAAGGACAAAGTCCATAAGCTACGTGCAAAAATAAATAAATAAAATTCACTAGCATTTCTAACAAAGTTTAGAATAAAAAAATTCTACTCAGTAGAATTTTGAGGTTGATGCCCTCAAGTTTACTGAAGAGCTGAGGGAACATTTCTACTGTCCAGAAGTCAGCTCAGCAAGAGCTGGTTTAAAAACCCAAGCAAAAAATAAATAAATAAATAAATAAATAATAAAATTAAAAATTTAAATAAAAAATAAAAACCCAAGCAAGTGGTACAGGGGCCTTGGCCTTCAGAGGGGCCTGGAAGGGTCTGTCAGTGTGTCCTGTCCACTTGTAGCCGTTTTTATGAATGAGATTCAAGGAGAACTTCCTCCCCAGTGGCTAGTCATCTCTTCAGTGAAGCACTGAATGTATGACCCCCCCATCTCATACCTCCCACCACAGCCAGCGCTTGTGATCTTCCTGAGCACTTGGTCATCCTAGAGACCCCTGAGTTACATCACTGTGATCAGAAATGACAGCAGATGGCATTAAGTGCAACTGAGGACAAATGTCCCATAACCCAGAGACAAGTCAATCGATTTCACGCAGACACCTTTCCCAGAGAGCTTGTTCGCTCATGGCCTCAAAAGTCCTTCTATGAAAAGCAAGCTTGCTCTCTTTGTCTCACACAGTTGAGCACTGGATTTCATCCTGCCCTGGATAGTTCTCTAACTGAGAGTTGTGTTTTCCTCTAAAGGCAGTGAGTTTCTCGAGGTCAAGACCCCTCTGTCACTACCCTGCTCCCCAACACACATAATTTCATCAGATACGTGGACAATGTTTCATAAATACCAGGTAACTGGGTCCAGAAAAAAAAAAAAAAAATCCCCTCTCGAGGAATGGCTGAGGTGGGCCCCAGGGTTGAATGTACTGGCTCGGGCCATCCCCTAGAGGATGTCTGGTGCACAGTTGGTACTCAATACACAGCTGCTCAGTTCATCAGGGCACATCTATCTGGTTCCAAACTTCTCAAGAAAGCCAAGTCAAAGCAAACCCTCCTCACACAGCATGGGGAATCCCATCTCCACTGAACACACAGTCAGTCCTCTGGTTCCAAGGGTTTGACCCCAACAAGGCTGTGGATGGGAAAGCGCTCCCTAAGGTGGTTTAAAAAGGAGAGCAGGTTTTGGGATCACCTTTTCTCCTCTTCAAGTTGGTTGAGAAGTTCCACCTTCTCCCTGTCGGCAGCTTCCACCATCGTTCGCAGCTGGTCCATCTTGGCCTCCAATTCCAGGACGTGCTGGGAAAGGCAAGGGTGTCAGTGAGTGGCCTCCTCCTGACCCAGATGCTGGCCCAGACGTGCCTCCAAAGAGCTACAGCTAAGTGGTACAACTGTGGGTTGGCGTTAGTCAAAAACCTTGTCACGTTAAAGTGCTTTCTATGATCTCTTATAACAGGTTATTCTTGGCAGCACTTCTGGGAGCCGGATGATGAAAAACCACACCATTAAAGCAAAAGGGGGTAATGTTAAAACAACTCTCATCTCTTTTTAAAAGATTTTTTAAGGTGGACCATTTTTAAAGTCTTTATTGAATTTGTTAAAATACTAGTGTTATTGGTTTTATACTTTGGTGTTTTTTGGTTGTGTTTTTTTTTTTTTTGGTCACAAGTAGGATCTCAGCTCCCCAACAAAAGATAGAACCTGTACCCCCAGCATTGGAAGGCAAGGTCTTAACCACTGGGCCACCAGGGAAGTCTCCACTCTCATCTTTTTTGAAGCTGAAACTCATACAAAGCATAATCTACAAAACAGGAGTTGTAACCACTGCTAAGGTCCTGGTATATAAGCTCATCTGACAACAGACAGGCCAAGAGACCTGGATGTAAAGACCAAAGAGCGCAGCAAACTCAAGAAGAACAGAACTTCATCTTTATGATGATACAAACTGGGACCCAGGGCACAGCTTTCAAACAAGCCCAGCAAAGACATCTATGCTCACTTCAGCACACTCGAGATCAGCTCCCCGGCTCCGAGCACCAGGTATGCTGCCCAGCCTCCTCCCTCAATTTAGAAACCGTCACCGACGTCGCGACAAGATCAGCCTAGAACCCGTCACCATCTCCACCACAAGGTCAGGGCCAGACTTCACCTGGTCGTGTCCGTCCCGGGCCAGGGCGAGCTCCTGCTCTATCTCCCCCACGTGGCTCGTGGCCTTGGCCACCTCCGCCCTCTCTAGATCCCGTTCGGCCAGCAGCTGCTCAATGTGCTGCTGCTTCTCCTTCAGGGCCTCCTGGAGGGCGGTGGTGCCGGAGATCTTCCTGGCGTAACGGGAGGAGGTTTCGGTCAACTGCAAAGGAAAGTTAAAGACGTGAAGGGCAGCGATGCTATGAGGGATGTAGGGAGAGGGTGGTGCATGCAGGGCGGGCGTCTCCTCCGCAGAGTAAAAGCGCTGCCCTGGCTCGCAGGCTTGCCCAGGCTTAGGAAAGGTTTTCCATCGTGGAAACAAGATGGCGCATGCCTCGAGCCTGTCAATGTCACAAAGAACCCACCGATGTAAAGAGGCCACAGAAAAACCAGGAAGGTGTTCGTGGCTCAAAATCAAAGGTGCCCTGAGCTGGGCTGAGGGGGCCGGGTGGAAAAATCCCGCAGGACCCAGGTCACAAGCTTCTCAAGACTCCATTTCCACCTGGACTTCATGAATAGTTATCTTCTCATGAAGACAGTGTGGCCAATCTTCTGTTCCTTAGACTTCAGGATGAGACTTTTTCAACTTCTTGAGCTTCTACACACCATTAAGTGACCATGATGTCACCCACGGAATCACAGACCTCCTTCAACTGATTACATAGTTTACACACTTGGAACTTTGTCAGATTTTCTTCACCTTTCTTCTAGAATGAAAGGCATAGGTGATTTCACCCAGGGATCCAGCTGTGAGGACCTGATTGCCAGTCCCCAGAAAGATTTACAAGGATAAGATGAAAAGGAAACTCATGTTGTGCTTTCAAAGCATGTGTGAATGGGTGAGTGTGCAAGTACACACATAAGAGAAAGGAAGAAAAAGGGCACGGGGGTGGGGGGGAGAAAAGGGGGAAAGGAGAAGTTCATGGAGAAAGAGAAGTAGGGGGAAGAAGGAGAGAGAAAAAGAGTGGATGAGAGGGGGAGAGGGGAGAAGAGCAGGAGTTAAGGGAGAGACAGCGGCAGGGGGAGGCGTGGAGAAAACCTGTTTCTGCTCTCATCTCTGCTGTTTCACACAGCAGACACCTCCTCAAGGTGCCTGTCATGTGAAAACACAGAGAACAGAACCTTCTGTTAAAGAGTTCAGAGGTCATTTGGACAAGCTGAATAACAATCTTGCAGGCTGGACTCTGGGGGGCTGGGAGGGGCTCCAGAAGAAGCTGCAAACCTTTGGCCAGCGTTTGTCCGAGGCCATTTACCAAGCGATCATTGGCATGAGGAGAATGCCACTGTTTCTACTGAGAGAAATTTCTTGAATTACTTAAACATATGAGGGGGAGGGGGATTTCCTGTTCTCTCTTTTAACCACCTGACCTTGACTTTCCAGTTTCACTATGTGGTTATACTTTCTCGTACTAATATTTCCTCCCTTTAACAAAAAAGAATTATTTATTTGGCCGTGTCAGGTCTACATTGCGGCATGCAGGATCTTCATTTGTTTCAGCACGTGGAATCTTTAGCGTGGCATTTCAACCCTCAGTTGTGGCATATGGGATCTAGTTCCCCAACCAGGGGTAGAACCCCGGGCCCCTTGCATTGGGAGCGTGGAGTCTTAGCCAACATTTCTTCCTGAATACGCGAAATCTGAGCTTCTCAAACCCTGCAGGGAGACACACCCCAGGGTGCTGCAGATAACTCGCAGGGTAACAGTGACACCTGTTGGACATTATGCAAACTACTAGCTTGGAGGCAATTCAGCTTCAACCTTGGATTGTATTTACAATGACACTACATTCCTTGTCACATCTCTCCAAAGCTGGGTTTTGGCCACTGCCAGGACAAAAAGCCCAAATCAATGCAGCACAGAAAATGAGGGTGGCAGTGTTCACTACAAGTCCAAGGTCTGATAGGATGTGCAATGCCCATGAGGAGCAACCTAATAGTAACTCACTGTGGTTATTTAAGAATGAATTACAAATACTATTTTTGCTTTCCGCTAATGAGTATCATTTTTTTTTTTGAACAGTTACTAAACCGTGAGGACATAAATATTAAGTTTTTTGGACTGAAATACTTAATAAACATAACTGTTAGCTATTTTTTTGGCCTACAGGCACTGTGAAAAAATAACAGAGACTCTAAAGGTTCTGTGGAACCGTGATAAATACTGTCAGAAGATCATTTTGCATTCAAGAATCTTTCAGCTTTTTTTACATATGTACAATGGATCATATTGCTGAGCTGTATTTTTAGGAAATCATGCATTTGATTATTCTATGTTTTCCACATATTCATTTATGGTGATTTCTGGTTTAGAAACTATAACCACTCAATATAAAAAGATATAAAAATAAGCTGCTTTAAAAGGCAAGGCAATGAGACTCATTTCTCTTTTGCTAGTTTTCTTCAAAGAGGAATCAGAACTGGTCTAAAAATTAAGAGGAGAGGTTGGGGGGACAGAAAGGGCTTGGGGAATCTCCAAAGAAATGGACACAATTATAACATAATAAAAATGTCTCATTAAAAAAAAAACACACTCAAGAAAGAATTTCGATTCTAGAGTAGACATGTCCACAGAATTGCTCCTGGATTAGTCCTGAAAATGTAAACTCATGTCCTGAAACATAAACTCGATGTCCACATTACAGCTGGCTGACTAACTCTCAACAAGGCTTCATCCAAAGAGAGGGTTTTCTTCACCTTCATTTCGCTCAGACTTTCTAAGAGTTCTTGTCAAGCTTTTCTTATCAAGTTCACTTGTAATTTTCATGTTCAAGATGCAGGCTTTTATATGCAGAATGACATAGTCCAAGCAGGTACCTGTATCACCTGACCGTAAGGGGAAGAAGTCCAATGGCTGAAGAGGAGGGTGGCCCTGCTATAAAGAAAGATGCCCCCAAAGGTCCCATCCCTGCTCAGTGTCAACGGAAAGAAAGCCAAGCGAGATCAGGGGCCAATAGCCTTACTCCCCAATCGCGCCACTTCACATTCTAATTCCTGTCTGCAGTTCATTGTCATGAACCAGAGACCCAGAATCCAGTCTGGAGTGTAATCTCACACAGTCATGTCAAATTTGAACAGTACCTACCTCACTTCAAGCGAATAAACTAAAGGGCAGGGGGTGGAGGTGGGGAAGCAAAGCCAAAAAGTCATTGCTTTGGCCCTAAGAAAGCATGACATTAACAAACAGAACAAGATGCTGCCTATTTTGATTCTGATGATTTTATCTTACTGATCAAAGCAGGAAAAGGGGAGAAAGGGAGAGAGAGTGGGAAGGGGAGATGGAGAAAGGAGGCAACACAGGGCCTTTCAGGCATCTTTTCCAGTTGTCTAAGTTCTTCTCTGCATCCTTGGGCCTGAGGCAGGAACACTCCACACCCATTGAACTGCTTTCAGTGGGTGAGACTGCATGAACACAACATGAAAATTCTAAGAACATGCCTTTTCTCAAAATACTTTTAGCTCCTAGTCTGACAGCAAAGAGAAAGAGACCCAGGTCCTTGGGGAAAGGGATCCCTCCAATTTTCCTGTCTTCCTGATGCAAAAATAATATCAGAATGATCAACCATCCCATATGTTAGACTAGGGAGTCGTTACTATGGATTCACCAAACACTGTGGTATCTCCCAGTCTTAGAAGTCTGAAAGGAGCTGTTAAAAATTCTTTATTTCAAACTTGTAGTGGTGCTAGAGGTTTGGGTTCTCTTTTGTTGCAAAATGTGTAAGGACGTTCACAAGCCACAGTGAAGGAACAATTCATACAAGGACAAGGGGAGGTGTAACCTTTCCTAAAGCAAAGCAGGCGTGCTGATGGGGGTGGGGAGCATCTGATGTGCCTGGAATGCAGAGACACACAGACGGGGAGGCTCACCAGTCCTGTCCGGCTGGGCTTGCTGCTCACAGAGGAGGCCACGGAGCTCATGGAGCTGAGAGAGGAGGCAGACGGGCTGCGCTTCATGCTGGCGGGCGTGGTCGCCATCACTCGCCTCACCGCAGCCGCCTTGGCTTTGGCTGGCGTGGTGGAGGGGAAGCCAATCTTGGTGACTTTGTGGACCGGAGCAAACAGGCCATATTTGGGTTGACACTGAAAATACCTTGAGGGGACAACAATTAAGGACAGTAACAAAAAGCGGCTTAATGACAAGAAAGAAAAACTTATAACCAAAAGGCTCTCCTGACTCTTGTGACTGGCTTGCTGTGAATTCTACCAACTGGCTGAGGTGGTACACCCAGCCTGCAGCGTTCACTGGGTGTGCAGGCTGATAAATAACTTCAGTAATGTCTTCAAAGACACACGAGGAAACAACAATGTGATACGCAGAGACGGAATCACTTGTCTGTTGCTAAGATTCTATGTAAAAAGGAAGTCATTTCTACTATCTGATAAACACACAGCAGAAGAGTTCAGCAACCCAGTGATCCCACCTAATAAAACCTTGCTAAACAAAGGGAAAAAGAAATCAAACAAGCACCTAGTTGGCAAAGTCACTCAAGTAAAGGTGGAGAAGTATCAGGTGGTTAGTCAGTTATCAGACTGACACTTGGAGATGTTACGACTCTAGCAAATTTTAACATCTTAATATCAAGAATATGAACGCTATAGCTTCATAATCATCGCAGCACTAAGAGATTTTTGAAAATCTCAAGGCATTATTACTGTATTTGGTGCATAGCACCTATATACTTATAATCATCAGCTGTAATAAATACATCCCTCTGGATACTGACAATGGGGGGAGGCCTGTGCACGAGGTGGGGCAGGAGGTCGAGAAGGGCTATCTGCATCTTCCTCTCAATTCTTCTGTGAACTGAAAACTGCTCTAAAACAAAAATAAAATCTTAAAAATAAATAGATACATAAACCCAATGCTTGCTCAGAATCTACTCAGATGCACTGCACATATCACTAAAAGAGAGTCAGGGGACTTCCCCAGTGGTCCAACGGTTAAGACTCCGCCTTCCAATAGAGGGAGTGCGGATTTGATCCCTGGTCAAGGAATTAAGATCCCACATGCCACAGATCCCATGTGCTGCAGGGTGCAGCCAAAATTTTAAAAAATAAGTAATTTTCTTAAAAAGCTGACACACACACACAAAATTTTTTTAAAATAGAACAAGGGAAAAAAAAAAAAAAGACAGAGAAACCATCTAAGAGAGAACAACTAATCCTAGTGGAAGGGAAAATCAGTAGATGAGTCTTAGGAAATACAAGTGCAGCTCTTCAAAATGCTCATGTCCATTTTATTACACACACTGGGTGGGGCTGGCTTGAGCATCTTTACATGCAGGAGGGAGACGAAATTCCAACAGCAGACGCACCTTGTTCCAGCAACAGCCCCGTCGTTCTTCCCAAGAGGCTCATCCAACTCCACGCCACACCACTCCCCCTTGGCGAAGTCTGTCTCCCCAAGAAACCGGACTACACCGGCCTTCGTGCCACCAACCTGGAAGCAGAGAATAGTAAAAGGAAGAGGTGAACAAAATTCCACAGCTTAATCCTTTGCAGTTAGAGCCAATCATTAATACTTTGTTCCATCATTTCTGTAGGCAGCTCTTCTCTTAACCCCCTCTCCAACTGTTTAAAGACTTCTCTTCAAAGGTCAGCAAAGGTCACCTGGGTTCTGTTGCTAGAGTGATCTGATACCTGCTGCTGCTGCTAAGTGTCCGACTCTGTGTAACCCCATAGATGGCTGATACCCGGTACAGTCCAATAATGAATTCTTTAGAAAAAGGGAATAATTACTATTATTACTATTACTTCATGCCAATAGTAATAATTACTGTTACTCCAGAGGGAGTTTCCTGCTTCAAAATAAATATCAGCTAAAAAAAATACAACCCCTACATTACTAAAAGAAAAACAAAATTTGTGTATAATCCACTGTAACAATGGCTGTGTTCATTTTCTCAAACTTCCTTTACATCATTACCCATGTAAAGCAATAACATATACATATTAAGGACAAATATTCATACATCCACATATATGAAATATTAATTCTTCAAAATATTTAAAATATTGATATTTTCTACAGTGAGGCTCTTCATTGCTTCACAACTATTAAAACGACAGTTCTTCACATTTTATTTCACATGAACTGGTCAAAGCTTTGAATCTTTTTAAATGTCTCTTTGTCCCAGCTGCTGGCGATGTAACATGCAAACATTATTTCCAAAATTATCCCATCACCATTTACTAATCCTTCCTTTGCCACTATTTTTGTTTCAGGTACTCATTTTTATCATATTCTCTCTCATGTGCACAGAAAGAGAACAGATCTGAGTCTTTTTACAGTTTCAGAAATTCAGTATCTGTGCTACTACCATTACATTGTAATTACTGCTACTTTGCAACCTGTATCGTATTTGCTAGTGCTGGTTTTCCTTACTACTCTTCTTCAGAATATTGATCTTTCTTACTTTTAATTAAGCTTCTTTTTTTCTTCTTAAATTTTTTGGCTGAGCCTCGTGGCTTGCAGGATCTTAATTCCCCAACTAGGGATGGAACCTGGGCACCTTTTTCTCAATTAAAAAAAAAAAAATTCCCCAATTATAAAGGTGGTAAGTCACTGTAGGCCACTGAGAACATCACAAACAGAAAATACATGTTATTTGTGTATTCTCAACAGCCAGGGACAGTTGCTGTTGACATTTTGACATTTCACTTTCCCTGCCATATTATGGTAGCTGTTTAGTATCCATAATACAGATGTATCACAATACGGACTTCACTCAGTTTTTGTTTGGGATGTTCCCTTTTTTCTTATTGATTAAAAAAGTAACTCTTTATAATAAATTAATTCTTGAATAGACGATGCATTGTCACAGTTGAAAAGCTTTCAAATGTTAAGTATACATCAGGACTTCCCTGGAGCTCCAGTGGTTAAGACTGCCTTCCAATGCAGGGGGCGCAGGTTCAATCCCTGGTCAGGGAAATACGGTCCCACATGTTCAGGGCGCAGCCAAAAATAATTTTTTAAAAAGCATGTATCTAGAGAAGAGCCTCTCTTCCTAGACTTCTGTCCCTACCTGCCCCCTCTCCCCACCACAGGTAACCTCTGCTATTGATGTACAGTATTTCTTTCATGCCAGCATTTCTTCATGATCTAAAGGCAAATGTTAAATCGCATTTTCACTCCTCCCTTTCATTTTTACACTAAGGCCAGTGCACTACACGTGCTGTCCCGCACCTTGCTTTATTCCACATAAAGACACAGAACGTCCTGCTTGTGTTTACATTCGCATGTTGTTCCACTGCATGGATTCACTCCAGTTTATTAAATCAGCCCTTACTGGGAGACATTTAGGTTATGTAGGTTTATTTATTCAATAAATTTAAAAGTCATTTTAGTTAATTAAAAAAGAGTCCAGTGGGACTGTGTTAAATGTAGATTACCTTGGGAAGATAACTTATTTAATCAACCTTCACAAGGAACTGGCTTTTCAGTTTTTCCTTTTTGTTTTTAATGTTCTCTAGTTTATTTAATTCATTCTTTATCTCACTACTTCCTTTTTGTTACTTCCTTGGGGTTTATTACTCTCCCCTTCCTAATGTCTTAAGATCAATACTAATTTGCTTTTTTTTTAAAAAAATTAATTTTCTTTGGCTGTACTCCATGACTTGTGGGATCTCAGTTCCCCGACCAGGAGGATCAAACCCTTGGCAGTGAAAGTGCAGTGTCCTAACCACTGGACCACCAGAGAACTCCCTAATTTGCTTTTTAATACCAAAGTTATTTGTTTCCAGTTTTTCTCCAAACACAGCTTCCTGAGGGTTTGGGATGACACGTGTTTTTTTTCCAGCTCTATTTAACCTTTGTTGAGGATAGAAAATATTAAAGCCTCAAAGCTACTGTGTATACTTTTTCTCTGAAAACGAAATTCTTTGTGAGTCTGATTTGAGGACCCAAAGCAGTTATGGTTGAAGGTACGAAGGCAGGCAGGGAGTGTGAGGGTGACAGCGTGCAGGTGGCCGCTCAGAAACGCCCTGGGGTCGCGACAGGCGCCCCGAGGAAAGACAGAATTGGAGGCTGGAGAAGACTCCTCGCAGGAGCCGCTGTGTCCTGCGCTGCCACCCATGGCGCGCAGCAGAGTGGAGGAGCACCTGGCAAACGCCTGCTGAGGAGATGAAAGCAGACTTCTCCGTAGGGAACTTACAGCAAAGGCCACTTCCCCGCGTAAACCAATGAAAGGAAAAAGGTATGCAGTGGCTTGAGGTTGAATTTGATGGCTCAGAAGCGAGCAGAGGATGAGCTATGCTAACACAGGTTAAGTAAGCATGGGCTCCGAGTTGGACAGATTCACATGCCGGCTCCGTAGGGCTTCCCTGGTGGCTCAGAGGTTAAAGCGTCTGCCTGCAATGCGGGAGACCTGGGTTCAATCCCTGGGTCGGGAAGATCCCCTGCAGAAGGAAACAGCAACCCACTCCAGTATTCTTGCCTGGAGAATCCCATGGACGGAGGAGCTTGATGGGCTACGGCCCACAGGGTAGCAAAGAGTCAGACATGACTGAGCGACTTCACTTTCACTTTCTGTCTATGGATGAGACAAGTCGCTTAATTTCTAAATCTTAAGTTTCCTCATATGTAAAATGGAATAATTATAGGGCTGTTGTCAGGATTAAATAAAATAACCCACATAAAATTGCTTCGTGCAATGTCTGACATATATTAGCAGCAAGCGTGTCCATGCCTAAGAGAGTACTAGTTCCAGATCTGGCAAATCGGACTTTTTAACACACTTCTTGGTAACCATGGAACGTATGAATAGCAACCTGCATAGAACTGGCCTCTGTTTCATCCGTCCTCTGATTCCACACCTTCCTAAGCAGCAGACTAACCAACATCACATGAGCAGAACATAGCACATTAGTCAAAGATGAGGCAATCTCTCCAGATAATCTGCTGGATTCTTTGGGGGTGAGTCTAAGTTACTATCATGACCACTGTTTTTCCAAGAGGCGTCGGACAGGCTGTGGGCTTGTTAAACAAACCAGCAAACTCTCCAGACAAACCATGGCTTCACTCAGTTCAGAAGCTTTATAGCAAATTACCACAAACAATAGATCAGCAATGTTTCCTCTAAATGCAGGTAACAGACTATATGTCTACCCTGAATGCCACAAAGTTTGTTTCAAATGGATGATTACTGGTTCCTGCTGCTGCTGCTGCTAAGTCGCTTCAGTCGTGTCTGACTCTGTGCGACCCCATAGAATGCAGCCCACTAGGCTCCTCCGTCCCTGGGATTCTCCAGGCAAGAATACTGGAGTGGGTTGTCATTTCCTTCTCCAATGCAGGAAAGTGAAAAGTGAAAGTCAAGTCGCTCAGTCGTGTCCGACTCCTAGTGACCCCATGGACTGCAGCCTACCAGGCTCCTACGTCCATGGGATTTTCCAGGCAAGAGTACTGGCGTGGGGTGCCATTGCCTTCTCCTAGAATGAACAGTTTTCATATCCTTTTCCCTCTCCCCTAATCTGGAATTCTTGACTCATATAACAGATGAAATGCTTTCCTTTCCCCTATAAAAGATCCTCAGTGATTATTCAAAATATCCTCAACAGAGACAGAAAGTCACATGAAGTCCTAAATCACTTACTTTTCTACTTAATCATTTTACAATGTCTTTTCTAAGCATCTAAATATGATTTTCTAAAGCTAAGTTTTATTTCTTATGTATTGAAGAGAACTCAGAGTATTATAGTATGTGCATTTACATTAAGTATAAGCCACAATTTTCAAATCTATGTTTCAGGGGTAGATAACAAGATTATTAAAAAAAATTTTTTTTTAGAACATTGAAACGAAAAAATGGGCAAACACAAATAATTACCATTCATTCTCTTTATTTTTGGAATATATATATATATATGTGTGTGTGTGTCAGGAGTCATATATATATATATATTCACACACACACAGACACATGTTAAGAGTCATATATATTGCATGTACACACATATATGACTCCTAACACTGTGGTCAACCTAAGTCAAAATTAGAGGTCACCACTGGAGACCTCTAATTAGTTCAAACTATACCTCTTAACTCAAACTAGAAACTTGGCTAAAGGAAAAGCTACCTGTGCTCATGCTTTAGCAAATGTCAGATTTTTAAATTCTCATTCATTCATTCAACATGTATTTCTTGCATGCTTGGGCCCTTGGATACAAAATAAACCAAAAGAAGTGTTGACCCTGATAGAGAGAAATCCAAACAATTCCAGCAAAAAGCGATAAGCACTTGAAGTTTCTAAAAAATGCTGTGGGACCAGAGACAGACAACCTCCTTGTAAACTCTTAGGAAAAATAAGAACTCTGATAAATTCTGCAGGGCTAATGAATGGGTCCAATAACAGGAAATGGGAAACCTTTAATCCTCTCTCAACCCTCCCATCTATTCATCATCATGTCCCAAACAAGCCATTTAACCTCACTGTGCCTCAGTTTATAAAGCTATAAAATGTCCAATGAGTGGCCACGAAGGACTGTTCCACAGGGCTCTCTGAGCAACAGAATTCTGTGAGGTGGCTGCTTAGCTGCCACGTGGTTAAGTTAAGCAGCTTAATTTAAAAAGGTAAACATGGCTAACCGGTATTTACCAATACAAATTTAGCCCTGACTTCACACTTAATCACCTGTGAGACGACCTGTCAGTAGTTTACGCCACCTCAGCTAGAGAACAGTCCAGCTCTGGGCAGCTCTACTGTGACAAACCCCTGCCAGAAAGGTAAGGTCCGCCTGGCCCAGTGTTCATCCGAGGGTCCTAACTGCATCTCCCATCATACTTCAGTGTTACTCCTGCCCTTTAAGGGTATCATGTGACAACAGTATTTAAAACACTCTTTTTTTCTTTTCTATTTTTTGGCCACATATGGGATCTTAGTTCCCCGGATCTAAGGATCAAACCCAGGGATCAAACCCATGCCCCTAGCAGTGGGAGTATGGAGTCCTAAGCACTGGACTGCCAGGGAAGTCCCAACCCTCTGATTCTTTTGACAACATTTTATGAGTACCTACTGCGTGCCAGGCATTGTTCTAAGTGCTGGGCAGAAAGCAGTGAATGAGACAGAGAGTTTCCAGACTTTCACGAAGCCTAAATCCTGGTCTGGGGAACTAGACAATGAACAAATAAATTAAATGATGTCATTTTCAGTACATAGAGGGCTGTAAAAAGCACACAGCCAGGTGAGGTGATAGTGCTGTGAAGGGTCTTTAGTTGGGGTGACAGGGAAAGGCTCCTTAAGGAAGTGACATCTGAGTCAAGGCTCAAGGACTTTGAGACACCGGTCATGCAAAGACCTGGGGGCAGAACATTCCAAGCAGAAGAAAGGGCAAATCCTAAGGAGAGAATGAATCTGGGTGCTGAAGTGACTGCAAGGAGGCCAGTGTAGCTGGAGTGCAGTGAAAAAGGAGCCAAGCAGAGAGAGCCGAGCTTGGAAGTGTGGGCAGGGTCCACAGCATCAGACTCTGCGGGTCCCTGGAAGGAACGGAGATGTTTATTTTAATGCAGTGGGACATCCATTAGGGAACACTGGGCTGGTTTTGGTCACTGCCAAGTCTCCAGCACCTAGAACGCTGCCTGGCACACACACAGCAGACACTCGGTGTAATCACTGGATGAACTGCAGGGTGGTAAACACAGCTGTTGAGCCATCTTTTCTCTAGACCAAATAAACAGAACCTTTCTTTCACTATTCCCTTTTCATCATTTTGAGTCTCCCTATCTACAAAATTTGATGGTAAGTAAGTTCTCTTAAAAAACTAAAAGAGCAGATGACGGACATTCTCTTATACTTTAATTCTCCCTAGAACAAACAGGTAAACAAAAATGACATAATGAGGAAGACGCCACTTAGAAGTTATGCTTGACTTGCACTTCTATCTCTAGAAATTAATCTTTCCTTCTGAAAAACATATTAACTCCTTCAGGATTCAGGACCCCAAAAATATCAAGAAACAGGAAAAAAAAAAAGTTCAGGGGAAGAAGATTAACTTGTTACCACGGAGAGTGAGCATAAAACTGCTTTACAATATAAGATTATAAGCACCAAAAACGTGACATTTTAAACCATAAGCAAGAATGCGTTTAAGGGTATAGACAAATCTATTTGCAGGGCAGAAATAGATTCACAAACACAGAAAAAAGACTTGTGGACACAAAGGGGTTAGGGGAGGCAAGGGTGAACTGGGAGATTAGGACCGACACGTACACACTAACACGCGTGAGAGAGACAGCTCAGGAAACGGCAGCCCACTCCAGTGTTCTTGCCTGGAGAATCCCAGGGACGGGGGAGCCTGGTGGGCTGCCGCCTACGGGGTTGCAGAGTCGGACACGACTGAAGTGACTTAGCAGCAGCAGTGGGAAGCTGCTGTAGAGCACAGGGAGCTCAGCTGGGTGATGTGATGACCTAGAGGGGAGGGACAGGGGACGGGAGGGAGGCTCAAGAGGGAGGGGATGTATGTATACACATGGCTGAGTCACGCTGTTGTACAGCAGGAGCTAACATTACACTGGAAAGCAATTATACTCCAATAAAATTTTTTAATTAATTAAAACTAAATAACTAGGTGAGGAGATAAATAAGACGTGGTATAACCCTAAAATGGAGTATCATCAGTCATAAAAAGCAATGAACTACATGATGAACCGCAAACACTCTGCTGAGTAAAAGGAACCAGACATTACAAAACTATGGAAGATTTGGGGGCGTTTATAGGAAATATAGGCTTCTCTGGTAGCTCAGCTGGTAAAGAATCCACCTACAATCCAAGAGACCCTGGTTGGATGGGAAGATCCATTGGAGAAGGGATAGGTTACCCACTCCAGTATTCTTGGGCTTTTCTGGTGGCTTAGCTGGTAAAGAATCCGCCTGCAATGTGGGAGACCTGGGTTCGAACCCTGGGTTCGGAAGATCCCATGGAGAAGGGAACAGCTACCCACTTCAGTATTTTTGGCCTGGAGAATTCCATGGACTGTATAGTGCCAGAGAATTGATGCTTCTGAACTGTGGTGTTGAAGAAGACACTTGAGAGTCCCTTGGACTGCAAGGAGATCAAACCAGTCAATCCTAAAAGAAATCAATCCTGAATATTCATTAGAAGGACTGATGCTGAAGCTCCAATACTTTGGTCACCTGATGCCAAGAGCCGACTCATTAGAAAAGACCCTAATGCTGGGAAAGATAGAAGGCAGAAGGAAAAGGGGATGACAGGGGATGAGATGGTTGGATGGCATCACCGACTCAATGGACACTGAGTTTGAGCATGCTCCAGGAGATGGTGAAGGACAGGGAAGCCTGGCATGCTGCAGTCTGTGGGGGTCGCGAAGAGTTGGACACAATTGACTGACTGAACACCAAAAATAGGAAATATCTGTGAAAGGCCAATGTGCAGAGACAGAAAATGGATCATTGATTGTGCCTGGGGCTGGAGGTGCTGGTGGAGAATGACTTGCAGACTGGCAGGAGGAACTTTCCAGGGGATGCAAATATTCTAAAACTGGATTATAGTGACTGCATAACTGTGTACATTTATTAAAAATTATGGAATGTTTGGATGCATAAATTACACCTTCATACAGCTGCTTAAGGAACAAAACAGATACAAGTTAAATAAAAGGAAGGATTAGCTTAAAATTAAGATGGAGGTGATGGATACATGTTAGAGCAGCGAGAATGGGAGGGACTCCCCGAGGGGCTGACAATGCAGAAAACTGAAACACCATCTGGGTGTCCCACAGCATTTATTTATTTACTTTTTAAAACAAAAGACAGGGACTTCCCTGATGGTCCAGTGACTAGGACTCCACACTCCCAATCCAGGGGGCCCAGGTTTGATCCCTGGCCAGGGAACGAGATGCCACATGCCACAATTAAGACTTGGTGTGTTGGTGCAGCTAAATGAATAAATGCTTTTTTAAAAAAAAATAAAATCTATTTGTAACTGTTTAAACATTTAATAGGAACCGAAAAAAAAAAAAGAAGAAGAATCTGAGACTGATAAAAGTACAGAATATTTAATTGTAAGAGTCACTTTACATCTTTAGAGCACTAAGATCAAAAAAGTTTAGCAAAGACTCTGGTCTTGGGAGCAGACTCATCTTACTCATGACTATTTCTGAGACAGACTCCTTGACCAACTGCCCCAACTCTCATTTGCCCATGGGCTCAGCACATAACTAAAATTAAAAACATACAGATCGTGGCGCTCCACTCTTTTGAGCAGGGGAATTTGGGAAACTCGGAGCCAAATCCTCTTTTGCTAACAGCAGAGGGAGAACCCAGGGCTTCCCCGGTGGCTCAGATGGTAAAGAGTTCGCCTGCAATGCAGGAGACCTGGGTTTGATCCCTGAGTTGGGAAGATCCCCAGGAGAAGGAAACCGCAACCCACTCCAATATTCTTGCCTGGAAAAGTTTCATGGACAGAGCAGCCTGGTGAGCTACAGTTCATGGGGTCGCAGAGAGTTGGACACACTGATCAACTAAACACAAAAGCATCAAAAAACCTCCAGTGCAACAAAACTGCAGCTGGGACAGATTCAAAGTTGGTATAGAAGTGAACTGTAATTGTATTAGTCACTCAGTTGTGTCTGATTGTTTGTGACCCCATCCAGGCTCCTCTGTCCATAGGATTCTCCAGGCAAGCATACTGGAATGGGTTATCATGCCCTCCTCCAGGGGATCTTACAGACCCAGGGATCGAATCTGGGCCTCCTGTTTCACAGGCAGATTCTTCACCATCTGAGCCATCAGGGAGGCCCCCAAGAAGTGAGTACATGCCAGACAAACAAGTTACAGATTGAGCCTTGGTAAGCACTGATGTGCTGAAATGATGCTCTAAATTCTGAAACATCAACTGCTAAAACTCATGACTTTCATAACTGGAAGAAGGAACCACTAACCTTGAAACTAACAGATCCAGAAGGAACTCCTTGAAGGTAACAGGTATAAAGGGCCGCCACAAGTATGAGGGGACTCGTGAATTCACAGGCTGCTACTCATGGATGCTACAGGACCGGAAAGCAGAAGTCCTGAATTCTAAATCTAAAACCTGCCTTCAACACACTGTATGTCCTTGTCTGTAGGACAATATAATCACAAAAACTGCCTACTTCAGAATTACGCTACCGGTCATCAACTCTACATAACAGGTTCTACAGTAAAAACACCTAAACTTGAATTGCAGAAACATCACTCTTAAGGTTGTACAAACTTGGGCAAGTGACTATACTTCTTAAAGCCTATTTTCTCGTCAGTTCTGTGGTACTACTCCATTCACTGCTGATACAGAGTTCCCTGGTGGTCCAGTGGTTACGACTCCTCACCTGCTGAGGGTCCAGGTTCGATCCCTGGTCAGGGAACTAAGATCCCACAGGTTGTGCAGCCCAGCCAAAAATGAAAATTTTTAATTAAAAAAAAAAAAATAAAGGATCCACTGCTAAAACATTAAATGAAATGCATGGGATACTCCAAAGACTAACAGCCATATTTCTTTTCCTTTTTTTTTTTTTTAAAGCAGTTGTACAGATATAAAGGATATTGAAAGAGCACAGGGTCAAAGACTTCAGACAAACGTTATGCCTTGAACTTAACAAAAGTGTTGAAAAAGTAAAAGAGTAAAGCTTTAAATTTTCAGTGAGAAAAAGAGCTACCATTTATTGAGTGTTGACTGCTAAGAATGATATATGCATCATCTAGTGATGAGATGTTTGGACAGCATCTCTGACTCAATGGACATGAACTTGGGCAAACACTGGGAAATAATCCGGGACTGGGAGGCCTGGCATGCTGCAGTCCACGGGGTCACCAAGAATCAGACATGATTTAGCAACTGAAGAACACCGACAACATCTACTTTAACCCTCACAACAATGCTAGAGGTGAGCACTATTACTCCACCTTGTTTTCACAGACAAGAAAACTAAGCAGTTAAATAACTTGCTCAGGCCATAACGGCAGTTAGACTCACCTTATGTTTTTAGCACTGCTATACTGCCTCTTATGTAAAACAAACAAAAGAAGAATAAACCAATCTTCATGTCAAATTCGGGGATTCGTGAATGTACAGCATATAGACCTTCAACACTGTTTCCTGCCTTTTTAGCACAACAGGACCTAGTGTACATTTCCTTCCTTTTCCTAGACCTAAAGCTGATAGTTTAAAAGGCACAGAAGTTCTGAAATAACATCCTGTGATGTCTGAGTTTTCCAAGACACTCAAGGAGACAGGATCTCGTATTTATCCACATACTATCCGAAAGCAAAAATTAAAAACCAGAGAGGGGAAAAAAAAACCCTTTGTTAAAAAACATCTCAGTCTACCTCTCAGGTTGTTTTGTCAAATAAAGCTATCTTAGTATTTACAAGCTAAAAATTCAATATTCTTTTAGCTAAACTGGAAGACAAAACTAGGTTGATCACTGCAAACCTATGCTTAAACTATGTACAAACTACATAGCCAGTTTCTAATCTGTTGGATATTCACACAAACCAGAAAACCTGATTAATTTCTCTAGAAATGAGTGAACAGAACAGATTCTGAGCCCACACGTGTGTATTTCATCCCCTCGCCAGTGATTATCTCTCAAGTCAACACGACGACCTCGGAAGGTTTCTGCACTAACCAGTACTCGGTCTCCGATTTTGAGTTCTCTCTCTCCTTTCTTGATTGAGCCGGCCTCTGAAAGGTTGGAGATAGATTCGCTGGCGGTTTTCGTAAGGTTGCTGATCTGAGACGTAGCTGAAGGTTCCTTTGCGGTTGGTTGGGATGATTTGTGGGGAATATTTGAGGGGGTGGCTGGAGACGAGGACGCCATGCTGATTCCCGAAGTGGACAGAGACGAAGTCGCCCTGGAAGCGTGAGGCGTCTGCGGGCCATCAGCTTCATCCTCTGCCTGCACCTTCCTCGTCAACTTTGAAGGTCGGGTAAATATCCCCTTTAGAAGCTCACACTGGAAGTACCGAACTCCTGCTACTGAGCCATCATTCTTGCCTATGGGCTCATCCAAAACGATCCCGGCCCACTGGCCTGGTGCAAACTGTGTTTCTCCCAGGAACTGGATAAATCCAGGCTTATTCCCATTCACCCAAACTCGCTCCCCAACTCGAAAGTCATCCACAAACTCCTCTTGTGTCTCAGAGGACAGAGTGCTTGATGCTTTTTCACTGGATATTGTTTTTTCTATTGGAGCAGCAACTGCAAACAGAAGAAAGGATCAGAAAAGATTCAGTTTTATATTTAAGCAGACAACTCCTAAGTTAAGGAAAATAAACTGAGAAGAAGAGTCAAAAGCAACAGAAGTAGCCACAATACTTCAAGAGATACTCTGTTTATCTTTCTTCTTTTTTTTTTAGCAAGGAGGTAAAAAGACTCTTGAGAGTCCCTTGGACTGCAAGAAGATCCAACCAGTCCATTCTAAAGGAGATCAGCCCTGGGTGTTCTTTGGAAGGAATGATGCTAAAGCTGAAACTCCAGTACTTTGGCCACCTCATGCAAAGAGTTGACTCATTGTAAAAGACTCTGATGCTGGGAGGGACTGGGGGCAGGAGGAGAAGGGGACGACAGAGGATGAGATGGCTGGATGGCATCACCAACTCGATGGACGTGAGTTTGAGTGAACTCCGGGAGATGGTGATGGACAGGGAGGCCTGGCGTGCTGCCATTCATGGGGTCACAAAGAGTCGGACATGACTGAGCAACTGAACTGAACTGAACTGAACTGAAAAAGTATTAATACTTGATTCATTACTACTGTTTTCAATGCTATCAAAACTCAGTGAGCTGATAAGACTTAATCTTTATTTGAAATTTAGATTGCTGCTAAGTCACTTCAGTCATGTCCAACTCTGTGCGACCCCATAGACGGCAGCCCACCAGGCTCCCCCGTCCCTGGGATTCTCCAGGCAAGAACACTGGAGTGGGTTGCCATTTCCTTCTCCAATGCATGAAAGCGAAAAGTGAAAGTGAAGTTGCTCAGTTGTATCCGACTCTTAGCGACCCCATGGACTGCAGCCTACCAGGCTCCTCCGTCCATGGGATTTTCCAGGCTCAAGAGTACTGGAGAGGGGTGCCATTGCCTTCTCCTGAAATTTAGATTGGAAGAAGTCAAAAACAAGGGGGAAAAATGTAGTCCTTTTCCCAGAATTTATAACATAGGTCTGATTTTATTGTTTCCCCATATTCTGTACAACATGAGTGAACTCAGACCCATTGAAATGGACTCTATTCCCCCATTTGAAAGGTCACCTAAAATTGACAGGACTAGGCCAATAGTCACAACAGAGATTCTCAATTAACTTGACACAGGAGGAGATTTAGTGCTGGAGTCCCCACCGTCACTGTTTCAAGACCATTCTTTTGCTAGCAGAGGTGGAAGTCCCAGGAAGCAAGAAAAGAGAGCCAGACTCCCTGTGAAAGCAAGATGACTTTGCAAACTCTGCTGCTGCTAAGTCGCTTCAGTCATGTCCGACTCTGTGCGACCCCATAAACGGCAGCCCACCAGGCTCCCCCGTCCCTGGGATTCTCCAGGTAAGAACACTGGAGTGGGTTGCCATTTCCTTGAAAACTCTACCCAGTGGTAAAGACAGGGTTAAGATTTTGCCAGAAATGTGGTATTTCCACTAGGAATACATTCATGCATCCACCCAGCAACCACTGATTAAATATTTAGCGTGAACTGGCAAACAGAGCCTGAATTCTTAATGTCTGCCATTTACCGGGCATATCCTGATCTTAGGACGTTACATGACCCAAGTTTTTTTTAATCTGTAAAGGGGGAAAGTAGTGATATCTGTCTTGATGGTTTTTTTTTTTAACCCAAAATGAGAATTACATGGAATAATGTATTTATCCATGTTATACATCTTTTTTTAGTTCCAACCACTCCAGAACTAGTCCCAGGCACTGTTCTTCACTGGGAGACAAAGCAAAACAGTATAGTCCGTGCTTTCATAGAGCTCAGAGTCTAGAGGTAGAGAAGCAGACAGTTAAGAGACACACCAAGCCATTTCAGGTGGTCTAAGTGCTGTGGAAGAGATAACGCCTTTGGGTAGAACAGTCAGGGAAGGCCTCCTGGAGGAGGTGACATCTAGTCTGAGGTCTGATCAGCAGGAATGAATCACACAAAGCCTGGGGAGCAGAGTGGCCTGGCTGGCTGAGAGTGGGTACTGAGCATCTGAGCATCTCTTTACCCTACATAGAAAGGGAGACTGGAGTTTCCATTTGTGGAGGGTTTTTATTGTTGTTTTTTTTAGAAGACAGTGGGTGCTCTCAGATAGAACAGATAATAATCTGCCAAAGACAGGGGCTAGTTTATTTTTTTTTTAAGAGTTAGTGCTAGCTTTGTACATCAACGTGTCCATGGAGCCTGGTACGCTAGAGTCCATGGGGTGCCAAAGTGTCGGACACAACTGAGCGACTTCACTTTGACTTTCACTTTGTACATCAACAATCATTCTTCAGAGTGTGGCAAGCATGAATTTCTGAAAAACCATCTTCATAAAAGTGTCTTGAATTCCTTGGCAATGACTTCCTTTCAAGCATATAAGTTTTAGTCTTAATAAGCTACTTTAATCTCATGTGTGCCAAGGAAGGCTGGGGAAACCAAGTTGAATTACATATGATCTGTGGACTCAAGGACTCTATATGCTAAAAGGTGTGCACAAAAAATATTAAAAGTGAAAAAGACAATTCTAACAGGGGTTAAGTATAACAGTGGATGGCTTCATAGAAGGTTTGGCATTTGAAGGGGTCTTAAAAGAGGAAAGATTTTGGGGAGAAGAAGGGGATGCCAAAATTAGAACTGATTTCCACAAGGCTAAATAGCCCTGAAATAAGTCCATTTCTTCATAATCCTTTGCCTTATTAGTAAAGCTTTCTTTTTATGGCCTCTCTGAAAAGAACCAGGTTTTATCCTGATACATACAATGTAAAGAACTCACCATCTCTAATTAGTCAATACTTACTGAGCTCCTGTTACATGCCAGGAAATTTTCTAGGTGTGTAGATGGAATACAGCAGTGGGGGGAAAAAAAAACAAACACAAAGATTCCTTTCCTCAAGGAAGCCCAATGAATGTCTTTATGAAAGAATTTGAAAAAACAATGTTGGACTTAATAGATTATGGTGGGCACCTGTCTAGAATGGCTGAAAACCTAAGATTTAGATTTAATAGTACATAAATCACATAAAAAGATGACAAAAGCAAGCATCAGATGTCCTCTCCTCCTGCCTCTCTGATCATTATGGGATATAAGTGGAAATGGTAGAGGAGGAGATGGAGAACAGATGAGAAACAGGTTTCTGCTGCTGCTAAGTCACTTCAGTCGTGTCCAACTCTGTGTGATCCCATAGATGGCAGCCCACCAGGCTTCCCTGTCCCTGGGATTCTCCAGGCAAGAACACTGGAGTGGGTTGCCATTTCCTTCTCCAATGCATGGAAGTGAAAAGTGAAAGTGAAGTCGCTCAGTTGTGTCTGACTCCTAGCGACCCCATGGACTGCAGCCTACCAGGCTCCTCCGTCCATGGGATTTGCCAGGCAAGAGTACTGGCATGGGGTGCCATTGCCTTCTCCAGGTTGCTAAAGATAATCAAAGGCGCAGGTTCATCTATAAACTGGCACAGGCCTCCCTCATGAGCCAGACTTGAGCCACTGTAGTACCTGCTCCCTGATGACAATGGCCAATTTCGGGTCAATGACTGTCATCGTATCTTTTAAGTCTGACTAGTCTTTGCTTTCTCTACATATCCCTAAACCCCGAGGAGAAAGGTCCTGATGGGCTCAGGAAGATACATGGGGAAGAAAACTGAAGAAATACTTTAACACTGTCAGGATCAAATACTGAAGTTAGCTTGACAATTATTTCAGCACTGGTGTACCAGGGGTCCCTAACCTCTGGGCCCAAACGAGTGCCTCCTGTCAGATCAGCAGCAGCGTTAGATTAGGAATAAAGTGCACAATAAACATAATGCACTTGAATCATCCCCAAACCCACCCCCTCCACAAGTGTGTGAAAAAACTGTCTTCCATGAAATCAGTCTCTGGTGCCAAAAAGGTTGGGACCGCTGCCTTACACTGAAGAAATGAAATTAAGATAGACTCTTCATTGAATAAGACTTCTAGAGAGAAAGTTTGGAACTTCCCTGGTGCTCCAGTGGTTAAGACTCCATGCTCCCAATGCAGGGGCCAGGGTTCAATTCCTGGTCAGGGAACTAGATTCCACATGCCACAACTAAGACCCAGTACAACTAAACAATATATTTTTTAGAAGACTTCTAGATACAAAATTCTATGTCTTTTAACTGAAACTTTTTCAAGTATTTTCAAGAATACGAAGTTCTATAAAGACTGTCTTCTTACATTTTTCAAATCAAGACTTTCAATAGAAGTCTTCATATCGGATTAAAATGCACTTGCTGTTAAAGAGAAACATAAAGTATTACCAGCAGCAGGCGTCTTCAAGGCTGTGCTTCCAGGCTTCAGAATCTTGGTGGGGGCCTTAAGCCCGCTTGGTTTTAGCATACTCATTGTCTTCTGTGTGTCAGAGCTGCTTCTCCTCTGCCTGTTGCCACTATCTTTCCCCAGTCATGGATACAACTGTGGGTGATTCTATAGTGATGTCAGTCTCTGGGTTAAATCTGCAAAGAGATAAACAGAAAAAGAAGTTTAGAATCTAGAGAAAGAAAATAGAAACAATTATGGAAAGCAGCTTTCACAACCTAAACTCTCCCTTATGTCTCCACAATGAACGTAAGAACCTAGAAAACTCTAGATATCAAAAAGATTGAAGATGCTGGAACTTCCTGGTGGTCCAGTGGCTGAGACTCCACACCCTCAATGCAGAGGTTGGCGTGGGTTCAATCCTTGGTCAGGGAACTAGATCCCACATGTTGAAACTAGGAGTTCACAATCTACAACTAAAGATCCCTAAGCAAACAAAAATAAATATTTTTTAAAAGTCTTTTAGAAAAATGAAGATGCTGTTGAAATAGGTTTAAAAGCAATTTACTATCCTAAAGACAGGAAGCTAAGGCTGGCAATATGCTCACTTTTCTTTATAGCATCTAATAATACCAGTTCAGTACACTGCCCAAAATCCACATAACCCATAAAGAGGTTCAGAAAAATGCCCACCAGACTCAACAGAGTTAGCTTTCAGTTTTCACTTCATTCATTTCTATGTTGCTTAAGATTTATGATCACAAGCCTATATTAACTATATATATAGATTAATCCACAGAAATATATAATAACTCAATATAAAACCATATATATGTTAAATGAGAGAGAGGGTTCAACAGCAAACTCTGTAAGAAGAAAGCCGTATCTAGAAAGTACTAAAGGAAAATTATCTTTATTCTGTTTATAGAAACACAATCATCTGATTTAGTCAAGACCAAGTACGAATCTACAACTTTTGGGCTCATGCAAAACTGTAATTTGCTCTTTAAGAGTGAAGGAAGACCTTTGGATTTTGGAATAGGGAAAAATATTTCTAGACATAATACCTAAGAAAACAGAATTCAAAGAGAAAAATGCTATTTACTAACACTCTCTCAAATGTTTGCATTCCGTGCTTTTTTATTTTTTTTTCCTGCTAGTCGAGTTTGGGTGACGAAGCACAGACCTCACTCTCTCTTTTACAAGCAATTCGGAGCATCAGTAAACAACATGGCCAGGGCTGACAGAGGTGCTGCTCTGGCCCCTTCGTCCCTGTGGTGGGTTGAATGGCAGCCTCCCCAAAAGATATATCCATCTGGGAATTCCCTGGTGGTTCAGTGGCACAAGCCTATATTAACTATAGGCTAACATTAACTATATTAGCCTATATTAATGGTGGGACTCCATGCTCTCACTGCCGAGGGCCCGGGTTTGATCCCTGGTTGGGGAACTAAGATCCCACAAGCCATGAGGCTAAAAAAAAGGAAAGGAAAATCTGTTGATCAAAAGAGATATCCATCTGGAATCTGTGAACAGACCTTGAGGTGAGTGCCTCCTGGATGACCTGCATGCCCTAAACCTGAGGACCAGTGTCCTAATTAGAAGAGAAGAGCACAGAGGAGACAGCCAGGTGAAGATGGAGGCAGGGATTACAGCCGAGTGTCTACAAGCCAAGGGTGGCCAGCAGCCACAGAAAGCTAAGAGAAAAGCCTGAGATGGATTCCCTGAGATGGATTCTCCCTCAGAGCTCCAGAAGGAACCTACCCTGGCGACACCATGGTTTCAGACATTTGGCCTCCAGAGCTGTGACAGAACAGATTTAAGCCACCAGGTTGGTGGTTGCTTGCTATGGCAGACGGAAACTAATACAGCCATGTATGTTTTTCTGTTCAAAGCTAATCAGACTGAATGGAAATCAAGCCAAGACAGCAGCGTCATTAGGTTCACTCTGCAGATTTCCCATGGTTCTCAAGAGGGTTCAAAATGTCACAAAAGTGGCTTTTTTTTTTTAAAGTCAAAGGTAAATTGTGTGGTTTGGGAGAAGATTGTGATTAACAGATACAGAACTGCTGTGAATCTGAAGACAGTGATTGCCTATTCTGACTATTAATACAGAATTCCCAGGTTCCTTACTATCACCACCACCACCACCGCTGCCAGGACCATGGCAGTGGGCTGGGAGTCTCTGCACCAGGTCGGGTGGTTCTGACTCAGATTTGAAACCATGTGCTTTACTGCTAGATCCTCACCACCCACAGTCGGTCAGATGCAAGCAGAAGTACCTGCTCCTGCTCCTGCCTTAGACAGATGGAAGGGTTTGGCCGAGTCTCCTCTAGACCAGGGGTCTCCAACCCACCAGGACACAGACTGGTTCCTCTGAGGAACCAGGCTGCACAGGAGGTGAGCAGCGGGTGAGCAAGTGAAGCTTCATCTGTATTAACAGCCGCTCCCCGTTGCTCATATTACCTCCTGAGCTTAGGAAAACAAACTCAGGGTTCCCACTGATTCTGCATTATGGTGACTTAATTATTCAATTATATATCACAACGTCATAATAAGAAAGTGCACAATAAATGGAATGCACTTGAATCATCCTGAAACTATCTCCCACCCCAACCCGCTCCCTGGAAAAATTCTTCCATGATACTGGTCCCTGGTGCCAAAAAGCTTGTTTGCACGTGCAAAAATGTTTGAGGAGGATGGGGATAAGCTAAGTGCAGAGAGTACCAAGGGGTCTGCGTCTTGCCAACTCTTCACCCTGGTCCAACATCATAAAGTGATGACGATCAGGTAGGGAAGGACAGAACAGATGGAGGAGGCACAAAAGTCCTGGAAAAGCTATTATAGTGTTAAGAAGAGAGGATGAAGTACTCCTTAAAATATTTCACTCAGGCGCAACAGTGAATTCTTGAGCTCACATCAAGCGCTCCTCCCTAAAGAGAAATTCTGAAAACCGCCACAGTAAGTGACTAGGTCAACCTCAGCCAGTTTCAAACCTTGCAGCTCAACACTCTAAGCTCACAAAACGCTGCCCCCTAAAAGCCTTGGCCCAAGAAACAGAGGCGTGTTTTTATCAGGAACCTAAGAATGGTCATAAACTCGGGTCTTTTAGTCTTCTGTTGTCTGATCTTTGTGCCTCTGGCTCTCAGTCCATCTGAGCCACTTGAATCCCAAAGCAGGGGAACTGTGACCAAGATTTAATGAAGGAGAAAAATCTATGTCTCAATAAGAGAATTAGGAGGAACATCACCAATGTTGGCTTTTAAATCTTCCAATTTAGGTTTCTTTTTCATGCATTATTAATGAATGCCATGTCAGGCTTGCTTTTGGGGAAAAAAAATCAATTCACTGAGAAAGAAAAGATCAAAGTTCTTGGTCATGGTACCCACAAAATGTAATGACCCAGAAACAATTGCTCTGCACAATGTTTCAAGGTCAGTCAATGTCATACTGAAATGAATCAATTCCAAAACACATGCAAAAAGAAGAGAGATGTACTTGCCTCACTAATACATTGAGAATATTTGAAATTCTGATGCTTATGGTCACTTAATCAAGAAATTTGGATCTAAGGTAAGACCCCCTCTACCCTCCCAACATGTGAAGACCACAACACCAGAATATTATCATTTAGCAATAAATGTTATCCTTATTATTGCAGTTGAGCCTTATAATACTATGACGTGTGTGTATGCGTGCTCAGTCATGTTCCACTCTTTTGAGACCCCATGGACGGCAAGCCCACGAGGCTCCTCTGTACACGGGATTTTCCAGGCATGAGTACTGGAGCAGGTTGCCATTTCCTACTCCAGGGGATCTTCCCGAACCAACAATGAAACCCTTGTCTCCTATATTGCCTGCATTGGCAGGAGGATCCCTTATTGCTGAGGCACCTGGGAAGCCCAGTTATTTTCTTTTTTTTTAAATTTATTTATTTTGGCTGCGCTGGGTCTTAGTTGCAGCTCGAGGGATCTTTGTTGCAGCACATGGGATCTAGTTCCCCAACTGGGAACTATGGTTACTCAGACTTTGTATCCTGCAGCTATTTCCTTAAAAATGAATCATGTGAGCCTGTCACTTCAAGGAAAACAACTATTTGTTGACAAATAAAATTCAAGTTATTCACACATCCTCTGTGAACCTGAGAGTGTCTCAATACTACAGGTTTTTCTCATGAGATAGACAATACTAACAAATATAATTATATTGTATAAATGAAATGTGCCAATATTTGCAAGATCTCATAACTCAGTGAGTCAATTTTTTTCCAACCAACAATGTATAATATTACAAAATCACATTCATTCAAAGCACAAATTAGACCAGTGGATTTTTATGTAATGATAGAAGTTCATTCATACAGTTTGAGATTTCACCTTTAAGAAACTACAACCTATCAAGTTTTTGGAGAAGTATTAAAAGAAAAAAATCCATACGTATCTGAAAATGCTTTGCCTTTCCTATAAATCTGGGTAAGGCCAATTTTCTTCATAGACTTCAACCAAAATAACGTTATCACTACAGTTCAAATGCAGGAGTTGTCTTTTACTAAGTTTGTCTTCTGTTAAAGCCAGTCATTTAGAGATTGGCAAGAATGTGAAACAATGCCATCTTGTCATTCATTCTTTTTTTACTTTAGAAAATAGTTATTTTTCATTAAAGACATATAACATGTTAGTGGGCTTATTATTATTATTTCTGCTGCTGCTGCTAAGTTGCTTCAGTCGTGTCCGACTCTGTGCGACCCCATTGACAGAAGCCCACCAGGCTCCCCCATCCCTGGGATTCTCCAGGCAAGAACACTGGAGTGGGTTGCCACTTCCTTCTCCAATTATTTCTAATGATTAATAAATATTAATAAATATTTATTTAAAATATTTTCAGTTTTAATTTCTAATATGGGAAATATCAAAAGATAAAACCAATATAAATGAAAACTCTTTGGAGACCTCAATTATTTTTAAGGATGTACAGGGGTCCTGAGGAAAAAAACATTTGAGAACTGCTACTGTAAGCATTTTTGCTTTACATTTTGAGCCACAGAGGGCTTCCCAGTTCCAAAGGGCTTCCAGAAGCATGTGCTTCTCCTTCAGATCATTTTTAGATCTGGAAGTCAAGTTAACAAGTACAGGGTTTACTACTGTATTACCTGCATTATTACAGCACTGTGCTAGGGGCTGAGTGATGGAAGAAGCCTGAACCTGCAATCTATACAAGACCAGATGTAGGTACGGAAAGCAACGTGAACACAATGAAACGCTGACATTGGGGTATCTGTATACATAAGACGGACATTTCTCTAAGGCAGACATCAGATGGAATGGAGCTATCAGCACTTTTCAAAATGTGCAGCGGCAGCAGCATCTCCTGGGAACTTGCTAGAAATGCAAATTATTTGGGATCTTCCCCAAACCTACTGAAACGAACTCTAGGGGTGGGGCCGGCTATCTGCATTCCAAGCCTTTCAGATAGTTCTGAGGCTAACGTCTGAGAAACACTGCTGAACAACTGATAAGATCAGAGGTTCATTTTCTCAATTACACACACATGAATCACCCACGTGACCGATTTGGCAACTATCCCTACAGAAGTCTTGGTGCTTTCACTCTATGCTTTTGTTTCAGCTTTTTCACTCAGTCTTGAAAGCACTTTCCAAGCCTGGTGGTTTGGTGGTTCAGTTGCTAGGTGGTGTCCAACTCTGCAACAACCCCTTGGACTGTAGCCCACTAGGCTGCTCTGTCCATGGATTTCCCAGGCAAGAACACTGGAGAGGGCTGCCACTTCTTTCTCTATTTCCAAGCCTACTTATTTTCATCTGCTGAAACCCTACGCAAGGGCCAGTTAGGGATGCAGCTGCCCCACAAAACCTTTCACCAATGAAAATGTGTTCATCCTTCAGTCTCCCATAGAACTAAGTCTGTATCTCTTTCCTATCACCTGGCACACCGAGCTGGGTCTATATGACCATAGAGTCTGTGTGTGTATGTGTTTAGACATTAGACTCTCTGAGACCCCATGGACTACAGCCCGCCAGACTCTGTCCATAGAATTTTCTAGGCAAGAATACTGGAGCAGGTTGCCATTTCCTACTCCAGGGGATCTTTCCGACCAGGCAATGAACTTGTATCCCCAGCGTTTCCTTCACTGGCAGGCAGATGCTTTACCACTGAGCCACCTATGAAGCCCCCTAGAGATTCTACCAGATTAAACACACCCTGGGGGGGATGAAACCGTATTTTAGTCATCTTTATATCCCTAGTTGTACTTTATAAACAAAGCTGACTATACAAAAATGAGAAAAATACTCTGAATTGTTTAAATGAGTTAACAAACCAGTTGGGACGTACCCAATATTTTAAAAAGTTATTTTTGGTGCTTGCTACAGGTGACAGAACAACATAGAACACAGGCCTAAGCTCAAGAATTTATGATGCAGTTGGAGAGAAAAGACCCACAAATATATAATAATTAAAAATAAAATGCCACTCATGAGAAATACCAAACTATGGGATGTGATGGTCCTGAAAGTGTCTTAGAAGATGCAAAGGTGGAGTGGACTGAGGCAGAGAGAAAAGACTTCAGGGACAAGGCAGAATTTGAGGGGTGGCGGTCAGCAACAGTGTTGGACAGGTGTTGGCCGTCAGGATTTTTTTTTTTAAGGCAGAGAGAAAAAATTTCAGAAAAGAAACGAGGGAGGAAGAAAGGTATGGAGCGTGTGAATAAGATGCTCAGTATGGCAAACCTTAGAAGATTCTTGTAAGAAATCAATTTAGAGAGTTAAATAGGAAAGAGACTTGAAAGAGTTTTAGAGGAAATTCCTTGGTGATCCAGTGGTTAGGACTCAGATTTCACTGCTGTGGCCTGGGTTCAGTCCCTGGTTGGGGAACTAAGATCCCACGAGTCATGCAGTGTGGCGGGGTAGGGCAGGGGGATTCTCTTTTTTTAATCTACTGGTCCAAAGATTAAAGATCTTTGGGAAAGACTAGAGATCTCTTCAAGAAAATTAGAGATACCAAGGGAACATTTTATGCAAAGATGGGCTCGATAAAGGACAAAAATGGTATGGACCTAACAGAAGCAGAAGATATTAAGAAGAGGTGGCAAGAATACACAGAAGAACTGTACAAAAAAGAGCTTCACGACCCAGGTAATCACGATGGTGTGATCACTCACCTAGAGCCAGACATCCTGGAATGTGAAGTCAAGTGGGCCTTAGAAAGCATCACTACGAACAAAGCTAGTGGAGGTGATGGAATTCCAGTGGAGCTATTTCAAATCCTGAAAGATGATGCTGTGAAAGTGCTGCACTCAATATGCCAGCAAATTTGGAAAACTCAGCAGTGGCCACAGGACTGGAAAAGGTCCGTTTTCATTCCAATCCCAAAGAAAGGCAAAGCCAAAGAATGCTCAAACTACCACACAATTGCACTCATCTCACACACTAGTAAAGTAATGCTCAAAATTCTCCAAGCCAGGCTTCAGCAATACATGAACCGTGAACTTCCAGATGTTCAAGCTGGTTTTAGAAAAGGCAGAGGAACCAGAGATCAAATTGCCAACATCCGCTGGATCATCGAAAAAGAAAGAGAGTTCCAAAAAAACATCTGTTTCTGCTTTATTGACTATGCCAAAGCCTTTGACTGTGTGGATCACAATAAACTGTGGAAAATTCTTCAAGAGATGGGAATACCAGACCACCTGACCTGCCTCTTGAGAAATCTGTATGCAGGTCAGGAAGCAACAGTTAGAAGTGGACATGAAACAACAGACTGGTTCCAAATAGGAAAAGGAGTACATCAAGGTTGTATATTGTCACCCTGTTTATTTAACTTATGCAGAGTACATCATGAGAAACGTTGGGCTGGAAGAAGCACAAGCTGGAATCAAGATTGCCAGGAGAAATATCAATAACCTGAGATATGCAGATCATACCACCCTTATGGCAGAAAGTGAAGAGGAACTAAAAAGCCTCTTGATGAAAGTGAAAGAGGAGAGTGAAAAAGTTGGCTTAAAGCTCAACATTCAGAAAACTAAGATCATGGCATCTGGTCCCATCACTTCATGGGAAATAGACGGGGAAACAGTGGAAACAGTGTCAGACTTTATTTTGGGGGGCTCCAAAATCACTACAGATGGTGATTGCAGCCATGAAATTAAAAGACGCTTACTCCTTGGAAGGAAAGTTATGACCAACCTAGACAGCATATTAAAAAGCAGAGATATTACTTTGCCAACAAAGGTCCATCTAGTCAAGGCTATGGTTTTTCCAGTGGTCATGTATGGATGTTAGAGTTGGACTGTGAAGAAAGCTGAGTGCCGAAGAATTGATGCTTTTGAACTGTGGTGTTGGAGAAGACTCTTGAGAGTCCCTTGGACTGCAAGGAGATCCAACCAGTCCATCCTAAAGGAGATCAGTCCTGGGTGTTCATTGGAAGGACTGATGCTGAAGCTGAAACTGCAATACTTTGGCCACTTCATGCGAAGAGTTGACTCATTGGCCCTGATGCTGGGAGGGATTGGGGGCAGGAGGAGAAGGGGATAACAGAGGATGAGATGGCTGGATGGCATCACCGACTCGATGGACATGAGTTTGAGTGAACTCTGGGAGTTGGTGATGGACAGGCCTGGCGTGCTGCGATTCATGGGGTCGCAAAGAGTCGGACACTACTGAGCGACTGAACTGAAGTGAACTGACTGAACTGGTCCAAAACGAAAAGATGTCTACAGTTTCCCTTCAGGCCTTACATTTATTTCGTTTGTTCCTTTCATTATCTTAACCTAACCACCATTACCAAGCAAAGATTTTGACTGATAGTTGGCAACCTCTTTTCCAGGGACATGTCGAATTTTCATTCATTCCAGCCATGGGTGCTGGTAACAGATCGGGGCTGGCTGCTGAGACAGGTCTTAATTAGCAGGGAAGAACCATGAGCATCAAAAGACAATGATTAAACTGCAAACATAAAGAAAGCTTCTCATCTAAAACCCTTCGGATAATACCTTAGCCAGGATAAACTTGGGAGAGGCTATAAAGATTAGCATCACTGAATACAAATGACAAATTCCAGACTTTACTACTCTACACACTGCAGGAGGGGAGGGGGATCAGATATTTCACAAGCTACTGTGGCTTGAAAACTTTTGGTTTCTTACCATAAGCTGCTCACCCTAGTTTATAAGTCTAGCAGGAAGCTAAATGTTCTAGGTCTGTACTCTCCAATACAGTAGCCACTAGCCACCTGCACTGTTTAAATTCTTTTAAAATGAAATCAAGTTAAAAATTCAGTTCCTCCGTCACACCAGCCACATTTCAAGTGCTCGACAGCCTCAATGCAACATGCAGAATAATTTCCAGCGCCATTAAGTTCTATCGGCCCTGCTGTAGAACCACCTCCATCCAAGAACCATCTATGTGCCAAATAGTGTCCTTCAAAGTAACCACCTGAGGAAACACTAAGTTTATTTGAATAATACTGCTTTGGTCAAAAATATTTTTAACTCTTCATTTAGAAATAACTTTAGAGACAGTTTTTAAGTTGCACCTTAATAGTGACCCAAGGCAATAGCGACCAACCATCTCAATGGCTCAATACTCTTCGTTGGACTTGGCTCTTAAAATTACGACTAGCTGTTTCCAAAACTTGAACCCAAAAACCTCAAAAATACAATGATGTGCAATTACTGAACAGAGCAAAAATGTATCCAAGGCACATGGGCCAATTCCAAGAGTTCCAAAAAGGGTTTCTGAACGGCTTATCACTATAATTAGTGAACAATGCCTCCCTAGATGAAACAACTGAAGTTCTGGTGTATTTTTTTCATTTATTTTTAAGTCTGTCACATTATTTTATTATCCCACTTTCCAAACTATAATATTGCAACAGATACCACACACCAACCCCCAGAACCTTTTATTTATACCACTGAATGATGCCATGGTTCTAATATTTTTTCAAGCTAAAAACCATTTGTAAAATGTTTGTCTCTAGAACTTAACAGCTCACTTCTGAACAGTTAACAATAGCTACTATTTTGCTTGTATGCTTCTCAAACTCCAGACAGAGAAGAGAGATCTACTTCTGAGAACCAACTATGCAGCGGGGAGAAGGGCCCCAGGACACAGGCGGCTCAGCTGCAGAGTCCCTTGTGCCTCCCTCCTCACCGAAAGGTTTACATTTCCACCTAAAAACAGGAATCACTGTCGTCAAACATCAACACCAGAAGAACAGTTTTGTTTTGTTTCTGTGTAACCTACAGGTTTATTTTAAGAAGACAAAAAAGCCAGGCCTGAAATACACAAAAATTTTGAACTAGGTTAATAACCTGTGTTTGTGATTAACTCCAAGATCTGATCTAGATAATAAATACAAAAGGACAAGATATTTATTTCAGGGAAGCAAATAACCTTACAAGACCTAGCCTCTTTGGAATTTCTACAAAAGAATTGTAGTATTGTATTTCTTGAGAATGTCAGCTTTACCTAAAGGTGGGATTTCAGAAAGAAGGGCTATTCTTCCACCCAACAAAAAAGAAATGTCTTCTACCCTCTATGAAGTCAAGGATTCCTATCCATTTGTCTAGTGTGTTAGATACTGGAAAATATCAGCAACTGGGGAAGTTTCACGAGATGAAAACAATGCCAGGACATAGAAAGCATCTCAAATACCAGCTATTACTATTTCTAAGAATCCAAGCACCCCACTTTCCTCTCAAATAGAACCTCTCTCACTGCACATTACTGGACAGGAAATTACATACAAATCAGTCTCCCATTCTAAACAAGCAAGTTTTCAGAGGTTAAAGATACAGTTCAAGCTATAGCCTTCTCCAAACACAGAAAGAATTGCTGTAGTTCTTCCTTTTAGTAAGCAATTTAATAAGCAATCACCTATCACCTGCCTCGTAAATGTAAGAATATTGAAAACATCCAGATAAAAAAAATTTTTTTTACTATAGTAAGGACAGTGGGTTAGTTATCAGGACTTTGAAAGGAAAAAAAAAAAAAAGACCCAGTAATGAAGCCCAAGTTTAAAGGTGACTCTACTGCCATCTAATACTTTATACAAGACACAGAGAGCTGGTACTGCTCCAACCGCCCCAGCAAACTGCCACAGTGCCATTTCAAGATGCCTCTGGGGACTTCTCTGGTGGCTCAGTGGTACAGAATCCACCTGTCAAGGCAGGGGACATGGGTTCGATCCCTGGTTTGGGAAGATCCCACATGTAGTGGGACAGCTGGGTCCATGCACCACAACTGCTGAGTCCACATGCCCCAGCTACCAAAGCCCATGTGCCTAGAGTCCATGCTCTGCAACAAGAGAAGCCACGGCAATGAGAAGCCCGCACACCAACGAGAGTAGCTCCTGCTTTCTGCAACTGGAGGAGGCCTGCACACAGAAATGAAGACCCAGCACAGCCATAAGTAAGTAAAAGTAAATAAATAAATCTTTTTAAAAAAGACCCTCTGGGATCACCCCCCTGTACCCATCTGCAAACACCCACTACCATTCGGACTCCATCCCGGTTAACCCTTCCACGAAAGAGGTCTTGCAAAGCAAACAAAAATTCAAAAGTTAAAGATTCAGTTCTCCCTACGTTAGAATACATGCTGAAAGCACAGAAATGTTTACAACCGTGAACAGTGACCTAAAGCAGTTAAACAGGGGTTCCATATTGTACCCATAGATAAAACTGACTTCAAACTGGTGATTTCGGGGGTCTACAACCTACATGTACAGGACGACTCATTTCAAAAAGTTGTCTTGGGACTTCCCTGGTGGTCCAGTGGTTGAGACTCTGTGTTTCCAATGCAGAAGGGCGGGGTTCGATCCCTGATTAGGGAACTAGATCCCACGTGCCACAACTAAGATTCAGCAGTCAAATAATTAAAAATAAAAAGTTGTGTTAAAGACATCCCAGTCCAAGAGACTCATCCAGCACATTTGGAAGGGAACACACCAAGTGAAGCTAAGAAAGGGCTCCTAGTCTCAAAGAATAAGTGTTTTGAGACTCTAGGTCGTATGTGTTTAGGAAAATAGGGCCATGTGACCGTTACAGAGGGGAAAAAATAGAGAACACAGAGAACAATGCTTTAAAAAGAGGTCTAATCCAGAAACTGGGATGTTGAGTCTCTCGGATACTGACATGCTTTGCAGGGAGAAAAATGACAACAGCAACAGAATTTTGGCCACGTGATCTTTCAATTCAAACTCACGGAACCAAACTTAGAGAAAGGGTCCAATATCTACTTAAATAAAAAATAGCTGGGGGAGGGGCTTCCTTGGAGGTCCAGTGATTAAGACTCTGAGCTCCCACTGTAGAGGGCACAGGTTCGATTTCTGGGATGCAACAACAACAAAAAAAGACAATTTAAAAAAAATAGGAGGGGTTAATTTATCAAGTGCTTAACACCCAACACACAGGAACACAGTTTCCTGAAGTTTTTGTCTGTTTAAAGAAAGACATTCTTTAGAAAATTCTATTATGTATTAACCCTCAGAGACTAGATTTCTGGGTATCTATGTGGACCAACACCTTTTCTTCCAACTCCAACTAAAACATGTTCAAAGAGCAAAGCGATACATTCAAAACCAAATGATGACAACTTCTCGATGGTGATATATCAGAATTCAGGCCTCCGGGTCATAAATAATTCATACCACTAACAAACAAGTCTAATCATTTCAAACTATTACTTGGCTGGTGCTATAGATATATTTCCACAGAACAAAAATTGTTATGTTTATTTGCAGGGAATGGGAAAACAGACAGCAAATTTCATAGCAAACAGAGCCACTGGTGAACCACATACCCATCCACACAGTTAAAATATTTCTGCTCTTCTTTTGTGTTTTGTTTTCATATGTCCTGCCAGAAGTGCTTTTAAAACGGTGATCTTCTTAAACATTATACACTCTTTTTCAATAAAATAGAGAGGGCCCAATGTCAACGTCTTTACTTTTTAATCTACTGAAGTTGCAAAAAGTCAACACAAATCCAACAAAAAGAGACAAACCGATACCTCATGATGTCTGTAGAATCGGGCCAGGCCTCAGCTCATATCCTGGCAGGAGCTGGGCAAATATTTTGAGCAATCCTGGCTGTGAGGTCATGATGCTGACATCACAAACAGGAACTCTGACGCTGGTCAGCCTCTAGGATGCCACCTCACCACGTTAAAGGAAAACCAGAAGGTTCTGTAGCCCTGAATCTGGAGCTGATAATTCAAAAAAACCTAACTTCTCCCAAGAAATTATCATCCTGTGAAAATTAAGCAACTCGTTCTCCACTACAGACCAGCACAGGCAATGCAGGTGAGCAGAGAACAGCACATCCCCCTAAGTTAAGGATTTAGCTCACTACCAGGCACATATTTTTATATACTTCAAGTTTGCAAGTTGTTATTTTGGTTCAGTTTCAAACACTTTCTCTTATTATTCTCTCCTGGGAAATTAAGCTATGTTTAAGAATTCTGAAAACCGAGGAGGAAGTAAATCATGAACTTAAAATGTCATCTTGGTCTCGCCACTCCACTACATCACTAACTTCACCAAGTCCAATATTTATTTATACTGATGGAGGCTTCTGATGTGTAAGCTAGAGGTTGATTTCACCAGGGCTTCCCTGGTGGTGCAGTGAATAAGAATCCGCTTGTCAGTGCAGGGTGCATGGGTTTGATCCCTGGTCCAGGAAGATTCCATATGTCAAGATTCCACATGTCAATCCACATGTCAACTGAGCCCACATGCCACGACAACCAAGCCAGCGCACTAGAGCCTGCGCTCCGCAACAAGAGAAGCCACCACAGTAAGAAGCCCGTGAACCGCAAGGAAGGGTGGCTCACGCCTGCCGCAACTAGAGAAAGCTTGTAGGCAGCAGTGAAGACCCAGCTTAGCCAAAAATTTCTAAACAAATAAAATTATTTTAAAAAATAATTTCCCTAGGGTATTTTCCTGACCCAGGATTCGAACCCGGGTCTCCCACATTGCAGGCAGATTCTTTACCATCTGAGCCACCAGGGAAGCCCTTAATATAAACAAGACTTAAAAAAAAAAAAAGAAAAGAAAATGCCAGAAATACAAAGCCTCACCACAGTTCTGCACAGTGTCTCTTTGCTAAAAAAAGCCAAAATTGCCAGATTGTTGTCATTGTTGTGGTTCCCCACCACCCCAGGAGTTCTGGAATTTGCAACCCAGAACAAAGAAAGAACTAGTGACATTTTATTGTTATTTCTAAGTGGTTAAAGATTCTTAAATTGGAGGGAAATGTAACAAAGGATTAATAATCGTTATCTCCAGGTGATGGGATTACTGGTAGTTTTAATACCTTCTTTGTATTTTCTTGGGTTTCTCAAATTTTTATTTAATGAACAAATATAATTTTTTATACCTCCTTTGGATTTTCTTGGATTTCTCAAATTTTATTTAATGAACAGATATAATTACTTAAGCAGGAAAAACAATATTTTTTTGTTTTTTTGGCCAAGACACACAGCAAGTGGGATCTTAGTTCCTCAAACAGAGATTGAACCCACACCCTCTGCACTGGAAGTGCGGAGTCTTAACCACTGGACCACCAGGGAAGTTCCAGGAAAAAGATTTTTAACGACTTTTTTTGAGTCACAGTAAAATGGGCTGCTTTCTAAGGCCCACTTCCTAAGGCCCGCCTTGAAAGAAAAGTTATAACCAACCTAGACAGCATATTAAAAAGCACACACTACTTTGCCAACAAAGGTCCGTCTAGTCAAAGCTGTGGTTTTTCCAGTAGTCATGTATGAATGTGATAGCTGGACTATAAAGAAAGCTGAGCACTGAAGAACTGATGCTTTTGAACTATGCTGTTGGAGAAGACTCTTGAGAGTCCCTTGGACAGCAAGGAGATCCAACCAGTCCATCCTAAAGGAAATCAGTCCTGAATATTCATTGGAAGGACTGATGCTGAAGCTGAAACTCCAGTACTTTGGCCACCTGATTCGAAGAGCTGACTCATTGGGAAAGACCCTGATGCTGGGAAAGATTGAAGGCGGGAGGAGAAGGGGATGACAGAGGATAAAATGGTTGGATGGCATCACCACCTCAACGGACATGAGGTTGAATAAACTCTGGGAATTGGTGATAGACAGGGAAGCCTGGCGTGCTACAGTCCAAGGGGTCGCAAAGAGTCGGACACGATTGAGCAACTCAACTGAGCTGAAAATGGGTTGCAGCCAGGGAGTGAGGAAGCACACTCTAGTGTGCTGTGTGCACAGGAAAAAGAAATCAGCACAACAGGCCAGTGTAAGCAATACGAAGTGGGTACCCAGGCAGACAGGCTAGGTGTTTACCAAGCCTACTTCCTTCTCTTCCTGGAGTCACAGACCACATTTCCCAGCTCCCTCTGCAGCTCAGTGTGACCGCTGAGTCCCAGCCAATGCAAGGAGAGCAGGGCCTGCAACGTGTATACTTTTAGGCCTTCCCCATAAAATCTTCCCACTCTTGGCCCTTCCAGTGGCTTGATGGAGATGAGCAGGGTGACTTCAAAAGCATCGATGGAGGACACCGAAGAAGCCTGAATCCCTGCATCACTTTTCTTCATTCCCCAGCCATGAAATACCTACCCCACTCTTTTATAACTGAAAATAAACTCCCATCCATTTAAGTCATTAAAATTAGTGGAGTATGTTACAGCAGCTAGCTTTTCTTACCAAGTGACAAAGAGATCAAAACTCTGCTGAGACCTTGGAAAACATCTCAGTAAGTAAACTCAAAATATATTTGAGGATAAGCTCCTGAGACAGAAATGCTTCACACTATAAAAAGCATGATTACATGAAAGACAAGTTAAAGTACTGTGTTTTTTTAAAAGCAAAAAGACATTTTACTGGCAAGAGCAGAAATATGTTTAAAGAACACAAGTGTGATTGTATGTAAGATAAGACTGATGGTGAGTTGATGAATGTTCAAGAGTTAGGTGGTGATGGGACTACTTGTCTACATATGTGAATGAAACTGTCCACAATAAAAAGTTTTTATTATAGAAGATATTTTAGTAAAATCCAAACTCCACATTCTTCTTCACCCCTTCATAACCTAAAGAAAAAAGCTTAAGCACTTTACAGAAACGAGAAGTTCCTCAAAACAAGCAGTCCCCCACAACAAGTGTAATGTAAATTATAAGTCCAAGTGAAAAGGAATAATCATCTTCATAATTCTTATCTGATTTCCTAAGGTCTTGTTTCCTCTTTTGCTGTTGCTTTGTGGGTTTTGTTTTTGTTTACTGTTATTCTTTTTTCAATGTGAAAAAAAAAATGTGGCTCTAAAAAAAGAAAAGTATGAGAAGAGGGTTAGATTGGGAAATGAGACAGCTGGATTCTGTCCCAGCTGGATGACCTTCAGCTAGCACTTAACCCCTTCCTGGAACTCAGCATCCTGAGGATAACTCATTAAATAATATCATTTTCTAAGTCTGTCCTTTTGTAGTTCTACTGTTTTGGATTCAAATACAAACTCCCTAAGTGAAAGGGCAAGGATTCAAAAGTGAAAGGAAAGCTACCGTGACTTCAATTTTGCCAGAGTTCAGAGTGCCCTGCCGTCGGGAAGAAAGAACCACACCTGATAAGATCAGCCTCCAAAAAGCACTGCCTCTCCTCTCGCTCTCCAGCATCCTCCGAGGCAAATCACATCTCCTGCACTTCCCTTCAGCCCCTTCACAGCCCATCAGCAAAGCAAAAATACTATATTTATGAAATTTGGAAATTCTACTGGGAGGCCAAGGAAGAGTTGAAGAATTTGCAATGAATTTAACCTGCCAGGAGAGGGAGTTTAAAGGGAGGTTTTGAGCCTCCAAAAACAAGGCACCCACAACAGCAGAGTGGGCACCTGGACACTTGGATTTCTGCTCAGTCCTGCTGGTGCCAGGGAAGAGATGGAGCATCAGGCAGGTTAAGTGTCTTAGCTGCAGGCAGCTGCCCGCTGAGACTTCTGAGCGCCCGTCTAATTCTAAAATGTTAAATGTCTATACACTTAGAAGGGAAGGGGAAAAGAAGTTCTGAGAATAAGGCAAAGTCTAGTCGAGAGAAAAGATGTTTCTGAAGCTGGTTTTCAAGTCAAGCTAGAGACAAAAACTCACAGGGCTGCATTCTAATATCCTGTTCCGGAGACTGGGAGCTTCATTCACAGCCTAATCCTGTCCCCTGAAGTCACGGTTATGTAAGTGTCTGCTGCCTGCTGTGTCACTTGCTGTCCCCCACCCCCCACCATGGGAGACGCTGTGTAACCTGAGCTCCCCTGCTTCACCCACTGAAAACACTTACACAACACTCTGGTCACTTTCCAAATTGACTCGTATTTATACCAAGGAAAGGCAAGTTACTCAATTTTTTTCATCTTTCAGTTTCATTCACACTGATATATCTGTACATACATAAAACACAATTACAGCTGAAGTTCATTTATATATTTTCTTCAATTTCTGAGTAAAACAAGGAAAGTCAAGTGTTTTCAACTTCACAGAAGGATATCAAAACCCAATCAGTAAGCTGATGGGCTTTGCCTGGGCCAAGTGAAACAGTTCTCATCTCCCAGCTGAAATGAGGTGAAAGTCCTCATATGGCAAATGCAGAGTCATGCCTGTTTATGCACCCAAGGCCCATATTCCACTGCTCCGCACGGCACATCCCCTCATGCCAGGACTTCCGGGGGACACAGGAAATGACTCTAGAAGAATAAAAGCAGACGCATCATCTCCTCTCGAGGTCTCTTCTGACTGTGAGGCCTGCCCTCTCTCCTTCTCTGGACTGCCCGAGCCACCGAGCAGTCTTCTATAACTGAATGATGAATCAGTTTGGTTTGTACACTGTGCGATGACTAAGATTCTCCTGGTCAGGGATGAAACTGGTCTCTGCATCCAAAGAGCCTAAAAAAGTCCTTGATACACAGTCAGAGTTTTTAAAAGTCCTGAACTGACTCAATGAAAGAAGAACCCCTGCTGCTGCTGCTGCTAAGTCGCTTCAGTCGTGTCCGACTCTGTGCGACCCCACAGACAGCAGCCGGCCAGGCTCCCCCGTCCCTGGGATTCTCTAGGCAAGAACACTGGAGTGGGCTGCCATTTCCTTCTCCAGTGCGTGAAAGTGAAAAGTGAAAGTGAAGTCGCTCAGTCGTGTCCGACTCTTAGTGACCCCATGGACTGCAGCCTACCAGGTTCCTCTGTCCATGGGATTTTCCAGGCAAGAGTACTGGAGTGGGGCGCCATTGCCTTCTCTGGAAGAACCCCTAAAATGATGCAATACTGACATTTTCAACCTGAAGCAACCTGTATCTCACCTTCTAAGCATTTGATGAAGACAACATTAGAGGGTTTCCCAACCCTGGGATCTCCTTCAAAAAGTAGGCCAGTGAGGCTTTGGGCAAACGATTCAATTACCACCCCCAGTGAATGCTGTGTAAGAGCTAGAAGTCTTAAAAAAAAAAAAAAAGAGCTAGAAGTCTTGAATTAGATTTCCTTTGTGGACACAGAGATACTCGCTCTTTGCAACGGAAATAAAATGTGAGGCAAATGTGTAACTTTGAACTTTCTAATCATTGTATTTAAAAATTTTAAATACCAGGTGAAATCATAACCTATTTTTGTTAACCAAATATATGCAAAGTATGACTTCAAATGTAATCAACATAAAACTTTTAATCAGTTATTTTACATTCTTTTTATATTAGGCCAAAATCCAATTGTGTTATTTTAAAATTTTATTATTGGAGGACAATTGCTTTACACTGAATCAGCTATATGCACACATATGTCCCCTCTCTGTCGAGCCTCCCTCCCCCTCCCACCCCAGCCCTCTAGGTCATCACAGGGCACCGAGCTGAGCTCCCTGTGCTGGACAGCGGCCTCCCACTAGCTGCCTACTTTACATGTTGTAATGTATATGTGTCAATGCCACTTTTCCAATTTGTCCCACCCTCCCCTTCCCCTCTGTGTCCACAAGTTCATTCTTATGTCTCTGTCTCTATTCCTGCCCTGCAAACAGGTTCATCTGTACCAGTTTTCTAGATTCCATATATACGTGATAATATACAGTATTTTTTTTTCTTTCTGACTTATTATGAAGACTCTCGGTCCATCCACATCTCTACAAATGACAATTTTTTCCCTTTTTACAGCTGAGTAATATTCCATGGTCGAATTATGTATTTTTCTACTCAGATCTCAACTTGGACTTGCAACAGCCATACATGGCTTATGGCTACTGTACTGGGCAGTGAGGCTCTAGAACTATGTGTAAGGCAGACTATAAGGACACTCTCCCCTTGACATAGATAATGAACTTGCCAATCAGACATCCGAGTGCCCCTGGGTGTGCAGCATTCATCTTTCCTACCACATTACAGGCTTCCCTGGTAGATCACACAGTAAAGAGCCTGCCTGCAATATAGGAGACCTGGCTTCGATCCCTGGGTCCAGAAGATCCCCTGGAGAAGGGACTGGCAACCCACTCCAGTATTCTTGCCTGGAGAATCCCATGAATATAGGAGCCTGGCTACAGTCCATGGAGTCGCAAAGAGTCAGACACCACTAAGCAACTAACACAAAACAGCAACAACAATCACATTACAACACACTGTGAAAGGAAAAATGGATAAGCTCTTGAATGTAAAGCTGTGAATAATTTAGTTGTTCTTAAGATAAAGATGAAAAAAAAATAACATTTCCAGTAAGAGCACCTTTAAAATATCTATTTGACAGGGATACATGATGCATGAAGAAGCCCTGCTTACAGCACAAGGCACTGCCCAGTAAAATTGATGGCTCAACACAGTTTGAAAACACACCCACGCAATACTCAAAGCAAAGAACAGAGACTGAGTTACAGATGAAAATTTAATAAGTGTGTCTCAGGATACAAGAAGGGAACCTAAGAGGTAGCGCCTGGCAGATTTAAGGGCGACGGAGCAGGAGGCAGCGTTTCAAGTACAAAGAGGCGAGTGAACGCATCTTTCTACTGAGGCGGCTCCACGCTCAGCTGCTTCTGGCATTCTGACTGCAGGAAGCCGACACAGACTCGGGGAAGTGTGGAGTGAGAACACGCGGAAAGCAGGACCAGAGACTGGAGGGGAAAACTAATAGGAGAGAAAGAGGGACGAAGGATGAGACCTCACTGTTATTTCCTACTCATCTGTTGTTTCTTCCCCCGTGAACTTTAGTAAAGTTGGCTTTGATTTAGAGATAGTCCAGTGGCTAAAACGTAAGACTCAGAGAGGAAAAAGCACTGTCCCAAGTATCAACACTGGGGAAATGTGTCAGTCTACTGAATGAAGACACAGAACACATCTTGTGGGATGAAGAGAGGCGCATCTCCTCTGGGACAGAGTATCAGGCAAGTGTTCAATGTGCTGGAACAGTGATGAGTGACATGGAGCCACCTGCGGTCATCCTAAGGTTCAGGCCTCCTGGAAGCTTGCCCCGTGAACACAGAGAAAATGTGTGTGATGTCACCAGACACAGTTTAGGGCACAGGCCACCAAAGAGCCACTGCTTCACATCACTGCAATACCAAGTGAGATAAACTAGAATAAAGAGTGAGCAGGGAACTGGAGGCATCTGGTTTTAGCAGCAGCTAAGTGGTTGGCTTAGAGGGTAAAGCAAGAGGTAAGTCTGCTAAGGCTGGGTGATGACAGAGGCGGAGATCCAGATGGCCCCTCTGTTTCTTATTCCACCACCTCCAGCAGAGCATTCCAACCCTAGGGACTAGTGGGGAAGATCAGCCAGGGGAAAAGTCACACAACCCTCCCCAAAATAAACATACACAAGACATGAAAGATTGCCACTTTCCCTTGTAGAATGAGAGAAAACGAGAGAATCCATCTTCCAGAGAGCCGACTGTCCTGCCGTGCAACATGCCTAAAGGTGGGGGCAGTGGGGGTGGGGAGGCAGCGTCTGGTATTTGCTCAGGAGGCCAGAGCAGCTGGAAACACCTTAGAGAATTCCATGAAGGGACTTCCATGGTGGTCCAGTGGTTAAGACTCTGTGCTCCCGATGCAGGGGGCCCAGGTTTGATTTCTGGTCAAGGAACTAGATCCCACATGCCGCAACTAAGAGTTCGCAGGCCACAGCTGAAGATCCCGCCTGCCACAACAAAGATCAAAGATCCCAAATGCTGTAACTAAGACCCAGCATGGCCAAATAAATAATAAACAAAATAAGTATTAAAAGAAAGAGAATACCATGAAATACTGAGACACGGGACAGAGTCTGAAACATCTTAAGACATCCATAGCAGCAAGAGACCTAAGACTTAAACTAAGAAGCCCTATACAAGGTAAAAATTGAAATTGAGAAAACTACTATTCAGTATTTAATTTTTCATATAAATTAGAAAAAGCAGCATCTCAGTCTAGCCTGAAGATTACGAGCATTCTCCAAAGATCACCTGGCTAAAGACACAGAACCTTCTAAGGACTGAAAGTTGCCTGATGCCTTTCTCACAGTTCATCCAAGTTACTTTAGTACTGCTTTTGATAAGTTTATGGTTAATCCACAAGCTGAAGGTGGAGCTGGTAATAATTTATATTCATGGAGTGCTAAATTTATACTTTTCAGAAATCATTATAAAGCATGACACAAAACAATAATGCAAGTTAAAGGCAGAGAAAAGGAGACATGGGAGACAGGAGTGAAGTTAAAATGTAAAAAATACCAACTTAACTGTAATGCCGCTTTTCAGTACTTCCACTCAGTCCCACATCTCCCAACTTAACCACCTTGTTTTTATAGGGTTGACTTATACCAACTCCCAGGAGACATGTAACTGAGTAAATGCACTAGCAGCTATTCCTCAAAAACACGGTCCTCACAGGACTTCCCTGGCAACCCACGTTCCCACTGCAGGGGGCATGGGTTAGATCCCTGGTCAGAGGACTAAGATCCCACATGGGACGGGGAGGGGGTTTGTCAAAAAAAAAAAAAAACCATGATCCTCACTGTCTTCACTTACTGACTTCAGATCAATGTGCCTTTCACACGGTAGATTATTTAACAAATATTTATCCGGTATTAAAGACATGTCTTTTTTTTTAATTCCACTGTCAAAAGAATTATTCATAAACACCAGTATTTCCTCAAAGATTTCCAACCCCTGAGTAACCCTTGCTACCCAGAGTGACGACAGCTACAGGACCACCCAGATGTCAAAGAACTCTTGATGGGTTACTCTGGGGTGGAAATCCTTGAGGAAATACTGGTGTTTATGAAGAGTCCAGGAGGCATAATTCTGGGTCTTCTTTAGCCTTTTACCACCTTATTGTACTGGACGACCACAAAGATTCATTTTCACTGAAACTTATCTAGGTAAGTATTTATATACATATTTCACACACAATATATAACTTTTTAAACAGGCCAGACTCCAACAGCCTTAACATTAACACAAAGATTAAAAACACAAACTACACATCTCTAGCCAAGGATAAAGTACAGAAGATGAAAATAGTGTAGTAACTGTTTGCCTAAAAGGATCAATGTGAAAAACCCATTTAGACATTCAAGGGCAGACACAAGCAGGGAAGGATCAGAAAATTAATTGGCCTCTTAATTCAAATGGTGCTACAAGGAAGTTGTAATTTCAATTTCTAACTGGCAGAGCCCTTATCGAGCAATTTATAAAGTCAGTCTACCAATCTTAAGTGTTGGTTTGAGAATATCACACAGTAGGATGCTGAAGATAAACAGAAAGTTTTACATATTTCCATCAAAGTCAGAAGTAGAATGTTAAATGATTCAACACTCAGTTAAGGATGCTTGCCAAAAAAAGTCAGAAAAGGATGTCAATACAGAGACATAACCCCTTGAAAAATTATTCTGTGCTCGAAAATTACATGTTTTTAAATTTTGAAGCATATATGACATAGTACCAAATACAAGTTGTACCCAGAGTTTCAAAGTCTACAGCTGTTTTTGAAAGGAGGGGGAGGGTGCCAAAACCCAAGCAAAGCAAACAGAGCTGGAACATTCGATGACTTCTCTAAGACGGAACGCTGAGCCATGACGTGTCGGCCTGCAATTAGGAGTGTCTCTGCACGGCTCAGTTTGAACAAAGATTCATTTTCTGTTCCTGTTACTTAGATAAGCAGAAAATAAGCAGTCTCCCGAAGTTCCTCCATCTGCAAAGGACTTTTTTTTTTTCAAAGAGCTGAATAATTAGAGCTATTCTGCTCATTTATACAAGCTTTCACAAAATTCCTACAATTCTGTAACTCTAATACCGCCAGCTTAGAGACAGATCTTAAATAAGGAACTGAAATGACTAGGCCTGGTTAGTATCTCCCAGAAGAACTTACTTAATAGGTCGGCAGCAATTATACTAACGTGTAAAAAGGAGCAAATGTGCTTAATATAGCATCATAAAATTTTAGAATTAGAAGAGACCTGCAATCTAGTTCAACTTCCTCATTTTACCACGGAGAAAACTAATTCTAAAAAATGAAACCACTTGTCAAGGTCACAGTTACTTAAAGGTCCAGGACTTAAACCCCAGTCTCCAGTTTAAAGACTCCTGACCTTCATCTATGCAGATGAATAAAAGTTTTCTGGTCTGTTATAAACAGCAATGAGATGAGTAAGTCAATCTCAAGGCAGGTTAAAACTCATTTCCTTTTCCAGCCTTCACAAAGGAATCAAAATTGGCACACTTTTCATTTGCCCTTCAACAGTCACACGTGGCCCATTCCAAACGCAAACGCTCACCAACTGCTTGTTCTGAACAGGAAAAGGGCACACAGACAACAGAAGAATCAATGACTTCCTCACTGGTTTTTTTCCCCCCCCTCTTTATAAAAACCTTCTTGCTTTTACTTTCCAAATGAGCAACTTTAACAGTTGCAGGCTGGGAATTCCCAGGCGGTTCAGTGGTTACGAGTCAACGCTTTCCACTCATGGGGGCCCGGCTTCACTCCCTGGCCAGGGAACTAAGATCCTGCAAGCCAAAGGAAAAAAAAAAAATAGTTGTAGGTCTTTAGAGGGAATGGAGAAAATAACCAAATTTCAGTTTGCACAATCCTGAAGGATACTCGGCTATTTCAAATTTATTCAGATGTCCCTAAGACGGTTTTCCCGTACAACCACCGCTGATATTGTCAATAAAAACTAGGAATTGGTTTCATTTGGATCTTAATAACCTAACTTCATTGTTGGTTATTTTTTACCTTTGTAGGTAATCTTTCACACAGACACAGGCAAGTTCTATCAGATCTTACAAAGAAACTCCTTTGGAGTTAAACAGTGGGAAATCAAACTGACAAACATACAAAAGGGCCTGAGGTTTGGCAAGGCACAAGTTCTGACATGAGAAGCACGAGTTCCTACCCCATGCGAAATACTTAGCTCCTCATAAATTAAAGTTCATCAGTGCAAGCTGTTGTCTAAAAGTGTGCCCTTAGACAGTGGCAAGGCACTCCGACTCAAAGTAATTTTCTATACATGGCAGGAAATAAGGTTTTCATTTCCCAGACCAGTAGAAGTGGGTTTTCCCCCATTCAAGTTACATGAGAGAAGAAAACTGAGGTGCTGAACCCCGACTTCCTTTAGGAATGGGCATGCGGGAAGACACAAGGGATCAAAGGGGAGAGAAGAGTTCGGATACTGTTTTACAGATATTCATTTAATCGTCATGACGACTATCTGAAATTCCTTTGATCCCCAGTTCAGAGATGAGAAAATTAAGTTCTAGAGGTTATCAGTTTGAACCAGATCTTCCAGAAAGTATTAACATAAAGTGAATAAAGTAGCAAAGTAATAACAGAGTTGGGATTGGCTGCTGGAGAAGACTCCTGAGAGTCCCTAGGACTGAAAGGAGATCAAACCAGTCAATCCTAAGGGAAATCAACTCTGAATATTCATTGGGAGGACTGACGCAAAAGCCAAAACTCCAATACTTTGGCCACCTGATGGGAAGAATTGACATTGGAAAAGACCCTGATGCTGGGAAAGACTGAAGGCAGGAGAAGGGGATGATAGAGGATGAGATGGTTGGATGGCATCACAACTCAATGGACATGAGTTTGAGCAAGCTCCAGGAGTTGGTAAAGGACAGGGAAGCCTGGAGTGCTGCAGTTCATGGAGTCACAGAGTCAGACATGACTGAGTGACTGAACAACAACAAATAACCAGAAGTTTGCCTATTTACCACCTATAACCAGATAAGTTTTGAGCAATCATCATAAGAAAGACTTGCAAAAAAAAAAAACAAAACTGAAATGTTACAAAAATGCTGCTATGTTGTGCTCAGTCCTGTTTGCCTCATTTGGACCCCATGGACCTACAGACCAGTAAAAGGGACTCCTGCTCAGTGCAGGGAAGCCTCTCCTTGATGCAGACCCAAATGTCTTAGTTTTATTTCCTATTACCTGCCCTCAAAGTACAGAGCAGTAGATCTGCTACGATCTCAGCAGGCTACCCTTTATGCCTTTGCTCAATCCAGTCCAGCCTAGAAAGTCTTCTCTAACCCATCCCTGCCTAGAGACCCTCCATCTCCATCAACACCAAACGCAAGAGCTACTTCCCACTTCGTTGTTACTGTTCAGTCGTTCAGTCGTGTCTGACTCTTTGCAACCCCACGGACTGCAGCATGCCAGGCTTCCCTGTCCTCACTATCTCCCAGAGTTTGCTCAAACTCATGTCCATTGAGTCAGAGAAGCCATCTCAACCTGTTGCCCCCTTCTCCTCCTACCCTCAATATTTCCCAGCATCAGGGTCTCTTCCAATGAGTAAGTTCTTCACAGCAGGTGGTCAAAGTATTGGAGCTTCAGCATCAGTCCTTCCAATGAATATTCAGGGTTGATTTCCTCAAGGACTGACTGGTTGGAAGCTTCCTTAATCCTCTCTCACACACACACAGAAAAATCCTATGGACAGAGGAGCCTGGCAGGCTACAGTTCATGGAGTCACAAAAGAGTTGGACATGATTTAGGGACCAAACAACAACAAGCCGTGTGAAACGGACTGTCTTCCAGGGCCCCAGCACGCCTCCACTTTAGCCTCTAACTGGCTCACTGTTAGCTGCCTCACCTGGTGAGACAGCTGCTTAGACCCAGCACAGAGTCCTCACAGCTCTCAAGAGATTTTTGATAAATCAGTATTTCTGGGGTTTTCTCCTACCCCATAGGACACTTTTGATTGGTCACATTCATCTGAAAAGCTTTACTGTAATAAATCTGCTGCTGTTGCTGCTAAGTCACTTCAGTTGTGTCCGACTCTGTGCGACCCCAGAAATGGCAGCCTACCAGGCTCCCCTGTCCCTGGGATTCTCCAGGCAAGAACACTGGAGTGGGTTGCCATTTCCTTCTCCAGCCATTTGCAAAATATGCCAGGTGACTCACAGTCAATCAGTGGTACAGGACTGGTCTTTCCTCTGTCTTCCTGGGCCTCTTTGGTATTTGAAAGGGCCAGTGACTCCCTTAGCACTATCATCATGACCAAATCCCCACATTAAGACAGCAACCCCATCAGGTGAACAGGCAGGTGTTACCCCCACTTTACAGAATGAGAGACTAGAAGTCAAGCAACCGTCCAACTTCACAAGATTCACGGAGCTGGGGCTGAAACAAATTCAGGACCGCAAACTTTTTTTTTTTCCCCTTAAATCTTTATTCCCAAGGTTCAAACTTCACTGGAGAAAGCAAGTGCTTCACACCAATAAAAAAGCATGCATATAGCTAAGTAATTTAGCATTATGAGGCCTGTGGGATTTTAGTTCCCCAAACAGGGCCAGAATCCTCATCCCTTGCATTGGAAGGTGGATTCTTAACCACTGGACCACCAGGGACGTTCCTCAAACTTAAAAGTAGTCCTGATTCCCCTCATGTTGGTGCGCTGAGAATATTTCCTGTGACAATATTAGACTTTTAATTATGTCAAAACAGAAATACAAGGCTTCCCTGGTGGTTCAGTGGTAAAGAATCTGCCTGTCAATGCAGGAGACACGAGTTCAATCCCTGATCCAGGAAGATCCCACGTGCAGAGGAGCAATTAAGCCCCTGTGTCACAACTAACAAGCCTGTGCTCTAGAGCCCGGGGAGCTGCAACCACTGAGCCCACGGACCCTAGAGCCTGTGCTCCGCAACAAGAGAAGCCGCCAAAATGAGACGCCTGTGCACCGCAACTACAGAATAGCCCGCACAGCAACAAAGACCCAGCACAGCCAAAACTAAATACATAAAATATTAAAATCTATATAAAAATACAGATCCAGCCATAAAGACTTTTTTTTTTTTATACTAAGCAGGCCCGACCCTGCTTAGCTTCCGAGATCAGACGAGATCGGGCGCCTTCAGGCTGATATGGCCGGGGCCCATAAAGACATTTTTTAAGTATAAAGAAAAAGATTAGAAGGATATACTCTAAAACACTGAAATAATTTTCTCTGGGCAGTAGAATTATGGATAATTTGCTTTTTTCTCTGTCTTTTAATATGTGTGTTTATATCTTATACACTGAAATCACATATTATAGGATGGCTAGTATATGTTATTAAAATGCAAAGGTCCTTGTAAAACTGGTATGCAAGGCGAAAATAAACCCGAGAACCTCAAAAAAGTAATCACTTCACTAGAAAACGTTTTTTAAAAATCTAAATTTGACTGATTCTAGAATCTCAATGTTGAAACTCAAGCAAGCCACATATGCCTTACAATAGAAATTAGCAATACACTTTTTTCCAGTCACCCATGTGTGTGAAAAAACACTTAGTGATAAAAAGTTTTCTTTCACTTAAGCTGTAAAAAATATAAAATAAAATCACCCTGCCTATAAAGTTTATTTTTCTATAGTCTGGAAAAGTAGAGTCTATGTATCTTCCTTCCTGCCTTAAGTTACTAGAATGTAATATCTCCAGTAAGAAATCATTCTATGGGGGAAACCAGATAAACAAAGAAGGCAGGAGATCAAAAGATTTGATTGAAATATTTTAAAGAAAATTTCCCTAATATCTCATCTTTCCTAAAAAGACAGGGAAAAAAAGTATGCCAAATATTTTAGTGTTCTACTTGACTAGGGATCTGTAGAACCAGGGAGGGGGGAGAAATCTATTAAAGTTGCCTTCTGTTTTACATCAAACCCAAATTTTGGATGATCTGCACGTCCTGAACATCTGGATCTTCAGGCCTTTAACTTCAGAAAAGATACAGTAAAACAAGCACTTGGCAATTTTAAGTGTAAAAAATGGGCAGAGTTAAAACTGGGATCTAATCCAAGCTATACTTAGACATAAGTAAGCAAAAGAGAATACAAATACCAAAACACTTAATTCAAGTCAGAAGTATATTAGACCTTATGCTTATATAAAACATTAGGGCAGCGAAATGCCTGTCTGTAGTCTCATTAGGATTCCTAAGAAGAGGCAGATGAGAGTATACTTCCCCAGGGAAAGAGATATAGGAAAGGGTTCCCAATAGGGATTCTGTAATAGGACTACTACTTTTCTAAGATTTTGCAAAGACTACTTTTAAGATTGTGTTGCTGAACCCCCATAAGACAGACAATCAAAAAAACAGACCCACCCATTGAGTTAGCGCTCGTGGAATCTGTCTTTCTGTAAGTGCCAGATGGAGATCTGAAAAAAAAAAAGCTCTTTACTAAATGTGGCCAAGATTCCTTGGTACTTGGTGCCAGGGCCAGGATATTAACCCAGATGTCCTAGCCAAATTCAAGGTTGGTTAATTACAGTCTGCCAACCCACCGGGAAAAAAAAAAAAGGCTCTTCTGTTCCCGATTTGAAATCTGAAGAGGTCACTCTTGAAATTCTTACACAGTACCATCAGTCAATATGTTTTCCCTTAAAAGTGCATTGTAACTCAAGTGCTGATTTAAAGCATATGGATTCCTTGAGTTCCATTTACATGGGAAACATACATTATGTATATTAAAATACATATATAAGATGCTATATTAGTTTAGAACCTCCCTAAACAGTCATCTAAAAAATTCATATTGAGACTAATACCATCACTGCCTTCCAATTAAGATTGAAGACACTTAAAGGCTTATATCAAACACAGATTTTGAATCATGAATCTTTTAAGACTAAAAAGGAAGGCTTTGCTGCCAGGAGCATAATTCCAGGAAAACGCAATATATGCAAATGTCAGTTACAGGGTCTCCCAGGACTGAGCAAAAATCCTGCATACAAACAGGAAAGTATATTCTTAACAGCAAGTCTGAACATCAAGTACTGGTCTGGCCTTTCTGCCAGCCACTTACTTAAGGTTTCATTGCCAATATAGTCTGTGCATTGCTTAAAATAATATAAACTAAGGTTCAATTTCTAGCTCTCTATTCACTGGCTGTGTGGCCTTTAAGGCAAGTTAGTGAAATTCTTTAAGCTTTACTTCCCCCACATCTTCAACTTTTTCTTCAACAAAATCGCTAGTATCATGGCACAAAATTCTTTATCTTTCACTATTTTAAAATATTTTAGGGACTTCCTGAGTGGTCCAGTGGCTAAGACTCCAAAGCTTCCAATGGAGAGCAGGGGCCTGGTTCAATCCCTGGTCAACGAACTAGATCCCACATTCCATAACAAAGACCTAGCACAGACAAATATGTACATAAACAAAGATAAATATTAAAAATAAATTAATATTTTAATACATATGTATTTAATACATATTTAAGGACTACAACCTTAAATTATCTAGCCCCTCCCAAGCTCCTGCCTCGGGACCCTTGCAACTGATTCCCTGGTATGATCTTCCCTCGGGGATCAACATTCCCTCACTTCACCTAGATCTCTATTTAAAAGCCATTTTCTCAGCAAGGTCTCCTCTCATCACCCTATCTAGAATTTCCGTTACCCTACCTCTTGTCTCCAAAACTTGTAGTATTTAGTCTTAATATGTATCACTTTCCAACATACAATAAATTGTATTAACATGGTTACTGTCTGCCTCCCCTACCTGAAGGGAGTTCCAACAACAGGGCTTTCCCTTTTATTTACTGCTGTATCACCAGCACCCAGAACAGCAACCAGCACACAGTAGGTGCTCAATAAACACCTGCTGAGTGAATTCCAAATGAGACCTCAGTACAGCCCACATACAGGTGCACCACAGCCCCACGAACTCCCTCTGGGGAGACTACCACACACTACAAAAAAATGCTGAAAAAGAGAACTTACTGGTTTGCAGTGATTACAACAGTGTCCATTCTTTATATTAGAGAAAACAATCGACTTCCCACGTCATTTGTACAAGGAAGAGGAGAGAGAAGCTGATAATTCAGATAAAGTGGAAAAATAAACGAGGTGAAAGGCTCGTTTTAGTTAACATTGCATAAAGTTTTCTTTTAATGTTAACACGTAGTAAGCCATCTTCCTATGACTTTACTACACTACCTTCAGTTTTGTTTTGTTTTGCCTTTTTCTATAAAACCAGTCCTGGGACTTCCCTGGTGGTCCAGTGGCTAAAATTCTGTGCTCCCAATGGAGGGGACCCAGGTTCGACCCCTGGTCAGGGAACCAGATCACACATGCTGCAACTAAGACCTGGTACAGCCAAATAAATAAATATTAAAAAAATAAAAAACAATCCTCAAATTTATGCACCTCATATTTTCAATTAACTGAATAATAAATATTGACTGAACACACAGCACTCTGCAGAATTCTGTAGAGGGTACTATAAAGTGAAAGTCAAGGTCCTTGAAATATACATATAGATATGTATCATATACATATGTATACATACACACATACACACAAATAGCTTGAGATAGATACACACAAACTCTGGGAAGAACAGAAATACATCTGTAATAAATAATGAAGAACAGGCAGCCAATATATGACCAATTCAAAAGTGCCTACCTTTTGTGGAGCACAGGAGGACCAAGCCCCCTCTTACACACCATGATTTGGGTTTGGAATGCCAACAGAGACAGAACTTAAAAGCAAGAGTCAAACATTACTTGCTTAAGTTCATATGCATTCACGGATCACAAGGGATGGGGCAGACTCAATGTTTGACAATAGGTTAAAAAAATTTTTTTAAGGTCAATGAGAAAAGCACCAAATTCCAAACTTATAAAGAACAGAAACCAGATCTGCCTATGTCTCTCTCACTGAAGCACAAGTAAGTGCTTAAGCAATTGTTAGGGGAAAAAAAAGAGGGATGGGCGATCTTTATCTTTAGACAGAATACCTTCACAGGGTCCACCCAGTTTGTTGTTCACCCTTTTGAACTAGGCCTAGTGAGAAGCCTAAGCTGTACCTTACCACTTTCTCTGAACCTCAGAAACTCAGGACCAGCCCTTGGCCAAGTAATCACCCACTGTCTTTGCTTTAAGGAGGGCAGACTTGCTCCTTGCAGGAGAGTCACTATACCAATTACCAAGCACCAGGAGTCAGAATACCAGAGCTTAAATCCTGACACTACCACTTATCAGCTATGTGACCCTGAGCAAGGTTCCTGACCTTTCTATGCCTCTTCTGTAAAATGGGATAATAGCACTGAATAGCACCATCACTGGGCTAGGTTAATTGAGACAAAACACATAAAAGACCTGCCCAGAGCTTGACCACAGGAAGCCCTCAATAAATGTTAATATTTCCAGAGAAAAATGCCCCAAAACTGAGGAGCAACATAGACCTGAGGATTCTTGCAAAAGGTTATTATTACACCCCAAATCCTAACAGACCTGGTCTCTGGACTTGTACATATTATAGGTAACAGTAGTAATCAATGGGAAAAGAAAAAAACACCAGCCAGGACCACAACCATAAAAGCAGCAGCAGTAACACTAGTCCTGAGCTCTTACCGGCCAGGAACTGTCCTAACCTGAAACAGGAAGAAGGCAAGACTGCTGAATCCAACAACAACCAAAAAAGGCAGCATATATTTTCCTCCACCCTCCTTTTTAAACACGTTAATTGGCGCCCAGGTTTTGCTAAAAACAGGTAACTAAAGATTACAGACTTAACGTGTAATTTCTTCATACCAAAGAGGTGGGGCTGAGAAGGGAGGAAGGGGGTGGTGCTCGGTCCCTGCCAGATGGAAAAGCCACATGAAGTGGAGCAACAGCGGAGTTGAGGGTTTCTCCGCGGATCAAAAACCACAATTTCTGAAGCACAGGACCTCCAAAGGAGGGGAATCAGGAGGCTCTGCTTTGAAAATAACCTCTGAACAAGTGTCATCTGTCTCCGGAGCCAATCCCCTGACGAAGCAGAAGGTTCGGGTTACGGGGCAGCGGTGTTATTTCGGAAATCCCTGTCAATCTTGTCATCCACCTTCTCCAAGAATCACAGTCCCATTCGTGGGGGGTGGGGTGGGGGACAAAAGCCACGGCCGGCCGGGCCCCGGGCCAGCGAGGCCAGCCCGCCGGCCGGCGCCCGCCTCGGAGGCCACGGCCAGGGTGCCCTCCATGCCGGCTCGCGGGCACCGCTGCCGCGGGCCCGAGAAAGGCTAAGGTGACCGCCGGGGCAACAGGTCCAGCTGGGCCTCGGCACCCCGGGGGTCCGGCCCGCCGCCCCAGGACTGAGGGGAGCGAAGAGGGGCGCCAGGGAGGGAGCGGCGCCTGGGGCGGCGCAGGGGCAAGGAGTCCAAGCTCCATCTTGAGGCGGGCGGAGGAAGGGAAGGCCGGGCTCGGCGCTCACAGGGCCGGCCACTTTCCGGCTCCGGGGAGAGCACCCCCAGGGACCCCTGGCCTCCAGGGCCATCTCTCCAGGGCCGCCCGCGGCCCCACGGGGATGGCCCGGTGCGCGGGACTCGGTCCTCCCTCTTGGATGCCGGGCCCGGTCCCGCCGGCCCCGATCCGGGCGGGCAGGAGCCGGTCGGGCAGGGAGAGAAGGGAAAGGTGAGGAGGGGATGGGGAAGGGGAGAGGGCCCGCGCCGCGCCCCACTCACCGCCGCCTAGGTCGCCGCCAGTGGCCACCACCTGCCCCACTGCAGCAGCAGCAGCCGCGCGGCCGCCGCCTCCCGCCTCCCGGCTCGTCGGCTCCGGGCGGGGGAGAGCGTGACGCGCCGCCGCGGGGCCGGGAGGGCGCGCGCCGCCTGCAGAAGACGCCGCGGCAGCTCCTCCCAGCGCGCTCCGCCGCCGCGCCCACCGCGGCCAGCCCCGCGCCCCGAACCTCGCGGCAGGCACCCGGCAACCCGCGTCGGGCCCAAACTCCCCCCCCCCCCCGCCACACACACCGCCTCCTCTTTGTCTGCACCCGCCGCGGCTGGAGGCGAACCCCCAAACTCCCGGCGCGCCCGCCGTCCCGCCCTCAGATCCCAAAAAGGACCGGGTCAGGGAGGAAGGTACCGGGGAAACCCATGAGGCCTGTGCCAAGGGGCTTCTCATCATCTCGCTTCACTCCCCATTTTCTGAAAGTGTGCCCAGAATTTGCAAGCCACACCCGATAGATCCATTCAGCCTGATCACACAGCCGGTTGGTTTAGAGCTGATTTTTTTCCCCCTCCTAGACCCCCAGGGTGAGAAACCCTTTGAAACAAGCTAGGAGGATCGGCCAACAGCTGGCTAAGTTTCAGGAGCACCCTCTTCTGCCCTCCTTGCCCTCCCGGGAAGACTCGGGATGAGGAATCCCTGGGGAAAACGCTGAAAGGCGCTGCCTACAGCAGGTGAAGCTTGGGAAGGACCGTCTCTACTCTCCCTTTCCCTCCAGGGAAAGACGGAAGCCCGACACTTGCTCCATTACTTTGAGAAAAGCCTTTTATTCGCCCTAGCCGTTTGCACTGAAGCCCTGGTTAAGGTCCTGGTCCTCCCCCCCCCCCCCCCCCCTCGAGGATCTCCTTTAAAAGCTTTTGAAAGGAACTGGAGGAAAGCATCAGCAGCCTGCTCCGGGCTGGTGCAGCGGAGGGCGGCCAGCATTTCGCTCCCATGGACCATGGCAACCCCAGAAGCTTGGCAGCTCCTGGGAGAGGAATTTGCAGCTGTCAGTGGAAGCCCAGGATTTTGCAGCGACTCAGTGGTGGACAGGGGGCCGGGGGCTTCCTCCTCCTCTCTGCTAGAAGGGAATAATCAGGAGGGTGACCCCTTTGCTGACCCTTATTCAAAGCACCGGTGCTGCCTGGACCAACAGGCCTGCACAGAGCAGGGGCAGGAAACTACATTGAAAATGCATGGAGTTCTGAACAAACAAGAAAATTCATCTGCTGGCCCCTCCCCTCCAGTCACCTTTAAAGACACAAAAATTCTGTCTCTTAATTCAACATGGCATTAGTTTGCAAGTCTTGAAGCCAAACTGTGGTAGCACCTTGATAGTATGCAGTGGCTTCCGTGGTGGCTCAGATGATAAAGAATCTGCCTGCAATGCAGGAGACCTGGATTTGATCCCTGGGTTGGGAAGATCCCCCGGAGACGATAATGGCAACCCACTCCAGTGCTGTTGCCTGGAAAATTCCATGGACAAAGGAGCCTGATGGGCTACAGTCCATGCGGTCACAAAGAATCACAACTGAATGACTAACACACACACACACACACATTCCTAATCTGGAAGGCACACCTTCCTCTCTCATCTGAACATTTTTCAGCTCTAATACACAACCTATGTAATCAGAGATGCTATAGAAAGAGGCACAGACCACCGTTAATTGTGGGGTACAAATATAAACATTTTGGGGGACTTCCCTGGCCATCCAGTGGTTAAGACTGCACTCCCTTTTCAGGGGGTGCAGGTTCAAACCCTGGTCAGGAAACTAGATCCCACATGCCGCATGGCACAGTGAAAGCAAAAAACAAAACATGTTTTTCTCTTTTTTCCTCTACTCATTCTCCTAAGCCTATCTTTATTTCTAAATGCCTTTATTTTCTTCATTCTGGACTGTTTTTTTTTTTTTTTACATTAATTTTTTGTTTTTAAAGTATTATATCAAAATAGTAACTGTCTTGACTACTGAGTTTTTGGTGCCCCCTTAAATTTTGTGACCAAGGCCTAGTCCCAGCCCTGCAACCTAGGCATTGACTATGTTCAATCCCATGATTTGGCTGGTGTTAGGATAAAAGAAGTTTCTCAGTTCTGTTTCATAAAAAGCATTCACATTCCACTTTCAGAGATTTCAGAGCTTAGCCACTGAGTTTTATTTAATATATGTCTGCTGTAAAATTATTACAACTCAGTTGACTCTTGTCAATTGTTTGGAAGATGGAGGGAAATGGCAGAAGTTGAAAGCCAGTAGGAGCTCCCAGATCTTCATTTTACCAAGTGGGGAAATCATTAAATACTTTTTGGGGGTAAAAAAAATAAATAAAGTTTAACTCATAACATTAGGGCTTCCCTGGTGGCTCAGACAGTAAAGAATCCACCTCCTATGCTGGAGACCTGGGTTCAATTCCTGGGTTGGGAAGATCCCCTGGAGGAGGACATGGCAACCCACTCCAGTATTCCTGCCTGGAGACTCCCCATGGACAGAGGAGCCTGGCGGGCTACCATCCATGGCGTCAAAAAGAGTAGGACATGACTGAGTGACTAAGCACGTATCATTAAATTATCCCATAAGAATAACCACAAATAGTGGTAGACCTGTGTGAAGGGAAAGAGGTAGTAGCACTTTAGTCATATCACAAAGTCAATAGATAATGTCTATAGATGCTAAATAGATAGCAATAGAAGTATACTTTTACATACATGGAAGTTACTGCCTGAAGAACTGAGGACAAAAAAATTAATGGTGTCTGTGGAACAGGGTTGGGGGGGATTCGCAGAACAATGTTACCTTTCATTAAAAACTCTGATGTCCTTTATTTTTTAAAATGTGCATGCTGTACTTTCAGTTCACTTCAGTTCAGTCACTCTGTCATGTCTGACTCTGCGACCCCATAAACCGCAGCATGCCAGGCCTCCCTGTCCATCACCAACTCCTGGAGTCCACCCAAACCCATGTCCACTGAGTCGGTGATACCATCCAACCATCTCATCCTCTGTCGTCCCCTTCTCCTCCTGCCCTCAATCTTTCCCAGCATCAGGGTCTTTTCAAATGAGTCAGCTCTTCGCATCAGGTGGCCAAAGTATTGGAGTTTCAGCTTCAACATCAGACCTACTAATGAATACCCAGGACTGATCTCCTTTAGGATGCACTGGTTGGATCTCCTTGCAGTCCAAGGGACTCTCAAGAGTCTTCTCCAACACCACAGTTCAAAAGCATCAATTAATTCTTAGGCGCTCAGCTTTCTTTATAGTCCAACTCTCACATCCATACATGACCACTGGAAAAACCATAGCCTTGACTAGATGGACCTTTGCTGACAAAGTAATGTCTCTGCTTTTTAATATGCAGTCTAGGTTGGTCATAACTTTCCTTCCAAGGAGTAAGCGTCTTTTAATTTCATGGCTGCAATCACCATCTGCAGTGATTTTGGAGCCCAGAAAAATAAAGTCAGCCACGGTTTCCACTGTTTCCCCATCTATTTGCCACAAAGTGATGGGACCAGATGCCATGATCTTCATTTTCTGAATGTTGAGCTTTAAGCCAACTTTTTCACTCTCCTCTTTCATTTTCATCAAGAGGCTCTTTAGTTCTTCTTCACTTTCTGCCATAAGAGTGGTGTCATCTGTATATCTGAGGTTATTGATATTTCTCCCGGCAATCTTGATTCCAGCTCAAAAATGACAGAATGATCTCTGTTCGTTTCCAAGGCAAACCATTCAATATCACGGTAATCCAGGTCTATGCCCCAACCAGTAACACTGAGGAAGCTGAAGTTGAACAGTTCTATGAAGACCTACAAGACCTAGAACTAACACCCAAAAAAGATGTCCTTTTCATTATAGGGGACTGGAATGCAAAAGTAGGAAATCAAGAAACACCTGGAGTAACAGGCAAATTTGGCCTTGGAGTACGGAATGAAGCAGGGCAAAGGCTAATAGAGTTCTGCCAAGAGAATGCACTGGTCATAGCAAACACTCTCTTCCAACAACACAAGAGAAGACTCTACACATGGACATCACCAGATGGTCGACACTGAAATTAGATTGATTATATTCTCTACAGCCAAAGGTGGAGAAGCTCTATACAGTCAGCAAAAACAAGACTGGGAGCTGACTGTAGCTCAGATCATGAACTCCTTATTGCCAAATTCAAACTGAAACTGAAGAAAGTAGGGAAAACCACTAGACCATTCAGGTATGACCTAAATCAAATCCCTTATGACTATACAGTGGAAGTGAGAAATAGATTTAAGGGATTAGATCTGATAGACAGAGTGCCTGATGAACTATGGACGGAGGTTTGTGACATTGTGCAGGAGACAGGGATCAAGACCATCCCCAAGAAAAAGAAATGCAAAAAAGCAAAAATGGCTGTCTGAGGAGGCCTTACAAATAGCTGTGAAAAGAAGGGAAGCAAAAAGCAAAGGAGAAAAGGAAAGGTATACCCATTTGATGCAGAGTTCCAAATAATAGCAAGGAGAGATAAGAAAGCCTTCCTCAGCGATCAAGGCAAATAAATAGAGGAAAACAATAGAATGGGGAACACTAGAGATCTCTTCAAGAAAATTAGAGATACCAAGGGAACATTTCATGCAAAGATGGGCTCAATAAAGGACAGAAATGGTAGGGACCTAACAGAAGCAGAAGATATTAAGAAGAGGTGGCAAGGATACACAGAAGAACTGTACAAAAAGATCTTCACGACCCAGATAATCACGATGGTGTGATCACTCATACTCACCTAGAGCTGGACATCCTGGAATGTGAAGTCAGGTGGGCCTTAGGAAGCATCACTATGAACAAAGCTAGTGGAGGTGATGGAATTCCAGTTGAGCTATTTCAAATCCTGAAAGATGCTGCTGTGAAAGTGCTGCACTCGATATGTCAGCAAATTTGGAAAACTCAGCAGTGGCCACAGGACTGGAAAAGGTCAGTTTTCATTACATTTCCAAAGAAAGATAATGCCAAAGAATGCTCAAACTACCACACAATTGCACTCATCTCACACACTAGTAAAGTAATACTCAAAATTCTCCAAGCCAGGCTTCAGCAATACGTGAACCGTAAACTTCCAGATGTTCAAGCTGGTTTTAGAAAAGGCAGAGGAACCAGAGATCAAATTGCCAACATCCGCTGGATCATCGAAAAAGCAAGAAAGTTCCAGAAAAACATCTATTTCTGCTTTATTGACTATGCCAAAGCCTTTGACTGTGTGGATCACAATAAACTGTGGAAAATTCTGAAAGAGATGGGAATACCAGACCACCTGACCTGCCTCTTGAGAAACCTGTATGCAGGTCAGGAAGCAACAGTTAGAACTGGACATGGAACAACAGACTGGTTCCAAATAGGAAAAGAAGTATTCAAGGCTGTATATTGTCACCCTGCTTATTTAACTTATATGCAGAGTACATCATGAGAAACGCTGGGCTGGATGAAGCACAAGCTGGAATCAAGATTGCCGGGAGAAATATCAATAACCTTAGATATGCATTACTTTAATTTTTTTTTTTTAAGTATTTAAGGTCCTCAAACAAATGAATTTAAGAGTGTAAGGTCTTCAAACAAATGAATAGAGAATATTCTCTGCAAAGTGATGCGTGTCAATAGTTTCTTTCTATACAGCTCTTTAGATTCACTCTTTCTCTGACAGCTTTCTGTTATTACCTGTTCTACTCCACCCCTCCTAGCATGTAACTTTCAAGAGAGCAAGGATGATTGGTTCATTGCTCTTAGCTGCATCCCCAGAATATACTTGGTTCATAGTAGTTTGGTTTCCTAAAGGATTTAGTGTAAGACTTCAAGTGCTACATAACTAGGGACATTTTTCCAGTATTTTGTCTTCATTTTTTAAAGAACAATAGGTGTTCATTATTTAAATTAAAACAAGCAAAATGAAGAAAACAAAACAATTATAATCCCATATATCCAGAGAAAATTACTATAAACAATGGTTCTAAATTCATTCATTACTGTTTATTTTGAATATTTCACTAAGGCACAAATAGTCCTTATCGCCATTCAGAAACAATACTCAATATAAAATAGTGGTTGAAGAGTAGTTTGTAAATTTCTGAAAGATGTGAGGATTTATATAGCTTTTAAAATGGAAAATGAAACAAAAGCTGTCAAAACAAGAATACTCTTTTGATTAAAAGTAAATTTTTTTCTTTCTTTTTTTTCTTTTTTTAAGTTCCTGAACTGTAACACATATCAATTAAAAATGTAGATTCTTCAGTTACAAAATAAATTAGTCATGAGGATATAACATACAATATGGTGACGACAGTTAGTAATACTATACTGCATATTTAGAAGTTGCTGAGAGAGTAAATCTTGAAAGTCTTCATCACAAGGAAAAAAAGCGTTTTTTGCAGCTGTGTCTGATGACAGATGTTAACTAGCCTTCTTATGGTGATCATTTCATAATATATACAAATATTGAATCATTTTTATACTTGAAATTAATATTATGTCACTTATACCTCAATAAAAATTTATAAGTGTAACTCCTAAGAGATAGTCCATAATTAAAACAATATTTATAAAGAAGACACAGGAATTCATTTTTACTATGCTATTTTTTAAATCACATCTATTTTTATTAGCATTGTTTCAAAAACCAGAGTCAAATTAATTTCATTCACTCATCCATCAAATATTTACTGACCTCCTAGTGTGTCCAGGCACTGTTCCAGGTATTAGGGGAGCACAGCAGTGAAGATTAAGTCCCTACCCTTCAACCTTGACTTTTACTGCTCTGTGGTTTGCTAAATCAAGGTGGGATAATCACTGTTCCATGAATTTCACTGGTTTTATGTTCAGAGTGGATATAATGCACCAGACCATACTCCCTGTCACTTTCATTCAATTGCTAAAAATGTAAAGATTTACAATGTCGTATACAAAAAAAATGTTTAACCTTGGTGTTTAAAGAAATATTAATATTTCCTTGCAAAAGTATTACGTGCTAAGTAGCTTCAGTCGTGTTCAATTCTTTGCGACCCTATGGACTGTAGCCCTCCAGGCTCCTCTGTCCATGGGATTGTCCAGGCAAAAATACTGGAGTGGGTTGCCATTCCCTCCCCCAGGGGATCTTCCCGACCCAAGGATCAAACCTGCGGATCTTACCTCTCCTGCGTTGGCAGGTGGGCTCTTTATCACTAGCACCGCCTGGGAAGCCCCAGGGTGAAAGTCATTCACTTATGAACTACTCTTTGCGACCCCATTGACTGTGGCCCACCAGGCTCCTCTGTCCACGGAGTTCTCCAGGCAAGAATATTGAAGTGGGTAGCCATTCTCTTCTCCAGTGGATCTTCCTGACGTAAGGATTGATCCCAGGTCTCCTGAATTGCAGACAGATTCTTTACCATCTGAACCACCACAATTGCAGGCGGATTCTTTACCATCTGAGCCACCATGGAAGCCCAAGGTACTGGTTCATTTAATCAAAAAATAACTAATCCAGCATCTTCCTTGACTGTCCAGTGGTCAAGACGTCCCCTTTCAAGGCAGCCAAGTTCAATCCTTGGTTGGGGAGCTAAGATCCCACATGCCTTGTAGTCAGAAAACCAAAACATAAAACAGAAGTAATATTGTAACAAATTCAATAAAAACTTTAAAAATAGTTCATGTCAAAAAAAGAGAAAAAAGTCTTAAAAAAATAAAAACGACTAATCCAGAGCAAGACAGTGTCTTAAACCTCAAAGAAAAGAAACCAAAAAATAAATCTCACAACACAACGAAGCATTTGGACTATTTTGGACTGAAAATTAATTTTATCACTGAAACCAATTAAGACTGTCTGCCATATCTACTTTATACACAAAATGCTGATGATGGTGGTTTTTTGGAGTATTTTGTAAAGAAAAACAACGAAAGAATGACAAACCGCTAAATTTAAATTCAGAGATCACTTCTCAAGGAGAACCATCTGTGACTACAAAAGCCGTATTGTACCCATTCAGTTAACAAAGAACAATATCAGTAGGGCACCACGCATCATGATGTAAACTGTATTTAGGGCCTTCTAAATAGACTACTGCTTTGAGAGCATGTACTTTCATGATGAGGGGGTTGAAAAGATGACTTATAAAGTTCCTATCACAAACATTTTAAAAATTCTGTGACTTCTATCCAGTGAAGCAAAACATTTGTGAAATCAGTGGTTAATGCAGCAGTTTTAATCTAATGCAACAAATATTTGTTGAGTACATGAAAAGTTGATTCTGTCTGCAGCCAAAAAAAAAAAAAAATCAAGTAGACTCAGACAAATACATGTACACATAGGTTCACAGAAACACTATTAACAATAGCCAACAGGTGGAAGCAAGTCAAATGTCCATCAGTAGATGAAAGGATAAACAAATTGTGGTACATATGTACAATGCAGTATTACTCAGTCAAAAAAAAAATGAAGTACTGATGCATGCTACATGAAAGATGGAAGGCAAAAGGAGACCAGGGCAGCTGAGGATGAGATGGTTGGACAGCGTCACCAACTCAATGGACATGATCTTGGACAAACTCTGGGAGATAGTGAGAGATAGGGAAGCCAGGTGTGTACAAAGAGTCGGACATGGCTTAGCAACTGCATAACACGCTACAAGCTGGGTGAACATCGAAAACATTATGCTGGGAGAAAGAAGCCAGACACAAGACGTCACATATTGTCTGACTCCATTTATATGATATATGCAGAAAGGATATTTATATGAGATAGCCAGAAATATCTAAGGCCATAGAGACAGAAAATAGATTAGTGGGGATTAGTGGGGGAGAGGCAAGTTGGAATCAACTGTTTAATGGGTTTATGTCTCCTTTTGGGGTGAAAAAAAATGTCTGGGACTAGATAGAAGCAGTTGTGGCATACTAAATGCTACTGAATTTTATACTTTAAAATGATTAATTTGGGGGACTTTCCTGGTGGTCCAGGGGCTGAGACTCTGAGCTCCTAATGCAGGGGGTCTGGGTTCAATCCCTAGTCAGGGAACTAGATCTCACATGCTGAACTAAGACCCAGTGCAGCCAAATACGTAAATATTTTTAATGATTAATTTTATCTTATGTGAATAGTATCTCAATAAAAATACACATATAAATAAATGAAACTAATAAAGATTTAAAAAAAAGACAAATGGAGAATATATGAAAACCAGGTAGGTGAGAGATTTTAGAAAAGAGATTTTTTAATTGGAAGGATTAAAGTCCTTCCCCGGAGAAGGCAATGGCACCCCACTCCAGTACTCTTGCCTGAAAAATTCTATGGACGGAGGAGCCTGGAAGGCTGCAGTCCATGGGGTTGCTGAGGTTGGACACAACTGAGCGACTTCACTTTCACTTTTCACTTTCATGCACTGGAGAAGGAAATGGCAACCCACTCCATTACTCTTGCCTGGAGAATCCCAGGGATGGGGGAGCCTGGTGAGCTGCCATCTATGGGGTCGCACAGAGTCAGACATGACTGAAGTGACTTAGCAGCAGCAGCAGCCAGGGCTTGTATTCCAATAAAATGACTAAATCTCATTTAGATACCTTGTAGAAGGAAAGACTCAAACCAAACAGCCAGATTTGGGCTTCCCTAGTGGTCCAGTGGTTGGGAATCTGCCTACCAATGCAGGGGACACGGGTTTGATCCCTGGTCCAGGAAGATTCCACATCCCTTGGAGCAACCAAGCCTGTGTGCCAGAACTAGTGAGCCTGTGTTCTAGAGTCCGTGCTGCCCGACAAGAGAAGCCACTCTAACTACAAAAAGCCCTCTCACAGCAACGAAGACCCAGTACAGCTAAAATTAAATAAATAAATAAATAGGCAGATTTAGTATGCTCCTCATTCTTACATCCCAGAAATACTAGTTTTTAATTGATTTCAAACAAAAAATACTAGATTAACTAGTTTATTTAACTCATGAGTACTAAATTAACTGATTTCTTGCCTCACCATCTGTGTGGGTATGTGTGTCTGAGTATTATTTTTATTACATGTGAAGAGATCAGGAAGAAAGAGAATATGGTATCAAAGAAATAGAGAATGCTATACTTCCATGCTTGGGAGTTGATGGGGGAAAAGATCAGGAGAACAGGTGAGGAGGCAGATCCACAGGCTGAGACCTGGAGGAGGGAGGTGGGGAGTGGCCTCCAGAACAAGGCTGTTTGTCTCTACTCCGCATTTGAGAGTCTGGAAGAAAACCCTCAGGCAAGGTGGTAGCTCTATGCCAACGTTGTTAAGAAGATGGGCAGCAGGGTCAGGCATAGCCAAGATCCAGTTTGCACTGCTGGGCCTCCCTTAGGCATGAATGGCTGGTTGGGAGCTTTCTGTGCCTGTTCTAGGACCCACTGTGGCAGAGACTCAGAGGTGCTAGTTGTGCCAGTAACAGGAGGGGTCTGCTGAGTCATCAGGAGAAGGTGCCGAGTCCTGACCGAGCCAAGAAAGAGCATATGTTAGGAACAGACTCTAAGCAAACACTCGGACACAGAGCTAGGACTGCTTCCCTCAAAGAGCTCAGCTGTGGCTGACGTCATTGATTGCCCGCCGGAGATCCTCTCCCCTCCTGTGACTTGACAAACCCCAGTCATATCTGACATGGCAACATGCCCAACAATTAATGTTCAGTTACACTTTTCCTAGCAAATTAGGCTAGAGGTGCTTCTGGGAAAGCTTTTGCTTCTCCAATAGATGGAGACAGACACAGATGTGCTATCTGGAGCCAAAGCAGCTATGTTGCCATCCTGAGGTAGTGAACATGGACAAAAGCCAGCAGGCCAAAGTGTCGGAGCAGAAAGATTAAAAGGACAGAATTCCTCTCCTAGAAAGAGCACTGTTTATCTGGGGCAAATATTTGAGAAGAACAAAAGTAGAGCTGCTTAGAACGAGAAAATAAATATTTGAGGGCTAACGGACTTGTTCGAAAACGAACTTTGTGAAGAAAACAGAAGTGGCTGGTGGGGATTTTTATTGTTACTATATGTTGTGTTTAACTGTGTTTTACTCCAATTTTTTAAGAAAATGTATATTTTTATGAATTTGAATTGGCTTTAAAGGGAAAGCCCTGTAGTCCTGAATCTGGCTGCAGTGTAGACATGGGCTGAGGGGAAACCAAAAGTTGATTATAGGAGTTTTTCCTTAGTGAAGAGTCCTCAGATGACACTTGCATGCTCTGTAATGTATAGTCCATATATAAATAATGTATGTAATCCACATGAATAATGTGTGTAATCCACATGAGTAATGTATGAATCCATGCGAGTAATGTACGTAATCCATATAAGTAATGTATGTTCCATATATGAATACAAGCACAAGTAGAATTTTCACATACAAGTCATCTCATTGTTCTGGACTTTGCCAGATAAGGTAGTTTATCATATTTTTATTTAACTTTTTGCATACCTAGAACGATCTCAGGCTGAACACTAATGCCAAGCATATAAATTATTCATTTTTTAAAAATTTATTTATTTTTTAATTGAAGGATAATTGCTTTATAGAGTTTTGTTGTTTTCTATCAAACTTCAACATGAATCAGCCAAAAATTATTCATTTTTAAAATAATTTTTTCTTTTTATACAATTTTAAAGGTTGCTTTCTATTTAAAGTTATTATAAAATATTGACTATATTCCCTGTAAGCCTGTTACATTCAATAGTTTGTACCTCCCACTCCCCCACCCCTAGATTGCCCTATGCCCCCCAAAGTATCCGCTTCATAATCACTCAGAATCTAGCCCCCCCCGTTTCCCCAAATTGGAATGTCATTTGGATCCTAGGCAGCAAGAAGTAATAAACGTCCACTTCTCCTTCTAGGACTTAAGCGTTCCAGTTCAAAGCTATCGTAAGAGCAACTGTTGTATTTGAATAATCATCTCACCAGTCAAAATGGTTAGAGTATTTCATCAACCTTCCCAAAATGTTAAGGATGATAATTGCATGGCGGTGATTCTCATGTTGTTATCTTCCAGAAAAGATTCCATAATTCAACAAGCTTATTAAAAACCTCTTTTCATTTCTTAAATTATTATTGTGTGCTAAATTGCTTCAGTCATGTCCAACTCTTTGTGACCCCATAGACTGTATAATGTTCTAGGCTCCTCTGTCCACGGGATTTCCCAGGCAATAATATTGGAGTGGGTTGCCATTTCCTTCTCCAGGGGATCTTCCCAACCCAGGGACCAAACCTGTGTCTCTTCTGTCTTCTGTAATGACAGATGGGTTCTTTACATGAGCACCATCTGGGAAGCTTGGGCTAAATTATCATTACTCTCTCAAAAACCATAAGCTGGTGTTACAGCTTATCACCTCGCATCCATTTCCCCCGTATGTCCACCAAGCCCTAAGCCTTATAGAATCTTTTTGGCGTCTGAAGTTAGTTTCCTATGCGTTGTACCACAGTGTGTTTTCACTTTGTAACTATGCGAAAACCATAAAAGCAAAAGTTGGCGTCTTTGGTGAGAAAGTTAATTTTAGTTTAGAATGTTCCTTTTGTCATTATGGAGCAAGGCTTCAAGCTGCTAATGTTAATTCTCCTCCCTGTGTTTATTTCAAGGAACTTAAGTGGGAAAGAAAATTAGTTTGTTTTTTTTCCCATTATATAATCTATATACAGTGCTTCTGGTCTGGCAGTAAAATTACAAACATTAGCAGCAGTAACAACAACAAAACACACAAAAGCGCGCATGCACGCGCACACACACACACACACACACACAGGCTTTAAACTTAAATGCACAGAGTCATAAGGCCGATTTTATCTAAGTGAATTTATTCACATATGATATCGCCTTCAGAAAACAGAGCCAAAAAAAAGAAAGAAAGAAAGAAAGAAAACAGAGCAAATGAAGATGTTCAAGTTGTATTGCTCAAGAGGAAAAGGTACAATCTCTTCCCAACAGACACCTTTTACTTTCCAGCTACTCATGCCTGTAAAAAGCTGCATTAGAAGGATTCCCTGGCAGTCCTGTGGTTAAGACATTACCTACCAATGCAGGGGGTGTGGGCTGGGTCCCTAGTTGGGGAACTAAGATCCCACATTCCTCCAGACCAAAAAATCCAAAACATAAACCAGAAATGATTTGTAACAAATTCAATAAAGACTTTAAAAATGGTCCACATCCCAAAAAAAAAAAAAATCTTAAAAAAAAGCTGCATTAGAAAACTACCTCCCAAGAAAACCAGCCTGTTATATTTTCCATGTCTTCCAGCTATAAATACAACCAGCATAAAAACAAACAATAATGCCCTGCTTTAGATCTCTGCTTCTGAATAGCACAGGCTAATTACTTGCTATAATACTGTGTCCTTGTGAGAACAGGAGGTAGAGTATTATTATCCCCATTTCACAGATTAAAGAACCGAGACCATGTAAGTTAAAAGCTCAAGGCTACTGGAGTAACTGAAGGCTGAAACTCAAAGAGTTCATAGGCCTTCCTCTAAAATTGATGACTGTGCTTTTCAGCAGACTCTCGGCAACTGTCAGGTTGAACCAGGTGAAATTGCTGGCAATCTTTTCCTATGTGTTAGTAGCTTAGTCGTATCCGACTCTTTGCAACCCCACGACCTGCCAGACTCTGTCCATGGAATTCTCCAGGCAAGAATACTGGAATGGATTGCCATTCCTTCTCCAAATCTTTTCCTGTAGCCATTCAATGTATCTTCCTGTGTGGATTACTGCTTTATGTCTGTTACCATTATTCCATTGGATTGTCTTTAATTTTTTAATTTGATTACAGAGGTTCTTTATATATTCTGGAAATATATGTTTGTATATATGTATATATATACTCTTTACCCAATCTGTGGTCTATTTTTTCACTTTTTGAAAATGCTGCTTTTCTTTTTTTTTTTTAATATTTATTTATTTATATTAGTTACAGCATGAGGGTTCTTATTAAGTTGATAAAAAAGTAATTGCAGTTTCAGACCATAATTTTTAAATCATTATAACTAGGCTCAAACACATTTTTATTAATCAAAATAGGAACCATTACAATCAACATATTTTTGCCAACAAGAAATAAGTTTGTTTTTTTCTGTGGCATAAAAATCCATGCTTCAGGATTCGATGAACTCTTGGAAAGCTGCTTTCCAAGACCAAATTTCTGCATCCTGCTGGTTGTGGAAGTTATTTCCCCTGCTAAAAGTTGTCAAGATGCTTGAAGAAGTGGTAGTGTGTTGGGGAGAGGTCCGCTGAGTATGGCAAATGAGGCAAAAGTTGTAGCACAGTTTGTTCAACTGTTGAAGTGTTGGTTGCAGTTCAACACTCCACCAACAGTTGTGGAGAAAAATTGGCCTTATTCTGTTGCCCAGTGCTGGTTGCAGGTATTGCAGTTGTTGGTGAGCGCACTGATTTGCTGAGCACACTTCTCAGATGTAATGGTTTTGCCGGGATTCAGAACGCTGTAGTGGATCAAACAGGCAGGAGACCACCAAGCAGGGATTGTGACCTTTTTTTGGTGCAAGTTTGGCTTTGGGAAGTGCTTTGGAGCTTCTTCTCGGTCCAGCCACTGAGCTGGTCATTGCTGGCTTTCATATAAAATCCACTTTTCATCACACATCACAATTCAATCAAGAAATGGTTCATTGTTTCATAGAATAAGAGAAGATGACACTTCAAAGTGATGATTTTTTTGATTTGCAGTCAGCTCATGAGGCACCCACTTATCAAGACTTTTCACCTTCCCAATTTGCTTCAAATGCCACGTGACCCTACATAGAATGGTCAATGTTGAGTTATTTTTTTCTCATGTAGTTGTAAGAGGATCAACTTTGAAGATTGCTCTCAAATGGTTGTTGTCAACTTCCAGTGGCTGGCCACTACCCTCCTCGTCTTCAAGGCTCTCGTCTCCTTTGCAAAACTTCTTAAACCACCACTGCACTGTTCATTCATTAGCAGTTCCTGGTCCAAATGCGTTGTTAATGTTGCAAGTTGTCTCCACTGCTTTATGACCCATTTTGAACTCAAAAAAATTGCTCAAATTTGCTTTTTGTCTAACATCATTTATATAGTCTAAAATAAATATGAAATAAACCATAAGTAATAAGTGATTAGCAAAAAAATAAAGTGAGAAATGCACATTAAAATGATATATAACATAGCCACATTTATTTAAGAATGTATTCCAATATCAAAGTTCAAGAATGTAAAACCGCAATTACTTTTGCACCAACCTAACCACTGGAGCATGTGAAATCTAGTTTCCTGATCAGGGATAGAACCTGGGACCCCTACTTTGGGAGCATGGAGTCTTAGCCACGGGACCACCAGGGAAGTCCCTGAAAACGCTGCTTTTCAATGAACAAATGTTTTTAAGACTCTTGTTCACAAAGTATTTTGCCATGCTCATGCTTAGTCACTCAGTCGTGTCCTACTCTTTGCAACCCCATGGACTGTAGCCTGTCATCTCCAGGGAATCTTCCGAACCCAGGGATTGAACCTGGGTATCCTGCATTGCAGGTGGATTCTCTATTGTCTGAACCAGAAAGCTATATTTTCTTATAAAAAAAAATTTAAGGGCTTCCCTGATGGTTCAGTGGTAGAGAATCTGCTTGCCAGTGCAGGAGACATGGGTTTGATCCCTGACCCAGGAGAATCCCCCATACTTTGGAGCAACTAAGCCTGTGTGCCGCAGCCACAGAGCCCGTGCTCTAGAGCCTGGGAGCCACAAACACCAAGGCCATGTGCCCCAACTACTGAGCCCCCTAGGGCCTGTGCTCTGCAACGAGAGGCCACTGCGGTGAGAAGCCCTTGCCCCAGAACTAGAGAGTAGCCCCCACGCACCGCAACTAGAGAAAAAAATTTGCACAGCAACTAAGACCCCGTACAGCCAAAAATAAATAAATGAATTTAAGTTTTGCTTTTCACACTAAGACTTTATTCTCCTGGGATAGATTTTTAGGTATGATGTGAGGCAGGAAATCAAAATTGTTTAATCTAATTAACAATATAAAATTATATACATAAAAGTTAGTTAATGTTTATGGGTACTATATAAAAGTTAACATATATTACATAATACATGTTATATATATTAACTTACATATAAATACATATTAACATGCATATAGATTCACACATACTATTTAGCTAACACATATATTTGGGAGATAACTCTCTTTCCATGTCAGAAGATGCAGAATTCCTCATTTTTTTCAATTATTACAGGATCATGAGTGCGCTATGATTTAATGAGACTCCTATCAATAGATGTTTAGGTTATTTTTAGTATTAGCTACTATATTCGCTGCTTCATTAAACAATCTTGAACATTGTATATTTGGTATTATGGACATATATTTGCAGGATTAATTCTTAGATTATAACTATTTAATCTAAAGTATGTACATTTAAATTTCATTTTTAGTTTGCCCTCCAAAAAAGGATGGATCAATTTACAGCTCCACCAGCAATGTCTGAGAATGTCTGTGCTCCCATACTTGAACCTTTTCTGAATGCAAAATCAATATTACTCCATCAAAGACAGGCCATCAAAACTACCTGGAAATCACTGTGCATAGCTTCCTGTCAGATAAAGCTATTTGAGTCCCTGGTGAAATTCCCAAAGCTAAAAGAAGATAAGAGCACTTAAATCTGTAGTGGCCAGTCAGATGCAGAGGTTCCTATTCTGTTCAAAACTCTTACATTGTAACAGCGTTGATTTCAGCACCTAGTCTAACTCAACCTAGCTCAAACAATAATGAAATCCGTTTGCAAAATAGGAATTGTGGAGCAGGGTTGAATTTCAGGTCTGGTTGATTCAGCAACTCAACTTTTTCAAGAACCCACAAACTTTTCTTTTTCCCTGCCCTTGGCAGAAAGAGTCTCTTCCTAAGGCTGGTGGTAAGATGGTTACCAGAGCAATGGATAATACATATTTCCTTATTCATGTTTTCATGTGGCTTTCTAAGAACACACACACACACACACATATCCTCTGACTTGCATCTCCTTGCCTCTAATTTGGCCCAGACTAACATACATCTGTCCATTCTGAACATGCCATAATCAGGGTAAATTGAGTATTGCATTCATCACAGGTACTGCTTTGGTTTTCTAAGGCTATGCTGGAGACTATTAGATGCCTGCCCCCGCCAACTGGAAAAAAAAAAACAAACTTCTTTTTTTCTGCACCTGAATTTTCCAGCACATGGACATACAGAATGAAGGCTGTTTCTAAATGTGGCCCTGAGAGTAAGTCTGGCCAAGCTAAAGTAACATGTGCAACATCTGGGAAGTGTCCTTAAAGGTAGAAGGCAAACCCTTCCCTTTCTTTTTTCCTTCCTGCTAACTGGAATACAGATGTGATGGCTGGAGCTGGCATTGTTATGTTGACACCAAGGGGGAAAACCACTTGTTGTAACTGACACAGCACCAGGAAAAGAGTGTCTTGTGTCCCTGATAATGGAGGTACAGAAGCATGCTAATTAGCATTATGAATCTCATGAATTGAGATTATGAATCTTAAGAAAGTACTAGGAACTGAATGGCTTAAACAACTGTCATTGTCTCACATTTCTGGAGGAGGAAGTCAGCGAGGTTACTTCTTTCTGGGCACTCCAAAGGAAAACCTGTCACATGCCTCTCTCCTGCTTCTGGTATTTGCTGGCATTACTTGGCTTGTAGATTCATCATTCCAGTCTCTACCTCCATCTTCACCTAGAAGATGTGTCTCTTTGTGTCCAAATTTTCCTCTTTAAGGACATCAGTCATATTGTATGAAAGGCTCACCCTTCTCCAGAATGACCTCATCTTAACTAAATATAACTGCAACAACCCTATTTCCAGATAAGGTCACCTTCTGAGCTCCTGGATCACATTCAACTAGGTAATGCCAGTGGTAACATCTTCAAATATAAGCTAAACTGGCTCTAATTCTGGTACTAGCTGTGCGTCTTCCCCAGGAACATAGCCCAGCACCTCTAAGCTGTTATCTAAGAACCAAGTCTAATCATTAAAGTCATTAATTTCAATAAGCATCCCTTTCACTGTATTATAGATTCAAGAAATATAATCTTTTCTTGAAGTTACTCTTGGATTTCTCATCTCTATTTGACTAAAGTCTAATGCATTCTGATTAAATGGCAACCTTCTCGGCCACTCTGAACTTTCAGTCATACTTCATGGTCATCATCTGATTTTATCATGTTCTGCCGCATTGAGTAGTTAATCATGTGCTTTCTCTTTTCTCCCAGGACTAGAGGCCTTATTCCCCTCTGCATAAAGATGTCTCAGAAGGGACTACCCTGGTGGTCCAGAGGTTAAGACTTTGCCTTCCAATGCAGGGGATGTGGGTCTGACCTCTGGTTAGGGAGCTTACATCCCACATGCCTTCAGCCAAAACATAAAACAGAAGCAATATTGTAACAAATTCAATAAAGATTTTTAAAATGTTTCACATCAACAAAATATTTTTAAAAATGGAAAAAGAAGTCTCAGAAAAGTAGAATGCATAGGGTAGGTGCCACACAAATATTTATGCCATATACTATCTTTTTCATTTGAATAGGATTCAATTTGTGTCAACTTGAAATTTTATCAAACTAATGTCTCATATCAATCATGTGACACAAAATATATGAGTTTAAACTTGGATGTGGTATTTTGGGCCAATCATAAGACAAACAATTCCTTGAGTAATCTATTTTTGCTAGCCAAATGGATAAGGGTAGAGTGTTTTCAAAATTTAGTGTACTAAAATTAGGGTGGCTTGTTAGTATTACCATTTGACATTGTTATCCCAGTGGTTTCTGATTTTAAACACTATCTTATTCCACTTAATTTTTTTCCTATTCTGGAAGTTACTTGTTTTTAATCTCAATTTCCAAAATAGATGAGTTTCAAAACCATTTTAAAGCATATTATCATTCATACTTTCTAGACTGAACAGATTGCACTAAGTGTTAACGTGATACATGAGAATCCTCAGTTAAAGAACTGAAGTAACTTACAATACTTTGTTTGAAATATATATGGTAGTAGATTTTTAAAAATAGCCACAATGTTTTATGGATCATCTCCTCAAGAGGTGGATTTTTTTTACCTTTTAAAAATATTTTGGCCACATAGCATGTGGAATCTTAGTTCCTAGATTAGGGATTGAACCCACAACCACTGCAGTGGAAGTGCAGAGTCTTAACCACTGGACCACCATGGAAGTCCTAAGAGGTGGGGTCTTTTTTCCTATCCTTGAATCTGAGCTGGTCTTTTCAACTTGCAATAGAATTTGGTAAAAGTGACATTGTGTGACATCACAGTGTGGGCTCAAGAGACCTTGCCGCATCTGCCTCTGCCTTCCTGGAATGCTTCTGCTGTAAGTAAATTAACTTATTCCAGACAACTGAATGGAAAGAGGGGTCTAGCTGACAACAAATACCAAGTGCTCAGCAATGGGAGTGAAGTATCTCAGGCCCTCTGTCTCCAGTCAAGCCACCAACTGAACGCAGGACCTGAATGAACTTCATTGAAATGAGCCGAACCACCCACTCAACCTACAGAATCAGGAGGAATAATGAAATGCTGATGTTTTAAGTCACTCAGTTTTGAGATCATATTACACAGCAATAGGTCGCTTCAGTCGTGTCCAGCTCTGTGCGACCCCATAGACGGCAGCCCACGAGACTCCCCCATCCCTGGGATTCTCCAGGCAAGAACACTGGAGTGGGTTGCCATTCCCTTCTCCAAGGTAACTGGTACACAATCTTTAATATAATATTACTAAATTATTAGCCAAGTCTCAGTTTTACATATCAACAAAAGTCAGAGTTAGATGTAAAATGCCCAGAAAGCAGATGCTGGAGATAAAATCAGCAAAAGTTAAAGAATGTGTTGTTTGTTTATTATTAATTAATTAATTTATTTATTTTTGGCTGCACTGCATGGCTGTGGGATCTTAGTTCCCCAATCAGGGATTGAACCTGGGCCACCACAGTGAAATCACTAAGTCCTAACCATTGGACTGCCAGAGAACTCCTGAAAGTTAAGAATTTAAATTCAACTAAATTGGATAATAATTACATAACATTTATAAATAAATTTTATTTTGGGGGGCTTCAAAATCACTTCAGATGGTGACTGCAGCCATGAAATCAAAAGATGCTTGCTCCTTGGAAGAAAAGTTATGAACAATCTAGAGAACATATTAAAAAGCAGAGACATTACTTTGCCAACAAAAGTCTGTATAGTCAAAGCTATGGTTTTTCCAGTAGCTATGTATGGATGTGAGAGTTGGACTATAAAGAAAGCTGAGCACCGAAGAACTAATGCTTTTGAACTGTGGTGTTGGAGAAGACTCTTGAGAGTCCCTTGGACAGCAAGGAGATCCAACCAGTCCATCCTAAAGGAAGTCAGTCCTGAATATTCATTGGAAGGACTGATGCTGAAGCTGAAAAACCAATACTTTGGCCACCTGATTTGAAGAACTGACTCATTGGAAAAGACCCTGATGCTGGGAAAGATTGAAGGCAGGAGGAGAAGGGGATGACAGAGGATGAAATAGTTGGATGGCATCACCAACTTAATGGACATGAGCTTGAGTAAACTCAGGGAGTTGGTGATGGACAGGCGTGCTGCAGTCCATGGGGTTGCAAAGAGTTGGACATGACTGAGCAACTGAACTGAACTGAACTGACTGAGGTGCCCTTTGGCACATGTATATGAGGTCATAGAATGGAATATATCATTGCCCTTAAGGTTTATAATGAGATAACTTTCTCAATAACTGTTCAATAATAATAATGAATAACTTCCTTAATAGCTCATAAGAATGAAAGATGAAAGATTTTTTAAAAATAATTGCTCAAGGATGCAAGTTCTTAGACAATTGGATTACTATCCACAGACTCATTTATCTTCATTGCATTTTAAAAATCAATACAACAAAAAGAAAGTTACACACCAATATTTTTAATAAATATAGATGTAAAATTCTCAACAAAACACTAGCAAATTGAATCCACCAATATATAAAAAGGATTATACATTATGTTCAAGTGGGATTTATCCCAACAATGTAAAGTTGGCTTAACATCTGAAAATCAGTTAATGGGATACACTGTATCAATAGTGAAAGCCACTCAGTCATGTATGACTCTTTGTGGCCCCATGAACTATACAGTCCATGGAATTCTCTAGGCCAGAACACTGGAGTGGGTAGCCTTTCCCTTCTCCAGGGGATCTTCCCAACCCAGGGAGTGAACCCAGATCTCCCGCACTGCAGGCAGATTCTTTACCAGCTGAGCCACAAGGGAAGCCCTGTATCAATAGAATGAAGAACAAAAACCACATGATAGGGGCTTGCATGATGATGCTCAGTGGTGAAAAATTCTCCTGCCAACGCAGGAGACACAGATTCGATCCTTGGTCCGGGAAGATCCCACATGCCTCAGAGCAAATGAGCCCACGCACCACGACTGCTGAGCCTGTGCTCCAGAGCCCAGGAGCTGCAACTACTGAAGTCCGCATGCCCTAGAGCCTGTGCTCCACAAGCGAAACCACCACAACGGCAAGCTGGTGCACCGCAACTAGACAGTAGCCCCCGCTCGCAGCAACTAGAGAAAAGGCTGCACAGCAACGAAGACCTATGAAAGGTTGTTGTTGAATCACACGAAGACACCGGGATTCTTGGCCCCCGGAAGAGAAGAATTCAGTCCGGGGCCAGAGACGAGGCTTGATCGCTCAGAGCTTTTGTGTAATAAAGTTTTATTAAAGTATAAAGGAGATAGAGAAAGCTTCTGACTTAGGCATCAGAAGGGGGCAGAAAGAGTACCCACTTGCTAGTGTTAACAATGAAGTTATATACTCTCCAACGAATCCACAGAATGTCTGGAGGTTGTAAAGACCTCCCCAGACCTACTCCCATAATTTACATTTTAAGATAACAGAATTAGCCAGAAAGTTTAATCCAGAGACTGTCCTCAGGCAGGATACATCCTTGTAAAGACCAGGTCTACTCCCATAATTTACATTTTAAGATAACAGAATGTTTAATCCAGAGACTGTCCTTAATCCAGAGACTGTCCTCAGGCAGGATACATTATTGTTATATAATCCTAAGGAATGTAGAGAAGGAAAAAAAAGATTTGTCCTTTCTTCCTCCTTGAGAATTCCAGATCCCTCTCTCCTTGGGGACCCCTAGACTCCTTATCAACCTGCCTAGGAAATGACTCTCTCCCCTAGCACAGACAAAAAATTAAATAATAAATACAATTTTTAAAAAGAAAGTTTTTTTAAAAAAAAACAACACATGATAATCTCCATGCAGATAAGGTATTTGACAAACTTCAATACTGCTTCACGAGAAAAGGCTAAATGAACTAGGAAATCAACATGACCTATCCCATTGTAACTGAGGACTGTTCAATAGATCATGTTCTGTGTCTCCAGTTTTTCACTTTTGTGAAATACACTTGGCTACAACTTCTCCTTGAGAGCACAATATGATCTGTCTTTGCCTACACACCCTACATACACCCAAGAGTGAATCATTCACACAAAGCATATTAAACATGAGGGCAATTTTGCTCAGAATAAAGAATGAGCTTAGGAAATGGCTTTGGTTCTTCAAAAATGAAATCCGGTTCATGGTGAAGGAAGCCTAAGTGAGGACAAAACCCAGAAATACATTAAATTGGGAGGGATCTTAGAGATCACAGAGTTTACACTCTTTCCTTGTGCATGAATACACTTCTCTGCCAAGATGCCAGCCCATCTTTAAAAGGTAATACACTAGTAGGATATTCCAACTTCTAATCTAGTCACTTAACCAACAAGGATTTATTGAGCATTTACTAATGCGCCAGGCACTGTTCTAGGTGCTTGGGATATATCACTGGACAAAAAAATTTCTGAGTCTGTGGAACTCAAATTCTGGTAGGGGACAAAAGTCAATAAGCAATAACCCAACTAATTCGATAATATGTTAGAGAGTGAAAAATCCTTACAGAGAAGAGTAAATCAATATTGGAAGTAATTGGGTGTGTGGAGGTTTATTTTTTTTTTTTTAGTATTTATTTGGCTGTGCTGGGTCTTAGTTGTGGCACGTGGGAATCTTCATTGCAGCATGCAGAATCTTTCAGCTGTGGCATATGAACTCTTAGTTGCAGTATGTGGGATCTAGTTCCCTGACCAGGGATCAAACCTGAGCCCCTTGCATTGAGATTGCAGTGTCTTAGCCACTGGACTGCCAGGGAAGTTCCGAGTGTGTGGACTTTGGGCTGGTCTCAGTGAGATGAAATTTAAGCAGAGTTGAAGGAGCTGAGGGACTTAGCCAACTGGATTTCAGGGAAAAAGCAGTCATGGAAGAGGAGACAGTCAGAACAAAAGTCCTAAGGCAGGCCCTAGACAGCCCCTCCTCTCTGATTGCTCTAATGTGAGGTTCTTAACTGTGAGTCACCACAACTGCAGGATAGAATTCAGGGAAAACTCTTTCTTTCAATTATGAATGCTAGCAACCCTTTCTGCTCCTACCAATGCCTGCTGACTGTCCTAATCTTTGATTCTCTAAATTATGAAACCACATTATGTCATGAAAATTCATTGTTTCAACCACTCTAACACAGTAGAGCCTCAGGATTCCTCTGTATATTCTCATATAAAAGCATTAAAGCAGGATAAATAACAAGGTCCTACTGTATAGCACAGGTTTCCCAAGTGGCTCAGCTGTTAAGAATCCGCCTGCCAATGCAGGAGACTCGGGTTCGATTCCTGGGTCGGGAAGATCCCCCGGAGAAGGAAATGACAACCCACTCTAGTATTCTTGCCTTGGGAATCCCACAAAGGAACCTGCTGGGGTACAAGTCCAAGGGGTCACGAAGAGTGAGACACAACTTAGCAACTAAACAACAACAATACTGTATAGCACAGGGGAACTATATGCCATATCCTGTGATAAACCATAATGGAAAAGAATGTGAAAAAGAGTTATATATGTACAACTGAGTCACCTTGTTGTATAACAGCAATTAAACACAACACTGTCAATCAACTATGCTTCATTAATATTTTTTAAAAAATCAACAAAAACACCCACATGGAGATGTTGCTTATTAAATAATTGAAAAAATATCCTAGAATTCAAGAGGATTTTAGCAGCTAGTCATGTAGATTTGAAAATCATTTGTACCTAGTTGGTATTGAAAGCCATGGGGTTGAATGAGATCACAGAGGTTTGCAACAAGCAACTGTGCGAACCCTTTCTTTTGTTCATTGGATGTTACTGCCTGTCATTAATTAAATTCAATCCAATGTTAAAAAACATCAACAGAAAATTCAAAAGTCCATAACCAAAGCGAAAAACAAAACCAAAAAAAACCCCCAAATTTCCACTACCACCAATACCAAACATTAAAGTAAACTGGACCAATACAAGAAGCAGAACTGTAACTGGTCTAGAGTCAAAGATCAGGACAGGCATGGAAAGCACGAGGTAGGAACAGAAGGACACTTGTTGGAAGGCCGTGAGAAATCTGCCCCAGGTCTAATCCCACAACCTGTCCTAATCTTGTTTCATTTGTCATTCTTGCTGATGACTCATGAACTAGCTTCTGGCATGATGTCACCCCTCTGGAGGAGCAATCTAGCTGTCTACTGTGACAGAAAGCTGAGTCAGGGTTAGACTCTTGCTTTTTCAGTAATTCTTCATATTACAAAAATCCCAAATGTGGCCAGATTGTTGAATTTTATTTTATTTTAAAAAGTGCATTTCCAGGAAATTCCCTGGTGGTCCAGTGGTTAAAAGCTCACCTTGAAATGCAGGGGACATGGGTTTGACCCCTGGTTGGGGACATAAGATCCCATTTGCTTCAGGGCAGCAAAGCCCGTGCACCATATTCAGAGAACCCTGAGCACTGCAACTAAGACCCAATTCTGGAATAAATAAATAAATAAAAAAATTTTTTTTAAAAATGCACTCCTGATAAGCAGGATCTCCCCTTTACCATAGATATAATAAAAGAATTAAGTTCATAACATTTTTTTCTTTCCCCCAGCCTGATCTGTTTCTCTGGTTGGTTGGATTATAAGATGTTTTGAGTAGTTTTTTTTTTTTTAATCCTATGTAAAAATAATCCAATAAAATGAAGGACAATGTCATTGTCTTTCCAGCTTATTCCAAAAGAAAATCCAAAAGAGAGTGATATATTAGGGTAGAGACAGAGGAGCCTGGTAGGCTGCAGTCCATGGGGTCGCTAAGAGTCAGGCATGACTGAGTGACTTCACTTTCACTTTTCACTTTCATGCATTGGAGAAGGAAATGGCAACCCATTCCAGTGTCCTTGCCTGGAGAATCCCAGGGACAGGGAAGCCTGGTGGGCTGCCATCTTTGGGGTCGCACAGAGTCGGACATGACTGAAGTGACTTAGCAGCAGCAGCAGCAGACCAAATCTAGACAGCAATTAGTCAAATCTATATGAAAATAAAACTGCAGAATTGCATAGTGGGATAGTCTTACTAATCACACAATTTAAATAGTAGGGCTGGACTTCCCTGGTGGTCCAGTGGTTAAGAATCCACCCGCCGATGCGGGGGACGAGGGTTCCCCCATGCCTCGGGCAACTAAGCCTGTGCCCTGCAACCACTGAAGCCTGTGCAGCCTAGAGCGCATGCTCCTCAACAAGAAAAGCCATCACTAGAAGTCCACACACCACAGCTGGACATGCAGCCCCCGCTTGCCACGGCTAGAGAAGGTCTGTGCTCAGCAGTGAAGACCCAGCACAGCCAAAAATAAATAGATATTTAACAAATAAATACACAAATACTAGAGGGGAAGTAATTTTTCAATAGCAGCTTCAGTCAATAGCTACATTATTGGAATATCAGCTGGTGAATATCCTATAAGAATGTGAAACTTCTGTACTTTAAAGGATATAATAAACAAGTTAAAATATACATGACAAATTAAGAACATAATTTTGCAGTACACCTGAAAACAGATAAGTTTTTTAATGAAAGGATTATATATCATTGAGTAAACTAGTATAAGAATGAGCAAAGGATATAAAGACATTGCATAGAAGAATAAAAATAGCCCATAAACCTAAGATATTGAATTAGACTTATAATCTAGAAATGATACATCACATGGACATATTTCCACAAATATTCAGATTTCATTGTATTATTATAAACAATATTTAATAAAATATGGTACACTACTGTGCAGCCATTAATAATAAACATTCAGATTTCAAATACCAACAAGGAAAGTACAGTATAACCTCGCTTTTGTTAAAAACCGCTTATACATACAACACATTAACAAAAAAAATTCTTAGTTACATGTATTTGCTCAGGAAGACAATATACCAAACTATGAACAAAATTTTCTCTGAAAGTTGTGGTTATAAAGGATGTTTATAGTATTCTATATCTCAATTTATAAAGCAAATGTGTTTATTACATTTATAAGCCACAACAAAATCAAGAATTTCCATTTTGGGAAAGAAAAAAAAGTTTGGGGTTTAGAAAATTATTTGGTGAGAAAATACATTTCTATACCTTATGAAGAAAAAAGGATGTAGGCTTTCTTTATGGGTTATTTTCCTTCAAATTTATGGCTTTGTTATTCTTTCTGCTTATAATTTTAAAAGTAAACATTTTAAACCAAGAGAAATCAAGCATCATATTTATTCTTTAAATGGTTATGAAAGGGTGTAACTTAATTGAAAATAAAAATGTCTTAGAAGTTGGATCCAACTCATAGACATTGAACATCAGCTAACAAAAGGGTATAGGAGGTGAATTTTAGAGATTTTGTGGATGACAGAGACAGGCTTAGCCATAGAGTGATAAAATACAATTTATATTTTAAGGTATAACAAGAAGTAGTTAACATAAAATTTTCTCTGCTGGTTTGGGTCTCCTCTCTCCCCTCTAATGTGTACTGTGCATCCACATTGTTAACCAGATATTCACAGCAAAAATAACTGCTTTAACCATAAAGGTCATTTTCCCTTCTGACACCAAACCTAACTCCTTAGAAGATAATTTACTTACTGATGACCTTATTAATGTCACAAGCTATATTATTCATATTCTGCCTATTTTACAATTTGCATTCTGCCTATTTTTTCTTACATTACCAGATGTGTGACTGAGCCTCTGATAAAAATTATTAGGTGACTTAATCAAAGTATAGTTCCATAAGATCCATGATTGTAATAGTATAGCTCTAGATATGGGAAGAAGCATAAGAAGGAACAATTTCCTGGACAATAACAGACCAGTAAGAGAGATTAACAGGGGCCTAATTCAGCAATGGCACATTGAGAGGCCTATCAACAAAATCCCCATCTGACCTCGGAATGAGCATTCCTAGTGTCGTGAGACAAATTGAACACAAAATGCCTCCCAAAACCTTAGTCAAAATTAAGATAAAAAGGGAGGGGATTGTAAAATAAAGAATGTTGCCCACCATCCAGTTCTACAGGAATCAAGTCACGAGCCACTGTAGTCGTCGTACAACACACCCTGAAAGGAATTCAGGGCAAAGACCAGGATGAGGCATTTTGTGCTCTGGGAAAACTGGTAGAACTGGCTCTTGGATAGATATTTTCAGGAGAAAATTTTATGAACCCAGTTTCTTGCAGTTTCCCATACTTAGAAAAGCACTCAAACCATTAACTGAGTGAGGTGTCTATTCCTTTCGAATAGCAGTCAGTTTCGAAGGTATGCACACATACCCCTTTGCCAAAATCACATCTTCCCTGACCTCCACCCTTACCTCTTTGGAATAGTCCCAAGATTTCTGCAAGACTGTCTCACAGGCTATAATCCTCTGGTTGGCTTGGATAAAATATTCCGTTTCTTTCTTAGACTGACTATGGATTACCTTTTTCATCAATACGAGGGAGGTATTTTAGCTTAATCTTATTTCATAGCCTCACTCCATTTCTCTCATCTCCCTCCCACAAGAGTTATTTTTTTAGGAGACAAATAAAAAAAGATATTTTTCTTTAAGACAGCTGTCACTTTCCCCCCTCTACTCCAATGTTTCAATATAAACATTCTAGCTAGAATGCTGGTGATTTTCAAAACATGCTTATTCAGAGATCTCCATGTTATTAATAGAAAGAGCTCTGTAATTAGGAACTATTTAGAAATGCTTTAACAAAATAATTTAACCCTAAACCTTTATAAGTGAATTTGTACCAGTAAGTCCAATGAATACATTGAAAAAAATTTTTTTTCCTAGAGGCTAAAGAAAAACACAAGTTCTTAGGAACTGAGTCCTACCTTATAAATTCACAATTGTTATAACACCCTTGTTGGTTTTATGTGCTAATGATAATCTACCAAGTATGAGGCAGAAGGGCAAAATGATTCCAACAGAGAAGCTGAAGAACAGAACCAACTAGGAGGAAGCTTCTTGTTGGCACAAAGTAGACTATACTTTTGCCCACGTAAGGACATGCAACCTTCTGAAAAAAGAAATCAGTCCTTTGGTATTTTGGAAAGCAAAGTGCCTTCTTACCTGCTCAAGGAGATGACAAACAGCTGGCCTTGTTTTAGCAGCCTGTGTGACAATTCACATTCCTTTTCACTGAAAGGCAAAGATTAGATACGGGTCCCCACCCTGGCTCCAAGTCCATCCTGAAGTACAAGTGTTTGGTTATGACCTCACCTCCCCACACCTGGAGACTTGTCACAACATGGCTAAGTCCAAACAATAACTTGCTCCTCCACCCAACACTCTTCCTAAGACTCCAATACATGGGACAGAATACATTTGAAAAATGGGGCACCTTCTTAAGGCAACTACTTCCTGCTTTTCTGAGTTCCCATCCATAAAATGTCTCCTCTCAAATTATTCTGAATTCTGCTTTAGGATTCTCTTCCTCAAAAACCATTTGGATGAGGTCAAGTCACATTGCAGGATCTTCAGTAGATCCTTAGTCTTAATAAAATTCCAACCCCATAGTAAAGCAACCAAGAGTCCTTAGCATCAATGACGTCTCTTAAGTCTTTTTTCCCACCCCTACCATCCTACATTTCTTGAGTGTTCCTCCTTGGTTTCCATCATGCCATTTCTTGTATATTCCAATGCTCATTCTGTCTATGGAAATCTGTAGTTCTACCTACCTTTTCTAAGGATTAGCTCAAAGGTTCTTTTTTCCAGAAGTTTTCAAATGCCCTCCAAATGAATACTGAAACTCCTGGCTCTGTGAATTTAAAGGCAGTCTTCCCTAGCTGCCTTTCCCACCACCCCAAAATAGCTGAGGTACCTTGCCCACTTCATATGGCCATGTGATGAATCTCCTAAGAGGAAACCATCCATTTTCTCCTACTAATATCCAAGCTCTTCTTAAAACAGATTCTATTTTACAGTTTTCCTCTTTTAATGCCCCAAAGCAGAGAGAACAACTCAACACAAGTGTACCTTTAATACGTAACTGAATAAATGGAGAAATAGGAATCAACTGAGAAACTAGTGCTTTTCTAGAGCTTTTGACAGAGGTAGTACAATGGATATGGATATTGGGGGTCTGAGTGATCAAGATTTAGGTTCACCACATTACTCACCTGCTGTGTCTCAAGCATTTCCTCTAAAAATGAAGTTAACGATCCCTGCTTATTATGGTGATTGTGACAATGGGATCAGTTTAGTTCAGTCGCTCAGTCTTGTCCGACTCTTTGAGACCCCATGAATTGCAGCACTCCACGCCTCCCTGAGTACACTCAAACTCACTTCCATCGAGTCGGTGATGCCATCCAGCCATCTCATCTTCTGTCGTCCCCTTCTCCTCCTGCCCCCAATCCCTCCCAGCATCAGAGTCTTTTCCAATGAATCAACTCTTCACATGAGGTGGCCAAAGTACTGGAGTTTACCATGGGATAGTAATGCACAAAGAACCTCAACACGAACTGTCTGTGGGACATGCTAGAGAAATAACTGTTAGCTATCTCTGGTCACAGGAGACTGCAATGCTATGTTTAAGGGGGTAGTTAAACAACTGTGTGTATGATTTAGGGAATGGTCAAGTCTTTAGTTGGACTGGCCTCTCAACAACCACTTTTTTTTTTTTTGGCTGTGCCTTGTGGCATGTGAGATCTTAGTTCCCCAACCAGGGTTCAAACTTGTGTTCCCTGAAGTGGAAGCTAACCCGTGGACCGCCAGGGAAGTCCCAACAACCACTTCTTGAATGCTGACAAGTCCCCTTGACTTCTCCATGCTGCTGAAGTTTCCTCAGGTTATATACATAATGTGAAGAAGATGTTTACCTAACAGAAATGTTGAGTACGATAATGTATGTAAAAACACTATGTAAACTATGGTAAAAGATCAGTTTTATTATGGACTTTGACTCAGAGAAAAAAGCCAGAAGGATTAAACATTTTTATTCAATTTTTAGCATGTTCTATGAGGGCCTTGAAAATAATTTTTCCCTTTTCATATAATTTCCCTTCTCTTTACTGTTCATAGAACACTAAATTTGGATACTCAGGTTACCAAAATGAAAACTAAACCTGGAAGGGTTGTATTTTGCACCCTCTGCTGGCCTCTGAGGAGAATAACATTACCTAAGACTAATTCAAGATCATCTATATGTTTATTTTCATGGACTTGACTGTAAAGATGTCATGGCATTCCGCATAAAGACAAAAACATAGTTTCAGCTCTATATTATGTATCAGACAATTAAGCACAATATGTGTATGCCTACTTTTTGTTTGTAACAATTATCATTCAAATCTAGAAAATTATTTTTGTACAAAGGCTAGCTGCCCACCATTTATTTTTTCAAAATAATTACTTTAAAAGATTCTGCTGTTTCTATTGATATATTTAAGGCTGAAATCCACTGAAAATACCCAAACTTGTAATGTCTTAATTTCCTTTGCTACCACTAAGATTTGCAACCACATAATTTACTACCAAACTTACAAGGTTGTATATACTAATTTAACTGTGAGTCATTTTTTTATATTCAAAGTCTTAGATTATGTATATGAAAACTAATTTATTAAACCTTTGTACACAAAGATGAACATACCTGTATAGCAAGCTTATATGAAGAATGAAGTTACAAAAAAGTAAAAGTGTTATTAAAACGGATGCATGTAAATCATTTACAAAAATACCCCAAATGGTATAAAGCTGCTCATCCCTGATTTTTCTCATTTGGTTGTTAAGAGTTGAAATATGAATTTTAAATGGTTAGAATTTTTTCTTTTTAAAAAGTGATATATTAAACTTACGTACAGGATAATTAGCAAAATGTAGAAAGGGAAAACGATGTACAAAAGACAGATTAAAAACCATCACTCCTGACAGACATTCACAATCCAAAAATAGTATAAACCTTAACAAACTATCTCTAAACCGGCTCCTACTTACCTCCCCCCAAGTTTTTATCAATGAGAATAAAATATAGTAAACCAGCAAGCTCAGTCTTTCCGATCTTTAAAAGAGGCCTGACCTTAGACCACAATTAAGCCTTGGGTAGATTTTTTTTTTTCTTTCACATGGGAGGGGCCAATAGGAAAACAATTTAGTCCTAATTACCAGAACACAGTCATAATTAAATAGCACTGGGTGCTATGCCAAGCAGTCATTCAGAAGTCTTCTTGTTTTTTTGCTGGTTTCGGGGTGAATTCTTTAACAAGTTTCTTATCCTGAGGTACATTCCAGTAGATTCCGCCATGTTCTCGAATTCAAACGGCGTTATTCCGGTTGCAAACTTGCTCATGTCGGGGATAGCACTGTGGGCCTTCGTGGCTGCTGCAGGACTGCAGTCCGCATGAAGGAGCTGCTGGCTGCTCCCTCCATTCCTGACCTCACTGTTTGACTCGACCCTGCCGTGGTCATGAGCACCTTTAGGGTCTACCTGAGTGGACTCTTCCTTTTCCTTCTGGCCAAGCAAAGCAGTCTCAGAATCTGGGCTCAAGGCTTGTTCCTCTTCTGATTTCTTTGCAGCAGTGTCTAGTACCTCGGCCTCCCCTGGCACCTGCCTTTCGGGTGTTTTTCCCTCTGGGACAGGGAGGTCAGGTTCGTTTGGACAAGGTGAAGAGGCCACCGAATTCCCAGTTAAAGGTGTGTCTACAGGAATATCCGAATCACTGTTGACGCTCTCGGCCTGCTCCAGGGCCGCCCATATCTGCCTCTGCTGTTCTTCTAGTTCCTCCAGAGTCAGCGCGTCCTCGTCCATGGTCACGGATGCCGTTCTCATCCGGGGTGAGTCACTGGGAGTCAGCGGCGGGGTGCCCTTGGGGAGCGGAGGAGTGAAGATGGGTGGAGGGGTGCCCCGGGGGAGCGGAGGAGGCGTGCCAGGGGGCAGCGGGGGCTGAAACTGAAAAGCTTCGCTGCTTGGGGACCCATGAGGGACCTCGGCATCTGAAATGAGGATGTTGAGATACTGAGTTGTCATACAGCACTTGATTTTACTTTATTTATTATTTGAACTCAGGTGAACCCAGAGGATTGATGGCAAAATAAAAGGCTCAAGAGGGGAAAACTGGATCCTCAGATATCACATATGTAAGGTGTGCTCAACGGTATCTGACTCTTTGCAACCCCATGGACTGTAACCCACCAGGCTCTTCTGTCCATGGAATTCTCCAGGCAAGAACACTGGAGTGGGTTGCCATTTCCTTCTCCAGGGGATCTTCCCGATCCAGGAATCAAACCTGCATCTCCTGCATTGGCAGGTGGATTCTTTACCACTGAGACCCCTGGGAAGCATACGATCATCATTGCTTAATGGCCTCAATCCACCTGAAAAGAACATCTGCAGGGGGAGAGGTCAGGATCTCTGGTGCCAGGAACTCTAACCGAGAGTAACCTTTAACACAGTAGGAAATCTGGCTGGAAATGAGACTGCCTAGACTCTCAAGTGGGCAGAGGTGGAAGAAGCAGCGGAGGAGGTAACTGGAAACTCCCTGGCTTATTTCCCAGTTCTGTACCCCAGTCTAGATTGCTCAACCGAACTGTGGGTTCATGTGGTCAACTGGTCACTGGTCATCACTATCTGGGTGTCTCACAGACACAACAGATCTGACCTGTACAAAACAAGGAATCTTCTCCTAGAAATCAGATTCTTCCCCCGTTTGTTAACTCGTTCACTGGCACCACCAGTAGTATCTGGTTTAAGTCTCCAAAACCGAAACCTAGTCACCAGAGTCCTCCTCCTTTCCTTCAGCCCACACCCGGTCCTTAGCTCTCTGGGGTCCACCCCTTCCCACAGCCTGTCAGAGCTGCTACATTATTTTGGGACCACTACTGTTGGTCAGGAGTATCAGAGTCATTCCTGCCTCTCGACTCATCTTCCTTATACTCATCCAAACAGTTAGTCTTCCTAAAACACAAATCTGGTCCTATTAACCTTTCCATCTCATTAGAAACCCTTTAGTGCCTTGTCATGATCTAGAGGAAGAAGTTCAATCTCCTCTGTACCATATGAGGCTCTTACAACCAAAAACTTGCCTTTTTTGACTACGTCATTTCTTACAGCCGGGTCTGAACTCCAGCTATCACACTGTTGGTAGACAAACATGCTGTGATGCTTCATGCTTCTGTATTTGCATTTCTCACTGTCTCGAATGCCCTAACCCTGCTCATCTCACCCTGGTCACATCCCTCAGGACCATCACAACCCTGCTTGACCACAGGTTCCATGGTAAACCCAGAGGATTCAGAGAGCAAAAGACTAAGGGAGAACAGAGGGCAAGGTCTTTGTTCCCTTCCCTTGGCTTTCTGAAAGGATGGACTTTCCTCACGGTCTCTCTTTCCTGGGGGGAGACGGGATTTCGTGAATTTATATACTCAGGAAGAATAACTGAGAAAGCCTGCCTCAGTCCTGCCCTTCCTCCTCTTGGGTATGAGCTGCCAAAGGGGAGTATTTTCCACTGTGTGTCTCAAAGCCCTGCCCATCAGGAGGCCAGTCCAGATCCAGGGCCCTGGGACTGGGTGGAAAGGTCTGTCTAAGGAGCCCGGTTGGCGGGCCCATCCGGCTCTCACGCAAAGCTATAAGCCTTCCAAACTCAGCTCTGATCACCAATAGTGGAGGTGCTCTGATACCCAAGGATAAAAGGGAAGATTTACTCTTGAGTTACTGCTCATTAAGAGCTTCCTCTTTCTTAGGGAACTCATCAGCATACAAACTCGTCCTACTTTCTCAATGAAAGCAAAACCACGGGGTGGAACCTACCCGAGTCCAGTTCCATGTCGGCGGGTGAGGCTGCTGCGCTGTTTTCCTTCTTCTGCTTCTTTGGACTACTGGGGCTGGACCGAGACGAAGACCTTTTGCTGCTAGACTTCATGCTTGGCTAATGGAGAACCAAACCAAACACAAGTGAGTTGGGGGAGACAAAGAATTACACTCCATCCCTCCATTTAAACATGATACAGAGAACCAATCCAGGTAACTGGTGAATGTAGTTACCTTTTTCCTTTGGATTCATCAGAAAACATAGAGCGCTTTATATACAAAACAATAAAAGGCAACGAGATGCCTATGAGTTACAAAACCCCATGGATGAAAGCAAGACATTTTTCTAAACCACACTCTGAAAATCTGTTTACCGCTTGGAAGTTAGAAGTCAGGTAATTGGCAAACACGTCCTTCTGCTGACACGCCTGCATTGGTATTGACCCAAATATCCTCCATTCCTATCAATGAAAAGAGAAGGGAAAAAGAAGTGTGTATTTGGAAAATGTCATGCTCTGAAGTCTGCTTACAGTAGGTGAAGTGGAGATATCAAATTACATTCCTGCTTCATATGTGACTTTTCCTTTTTGCAGGGGGTGGGGGTTAAAAATAATAGTGCACTGAAAGGGAAAAAAAAACCAACTCGGCCTATCCAACAGTCAGGACAGAATACTAAAAGACTACTTGACAAAACCACTTGGGCCAAAAAGGTTCTGCCTACTATCAAGAAGTTACAGGCAGTGACGACAGCCTCTCAGCAGCGTGGCTGGTTCCCACCCGCCTCCTGATACTAACTAGTACTGCCCATAGACTGTTCTTGTCCCTTTCTCCTAACTTGCTCACTCATGCTGTTTTCCACCTTCTGTCTTCAAACTGAGTAGTTATCACTCCTTTCTCTCTTATTGCCAGTAACACATTTAACAGCGGCTCTCAACAGGAATCACTCTGGGCTCCTGTGAAACCAACAGACCCTAGGGACTAAGTTAAGTCTAAGGAGAGGGCATGCTCAGGAATGTGCACTTCTAATGCGTACCCCAAGGGGATTCTGATGTAGGCTGGGACTTGGACCCAACTTCCAGAGGCACCGATGGTTTGTACATGCAATTTAGCCAGCCCTTAACTAATTACACACATCTTCAGATCTGTTCACCAGACTCTAATTTAGACCTTTGGCTGCTTCTCTACTGCCCAGTCCCTAAGAATAGCTGGAATGAATTTTTTTTTAAGTCATTTACTTATTTGGCTGCACTGGGTCTTAGCTGCAGCATGTGGGATCTAGTTCCCTGAGCAGGGACTGAACCCAGGCCTCCTGTGTTGGGAGCTCAGAGGCGCTGCCACTGGACCATGAGGGAGTCCCTAGAACGCATTTTTACTAAAAATACCCCACCACCACCACCACCACCACAGTTAGTTGTTGAATCCTGAAACATAAGATAAAAGGTGCAAAAGATTAAGTATAGCAAACCTTTCTTGTATCGGAGAAATTTTACTTTGTGGGGGGAAAAGAAGGAAAAGTAGGAAAAAGTTACAGTACACATAGATTGATTAAAGGTAGAAAAATACTTCCCAAGCAATTCTGTAAAACTTACAATACTGCTTCAAACCACCCCATGTTGTTAAAAAAGAAATGATAATCTTTTAATTTTAGAACAGTTCCAGATTTACAGACTCTAATCATTCTATTTTAGTTCCTTAGGGCATAAAATCAGAAAAAACTGGGTTTTCTTTTTGACGAATTCAAGATTTCACTTAACATTCTAGTCAACACAAAAGAAATTAAAAAGTTAAACTCATAAGTAACACATTTAGTTGTCGCTGTTCAGTTGATAAATCATGTCCGACTCTTTGTGACCCCATGGACTGTAGCATGCCAGGCTCCTCTGTCTCCACTATCTCCCAGAGTTTGCCCAAATTCATGTCACATTTACTGTTTTTTTCTGGTCACACTGCATGGCTTATGGGAGCTTAGTTTCCCAACCCAGGATTGAGCTCCCACCCTCAGCACTGAAAGTGTAGAGTCCTAACCACTGGACAGCGAGGGAATTCTCAACTTTAACTTCTTTATGAGACAGTAATTGCTATATAAGGTAACATTTTGAACAATCTACACAAATACTTTTATATCCCAGAAGAATATAAAACCAATATACTTACATCTGGAATTCCTCTGGGAGTAGATATATTAAAACCTGGATAGTTTACCAATTTCGAGAGATCGTAAGTGACACTTTTATTTTGCTGTACTTCTCCAGCTTCTGTCTCTCCATCAGCACCATCTATTATGGATCATCAAAAAGGTGAATATTGCTAAGTGCCCATATAAACCCCTTTCTGGACCAAAAGCAGACCTGGAAAATGCTTATATTTATGGCCACAAAATTACTCTGAGAATGGCTTTCATTATAATTTGTCTGAACAAAGATTAGAATTTTTAAACAACATGGACATACCATTTTGACAAAAATATAAATATTGAAAAACTTGGAAAGTTTAGTTCTTCCATGAATTGCTTAAAAGTCTATCTTGCACTGATTTTATGATTTGCCTAATGCTCTATTCCAGTTCTTTTATTTAAGAGACACTTATATAATGGTTACTATATATGAAAAATGTTTTCTTCTCAGATAGTATTTTAAACAGTTTATAAGTATTCACTCACTTATTCTTCACAACAACCCTAAGAGGTACTTACTACTAAAACCACTTTACAGATGACAGCAATCCTTGAAGGATGGTTGAGAACTACTACATTCTTTTCGAACATTTATGTTGCTAATCCCATGTCTATATACCTAAGGTAACCAAATGGTTGATGAGAAGTTTCTCTTTATAGAAGTTTTCAGGATAATAAGCCAAGAAGTAATCAAAGAATCAGAATACAACCACTGTGCCATCCTCAATAACTAGATATTGGCAACGTTCACTGATGACTGATTTTACCAACAATTCACAGCAAACAGGGACAGAGAAACATACTGAAAGAAACCATGGGGATGATCAGCAAAACCTCAAAAAACCCAGAAGGACAAAACTCAGAGCTTTGTTAAAAACAAGAAAGGAATTTACAGATTAAAAGACATTTAAGAGACTCTCAATTATCTACACTCATGTGTCCAAAGAATCCCTAGGTGAGAAATTTAAGAAGAGACCGGTGGGGGGACTTCTCTGGTGGTCCAGTGGCTAAGATGCTGCATTTTCAATGCAGGGGACCCAGGTTCCATTCTTGGTCAGGGAACTAGATCCCACATGCCACAAGGAAGATCAAAGACCCTGTGTGCTGCAGCTAAGACTAGGTGCAGCCAGATAAATTCTGTCTTTTTTAAAGAGAGGACAGCAGACTTGCAAGCACCTACAGAAAGTGGCATGAGTAATGATAATTTGAATGTCAGCATGACTTGGGGACATAAAATATTAAAAGGACTGTGCTAAATATACTCTTTTTGGTACTACGTGAGAAGGGGGGCTTGGTAAATGTTTTGTTTTTATTTTAATGACCTAAGTAATATCTAGAAACACTTTCTTTTCTAATTTAGAGCATTAGAGATAATACTAAAATCTTAAGAGCAATCCTGTTTTCCTTCTCAGGGATAACCACTGTTGATTTGCTGTATATTGGTTACGACTTTTAAAAACTTATTTACTATCTACCAGGTGTCAGGCACTGTGCTACACGATAGACAGACATACATGAACTGTGACAGGGCATGAAGGAAACAAACAGGGTGCAGTGAGAGAGACTGGCAGGACACGCAGGTGAACGCAGGAGACAGACGTTTAAATAAGCTGGTCAGGGGAGGCCTCTGCGAGTCTAAACCCTAAAATCTAGACGGTTCTTTTCAAAATATCTTCTACAAACATAACTCCTCATAGAAAATATACAGCATGGCTTCATCCATGTGGGATTTTTGTTTTTTAAGATCAACAGCAGTGGGAGCGGCAGCAGGAGTAGCAGTGTTAGCGCTCAGTCGTGTCTGACTCTTTGCGACCCCACGGACTGTAGCCTGCCACGCTGCTCTGTCCCTGGGATTCTCCAGGTAAGAACAGTAGAGTGGGTTGCCATTCCTTTCTCTAGGGGATCTTTCCAAGACAGGGATCAAAGCCAGGTCTCTCTCATTGAAGGCAGATTTTTTACCATCTGAGCCACCAGGAAGATCAACAGTATCATAACAAACAAGCATTCCAGAAATTTATCTTTTAAACTCAGTATTGCATAAGAATCTTGCCATGGGAGCTCCATGGATTTACTCCATTTATTACATACATTCTACAAGGATTCTATCCCCTATTTCTACCACGGTTTACTTAGCCATTCTCCCTTACGGCCTTAATGTTGTCTTAAAAAATATATTCTTAAAATTAATTTATTTTGGCTGTGCTGGGTCTTAGTTGTGGCATGTGGGATCTAGCTCCCCAACCAGGGCTTGAACTGGAGTCCCCTGCATTGGGAGCACAGAGTCTTAGCCACTGGACCACCAGGGAAGATCCCTTAATGTTGTTTTTTATTTTTCACTATCATATTCAATGCTAAAAAGTATCTTCATATACATACATTTCCTTGGGCACATGTGTGAATATTTTTATTTTTTTATGAATATTTTTCTAGATTCCTAAGAGAAGTTTTAGATTATATTAATAAGACGGTTTATTTATTGTAACTTTTATAGATCTCCTGGCAGAGATGGGTCATATTTCTGTTACTATTACTGACAAAGGCAAGAGTTTATGAGGTCTAGCTGGAGAGCTAATACCTTGCTAGGTAGTCACTGAGCAAGTCCAGATAATTATTTGGTAACTCTCAATGAAGTTTTAGTTCCTTCCTTGTAAAACAAAAGAAAATCATGATATTTTTTAGTTAACTCAGTAGACATTAAATAAGACAGCCATTCCCATTCTATTTTATTGTTATTCTTTAATTAAAAAAAAACAGAAAGGACAGAACCCTTAAGTTGACTTATCTAACTGAACATACTATACCTTTCCCATCATAGAGCGCAAGCCCTGAGTTCTCCAGTTCGGCCTCTTTGAGCCACCCTGGCGGGTATCCTAGCTGGCGCATTCGATATATAAAAGGTGGAAGACTCTTGTCCGTCACACCCAGTGCATCCTGGAGTTCCTCACTGAGTAAAAATAAAAGAGGAGGAAAAAAATACTGTATTCTCGCTTGGATGAAGATACATACTCTTCTAGTATTTCAAACACGTCCATGTCCTTAGAGCACAGACTTGTGGACACGGCAGGGGTGGGGAAGAGGAGGACGGGGCAAACAGAGAGGGCAGCATGGAAACATACACATCACCATATGCAAAACACACCGACAACGCGAATTTGCTGCATGACTCGGGGAACTCAAACGGGGGCTCTGTAACAACCTAGAGGGTGGTATGGAGTGGGAGGTGGAAGGGAGGTTCAGGAGAAAGGGGACACATGTTCACTTAGGGCTGGTTCATGTTGATGTATGGCAGAAAACAACACAATATTGTAAAGCAACTATCCTTCAATTAAAAATAAATTAAAAAAAAAAACCAAACCACTTCCATGTCTCATACTACACAGCATGTGGTACAGCAGCGCCTCTCGATCACAGTACAGTCAAGTCCCCTACATACGAACCTTCGAGTTGCCTCTGTATGCCAGCTGTTGTAGTGTTAACTACTGTCCTTTTGAAGGTACTGTACTATAAGATTAAAATTGTTTATTTTTTGTTAGTTTTTTAATGTATTATTTGTGTGAAAAATATTAGAAACCTATTAAGCTATATACACTCAATTGTGTTAGTTGGGATACCTAGGCTAACTTTGTTGGACTAATGAATGAACAAACTGGACTTACGAACGTGCTTCTGGAAAAGAACTCCTTTATATGTAGGGGACTTACTGTAGATATTTTTTGGATTAACTGATGTACCTTTTATATAGAGACTTGTGGGAGAACACTTGTTTCCTGATTATTACCCTGAAGATACACAGAACTTGTTCCAAATGGTGGGGACACAGAAACGACATTCTAAGGTAACATGACACAGGTACCTAATAACTCCTGGCTTAAATCTTCCAAATCTCTCTTCTACTTCTTCTGCGTGGTATCGCTGCTGAAAATTCTGATTGTTTGTCTCACCACAGGCATCCATATACTCTTTTCTCTTTTCGCTTATTCGAGCAGCATTTCGAGGCTAAATCGTAATGTGTTTGGAAAGAATGGTATCAAGCAGTGTAGAAATAGTTCAGAAATTAAATAAACATAAGCACTTTCCCTAGGTCAAGCACACAGATTATTTCAGTTTTAATGCATAAGGAGCAAGTATAAAAGAGACTGGATAGTTTAGAAAAATAAGCAAGGAAGAGAGGCAGTCCTTCAATTTATTACCTTGGTACTATCACAAAGTTTTTAAAATAAATTGTCTAAACATGAATTCTCATCATGTTTTATTCATCTCAAATAGAGACCACTGTAATAAATTATTATTTTTTAAAATAATGTCTTAAAACTTATGGACAAATTTGGAAAGATTTAAAAATTAAGAACTATAGGAAAGTAAAACAGGAAGTTTCTTTATATCGCACAATGCTATAGATGCATTGAAAATATTAGAAAGCTCTGGTTCAAAGATTTTTTTTTTATATGAGAAAAATTTACCATTGGGCAATCTTTCATTTGATGCTCTTCAGAACCACAATTGAAACAGTGAGGCTTTGGCCTATTTGGTCAAAAAACAAAGATTTTCACAATGTAAATAGAAATATCAAAGCAAATCAATAAAATTCTGTGTGACAGCAACGTGTATCAGAACAAGAAAGCACGCAGATCACCAATTACTAATATCTGCAGAAATGACCTCACTTTCACCACCTGTCCTAATGAGTTACACAAATATTACTTTTGATCAAGTCTTTTAACCAAGAGCCCTTATGTTCCCGACTGATCTGTTACCTCTGAATTTTGTCAGTGGCTGATAACAGAAGGATTTGAGGCAAACAGATTATCATATTTTCGGAAATTTGGAAAGGGGTAGATGGTTGTAAGACAGCAATCAAAGACAGCAGTAATTATTCCTTTCCACCCACCCAGGCACATCAGGCCTGAACCAATGAGTTGCAATATGACTGACTTAGAGATTTACTCTATGTCTATGTACTGAAATTCTGGTTTAATCTGTTTATTTATAGTAAGCCGGTAATATTAACTTTTCAAGCTATAAGAGTTTATGGTTTTGGTTAATAAAGAAGAAGAAGAAAACAAAAGCAACTCCCCACACAAACCTTTTTGCCTTTACTTGTATTTCTTGCCCTTCTAGAGAAACAATGTGGCTGAAGACTTGCTGGTACCTTTAGTGAGTTTTATTAAGGAATAGTTATCATAGTCTGCACAATTTGGTTTTTTTTTAAAGGTGAACTTAATGGCAAGATGCATAAAGATCTTCATTCACTATGTAGGATACTTGGGTATTTCCCATCCTTCCGTAAGCTGAGGGTTTTCATTTAGTAGCGGTTGCCCCAATTTATCAAGGCAAAAATTAGTAAAATACAGGACACTTCCTACAACCTGCAGAAAACAAGTCAAAAAATATTGCTATTTAAGCAGAAAAAAAAAAAGATGACATTAGATACTGTAAGACTATGATTAATTGTTTTACCAACTTATTTCTGGATGATGAAATTACTAGAAATAATAATCAACTCCTTAGTGAAGGAGTCACATCCTGATGTGTCAGTAAAATCTCCATCACTGAATTCCCTCAGGGTGTCTAGACCATGGAGTTTTTCCTGTTGGATCGCTACTGTCAGGGGCACTCCCTCCAGACTTAAAGAGCAAAAATTTGTCAACAATTCTTCTATTTCCCATTTCTTTGCTTCCTTTTGTAGCAAGATCCTCTGAAAGCTGTCTTTATTTCTATATTCATTGTTTCCATTTCCTTGTCTCCCAATAGGAGAAAAATTCCATACAAATTTAGAAAAATTTCATACAGAAAAGTTGGAACACCATGAGCCCTCATCTAGATTCAACAATGGTTAACTGACATTTCTGTGTGCACATCGCTCTCTCCACACAAAAACATACTTTTTACTGAGCCATTTTAAAAAAGTAAGTTGCCACCACTCTCACCTTAGTCTAAGCTATTATTTGCTCCTGCTGGAGACTAACAACTTCCTACCCAAGTTCCATCTTCCACATATAACCAGCTACAACACTGCACCATTCACAACATGGCACCCCTAAATACTTCAGTATGAGCCTCCTAAGAATAAGAACATTCTCCTACGAATCATGATACCACCATCACACTTGAGAAAACTAATAACACTTTATATCATCTATATCCTGTCTGTGCTGGGAGGATGAAGAGCCCACAGATCTTACTGAGAAGATTTACAAGACATGGACACAACTCTGCATATGTGATAAAGGCTAATATCTGCAAAGGTATCATGTGAGATCACCCTATAGAGTGCCAAGTGGCAAGACTAGGACCAGTTAGTATAAGAAGCACATTTCAGCTCAACTTTTAGAAAGTGCAAATTTCTATCAGAGATGTGCAAAATGAAGAAGTATGTCTCTCTCTTTTTTTTTTTTTAAGTGAATTCCACGTTACTGAGAAGAGTCAAAAAAAAAAAAAAAAAGACCAGGATGCTAGCTATCAGGGCGCTTTAAAGAAAGATCCCTGACCTTGAACTAGATAACTTCATCTCCCTTCTAAACAATAAGGTTCTGGGATTTAAGGTGGCGCCTGCCTAGGATGTTGCACACTTATTAGTCTAAACTGTGATATGTCAATGGCACACAATACTCCATGAACATGAAAACTGGTCTTCCTTTAACGGAATCCAGGATTACATCATCTTCTTTAAAAACTTTTAAGTTGCAAAATCACACATGACACTGCACTGACACTTCTGAATTTTGCACAGGTATCAAAAGGCCTGCATACAGGCTCATCTCTGTTAAAAATCTTCTGTTTTTTCACTCACTATATGAGTCTTTCAAATATTTAACATTTCCAAGCTGTCACTTGTTATACTAGTTATTTATCCCTCTCAGATTCACCCATCTATAAGTTCCACAAGCATGCTTTCTATATTTTCATCCAAGTTCTTGAAAATGATGAATGGGGCGAGGATGATGAACAGGTGGAGTAAAGAGAACTTTTAGGGCAGTGAAACTACTCCATACGAAGGTCTAATGGTAGATGCGTATTACTGTACAAATCCATAGACACAGAGCACCAAAGTGACCCTTAACATAAACCATGGACTCTGGGTGGTAACGATGTGTCACTGTAGATTTATCAATTGTAACAAATGTACCATCTGGTGGGAGATGTTGATAGAGGGGGAGGTTATAAATGTGTGGGGGCAGGGGATGCATGGCAAATCCCGGTATGTTTCACTCAATTTCTCTGTGAACTTGAGAAAAATATAAAATCTATTAGAAACTGCTCTAAAAAATATAAAATCTATTTAAAAAAAAAAAGAAAGGAGAATTAACAGAGAGGATAGTCAGGAGAAAAAGTCCTCTGCGGTGTATCCATTGTACCCCTAGGTCACAATGAAATAGTTCTTAAAAAGCAAACTATAATATTAGAAGGCTGAAGCCTACACTGTTGTTTACAACAAATTTAATGAAAGAATGTGTGATCATTAGATGACACATCAGTTTACCATCTAAATGCTACCCAATGGACAGAGGATAGGAAATGTATCTGCAGAATTCAAAACTGAAGCGTCCAAACTTACACTAAAAGCTTCCTTATTATTAACGGCACTGGATTCTTCTACTTTATGGTCCTCTTCTAGCATAACACTGGATGGCTAACACAAAGAAAAACACAAGTTACAAAAGCTAAACAATTCTTAACAACTTTAAATTTCATAATTGAATCTGAATACATTCACTTTATTTTCTAACACATACCATTAAGGTATATAAAAGTTTGAATTCATTGCTGTGATAATTAGGGTGAGTGAGAAGTTAAGCTAGGTAGGAAAGTTTATGAAAGCTACTTCTCAAGTGGGAAAGTAAAAAAAGATATAAAAGATAGTATCTTCTGAAGCATTAGCTTACACTAAGGCTTTATGTTAGTAAATATTAATTATGGAACTTTCAACATTTAAACTGACAAGACAGGCTTTATCTTCAAATCAGATAATCAAAAATTTAAAAATATAAACTTGATATTGCTGGTCAACACTGATACTCAAGGCACAAAATTCTGAAGTTTCTTGAATCAAAAATTAAATAACATCCACTACGGTTTTTATTGTTAAATGTATTGTTCCTTGAATCTTTAAAAAAATTATATATAATAAATGAAAACTAAAGGTGACAAAAATTTAGTAAATCAGAATACTCCATTCTCCAACCTCTGAGGATAAACAGCTAAAGATCCTTATTTGAGAGCCTTTACTTACCTTAACTTATAAGTAAAAAAAAAAAAAAGCCCAGAAATCATAATCCTGATTCTCTTGAGATAAATTTATGCCCTAATAGTCACACAGTGGAATCTCTCAGATTTCTTTGGGCATGCTACTGATTTTTAAAACAAGTAGAGGGGGGAAAAGGATGATATATGAACTTCTTCATTTTAGGAAAAAAAACAAACAAGAAAATCCATTTTTTATAGTCCCCACAAAAAGAGATGTTTTTCCCTGACCTAAAATTAATTTTCTGTCCCAAACCATGTGTCCAAGTTAGGGAATGATGCACGGGGAAAGGCTTTGAGTGTAGCCAGGTGTGAATATTACTCCCTAAGAAAAGCAATCACAATCCCAAAGAAAGCCCCATGGCTGCATTGGTCAGACTGTGGAGAAGGAAGCCAGGTTGCAGGATAGAAGGTGAACAGACAATCTCAACAACCATTTTGGTTTTGAGTCAAGAGGATCCCCGGAGCCACCTAATAATTGGCAGTAAAACGCAAAACCTACTAAAGTCTCTTAAGTTTGAAATACCTGGGGCAAAAGATTAAAGGAAGTCTTTTCCACATCATTTTTCTGCTGTTCCTCAAATCTTTTTACTAAATTTGATACAAATTCCTCTATTTCTTGATGATATTGCCTGCATAAGAGGACAAAATGGTCAGAACCCACACAAACACTGACTTGACTGAAGTCATGCATTTTTAGAAGATGGCATGTGTAAATACTGTTATTTTGTTTTTCAGAGTTTATATCAAATCACTGACTCTATGTAACAGTCTAATCTATTCTTTAGAGAAAAAAAAAACAAAACCCATTTTTGCCAAGTTAACAAAATGATGATGATAATCTAACATAGTGCCTAGCATGTAACAGCTGGCAGATACTTACACAAAGACTACATAGATTTATAAATTTTACGAACTTAATTTGTAAATATATAACACATGGAAATGGTTCAAAATTCAAAAGAAGTAAAAGAGTCAGTTACGTAACAAAAAGCCCCCTTCCTACCCTGTCTCACAGCAACTTATTTCTGCAACACACACACAATCAATGCATTCAGCTCTTCCACAGCCTCTTCCTACAGACTCTGCACACACAAGGCAACACCTATGTAAATATGACACTGGAGGGAAAAAAAAAAGACCAAAATGCAATGCAAGTAAAATGACCGAGGTCTATGCTCTCCAGCTTTCCAGGTCAAGAACCATGTTCATCAAATACTCTTCAGTACTCAGTTCAGAAGGGGCCAAAAGAGCCAAATTCCTCTTCGTGGACTTGATGATTTGTCAGGTCTCTTTAGCTCTGACATTCTAAGATTTCTGCAGGCACAACCCCAGGTGAGTGGTGCAGACATTAATATTGTCAGGAGGGACTTCCCTGGGGGTTCTTTGGTTGAGACTCAGCGCTCTCAATGCAGGGGGTGCACGTTCGATCCCTGTTCGGGGAACTGAGATCCTACATGCTGTGCAGCGTGGCCAAAATATATACTTTTTTTTATTAAAAAAAAAAAAAAAAAGGTCTGCCAGGAGCTTGAGTTAGAGGCTGACTCTGATGGTGACAGTAGCCCTGGAGTCCCACGTGCCCAGCAGCATGCCACCGGCTGTACCACCCCACACAGCCTCAGGTTCCACTTCTGTGAGATAAAGTAGCCAATGGATCTGCCATGCAGGTAACACCTAAGTATGCTCCCTTTACCTTGCACAGTGTCTAAGATAACAACATGTGATGCGTGAGGAGGCAAGCAACCATCTGAAATGTCTATGACCATGCTTCAAGCAAGGCATGGGTCAAGGCCTCAAACCATTTCAGAACATTCTAGCAAGCATCGTAGGAAAGCACTGAGTCATCCTAGACCCAAGAATACTGAAAACTAGCAAAGGTCTAGTTTTGATAGTCAAAAAAAAAAAAAAAAAAAAATCACATGGTAAGTTTTCACCATAATCAACAGGGAAAACTCAGCTCCCTGATTTTGGTAGCGAAATGGTGGTAGCAGTGACTTTTATTAGCGGCTGTCTATTGGGCTATTGGGGCTTCCCTGGTGACTCAGTGGTAAAGAATCCACCTGCTAATGCAGGAGCTGCAGGAGAGGCAGGTTCAATCCCTGGGTAGGAAGATCCCCTGGAGAAGGAAATGGCCACCCACTCCAGTATTCTTGCCTGGGAAACCCCATGGACTGAGGAACGTAGTGGGCTATAGTCAATGGGGTTGCAGAGTCAGACACCATTTAGTAACTGAACAACAACAACACTGGGCTCTTACAGGTGCTCATTCAGTTCCCTAAAAGGTGGTTACTACTAGTGTCCTGTTTCCCAGTAAGGAAACTGATATGCAGAGAGGGTCAGTGACCTCTCCAGGTTCACATATGTAGAAAGCAGAGTTCAAATTCAGGTTTATACGACTGCAAAAATAAGAGCCAAAATCTGGCTCTTATCATGATTCCATAAATTTTAAGTAAAAGAATACAGATGGTATAAATACAGATGAAAACAGCATATTTATACAAATACTGTATCATAAACACATTAGCTCGTAATATTTAGGAAAGAAAAAATTACTTACTTTGAAATAACATTGTTCATAAATAGAATCTGTAATAAAGGTCCATCTAACTTAGTATTGTTCACCAATATTCCACTAAAACAAAAGTTAAAACATATTCTTAGAAGACATTAAAGTAAAACTTGCATATGTATATATAAACACTGAACCTTTATCATTTCTACGTACCAAAGATCATATAATATTTTATGAATAAGATCAAGAACCACCAGGAACTCCGGTTTTCACCAATTTTACATACTTGAACAATTTTATAAAGATTATCTTTTACTTTACATATGTATTTTAAATATTTCATAAAAAATTAAAAGCTGCAGTTCAGTTTTCAACCAAAAAGTTTCTTTACCTAATGGCTGTTTGTTTATAAACTGAGGAGAAGGAGGAACTGAGTAAACCAGCAGGTTACAAAGAATATAGTTCTGAAAGAATCAGAATAAATTTGGCTTGGAAATATATAGGAAATGGAAACACTTTATAAATAAATGGGTAGACTCTTTTTGGAGGGCAGAGCACACTGCACTAAACATCTCAGATCCAAATTTTAAAGTAATGATGTAAAATTACACTATTCCTGGATGTGACTTTCAAAAACTGGAAAAAATAGAACTAGACTGCAGCCTTGAAACCTGCTATATATTCCTTCAGTAACCTGGGAGCAGCTGTATCTGATTTCTCCACACCTTCTTCAAATCCTTGTACCTGTACAGCATGTGAAATCAATCAATCTGTATGTGGAACTGCTCACATCAAGTAGAGAAATAAAATTAAAATATGAAGACATCCAGACACTTGTTTCAATTTGCACAAACGTCAGTTTAAAAAAAAAAATACATTGTGGGCTTCCCTGGTGGCTCAGTGGTAAAGAATCCGCCTGCTAATGCAGGAGGCACGGGTTCGATCCCTGGTCCAGGAAGATCCTACATGCCATAGAGCAACTAATCCCATGCACCACAACTGTTGAGCCTGTGCTCTACAGCCCAGGAACTGCAACTACTGAGCCCCTGTGCCACAACTACTGAAGGCCAAGTGCCCTAGAACCCGTGCTCCACAAGAGAAGCTGTCGCAATGAGAAGCCTGCACAGCACAACTAGAGTAGCCCACACAGCAACAAAGACCCAGCACAGCCAAAAATAAAGAAAGAAATAAAACTATCCAGCAGAACAAAACACCATGTTTTTAAAAACCACATGCAATTGTGTGACTCTTGATTGGAGCTCAGTTTGAGCAATCAGCGATAAAGACATTCAGTTGGGGAAATCTGAATATGGTTGAGAATATTATTAAGGAAATCATGCCAGTTATTAAGTGTGATAATGGTGTTGTTGTAGTATATGAAAGTTTTTAGAAAAAAGAATACATGCTGAAATATTTGGGGTAAAATATGTATATGGAATTAGAAGAAGGTGATATGTCAAAATATTGTTAAATCTAAGTGATAAAAACATGAGTATTAATTATACTATTCTTTCTACTTTCTGTACATTTAAAATTTTCATCATATAAAGAAGAAACAACAACAAAAACCAACTCACAATGTTTACTGGCTAAAAGAAAGAGGCACTTTGATATGCAAGTTCCAAAAATAAGGGGTAAATCAAGACAAATGGGGTACAAATTTTATCTAAATTTTTTTCTTCCTTGGTTTTCTGTAGAAAGTTCTGTCAGTCTCACAATGTGGAGAACCCTAATTCTAAATAAATAAATAAATATATAGATTACTCCTTTTTCAGGATACTAATGCTTCCTTCTCATGAATTGGCAAAGCCTATAATGCTCTAATCGTTTGAACTCAGGTGATTGTAACCCACTTATAAATATTTAATGTTCAAATGATCGACTCTATTACAAAGCATGCACCTGTCTAAATAAAATATCTCTACATATATAAAAATTATGATTTTTTTTTTTAGGAATCCTGTTCACATCCAATACATTTACTACCTAACTACAAACAACTGTAGATCCACAGAGTGTGCTCACGTAGATAGGAAGGAAGGTAGGGCATAGAGAAATTATTCTTTAGACATATTCTGAAATATGTTTAATTCTAAAATTTTAGTCACCAATGTAGCAGGTTACTTCAGCTGGTACAGGGACAAAAAATTCCATGTTAAACTGCATCATGGCACCCCAAAGTCTGAAAGCCTTAATATACCACTCTGTGTAATAAATCTGTTTCAACAAATATTTTAGATTTAGTGACTACTAAATAAATGCACACTAAGAAATATTGGGGCCTTCCTGGTGGCACCATGGTAAAGAATCCACCTACCAATGCAGGAGACATGGTTCGCTCGCTCGTTCGGGAAGATCACACTTGCTGTGGAGCAACTAAGCCTGTGCGATACAACTATTCAGCCTGTACCCTAGAGTCCGAGAACTGTAACTACTGAGCCCAACTGCCACAGCTACTGCAGCCTGAGCCCTAGAGGCTATGCTCTGCAAGAGAAGCCACGGCAACGAGAAGCCTGCGCACTGCAACTAGAGAGTAGTCCCTTCTCACTGCAACTAGGGAGAAGGCAATGGCACCCCACTCCAGTACTCTTGCCTGGAAAATCCCATGGGCGGAGGAGCCTGGTGGGCTGCAGTCCATGGGGTCGCTAAGAGTTGGACATGACTGAGCGACTTCACTTTCGCTTTTCACTTTCATGCATTGGAGAAGGAAATGGCAACCCACTCCAGTGTTCTTGCCTGGAGAATCCCAGGGACCAGGGAGCCTGGTAGGCTGCGGTCTATGGGGTTGCACAGAGTGGGACATGACTGAAGTGACTTAGCAGCAGCAGCTGCTGCAACTACAGCAAAGCTTGTGCAGCAATGAAGATCCAGCATAGCCAACAAACAAAATTACATAAAAAAGGAAATATCAACATGTGATTATCTATTAAAATTAGATGCCTGAAAGCAAATTTACTCACTGTACTTTTTTCAAAAGCAACTCCTTTCTCTTCTTCTAAAATTTATCTTGCATTGTTTCTACTTACAGACACATTTTAATTGTGTAAATAAATCTTCAGCTATATCAATACCGTAATTTGAATTCTGCTGCTGCTGCGAAGTCGCTTCTGTAGTGTCCAACTCTTTGCGACCCCATAGATGGCCTCCCACCAGGCTCCCCCCGTCCCTGGGATTCTCCAGGCAAGAACACTGGGGTGGGTTGCCATTGCCTTCTCCAATGCATGAAAGTAAAGTCGCTCAGTCGTGTCCCAACTCTTAGCGACCCCATGGACTGCAGCCTACCAGGCTCCTCCGTCCATGGGATTTTCCAGACAAGAGTACTGGAATGGGGTGCCACTCCCTTCTCCAAATTTGAATTCTAACTTCCCAGAAATGTTCATTGAATAGAAACAACGTGAACAGGTTGATAACTTGCCTGAAGATAACTTGTTCTGAAGATTAAGTAAAAAATTTCTGGTTTGTGTTTCACACGTATTTTCACCCAGTCAGTTTCAAAGTTTAACGCAGTTATGAGAATTCAAATTTTACCCTCACAAATTAAAGGATCATTACTCTGATTTCTTCAGAGTACATGGAACAAATAGAAGCAATACAGAAATCCCAAATACTTTTTAAAACAAAAACAAAAACCTGTGATTAAATATTAATATCAGGACAAAATAAAAAGTACATTACAGTGCAATTTCAAGATCTCATACCTTGGTCGAGTCAAAATATTCAATTTTCTTTTAAGTTCTTGATGTTATTACTTGTTAAGGACTATAGCCCTCATTAAACAGAAATAAGATCATAAAATTCAACTACTAACCTCACTTTTGATGTCAATGTTATAAACGTATGTTACAAAAGTTAAAAGACAAATGTTTTGAGGATGACACACTTATTGACCTTTTCTGTTGCAGGACTAGTATCTGGATCTAAAAAACTAAAATACATACCCTTCCAACATGGTATTTCTAAGACGGGGGTCATGTAATTCAAAATAGACTAACAGACTGAAACCAAAAATGCTATTCGGTCAACGGTGCACCGTCAGAAGTTAAACAGCCACTTAAAAAGACGTTCCAGGTCAAAAGCATCATGATAACTCAACAAGGTAAATGCAGCATAACAAACTGTTAAGAACTGAAAAATCTAGGATGGAATCTACGAATGTTCACTGCCAAATCCTTTCAACTTTACTGTCTTCAGAAATTTTCCACAATAAAATGTCCAGGAAAAAGGCATTATGAAAAAAAATGGCTTCGAAAACCTTACACTAGAAAAAAGTTCCTGAACCAAAATTGTAAGCTAAGTAAAAATAAACAAAAAATTTTAAAATAAGTTAAACCCCACCCGCAAACACCTTCTAAGAATGTATTAACATATTAACACATTTTGCTAGAAAGGCTGTGGACATGTAACTAAAGTCAAACGGAAACTTAAATGCACATTCCACACGGAAGCTGTTTCAAAGTGGAAGAACTTTCAAATGAATCCCCAGTGGTCATCAGCAATGAACCATTTCTCTGTGCATGCCTCGACTCCTTAGGAACCCCAACTCCACAGAATAGGGCCACTAACTTTGGCCCCGCCTTAAAGACACAGGCGCCCAGGTCAAAGTAGCCGGTATCTCCTAATACACCACATAGCGTGACTGCATCAACTTTACATTGGTTCCAAAAAAGGAGACCGGATAATGACTCAAAAGACGGGAACAGACGTGGTAAACAGTCTGCAACTGAACAGTTGAAAGAGTCCGGAACAACGCTAAAATCCCGCCCCAGACTCGCGGACGGGAGAAACGAATGAGGTCCAGGAGACGAATCCCACAAGGGGAGAGGTCTGCGCCGAGGCCTCGAGGACAGCTTACGCAACCCGAACCCTAGATTCTCAGGCTGAATTCTGGCCCTTGTGGAATTTCCGCCCGCGCCCTCCGGGCACGGGCCCCACCACACGGCCTGATGACAGGGCCCAGCGAGCGGGAAGGATATTCTCGGCGCGGAGCTGCTCGATGGTTTCCTCACACTGCCGAAGCCGTTCCCGCAGCTCCACGTCGCCAATCCCATTCTCGTCCTCCTCGTCGCCGTCGTCGTCCTTGAAGCGGGTATGAACGGGCTTCGGAGTCGACTCCTCTGGGTGGTCAAACGCCTCGAACAGCTCTAAGTCGCCAAAATCCACCTCCGCCGCCATTTTGGGCTGTGGGAAAGATACGAGAAGAGGCGGAGCTGGCCACCAGGCCGGAGGCGAAGGTTTTGTTGGGCGGAACCGCTCTCTATGGCCCGCACCGCGCTAAGCCACTCGAGCAGCGTTTCCTCCAAACGTAGGCCGCCGAAGTTGCACAAGGGGCGGACCAGTCCTGTGAGACTACAACTCCCAGAATGCAGTGGCGTCTCTTCTACCCACTTCCGAGATTGCTTGAGACCATGGCATTCTGGGATATGTGGTTTCTAGGCGACTGTTAACTCATTGTTTGCATTGCATACTGGGATTGGTTGGCTTTAACGTGAAGAAAGCCGAACCAGTTCAGAAAGTGTTACAATGCGAGTTGTTCCCGTTTTGCCTCAAAAGCAGGAAAAAAAAAAAAATCAGAGCACGATGCATGGCTTGACACAGATTCTGGTGTTCGTGCCAAACAGCAATAAAGAACTCCAGTTTTGCCACAGACTACCTTTTTTGTTCTTGGAGAAGGTACTTCAGTTGATTGGACTTGTTTCACTTTTTCATAAAAAGCTAGCTTGATTTTAGATTATTTTAGATTTGTCGCTAGAAGCTTTTGGTGGTATCTCTCCTTCAATCAACCCACTCCAGTACGCTTGCCTGGAAAATCCCATGGACGGAGGAGCCTGGTAGACTGCAGTCCATGGGGTCGCTAAGAGTCGGACACAACTGAGCGGCTTCACTTTCGCTTTTCACTTTCATGCATTGGAGAAGGAAATGGCAACCCACTCCAGTGTTATTGCCTGGAGAATTCCAGGGACGGGGGCGCCTGGTGGGCTGCCGTCTATGGGGTCGCACAGAGTTGGACACGACAGAAGCGACTTTGCAGCAGCAGCAGCAGCACTCATTCATTCAACATTTATTTACCGAGTTCCGTGTGCCAGGCACTGTTCTAGGAGCTGAGGATGCAAGAGGGAGCGAAATAGAGACGGCCCTGCTTTCATAGAGGGTGCAGTCTAGCAAAAGAAACAAAAGTGAAAGTCGCCAAGTAGTGTCCAACTTTGGGACCCCACGGACTGTAGCCTGCCAGGCTCCTCTGTCCATGGAATTCTCCCGGCCAGAATACTGAAGTGGATAGCATTCTCTTCTCCAGGGGATCTCCCAACCCAGGGATTGAACCCAGGCCTCTCACATTTCGAGCCAAGTCTTTACCAACTCAGTCACCAGGGAATCCCAATACTGGAGTGGGTAGCCTATCCCTTCTCCAGGGGATTTTCTGGACCCAGGAATCGAACTGGGGTCTCCTGCATTGCAGGCAGATTCTTTACCAGCTGAGCTACCAGGGAAGCCCAAGTTCAGTTCAGTAGCTCAGCCGTGTCTGACTCTTTGCAACCCCATGGACTGCAGCACACCAGGCCTCCCTGTCCATCACCAACTTCTGGAGTTTACTCAAACTCATGTCCGTTGAGTCGGTGATGCCATCCAACCATCTCATCCTCTGTCATCCCCTTCTCCTCCCGCCTTCAATCTTTCCCAGCATCAGGGTCTTTTCCAGTGAGTCAGCTCTTTGCATCAGGTGGCCAGAGTATTGGAGTTTCAGCTTCAACATCAGTCCTTCCAATGATTATTCAGGACTGATTTCCTTTAGGATGGATTTGTTGGACTCCTTGTTGTCCAAGGGACTCTCAAGAGTCTTCTCCAACACCACAGTTCAAAAGCATCAATTCTTCATGGCTCAGCTTTCTTTATGGTCCAACTCTCACATCCATACATAACTACCGAAAAAACCAAAGCCTTGACTAGACGGACATTTGTTGACAAAGTAATGTCTCTGCTTTTTAATATGCTGTCTAGGTTGGTCATAACTTTTCTTCCAATAGGCGTCTTTTAATTTCATGGCTGCAGTCACCATCTACAGTGATTTTGGAGCCCCCAAAATAAAGTCTGTCACTGTTTCCATATCTATTTGCCATGAAGTGAAGGGACCAGATGCCATGATCTTCGTTTTCTGAATGTTGAGCTTTAAGCCAACTTTTTCACTCTCCACTTTCATCAAAAGGCTTTTTAGTTCCTCTTCACTTTCTGCCATAAGGGTGGTGTCATCTGCATATCTGAGGTGATTGATATTTCTCCTGGCAATCTTGATTCCAGCTTGTGTTTCTTCCAGTCCAGCATTTCTCATGATGTACTCTGCATAGAAGTTAAATAAACAGGGTGACTATATACAGCCTTGACGAACTCCTTTTCCTATTTGGAACCAGTCTGTTGTTCCATGTCCAGATGTACTCTGTATATAAGTTAAATAAGCAGGGTGACAATATTCAGCCTTAACGTACTCCTTTCCCCATTGGGAACAAGTCTGTTTCATGTCCAGTTCTAACTGTTGCTTCCTGACCTGCATACAGATTTCTCAAGAGGCAGGTCAGGTGGTCTGGTATTCCCATCTTTTCAAGGATTTTCCACAGTTTGTAGTGATGCACACAGTCAAAGGCTTTGGCATAGTCAATAAAGCAGAAATAGATGTTTTTCTGGAACTCTCTTGCTTTTTCGATGATCCAGCAGTTGTTGGCAATTTGATCTCTGGTTCCTTTTGGGAAGCCCAAAAGAAACAAAAAGTAAACGTAAATGTTCCGGATCTTGGGTCAAAATGGATGTTGATGGGAATTCATTGTATTAAGAAATAAATATGCGTAATAAAAACATAGGAAATTATTGATATATAACAAATTTAAGATTTCTGTAGGAGTCTAAATTGAGGAATTGAGGTTTGAACTGAATTATGAAATGTTAAGAGGGCAAAGTTGGTGGTGAGCATGGGCGATGGTATTAAGAGTCTTAGGCTGGGACTTCCCTGGTGGTACAGTGGAAAAGAATCTGCCTGCCAGTGTAGGGGACACAGGTTTGATCCCTGGTCTATAAAGATTTCATATGCCTCAGAGCAACTGAGCTCGCGTGCCACAACTACTGATTGGCTCTGGAGCCCTTACGCCACAACTACTGAAGCCTGCTCACCCTAGAGCTTGTCTCTGCAATGAGAAGCCACCACCTGAGAAACCAGTGCACCACAATGAAAAGTAGCCCCCACTCTCTGCAACTAGAGAAAGCTTGCACAGCAATGAAGGCCGAGTACAACCAAAAATAGGTAAATGAGTATTAGGCTGAAGAAGTGGAGTCTTAGGCAGAGTGGAGCCAAATGTGGCTGGAACATTAGGCAAATACTCACAGACCACAGTAGGGATATTCTTTCCACTCCTAGAATTGGGAAGTCATTTCAACATTTTAAACAAGTGGTGTATCCATGACCCACAAATTTTCATTGTGATAAGATGATCCTGATTCCATGATTGGAAGAGGATTGGCATGGAGCAGTAACAACATTCTGATTGTAGTAGACAGATTGCTATTTTGTAATAAAATCAACAAATGTTTGCTTGGATTAGGGTAGTGTCAACAGTAACGTAAAGTTGATATTCAAATAGAGGATATTTAAGCGGCTTCCCTAGTGGCTCAGTGGTAAAGAATCTGCCTGCAATGCAGGAGACTGCGTTCGATCCCTGGGTCAGGAAGATCCCCTGGAAGAGTATTCTTGCCTAGAGAATCCCATGGACAGAGGAGCCTGGCAGGCTGTAGTCTTTAGGGTCACACAGACTGGAATGACTAAGCAGCAGCAGAGGATATTTATAAGATAAAGTAACAGAGATAACTGAAGGGTTGTATAAGGAGAATGAGAGAAGAGTGAATTAATTGCCCAGATTCTGACTTAAGAAACCGGCTGAATGACTGCTTGAAATAGAGAAAAATTGAGGTTGACTATGTTTGGGAGTAAAGAGCGAGTTCCATTTTCACTACGTGGTACCTTGAGGTAATTTTATCCTTAGAGATAAGAAACTATTAATAAACTAGTGGAAGAAATTCTTGAAGCACTGGTGTATTAGTATATTGAAGGTAGAATTTTAGGCCCCAATGGAGGCATGTATTAATCAGGTATTTGGGACTAAACTCCAGAAAGAGGTCTGAACTAAAGATTAGCATTTGGTTCAAATTTTTATGCAAAGTCAATACAAGGATGATAGGAGAATGAGACTGCATAATGTAGAATGGGAAGTCTGGGACTGAGTCCTAGAGGGCTGGGATTGAGAAGGATGAGACAACTGCAGAAATTGATGAATGGCCAATGGGAGAACTTGGATAGGGCTCCAGGGAAATTACGTACTTATTCTTAAAATCATCTTTTGGCCTATGAAATGTAACTTGGAATGATAACACTATTTGTTTCTACCTCCTTCTACCAACCTACTACTTAAAATGGAATTTACATTAAAAAAGAAACTGGGAGTATTTACATTATTTCTAATTTAAATCACAATCATAACCCAAATTGGAACCCTCATCTTTAAATTTACTTACCCTCCAAGCCAACTGCATTTACATAGTTTATCAGACCTTGCTTCCAACAGTGTGGTCTTATCTTCCTGCCTGCCTAGCTACCATGTCTTTACAGAACCTACTGGACAACTTATGTTCCTGTTGCATACAAAAGTAAAGCCAATATCCATCAGAAAGTACCAGGCTTTGAAAAAGCAAGCAGAGTAGTAGCCAGGGAAAAGGGGAAACAAAGTTTAAGCACATAAAAACTATGGAGTGAAAAAAAAAACAAAAACTATGGAGTGTATCTTCCTATGAAGTCATTTCCAACTGAGCCAAGCAGTTAACTGTCCCTTGCCTCCAGGACTCCAGTAATTGTTTCCTAAAGTTTAATCATGCAAATTACAATAATCTATATGCCTCCCTCTAAATTTACTGTCCAGGACAGTTGCCCCTGGCTGTATGTGGCTATTAATAGTCCAAGTCACTCGGTCATGTCCTACTCCTTGTGACCCAGTGGACTATAGCCCACCAGGCTCCTCTGTCTATGGGATTTTCCGGGCAAGAATACTGGAGTGGGTTGCCATTTCCTCCTCCAAGGGATCTTCGGATCAAATCCAGGTCTCCCGCATTGTGGGCAGGCTCTTTACCATTTGAGCTACAAGGGAAGCCCAAAACGGGGTTTTCACCACTGGACCACCGGGGAAGCCCCTACTGTTTATAAATGTAGCTAGTCCCAACTGGGTTAAAATACAAAATAGCCACTGGATTTCAAAAATAAACATGAAAATAACAAATGAAACCTCAATTAAAAGTACGTATTACCTATTCAATTATTTAGACATTATACTAAATGAATCAAAATTAGCTCCCTGTTTAAAACTGGCTACAAAAATTCTTAGAATGGACTGTTATTCATAATTTATGGCCAGCACCTAAAATACCAGAGAAAAATACAGGAAGTTTAATGTGTGCTCTCCATAACCACACTGCATTACAAGCCCACAGACTTTAACAAAACAGATTTCAGAAGGTACAGCTCAACAGCAAATGTGAATCTGGGATGACTTCCAAAATGAAAAACCAGTGTTTCTTTCCCCAGAAACTTAACTTTGTCACTTAAGAGGCATCTCTCCCTAGAATTACTGTGCTCTGGGAAAACTAAACATTTATCAGAATGCATTAAGTAGTCTTCCCTTGTTCTACTGTGCTGCTACATTGTGGAGATGTTTTTCAAAGGACTTTTCCAGGGAAAGCTAAAAATTATGAATTTGTTTTAATAGAAGTAAATGAAGTACAAGTTCTGTAGTCCCCTCCTGCAAATCTATGCCCTAAATTTATTCAATTTAGTGACAAAGTAGACGGTTGTCTCTTTTAGCACTTTAGTCTATGATAGAAGAATTCTAAATGGATAATGAGGAAAGGGCATACAAAGAACTTGTTATAAGGCACTTTATTAAAATAAAAGTGCTTACATCCCTTTAATGTATTAATCTATTTCCTGAATAACATATGGAATATTAACAAATACTGTACACCAATTCTGTCCCTTATAATAGTAGGAAAACAGTATTACTTTAGTAAGTTTTTTCACTGCTCCCAACTTCCTTTTTACATTTTTGCTCACCATGGTATTGCCTATAGCGTAGTTGTTCTTAAAAAAAGAAAAAAAGAAATTTCCAGCCAGTGTCTTCTAACAGAAATTGCAAAATGCCATAGAAACCATAAAACAAATTCAAATAAGAATTCCAGGTAACTTAAATTAACACCAGTCTTGAGAAAAACCAATTTTATTATCATTACCACCCAGCTTTATTTGTGCTGGATTATGTACCAAATGGCCAGATCTTCTAAAGAACATCTACATAACATTTCTTTCATGTTTCAGGAGATGAAAATAACTGTACAAGGTTAAGTACAAAAAGTACACAAGACAGCGGACACCAAAAATTCATGTATGAGATATTTATCCCACCTGCAGCTTTTATATATTTGAAAAGTAGAATTCATGAACTAAAAAATATTGTCCTTCTATAGTCCTGTCAAGTTTAATGGAAGTGGGTTTAACCTGATTACAACACTAACACCAGTATCACTGATCTGATATTTACAAAAAAATCATATTTTTCAATAAATTAAAGTCAATGCAACGCCCATGCACGCTAGAATGCCAGCTGTTCGGTGATCAAGGACCTGGCATCAGAACCAGTCTGTAAGAGTCCCCAGTATAGTGTGGTCTTCAAACCGTGTCCATTCCTCGCATTGATGAGGTGAACCCCAAACCCATTCCTCTCTGTGTGTGGGTTTGTGATCTTGCCATTTCATACTGAGCATCTAGATTTCTAAATACTTCTTCCTGCTGTTTCAGTGTCTTGTAACTTTCTTCATCAACAGAGCTACATCCAGCTTCATCTTCACTCTAAGCAACAGATACAAAAATATACTATTAAGATGAATTCACCTAGACTAGCAAGTACTTCTCTCACTTAAAAGTCCTGGTAGATCATATTTTTGCAGTATATATTTGATCTCACTTAGCTTCAATTCGTCATTCAAGGCAATGTTCCTTCTTGGTACTGGGATAGAAGATGTTAACAAAAATCAACTTCATTCAGTGGGAATGAGAAAGAACATTTAGGACATGAAAAACTATGTAAATAAATGTCTAGAAGAAAATGGGGATCAAGTTTCATCTTTTCAATGAAAAACCAACTCCCTTAGTACTGACCAATATTTGAACATTTGTGGACATTATCAGGTTACTGTATAAAACCTAAGACTGTATTTGTTTATCTATACATTACTCAACAAAAAAACACAACCTTCTACATCTCCTTTAAAGGAGATGGTCCACTGGTTGGGAAGCTGCCTTCCAACAGTGGACGCAGGTTCCATTCCTTGTCAGGAAACTAAGATACCACATGCCATGGGGCAATTAAGTCCATAAAAAAGACCCTGCATGCTACAACTAAGACATGATGCAGCCAAAAATAATAATATTAAAAAAAACTTTCTTGAAAAAAATAAAAGAAGGTCTGATGACAGTTAAATCTTAACAAATACTCTATCAACAAATATCAAATTTAACAACCTCTATTGTCAGCTAGTGATAATTTATTGGTCTAGTGTGTTTCATTTATGTTCTATTCTCAAAATTAACCTAGAAAACATAAATAAAAATGCACTAGATGTATAGCAAAGGGAACTATGCTTAATGTTATGTGGCAGCCTAATGGAAAGGGAAGGGGAGAATGAATACATGTGTATGTATGGCTCAGTTCCTTTGGTGCTCATCTGAAATTATCACAACATTCTTAATCAACTATACTCCAATATAAAATTTAAAAAAAAAGGCATTAGAAAGTATCCAGAGATGGCATATCACTAAAATAACACTGAGAACCAATGTCACCCTAAAGATATAAATTTACATGAGTTTTAATACAAAGTGTGTAACTCACCTTAATACCCATTAATTTCCTAAATTTGACATTTTGGTCCTTGTTTCCAAAATTCAATTTCTCCCATATTTCAGCAGATTGGGATTTGTCCTGTTAAGAAACAATGCACTTTTAAGACATGTAAAATTTAAATATCTTTTATTAGGATACTCAAATTTTCCATAATACAGCCTAAGTAAAAAAACCATTAATGACATTCTATCAATGGAGTTGGTAATTGTCTTATATAAAACATAAAAACTAAGGAACTCTTTCCCTTTAATAAATATATGGGCATACTGGTTTTCTCTGAAAGTCTGACTTAGATCATGCATTTTTCCCCCCAGTATTAATAATAGTAGCAAGAAAGAGAAACCCAAACTAAATTATTCCAATCCAAATGAATTTTTCTAACTTAGAAATCAAGAACAAAACAGGGGAATAAGAAAACTTACTCCTTCTTTCTTGCCTTGCCATAGCATTTTCCTTTTTTTCTCTTGTTCAGCAAATTTCATTGGATTCACAGCTGCTGGGTTGTAATAGCTAGGTACAGCTATTCCGGTCTCTGCCAAAGCTTTCGCCTGCAAGGCTGCCATCTGAGCTGCCATAGCTATCTGAGGAGTTACTTGTGTTCCTGACGCCAAGAGGGCAGCAACATTGAGAACAGAACCTCCAGTAGCGGCAGCTGCTGATGAGGAAGCAAGTATGAATTTTAATGAAAACAAGCATCTTAATTTACAGTAACATATTATTTATATGCAAGAGCTACTAAGGTGCAAAAGGCAGAGTATTTTCACCAAATATAAAAAAATGACTTGAGTGTTAAGCTTATAAAGCAATAATATTCTAGCAAACACTTAATGTATTCATCAATAGACATTGCTGTATGTAATTCCTTGTATGAACTAAAACTTCATTTTCTTCTCTGAGGATAAAGAGAATTCTGTAAACATGAAAAAGGTGTACGATTTCAATGGAAATGAACTATGGTGACTGTAGCTAAACTTTTAATAACTTTCATTTGAATGGTTCTTGATAGGTCACAATATGATTTCACTATATCATTTGAAACTCATATGAAATATTTAAAACTATTAAACAGGTTGTTGTTGAGTTGTTAAATTGTGTTTGACCCTTTGTGACCCCGTGGACTATAGCCTGCCAAGCTCCTCTGTTTATGAGATTTTCCAGGCAAGAAGACTGGAGTGGGTTGCCATTTCCTTCTCCAGGGGATCTTCTCGATCCAAGGATCAAACCCACATTTCCTGCACTAGCAGGCAGATTCTTATCACTGCGCTACCTGGGAAACCCAAACAGGTTATTACACTCACTTAACAGATAGATACCTGGCCCAAAATAAAAAGTATCAGGTCTGGTACTTCTACCTTCCAAATAACATTTCATACAAGCTCTCTTTGATCACCCTTAAGACATCCACAGGCAGTGCATTTATGTCATATATAAAAGCTTGGATTCCTTAAGCAGTGATGGCTAACATGCTACGTGAACAATAGTAGTCACTATTCACTTGTCAAAATTATCTACACTGACCAAGTCAGAAATACAGCACAAAAAAAGTTTTATGAGGTAGAAAATTAAAATAACATGTTCAGGACTTCCTCGTGTTACAGAGAATAGAAACCTGCCTGCCAACGTAGGGCAAATGGGTTCAATTTCTGGTCAAAGGAGATTCCACATGCCGTGGAGCAACTAAAGCTCGTGAACCACAACTAGTGAGCCTGTGTGCTGCCACTAATAAAGACTGTGCACCTGGAGCATGTGCTCTGTAACAAGAGAAGCCACCACAACGGGAAGCCTGAGCACCGCATCCAGACAAAGCCTGTGCGCAGCAACGAAGACCCAGTGCAACCAAAAATGATTAAAAAAAAAAAAGCTAAACACACACACACAAACAAAAATAACATGTTCACAAGTCAGTAATGGTTTTTAAAATGCCGTACATCCATAATAAAGAAGAAAGATTTACCTGCAGCTATTTCCTGTTGTTTTTGTTTTTCAACCATTTCCTTTTCTCTCTGTTCTTGTAATTTCTTTGCCCTTTCCAACCTGTCAAAGACAATTTAATAAAAAATAACAACATACAGCCAACATTTATCTTTATATGTATACATGTGTAGGCACAAAACACTATATAGAATTTTAAATAAATTTAGTATTTTCCACAAACTGACATCTGCATGTGAGAAAAAAAGCAATCATTCTTAAGCTGGTATCACAGTCACAATCCAATGTTATTTCAATACTGGTTTTAAACATTTTTAAATTTACTGAATAGCCAACAACTCTAACAGCTTTTATGTATAGTTCCCAGAGAACAGTTAAAATGGTTAAGAGATAAAAATTATTCAGTCTTCATCAGTGCTGGTTACAGGAGAAGGATAAAATTTAACCTTGCAAATTTGAAACACTGAAAAAATATATCCGAGTAAATTTTAGGTTATGTTCAATAATTTACAGAATTACCTAAAAGCTTCTTAAGTGAGGCTGATTGGGAGTAAGGCCAATCAAAACATGCAGATGATATTTATATTTAAATAGACTTTATTGTCTCTAAATTAAAGGAAATTAAAAAGGCAAAAATAAAATTTCTAAAAGGGCAAGCAAACCCTTCCTATAATCTAATAAAACAGGGGAAAAAACTATTAGAAAATTATTTTTAGGAGATGAAGAAATTAGTAAAGGAATTGGAAACATGAAACACAAACTCATCCCCAAGCAAAATAAAAACAAATTCTGGTTCACACTAAATTCACTAATGAATACACATACTAAACAAAATGTGCTGTCAAGTCAGCACCTGCTATATTACAAATCTTAAGTAATGTTATCTTCATAATGAGTTCCTGAAAGAGAAACCCCTTTTCTTCTCTGAAGACTCCTTGATTTACCAATCATAAGTTACACACTGTCCCCTCCCTCCTTTTAACATGGTATAAAGAGGCAAGGATTGGGGAAAGTTTTTTGGGGGAGGGGAGCAGTGGGCACGATGGGTAAAATATAGTGGTAGAAAACTGGCATTCCCTTTTTAACAATTACTGAAATTTACATAAAAGGAATATAGCAATCTTGCACACATAAAGGAAAGGCATGTAGTAAAGCCTCGAACTTGTCCTTGGAAACAAAAGTTTCTGATTAGAATTAATGTTAAAATATAGATTTATAAATACTTAAAAATATTTCAAACGTAGTTTTAGAATTCTGTTATTCAAAAACAAAAAACAAAAAGTCTACGTACTGTAGTTTAACAACAAATAACCACCCTTCAAATTTCAAGGTAGCCAAAGAATAATTTGGTATTCTGAAATTAGAGCATTTCATGTATTGTCATCTGAAAATCACTCAGGAGACTAAGTCAGTTTTAGAGGCTAGTCACAAACTCAACTTTAATAAAATCAAAAAATAAAACACAAAAAAATTCATGATCAAAGTTAATGAACTATTCTTCATACATTAGTTCAGATATTGTGGAAAATTATTTCCTAACTCCGTTGATTTTAGTTTCAGGAAGAAAGTGTTTGACAACTTTTTGTTTGCATATTTTAAATGGCCATTGCAGGTTTGGAATCAACACCATTCACTAAGGTGAATGGAATGAGGAAGGGGTGAGCTCACACCTTTGCTGCTGCTGTTCAGCTGGAGTTTCTGCCAGGCTGGGTTCGCAGGGCAGCAGCCCATCAGGTTACATTGTGATAACTGTATTTTTGTAATGAAAAAAAAAAATACAAACTCAATTTCATAGAGAAAAAAAATCAAAATCGAAAGATTTAGTTTTCAGAATATGGGAAAACCTGCAAACAAGGGCTTGTATTTTACTTTACTTCTTGCCTCTATCAGGTAGTTCAGTCAATGGTTTCGCAGATTTAGTTAGATAGCCCTGTTGTTTGTTGTGTGGTCCCACAGTCACCCATCTTTGAAATATTATAAAACTTAAAAATACAGTGATCTTTCTACGGTATTAGCAGTAAAAATTTTAAGATCAAATAAAGTGGTTCATTATTTGGCACCTTCAAAATAAGAAAATTACTGACAGAATTCTACTTATTGTTTCTGAGACTGTGTTCTTAGGAACAAAGAAAGTAATGACAAAGCAGTTTTAGAGACAAAATGGACAGAGTTCTTAGATCAGATTTAGGATTTTTAAAAACGTTTCCAATTGCAAACTGAAAATATTTATAAGTCTAGATTGGAGAAAAATGAATGAATTAATCGTGGAAGAGAAAAAGAGCAACTGCTGCAAAGTACCTTTTCCAGAATTAACAAACCACTTACATAGCTCTGTATCACAAAGCACCAAGTAGTCATGGCTACATTTAGTTGTTTGAATTCTTCTGACTGAAAGCATTCATTTGCCCTACACAATTGAGTATCCATTTCAAGATGAAAAGGAGAAAAAAAATCCATCAAACAAAAATATACACACCTCCGAGCTAAAGCTTCTTGTGCATCCATTGCTGTGTTTCTGCCTCTAAAGGGAGGTGGACTAGGAGTTCGGCTTAAACTTCTGCTAAATCTTCTTGGTTTTTCAATTCTCTTCTTCCTATCTCTTTAATAAGTCATATTTTACATGTCAGTATGGCCAAGTAATACTTTACTTAGTCAAAATCACAGTTACATAGTTCAAACTGTGTAAGACTAGTTTTCCATAAATTCAATGTAAGCACTCCTTTTTCAGATAACATTTAGGTTGTTTCCAATTTCTTGCTATTATGCCCAATGTTGCAAAAGTTAAAAGATATGTACATTAGTAATTTTACACATGTGTAGGTCAATATATGTGCTTCCCTGGTGGCTCTGCAGTCGAGAATAGGCCTGCCAATGTAGGAAGACACAGGTTTGAGCCCTGGGTCAGGAAGATCCCCCGGAGAAGGAAACAGCAACCCACTCCAGTATTCTTGCTTGCAAAATCCCATGGACAGAAGATCTTGGCAGGCTATAGTCCATGAGGTAGCAAAACAGTGGGACACGACTTAGCCACTAAACAGCAAGGTCAGTATGTAGAATAAATTTCTAGTAGTGGAATCAATAGGTTAATCATACAAGTGACAAACCCAAGTTCTTATAATAAGTTTAAGTGCACTTATACCCATATTTCAGCCTTTTATAGGCTGTTTGACTTAAGGAGCAATAAATTAACAAAGAAGCTTCCCCACTAACTTTATACCAGTACCTGTGAATACAGATATAATATACTATTAGTCCATGGGATCGCAAAGAGTCGAATACGTGTGGCCTAACTGAACACTATTAATAACTGCTTTGTAGGGAATAAACCTATTCTTTGAATACTTGAAGTGATCTTTATTGAACTTCCAGTTTCAACAAATTGAAGCCTCCTTCCAATCAAGACAAGTTTGAACTAATAAGCTCATCTTTTGAATATCTGAGAAAATAAACCAGTATGGTGGACAGAGCCCATGTACTGACTTTGCTTTCAGATACATCTGGGACCAAGTCCTAGCTTTACCATTTAAGAAGAGTATGATACTGAACTTCTTGGGCAAGTTACTTAACCTCTCTAAGTCTGACCTATCAGACCCTGTTCCTATCTGAGTTTATTCAAGATGATAAGTACCTACCGACTTCTACTCCTTGTCCTACTCCTGCTTCTACTCCTATGCCTGTGTCTTGATCTTGAGCGGGAACGAGATCGGATCCGACGTTTTCTTTCCCTGCTTCTGGATCGTGATTTCTTCCTCTCTCTGCTTCTGGATCTTGACTTCTTCCTATCCCTACTCCTGGATCTTGACTTCTTCCGCTCTCTGCTTCTACTACGATGACGCCTAAAATTAAAGCACACAAATTTTCAGTTATTTAAGAGTTCTGTGTTCAATTATAAACATTATGAATTATCTGCAGCATATGCAGCCAATACTCCTGTGTTGTATAACTGAAGTTTTTTAATGAAAGGAGTTACACAAAAAATAGACCTTTGTTCTTATTTGATGATGCTTCCTAGAGAATAACGTGATGATGTCAAAAATGGAATGTTTCCTACCCCAATTTAAGATTTAGTTTAATAGTTAGCAGCAAACAAATCCTATACCAGCAATGTAAGAGGACTGTTATATGGGCAAACTATATATAGTTTTCAGCAATACTTTTTTTTTCCACTGTAAAAGACAGACAAATCAAAAAGTTAAAAATTCCAAATTTTCTAACCAAGATTTTGTTGCATTGCTCTGTTAATGTAAACTTTTTATGTAATTTAGAAGTTCTGTAGAAGGCATTAACTTAGGAAAAACTACTTACCTTTCACGAGACCTAGACCTTGAGTGACTTCTGCCTCTTGATGATTTTCTTTCTTTGCGTTTGTGTCTGTCCTCACCATTTTCAGATGAATTCAGCCGCTCTCTTCCTTTATCAGAAGAATGTTCTTTGTCATTATGTTCCTCAGACTTGTGTTTCTTAGACGACTTATCTTTGGATTCATGTCTTCTTGCCTGTTTTAAGAAGAAGTTGGTTCTTTCAGGAAAATAGTGCAACAAAGAGAGTTAGTATGGGTATCAGAAGCAAAAATGTTGTGATGCAACATTAGTAACCTTAGGAGTGTGTGGCAAATTTAAAAAAGATCTAGTTTCACATCACCCAAATGTTGCAAATATATACTAATTTTACTTTTTCCTTATACATCCCCCAAATGCAGTTTTTACCCCAGAATATTTTCAATATCACAATTAAAACAATGACTTTCAATGTTAAAATAATATAAACCATTATTTCAGAAAAACAGAAATCCCTCTTGTTTCTTTTATCTAAAAGGGAAGTACACATGTATCAAATTTTTTTCAAATTCCCAACAAACCTTTTAGAGAAACAGACCATATATATATATATAAACACAACAACTTCTAAATCCAGAGTACATAGTAAGTTAACAATAGTGAAGATAAGGACACAGAAATGCAGCAGAAAATGCATTTCCAATTAGGCAGTTAAGTAAAATTAATCTAAGTATTAATATTTTCTGCAATTTCAAATTACTTTACGCAGAGTTAAGTGTCCTTTTTATATAGCTATACTGCCACATCCTTTCTTAAAGACGGCTCTTGATTTTTCTCCCAATGTCTACACTGTGAAGCAATCACTTTTCATCTTGCAATATCCCAACAGGCTTGGAGTTCTATTACATTTCATGTACCTAGGGTAGAAAATGGCAACCATATCTTTTAATTTTTATGAAATCAAACTAGGTATAACACAATTAATCCCTATACCATTATATAATACATACTTCCCCCATATTCTGAAGAATTATAAAAACTGAGGCTTTTCCTTTCACAACATATGCATTCAGAGACTGAGCTAAATCAATTGTATGATCAAGTCTCCATCCTACACTCACTGAATTACAAAGTGCTAAATGTTAGATTCCCCCACATTAGGATTTGTTAGATCCATCCTATAGCTAAAGCTTACAATCCTGGACATTTCAGAATCACAATTTTAAAGCTAGAAGGAAACTCAGATCCTCAATTCCCCTTACTTTATATAAGACTAAGACCTCAAGTCACAAAGCTACGTATTAGGAGAGTTGAAACCAGACCCCATATTTGATGCCCAGACTACGAGAGGACAGTTAGCTCATAGGTTCCAAACTAGACCTTAGCATATTTCCGAGATTAACTTTTCTTAAAAACAAAAAACTCAGTCAAACATTTTGGAACATGCACGATGATACGTTTGAAAAGGGTCATAGTAGGTAATTCATTATTTTGCAGAAAAATGAGAGACCTGGAGACACAGCTAAAGTTTAGTTTCAATGCCAGTTCTCTGTATGAGCTTATAAAACACTATTTTCTTGATTTTGCCATATGGCGGCAAAGTGGAAAAGCTTTAAGTGGTTAAGCTTGCAAAAGTTTTAGAGTTTATTTTAAACCAGTTTTCCAAACATAACATTACTATTATTTTAAAAAGAAAAAAAACCATTTAAAACCCTTAACTGATTTAAGATATACTTAAGGGAAATAGGAGTTTGAATGACTAATAGTTACCTTATCATGAAGTAGGCTTATTATTTTGCTATCTGAGTCTGCAGCGTCTTCAGTTCAGTCTCTTCGCGCATTAGCACGCTGAGTATGATTTATTATAGAAATGTTATCATGTGAGCTAAACAAAATAGTCATTTTCACAAAAACTCTCCTAAATTAAAAATGTAACAGAGCTTCCATTAGGGGAAGAGGTGAAGTCCCTGCCCACATTTGTTTAAGGAGTCCCTTGCCCAGCCCCCAGGAGACTCTCCTCCCTTTTGGCTTCTACTTCTGCTCTTCCTCTGTTGGCTCATTCCTTGTCTTCTCAGGTGGGCAAGTTATCTCTTCTGCAATACAGCTGCTGTCTGTATCCTCAAGTTTTGCTGTCACTGCCACCTTTCCAGCTGTCCCTCACTGACGCTTTTATTTCAAAATTCAGTATTACTATTAGGGAACTAGTTTACTAATGAAAAGGACTCTTGTTACCTTCCACAAAGAAAAAGTAGCCCATAGATATCCAGAGTACTGCTACTTAAGAATGATTGCTATTTAAAAATCCTGAGCAGTCGTAAGGCATAAGGAGACTCGGGACCTCAGATTAATGGAAGCTCTGTGCAACAGGCCTAAAAAACCAATTATATTCTTCATATGAAATTTTTATGGTGAATATTTTCACAACATAACATATTAATAGTTTCTGAATGAACTTTTCATATAAACAACTATCTTCTTGAAAAAAACGATGAATCCAAATCATGCTTATTTTATAACTCAATTAAACCTTTTAAATTTCAAGTTTTGGTACTTACCTTGGCAATATCATATATTCACACAAACATTTCTACCAAATACTTTACAAGTATTTTAAAGTGCCTATTCACTACAAAGTGTTAATTACCTCTTTGCTTCTGCTCCGGCTCCTGTGTTTTCTTCCTTCATTATCTGTGAACACACAAAAATTCACTATAAATAAACATATAAAGACATCTCAAACATAAATTCCAAAACTCACACAAAGAACGTTTCTGTCCATTTGCCTAACTAAAGAATTTATTAAATATTTACTAGTCAAGTAAAGCCTCTAAAGCCTATTTTTTATGGCAGGGGTGGGATATTTGAAACAAATCAAGCAATCTGAGTAAACCAGAATATAATCAAGTAAGTAAGTAAAGGAAGTTCCACAAAAAGTCCACGTTCTATGACACATGACCAAACAGAAACTTTTAGGTGGCCACAGATTCTTAGTATTTTACAAAACATTCTGTCCAGTCCATCTTGTTTCCTATTACACAGCAAGTCAAAAGGACAGAAGACTTCCTTTAAAAAGTAGTTGTGATGATACTGCACAGTTTCCAATATATAGATAAAAAATCACACTTAAAACCATTTTGTAGATGATTATCTGTGGGTACAAAAGATATATAACTAAATCCCGGGTCTTAAAACTTTTATTAAACTCATTTCTATTCTACTTCTCATTTAAGTATTGATTCATTAGCAATACAGCATGCTTTCTATGCCACATCAGTCTAGTTTTTAAAAAAAGAAGTTAAAGACCATTTCAAAACACAACTCTTGCTTTCAGAAATAATCTAACATTAAGTTAAAAAGAAAATCAAGGTTAAAAATATTCTTGTAACTTATGTCAGAGATGTGAAATAAATTCAGAATACGCCACTGCCCAGACTGCATCTTTCAAAATATTGTTTTGCCTGTGTTAAAACGACAAAATTTAAACCTCTAGGGCTAATATTAATGTGACACAAGTTTAATCATACAGTTTGAAAAATTATGAAACTTCTGTATTAGGACATTTTTAGTCCTCATAATTGAAAATTTCTCCACCAAATTACCAACGCACTTTTCACTATTCATTTCTCAATTCGAAGAACACATATAAACTGTATCAGTAAACTAATATCTTTTACATTTTCACATGGATTATAAAAATGCTGGTAGTGGTATCTTTTCTAGCAATTCTTACCTGACTTTCGTTTTCTTTCTCTTGACCTTGACCGTGATCTTGAATAATGATGTTTTGAGGCTCTAGGAGAAACAGATACATCGGACTGCTCTTTTTTCTTATCTGTATCTGGGGATGTTTTTTCTGGGGCTAGTCCATCTCGTTCTGTGTCACTAGCCTACAAGTTCAAAGAAAAATCTTTGTAAATTCTTAACTGCTTTAAAAATGTTTTCAATTTCTTAAAAGAGAGAGGAGGAAAGAAAGACACTTATCCTTGGGTTTTACACAATTAAAAACAGAAAATCAAGTAACCAGAACAGCTGATTTCCAAGTGGCTAAATATGCTTTGTACTTAGTAAGTCTGAGTAAACTGAAACGACTAACCCAATACCAAACAGACGTATGTAACTGGATGGATTTTTTTTATTCATTGTTTTTACATCTTTTAAAACAACGAGGAAAGGAAAAATAAGGGTCCAAGGATTTCCAATAAATACTTAAGCAGAGAAAAGAGTCCATTTTAGATCTCTGAATTCATTTAGTTGCTTTTACTACATGGGCATAACAAAAAGGCATTTTAAATGAGCTGTGAAAGGTTAAAAAGACTGAGGACTGTGAAATCTTAAAAAGCAGAATGCTTCTAGAATATTACACATGAAAAAAAAAAACTAACTTACCTATCCGAGAACCCAGTATTAATTTCATTAACCCTCTTTAATGAAAGCCCCTTGGCACAGTGCTTCTCCAAGTCTGCCTCTCCTCACATACGGAAAAATTGTTTCTGCTTTAAAGCATTTATAAGTTACACAATACAAACTTTAAAAATGGAAAGAAACAGTCAAGTGTACACTCACTCTGAGAGACCTGATTTACCTGAGACAGTAGGGTCCTTCATTTAACTATCAGCTCTTTGTTTCCCAGTTTACAAAAGGGAACATCTTTTTTTTTAAAAAAGGAAACTTCCTGTGCCTTGATCATGACATAGTACTCAGCACAGAGATCAACCAAAAAATGAAGAAACTAATTCCAGTTATTAGTTTTCCATTAAAAAATGTATTTCTGTAAGAAATTGATTTAAGTAAGTCATAGGAGAAACTAGAACCTTAATGTTCTTGAGTCAGATTCTGATAAAAGGCAGGGAAAACAGTTTCAGTATATGTGGAAGGTGGTGACCCATCTGACCAAAGAGGGAATATGAAAGAGTCAATACGCTAATATGCCTGAGGAGCTAATTACTTAGGGCATGAATTGGCAAAGTATGGCCCCTAAAAATGACTTTTACATTTTTAAAAGGGTTGTTAAAACAAGCAAGCAAGAAATGTGACAAGAGACTATATGTTGTATGTGGTCCACAATGCCTAAATCATTTACCAACTTGCTCTTTACAGAAACAAATTTCAATGGTGAATTACTATACATTTTCAGCAGAAGGAATAATCACATGATAATGAACTTCTTCTCTTAGGAAAATTAGTCCAGAAAACAAACACCAAGTAAACTAAATGGACAGTAATTTAACAAGTGAAGTTTGAGAGGCTGCATTATTTCACCAACTTTTTTCTGAGGGTCAAAAATGAACCCAACTCACTCAAAGCTGGACATTTCAGGAATAAACTAATACATTTAAAGGGAGGGATGTATTTACAGACTGGGTTAGGATAAAAGACATTATGTGTTAAGCGTCTAACAATATTACCAAAAAACAAGAAACAAGTGGAAGCACATAACTACTGGGGAGGCTCATTCGAGCATATTTGCTTCTTTATGTATGGGTCGTATCTAGAGTCAGAAAAACTTTTGTGCAGAAAGGCTCTCATCCCTTAGAATCAGACTCAACTTTCATTCCACAGATGGGATTCAGCAATATGAGCTGACTCACCACAGAAGATACTCTATCTGCTGTCTATTAATATATGATACTCTTATCACACAACAAAAGAGGATTCTGATTTTCACACTAATACTGGTTATTTTCTTTTATTCTTGCCCTCATCACTATTCTTAAGGATTGTTTATAACAAGTTTATGATATGTTGGTCAAGTTACACTGAATATAAAATAAAGCAACAGCAAAAACTTCAAGCACTGCTATCTCTTCTCTCAGTGCATGCCACTTTTCTGTCCAACTGAGACAGCATACCTGAAACCACTGGCACATCTCATTCACTTCTAAGACATCATGACTAGTTAAAAATCTTTCCATGGAAATGCCAGCATCTAGCCCAGGTCGTAAGTTTTCAGTCAATGGTTTATTTAACTACATGCTTAACATTAAGGAAGTCCGGCAACAGGGAAGCCCAATGTCCTTGACTTAAAGGAAGGCACTCTGTAATACGGGGTAATAACACATCAAACAGCCATTTTCATCTGTAAAATATATACAACAAGACGCCAACAAAAACCATCGTATCACTAAACAGATGAATAATAGGCGGCCACTTAGACCACCCTAAGCTTTTATGTCCTTTAGGATATTTTACAGTAATTAAGATCTCAATTTAATAAGTTCAGTTCTGTAAATCTTATATGCTAACTGCAAAAATGCCCTTCACTCTAGCATTTGCTCTATTAGAAAAACACCATGGTTTCTTAAAATTTACATCTTTACTCAATGACGCTCAAGACACAATATACCTATGTTTTCGCAGTGCAAAGAGAAGTACATTGGACTTAATACTAGGCTACATCTCCAGGGGATCGTGTCTTTCTATCGAACAAGGCACTGAAGAAACAAATGTTTTCTTAATATCTGAGCTCAGGTAAAACAATATTCTTCCAAGTCACTATTTAAACAAAAGAAAACACCAAATCGATTATTTGCACAAATACCAAATAGCCTGCCGACTGTTTGAAACTGGTTCGATTGTTATCAAAAAACCCAGTTCTAAATCAAATCGATTAGGAATGGGGTGACAGGGAGGGGCAGATTAACGATTTCTAATGCCAGATGGAGTACTCTATATGTAATAATCCTATTTATTTTCGAAAGCGAGAAAACAACTTTTTAATCAGTAGAAAAGGATGCAAAATGTTTGCAATTTTCTTTTAACCGGATAAAGTAAAACGAAATATTCCCACAATAATGCGACCCATCTGGACTGGGTATCATATCCAAAGTAGGTTTATTTTACACAAGAGGTAATTGAAAAATTATAATTTTCATTTAAAATTAAACGGGCCAATGAAGGACTCAAATTTAAAATAACAACGCCAATGATAGGGCTTGATTGTTTCTCAAAGACTTCAAAACGGAGCATCATCAGTCCGAATTCGTAGTTTCAAAGTCTTCTCCTAATTAAATCGAATTTCTACCCCCTTCCAGAAACTCGTTCCCTAGATGCTTACTAAGGAATAAACTAAGGTTTACGCAGACGCAACACTAATCGAAATTTTGCGATTAGAATTGTCTCATTGAGCGTAGGCAAAATGATCGCTCCTAGACTGCTCTTTTCGCGTTCTATCCCTTACAGATACCGCCTTTCTGACCCAATACTTTTCAGAGACGACCCCTGATCCCTTTTCTCTTTTCCCCAGCCCTCTCCCACTGCGAACATAAATGCCCAAGCCTTAACGAAATTCAATATAACCCACTAACTAGTGAGTAAGCTAAACTGCAGTCAGTCCTGTGAACCAAAAGGAACCAAAAACTGGGAAAGAGACAGGAAAGTTCTGGAAAAAAAAAAAAAGACACTCCCTGCTGCTCCCCACCCCCAACAACAGCGCCTTATTTCCCCCTCCCTACAGCAGCCAGCCATGATGGCGGGCGCAGAAGAAGGCCAAGGCGCCATTTTGTCCACACACAAGTGCGGACAACAGCCCTGGAAGCCGCTCATCCCTTCTTTGGAGAGTAACAGGAAACTATCCATGATTTTAAACTCAAGTTTGGCACCCACCGCCATAGTCCAGAGTCCTGGCCGCAACGGCGGCGCCTCCACTTGCCACTTTCCACAGTACTGGCCGCTTCGACGCTTCGCCACGGACTGAATCGCTCGCGCAAGAGACCCGGATGGCACAAAGGGGGAAAAGGCCCGGCGCACAGCACAGCTTGCTGGGAGGAAAAGGGGTGGGGATAAGAGTTTCTGTAGCAACGCGGTTAGACGGTGATTGGTTGTTCTTTTGAAGGAGCCGGTAAGGCGGGGAGAGGGCGGGGCCAAGGACGTACCACAGAAAGATCTGCCTGGATTTCAGAACTGGTGGAATTTAGGGTGGGGCGACTTCCTATTTCGCTTCTAGAGCAATCTTGGCCTCCCCTAGTCGCCGTAGAAGGGGTTGGGCTTGGTTTTCTCCCGCCAATTTAAACCTGTGGCAAAGACCCTAAAGACTCTAGTAGCGGTTGTGGGAACGTGGATGCGGGGGAGGTAAATTTGAGTGTTCTTTAATTTCTTCAATTGCAGGTGAGGAGGGGGAACCACGCTACTATAGGAGCTGGGGGGTGGGGTGGTTTTAGGTCGAAATAGGAGAAACCTCAGCTCAGTTTGGGGTGTTATCCTGTTAAGACGCCGGCGGGAGATTGGTTGGAGTTGTTTCTTGCTGGCCCATGTCTAGCTGAGAGCACTTAAGCAAGGAGGCCTATTTGAAACTTTCATTTCGTTTAATTCGTTTAGGGTTCACTCAGCACCCAGAGTAATCTCAGACTTAATCACATCACTCACAGGCCTACTTAGTATTTTTTCCACCCTAGCACTGAGGATGAAAGCCAATCTTGTAATCAAGGATTCATTGGTTCCACCTGTTGGTTTAGCCCCCGCACTATCCCATTCTTCATATGGCCCTACAGCAGCCACAAACTCATTCCACCCTCTGCATCTTTGATATTTGGCCTGCATCTTTGTCCCCCCTGAGCCTTGCATAGTTGCCTTGTCTTGTTATTCGGATCTCAGCTCAGTTGTCATCTCTTTCCCCTTCCAGATTTTTCTTATGCGCCACCCCCTGTTCACCTGAGCATTATTTGTAGTTGTGCATTTACTTATTTTTTCATAGGGAAGCAGTATAACAGTTAATAACTGGCATGAATTTGAATCTTCTCTAGCGACATCGTTAACTCATTTTAGGTGACCATGGCCATTTACTTAGTTCCTGATTCATGCTTCTCACCTGTAAAATGGATTGTGCAGATTAAATGAATAATACATTCAAACTATTTTGCCTGCTAAATACCGCATTTATTTTTGTCTGTCTTTCCTATGGGATATGAATTTCATAATGACAAAGACCTTTTCTGTCTTCTTCACAGATGTATTCCCAGCTCCTAGAACAGTGCCTGACACATAGTAAACTTTTGTCAAACGAGTGTGACATACCTGGGAGGCTGATAATATTTCTCTGTTCTTACAGATGTGGGACTCCGAAACTCATAGAAGTATTTACTTCAGCCTGTCTTAATCTCCCAATTCCCGCCCAAACACAGACACTAAAATTATTGTCTATTCTAATGTGCCTTGTTTTCGTGCCCTTGCTTACATTCCTAGTAAGAGCTCTTCCAATATTTAAAAAGCTCCTGTAAGTACTAGCTCAAATGTTACCTTCTTCCACCAATACAGTAGTGGATTAGCTGCACTTAAAAGTGAGTGCTTGCCGTGAAACCAAGCATTGTTTTGTGAACGTTTGAAACTGGTAATGACCTTTCTGGCTATGTACAACTGTATTCCTATTTTACAGAAGAGAATTGAGGAACAGAAAGGTTAAATTACTTGCTTGACCACAACAGATTATTAAACGTAAAACAGCTCCAAGTCAAAAATCATTTCTTTCCTGTACTGTTACTGTCGAAGATTTAAAAAAATATCTGAGCAGTTATCAAAACAACTGTAACTATTTGGTTATTTTCCCCTCCAGTCTTGATCCAAGCATTGCTTTTCATTTTAGTATTCTATGCCCTGGAGACCCAGTGAAATGAGTTATTTAAGTCCTTGCTGATGAAATAGTTAAGTGACTCCTAAGGTTACAGACACACTCTTTGGTCCAGTCAGAAGCCTGATCCGTTTTTTTCCACCTCTTGTTAAGATTTATGGCGTAACAATTCTGGAAACATGAATGGACATGGTTTTTTAAGTTCGTCTGGAACCGTAACCAACCTAAGGTATCCCAGACAATATGCATTCAGAAAGTTCACTGTTTTTTGCTATTCTGGTTAAAGATGTTTTTCAAATGAAAGCTTGTTATAATTTCACCTAGGTATACAAAATACTAGAAACTCTAGGACACATTGGTAAGATCGAAATTGCCCGTGTCCCTAAACCAGTATGTTCTTCTCTAGTGATAATCATAGTTCTAGTTCCATTTATCTTATTGATCCAAAGTGTCTAGTGACCACAGAAATAACACAGAGAAGTCTCTGTTTATTGGTGTGTATGTGTATATTTGTATACATATATATATATGTATTTAATAAAGCCTTTTTATTTCCCAAGGAGCTGGAGTCTATGCAACGATGTAATTTGGTCTGATTTTACAGTTGTCATAGGGAAGGCAGTGATTCCTGATCAGGAAAACAATCTCAGAAACATGTGGAATGATATTGAGCTGCTAACAAATGATGATACAGGAAGTGGGTACCTAAGTGTTGGTTCAGGAAAAGAACACGGAACTGCTTTATATCAAGTAGATTTACTAGCAAAGATCTCCTCTGAAAAGGTAATGGTTATGTTGCTGTTTTCATTCACAAAATTTTTACTGTGTTTACTAAGACTGGTAGCCACAAGGTAGTTGTTTATAAATGAGTATAGTCCTTTCTCGGGGATTCAAAGTTTAGTGTCAGATTACTGGAAATTTCCATCTGAATTCCCCATACATCATTTTAAGGTCAATATTCCAAACCTAACTTTTCATACATCCTCTTGACATTTTAGAAACACAGATGTATGCAAAAATGATACAAAGAATATCTACCACCAGCTTAGGAAGTAAAACATTACCTAGAATTGAAGCAAGCCCCTGGGGTCTCTCCCTGATGGTCCAGTGGCTAAGACTCCACGTTCCCAATGCAGGATTCAATCCCTGGTCAGGGAACTAAATCTTATATGCTGCAACTCAGAGTTCGCATGCCACAGCTAAAGACCCTGCATGCCACAAAAAGATCTAGGATCCTGTGTGCCACAACTAAGACACGGTGCAGCCAAATAAGTAAACATTAAAAAAAAAAGAAACACTTGACTAAGTTATATGGGCTCAAGAAAAGAGGCCTGTCAAGTGAAGTTTTAAACTTGGGTGCTTGGGTGATGACATCATTGATGACTATTGTTAAACATGTATGAAAATGCTTTATTTTCGTCCTACTTTTCCCTCCCCCAGGCCTCATTAAATCCAAAAATACAAGCATGCAGCTTAAGTGATGGGTTTATTATTATAGCAGACCAATCGGTGATACTGTTGGACAGTATTTGTAGATCTCTTCAGTTACATCTTACATTTGGTAAGTCTAACGTAATGCAGTAAACAAATTGGAAGTCAACTATATCTTGCTACCAATTTCTACAGCATTGCCTTTTCTTTACTCCATTATTTATAAGACTTGAAATTAAACTGATTTTAAGAAATGAATCTTGAGTACCAGATGGAGAGGATACTGAGATGATCCTTTCTGTCAATAAGTCTAGGGAAAAGCATACTAGGAGAGCAACAGTTGATTTGCAGGGTTTTTGTATTAGTAGAAAACGGCTTCCCTGGTGGCTCAGTGGTTAAGAATCTGCCTGTAATGCAGGAGACACAGGTTTGATCCCTGGATCAGGAAGATCCCCTGGAAAAGAGCATGGTAACCCATTCCAGTATTGCCTGGAGAATCCCATGGACAGAGGAGCCTGGTGGGCCACAGTCCATGAGGTCGCAGAGTCAGACACGACTGAAGCTACTTAGCACACACGCATGTTCAAGTTCCTGGATCTTATGCATAATTTCAATACCATCAGGAAATATTTGAATACTTCTAGCACTATATATATTTAAAATGTGCTTATGAATGAATTCCTATTGGATTAAAGAGCTTTAAGTATGTATATGCAAATATGGATTTAAGAGTAAACTAAGGGACAAACAAGTCAGTGGTTTTGTTGGAAAATAGGTGAAAATATTGTGAAAGTTTTTCTGAAATTTTTGAATGGTTCTATGAAGACCTACAAGACCTTTTAGAACTAACACCCCAAAAAGATGTCCTTTTCATTATAGGGGACTGGAATGCAAAAGTAGGAAGTCAGGAAACACCTGGAGTAACAGGCAAATTTGGCCTTGGAGTACGGAATGAAGCAGGGCAAAGGCTAATAGAGTTTTGCCAAGAAAATGCACTGGTCATAGCAAACACCCTCTTCCAACAACACAAGAGAAGACTCTAAACATGGACATCACCAGATGGTCAACACCGAAATCAGATTGATTATATTCTTTGCAGCCAAAGATGGAGAAGCTCTATACAGTCAGCAAAAACAAGACCAGGAGCTGACTGTGGCTCAGATCATGAACTCCTTATTGCCAAATTCAGACTGAAATTGAAGAAAGTAGGGAAAACCACTAGACCATTCAGATATGACCTAAATCAAATCCCTTATGATTATACAGTGGAAGTGAGAAATAGATTTAAGGGCTTAGATCTGATAGTAGAGTGCCTGATGAACTATGGACTGAGGTTCGTGACATTGTACAGGAGACAGGGATCAAGACCATCCCCATGGAAAAGAAATGCAAAAAAGCAAAATGGCTGTCTGGGGAGGTCTTACAAATAGCTGTGAAAAGAAGAGAAGAGAAAAGCAAAGGAGAAAGTATCTGAATGCAGAGTTCCAAAGAATAGCAAGAAGAGATAAGAAAGCCTTCCTCAGCGATCAATGCAAAGAAATAGAGGAAAACAACAGAATGAGAAAGACTAGAGATCTCTTCAAGAAAATTAGAGATACCAAGGGAACATTTCATGCAAAGATGGGCTCGATAAAGGACAGAAATGGTATGGACCTAACAGAAGCAGAAGATATCAAGAAAAGGTGGCAAGAATACACAGAAGAACTGTACAAAAAAGATCTTCACGACCCAGATAATTACGATGATGTGATCACTGACCTAGAGCCAGACATCCTGAATGTGAAGTCAAGTGGGCCTTAGAAAGCATCACTAGGAACAAAGCTAGAGGAGGTGATGGAATTCCAGTTGAGCTATTTCAAATCCTGAAAGATGCTGCTGTGAAAGTACTGCACTCAAGATGCCAGCAATTTTGGAAAACTCAACAGTGGCCACAGGACTGGAAAAGGTCAGTTTTCATTCCAGTCTCAAAGAAAGGCAATGCCAAAGAATGCTCAAACTACTGCACAATTGCACTCATCTCACACGCTGGTAAAGTAATACTCAAAATTCTCCAAGCCAGGCTTCAGCAATATGTAAACCGTGAACTTCCTGATGTTCAAGCTGGTTTTAGAAAAGGCAGAGGAACCAGAGATCAAATTGCCAACATCTGCTGGATCATGGAAAAACCCAGAGAGTTCCAGAAAAACATCTATTTCTGCTTTATTGACTATGCCAAAGCCTTTGACTGTGTGGATCACCATAAACTGTGGAAAATTCTTCAAGAGATGGGAATACCAGACCACCTGACCTGCCTCTTGAGAAATCTGTATGCAGGTCAGGAAGCAACAGTTAGAACTGGACATGGAACAACAGACTGGTTCCAAATAGGAAAAGGAGTACGTTAAGGCTGTATATTGTCACCCTGCTTATTTAACTTAAATGCAGAGTACATCATGAGAAACGCTGGGCTGGAAGAAGCACAAGCTGGAATCAAGATTGCCAGGAGAAATATCAATAACCTCAAATATGCAGATGACACCACCCTTATGGCAGAAAGTGAAGAGGAACTAAAAAGCCTCTTGATGAAAGTGAAAGAGGAGAGTGAAAAAGTTGGCTTAAAGCTCAACATTCAGAAAACGAAGATCATGGCATCTGGTCCCATCACTTCATGGTAAATAGGTGGGGAAACAGTGTCAGACTTTATTTTTCTGGGCTCCAAAATCACTGCAGATGGTGACTGCAGCCATGAAATTAAAAGACGCTTACTCCTTGGAAGGAAAGTTATGACCAACCTAGATAGCATATTCAAAAGCAGAGGCATTACTTTGCCAACAAAGTTTCGTCTAGTCAAGGCTACGGTTTTTCCTGTGGTCATGTATGGATGTGAGAGTTGGACTGTGAAGAAGGGTGAGCGCCGAAGAATTGATGATTTTGAACTGTGGTGTTGGAGAAGACTCTTGAGAGTCCCTTGGACTGCAAGGAGATCCAGTCCATTCTGAAGGAGATCAGCCCTGGGATTTCTTTGAAAGGAATGCTAAAGCTGAAACTCCAGTACTTTGGCCACCTCATGCAAAGAGTTGACTCACTGGAAAAGACTCTGATGCTGGGAGGGATTGGGGGCAAGAGGAGAAGGGGACAACAGAGGATGAGATGGCTGGATGGCATCACTGACTTGATGGACGTGAGTCTGAGTGAACTCCGGGAGATGGTGATGGACAGGGAGGCCTGGCGTGCTGCGATTCATGGGGTCGCAAAGAGTCGGACACGACTGAGCGACTAAACTGAACTGAATTGAGAGAAATTGAAGTGTTTTTGTGAGAAGAGCTGAAAAATTAATGAATTATTTTAAAACAAAACTTAGCTGAAAAGGAATTAGAAGGTATGCACGTGAGAACAAAATCTTGATCTCAACATGTAGGAGGAAAACCCATATTTTGTGTAATCTTAGCATATCTACCCTGATGGGGCCACAAGATTCAGTTTCACCAATGGAAAGTGAAACTCTGTCTACATATAGTACTCTGTGTACAGATATTGCTAGTGAATAATTTTAGTTATAAACAATTTACGTTCTACTGCCTTTTGTCTTAGTCTTCCCCTTGCAGTCTTCACTTCCCCCTGGCCTTCTTGCTTTTGTGCAAACAATAACTTTCTCACCTCCTTCAAATTTTTGTTCAGATCTGACAAAGGGAGCTGTCCTGAGCACACCAATTAATACCACATGGCTCTTCAGAGCTCTCTTTCCCTCCTCTGCATCACCTTTGTTTGTGTCATATAATTAGATTGTTATGCTGACTGTTTATCATCTATTTCTGCCTTAGCATTTGAGTTCCATGAAGATGGGACTCTTGGTAATATTCTCAGATGTATACAAAAGGCCTTGAGCAATGCTTAGCCTATCAGTGCTCAGCAAATATTTATTGACTAAGAGTCAGTAGCATTCCTTTTGCCATTAATCACTACTTTCCTGAAATATTTAAAAGAAGCTTCTTAAATCGTTGACTTTTAATAACAAAATTTGCAATTCTTTGTATTGAAAATAAGCATTTTTGGAGGAAGCTTGGCATAACTTTGATTTGAAATTTTCAGATACTGAAGTGGATGTAGTTGGCCTGTGTCAAGAAGGAAAGTTTCTTTTGGTTGGGGAGAGAAGTGGCAACCTACATCTTATTCATGTAACGTCAAAGCTAACATTACTCACCAATGTAAGAGCTTGTTACCTTGTTATGTTTTTCATCTTCATTATCTAAATTCTGAACTATCTCTTAGCTAAAAACTCTAGCAAAGCTTTGCTTGATTTGTGTTTTAAATTACAAGAATAATGCTTCTTAACGTTGAATTTAAGAATCATAGCTTAGAAACTGAAAAAAATGCATAACCTGAAAGTTGAGAATTACGTTTTTTTGGGTGGACTTTCTGAGAACTTTAAGCCCAGGGGCAGTCTCTCAAGATAGCTCTGAGGGACTGCTCTGAAGAAGTAAGAGAGGAGCTAGGATATATAGGAGTTTTGCAAGACAGACCATATAGTTGGAACATCAAAAGAGTACTGTTAACTAAAGAAAATCAGGTATCTCAGGTTAATGAATTTAGTGTTTTCTATGTATGGGAAGATGCAAGAGTGGGCTCACTGAAATCATTCCTTGATATGTGCACCTTTACCACCCAGGGCCAGTATCAGGCACTTCCCCATCCAGAGTCCCTTCCGTGTACACGTGGGAGTAGCTGCCGTGGCTGAGGGCTGGCCAGTGGGCAGCCTGTTCATCTCCATCCTGAGTTCCCTCATGGCTGGATGTGGCTGCAGCATCCTTTGTTTGCTGAAATGGCAGGCAACATTTTTTAATCCACAAAACATGACATAAGTGCAAAATGGAAAAATTACAGTTTGAAGACTGTATACTTGTCCATAACAGTTTTCCATTTCAAGACTAAAATGTTTGGGATATAGGTAAAATTATTGCTAATGATAATTGATAACCCTCGAGTTTAAAGAAAATAATCTTTGATTGTATTTTTCTGGGTTTAATCTTATCATTTGATATTAATTTGTAATTAGGCATTTGTTCAGAAAGCTAACGATGAAAATCAGTGTACTTACCGGAATCTTGTTATTGAGAAAGATAGTTCAAGCGAAGGTAAGTTTTTAAATTTCTTTTTTAATATCTTCTTAATAATGTTCAGTCAAAAAATCAGATTTGTACTTAATATATTAGGTAAATTAATTTGCACTAGGTGGCTCAGTTGGTAAAGAATCCGCCTGCAATGCAGGAGACCTGGGTTCGATCCCCTGGAGCAGGAAATCAACCCACTCCAGTATACTTGCCTGGAGAATCCCTGTGGACAGAGGAGCCTGGCGGGCTATAGTCCATGGGGTCACAAAGAGTGGGACACAACTGAGTGACTAGCACTTACACAAAGTTAAACTTTTGGGGTGCAATTAATATTGTTTTAAAAAAAGTTTATTTTAGATCTTTTCAGAGGCTTAAATGTTAACTCTTCTTAAATAATATATCCTAAACTTTTTTATAGTTTTAAGAGTTCTATAGATAATTAAGGATACATAATATTCTTTTAAAATGTTGTTATGGATTTTAGTATATTTATTATACTTCTTTTTTTTTAATTTTTTAAAATTAATTTTATTTTATTTTTAAACTTTACATAATTGTATTAGTTTTGCCAAATATCAAAATGAATCCACCACAGGTATACATGTGTTCCCCATCCTGAACCCTCCTCCCTCCTCCCTCCCCGTACCATCCCTCTGGGTCGTCCCAGTGCACCAGCCCCAAGCATCCAGTATCGTGCATTGAACCTGGACTGGCATCTCGTTTCATACATGATATTTTACATGTTTCAATGCCATTCTCCCAAATCTTCCCACCCTCTCCCTCTCCCACAGAGTCCATAAGACTGTTCTATACATCAGTGTCTCTTTTGCTGTCTCATACACAGGGTTATTGTTACCATCTTTCTAAATTCCATATATATGCGTTAGTATACTGTATTTATGTTTTTCCTTCTGGCTTACTTCACTCTGTATAATAGGCTCCAGTTTCATCCACCTCATTAGAACTGATTCAAATGTATTCTTTTTAATGGCTGAGTAATACTCCATTGTGTATATGTACCATAGCTTTCTTATCCATTCATCTGCTGATGGACATCCAGGTTGCTTCCAAGTCCTGGCTATTATAAACAGTGCTGCGATGAACATTGGGGTACACGTGTCTCTTTCCCTTCTGGTTTCCTCAGTGTGTATGCCCAGCAGTGGGATTAACAAACGTTAACTGGCCTTTATTTTGATGTAGCTGAGATTATTTTTTTCTGGTGAATGAAGTTGGGTTTATAAAAGTTTCTAAGAAGTAATTTTGCTTTTACAGATAATTTACCAACTCTCTATAAATAACTTTTATCTGTGTTGCTACTATATTATTTGGTTATTAGACTTTAAATGAGCAAATGGACATATTTTTAAGCTAGGTCCAGACTCTGATTTAAATTTTTTATTGATGTGCCTTTTAAAGAAGCTGGCTTGATTTTATTTTAATAGATACCTATTATATGCTGCTGCTTACAAACAATGGACTTTTTTGTATTACGAACCTTCAGCTTGTAAAAATTCAACAAGGTAAGTAATGTATTATTTTCTTATTACTGATTTGCAGCGAATTTTTTTTTGAGCAAAGGGCTCTTTTTTTATCAATAATTTTATTAATTTTTTGTTTTCACTGGGTCTTTGTTGGTGAGCGTGTGCTTTCTCTATTTACAGAGATCAGGAATTCTGCTCTCCTGTCGCGATGTGCAGGCTTTTCATTGTTGTGGCTTCTTTTCCTGTGGAACACGGGCTCTAAGGGGGCATGGGCTTCAGTAGTTGCAGTTCCTCAGCTGTAGAGCACAGGCCCAATGTTGTGGTGCACAGGCTTAGTTGCTTCTCAGCATGTGGGATCTTCCCAAACCAGGAATTGAACCTGTGTCTCCTGCATTGGCAGGCATAGTCTTTACCGCTGAGTCACCAAGGAAGCCCCACAGCAATATTTCTTATGTGTTTTCCAAGTAATTTTAACATAGTCTCTTCGAGAATATTTTAGTGTAACTCCATTCTTTGATACTGGGCATACTTTGAGTATTCGTAACATACTTATTCTCCAAGTTAGGGCTGCAACAGAATCTGAAGAACTATTTATTTATAGCCTTCAAGGACTTTACAACTTAGTCGGAGAGACGGGCGATATGCTAACATAGTAATAAATGCTTTTTGTTGAAATGAATGAACCTGTAAACTGAAATGATTGCATTAATAATTAATAATACAGAGCAGTAATCTCGAGTGTGTTAGTGAATTGTGTGGATCTTATATCCCTCTGAGCTGGCAGAGATTGAGGAATTGATTCTAGGCATGTATTCAACAATTTTTTTTTTTTTAAAGATCTACTATGTGCTAAGAAGGCTTCTCAGGTGGCACTAGTGGTAAGGAACCCGCCTGCCAATGCAGGAGACATAGGAGATAAGAATTCAATCCCTGGGTGGGAAGATCCCTGGGGAGGGCATGGAAACCCACTCCAGTATGTATGCCTGGAGAATCCCATGAACAGAGGAGCCTGATGGGCTACAGTGCCAGGGTCACAAAGGTCACAAAGAGTCGGACCCAACTGAAGCGATTGAGCATGCTTGCACACATGTGCTAAGGATGTGCCAGATGCTGGGGCTATGAGGAGATTTAAGGTACACAGTTCTCTAAAGTTTGATGAAGGAGCTGGACAAGTGAAACTGCTCTTCCAAAAGGGAGTGCAAAGTGTTGAGGACATCACAGGTAGCACTTCAGAGCTTGACTAGGAGAGTTGGGACAGGGAGAAGACGCTGAGTAGGAAGAACCGTGGTGCGTGAACGTGTGGAGAGGCCCTATAAGGATATAAGACACGCTGGCAGGTGCCCTGAGTACAACATGCCATCACAGTTTATTTCTTTGGTCAAGGGCAAAACTGAAAAGTCACCAGCACTTTATTAATTTCTGACCAGTTGTTCTTCTCACTAGATTGTATATAATTTCATCTTGACACAAAAGGGGAGACTTGTATGTATTTTATGTCATACTATAAATTTAGCCTACTTTGTCTTTTTCATGCAGCGATTGAAAAGGCAGACTTCGATACAGCTAAGAAGGTAAGAAGACAAGACCACACTGTCTTCTTAAAACTTAAATGCCAGTTTAGGAAAGTGTTTCTGCATAATTGTCTAATGGTTGATTTGGGGGAATTAGCATAATAAAACATTTTAATGACATTCCCATTAAAAGATACATTTGTAACTGTTGATTTAACTGATTTTTATCAATCTTTCCAAGGAGTTTGGACTATGGAGCATATATATAACATTCTTATTTTTTTAAATCTTGCAGTTACAAGGACAAATCAAGTCCAGCTGTATTTCTACTGAGAATTATCATACTCTCGGTTGTCTCAATCTTGTGGCTGGTGATTTAGCAAGCGAAATCCCTGTGATAATTGGGGTAATTCTTTTTTTTATAAAATTTCAAATTTCTTTTTCTGAAACATTTCTTCATTAAAACATAGTTTTGGTAAAATTGTGAATTTGTAGTGTATAGCAGAAACAGGGAAATTAGAAAATTTCATGAAATTAACTCAATAGAGTTAACTAAGTTTCTACATGGGAAAAACTATTGCATCTTTATTTTCACTAATCTCTACTTGACATTTAGCATGTCTTTAAGTTAGGGCTTCCCAGGTGGCTCAGATGGTAAAGAATCTGCCTGTAATACAGGAGACCTGGATTCGATCCCTGGGTCCAGAAGATCCGCACAAGAAGGGAATGACTTCCAGTATTCTTGCCTGGAGAATTTCATGGAGAGGAGCCTGATGGGCTATATAGTCCATGGGGTGGCAAAGAGTTGAGCAACTAACACTTTCACTTTTCACTTCAGCTATGAGTGCAACAGCAGCAAACAAAACATCTAATATCATATTCGTGGAGTAGGCAAAAATTCTATATTGAATTATATTATTACAGCATTTACAACATGTTTGCTTGCCAAATTTATATATTAAGCAGGTATTTTTCCCTATCTAGTGAGTGTATCCTGTTCAGTATTTCATCGGGCGTCAAATAATTTGAAATGAATATTTATGAATTTTTTTCAAATAGTAATTATTTTAATGACAGTACTTCATCAAGCACTGTATTTATCTCATAATTCTAGAGGAAGTCTTAAAGCTTATCTGGTGTCTCTAAGTTGCCTGAACGTGCCTGCTCCTTGTTAAATGTTCATGTGGTAGGAGTTCACTTTTCTTTTCATTCTGTTCTCTTGAAAACTAAGAGAGGAACAGGATGATAACAGCTAGCTGAGCTTGAATATATATAAATATATTTTGAAATTAGTCACATGTACAACTTTGATGTTTCTACCTGGAAGAGAACTTGGGTCTGAAACCAAGTTTGTAATTGACATACTGTTTTCACTTCTGTAGGGAACTGGCAATTGTGCACTCTCAAAATGGGAGCCAGATTCTTCCAGGAAAGGGATGACAGTTAAGAGTGTTATTGATTCAGAGATTATCAAAGGTAAAAATAAGTTAATGAAACTACTTTTGGTAATTGAAAGTGAGTTGTTATTTTCATGTCAATATGCTAAGTCTAGCATGTGGCCCATTTTAGCAAATAACTCTTGCAAACAAGCCAGCTTATTAGTCTGTGATTGTCTGCATATTTGACTTCTTGGAGCATTGCTGTTGTTACTCTTCATTTTGGGAGGTTTTTTGTTTTAGTAGTCATCCAGAAAAGTAGAGGGGAGGAAATAAATGGGAATGGAAACTTCTTGTTTAAGTGCACTTCTGCCTCTTCATAAGTATGTTAGTTTACTGTCTTAAATATGGCGATACATAACCCAGAAACGTAGTCCTTACACACCTTGCTTTCTCTTTTGTAGGTGCAAAGAAGTTCCAGCTAATAGACAACCTACTTTTTGTTCTTGATACTGATGTATGTTTCTGATATTTCGCCTTAAGTATTTTCACTTGGTTTTATATTTAACAGTGGAAATGTTGTTAAACTTTACCAAGACAAGGACTTTAGCTGGGGTGAATTACTGTCTTGTGTAATGTACTTTATTTCAGTTACATATCAAAAGATAGATTCCCAAATGTAAATTTTTAGCCATTAAGAGATTGTATCAATGAAATGTCTCTTTTGCAGAACGTGTTGAGCTTATGGGATATTTACACCCTAACTCCCATATGGAACTGGCCTGTCCTTCATGTAGAAGAGTTTCTTCTCACCACAGAAGCAGAGTCACCTTCATCAGTCACCTGGTACATTATGACACTCAACATTGATTTCCCTTCTGTTAGAACCAGGTTTCTTGCCTGGTTCTGATCAGATCTTTGCTACCCCGTGGTCTGTACAATCCATGGAATTCTCCAGACCAGAATACTGGAGTGGGTAGCCTTCCCCTCTCCAGGGAATCTTCCCAACCCAGGGATCAAACCTAGGTCTCCCTCATTGCAGGCAGATTCTTTACCAGCTGAGCCACCAGGGAAGCCCCATTATGTGTTACATTACAAATAACACTGTGAACAGACTGACAGGGTAAAGACCATTTCATTATTAGCCATTAAGAACAAATGGGTTACGCAAAAAGCTCCAAATGAATGTGTTAGAAAGAGTGTCAGTCTAGGCCATAAACACTGAGAAGTCAAATTCATTATCTTCTGTGTGAATAAATTTTTATACAAGGATATCACTTTGACTTAGCTTATATCTAGCAACTGGCTTATGTGATTCACTTAAACCTTCTTTTCTCTTTCAGGCAAGGGATTACAAATCTCAAATTAGTGGCTCTAACAACTACTACTAATAAGGTTTGGGAGAATTTATTTCACATTTGTCCATATTATGTGTTAGAAATAGCATTAATACAAAACTAGTTGTTAAGTAGTGCTTGAAATATATTAGCTCTTAGTTCACACAGGTACTTGACAGATCAGAAATAACCCTGCAGAGCTCTTTTTTCTCATCTAAAAAACAAAGTATAAATCTCTGTTCCATACTTTAATTGGAGCATTTCCATAAGAAAATGCTTATTATAGTGATACTTCATACTTCTGACACTGAGGAATTACATTTGCCTTACGTTTACATTTGTCTTCCAAATTACATTCGCCTTAGGTTCAAATTGTAAAATGGACTCCAGGTAGCAGATTTAGAAGATGGGATAGGATATAATTTTATATGTAACCTTTAAATGATACAGTAACAGATTTACTTATTTTTTCAATTACCTTTGTATCAAATGTTTTCATCTATGTCCTGGATTGTAAGTGCTATCTTGTGCTTAGAGGTTTATACTGACCTAAGAAATTCATAGCTGTCTTGTTTTTCTTAGATGAAAAACCTTGTGGTCTGTTCATTACCTGCGATGGAAATACTGTATTCTTTGGAAGTATCTGGTATTTCTTCTCTGGTGCAAACAGGAATTAGCACGGTAAACTGACATGTATTTTGAACTACTTTATAGCAACAACAGCAAAAACAATTAAGAATAACTGAGTCAAGAATGAGTGGAACCTAGTGGAATACCTGGATAGATCTCAGGTTTATAACCATATTTATTGTTATCATAGGTCTTGAGCTACATTTATTTGTAGGAGGTCGGTTTTCATTTAAAAAGACAAGAAAATTAATTGACTAAGACATCAGTCAATTGCATATTCAATTTTCTTGTCTGTTCACAGGGAATATAAATAATTGTTAATTTGGGAGAGGTTATCACTTTTTACTTATTTTTTAACTGTTATCCTAAAAAAGTTTTTTCTTACTATGTTTCATCTCTTTTTTATACATATGCCCTGTATTTTTTCCAAACCATTTGGAAATTACTTTCAGACATCATAACCTCTCATCTCTAATTTCAGCAGGTATCTCCTAAAGAGTCAAGCCATTCTTCTAAAACATAGTCATCACACTCACAACATTTAACATTAATGCAATATTATTGTGAAATATGCCATCCAAATTCAAATTTTACCAATAGTGCCAATTACTTGAGAACTTTTTTTTTTCCTGACCTAGGATTCAGTCAAGATCACAAATTGAATTTTGTTGTTGTGGTCACGTGGTGGTTTACTTTAATCTCTAAAACTTCCCTAGTCTTATTTTGGTCTTTTCCGACACATTTTCTTGAGTACTAGTAGAATGGTTGAATGTTCCTCCATTTGGATCTGTCAGCCTCGTCATGATTAGATTTGTGCTAAGCTTTTCTGGCCAGGATCCTGCATAGGTGATGTTGTGTCCTGACTGGATCACATTAAGGGACTCAAGTTTACTCATCTTGTTATTGGTGCTGTTAAATTTGATCACTTGGTTAAAGCAGATCTACCAGATTTCTTCCTTGTAAAGGTATACGTTCCCCCTGATAATTAGTAAGTAATTTCTGTGGTACTATTTTGAGACTGTGGGAATATTCTTTTCTTCAACAGTTTTTCCTGGTAATTTTAGAATCCATTGATGGATAATTTCTGCCTAAACCAGTTGTTACTGTAGTAACTATAAAGTGAATTGATACCATTTCTCAATTTTAAACATGTTTTTGCTCTTGTAGGATACCATATACCTTCTGGAAGGAATTTTCAAAAATGATCCAAGGTAGGTCACATTTTGTTTATCAGATGCATCATTAAATAACAGCATAGTTAAAACTTATTTACTAATATTAAATGGCAAATGTCAATATTAAAATGTTTTTTTCAGTTTGTCTGAAGACTCAGTCTCCGTTTTAGCACTCAGATGTCTTACAGAGGCTTTACCAGAAAACAGGTAACTTCTTTTTTTCTAAGCCTTACCTTAATGAAAGACTTGACTTCTCTGATTAATAAAAATTTTACTGAAATTTCTTTTCAATTTTTCAGATTGAGTCGGTTACTTCACAAACACAGATTTGCTGAAGCTGAGAGCTTTGCCATTCAGTTTGGACTAGATGTTGAGGTAATTATTCATGTATTCATTCATGCATTGAAAGCATTTCTTCATGTACTAGCGGCTGAGGAGACAAACAGGTAAAACATGATTGAGATTTAGTGTGATCAGACCTGTAATTAAGATATGACCAAATAGAGTAAGGGATTCAAAGGAGATACTGAACTTTTAAGTAGGGTGGAAAGACTTCCTGGAGGAGGTAATTTTATGTCCTATCTTGAAGATATTCCTGATAGTCCTGGGAGAGGAAGGGAATTCTAAGTATTAGGACACATGAAGAAAGTGAGGGATGGGACTTTCCTGGCAAACCAGTGGCTGGGGCTTCACCAACCAAAACAGGTGGGGTTGCAGGTTTGATTCCTGGTCAGGGAGCTAGGATCCCTCATGCCTAGAGGCTGGAACACCAAAGCATGGAGCAGAAACAACATTGTAACAAGTTCCGTGAAAACTTAAAAAAGAAAAATTCATCCCTTATTAAGAATTCACACAGATATTAAAAAGAAAGAAAGTGAGGGAGTCTTATGGTTTCCAGAAACTCCTAGTAATTAGTCAGGACTAGCATATAGGTTCACTGTGCATAGAAAGAAAAGGAGATGATGGAGAAGAAGGTCAGAGCCTAGAGGGCTTTGTGTGCACTGCAGAGGATTTAGGTTTTGTTCTGCAGGTGATAGGGAGCTACTAAGAATTTCACTGTATAAAGAGGGGAAATTGATAATGGGATTGAACCCGTATCTCAGTTGGAAGACTGAGCCAGTGCAGCGAGGTAGAGACATACAGGAGGGAAGGCCAAGAGAGGTGTGTAGAAGGTAGAAGCAGTGGGGCTCAGTGATCAAACAGGGTGATAATGTTGGGAAGGGACTTGCAGGACTCTGCTCAGTACACTAGTTGGAATGTGATGATATGACTTAAAATGAAGAGTGTTGTGGAAGAGTTAGGGATAACATATAAAGGGTTCTGCCTATGAACATTGCATGTGTGACTTCCCTAGTGGCTCAGTGGTAAAGAATCTGACTGCCAATGCAGGAGATATGGGTTCAATCCCTGGTCCGGGAAGATCCCACATGCCGGCGGGCACCTAAGCCCGTGTGCCACAACTATGGAGCCTGTGCTCTGGAACCGGGGAGCCGCAACTACTGAAGCCTTGTGTGCCCTAAGGCCCACACTCCCCAACAAGAGAATCCACTGCAGTTCCATGCAGAGAGTAGCCCCCACTCACCGCAACTAGAGAAAAGCCCTCACAGCAACAAAGACCTAGCACAGCCAAAAAATATAAATAAATAAATAAAATTATATGTTTAAAAAAACATTGCATGTAAGGGATCTTATAAAATGAGGCTCTCTGATAGGAACCTGGAGAGTGATCTGAGCTGAATCTGGAGGTGGATAACACAGGGGAATGGCTCAGACCTCTCAAGGAGAATGTGGAGAGTCAGAAGAGATCTGAGTATGAGGTACAGGGCACCACCACATGGGACATAGAGGAAGAAGGGCGATGAACACATTTGGGAAGAAACCCACACAAATGTGCAATTGAAGAAGCCAAGGAAGAAGAAACTTTGAAGTTTAGGGAGGAGAATCCCTGGCAGTCCAGTGGTTAGGGCTTCTTGCTTTCACTGCTGAGGGCCTAGGTTCAATCCTTGGTTGGGGAACTACGGTCCCATAAGCCATGAGACGTGGCCAGAAGACAAACAAAAAGTTGAGTGGAGAGTGATCAGCAGTTGCAAATATTACCGATAAAATCAAGCATAAAAACTGAAAGTTGTTGAATTTGGTGATTAGGAATTCATTGATAGCCCCTGAAAAGTCGTGGTAAGTAATGAAGGAGGGAGCTTAGTGGTAGTGAAGAACTAATATTTCCTTTGTGGGTGGTGAGTATCCACCTGTTTGTTGTTTAAAAAATGTAGCATATTGGGGACTTCCCCACTGATCCAGTGGCTAGGACTCCAGTAATCCCAATGCAGGGGCCGGGGTTTGATTGTGGTTAGGGAACCAGATCCCCACGTGCTGCAACTGAGAGCTTGTGTGCTGTAGCTAAAGATCCCGTGTGCCACAAAGACCTGGCGTAATCAAATTTTAAAAAAGGGAATGGAAAAATGTAGCCTTTTATATTACATAACAACCTAAATGGGAAAAGAACTTGAAAAAGAGTAGATGCAGTGCATATGTATAACTGAATCATTTTGCTGTACACCTGAAATCATCACATTGTTAATCAACTATACTCCAATAATTAAAACGTTTTTAAATATAGCATTTTAAAACACACAAAAGAATTAATTCCATTTATTGTTTAAAAGTGTATATGAGTAAAGAAGTAAGTAAGTTAATGGGATAAAAAGCACCAAAATTAAGATAACAGATACTTCTAGTTCAGGGAAGGAGGATGACATGTTTGGAAGAAGAGAATGGGATCTTAAACTATATTAGTAATTGCTGCGGCCAGCACAGCAGGTAGGGAATCGAAAGTGGTCAATGCACAGTTTGGGAAAAAGAAACTAGAGACAGAATTGAAGTCTTAAAGATGGGACTGGGAGACTGAAGACCTCTTGGGTCAAGAGCCCCGTTCCTTGGAGCCACATCACTTTTATTTAGTGTTTTGGCAAGCAGAAAGTATCTTATGTTACCATAAAGTCCGCCTTCTGTGTCCCTGGTCATGTCTCCCATTTTATTGATTACTTTAAACTATCTTTGTTATTTTCTTGTGCAAGGGCTATCACCTAGCTGGAGGTCATAGACCTGAATATGCCTTGGGAAAACATCTTAGTGTGTGTACAAGCAGTGTTCTGAGCTTGCGCTGACCCGGCACTCCAAGGTCCACACTATGTTTTTCCTTAGCTTAGCAGGGTGTGACAACCCCAACTGATCAACCCGATGTACTTTTATTTGGGTGATGCTGTATTGCTATATTTTGCTTTTATTCTTTTCCCATGGCTATTTTCTCATGGCTTAGCCAGAGCAACAGGCGGCTGACTATTAACCCTGCAAGTAATGTGCTTTATTTTTTTTTATTTGAGTGATAGATATACAAATATTTGTTATATTATTATCTTGTTAAACATCTGAGAGTTTCTAATTTTTAAAAAGGTAAATAGAGCAAAAAATCAAAACCAGTGAAAGGTGTTTTCAGGTACTGGAGACACAGAACTAGAGAAACTACTCTTTTATATCTTTTTATTTTATTTTTCTCTTTTAATAAAAAAATGGGTGTACATGTGTTCATATGTACATCATGTATACATATCATTTTTAGTTTTCGGAACCAGAAAGCCCACGTTAAAATTGGTATTTTGTTTATAAGAAAGGAACCTGAAGTACTTCCCTGGCAGTCCAGTGATTAAGACTCCATGCTTTCAAAGCAGGAGGCTCTAGTTTGATCCCTGTCGGGAAACAGATACCACATGCCACATGGCTAAAAGATAATTAAATAAAATTAAAAGAAAAAAGAAACCTGAAAATTTGGCTTTGTCTATATTCAAGTTGTATCTAGCAGCTAAAGAACCTTTGATGGAAAACTAGACATGAAACATAATTGTGTGGTCATCTTCTAAAAACCAGCTCCATTTATTAAAAAAATTTTTTTTAATTAATTAATTTGGCTGTGCTGGATCGTAGTTGCAGCACACGGGGTCTTCAGTCTTTAGTTGCAGTATGTGGGATCTTTGGTTGCAGTGTGCGAAGTCTTAGTTGTGGCATCTGGGATCTAGATCTTTGATCAGGATCAAACCTCGGCCCCCTTCATTGTCAGCACCGAATCTTAGCCACTAGATCACCAGGGAAGTCCCTCAATTAACTTCTGGACAGCATAATTTCAGACCTTCTCTTGAGTTTCAGGCTTTTTGGAAGGGGTTTTGAAATTTTTGTTCTGTTTATTTATTTACTTTTGGGTGTGCTGGGTCTTCACTGCAGCATACTGGTTTTCTCTAGTTGCAGCACATGGGGGCTGCTTGTAGAGCACAGGCTCTGGAGTGTGCAGGCTCAGTAGCTGTGGCTCATGGGCTTCTCTAGTTGTGCCGTGAAGGCTTAGTTGCCTCATGGCATAGGGATCTTAGTTCCCTGACCAGGCATTGAACTTGAGTCCCCTGCATTGGAAGGTGAATTCTTAACCACCGGAGCACTTGGGAAGTCCCAAGTTAAGTTTTCTCAGCCATACAATAGGGATCTTAGTATTTACCCATAGGATTATGATGAGGTTCAAATGCTTACTTAGGTTTTTATGAGAATTCACTGAGATAATTCACATAAAGCTCTTAGTACACTACTGGTCACATCTAGTGAGGACTCAGTAGAAATGATTTATGTAACTTTGCAATCTGGATTACCTTTCAGTTATCTAAGTGTTACCTTCTTTAATGCTTTTTTTTTTTTTTTTAATATTTATTTTTATTTATTTACTTGGCTATACCAGGTCTTAGTTTTGGCATTTGGGATCTTTAGTTGCAGTATGTGGAATCTAGTTCCCTGACCAGGGATTGAACCCAGGCCCCCTGCATTAGGAGCACGGAGTCTTACCCGGTGGACCACCAGGAAAGTCGCAATGCTTATTCTTGAACTGCATGAATACTCACTTTTTTCTTTTTTTAGTATACAGCATAAGGTTTCATCAACAAGTGTTATTTTGCTTCAGACTTCTTGATGTGGCATGTTTATATTACAGCTTGTTTACAAAGTAAAATCAAATGATATATTGGAGAAACTAGCTTTGAGTTCTCTGGACACCAATGAGCAGACTAAATGGCAAAAACTTGTAAATGAAGCCAAGGAAAATCTACATAAAATCCAGGTATGTTTTCCCTGTTGTATACTGGAATATTCAGATTGATGGACTGATCTGCATTGTGTTGCCTTACCATGTCTGGCATTCATGCAACAGGATGATGAGTTTGTGATGAATTACTGCTTGGAGGCTCAGTGGATAACCTATGAAACCACCCATGAAATGCTAAATTATGCCAAAACCAGGGTAAGTTTTTCTAATGTTTGTTCATGTTAGTTTGTCTTATACAAAAGAAATAATTTCCAGAAAGCTGAATTGTTTTTATATCAGTTTTTAAAGTGCATTTTTAATATACATATTTTTTCCAAATGATGCCATTTTTTGCTATAGATTGTTCTTCTCACTGATCTTTGAATGAATACTGTTGCTAGTTAAATTCCTTAAAATCAAGGTGTAACATGGGCAAAATGTGAGCTGTTTTCATGCAATGCATTATTTTTAAGATATATAATTTCTTTATTCATCTCAGTTCAGTGCAATTTAATTTTTAAAAATGATTTTTTTACTTTAATTCACAGAATGGAGAACCTGACATAGCCAATATTCTAACTATGTTTCTTATTCATCTTAGCTTTTGAAGAAAGAAGATAAAACTGTTCTTGTCTATTCTGATGGCTTAAAAGAGGTAATTGCATTAGATTTATAGGTTAATTTGGGGATGAATGTACTAATAGAATATGCTTTTGAATTCAAGATAGGTCTGTACTTTTTCAAGAGCAAGTTACTTTAATACATTTTTCCATATTGCAAAATGGGATTAATAATAGTACTTAAGGGTTATTTTGAAATCAAATGAAATATTTCCTCTTAGGTATTTTTTTAGTGATTGCTACCTCAAATAATTATAAATTATGATAGTTATGATGGTGTCAAAAAATATATGTGTGTGTACATGTACATACAGATCTTCCTAGACTTATGATGGGGTTATGTCCTGACCAACCCATCATTAAGCTGAAAATATCATAAGTGAAAAATACATTTAAGGGACTTTCCTGGCAGTCCAGTGGTTAAGACTCCGTGCTCCCAATGCAGGGGGCACAGCTTCCATCCCTGCTCGGGGAACTAAGATCCTGCATGCCGCATGCAAATAAAGAAAAGTACGTATAATACACCCAACCAACTGAACATCGTAGTTTGGCTTCGCCTACGTTAAATGTGCTCAGAGACTTACATTAGCTAGAGTTGAGCAAAATCATCTGACTTAAGGCCTACTTTGTAATAAAGTGTCAAATAGCTCATGTAATTTATTGAATACTGTACTGAAAGTGAAAACACAAAATGGTTGAAAGGGTATCAGTTGTTTGGGATTATGAGGCTGAAGGGGAGCTACAGCTTCTTAATTCTTCCCAGCATAAGAAAGTATTGTCTTGTATATTGTCATTAACACAGGAAGAGATCCAAATTTGAAGTGTGGTTTCTATTGAATGCATATTGGTTTTCCACCATCATAAAGTCAAAAAATCTTAAGTTGAACCATTGCATGTCAGGGACCATCTATATAATTTTTAACTCTTATCTTAAAGTAAATGTTTAGTATAATCCAGCTAGGTTTTACCAGAAGGTCATATTTATAAATCAGTGGGAAAACTAATTGATTTTGAAAGACACTTTCCCTGCTAAGCTTTAGGCACTTCCTACATCATCCATTGGGATTGAAACATTTGGAAGGCAGATTTAAAGGCACAGTTCATATACAAATACTTTCCTCTTTGCAGTTTTATTGCAATGACTGTGACTGGAAATGTTTCCATCAGTCCAAGTTTTATGTTTTGTGTTAAATAAAGGCAGTCATATTTAGGGGTATTGACCTGTAATGCAGGATAAAAGGAAAATATGCGCAAGATTTCTAAAACAGAATGCCTAATTTTGGGTGTTATTTATTTTAATGTTACTGCACACAATATTCAGACTGTTGGGTTTATTTTTAGGTACTAAGGGCTCATGCAAAATTGACTACTTTTTATGGAGCATTTGGACCAGAAAAATTCAGGTGTGTACATTTGGACTGTCATAAAAGATACAGCAATGCTTTGTATGAATTTGTGTTTCTAGGGAGTGAATGATGGAAAATGTTATCCTCCCTGCTAAACTTTAGGCACTTCCTACCTCATCCAGGTAAGGCAGACCACCTTACCTGCCTCCTGAGAAATCCGTATGCAGGTCAAGAAGCAACAGTTAGAACCAGACATGGAACAACAGACTGGTTTCAAATTGGGAAAGGCGTCCTCAAGGCTGTATATTGTTACCCTGCTTATTTAACTTATGTGCAGAGTACATCATGTGAAATGCTGGGCTGGATGAAGCACAAGCTGGAATCAAGATTGCTGGGAGAAACATCAATAACCTCAGATGTGCAGATGACACCACTCTTATGGCAGAAAGTGAAGAAGAACTGAAGAGCCTCTTGATGAAAGTGAAAGAGTTGAGTGAAAAAATTGGCCTAAAACTCAACATTGAGAAAACTAAGATCATGGCATCCGGTCCCATCACTTCATGGAAAATAGATGGGGAAACAATGGTAACAGTTAGAGACTATTTTTTGGGAGCTCCAAAATCACTGTAGCCATGAAATTAAAAGACGCTTGCTCCTTGGAAGAAAAGCTATGACCAACCTAGACAGCATATTAAAAAGCAGAGACATTACTTTTCTGACAAAGGTCCGTCCAATTAAAGCTAAGGTTTTTCCAGTAGTCATGTATAGATGTGAGAGCTGGACTATAAAGAAAGCTGAGTGCCGAAGAATTGATGCTTTTGAATTGTGTTGTTGTTGAAGACTCTTGAGAGTCCCTTGGGCTGCAGGGAGATCAAACCAGTCAATCCTAAAGGAAATCAGTCCTGAGTATTCACTGGAAAGACTGATGCTGAAGCTGAAACTCCAGTACTTTGGCCATCTAATGTGAAGAACTGACTCATTGAAAAAGACCCTGTTGCTGGGAAAGACTGAAGGCAGGAGGAGAAGGAAGATGGCAGAAGATGAGACGGTTGGATGGCATCACTGACTCGACGGACATGAGTTTGAGCAAGCTATGGGAGTTGGTGATGGATAGGGAAGCCTGGCGTGCTACAGTCCATGGGGTTGCAAAGAGTCAGACGTGACTGAGCGACTGAACTGACATCATCCATTGGGTTTGAAACGTTTGGAAGGCAGATTTAAAGGCACGTACCTTTGGCCTTAGCAATTCATTTCTGGAAATTAATTCTATTAGATATACTAACGTGCACCAAGAAAGCATTTATAAATATGCAGTATAGCTACTTCAAACATAAGTTTATTTATCGTGATAAACTAACAATGAAGGAAGCTTTATTTTTTTCCTTGTGGCTCTTCAGTTATTCCAGTACTTATTAAACATTCCACCTTTTCAGTGCTAACTGAAAATGTTACCTTAATTACATATTAAAATTCTCATGTGTGTTTAAGTTTCTGGAATATAATTGTGTTCACTTGATCTCATCTCTATTCATTCACCAGTATCCAATAGTTTTAATTAATGTAGCTTTAAAGTGTCCTATTAACTGATAGACTAGTCTCACTATGCTTATTTTCCAGAATTTGGGGGATTACTCTTTTCTGTATGAAAGAGTCAGAATCAGCTTATTCAGTTTTTTAAAAATCTTATTTTTGTTGGATTTTTTATTATTTTTTAAATGGGAATGTGCTGAACCTAAGATCAATTTGGGGAGAACCACTATCTGCAATATCAAATCTTGATATTTAACGACAGTATGTGTCTTCCTTGGAGGAGGAAATGGCAACCCACTCCAGTATTCTTGCCTGGGTAATCCCATGGAGAGAGGAGCCTGGTGGGCTGCAGTCCATGGGATCACAAGAGTCGGACACAGCTTAGCAACTGAGCCCACACGCACATGTCTTCCTACTCATTCTATTCTTTTCTTATATTCCTGAGTGGTAGCTACTCAGTTGTCTTCATGTAGATTTTGTATACTTTATGTGAATTTTGTTCTTTCTTCCTACTATTATAAATGGAACTGTATCATATTCTCAAAAGAATATAGAAGCTATTGTTTTTTTAAAATTACTTTTAAATCAGTTACCTTATTGAACTCCTTTTTTTTTTTGCTTATAGTAATATTTCAGTTAATCTTGCTTTTTCCAAGTATATTATTATATATGCAAATAATGATAATTTTGCTTCATTTTTTCATTTCTTGCCCAGTTTCATTGACTGATACTTGTAGGACATTATTAAATAATGGTGGTAAACAGACATCCTTCTGTTAGTCCTGATGTTAGTGAAAATGCTTATTTTGTCTTATTTAATCATGACACAGGCTTGTAGAGTATTGTCTTTTTGTCATTTTAAGGAAGTATTCATCTTGTATTTCTGAGCTTTAATTAAGACTGGGTAGTCACTACAGCATTATTGATTATAGCAAAAGACTGGAAATAACCCTAAGGTTCACCTGTGGGGGGTCTAGTTAGATTATAGTAAATCCATGCCATGGAATCATATGTAGTCCTTAAAAAGAATAATAACTATATTTGCTCATTTGGTACAAGTGCCAAAATAATATTAAATGAATTTTTTCAAGTATAAACAGTATATATTAAAAATTCATTGAAATCATTCATTTAAAATTTAAAATGGTTGCTTGAATATGTAGTGATTATTTCAGAAAGGGTCTATAAGAAGAGCTGTGCCTTCTGGGGAGGGAAATACAGGAATTCTATAGGTCTGGATAAGAAGGAGACTAATTGTGTAATCTTTGGTATTTTTTTTTAACTCTGAGGAAAAAAACTAGTTAAAATGCATAATGATATCCACTTGTATAACCTTAATATATATTTTTAAACTATTAGCTTCTTTCCTCTTTTTGACTTTGCAGTGGTAGTTCTTGGATTGAATTTCTGAATAATGAAGATGACCTTAAGGATATTTTTTTACAGCTAAGAGAAGGAAACCTTGTTTGTGCACAGTACCTCTGGCTGAGACATCGGGTAATTTCTTTTGCATTTTTTTCTGAATGGCTTTATAGTTCCCTAGAGATGTTATTGAATCACTGTTGGAAACAAATGAGGTGGGAGGAATGACTGGGCAATGAGGCGTTTTCAGACTGTTTGATAAAATAGAGAAAACCGTCCTCTGATGATATTAACTCAGAGGAAATATGATGATAAAATAGGAACTTACGTTGTCTCATTACTCAGAGTCTAGTTGGGTCCTAAACTTAGCTCAAGAGGTAACATTCTATTAAACAGTTTATTGCCACAGTTTATTCACACCTTCTTTGTTAATGGTGGGGAAGGTAGTCATATTGCAGCTCAGATAGTGGTAAAGGGTTGCCTGTTACAGTTGCTGCTCTAAATCACCTGAATAATGATATAGGATATTAGGTCTGAAGAGCAGGATCTGGGTGTGAGGCTGTTAAAGACACATGCTTGTTAGGGCTTATGCTGTCACCTTCAGTTAAGTTTTCCTTAGAAAGGCATCTCTGCCAGTTCCTCTGCCTCGATTTATTAACTCGTACTCACTGCCGTGAGGTTTCATGGAATTTGGCTACCAACATGAATCATTTGCTTTAAGGGTCAATTAAATCAGTAAAATATTTCTTGAGATGACTTCCTAATAAGTCTTTCCCTCTTGGGAGGCTCTCAGTTTAAATTTATCAGATAAATCTTAGTTTCTCACTCTATGATTTAGGCAAACTTTGAAAGCAGATTTGATGTGAAAATGCTTGAGAACTTGCTCAACTCAATTTCTACACCAATCTCTCTGCAAAAGCTTTGTCCATGGCTTAAAAATGATGTGATCCCATTTGTGAGAAAGACTGTACCTGAAGGACAGGTAAGTTGCTGTCAGTGTTTCCACTCTGGATGATTCAATTTTATTTTTTACTTTATATGGTTAAAGATTAAGTCATGCTAACACCAGGTAGTTCATTTTAGTATCTCTTTTGAAAGATTATCATGGAGGTTTTAAATTATTTCAGTGATTATCTATTTGTACTTTATATGATGTATCTATTTCAGAAAATTCTTGCAAAATGGTTGGAGCAAGCAGCCAGGAACCTTGAATTAACTGATAAGGTAATACCAGTATACTTAGTAGTAAAGAGACATTTCAAGTACTCCCCATTTTGTTTTAAAAATAAAAACATTATTTTTAATGGTCTCTAATATTTTTTTAAAGGCAAACTGGCCAGAAAATGGGCTTCAACTGGCAGAGGTATTTTTTACAGCAGAAAATGAGTTGGGATTGGCATCCTCTTGGAGTTGGAGTTCCTTGGTATGATACAAAAAAGAAATTTTTAGTAATAAAACATTTGATTCTTTACCATCTGAGCCTCCAGAGAAGCCCAGTTAAAAAGTATTTAATTTATATTAAAAAGTTTGTCTCTGTAGTTAGACATATGTGCCTATTACATTTTCTTTCTGTGTGTTCTTTTGTTGTGTACATTTACAATCCACAAAAAGGAAAATCCTAATGTTTCTGTCACAACTTCAACCTGTTCTAATGCATTGTTTTTCTTTATTGAACCAAAGGGAAACAATATATAAACATACTCCTAAGTAGTCTAATTGGGATTTTATGCATTAGTAGCATTTCATAGTCCTTTAAAAGGGCAAAACTTAATACTGCATTAGGATTAGTTTTTTTGGAGAAGGAAATGGCAACCCACTCCAGTGTTCTTGCCTGGAGAATCCCAGGGACGGGGGAGCCTGGTGGGCTGCCGTCTATGGGGTTGCACAGTTGGGCACGACTGAAGCGACTTAGCATAGCATATACTATTAAGAATAAAATAAAAATTTTTTCTGTAGGTTGCAAGCAGTATATTGATATCATATAATCTTTATGTTATAATCTATAAAGTATATTGATCATTATATGTTTTTTCCACAAGAGAGCTTTTCCTCTTTTTCTTTTCCCTAATTGCCTTTTATCAATTGAAAATTCTGTTTCTTGTATATAGCTTTAGGAAATGTCATAGCTTTATATCTGGTTTTAATCTATAGCTTTACATCTATATGATCAGAACATTGAGGACCATCTAAATGATGTTTGTGTACCTAAGTATATTTGGGGTTCTGAAAAAATATTACACTGTATTAATAGTTTTTTCTATTTTTTTTTAAGAAAGAAAAATTTCAGATTTCTATTGGATTCTGATCTGTTAATTTGTACTAGTTAATTTTAGTTAGACTTATACAAAATTTAAAGGCATAAGTTACAGGTTTCCTCTTATTTGTCTTTCCCTCATACTTTTATTTCATATCCGTAACAACTTCAACATTTTTGTTTTACAAGGATAATCAAAACATGGAGGAAGTATGTCAGTTAAGGACTTTGGTAAATAACCTTCGAGAGTTAATCACACTGCATAGGAAATACAACTGCAAATTAGCCCTCTCTGATTTTGAGAAGGTAGGTAAAAGTCTAGATTTATCAGAATTATTTTACCACAGTCAACATGACTAGAGTTTGCATTTATGCCATCTTTATTTTGATATCCAGGAGGATACAACCACCATTGTATTCCGAATGTTTGATAAAGTGCTGGCCCCCGAGCTTATTCCTTCCATCTTCCAGAAATTCATAAGAGTTTACATGCATGAACATGACTTACAGGAGGAGGAACTTCTGCTTTTGTACATAGAGGTAGCTTCTTTTTTCCTGGATCCGTGCAGTGTGTCATTGTATTGAATGTTTAACTCTTTGAGGAATGTGGATACTTAACATTAGGATTTGTGCAGCATATTGTTGTTAAGAATGTGAGTTAACTCTGCTACTCATTGGCTGGTAACCTCGACACAATGGGATAATATTAGGACTTTCTGCAAATGGCTGTTGTGAAATAACAGAAGTGTGAACAAAGTTTTCTGCGCCATGTAAAAGTGAAGACCAAGGTTTTGGCAATTTTGCACTGTTGACCGTAGTTCATCATTCATGGCTAAGTACAAGTTTTTGGTTTTTTAAATATCCATAAAAGCTGTTTATCTGTATTTATTTATGTGTGTGTGGGTTGGTTTTGTTTCTTTGTTTTCTAGTGAGTTTTAAATTTAAACAAAATGTTTGTCTCATTTTAGGATTTACTGAAGAGATGTAGCTCAAAGTTCACCTCACTCTTTGATACAGCCTGGGAAGCAAAAGCCATGGCAGTAATAGGATGTTTATCTGACACAGATGTAAGTGAATAGTGATCATATAGGTTTTTTTTTGAGCATTGCATCCTTTCTTAAAAGTTTCTTTTTTCTGGTCACAAAAGCAGCAGATATTTTTCGCTGTTCACCTGAAACTGCCACAACATTGTTAGTTGGCTATATTCCCCAGTACAGAACAAAAGCTTAAAGTTTGAAAAAAATAAATATTAAAAAGCAAAACCAAGAAAAAGCAATACATATTTGTTAGAAAGAATTTATATAATATGAAAAAATAATAAAAAGAAAATAAAATCACAATCACCCATGATTCTTTTTTCTTGTGAAAATAAAAAGTGAAAAGTCTTCTCATTCCCACCTGCAGAAATACCACGTGGACATTTGAATGCATGTATTTCCAGCATTTCTATGGTCTTACAAACATACAGTTTTTAATATTTTTATCATATGCCTTTATTTTGACTTCACACTGTTTTTAGTCATTACTGTAAAATGTGAATAAAATCATAAAAAACCTTTTTAAACACAGAGACTGTAGAAAATAATGACTTAATATGTGTGAATTTTGGAAGAAATACATGGTTTTGCTGTCAGAAGATGACGTATTCTCAAGTTTCCATACAGCAGATGCAGGGCCCCTGCTGTAGATTGGGCAGCATCGTTAATTAGCATGAAACGTAAATCCGAGGGCTAGTCACTGTTGGTGCGTGTGTGTCTTTGTAGCTCATATTTGATGCTGTGCTCAAGATAATGTATGCCGCAGTGGTCCCCTGGAGTGCAGCTGTGGAGCAGCTGGTGAAACAGCACCTGGAGATGGACCATCCCAAGTAAGACTACAGTCTCCTGATCTACTTTTTTGGTGTGGGATAAACTATGTTTTGAGTTGAAATTAACATTTTTTTCTGTCCTTTACTGTGTCTCTTAGTATTTCATAACAGAGACAGTCCATGTTAATATCAATAAATTTACTTTTAGGGTCAAGCTGTTACAGGAAAGTTACAAACTAATGGAGATGAAAAAACTTTTACGAGGCTATGGAATAAGGGAGGTGAATCTCTTAAACAAGGAAATAATGGTAAGACCAATAATTGAAGAATCTTTTAACACCTTTGTTCCACTTCTAGAACACCACGGGAAATGTGACCGGGTTTTACATTCTTAAAGATTCATATACCTAGGTTCTTCACTACTTTCCTTTTCTTAGATAAGATGTTAACAGAGTGTTTGATTGGTTATTAAAACAGTAAAGACAACAGATAATTAAGGAGCTAAAGAAGCAGATTACATCATAATTTGTGTACTTTAAATATATATAATTTTTACTTATCAATTAAATCTCAAAGCTAAGGGGAACCAAAAAAAGTGAAAGGATTGTCATTAAATTCAGAATACAAATTGTGTTTTAATTCTTCATACAGTTTAGTTTTTGACTCATTGTTTTAATTACATAAACATGATTTCTGGGTTCTCTGTGAGATTTCATAACAAAGAAATATGAATTATATCTATTTCAGAGGGTGGTCAGATACATTCTCAAACAAGATGTCCCATCTTCTTTAGAAGATGCTTTGAAGGTGGCTGAAGCATATATGTTGCCTAAAGATGAAATCTACAGTCTAAGGATTATTGACCTGATTGATAGAGAACAGGTGTGAAAGTTTTATATTATTCTTACTTTTATCCATATATGGTTTCTTTGTTTTGAGTTTTTAAAGATTTAACTATCAAATTATACAAATAGACAAGCATTAAAGCAAAGTTATACCAACATTAGGCATTAGATTGGCCTCTATCTATAGTTTTTTTTTCTTTTAAAGTATTTTGTGAGTACCTAAAGAGCTTTCATGGGAGAAGGCAATGGCACCCCACTCCAGTACTCTTGCCTGGAACATCCCATGGATGGAGGAGCCTGGTAGGCTGCAGTCCATGGGGTCGTGAAGAGTCAGACATGACCCAGCGACTTCACTTTCACTTTTCACTTTCAAGCATTGGAGAAGGCAATGGCAACCCACTCCAGTGTTCTTGCCTGGAGAATCCCAAGATGGGGGAGCCTGGTGGGCTCCCGTCTATGGGGTCGCACAGAGTAGGACACAACTGAAGCGACTTAGCAGCAGCAGCAGCAGCAGCAGAAGCAAAGAGCTTTCATAGTCTTTGGTAGTTAACAAAATTTAGCTCATGTTTTATATATGCTATAGGACCCTTTGTTCCAAGAATAGGATGTGGGTTTATTTTTGTATTTTTAAGTGTCTTTATATAATTCTAAAACTATTCAGTTCAGTTCAGTTCAGTCGCTCAGTCGTGTCCGACTCTTTGCGACCCCATGAATCGCAGCACGCCAGGCCTCCCTGTCCATCACCAACTCCCGGAGTTCACTCAGACTCACGTCCATCGAGTCAGTGATGGCATCCAGCCATCTCATCCTCTGGCGTCCCCTTCTCCTCCTGCCCCCAATCCCTCCCAGCATCAGAGTCTTTTCCAATGAATCAACTCTTCCCATGAGGTGGCCAAAGTACTGGAGTTTCAGCTTTAGCATCATTCCTTCCAAAGAAATCCCAGGGCTGATCTCCTTCAGAATGGACTGCTTGGATCTCCTTGCAGTCCAAGGGACTCTCAAGAGTCTTCTCCAACACCACAGTTCAAAAGCATCAATTCTTTGGCGCTCAGCCTTCTTCACAGTTCAACTCTCACATCCATAATGACCACAGGAAAAACCATAGCCTTGACTAGACGGACCTTTGTTGGCAAAGTAATGTCTCTGCTTTTGAATATGCTATCTAGGTTGGTCATAACTTTCCTTCCAAGGAGTAAGCGTCTTTTAATTTCATGGCTGCAGTCACCATCTGCAGTGATTTTGGAGCCCAAAAAAATAAAGCCTGCCACTGTTTCCACTGTTTCCCCATCTATTTCCCATGAAGTAATGGGACCAGTTACCATGACCTTAGTTTTCTGAATGTTGAGCTTTAAGCCAACTTTTTCACTCTCCACTTTCATCAAGAGGCTTTTTAGTTCCTAAACTATTAGGCATACCCAAGAATTACAAAGGGTAGTATTTTAATTTTTTTGTTTTCTGTCATATGAAACAATTTTCAGATTTTTAAACCATGGAATCATAATCTGTTTTTCAAAATGATATCATTTCATCTTTAAGTAATAAAGTTAGGAGGTAAATCCAAATCATTCCTTGCCAGTACCAGCTGTTTTTTTCTTCCTTTCAAACTCTGACTGTAGGGTGAAGATTGTGTCCTTCTGTTGAGGTCTTTGCCTCTTGCTGAAGCTAAGAAAACTGCAGAAAGAGTAATCATATGGGCACGACTGGCTTTACAGGAAGAACCAGATACTTCTAATGAGGTGAGATTTTGACTAAATAAAATGAAGATAAATCCAGTTTTTATGGCTATTTATCAATAGGATAGAAAAGACAGACTCACAGATAAGAGTATTTGTCCTTCTCACTGCTACAGTGGCCTAATATGAAAATTCCTGTTTACTATGTCAAAAATTTATCATATAGAAATACAAACAAATATGACTGCCTTGGAGCAGTGCCTCTGGGCCCACACTGAGTAATCTAGGATCTGCAGATCAGAAGGAATAATTGAAGCACCTGTTGGACATAGAGTTTTCCCTAATGCCTTAAAGTGTAAACAATGTTTTACATTGCATGGGGCATAATCATTACTCTCAAGTAACATCAGCTGCAGAAACAATGTATATCTAATCTGAGAACAGAATCTTGAAACTTAGCAGTTACCAGAAAGCCAATTCAGGATAGACAGATAAGGAACCTAAAACCTAATTTATCCAGGGGAGTTGAGTTTTTTAAACCTTTGAAGATACTTACTTCCCAGTCATTCTCAGTGATTCACTTCCCTTCAATCTTTTTCTTTTTTTCCCATTGCAGCCTTTTTTTTTTTTTTAGAGGTGGAGGCTGCTCCTGGTCTTAGTTGCTGCATGTGGGATTTAGTTCCCCGACCAGGGGTCAAACCCAAGCCCCCTGCATTGGGAGCATAGACCACCAGAGAAGTCTCCACTGCAGTCATTCTTTTACCTTTAGGGAAATGATTTTTTAAAACACCTAAAATTTATTATCCTCTTACTGTTCACAGAAAAGCAGTGAACATCGTTGTGAAGGAGGCCCTGTTGTTAGCTCCTTACTGATTGAGTTTAGAAACTAAAATTTTAAAATTAGTGGCTTTCCCAAGAGTATTTGGAAAGTGGCAGCGCCTCACATAAAACTCTGTCTTCTCAATTACCAGCTTCAACTGCAACCCATGATCAAAATGTTTGAGTACTTCATATGAACCCGACCCTGACTAAGCCTTTTACATACATCATCTCTTTAAATTAAAGCTTTTCCCTTGTTGGTTTTTCTTATCTTAAAAAAAGAAAGTTTTTTTTTCTTTTTTGGTCTTGAGAATAATGATTATTTCTTAGACTTCTGATTTCTATACTAAACAAGTTCAATTCTTTTTAACTTTTCCAGAGAGCTTTATCCCAATGTTTTCTCAAATAAGTATAAGCTATTAAACAAAATCCAAATGCTTGTTAATTATAGTGTAACTGAAAGGTGATGTGGGAGATTTACATATTCTGTGATATCCCTAAATCATACATGAGAGAGTCCGTTTGGTATTTTTCATATTTAGCTTATATAGTATTCGTATATCATCCTTTCCTTGAGTGCCCAACTCCCTATAACACAGACCTCTCGATTGTTCAGCCATTTCTATGATTTATTCTGATTCTGTGCTTTTTATGTATTTGTTTATATATGCACTACCTCTACAATGGCAGATACAAGAAATGGACTTCATTTTGCATTTCTCTTTTTAGGACAAGGCCTGGAGACTGTCTGTAGCGAAAACATCAGTAGACATTCTTAAAATACTTTGCAACAGTCAGAAAGGTAGTTTCCATTTCTATTCCCTCACTTTGATATAGTTCTAAAACCGATCCTTTTCAGGAGCAGGTATCAGTGACATCTGCCATACTGGTGCACAGGCTCTGGTCATGTCTTTTTGTTTGTTTGGCTCAGACTGTATGTTTTCATGTTTGTAATATTTATTAATTTGACTGCGCCAGCTCTTTTTGCAGCATGTGGGATCTAGTTTCCTGACTAGGGACTGAACCCGTGCTTCCTGCATTGGGAGTGTGGAATCTTAGCCACTGGACCACCAATGAAATCCCCTGGTTGTCTTGTTTGATCCCACACATTTTTCTTCAGGAAAAGCCTTCCTTGCCTTATTCTTTTGATTAGCAGTGTAAGAGCAGAATTATCTAAGAGTAGCTCATCATTTGTGTATACTTCAGTGACTGTTTAACGCCAGGCTAGATTTCTCTGGTGCCTTGCACTGTTCACTCACATTGCTCACTTATCATTTGATTATGGCTGAGGAAAAAACCATTTAACCTTGAACTTAAAACAGTTAGCAAGGGACTTTCCCAGCAATCCAGTGGTTAAGACTCCACCTTCCGTGGAGAGAGGGCCCGAGTTTGATCCCCGGTCAGGGAACTAAGGTCCCATATGCCTTGAGGTGTGGCCAAAATTTTTGAAAAAATAAATGTACTATTTCCAACAAGAAAAGCTAGAACAGACAAATAATTACCAAAGTAACTTTCTTGGAGGGAAAAAATCTAGACTTTATTTCAGAAAAATTGCCATTTCTCATGTAACCAAAAAACTTCTTTTTTCTACTTTCAAAGAGAATACTTAGATTTCTTTTTTTTTAATTGGAGGACAATTGCTTTACAATGTTGTATGGTTTCTGCCATACGTCACCATGAATCAGCCATAGGTTTACTTATGTCCCCTCCCTCTTGAACCTCCCTCCCTAGATTTCTTTTTGTGCTTACTTAAATTGTCTTCTATCAGAATCTGAAAAGAACTACTGAAGATTTGAGAAAACCAAAGTGAATTAAAATTTTAGCTTTTAAAAATTCTGATAATATCAGAATTTGGATGTCTTCCATAACTTTTAAAAATTGAATTACAGATAATCTGCAGAAGAAAGATGAATGGGAAGAAACCTTGAAACAGTTTAAAACTGTTGCTAGCTTACAGGTAAGTTAAGCCATGTTGAACATTATTACCTGGCTAATCAGTGCATTTGGCATAAATGATCAGTTCCTCCTTAAGATTTTCTGCAGTAGCCTTCAGGAACTTTAGATATACTGGTTTTCCTTTTCTCTTTTTAAAAAAAGTAATTTTATTTATTCATTTACTTTTGGCTATGCTGAGTCTTCTTTGCTGTGCAGGATTTTTCTCTACTTTCCAGTTGCAGTGCTCAGGCTTCTCACTGTGGTGGCTTCTCTTGTTAGCAGCACATCAGATCAAATCAGTCGTTCAGTCGTATCCGACTCTTTGCAACCCCATGAATCCCAGCATGCCAGGCCTCCCTGTCCATCACCAACTCCCGGAGTTCAGTGAGACTCACGTCCATCAAGTCAGTGATGCCATCCAGCCATCTCATCCTCTGTCGTCCCCTTCTCCTCTTGCCCCCAATCCCTCCCAGCATCAGAGTCTTTTCCAATGAGTCAACCCTTCGCATGAGGTGGCCAAAGTACTGGAGTTTCAGCTTTAGCATCATTCCTTCCAAAGAAATCCCAGGGCTGATTTCCTTCAGAATGGACTGGTTGGATCTCCTTGCAGTCCAAGGGACTCTCAAGAGTCTTCTCCAACACCACAGTTCAAAAGCATCAGTTCTTCAGCGCTCAGCCTTCTTCACAGCCCAACTCTCGCTTCAGTAATTGTGGTGCAAAGGTTCAATAGTTGTGGTTCCTGGACTATAAATCATAGGCTCAATAGTTGTGGTGCCCAGGATTAGTTGCTCTGCCACTTCAATCCCGAACCAGGGATTGAACCTGTGTCTCCTGCATTGGGCAGGTAGATTCTTTACCACTGTCTGTTTTTTTTGGAAGCAGCTTTAATGCGATATAATTCACATACCATACATCTCATCCATTTGAAGTGTATGTATAATTCAGTAACTTCTTCGATGTACTGCATTACTGATTGTTTAAATCGTGGTAAAGTACATACAATGTAAAATTGGCCATTTTAACCATTTTTCAATACACAATTCAGTGGTGTTGACTCCACTCACAATGTTGTACAACCATCACCGGTGTCTGCTTTTTATCACCTCAAGCAGAAACTTTGCATCTGTTCAGCAATACAACTCCCCATTCCTCTCTTCCTGCAGCGCCCGGTAACCTCTAATCAACTTTTTATCTCTATGAATTTGCCTGTTCTAGAAATTTCATAAAAGTGGAATCATACAATATTTGTCCTTTTGTGTCTGACATTTTTTGCTTAGCATAATGTTTTCAAGGTTCATTCATGTTGTAGGATGTATAGCACTTCCTTCCTTCCTCTGAATAATATTCCACTGTACAGCTCTATCACATTTTTATTTATTTCTTGATGGCCATTCAGTTTGTTTTCACATTGAGGCTGTTGTGAATAATGCTGCATTGCACATGGATGTTCAAATATCTGTTAAGTTCCTGCCTTCAGTTCCTTTGGGTATATACCCGGGAGAGGAATTGCTGAGTCATATGGCAATTCTGTCTTGTTTTAACTTTTTAAGAAATGTTCTCTCTTTTTTGAACTAGTCAGTTGTTCCATGTAAGATTCTAACTGTTGATTCTTGACCCGAATACCCGTGTATAAGCGAAGAGGAACTAAAGAGTCTCTTGATGAAGGTGAAAGAGGAGAGTGAAAAAGCTGGCTTAAAATTCCGCATTAAAAAACTAAGGTCATGGCATCCGGTCCCATCACTTCATGTCAGATAGAAAGGGAAAAAGCAGAAGCAGTGACAGATTTTCTTTTCTTGGGCTCCAAAATCACTGCAGATGGTGACTGCGGCCATGAAATTAGAAGACAGTTGCTCCTTGGAAACCTAGGCAACGTATTAAGAAGCAGAGACATCACTTTTCTGACAAAGCTCTGTGTGGTCAAAGCTATGGTTTTTCCAGTAGTTGTGTAGAGATGTGAGAGCTGGACCATAAAGAAGGCTGAGTGACAAAGAATCGATGCTTTTGAATTGTGATGCTAGAGAAGACTCTTGATAGTCCCTTGGACTGCAAGGAGATCAGACCAGTCAATCCTAAAGAAAATTAACCCTGAATATTCAATGGAAGGACTGATGCTGAGGCTGAAGCTCCATTACTTTGGCCACCTGATACAAAGAGCTGACTCATTGGAAAAGACCCTGATGCTGGGAAAAATTGAAGGCAAGAGGAGAAGAGAGCAGAGGATGAGATAACATCACTGACTTAATGGACATGAACTTGAGTAAACTCCAGGAGACATTGGAGGAGAGAGAGGCCTGGCGTGCTGCAGTCCATGGCGTTGCAAAGAGTTGGACACGACTTTGTGACTAAATAACAACTCTCTTTTTAAACTATATTCTAGCAATCGTTTATGCCTTTTTAAAAAACCATTTTGATCTAAGGTATCTGTATAGATTATTTAATTCCAATGACCCTGAATGATGGCTAACAGTAGCCATCACTTACTCAGTTCTTACCATGTACTATACATGATTCCAGGGGCTTCTCATGTGCTATTTAATTGTCACAGTAGCTCCCCACGGAGGTTACTATTACCATTCTCCTTTATAGAGGAGGAAACTGAGAAACCACAGCGTTTCAAAATATTGTGAAAGAGAGCAAATTTTATGTAGAAACCAGTCCAAAAGATGACTATCTACTTCATGATCTCTACTTTTTTTCTATATAGTTTCATTCTAGGCAGTTTGCTTTTTCTTGAAAATTAATTTCTGTTTACTTTGAACGGATTAACTGTCTTCAGATGTGAAATTTGAAATTAACTTTATTTTGGCTCCAGGTCTTTCCTAATGTGAAAAGACTTTGTAAATAGAAAGGCTATCAGGGCTCACGGAAAAGTAGGAAATGGAGTACATACAAGGATCTCTTTGTGAAAGGTTGAAGTAAATACACTGGCAAATGTAACTCTCAACTGTTTTATCTCGAAGTATGGGAAGAAGAAATAACTTATCACAATTTATTGTACCACAGTTTCTCAAAGAATAGCCCATGGAATCCCAAGGGTCTCTGAGACCCTCTCAGGGAGTCCATGAGGTTAAAACTATATTTATAGCAAAAATAAGAAGTGATTTTTTCTTTCCAGCCATATTCTCTCATGAGGGTAGTGGGGTTTTCAGAAGCTTCATGCTGTGATAACATTGTCACTCTAAAGACTGATAGAATGTGCATTTTTATATGCCCATGTATTTAAAATTTTTCTGTTTAATTTCCAATACAGTAAATATTGATAGATATCTCATTAAAATTTGGGGGAGGGCCCTGTTTTGTTTTTGGTTATGCCGGGTCTTGGTTGCTGTGCAGACTTTCCTCTAGTTTCAGAGAGGAGGGATGCGCTCTAGTGGTGCTCAGGCTGCTCATGGTGCTGGCTTCTATTGTTGGGCTCTTGGGCATGCAGACATCAGTAGTTGCAGCTCCCGGGCCTAGTTGCTCCTCGGCCTGTGGGTTCTTCCCGAACCAGGGATCGAACCTGTCTCCTGCACTGGCAGGCAAATTCTTGAGCACTGAGCCACCAGGGAAGCCCCCCTCAATAGTTTTTAAGAGTATAAAGAGGTGCTGCACCCCTAAAGTTTGAGACCTTCCGTTTTAAACAATAGATGTCTTCATGTAAAGCACCCAGGAGTCAGGATAAGTTAACTTCTCCACATTCTTCTTACATTTGAGAATTGCAGATCTTTTAAAGCAACAGTTTTGATCTAAGCAAAGTCGTGTTTAGTTATGCTACTATTTGTGGAGCATTCCTTGTGCCAGGTGTAGTGGGGAGAGGCCAAGGATGCTGCTAAACAACCTTTTGTACCCAGACAGCCTCTGCAGGAAACAATTATCTGGCAGATAGAGAAACCCTGCTCCAAAGTGTGGTGTCAAATAAAAAAGTCCCCCTCACTGCCACTGCCTCTTGGTGCCCTTCCTTGGGCTTCAAGAGGACTTTTTCTATTGGGTTGGAAAAATAAATCCTAGTTCTGGAGTTAGAAGCCAACCAGGAGTTATTACAGAAAACAGCAAAGCTGGCTTCTTCACGCCGCCAGGGTGGAATTGCACAAACCTAATACTTAACCCCTTTCTCCTTCTGCTCAGGGTTAGGTTTAGAATTACTGAGAATTACTGTAGGTTTAGAATTACAACAGAATTGCTGAGCCAAATACACTCAGCAGTGCTGAAGTTAGGAAACCCTCCGTTAAAGTGATATTTTCCCCTGTCCCAACCTTTATATAAGTTACTTTTGAAATATAGAGACTTAAATTCTTAATTTACAAGGGAGAAAAGAGATTCATGACACACCAGTGATGTTCAGCCATGGATGAACTGAACCGACATGGGGCTTTGTCTCGCTTGCCTTATTGCAGGAGAACTTTGAGGTCTTTCTTTCATTTGAAGATTACAGCAAGAGTTCCCTGGTAGCAGAGCTCCGGGAGCAGCACATTAAAGCTCACCAAGTTGCACAGGCCAAACACAAACCCTGGAGGCCAGCAGAGCCCCGGGCCACTGAGGAGCAGAGGCTGAGCGCTGAGTCCAAGCTGCACCGACAGGCGCTGACCCTGCAGGTGTCCAGGCAACAGCTGGAAGCCGAGCTGACCTTGAGGGCCTTGAGCGATGGGAACGTGGAAGCTGCACTGAGAAAATGCAGGTGAGTTCTTAGTCCCCAGATCACACAGCTCATCAGAAAGGAACACCCACTTCATTTATTTCTTTGATGATAAGGATAGGGCTGGTGGTAAGTCAGAAAGAGAAATACAAATACCGTATATTAACACATATATGTGGAATCTGAAAAAAATTGGTATAGATGATCTTATTTACAAAGCAAAACTAGAGATACAGACGTAGAGAACAAACATATGGACCCCAAGGGGAATGGGGGAGGGGGCTGAATTGGGAGATTGAGATGACACATATATACTATTGATGCTATGTGTGAAATAGATAGCTAATGGGAACCTACTGTATAGCCCAGAGAACTCTGCTTTGTGGTGACCTAAACAGGAGGGAAATCAGAAAAAAGAAAAAAGTATATGTATGTATATATACTCTTATATATATACAAGAGTATATGTATGTATATATAAAGAGGATATATGTATGTATACATATAGTTGATTGACTTTGCTGCACAACAGAAACTAATACGACATTGTAAAGCAACTATAATCAACAATTTTTTTTAAGCTATAAGCCTAATTTTCAATAAGCAATAAAAAATTTAAAAAGATACGTAGGGCTGGTGACCCTTTCACTTCCATAGAAATGATTCTTGGTTTCTCACCCTAAGAGCCTGTCTTGGTTGCCTGAGTCAGAAAGAGGGAGCGTAGAAGTCTAGTAACTGACCCCCCAAGTATCTGAACGGTTCAGATAACTGAACCATTGAGTATAGGTCATCTTGCACTACAACAGTACCCCAAGCAAGTTTTCACTGTGTACTGTGAAAGCATTTAAAGACATTGTACATGTTGGTAGTGATTATATATTAGTCTGAGTAAGGCAAACACATCTGTTTCCCACGTGAGTGTTCTAACTTCTGACGCTTGCTTTCTTCTAAAGGGACTTGTTTAAATATCACTGCAACACCGACACTGGGCAGTTCCTGTTCCTGATGTGTCAGAAGCTGTGTCACATGTTGGCCAGTGGCGTTCCAATGACAGTACCTGTGGGTCTAAATCTTCCCTCCGAGATACACGACCTTGCATGCCAGGCTGCCACCATCTGCAGTCCAGGTGACAAGATTTATAATCTACATAGTTTTATGTTCTCTGCTTCATTCCATTTTTGTCTAGCTAATGCTGTCCCCTTACAATTGGACATGTGAAGGTATGGAGTGATCGTTACCCCCTTTCACAAAGGGACACTTATAATTGAATCTCTGTGGGGATTACTATTTTAAAATATTTCCAAAGTTAGCAATGTCATTTTTTTTTTAATATTTATTTCTCTATTTGGCTGTGCCAGGTCTTAGTTGTAACAAGCGGAGTCTTTAGTTGCAGCGTGTGAGATCTAGTTCTCTGACCAGGGATCGAACCCAGGCCCCCTGCATTGGGAGTGCAGAGGCTGAGCCTCTGGACCACCAGAGAAGTCCCAACAATGTCATTTCTGACTGTTGACAATACTCACTTTCAGGGGATGGTGAAATTCCTTGCCTCCCCATATCTGATCTTACTTTCCAGTCAAGCTTAAGAAAAATATTGACCTGTATTATTTAGGGTAGTCAAAGCTATGTGAAAACCTTTCTCTCTACTTTGTGGCCTGTCTTAGAATTTTGAATGGTAATTATTAAAAAGATTTGTTGTTGTTGTTGTTATTCTAAACACATGAAATAATAGTTTAATGATTTTTCTCCACTTTCAGATTTTGTGCTGGATGCCTTAGAACTCTGTAAATATACTTTGATGGCAGTAGAGCTTTCCAGACAGTGCCAAATGGATGATTGTGGAATTCTCACGAAAGTAAATTGCTTTGAATTTCTTTCCCTTAAACAAAACCCCAGCCCAATCCATTATATACCACTTTTAAATTATTTGCATAGTTTATAAAAATACTGAATCAACCTCTTATATTTTCTTACTCTATACCAGAGAACTACTTAAGGACATGAGACCACTTCTCTTTTCTAGTCACATTTATTGGCTTTAATTTGCATTCTTTTGAAACAGTGGGCCTCAAACAAGGCATCTCTGGACATTGTCCAGAGTAACTATTTAATTTTTTTTTCTTTGGCCTCACAGTTTGTGGGATCATCCCTGACCACGAATGGTACCCAGACCCCCACAGTGAACACACCAAATCGTGACCACTGGACTGCCAGGAAATTCCCTGAGCAATAATTTAACTTAAAGCAGCATTATTTTAAGCCCTTGACCAGAAGAAACAGACTTTATAGTCTGGCTAAAATTACATTTGGCTCTAATAGATCTGATTCTGGATTCTACTCAGTGAAGAGGGTATCTGTGTCCCACAGTGTCCTTATCTATGTGTTTTCTGTACACTTTGATATTTAGACTTCTTTCGGAACTCATAAAGATCCATATGAGGAATGGTCTTACTGTGACTTCTTCAGTGAAGATGGAATAGTTCTTGAGTCACAGATGGTGCTCCCTGTCATCTATGAATTGATTTCGTCACTTGTACCTCTGGCTGGTAATTCTCATCTGTGTAATATCTTTTTCCTGTGTATTTCTGGGTTTGGAACTGGAACTACTCACAGTAGCATGGATGAATCAATTGTAGGCATGAGTGTGTGTGTGCTAAGTTGCTTCAGTCATATCCAACTCTATGTGACCCTGTGGACAGTAGCCTGCCAGGCTCCTCTGTCCATGGGATTCTCCAGGCAAGAATGTTAGAGTGGGTCGCTGTGCTCTTCTCCATATTACAGGCATAATGCTGAACAAATGAAGCAAGGAATAAAAGAATACATATTGTATTATTTCATTTATGTAAAAAACAGGCTATAAGGCGGCCATGCTGTTGGAAATGAGGATAGTGGTTACTCTTGGGGGGTTGACCAGAAGGAGACAAGGGGGCGGTTTCTGGGAGCTCTTAGTGTTCTGTTTCTTGGTCTGGATGTACACTTTTCTGTGTATTTTTCTGTATGTATACTTGGGTTTTTTATTTTTTAAGTAGCAGATTGCTTTAGAATGTTATTTGATAAGAGCACAATATTAAAGTATCCCTGGGACTATGTGTTCTATGAAAGAGTTATTGAATTTATTCTGTTTTGTAGAAAGCAAGAGATATCCCTTGGATTCTGTGAGTTTACCATACTGCTTCACCAGTGAAGGTATATGGCATCAAACATGTATAACCACTGTTTCCCTTTTGTAAATTTGCCAGTACAGAAAGTTCTTTAAATCCTGGATATGAACCTGATACAATGTCCTCATTTCTTAGTTACTACTGTTACATTGTTACTCTTCCAAACAGTCAGGAGAGTGGGTCATTTGGCTTATCTATTGTTAACTTTTGTGAATCTGTTCTACATTTTGGTCTTCCAAGTGGAGAAGTGGTTTTCTTCAGCTCATGACTTAAAGCATCTCAGAATAAGCAAGTTAAAATCAAAGTACCTCCATACCCATGTACTTAACTATGTTCCGGTTTCAATCAGACCTCTTGTTAACTCTCATTTACTAACTTTGAGAACCAATTCTATGACTATTCTGTGCATTGAAGAAGTAGACCGTCCCAGAAGACAGTTTCCAAATATGGTCTTTGTTTAAAAAAAAAAATCTAAAGATTAAAATACTTTTATTCAAGTAAAATTCTTTTTTATCATTTCACAGGAGACAGCCTAATGTTACCTGTTATCAATTCCATCTCTGCCTTGCTTCAGAACCTTCAGGAATCTAGCCAGTGGGAACTGGCCCTAAAATTTGTGATTGGTTCCTTTGGTGCCTGCCTTCAGCACTCTGTGTCAAGCTTCATGAATGCCAGTTTGAGCGAAAAGGTATTATTTCGAGAACAAATATGTTCAGTTAGCAAGAATATAAATACAAAAGCACTGTTAAACAAAGAAATTGGGAGCCCACATTTTCCCATTTGGCTTTGTAGTGAGGAAATGGATTATTTGCCAGGTTTAGGAAACATCTGTTGAACATCTACAAAAATGTATACTTGATTTTATCGGAAATTGTCCATCTGCTCTTTGTTTTTACTGTGGCCCAAACTATTGTAATTATTACAACATTATGAAAAGACTGTAGAAGACAAGCTATCTATTGATAACTTGCTTATGAAGCTGGTCTCAGAAGGAATTGCATTCATTTCTACTACGCTATTGATATTTACTAAATGTGAGTTTTTCTTTTTTTAAAAAAAAACAGCTTTATTGAAATATAGCTTTCAAAATTAAAATGCACGTATTTTAAGTATGTCAACCAATGTATTTTCACCTTGTTGCCAACACTATAATCAAGGTACAGAGTATTTTAAAAGGTTCTATTTTTGTCCTTTCCCAGTTAATTCCCCTTCACGTCCCAGCTTTCTGTCATTATAGATTAAATGACAGTGCTGTTTGCATATGATGGTGAATTTTCAAAGTTCCTTAATATTTAAGAAAAGTTTTCAAAATGCTCATAGAAATGGACCTGAGGATTCTTTTTTTTTTTTTTTTTTTAAGTTGTTTGAAGAGGCCCCTTTAGTTAAATCCAGGCACGTTGTTATGGAATTGAAAGAGAAAGCTGTTATGTTTATCAGGGGAAATGCCACCACACTCTTGTACAAAGTGAGTATTTGTTTGTGCTAAGTTCCTCTCCCTCCCCACTGCCCCACCCTGATTGCTTCTGCAGGTAAGTGTGCTCTGTCACATAGAACTTGCTAGAGTTGCTTTCCTTAAATTTGTAATAGTGATAAAAGACATGAAATCTAAGCAGCAAGTCGGAACTATTTTACTATAAATAACTTTTTGTGCAACGCTTGTTCTTTCTTAGTCTGAAATTAAATTTAGTGGCAAATCAGCTGTTAGAGACCGAGTTCTGTTTTAATTGTGAGGAACTTGCTTCTCCAGGTGCTTTCTCCCTACAGGTATTTAATTGTCGCCTGGTGGATCTCGACTTGGCACTGGGGTACTGCACTCTCTTACCGCAAAAAGAAGTCTTTGAGAATCTCTGGAAGCTCACAGATAAAGCATGGCAGAATTACGACAAAATATTGGTATGACTTAAGGAGGCACACCTTCGGTTCCTGAAGAATTAAAGATTTAGCGAAAGAAATAAAACTGGTTTGCCACCAGATTTTCAAGATTTAGCAGAAGAAGCATCAAGCTAACTCACATGGTTTCTATTAGCTTTTCCCTAACTAGTGACACACCAGAGATTGCATATGCAGGTCCTAAGCATTGCTCAACCCAGGGAATTGTATTTTTTTTTCTTAAATCTGTATGCAGCCACAGAACCTCACTGCATATTCTTACTCTAGTGTATTTGAAACCTTAAATTCACGGGCCAGTTCTTTTTCAAAGGACAAGTTTAATGGATGCGAAACTTGTCTTTAATATTTGTTTTAAAATTTGCCCTTTGTGGCAATTTTACTTGTAGGATAGCTCAAATTGGGCCTTTTCTTATGAAAGAAATCCAGACTAAATTTATGGCATCACACTAAAAGCCAAATCACTGAAGTAATTATTACCTAAGTGTAAGTAATGATGGTTTACAAAGCAACATGTAACATTCCAACTGTTACCATAAAGAAAGACTGAAGATTATGGTTTTTATTGTTGAGTTCTGCATAAAAAAGCATTAAAACATTGTCTATTTGCAACTGAATTTTAGTTCTATTTTAACTTTTTAGGCAATATCTCTGGTGGGCTCTCAGTTGGCCAGTCTCTGTCAGGAAACAGAAACGAAGTTTAAGTTCTGTGAACTCAGTACTGATGCCCGGTGGGGTATTCGTCTTAGTAAACTTGGTGTGAGTATTCTTCAAGTGCTGTGAAGTTTCATCCATTCTGATAATTACCCAGTTGAAAAATGTGAAACAAAGGACTCGTTGTCCTTTCCTTTTGGAGAGGTTGCTCATACTCGTGCTCAGTGACTTTAGTTGTGTCCAAGTCTTTCGCAACCCCATGGACCATAGCCCACCAGGCTCCTCTCCTCTGTCCATGGGATTTTTCCAGCAAGAATACTGGAGTGGGTTGCCGTGCCCTTCTCCAGGGGATCTTCCCCACCCAGGGACTGAGCCCATGTCTCCTGCTTTGCAGTCCGATTCTTTACCAGTGAGCCACCAGGGAAGCCCGTTGGAGAGGTTATATGTAAATATAAACTGTGGCACATAAGTTTTAGGTAAATAAAGTACCCTCATTTTCAATCTCAAAGCAATAAGGACCTTTTGCCTCATTTTCGTTTTGCTCTATTTTTAAGTAAATTAGAAGCTTGATATTTCATCTACTAAGCCTTCTCATTAGGAATGTATCTAGTATTAATTGACATTTAAAGCTATTCCAGGCCTGCCCTTTAACCTCATACTTTATTGTGTGTTGGTAGGTTAAAGATAATATAGGTAAATGTAAATACAGGTATACTAAGCTTCAGCAACTCCTCCCAGGGAGTAGTAAGTGGCCCTTGTTTTTCAATTTGCAAAAACAAAATCCTGTTTTCTTTACTATGAATGTAAAGCATTTTATTTTATTTGCAGATAGTTGGCTTCTCAGGAATGAAACCACTGTAGAATGTATTTTGAATATGTATTTTGAAGCCTCATTCCTATTCCAGAATGGGACTGTTTGTTGCCAACTGCCATACTTTAGTGATGAATTGCCAGGGGTTAGTATGACTGAGATTTTGCACCTGAAATTTCAGAGTGATGCTCAACTTGAACACAGCTAAAGTCACTGAGCACGAGCATGAGCAGCCTCTCCGAAAGGAAAGGACAATGAGTCCTTTGTTTCCAATGTAAAAGTTGAAGGAGCTATAGAAAAATGTTTCTCTATAAAAGTGGACAGTGAAAGGGCACGGCACGATGGTACCCTTGTTCTGATACATTTCAGTTTAGCAGGTTTTTTCTTTTGCTCTTTTTATTTCCAGATTTCTTTCCAGCCAGTTTTCAGGCAACATTTTCTCACCAAGAACGACCTCATCAAAGCTCTCGTAAAGAATATAGATATGGACACAAGCATCATTCTGGAATATTGCAGGTAATTCTTTAAATCTCAATGGTATTTTTGCTATTAGCGTAACAAACTGGTAATCCTAATGAAAGAACACAGTGATTAACAATGATTATGACACATGACCCATGACTTATGATGTTTTCTTTTGCTCAACCCCACACTGAGTAAATCCAAACCAGATTAAATTCTCTTATATATCACCTTTTAAATTCACTGTTTAGTGTTTTCGCAGCTTGCCTCATGATAAGCATCACCTAGGGCCCTTAGTTAAAAATATAGATTCCTGGGTCCCTCTGTTGGTTCTGATTCAGCTGATCTGAGGCCCAGGAATCTGGTCTTAATATGTGTTCCAGAATCCAGACCATTTACATGATCAGAGAAGCTTGGGATATTCTTCCAAGCGAGTAAACTTCTGTATCAGATCAACTTAGGGGCTCAAAGTAATCTTAAAATTGGTGGAAAGTATGATTTAGGGAGAATTTTTTTTAAAAATAACTTAAAAAATCTAAGACTAAATGTTATTTATAGATACAGTTTAGTGTAATGAGAACAGTCAAACGATTTGTAATTTACATTTGAGTTTTATCTGTCTGATAAATTTAGGTACTAAATCTGTTGGCTTATTATTAGTTTCAAAGTGGTTTTCCACACATCATCTCATTTCATTTTTATTGTATATTATCACCAATTTATGTATGAGTGAACATACCCCTCTCAGGTGCCCTGCGCAGGGTTAGATAATAAGTGATCATTTCTAAAATACCACGGATGCCGTAACCCTCACCCAGTTTGTGACAGGTGAGTGGAATCTTGAGTTCTTGATAGTGAGACTGCTGAGCGCCCTTCCTCACCAGACAGGGATCTAGTTCTTTGTCCTTGTGGATGGTGGGGAGTATTGTCCCCGGCTGTCACCATCCTGGACTTGCAAGTCAGGAACTGGAGGCTACTCATAGCTCTGAGGAGCTCTGATTTACCTGTACTCCGATGTAACGAAACTCGGCCATTCTTGTTTGGACTGCTGCAAAGCCAGAACGAGGTACACACACTCCCTCTTCTTTTTAAACTGAAACTGGGAGATTTTTGCCTGTTGTTTTCTGGTATTGACCTCTTTTGTGAAATTTAAAGAGCTCTAATTTTGTCAGGCTCATTTCACCATCTTTATGCTCACATGGTGTTGGTGATTTTTCTTTGGTTGACAGTGACTCTTTTGCCTCAGGCAGCCCCACTGAATAAATTTAGATGACCTTTAGAATTTCAGGGAATGACTTTAAAATTGTTGTATGTAAACCTGAGTTTTCTGCGAGAAGCTCTGTCTAGAAAGATGTGCATTCTGGGAGATTCATGTGTAACTGAATACTATTTCAGCACGTTTCAGCTGGATGCTGATGCGGCCCTTCAGCTGTTCATTGAAACACTCCTCCACAACACGAATGCCAGCCAGAGCCAGGGAGACGTGAGCACAGGATCCACAAAGCAGCAGCGTTCCAAACTCCTGGCCAAAGCCCTCGAAATGGTTCCTTTACTGACGAGCACAAAAGATTTGGTCATCAGTCTTAGTGGAATACTGCATAAGGTAGATGAATGGTGAAATGAATGCATCGGGTCATTTCAAACAGCCCTCCTACTCTTAACTAATCAGATATATATGGTAACCAATTGGAAAAGTAAGTCCTATATTTTTTTGTAAAGTATTTTCAGAAAATTTTAGATTTCTGTATTCTTATTATAATTTAATATAGCACTTTTCCTTTTTCCCCCCCCAAAATAAAAATAGCCATTTTTTCCAGACTTTTAAAAATAGCACACATTCTTTGAAAAAAATCAAACTACAGAGAAGGGTATAAATCAAAAAGTAAATTTCCCTATAATCCCACTCCTATAGATAAAAAGTTAATAGTTCAGTAGATATCTTAGATCTTAGACTAAATATACTATCCTTTTACTCTCTTTTTCTCATTTAACATATTTTACATGTCAATAAATAGACATCTCTCCCATTTTTGGTAGATAATGTATTTATTATTCCACTATGTGGATGAAACATCCTGTGTTTAACCAGGCTTTTATGAATGGACTTTTACATTGTTTGCAAATTTTAATTACTCTAAGTTGTTACAAGGAATATCTTCATACACACATATTTGTGCTCTTGTCTTTTTTTTTTTTTTTTTTAGGGGCTCTTCTGAGAATTGGAACTTTGAGGTCAGGGGGTAGTTTGATGGGGGAATGAAGGTGGATGGATGGGGAAATAAAATCATGCCTACAAGAAATACTTCAGTTAAAGTTTTGTCTGTAATTCAGCCAAAAATAATATAGGCTAGCTCAAAATTTATAGGTACTATAGAAATCATCTTCTCACTTTGTTCAGTGTTATTATTCATGTGAATTTAGTTGCCATTTAAATTGTTTTTTTTAAGTAATGGTATGTGGGCAGAAACGGAACAAAGGAAATATTTCCTTTCTTTTTATAAGCATATATAGATACCACCCAGCTAGTTTTTGTAGCTTGTATGTGATTATAGCTGGAATGAAGTCCTTTGAAAAGGTTTTACTTGGAGGCCCACACTTTTAATTATGTCATTTCCAAAAAAAAGGTCGGTTTTATTCTGTTCTAATTTTCTCATCGTAAAAGACAGAAATAGAATTTTAATTTAAAAATCTTATAAAATTGTAAAATTTTGATATGTTTATTTTTCTAGGTTTTTAGTCCCTTAAGAACATTTTTCTTTATTCAACCAACTTTGCCTCATTTCCAGATGTTTTAAAGCACATGTGTTTATTCTAAGAGTTGATTTTAGAGATAAGAAAATGTTAGTTCATTTTTTAAAAGAATAATCTAATACGGTAATGCACTGAGGTGTTATATTTGTAATCTGTGCCAATGAACATAACTAGCAACATCAACCAGCCTGGCAACATCTTCAGTTTTGATGTATTTTTGTTTTTATGCAGTTGGATCCCTATGACTATGAGATGATTGAAGTCGTCTTGAAAGTCATAGAAAGAGCTGATGAGAAGATAACCAACATTAATATTAATCAGGTATAACAAATATATCATAGATTTTAAAGTTATGTTTTTAATTTAGATCATTTTTAAAAATTAATGTTATTTAGTGTCTTTCTGAACTGTTCTCTGAGCTCCCTTGAAACTGTACATTTTTTTTTTTTACTCTATTTCCTTTTCTTTAAAGGGATACAGAGTAAAAAGAGTTTTTTATTCTCCATGTTTTATCTTATTTTATTTTTTGGCCACGCCTCTGGCATGTAGGATCTTAGTTCCCCAACCTGGAATTGACTCTGCACCCCTTGCATTGGAAGTCCAGAGTCTAGTACAAAGTCTTAACCACCAGAGAAGTCCCCTCTCCATGTTCTATCTTAATCCAGTTTTTGTCCTACTGAGGCAATTTAAAACTCGCCAAAAGTACAAAGCCACTAAAAGACTGATATAGAAGAATTAAGGCAAAAATATTTGTCATCTGGCAAAAAAATCCCAAAGCGTGTAAGACCCAGAATCAGATTTAGCTTTCTATATTAGGTAGGTCCTGGACTCAATTCTATTTGAGTTCTTGCAGTAGCTTACTGGGCTTCCTCCCTGGTGACTCAGATGGTAAAGAATCTGCCTGCAGTGCAGGAGACCCAGGTTCAGTCCCTGAGTTGGGAAGATTCTCTGGAGAAGGGAATGGCTACGCACTCTAGCATTCTTGCCTGGAGAGACCCATGGACAGAGGAGCCCGAGAGCTACAGTTCCCGGGGTCTCAGAGTGGGACACGACTGAGCAACTAACACTTTTTAGTAACTTCCTATTCTTTTACATATTTTGGTCATGGGAGCTTATATATTTTCTTAAATTAGCTTTTAAAAATCAAAAGAAAATGGGTTGATTTAAAAAGTAGTACAAGCCCCAAGGATTTCCCAGGCATTCCAGTGGTTAGGATGCAGCACTTTCACTGCCAGGGTTCAATTCCTGGTTGGGGAGCTAAGATCCTACAAGCCTTTGCTGCTGCTGCTGCTGCGTTGCTTCAGTCGTGTCCGACTCTGTGCGACCCCATAGACGGCAGCCCACCAGGCTCCCCCGTCCCTGGGATTCTCCAGGCAAGAACACTGGAGTGGGTTGCCATTTCCTTCTCCAATGCATGAGAGTGAAAAGTGAAAGTGAAGTCGCTCAGTCGTGTCCGACTCTTCACGACCCCATGGACTGCAGCCCACCAGGCTCCTCTGTCCATGGGATTTTCCAGGCAAGGGTACTGGAGTGGGGTGCCATTGCCTTCTCTGTACAAGCCTTTAGGTATAGCCAAAAAAAAAAAGTTATATGAGCCCCAAAAATATAAGATATAAATTTAAAAGAAGATGCATGTGTGCACAGTTGCTCAGTCGTGTCCAACTTTTTGTGACCCCATGTAGTATAACCCACCAGGCTCCTCTGTCCTTGGGATTTTTCAGGCAAGAATACTAGAGTGGTTTACCATTTCCTTCTCCAGCAGATTTTCCTGACCCAGGGATCAAACCCGTGTCTCCTGCATTATCAGGCACATTCCTTATCACTGAGCCACCTGGGAAGCTACAGAAGCCCTAAGAGAGGACATAGAGGATTCATTTTAGATCTACTGCCTATGTACTTAAAGTGAAATCGAGTATTTTTTTTTTTTTTTTGAAATCGAGTATTTTTAAGATACATCTAAAACTATTTGAAGAGAGTATAGAGAACTTCGAACTCTAGAGTATAAGACATCCCACCAGCAACAGTGTTGCTGTGGTTTAATTTCCAGTGGAAATTAGTGTAATTTCTTTAATAATCACAAAATTTATGGTTTAGAAGACTAGTATAATAGTTTTAAAGGTAAAACTACAAAAGGTTTTGATCATCTTTATGAGGAGAGACTGTCCCAGGAATCCTGTGATGGTATAGAATTAGACATAAAATGCTTAACGATTAGTTTAATCTCACAGGGAAAAACCTTTTTATTTTAATACAGGCACTAAGTCTTCTGAAACACTTGAAGTCATACAGAAGAATTTCTCCCCCAGTGGACCTAGAACATCAGTATATGTTGGAGCACGTCATAACTTTGCCATCAGCTGCCCAAACCAGACTGCCTTTTCACCTAATATTCTTTGGCACAGCACAGAGCTTCTGGAAAATTCTCTGTATGTTCATTAACCTCTTTTGAATTGTCCTGAATAGCCAAAACCTTTTCCATAGGTAAATCATACAATCTTTGTTTCCTTTCCAGCTACAGAACTCAGTGAAGAATCCTTCCCAACCTTGCTCTTAGTTTCCAAATTAATGAAGGTAATGGGTTACAACCGTGAAAGTCGTATCTTTGTTCTGTGATTCTTTCAGCCCCTCTGCAGAAAAATTTATGTAAAGCCCATAAAAGTGAGCATATAAGTCAGTCATATAACTTTTCCCTTCTTTGAAGTTCTCTTTGGACACTCTGTATGTGTCTACAGCCAAACACGTTTTTGAAAAAAAGCTGAAGCCCAAGCTCCTGCAGTTAACACAGGGTAAATCCTCAACACTGATTAACAAGGAGATAGCCAAGATCACGCAAACCATCGAATCCTACCTGTTGTCCATAGTTAACCCAGAGTGGGCCGTAGCCATCGCCATCAGTCTTGCCCAGGATGTCCCAGAAGGTATGGATTCTTCTTTTAATTGAGCTTCAAATGGTTGGCTGTGTTGTTTTCGTAACTTGTTAAAAAAAAAAAAAAAATGATGCTCCTTTCATTTCCTTCTGTTTCTTTTAAGGAGAAGAAGTATGATAGCTTAGAAATGTATGGGACTCCACTGGCAGTCCAATGGTTAAGATTCCATGCTTCCAGTGCAGTGGGAGGAGTTCGGTCCCTGGTCAGGGAGTTAAGATCCCACATACATGTTGCATGGCATGGCTAAAAAACTTTTTTTTATAAAAGTAAAGAAATATATTTGCCCCCCTGTCCTCACTTGTAGCACTGTCATATGTTAAAGAGGCACCAGTGAGGGGACTTCCCTGGTGGTCCAGTGGCTCGGACTGTGCTCCCAGTGGCAGGGGGTCTGGGTTCAATCCCTGGTCAAGGAACTAAGAGCCCACATGCTGCAACTAAGAGTTCAAACGCCACAACTAAAGATTCTGCCTGCCACAAGTAAGACTTGGAGCAGCTAAATAAATACATTAAAAAAGAAGAGGCACCAGTGAACTAAGTAAGATGCAGTGTTGCTTGCTTGGCGCTCAGTGCCAGAGGCACTGCCTAACTTGAGTATAAACTCATACTCTCTCATGTCTAATCATACGTACTTTCTGTAACGAAACCTTAGACACTGTCTCATGGTCAAACAGGTATACAAACACTTAAATAACTTATGAGTTATATAACACTTATATAAACTTGCCGTGTTTTCAGTTGTAACAAAAGTTGAAAATAAGTAATTTTTCTAAATGCTCATTTGTCAAAAACTGGTTAAAAAAAATAAAGGGTATTCATAGAATAGAGTACTGTGTAGGTGATTTGGAAAGATATCCGAGATATATATTCAGTGAGAACAACAGATTATGCTCCATATATGATCTTATCCCATTTGGGATAAAACACTTGTACACACGTGTGCACACTTGCACACAGAGAACTTCTGGAGGAATGTAGAGGTCTAGGGAATGGGAATAGAAGCTGCAGAGATGGCCCTCTGTGGACTGTGCTTCCTGCTTTGTCTCCTGTCCTGCTTAAATTGTTTTTTTACAGTGAGTATGCCTTCCTGTTGTTTTAAAACTGGCTAATTTGACTAAAATACATTGTCTTGAAAGGATTATGATTTCTTTTAAGTCTTTTCTTTATCTCTTTAGGTTCCTTCAAGATGTCCAGTTTGAAATTCTGCCTATATTTAGCTGAGAGGTGGCTTCAGAATATTCCATCTCAGGTGAGTCTGAACTGTAAGATGGGAGGCTCCTCTTTCTTTCTTTCTTAAATTGAAGTATAGCTGATTTACAATATTAGTTTCAGGTGTACAACATACCGATTCAAAATTTTCATAGGTTATACTCCGTTCATAGTTATTATAAAATATTGGTCTGTATTCCCTGTGCTGTACAGTGTATTCTTGCAGCTTATTTACTTTATTCATGGTAGTTCATGCCTCTTATTCTTGTACCCCTCCCAGCTTTCCTCTCCCTACTGGTAAGCACTAGTTGGTTTTCTCTATCTGTGAGTCTATTCCTGTTTTGCATATATACTCATGTGTATTTTTTAGATTCCACAGATAAGTGATGACATCATACAATATTTGTCTTTCTCTGTCTGACTTATTTACTAAGCATAGTACCCTACAGGTCTGTCCATGTTGCTGCAAATGGCAAAACTTCATTCTTTCTATGGCTAAGTATATTCCTTTATATATATATATGTATACCTCCAGTACTCTTGCCTGGAAAATACACACACACACATCACACACTGTATCTTCTATAGCTGTTTATCTCTCAGTGGACACTTAGGTTGCTTGTATATCTTTGCTATTATAAATAATGCTGTTATGAGCATTAGGGTGCAGGCTCTTTTTTTTTTTAAGGTTCACATTTCTATTTCTTTTTTAAAACTTATTTTTAATTGGACGATACTTGCTTTACAACACGGTGTTGGTTCCTGCTGTACCACAGTGAGAATCAGCCATAAGCATACATATATCCCCTCCTTCTTGAACCTCCCTCCCCTGCCCTCATCTCACCTCTCTGGGTTGTCAGAGTCCACTTTCTTTTTAATTTAAGTTGTGCTCTCTAGCATCCCTTTTCAGCCCACCCTGGTGATAGATATTTTCAAGGGTTGGGGACCTAAACTGGAGAAAGAAAATGAGGCTTGGTGTAGATTACTAAGGTTGTAACTAAGGCAGGAAGGGACCTTGATTGATAAAGATAGATTCTTAGTCTCACTGAAGATTTAGAAAACAAGTTTCTGTTTGCTTGGAATTTTTTAAAAGGATGAGACACGTGAAAAAGCTGAAGCTCTGCTGAAGAAGCTTCATGTTCAGTACCGGCGATCAGGCACGGAAGCTGTGCTCATAGCCCACAAGCTGAACACTGCTGAGTATTTAAGAGTGATCGGAAAACCAGTCCATCTCATTGTCAGTCTGTACGAACATCCCAGCATAAACCAAAGAATTCAGAATTCATGTGGGAAAGATTATCCTGGTGAGGGCAAAACTCTTTTTGTATCTTTCCATCCAAGGAGAATTATCCTTTTGATTCCCTGGTATCTTGCATTGAAAACTTGGGGTTCTTTTTTTTAATTCTTTTTTTTTTCTTTTTTTAATTCTTTATCTTAAATATCTTAGATATTCACACAGCTGCTAAAGAAATAGCTGAAGTCAATGAAATTAATTTGGAAAAAGTCTGGGACATGTTGTTGGAAAAATGGCTGTGCCCGTCCGCCAAACCTGATGAAGTAAGTGCTTGCTTTGATGGTGTCTGTTGTTGAGTATGAGCCAGTGGCGTCTTCTCAAAGAAGAGGGTGATTATTTGTCTCGCCATGATATGACTTCTCATTAGAAGCACAGGCTCTTAGAAGAAGGAACATTTGAGCATTTTAATACCTCTGTTATCTGATGAGTTTTAATGAAGTTGTTTACTTTTTCTTTTCCTTTAAATATTATTTTGCAGCTAGTCTGTCTTTTCTTTTTTCACTTGCCAGTACTTTTTAATTGAAATATAGTTGATACATTCTTCCTTTTAATTGATGGTTTCAGATGAACTGTTATATAATAGAAGTGGCCTATGCTTAGACTTTATGGTCATATGATTATTTTTTATTTAGAAACAAGTTTAAAGGTACAGAAAAGTTGGAAGAATAGTACAAAAGAATTAGCTGTGTATCCTCCACCCAGATCTGTCAGTTTTTAAACATTTTGCCACATCTGCTTCGTCATTCTCCCTATAATATGTTTACCCATAACATTTTTCCGAACCCTCTGAGAGTAAATTCCATGTGTCATGCCCCTTTACCCTTAATAATTAGGTGTGTAATTCAAAGAGCAAAGATTTTTCTCTCATTGAACCACAGTATAATTATAAAAATCAGACACGATTTTGATAGAGTATTGATAAAATACATATATGTATATGTTTGTATACTTGAATTTATGGTCCATGTTACAGTTTAACCAGTTGTGCCAATGATGTTCTTTATAGTAATTTTCTCCCCTGAGACCAGGATCTAATCCTGGGTTATGTGTTGTATTTGTCATGTCTGTAATTTCTTTTACTCTAGAACAGTTCCACAACTTTTCTGTCTTTCATGACACTGACATTTTTGAACAGTTCAGGCTTGTTATTTTGTCAGCGGCCCCTCCCCTTGGGCTTTTCTGTGTTCTCATGATAAGACTGGAGTTTTGCATTTGGGGCAGTATGTTACCTGGGTGATAGGGTGTCCTTCCCAGGGTATGAGGTTTAGAGGCACATGATGCCTCTTTGCCCAAATAGAGGATGTGAATTTAGATAACTTGGTTACACTGTTGTTTATTTCTCTCAGACACAGTTACTATATTTCCTTTTGTAATTACTAAGGGAGCTGTTTTGAAACAGTGTAATATCCTGCTCTTCTCCACATTCCTCCCTGCACCACCCATAGCCCTTACTTCTTTTGTATTGATGATTCTTACTTGACTCTTACCTGTGCTGAGACTTTGTCTTTTTTGGAGGGTGCAGACTTTCTGGTTTGCAAAATGTCTCATTCTGGATTTATGTTTCTGATGTTTCTCATGATTAGATTCAAGTTATGGATTTTTAGCAATAATATTCTGTAGGTGATATGTTCTCTTCAGTGTATCACGTAAGGAGACACATAATGTCAGTTTTTTAGAAATAATATTAGCATCTAAATTTGTGATGGGATTCAGCATTCCAAATGCAAAATTCTCTGCACCGTTTCTTCTCAGTTTTCAGGGAGAACTTACTTAAGGAGATTCTGTAATTCTTCTGTTCACCTAGGCAGGTATCCTTAGAAAAAAATGTATTTGTAAACAAATAGTATAACTGATGTGACATTAGCTTTTCAACTCATGGTTTTTATATCACTTGTAATTCAATTTAATAAGTATTTTTTAAGTGTTTACCAAGAGCAAGGACCATGTATCAGTGGAAACAGAAGAATCTATGGTTGACACTCAAACCCCCATGTTTTAACTTAATGCATAAATCTGGAACACTAAACTGAAATCCCTGTGAGACTAGAAACTGTATTTATACACGTAATGCACCTAATGCATTTCTGTGTAAGTCCCCATAAATATATACTGAATTAATGGACAACTCATACAATTCACAGTCCTTTCCTTTTAAAAGTTACCCAATGAATGTAAACTCCAGGAGGACAGGAATATTTCTTTTGTTCACTCAGGGAACCCATGTTCCCAGAATTATGCCTGGTGCATGGTAAGCACTCAGTATGTATTTGTTGACCGAATGAATTTGAGTAAACCCATTTTTAAAGCAAGAATCTTCTCATAAAGTGATGAATTACACTAATTTCTTATCTGTAAATGTAATTGTTTTATAAGTCTTTTTTTTTTCTTTGTTGTCACCAAACATGGAGGTGCTGGGAGTTGAACCCCAGGCCTTGTGCACACTAAGCATGCACTCTGCCACTGTACCACCCCTCCTGTAAATACAGTTTTGCATGTTGGACTTTTTCATTTAATAGACTTTCATAATCTTATGTAATCAATCAATTTTCTTCTGTTTTTAACTTGTTTATCCACTTTTTCAAAGACACCATCAGAATTGTTTGAACTTCAAGAAGATGAAACACTACGAAGGTATTCTTCCTTTACTTATATTTGTCTACACCCTGTTGCCCAATAGGAATCTTACCAATGATTTTAAAACCAGTGGTTTTAAAAAAGGCTTTCTTAGTATAACTTGGATCAGAACCTCTGAGAAGAATCAGTTCACTGACACAGGACTATGAGTGTGTTTAAATATCTCCAGTCAAATAAATAAGAAACAACCAAGATCCAGGGTTTCTGAATCCTCTGTGAGTTCGTACATTTAGCAGAGAATGTACTGTGAGCAAAGGAAAACTCTTGTGTAGCCAGGACTCTGACCCCAGACTTGGACGTGTTCTCTGTCCCTGTCAAGCTAGGCTGGTTCAGATATGGGCCACCAGGATTCCTTTTTCACATCTAACCTAAGACAGACCCAGAAAGGCACACTGGTGTCACGTACTATAAGTCTGGTTGGTAATGGCTTGCTCTCTTGAGCAGACTTATCGGTGCTCAAATCAGAAAACATGGTAATCCGTTAATGACGCTTGGCTTAGGCATGGGAGAGGGAGTGGTGGCATGCATGCCAGCTTCTTGCCGTTTTGGTGTAGGCCAGAAGTGTCAATGGTCGGGTCGCTCATGAAGCTCTACACCCCACATCAGCCGTGGAGATCCTATAGTAAGAGAGGGTATAGGAAGATAAACCCCAGAAAAGGATTTCTCCTGATCTGGGCAGAACTGGTCTAGTACCCCCTCCAGGCTCTCCTTCCCTCTGGGCACTCCCTCGTCTTTGCTTAGTCCTTCAAGAGCAAGAACACCTTTGAGCAAGAGGAAGCTCCTGGAGCATCTGACCAAAGCAGCCAACACGGAAAGGCTTAGGGGGAATAGTTCATAGAGAAAACTTCCAAGATGGAGATCCCAGAGAGTAATTCATGGCAATTTCATAACTTCCTGTCTTTTCCCACTAGAATCTCTATCCCTTTTTCCTCCAATTTGCCTGATCCATCTTGCCCTTCTCTTGGGGGCTGGGGGGAAGGCAGGCAGTCTGCCCTGCGTCCCGAGGTTAAAACGTGCCACTAACAAGGTCCTGTGAATTAAAACACAAGTTTCCATGTATAGTGGTGTTCAGTGTACTTTGCAGCTATGGTTTGTATTAATTTCTTAACCAGAGAGATTTAAACTATCAGAGGTTGCTTAGCCATTTCCTAGATGAGAAGAGTGAGGCCTATCTTTTGTGTCTTTATTATCTTCTTTAGCTGTGAAGGAACCCAAGAACAGATTAAGCATCCTTTAAAGAGGAAAGTAAACAGTGGCCTTGACCCATAGCCCTTCAGGCCTTTGTTTGGGCTGTCTGATGCTGTTTTTTTATGGATAATAAAGCAAGTCTCTAATCAGTCACTAAATTAAAATCTAAATGTAATAAAATATTTTTTCAGAGTCCTGTATCTCCTTCTGTCTCGTCCAGTTGATTATAGTTCAAGAATGCTGTTCATCTTTGCAACATCAGCCACAACCGTAAGCTCTAAAAATTTGGTCAGAACTCATTTTTGTATCTCATATTTCAGCTTAACATTTTTTCCCTGCATATTTACTATTGACAGATGACTAAGATAATGCTTTCTCTGTACTTTCTCGAACTATGTCTTACTCTGTAGATGAGGTTTGTAGTGTCTGCTGAGCTCCATTTAGTGCTGGCTGCAGAAACATCCTATTTTGCAAACTGAGTGGTGCAAGCGTTGGCAGTTCCCACGGGTTATCCATGTTCACTGTCCTAACACCCTGGTCCAGTGTTAGTCATTCAGTAGTGTCCAATTCTTTGCAATTCCATGGACTGCAGCCCACCAGGCTCCTCTGTCCATGAGATTTCCCAGGGAAGAATACTGGAGTGGGTTGCCATTTCCTTCTCCAGGGGATCTTCCTGACCCAGGGATCGAACCCAGGTCTCCCGCATTGCAGACACTTTACTGTCAGAGCCACCAAGGAAGCCCCCAGTCACATTCCTAATACCAGGGACCCCCAGCCAGCAGGCGTGAGAGAAGTCTCCACTCTGGTCCCCAGGCCCTGCCTGACCTGTCGCACCCCCTCCCACTAAACTCTTAACTAGTCAGAACTTCCCCTTATCCCTAAAAGCATGTGACTTCTTTGACCTTCAGGCCTGTCTGTATGGGAATGCTGTCTGGGGAACTTTCCTTAGCACTTCATGCTCTCATTGCTGAAGGCTCAGGTTTGCTCTCTGGTCGGGGAGCTGAGATCCCACAAGCCACAGGACGTGGGCAAAAAAAAAAAAGTGCACTCTGAGGCAGTTGGAGCTGAGGGAAAGGAAAGATGTAGGTCAAAGGATAGAAGGAAGAAAGAGGGAAAGGCTAAGATGCTGATCGTTTGTTCTTGATGACAAGCAGCGTGAAGGACCTCCCTCTTTCTCTTGCATCTTAGTTTATCTGATAGTTATCCTGGCAAGTAAGTAAAAATGATATTCCTTGAAAAAGTACCAGGTTCAGCTCCCAGCTCAGTCATACAAGTGCTTTTCCCTGAGAAAATCCTCACACCGCGTTGTGTTTATGTGTACTTCCTGTCATGTCACGTAGACATTAATGAAAGCATTTTGATTAATAATGTGTATGCAAATGTGAACTCAGTTATATATTAATTTTTACTACTTCATCAAGAACCCTCTTATGTGGACATCTCCCTTATTTTCAATACTGAAAATGTGAAGAATGCAGTGGCTTTCACAGCAGTCGGGTGTTCCTAGCATTTACCCACCAGTGCTTTTGCACCATGAGTGCAAATATTGGGTTGGTCAAAAAGTTTGTTCGAGTTTTCCCATAAGATGTTAAATAACATCTTATGGGAAAAACCTAACCTGAACTTTTTGGCCAACCGGTATTAACAAAGTGTAAATGGTAGAGCCCATCATGGTATTATTATGAAAGTGGTTCTCACCCTGTTCTTTCTGAAAGACTGTGAGGAACCCTTCAGCCCTCAGGCAGGGGACCATGGAACACAATTTGAGAACCACTGAACCCCCTCCCCCAAGGGCAAACATAGACTTGAATCTTCCTTTTTTTTTTTCCCCCTAATTTGGCCATGCAAATGGCTTGAGGGATCTTAGTTCCCCCACAAGGGATTGAACCTGAGCCCTGGGCAGTGAAAGTGCAGAGTTGTAACCACTAGACTGCCAGAGAATTCCTGGCTTTAATCTTTTAAAAACCAACATGGCTCAGGTCACCTAAATTGAAGCTCAGTTACCCAACTAAAACCCACGGGTGCAGCTCTGAAACTTCTTTGGTCTTACAGATGCTCAGGATGCACCAGCTCACTTTCGCCCACAGAACTCGAGCCCTGCAGTGTCTCCTCTACTTGGCTGACAAGGAAACTATAGAATCTCTCTTCAAAAAATCCATCGAAGAAGTGAAGTAAGTGGAATTTTTAAAATTGTATTAATAGAAAACGGGTCACTCTTTGGAACCATAACTTTTAAGCCTCTTAGTTCAGAAGATTACATTAGAGGGGCTGTGTCAACAAGGTGCTCTTGCCTCGAGTGTCCTGTTCTGGCAGAGAGGAGACAGGCCCTGAAGGACATCTTGTTTCTCTCGAATCTTTGAGACTTTCAGAAACTGAGTGTTTTCTTCATTTTCCTCCAGTTGATTTCTTTCTAATATTTCTTGACTATATCTTAGAAGCCTAAAACAGACATGTAATAGAGCAGTCCAATATTTCTAAGTGTTGGCTTTTATTTTAAACGTAAATGTGGCTAGTGAGGAGATTCCCATTTCCTGCCTCTGTTTTTCAGATCTTACTTGAAATGTATAACTTTTCTGGCATCGTTTGAGGCGCTGAATATCCCCATCACCTATGAATTATTTTGCAACAGCCCTAAAGAAGGCATGATTAAGGGTCTTTGGAAAAACCACAGCCACGAACCCATGGTATGTACACCAAGATACCTGCAGTGGCGGCCTCCATCGTCTCAGATGCTGCCTGCCACCACTCAGATCCCTGAAAGACAGATCCAAAGAAACCCTTGATTCCTGAACAGGTCTGCTGTTCTGAGAGCTTTCCTGTTTTCCTCTCCTGGCTGGTGACACGGCAACTTGGAAGTTGCCTTACCTCTCTCCCAAAAGCCTAAGGCCTGAAGCCATCCCTTCCTACCAGGGCAGGGTGGTGGGGGTAACGCTTTTTTAATCTGCCCCAAGCCTGTCTGTCCTCATCTAGACAGACTGTCCTTGTGCAGGAAGTTTTGTTCCTCTTCCTTCTAGTTACCAGTGGGAGTTCAGTCTCTGAGGCAGCTGGAACCCAGGGCAGGAAGGATATGGGGCCAATAGGCAAACTGTTCTAGGACACAAGAAACAAAGCGGGGAGGAGGAGGAGCCTGAGATGCTGTTTGTGAGTCCATAACATCAAGAAAGAAAAATAATTTTTTTCTTTCCCTAGACAGATGAGGGTCTTCATTGAAATTAGGCAGTAGACACAGGTTGGCTGTAAGCATATTTTGTCTTCAGCTATCCTACCTTTTCCAAAGATGGTTGAATTTACTGGTGTCTTGATACAGTATTTTTTTTTCCCCTGCTTCAGGCAGTAAAGTTGGTGACTGAGCTTTGTTTAGAATACAAAATCTATGACCTGCAGCTTTGGAATGGACTCTTGCAAAAGCTTCTTGGCTTCAATATGGTAAGTAAAACTCAGTGCCTTAGACTGCGGTATATTTTAAAGATTTTGCACAGCATCTCCTAAACATTTTGCACTGATACTTGTTACTGAACAGAAGTATGTGGAAAATGTTCACTCTCATTTGGTTCATGCCCAACTTAAAGAATGTGGCATGAGGCCAGAGAAAGTGCAGTCTCAAAACTGACATAAATTTCACTTGAAACATACAGAAGATTCCCTGATGTCTTTTGATGTTTGTGGATTTATAGGTGACCTTCTCTGCTGACCCTCAGAGAAGATACATTTTCCTGATATTCTTTGTGAAAGTTTCAGACTCCTAGATTGGACTTTGGAATTTTTCATTTGGTAATCTTCAGAACTTTTGTTTCATTTTTTCAGATTCCTTATCTAAGGAAGGTTTTAACAGCCATTTCTAGCATCTATCCTCTGTGGCAGGTATGTAGTTTTCTAAAATAAATTTTATAGAATTTAATCTTTAGACTCACTGACTTTGTGACTCACAGGTACCCTGGATTAAGTAGTCAGTTCCTCAGTGAAGCTGCAGGGTGCTGTTCTATTAAAATGGTGCCTGGACCAAGAATACTCAGCTCAGACTTTGCCTTCCCCAAGACATCACTTCCCCAAGTCCCCTAGGCCTCATGAATCACATCTCCATTCATGCCCTTAAAATACATGGGCTCAACTATAACTCTGGTCGTGGTATAATTTATTTATTTTTAAAACATTTATTTACTGATTTATTTGGCTGCATCAGGTCTTCGTTGTGGCATTTGGGCTTAGTTACCCTGCAGCATGTGGGATCTTAGTTCCCTGATCAGAGATTGAACCCCTGTCCCTTGCATTGCAAAGCAGATTTATAACCACCAGACACCAGGGAAGTTCTGGTATAAATTATTTAAATCACACATGTGACTGCCCATCTTGGATTTTGAAGATTCCTAAAGTCAGAAACCCTGTCTTATTCATCTTTTCTGCATTTCACGTGTTGTTCACATACACAATCACTGTACATATATGTAATACATGTAATATATAATATGTGAGTGCTGAGTCACTTCAATCCAGTCATGTCTGACTCTTTGTGACCCTACGGACCGTAGCCCACCCGAAATATATATTTTATTCTTAGTTTGATAACTTAGAACATATGCTAAGTAAAACGTGAAAATTTTCCCTTACCACTTCCCTTCATAATCTCCCCAGGAGTGACTCCTGTTGACAGTTTCCTTTGTTCTCTTCTAGAGTTTCCTAGTATCATCTAAGCAGGTGTATGTGTACGTGCGTGTGTATATTGTGTGTGTGTGTGTTCATTTTTGTACATATAAATTAAATCACATTCCAGATGAAGTGTTTTTTTCCATGTAACGATGGTATCTTGGAGATTGTTTCCTATTAGCATGTACAGATCTCCTTTTTTATTGAGATATAATTCACACGTAAAATTTACCCTTTTAAAGTATACAATTAAGTGGCTTTTAGTATATTCACAGACTCGCAGATAGAGAATACAAAGAAGTGATTACCAGAGAGAAATGGGGAGTGGCAAATTAAGGCTATAGGACTAAGAGATAGAACTACCATGTATAAAACAGATAAGCAGGACTTTCTTGGTGATCTAGTGGCTAAGGCTGCACTTCCAAGGCAAGGGGCCCCGGTTCAATCCCTGGTCAGGGAACTAAATGCCACCACTAAGAGTTCATGTGCACAGTGAAGATCTTCGATCTTTCATGCTGCATCTAAGACCCAGTACAGCCAAAATAAATAAACAAAAACAGATAAACAGCATGGACGTATTACATAGCATAGGGAGTTATAACCATTATCTTATAATAATCTTTAGTGGAGGATAATCTGTAAAAATACTGAGTCACGATGTTGCATACCTAAAATTAATATTATAAATCAACTATAATATAGTTTTTTTAAATATAAGAGAGTATTTTGCAGAGCAAAAAACAATAATAAATCAGCCAGGATTATGTGTTAATATCCTAAAATATATAGTATGAGGAATATTCTAGAATCTTGATGCTCTAGAACAGGGAAATAGCAACTTAAGATTTTGGTCTTAAGGTCAAGAATATAAGCCCTTAAATGTATATAGTTCTGTGACTGCAAAGCAGAGTTCATAAGACCCCAGACATAAGTTCTCTGATACACGTGTCTCCACAGGTCCCCTACTTCGGCAGAGCTTGGCAGTGTGTGGTTCAGATACCACTGCTTTCAGGTATTTTTCTGTCCCCTGAAATGTTGACAGTAGCCTTTTATAGTTTTGTATATAGACACATTATTGGGTTTGTTTTGGTTTCTTTGTGTGTGTGTTTTTTTTTTTAGTGTGGACCATTTTTAAAGTCTTTCTTGAATTTGTTACAATATTGCTTCTGTTTTTTATGTTTTGGGTTTTTGGCCACAAGGCCTGCCAGGATCTTAGCTCCCCAACCAGGGTTCAAACCTGTGTCGCCTGCATTGGAAGGCAAAGTCTTAACCAGTGGACCACCAGGGAGGTTCCTAAACACATGATTGTTGCTTTTTATTTTCAGCCTCTTGTCCTTTAAGCCCCAGTCAGCTGTCAGATTGTTGTGAGAGTCTCATTGCTGTTCTAGAGTAAGTAAAATATTTTTCCTACCCCCCAAATCAAATTTGTTGCTTATAAAATTCCTTTCTAATAAACGTACCTTATGAGTAATGCCTTTTTCCTAGGAAGTTAAGCACACCACTTGATTGAAAATAAAATATCTCTATTATTTTTACAGTGTCTACTTTCTTTGTGCAGTGCAGCTAATGAACTTATATTCAGTACGCATTCTCTAAAATTTGTACCTAGTTTTAATGTAAATATAGAGTACCTTTTGTGATTACTGTAAGTCATATAGTTAGATCATAGATTTTTAGTCTTCTAAGTATTTGTTGCTCAACATGTATAGACTTGAATCCGACAGGTTATTAACTAATTAACATGCTCTCTTGAAGATGTCCAGTTTCAGATGACCTCGACATGATCAGAGTGGCCAGACAGTATGTCCAGTTAGAGCTTCCGGCTTTTGCATTAGCGTGTCTAATGCTCATGCCCCACTCAGAAAAAAGGCACCAGGAAATAAAGGTATCTGACAAATTACTCATCTGGGGCTGCCAAAGAGGTGGAAGGTCTCACATTGCATGTCCCCTGCCAAAGATAGCACTTCGTTTTCATCAAACCTGTAAAGCATGAGTAGGGTAGAAGGTTTGTGTTGGGGTCTAGTGGGAGGTATGACTGAAAGATAGATGAAGGCTTATCTTAGAAAGCCTTAAGAGGAGTTTGGACCTTATTCTCTATCAGTGGAAAACAGTGAATTTTCCTGCAAATGCAAAGTGAAATGCTCAGGCGGTATTTAGAGGGAAGTAATCCACTTGGGCTTGATCAGAAGAGAGAGGGAGCAAGAAGTAAAACTCCTAAGAAGCTCTTGCATTTGGATAGAAATTCATCTCACCTGATGCACATACACCAGCCTTGTGACTAGGCCAGGGAAGCTTGAGGAGGTGAGTGCCCAAAGGAGGGTGGTGGCAACTAAAACAAACCAGAGGAAGATGGCTTGAGTGCAGCTTGACTTGGTGATTAGTTGCGGAAAATAGAAAAGTCAGGTTGTGTGTGGGTGTCTGACAAAGGCACATGAGCATTCTGAGGACAGAACTTTTAAAAATAGCTCCCATCCCCTTTATACTATAGAATAAATAGAACAAAGCATTTTGAACTGTTTTACAATGATTTCCCCATGGGTAGATAAGCCAGTTCATAAAGATCTATATAAATGAACACACATATTTTTTGTCACATGCTCTATTTGTTTCATTTTTTTCCCAAAGCCATCTGTGCCTGTCCTTGACTTTGTTCTCTTTTGACTAGTCTTAAACTCATCTGTTGATGCTTTTCAGAGTTTTAGTATTTAAATAGATTCCTTCTGGCACTTAGGATGACAAAATGTTTATTAAACAGCTCTTTGCCGTTGAAATAGTTATTTGTAAAATGCTTTTTCCTTACTTCAGTAATTTTGTTCTTGTTGTTGTTATAGAGGCGGTCTTTTTTCTGTACTAGATACGCTTTAAGATATTTCAAATGTAAATACGAAAACCTTCCAGGTTTGACAGAAATTAGTAGTGATTATACTTTTCTATTAATTATATTTTGACTTTTTTTTTCCTCCAGAATTTTCTGAGCTCGTGTGACCCTCAGATCATTTTACAGCAATTAGAGGAGCATATGAATACTGGCCAGTTGGCAGGGTTTTCACATCAAGTAAGTGGCAGTTTCCTCTCCCTTTTGTTATGAAAAATTTGTTATTAGGAGGTAATCAATTTTCCCCAAACCAAGATTAAGCTGAAAACTCACCATCTCCATCTGTTTGTTAATGTATACAATTACGTCACTCTCATTAAAGCCTCAGTAAATTTTTAAAAGTCAGACACCCTGGGTGTCCTGTTTACTTCTGTGCACAGTGGAAAATCTGTAGCCTTCAATGCTTGTCACTGTGAACAGATTTTCCTCAAAAAAAATCCTGAAATGCTTAACAACAACAACTTTTAATTTATTCACTGTATGCTAAAATGGGCCAAAGCAGTCCCCCCCACCCCCCAGCCCACTGCCTCAAAAGGAAGGCTTAGTCACAATGCAGTGATTATTTAACATCTAATTATCACAAATGCTTTGATGTTGAAGGAGACAGTGTGGCATTTAACACATTTTGAATATGATGATACCTGTTATTCTATAGATTAGAAGTCTGGTGCTGAAAAATATCATAGATAAGAAGGAGTTTGGGATTTTGGCAAAGACAAAATACTTCCCAGTGTTGAAATCACACATGATGAATACCAACAACATCACTGAACTCGTAAACTATTTGGCAGATGAGTTAAGGTAAGTTGATAAAATTTTTTTAAAAACAACTTAATGTAAAAAAAACAATTTAATGTAGAATATCCTAAAATTTATCTTTACTTTGGAGGAAGATATCAGATAATTATAAAGCTATTTGGTTGTAATTAAAGCTCTGAATATTAAACTGTAGCATCACTACATTATGTATACCATACTGCTAACACATACTCAGAAGTAGCTGTTTTGTAACCCAGTCTCTTGGAACATGAACTTAGAATCAGACAATTATTCAAGCTGCCTGAAATCCCAAAATAGGCATCTCACAGTCCTGCTCTAAAACCCAACATTACAACTTTACTCCTTAGACACTTGACTAGAGGCATCGACAACTGGATATAACATCATTTTTGCTAAGCTTATCTAATTTTCCAGTACCCACAAGTTTAGAAATAGTATCCCTTGGGATGGTGTTGGGAGCAGATTTGGAAATTAAAAAGAAGGGCAAAATGAGTTGGCACTGAAAAAAGAGAAAGCTCAGTCAGGACTGAAATGTTTCCAGATCCATCCCTACGTTTGTTTGGTCTAACTGTGCTGATCCCTGGAAAGTGTCTCTTTCTTAGTAGCATGCCATGGATTTCTTTTTCTTTTCTTTTTTAAATTTTTATTTCTTTTTTTATTTGGCTGCACCGGGTCTTAGTTGCAGCATACAGGATCTTTAGCTGTGGCATGCGGAGTCAGCATGTGGGATCTTAGTTCCCTTTCCAGGGATCAAACCCTGGTCCCCTGCATTGGGAGCATGGAGTCTAAGCCACTGGATCACCAGGGAAGTCCCATACCGTGGATCTCTTTCTGCTTGTTTACCGCTTGTGATCCAGCCGTAATTACAGGTTGTCATTTATGAACAAGTAGTATTTTTTGCGGTGCGTTGATATACTACGCCGCACATACTTTAGGTGTGTCATGTGATAGATCTTGCTGTACACCTGTGAAGCCACTGCCATAGTCGAGATGGCAGACCTACATATCACCCTCACATTTTCCTTATGCCCTTCTTCTTCTCTTTGGTTTCATAGTTTAGATGACGCTTCAGTCTTTATAACTGAATATTACAAGCATTGTGGGAAGCCCATACCACCAGGCACCACTCCCTGTGAAACTCTGAAGGTAAATCTGGCCCAAGTTACTGGGTTTTAACCTGACACCATTTCTGTTTCTAGGGTCTTGATATTGAACCAGCCTGTTGTGAAGATAAATGTGTTTTTATGTGCAAACTGCCTGTATTTTCACATTTCACTTTTTGTATGACAGAGTCCCAGACTCAGAATCAGGAGGTCTTGGTTCCACTCATTTGTGCCAGGAAGCAGCCGTGTGGCCTCAGGCCAGTTGCTGTACCTGAGTGGCCTGCAGTTTTCAGATCTGGCCCTCCCAGCCTCTCAGGTGCTCTCAAGAATCAGGACTCCTTGTGGAGTCTTGTTTTTAATACAGGAGCAGGTGACAAACCAAGTTTTATTGTATTTACTTATTTGGCTGCACCTCAAAGCTTGTGGGATCTTAGTTCCCCACCGAGGGACTGAACCCCGGGCTCACAGCAGTGCAAGTGCAAAGTCCTAACCACTGGACCACCAAACTAAATTTCAAAGCACATTGATTAATGTTGTGCTGGAGTTTCCATTGCTTTTATTTCTTTTTCTTTAATTAGCTAAGACATACATGTCCAGTATAGAAAAACAAAAATCTGGAGGAGAAAAAAATAATAATAACAAAAAAACTGAACACTTGAAATCTCAGTAACCAGAGATAAGATCACTGTTTACATGTTCGTGTGCATTCTTCCAAATGCTTTTGTGTATAAAAACCACACATAAATCATTTTTACTCTTGTTCTGAACTTAAGTATAAGGTAAAATTTTTCATTTTGATTGTGTTTTGGTAGTTTTAGTAAACATTATTAGGTTATTATGGTTTTTTCTTCCCTCGGTCCAGATCAAGCATATTAAAATATTTAGCCTACATTTTGTTAACATCCATTAGTAACTTCTTTCGTTCATTTCCAGTCTATTGTGATCAATGACATAAGATTACCTTTTTCAAAACGGGAGAGTATTGATTCAGGAGACAAGTTTGTGGCCCTTAAAATGTATCTGTTTTTCTCTGATCATAATTGTCTAAAATGCAAAATAACCTCATACATAGATTTTTAGCAATATAGTTGTCTTTTCTGTAGTTTGTCAAACAATTTTCTATTTAAAACACTGACACTCATAAAAATGCTTGTGTTTCTTCCCATTTAGATGTTTAATGGATCCTAATAGATCAAAGTTTTTTCAAGAAGAAGAAGAAGTTTGGAATCTGTTAATAACTGACACTATTTATTACAGTTTTTAAATTGTGCAATCTGTGTGCAATAGCTATTGTCAAATATTCCCCGAGAAGTAATAACTAAGATGCTTAGTAATAGCAGAACTGCCTCATAAACAACTCATGTCCCAAATTAATAAATCTTTTCCTTGCCAGTTACGTGCATAACTGGTAGAGACTCTCTCAGTGTTTTTGTACTGTATATGAAGAAAAGTATTTTGCTCTCCCAATAAGTAAAGCAACTGCTTACATCCTTTTCTTCTACCTATGTAAATAAGAATATCAGTCCCTTTTTTTTTTTTTTAAGTCTTTATTGAATTTGTCACAATATCGTTTCTGTTTTATCTTTTGGTTTCTTGGCCACAAGGCATGTGGGATCTTAGCTCCCCGACCAGGGATCAAACCTGTGTCACCTGCATTGGGAGGTGAAGTCTTAACCACTGGACCATCAGAGAAGTCCCAGAATATCAGTCTTTTTAACTGATAGTCATTCGAGTAAATATGTCTATAATCTTTGCTGCCGTGCATATCCATCAGTGGCCAGCTACATGTACAGAAACCACTCTGGATAGTTGAAGCGGAGAAGGATTGAGTGTCAGGAACTGATTACAAAGGTGTCAAGAGGACTGAAAGGCAAAAGGGAGATGAAGAAGGGGCACTGGAGAAGCCGAAGGAAAGGAGCTATTAGCCTAACATCAGAACCTACCTTTGGGGACTTCCCTGGCGGTCCAGTGGTGAAGACTCAGTGCTTCCCATGCAGGGGGCTCAGCTTCCATCCTTGGTCCAGGAGCTAAGATCCCGCAGCAGCACATAAAGTGGGGAAAAAAAGAGAAGAAGCTGCTTTGGCTCCGAGCCAGGGGTGCCGCTGTTCCAGAGACTGAGCCTCCTCCCCCGGCACTGCTGCCCCTGCAGCCCTTGGTTATCCTCCGCTCGTGTTGCACTGCCAAGCCCCCTCCAGTAGGGGAAAAAACAGCAGCATTTTGCTTTCAGCAACCTTCTAATTCCCGTGCCTGTGCCAAGAAATGACAGAGCTAAACAGAAGCCATCTGGCAAGGAGCCTGAGAGATGAAGGCTGCAGGCTGTAAGCCCCTGGCAGGACAGGAAGGAAGCTGGCTGGAAGGGCTGCGTGAAGCTGCAAACCTTCAGCAGTACCCAGCACACAGAAATGTTAATCATACCTCTTTTGGTTCTACTTGTGAATAAACTGAAGCTGATAATACTAGAATTCATTTGCCTTTGTTTGGCTTGTTGAGAAAAATATTTCTGTATAGGAAAGTCAATGTAATATGATTAAAAACCTGGGTTTTGGATAAATAACAAGTCTGGGTTTGACCCCCCTGGTTCCATCACCTACTGTGATTTCCAAAGGTCTTTACGAAACCCTATTCCTACCAGAAATAGATGTCTCCTTTACTGCATCCTCCCAAAAAGTGGGCAGTTTTTCTTTTTAAACTTTTTGCTAATTTGATCAGTGAAAATAGTGTCTCGGTATTTACGTTTGTATTTCTTTAGCATCTATGTGATTAATCCTTAAGAAAACTGTAATTATAAGGCTGAGCTCACAAGTAGAGCCTGTGATTGTTACTCTTGGGCATAAATGTGCAAGGAACAAAAGGGTCATGTGGTGGCACCAGAACTTAACAAATGGAAATGACCGTTCCCACTTCAGCAGTCCCCAACCTTTTTGGCACCAGGGACCGGTTTTGTGGAAGATAGTTTTTCCACAAATGGGGGTCGGGGGGGCGGGGGTGGTTTCGGGATGATTCAAGCACGTTACATTAATTGTGTGCTTTATTATTATGACATTGTGATGTATAATGAAATAATTACATAGTTTACTATAGTGCAGAGTAAGTGAGAGCCCTGAGCTTGTTTTCTTGCGCTCAAGCAGTAATGCAAGCAATACGGAGTGGAGGTAAATACAGATGAAGCTCCACTTGCTCGCCCGCTGCTCGCCTCCTGCTCTGTGGCCCAGTTCTTAACAGGGCACCTACCGGTACCGGTCCATGGCCCAGGGGGTTGGGGACGCCTGCACTTCCTGGACTCAAGCTGGGCTAAAAAGGATTTCTTTCTCCGTCTTAACACTGGTTTCATCGTTCAGAGTAAATTTCTGGATGTCAACTAGATTTATTGTAGTGATCACTTCATCAAATATACAAATGTTGAGTTATGTACACCTGAAACTATTATTACATGTCAGTTATTCCTCAATACAATAAAATAATTTTAGATTAGGAATCGTATCAAATAAATTGGTGGAAGATGAATAGACATGCACATAAGTTCTGATAGGTAGCAGGTTAGCTTTTTTTTTTATTATTATTATTCTATTTTTCAGCTGTAGCAGGTCTGCTTTGCTGCCTTCGGGCTTTCTCTAGTTGAGGCGAGCAGGGTCTACTCTTCATTGCAGTGTTTAGGCGTCTCATTGCAGTGGCTTCTCCTGTTGAGGAGCACAGGCTCTAGGCACACAGGCTCAGTAGTTGTCATGCAGGGGCTTAGTTACTCCTCAGCATGTGGAATCTTCCAAGACCAGGGATCAAACCCCCGTGGCCCTTGCATCTTCAGGCGGTTTCTCAACCACTAGACCACCAGGTGAGCCCACAGGTTAGCTTTTAATATGCCAATGAAGTGGTTTTTTGCTATATAAATATACTTGAATTTAAGTTCAAATATATAATTAGAATCTTTCTTGTTATGATATTTATTGTATTTTTATTAGCCATGACCATTATTTTTATTTTCCACTCGTCTCCATACAGCCATTCTCCCTCCCTTCCCTAAGCATATTCTAAAAACTCAGGCTCAGTAGTTGTGGCTCATGGGCCTGAGAGCTCATGGGCTCAGTAGTTGTAGTGCGAGGGCTTAATTGCTCCGAAGCACGTGGAATTCTCCCAGACCAAGAATCGAACCCGTATCCCCCATACTGGCAGGCGGATTTATCCACTACCACCAGGCATGTCAATAGACAAAGATCTTGATGAAATTTAAAAATTTTATATTCTGGGACTTCCTGGTGGTTCAGTGATTAAGACTCCATGCTTCCACTGCAGGGGGTGCTGGTTTCGTCCCTAGTCGGGGACTTAAGATCCCCACATGCCCATGTAGCACTGCCCAAAAAATTATATTTTAAGACAAGAAAAATTGAAACAAAACTTTATCTGCTTGTGTTGGCCTCCTCCCTCCCCTCCTTTATGCATCGTGTGTCTGCATTATGGGTTAACCAGACCTACCCTGTGGCAGAAATACCCACTCAGCCATAAAACCCAATTTTTCTTCTTCTGGCACTAGCCGTATAACTAGAAGATACCATTCCTTTCTCAGTCCTATAAAGTGTCATGATGACCCACCACTGACATTGTATGTGCAGATATCTTCAGTGAGTGCTATGTAAAATGCCAATATATTGGTTTCCTTATAACGATTGGTTCTGTACAGACTGGTCAGACGATCTGGAAAGATACTGGGCCGCACCTAATGGAAGTTTTTAGCTTAAATACTTATGACCTTATTGATGTTACTAGCTATATTACATGTATTCTGCCTAATTCACAAGATTATTGTTTCTTGCATGGCCAAATGCATGACTGATCCTCAGATAAAATGAATGACTTTAAGGTGATGGATAATATTGTTCTATAAGATCAATGATTGTAATAGTGTAGCTCTAGATATGGAAAGAAACAACAGGAAAGAACCATTTTCTAGACCATAGAAGACCAGTAAGACAGGTAGTCCAGAGGCCTTTGGTTATAGCTAATAGGGCCTAGTCCAGTAATGTGTGTGTGTGTGTGCTCAGTCATGTCTGTTTGTGACCCCATGGACTGTAGCCCACCAGACTCCTCTGTCTATGGAATTCTCCAGGCAAGAATATTGGAGTAGGTTGTCATTTCCTTCTCCAAGTCCAGTAATAACACAGCCCCCCACCCCCTGAAAAAGAAAGGCCCATCAATGAAATCCACCCCTGACCTGGAAATGAACATTCCTAGCATCGTGGGCAATGGCAACCCACTCCAGTCCTCTTGCCTGGAAAATCCCATGGGCGGAGGAGCCTGGTAGGCTGCAGTCCATGGGGTCTCGAAGAGTCGGACACGACTGAGCGACTTCACTTTCACTTTTCACTTTCATGCATTGGAGAAGGCAATGGCAACCCACTCCAGTGTTCTTGCCTGGAGAATCCCAGGGACGGGGGAGCCTGGTGGGCTGCCGTCTTTGGGGCTGCACAGAGTCGGACAAGACTGAAGCGACTTAGCAGCAGCAGCATCGTGGGACAAATTGGTCACAAAATACCTCCCAAACCTTGATTGCAATTAAGACTGAAAGAAAGGAGTTACAAAATGAATGATGCCCACCGTCCAGTTCTACAAAAATCAAGTCATTAACTGCTGTAGTCACTGACCTACAACACACCCTGAAAGGAATTCAGGGTGAAGATCAAGCTGAGGCACTTTGTGCTCTGGGAAAAGCAGAACTGGCCCTCAGATTGTTAGATATTTTCAGGAGAGAATTTTGTAAACCCAGTTTCTTGCATCTTCCTGTACTTGGAAAGGCACCAAACCCACTATGGTGTCTGTTCCTGTAACTAACCTCAACCTTCTACCAATATGTCTGATAGATTTCATGTCCCCCTTCACTGAAATCACATTGGAATAGCCCTCAGAGCTGTCTGAGTCACCGTCTCCCAGCCTATAATCCTTAGATTGGTTGGAGTAAAAGTTTTCATTTCTTTCTTATAATTGATTTTTTTCATCAATACTCTCTAGGAAGATTTTCTATTTAAAAAAAGGTTCTTTAAGACTTCCCTGGCAGTTCAATGGTTAAGACTGTCCTTCCACTGCAGGAGGTATGGGTCTGATCCCTGGTCAGGAAATTAAGATCCTGCAGGCTGCTTGATACAGCCAAAAATTTAAAAAAACAGTTCTCTCAGTAGATCTACCAGGAAAAGGCACCCTTCTTTGGAGGGTCGAATTCTTTTTTCTTAATTTGGCTGCACCAGGTCTTCGCTATGGCATGCAGGATCTTTAGTTGCAGCATGTGAACCCTTAGCGATGTAGTTCCCTGACGAGGGGTGGAACCCAGGCCCCCTGCCTTGGGAGCACAGAGTCCCACCAGGGACTCCAGGTGGACTCTGTACCACCAGGGAAGTCCAGGGTCACATTTTTTAAAGCACAGTGTTTAAAAACTAAATCTCAGTTGCAGCCCAGTATTTCCTGCCCATATACACCAGGACTTACAAGTGGATCCAGTCTACCTGCCTTTCTAGCCTCAATGTTCCCACTCTTCCCTTTTCTCTGGCCAGCCTCTCCCCTTCCCCAGTCACTTACTAGGCCATAACCATATTTACTTCCTTCCCAAAACTATTAAAAGTTACCTTTGTCGCCTTCTCTATTGATCATCTCATTATTCATTAATTTGTCTCCAAACCTTAGAACTGTGCCTCATGTAGGAGACTTTTAATATGTTTGTATGAGATAAGTAAATTTTGGCTACCCATTTTTCAGGGTAAAATTCCTTCCTTGAATGTTTCATGGTCACATGCACACATGAAGGCACCTCATTACACATAACAAAAAGAGAAATTTAGCAACAACTAAATAAGTAAAGACACTATATTTAATTTTCGTGACTCATGCACAGTCTTTCATCATCTCTAGCTTTGCATGAAGTGGCTCATTGCCAATCCTTTGACTAGTTGGAGTAAAGAATCTAATTAGTGGGGCACTCTGCTTGCCCTTTTTAAGGATGGAAAAGCTGGTCTGACAAGATGGAAGATATTCAGTCTTTGTACTGTTTCTTCTGGGGCCCAGAGATTTGGAATCTACTTGCTGTGCTTATGTAAGCACATTGGCTCCCTCCCCTGGGTAGTTTTTGACAGAGCTTTAAGAAAGAGAATAAGACCAAAGAGTTTGGGTGAACACGTCCATCCAGATGGGAGTAGCCAAGTAAGCACACAAATGTGCTTAAGATAACCAACGGGTTCTTTTTAGTTGTTGAATGCTGGTGCCCTAGATATAATAGGCTAGTGATCCCCCAACTTTTCTATGGCATGCCCTTCAGTTAAAAATGTTTGAATATGTACTCCCAATGTATATTCCTTTAGTAGAGATTTTGAAAAGAGGAAATATGAACACATTTAGTATCTTCTAATAACCTATCATGGGAAAAAACCTAAAGCTATATACCTGAAACTAACACAATATTGTAAGTCAACTATAGTTAAATTTTAAAAAAGAAGACAAAGAGGGACTTCCCTACTGATCCAGTGGCTAAGACTCCTCACTCCCAGTGCAGGGGGCCTAGGTTTGATTCCTGCTCAGGGAACTAGATCTTGTGTGTGACAACTCAGGCCCAACACAGCCAAAAAAATAAATATTTTTTAAAAGAAAAAATTGAGATTTTAATACTTTCTGCCTATATCCAATGGATTGTCCTGCACACTTCATGTTGGAAACCTCTGGCATAGACAACTTTACTTTGCAATACTCTTAATATTGAGGTGTAATTTACATATGATAAAGCACACAAATCAAAGTTGGGTTACCTTTTCCCTATGTCTACAGCTGTACAATGATAATCCTTATCAAAATGTAGAACATTCTAACACCCCAGAAGACTACCTGGTGCCCCCTCCTAGATAGAGCATATTTCCCCCATTAATAACCATTGTTCTGACCTCTACCATCATAGATTATTAGTTTGACCTGGTTTTGAACCTTCTTCAAGTGGACTGTTACAGCATCTACTCTAGAGTCTGACTATATTCCTCAACATTTTAAGAGTCACCTATATTATTTTGTATAGCAATATCAGTAGTTCATTCTTTTCCATCCTTGTGAGTATCGTATTGTATTAATGTACCTTAATTTATCTATTCTCTCTCTCTTTTTTTTTTTTTTTTTTTTGGCCAGACAGCATGTGGGATCTTAGTTCCCCAACCAGGGATCAAACCCGGTCCCCCTTCATTGGAAGCTTGGCGTCTTAGCCACTGGACTGCCAAGGACATCCCTACCCATTCTACTTGCTTTTTTCTTGTTTGTGCTGGGTCTTCATAGCTGTGCGTGGGCTGTCTCTGGTTGTGGTGAGCAGGGGCTACTCTTCACTGAAGTGCACGGGCTTCTCATTTCATGGCTTCTAAGGAAACAGCAGCCCACTCCAGTATTCTTGCCTGGAGAATCCCATGGACAGAGGACCTGGCAGGCTATAGTCCATGGGGTCGCAAGAGTCAGACATGACTTAGCAACTAAACCTTGTTGTAAAACACAGGCTCTAGGCTCACAGGCTTCAGTAGTTGCAACGTGTAGGCTCCAGGGTGCGTAGGCTTCCATAGTTGCAGCATGCAGGCTCAGCAGCTGCAGCTCTTGGACTCCAGAGCACAGGCTTGGTAGTTGTGGCACACAGGCTTGGTTGCTCCATGGCATGTGGGATCTTCCCGGACCAGGGATCAAACCAGTATCTCCTGAACTGGCAGGTGGATTGTTATCCAGTGTACCACTAGGAAAGTTCCCCATTCTACTCCTGACAGATATCTGGGTTATTACCAGTTTTTGACAATGATGAATGAAGCTGCTCGGAGCACTCCTGTACATGTCTTTGATGGACAGAAGCCCTCATTGAGAGTTTCCCTAATGGCTAGAGAGTAACCCCCACTTGCCACAACTAGAGAAAAGCCCAAGAAGCAATGAAGACCCAGCACAGCCAAAAAATAAATAACATTAAAAAAAGAAGAAGAAGAACACTCACTGATTGTGGGTGTTTTTCCGGGAGTGGAAGTGCTTTAGTAAACATTGCCAAACAGTCTTGCCAAAGTAGTTATACCATCTACACTCCCTCCAGCCATGTGTGAGAGATTACCCCACATCCGTGACAAGACTTTGAATCATCAGTCCTTTTAATTTTATTATTTTTAGTATTTTTAAAATGTGTATTGGAGTTTAGTTGATTTACATTGTTGAGTTAGTTTCAGGTGTACAGCAAAGTGTTTCAGTTATACATATGTGCATATTCATTTTTTTTAGATTCTTTTCTCATATACGGTATCAAAGATATTGAATAGAGTTCCCTGAGGTATACAGTAGGTCCTTGTTGGTTATCTATCTTACATATATATAGTAATGTGTATAGGTTAATCTCAAGCTCCTGATTTATCCCTCTCCTCCCCATTTCCCCTTTGGTAACCAGAAGTTTGGTTTTGATATCTGCTAAGTCTGTTTCTGTTTTGTAAATAAGCTCATTTGTATCATTTTTAAAAATTAGATTCCACATATGGTATCATATATTGTTATTTCTCTGTCTGACTTCACTCTGTATGATAATCTCTAAGTCATCCATCTTGCTACAAATGGCATTATTTTGATCTTTTTTATGGTTGAGTAGTATTCCATTGTGTATCTGTACCATATCTTCTTTATCCATTCATTTGTTGATTGGCATTTAGGTTGCTTCTATGTCTTGGCTGTTGTAAATAGTACTGCAATGAACACTGGGGAGCATGTATATCAGTCCTTTTAATTTTAGCCATCCTGGTGGGAGACCTTACAATACTCTTGATGAAGTGGGAGAAAATGCCAGGACAAACATCTTGTCTTCCAATCTGGTTTATCTCCTCTCACTTTTCCACTTGAGATTTATGGATGAGTTAAATCCACAGTGTATCTGTACATCTCAGAGTCCAGTGGCCATCGTTCTATATGATCTCAACTGGGAAGCATGACAAGATTCTAAATCTGAATTCACGACAGCTAAGTCTTACCATAAACTTTAGCAAAGATTAAAGAGCTACTCAGTGGGTTTTTATTTCTGGCACTCTTTAAACATCCCAAAGCAACCAGAAAACAAGGGTTTGTGCTTTTCGAACAACCAAGGCTTAGTGTTTTTCAGAGGGAATAAAGACATTCCTAGAGCAATTTCTCATTTTGAATTCTCCTTCCGACATCCATAGGACCAAAGAATACAACCTCTAAACTGACTTTCTCTTGGTAAGTAGTCCTACAGCTTGAGAAAAAAAAGGCTTTTTTGAGATATGGTTCACATACCATACAATTCACCTATTTAAAGTGTACAATCCAACACTTTTGAGTACATCACAAATATATACAACTATCACTACAGTCTTCCCTGGTGGCTCAGATGGTAAAGAATCTGCCTGCAATGTGGGAGACCTGGCTTCAACCCCTGGGTTGGGAAGATTCCCTGAAAGAGGACATGGCAACCAACTCTAGTATTATTGCCTGGAGAATCCCCATAGACAGAGGAGCCTGGTGGGCTACAATCCATGGGGTTGCAGAGTTGGACATGGCTGAGCAACTAAGCACACATATCACCAACCAATTGTTGAACATTTTCATCACCTCTAAAAGAAACTGCATACCCTTTAGCTATCATCTCTCTATCCCCCTTCCCAATCCACACCTCCCAACCAACTGCTAATCTACCCTATGGGTTTGCCTCTTCTGGACATGTGAATATGTAAATAGAATCATATGATATGTGGCCTTTGCAACCACAAGCTTCAGTCATGTTGTAGCAGATGTATCAATACTTTATTCCTTTTTATGGTGGAATAATATTCCATTGCATAGATAGGTCATGCATGCCTGCTAAGTCGCTTCAGTTGTGAGTCTGACTCTTTGTGACCCTATGGACAGTAGCCTGCCAGGCTCCTCTGTCCATGGAATTCTCTAGGCAAGAATACTGGTGTGGATTGCCATGCAATCTCCTCCAGGGGATCTTCCTGACCCAGAGATCAAACCTGCCTCTCTTACATCTCCTGCATTGGCAGGCGGATTCTTTACCACTAGTGCCACCCGGGAAGCCCTGTAGATAGACCACACTTAGTTTATCCATTGATGGAAATTTGGGTTGTTCCACCTTTTGGCTATTATAAAACTACTGCTATATTCTGTAGCTTTTTAGTCACCTTGATACTTTTAGGAGCTTTCGTTGTTGTTATTTTCAATATGTACACATATTGACTTACTCATCCTTAAGATATCAGTTAAGACTCTGTGATCAAGAAAAAATCAAAATATGCATAGAAATGAATGAAAATGAAAACACAACAACCCAAAACCTCTGGGATTCAGTAAAAGCTGTGCTAAGGGGAAGGTTCATAGCAATACAAGCTTACCTCAAGAAACAGTAGAAAAATCAAATAAATAACCTAACTTTATACCTAAAGCAACTAGAAAAAGAAGAAATGAAGAATCCCAGGGTTAGTAGAAGGACAGAAATCATAAAAATTAGGGCAGAAATAAATGAAAAAGAAACAAAGGAGACTGTGGCAAAAATCAACAAAACTAAAAGCTGGTTCTTTTAGGAGATAAATAAAATAGACAAACCATTAGCCAAACTCATCAAGAAAAAAAGGGAGAAGAATCAAATCAACAAAATTAGAAATGAAAATGGAGAAATCACAACAGACAAAACAGAAATACAAAGGATCATAAGAGACTACTATCAGCAACTATATGCCAATAAAATGGACAACTTGGAAGAAATGGACGAATTCTTAGAAAAGTATAACCTTCCAAAACTGAACCAGGAAGAAATAGAAAATCTTAACAGACCCATCACAAACATGGAAATTGAAACTGTAATAAAAAATCTTCCAACAAAAAAAAGCCCAGGACCAGATGGCTTCACGGGTGAATTCTACCAAAAATTTAGAGAAAAGCTAATACCTATCCTACTCAAACTCTTCCAGAAAATTGCAGAGAAAGGTAAACTGCCAAATTCATTCTATGAGGCTACCATCACCCTAATACCAAAACCAGACAAAGATGCCATAAAAAAGGAAATCAGGCCAGTATCACTGATGAACATAGATGCAAAAATCCTTAACAAAATTCTAGCAAACAGAATCCAACAACATATTAAAAAAGATCATACATCATGACCAAGTGGCTTTGTCGCAGGGATGCAAGGATTCTTTAGTATTTGCAAATCAGTTAATGTGGTGTGATACACCACATTAACAAATTGAAAGATAAAAAGCATGACTATCTCAATAGATGCAGAGAAAGCCTTTGACAAAATTGAACATCCATTTATGATAAAAAGCCCTCCAGAAAGCAGGCATAGAAGGAACATACCTCAACATAATAAAAGCCATATATGATAAACCCACAGCAAACATTATCCTCAATAGTGAAAATTGAAAGCATGTCCCCTAAAGTCAGGAAAAAGACAAGGGTGCCCACTCTCACCACTACCATTCAACATAGTTTTGGCCACAGCAATCAGAAAAGAAAAAGAAATAAAAGGAATCCAGATTGGAAAAGAAGTAAAACTCACTGTTTGCAGATGACATGATCCTTTACATAGAAAACCCTAAAGACACCACCAGAAAATTACTAGAGCTAACCAATGACTATAGTAAATTTGCAGGATATAAAATTAACACACAGAAATTCCTTGCATTCCTATACACTAATAATGAGAAAACAGAGAAATTAAGGAAACAATTCCATTCACCATTGCAACAAAAAGAATAAAATACTTAGGAATAAATCCACCTAAAGAAACAAAAGACCTATATATAGGAAACTATGAAACACTGCTGAAAGAAATCAAAGGTGACACAAATAGATGGAGAAATATACCATGTTCATGGATTGGAAGAATCAATATAGTGAAAATGAGAATACTACCCAAAGCAATCTATAGATTCAATGCAATCCCTATCAAGCTGCCAACATTATTTTTCAGAGAACTAGAACAAATAATTTCAAAATTTGTATGGAAATACAAAAAAACCTCAAACAGCCAAAGCAATCTTGAGAAAGAAGAATGGAACTGGAGGAATCAACCTACTTGACTTCAGAGTATACTACAAAGCTACAGTCATTAAGACAGTATGGTACTGGCACAAAGACAGAAATATAGATCAATGGAACAAAATAGAAAGCCCAGAGATAAATCTATACACCTATGGACACCTTATCTTTGACAAAGGACACAAGATATACAATAGAGAAATGACAGTCTCTAACAAGTGGTGCTTGGAAAACTGGTCAACCACTTGTAAAAGAATGAAACTAGAACACTTTCTAACACCATACACAAAAATAAAATGGATTAAAGATCTAAATGTAAGACCAGAAACTATAAAACTCCTAGAGGAAAACATAGGCAAAACACTCTCTGACATAAATCACAGCAGGATCCTCTATGACCCACCTCCCAGAGTAATGGAAATAAAAGCAAAAATAAACAAATGGGACCTAATTAAAAGCTTTTGCACAATGAAGGAAACTATAAGCAAGGTGAAAAGACAGCCTTCAGAATAGGAGAAAATAATGGCAAATGAAGCAACTGACAAATAATTAATCTCAAAAATATACAAGCAGTTCATGCAGCTCAATTCCAGAAAAATAAACGACCCAATCAAAAAATGGGCCAAAGACCTAAACAGACATTTCTCCAAAGAAGACATACAAATGGCTAACAAACACATGAAAAGATGCTCAACATCACTCATTATCAGAGAAATGCAAATTAAAACCATGAGATACCATCTCACGCTGATCAGAATGGCTGCTATCAAAAAGTCTACAAACAATAAATGCTGGAGAGGGTGTGGAAAAAAGGGAACCCTCTTAAACTGTTGGTGGGAATGCAAACTAGTACAGGCACTATGGAGAACAGTGTGGAGATTCCTTAAAAAACTGGAAACAGAACTCCCATACGACCCAGCAATCCCACTGCTGGGCATACACACCAAGGAAACCAGAATTGAAAGAGACACGTGTACCCCAATGTTCATCACAGCACTGTTTGCAGTAGCTAGAACATGGAAGCAACCTAGATGTCCATCAGCAGACAAATGGATAAGAAAGTTGTGGTACATATACACAATGCAATACTACTCAGCTAGTAAAAAGAATGCATTTGGATCAGTTCTGAAGAGGTGGATGAAACTGGAGCCTATTATACAGAGTGAAGTAAGTCAGAAAGAAAAACACCAATACAGTATATTAATGCATACATGTGGAATTTAGAAAGATGGTAATGATGACCCTATGTACAAGACAGCAAAAGAGACACAGATGTAAAGAACAGACTTTTGGACTCTGTGGGAGAAGGCTAGGTGGGATGATTTGAGAGAATAGCACTGAAACATGTATATTACCTTATGTGAAACAGATAGTCTAGGTTTGATGCATGAGACAGGGTGCTCAGGGCCAGTGCACTGGGATGACCCTGAGGGATGGGATGGGGAGGGAGGTGGGAGGGGGGTTCAGGATGGGGGACACATGTACACCCATGGCTGATTCATGTCAATATATGGCAAAAACCACTACAATATTGTAATTAGCCTCCAATTAAAATAATTAATTAAAAAAAAAATAAGACTCTGTGATGAGGGAACTTCCCTGGTGGTCCAGTGACTGGGACTTGAGTTCCCAGTGCAGGGGGTCAGGGTGTGATCCCTGGTCAAAGAACTAGATCCCACATGCCACAACTAAGACCTGGTGCAGCCAAATAAATAAATATTTTTTAAAATATATGAACAGATTTTTTTCCACTCCCACTCTTATCTCTGGCAGCAATTCTCTACACATACCATGGTATTTCAAGCCATTGCTCTCATCCCCTCTTTGCCTAGCTAGTTCCCACTCATTTTTATTTTATTATTATTGTTTTTACTTTCTGGTCACACCTTGAGACATGTGGGATCTTTTGTTCTCCAACCAAGGATTGAACCTGCACCCCTGCAATGGAAGTGTGGAGTCTTAACCACTGGACCGCCAGGGAAGTCCCCTTACTCATTCTTTATTCTGTGATGTTTACTCAGTATCCAAGTTCACTGGAACTTCTTCAGAGAATATCTTGTTTATATGACTATGCATCTATGTATGAAGCGTTAGGATATTCCTTGCATTCAAATAAATAATACAATGAACCAGGAGAAATGGCATGTCACCAGGACTATTGCCGACTTATTTTTTTCCAACGTTCTTTATATAGACTTGATTTTTTAAGTCTACAGAGGATGTTACTCATAACCCATTCTCTGTTTCATACCTCAGAAGAAGAAGTGGTAATTTACAAAATTTCTTCCTCTTCTTTCCACCTTGTAATACATGCCCTGTGGTTGGTGATTTTTTTGGTCATATGGAGCCAGAATATCTAGGAAAACTTTTGTCATCAAATGATATGAATGCATATGCTGGTGCTTCGATCTCTCTTTCTAAGATGACTCTTAACCAGCCACAGTATACAACATTGATTGTAATAGTTCAATCATACATAGGTTTGCCATGTAAAGATAAGAACTCTGGGGACTTCCCTGATGGTCCTGTGGTTAGGACCCCACACTCTCACTGACAAGGGCCCAGGTCCAATCCTTGGTCAGGGAATTAAGATCCCACAATCTTTAGTGGGATCTTAGTTCCCATGATCTTTTACAGTGTTGTCCCCCCCTAAAAAAAGAAAAAAAAAGAGAATTCTACCTGCTAGTATTTTAATGGGTGGCCTTTTCTCGGCAAGTTCCACGCTTTTGGTTCAACCTAGATTACTGGTGGGATTTTTCTATATTTTCATTTTTATTTCTGGGCTTAGCAAGAATAAAAAGAAAATGTGAGTGGTGAGGGTTGAATGGAAGAGGGAAAGGAAGAAAGAACCAGAAGGATGAAAGCCAGTGGCTAAGCTATACCATCACATCATCTTCATCGAGCCTGCTTAGTTAGGTCTCTCGAAAGGCATCGAGAGAATACTCAAGTTTCTCTCCAATTTGCCCCAAATATCTCTATATTCATTTTCTAGGGCTGCCATACCCAATGATCACTAACTGGGTGCATCAGAAACCTATTCTCTCACAGTCCTGGAGGCCAGAGGTCCAAAATAATAGTGTCAGCAGGACCACTCCCTCCAAAGTCTCTAATGGAAAATCCCTCCTTATCTCTTGAAGCTTTTGGTGGTGCTAGGTGTTCTTTGGCTTTGTCAGCATCACTCCAATGTCTGTCTCCATTGTTGCATGGCCCTCACTACGTGTCTCTCTGTCCTTTTATTTTACTTGTTTTATTTGGCCTAACTGTGGCTTGTGAGACCTCAGTTTCATGACCAGGGCCCCTGGCAGTGAATATCGAGTCCTAACCACTGCACTGCCAGGGAATTCCCCTTTTCTGTCTTTCATATGGACACTTGTCATTGGATTTAGGGCCTATCCTATTCTGTAGGATCTTATCTTAGTTCTGACCTTAATTACAAATGCAAAGACACCATTTCCAAGGAAGGTCATGTTCTGAGGTTCCTGGTAGACATGAATATTGTGGTGGGGAGACTATTCAACCCACTCCAAACTCCTTCTTCAAATTCTACTGCTTCTGCCTTTGGATATAGTATATACACCTTGAAGTGACAGTGAGCTGTCTACTTCGCTACTAATAAGAAACAGTTGTCTTACAAATTTAGCAGAAGTAAACTAATGTACTGGGAGCCTTCCTGGTGGCTCAGACGGTAGAGAATCTGCCTGCAATGCAGGAGACGTGGGATTGATCCCTGGGTCAGGAAGATGGCCTGAAGAAGGGAATGGATATCCACTCCAGTATTCTTGCCTGGAGAATCCTATGGTCAGAGGAGCCTGGTGGGCTACAGTCCATGGGGTTGCAAAACACTGGACATGACTGACCAACTAACACACACACAAACTAACATACAGAAGAGTATGGAAATTGCAATGGATTTTTCACAAAGACAACATGCCCATGTAGTGAAACACTCAAATCAAGACATAGAACATTCCCAGTATAGATTAGGAACAATATTCTTTCTTTTTTTTCCATTAAAGAAAAAATTTTAATTGTGGTAAAACACAACAAAATATACCATCTTAACCACTCTAAAGTACAGTTCAGGGACTTCCCTGGTAGTCCAGCAGTTGAGAATTCACCTTGCAATGTAGGAGACTCAGGTTTGATCCCTGGTGGGGGAACTAAGATCCCACATACATTGGAGCTACTAAGTCTGCAAGCCACAACTAGAGAGTCTGAGCGTTGCAATGAAATATTCCCACATGACGCAACAAAGATACCATGTGCTGTAACTAAGACTGGAGGCAGCCAAATAAATAAACATTAAAAATAAACTATACAATTCAGCGGCCTTAAATACATTCACATTGTTGGGCAACCATCCCCACCATCCAGTTTCAGAATTTTCTCTCATGTGAACTAAAGCTCTGTCCCCATTACTCAATAATTCCCCATTTCCGCAGCCCCGGGTAACCACAATTCTACTTCTGTCTCTCTGAATTTGACTACTCTAGGGACCTCATGGAAGTGGAATCATACAGTATTTGTTGCTTTGTGACTGGCTTATTTCACTCAACATAATGTCCTCTGGGTTCATCCATGTTGTAACAAGTCAGAATTTCCTTCCTTTTAGGGCTGAGTACTATAGGAACCATATTCTTCTGAAAGGTGATGAAAACCTCTGGATTTTAATGGCTAAGTCTTTACTTATTTTCATCCCTGATTCTAATTGGTAAATGATGTATGTTTCATTTATGTTTTCCTCTTTGGTGATCATAGGTTTTCAGGGGTTTCAACCAGAACCTAGAGCCCTTTGCTCTGGATCCTGTGGCTTTGACCAAGTTACCCAATCTCATGTGCATTTTAAGGATCTCACTGAATTTATAGAAAAGCTAGAAGAATCAATGGCATCACCGACTCTATGGACAGGAGTTTGAGTAAGCTCCGGGACTTGGTGATGGACAGGGAAGCCTGGTGAGCTGCAGTCCATGGGGTCACAAAGAGTCAGACACAACTGAGCAACTAAACTGAACTGAAAAGAATCAACAGCTTTCAAAAGTGGATGCATGGGTGCTGAGTTGCTTCAGTCATGTCCAACTCTTTGTGACCCTATAGACCGTAGCCTCTGTCCATGGCTCCATCCCGTGGCTCCTCTGTCTGTGGGATTCTCTAGGCAAAAATAGTGGAGTGGATTGCCATGCCCTCCTCCAGGGGATCTTCCCAACTCGGATCAAACCCATGTCTCTTATGTCTCTTGCATTGGCAGGTGGGTTCTTTACCACTAGCGCCACCTGGGAAGCCCTCAAAAGTAGAGACAAGTAACCCAAAGGGCAAGTCTCAAAACAATTTTTCATTCCTCTTTCCTTTCCCTTTCTTTGCAGTTGGCTCCTAGGCATAGCCCAAAGGACCTTGGCAGTGGTTTAGTCCTCATCCTTCCGCCCATCTGAAAGTCAGTGGGAGTCTGTGTTTTGTTTCCTTTTATTTAAGCACACTCACTCATTGTTTTGGAAATACCTCACATTCCAGGCAATTCAAGACTTTTGGAATAAACAAGTCACCTCTTAAGAGATTAAGACCCATTGAACATACGAATCCCTAGCTGAATGGGAAAAATGAAACAACCAAGATGTGGAGACTGAGGGGAAGGTCATTCTGTATCTTTGTTAGAGATTCTCAGAGGGATAGTTTAAATTCACTTCCGTCATGGCTAAGGCCCTGCTGCATTCACAGACAAATGCAGCACCTTAATTAGCATGGGCCAGGACCTAGCTCTTTCAATCCATCAACTGTGAAACAGGTTTTTTCTGTAGGCGATGTAAGTCATTTATTTTCATAGTTTACACTTTACACAATGACTTAGGACTAAGTGCCGAGAAGTATATAGTAAGAGCAAGATCAAATCCAAACACACTTCAAGTATTAATCTCTAAGGGGGATGTGTGTGTGTCTTAGTTGTTCAGTCATGTCCAGTTCTTTTGCATCCCTGCAGACTGTAGCTCTCCAGGCTCCTCTGTCCATGGAATTCTCCAGACAAGAATACTGGAGTGGGTTTCCATTCCCTTCTCCAGGGGCTCTTCCCAACCCGGGGATCAAACCTGGGTCTCCTGCATTGCAGGAAGATTCTTCACTCTCTGAGCCATCGGGGAAGCCCTTTTAATCTCTAATACTAGCCTTTATATGCCCTTATAAAAGCCCACCCAGTTGCATTATCCTTTTCCTGAAAGCTTTCTATCTGTGGAGTAAAGCGGGAAACATATAGGGTTGTGTATGGTCGGGCCACTCAAGATGGCTGACCTCTTGCTCTTTGTCCATCTCTTGCCTGATGAGCACCTGCTTCACTTAAACTCTACACACAGGACTGACCTTCCTACATACCTGCCCCAGCTGTTGATTGTTCTCATCAAAATGCTGCAGGAAGGAGGACCCCTTCCAGGGTTCTAAAGTGGGCTCTTGTCTAACTCTCAGAAATGAATTGTCTGGGGAGACTCATGTGCTGACAAAGCAGGAGATTTTATTGAGAAGGGGGCACCCAGGTGGAGAGCAGGAGGGCAAGGGAACCCAGGAGGACTGCTCTGCCACCTGGCTCACAGTCTCAGGTTTTATGGTGATGTGAATAATTTCTGGGTTGTCCCTGGCCAATCCCTCTGACTCAGGTTTCTTCCTGGTGGTGCAGGCATGGCTCAGCCAAGATGGATTCCAGCGAGAAGGATTCTGGGAGGGGTGGGACGCACGGCGTCTCTTTTTGACTTTTCCCGAATTCTTCCAGTTTGTGGTAACTTGTTAGTTCCGTGTTCCTTACCGTATTCCTCCTGTCATAAAATGACTCATGAAAATGGTTAGTATTGGTGCCTGGCAAGAGTGGGCAGTTTCAGTCACAGTTTCTTTTAACAAAAGGGGCGGTGAGGGGCGTGTCTCTCTGCTGGTTTCCCTGGTAACTAGTGAACTCTTCTGACCTCAATTCCCCTACAACTGGCAGTCTCCCCTCCCTCTCAGGAGCAAAGACTGTCACCATGTCCCGCCCGCCGTCTACTGCACATGGTGGGATGTTGCTCCAGGACCGTGCTTCAGACATGTAAGTTCCCTCATCCATTAAACCGTGGATGTCTCTGCTGCTGACTCTGGGCTCTTGAAACTGGGGAAGCACGGGCCTTGTTGACCTGTGGAGAGCAGTCCAACAGGTGGCCATTCCAGAACTTCCCAGAACCACAGAGAAGTGAGGGAAAGGGCATGGAGAGGGATCCACTTATCTTCCTCTGCTTTCCCCCAGTCACAGCCTAGTGATGCAAAAGGTCAACTTGACTTTGAAGCGAAAAGTGCTCACCTTTACCATGTAGAATTGACATTTCACACATCCGCAGTGTTCGGGCATGTTTCAGGGTTCAATGCTAATCTGTCAAATCTCAAGAGAAGCCGCACAAACTCAGTGGTGTGCCTAGCAATTCCATATCGCCAGCAGTACTCAGAGCTGACAACTCTATAATTATTTAAATATTGTACCTAAAGCTAGTCCATCTGGTTTTTGAAATATTCAGTGCTAAGACTGGCTAGAGACAGGGAATATGAGACTGGGGTTCGTCTTTGGGGATCACACACTGACCTGCCTCTTGAGAAATTTGTATGCAGGTCAGGAAGCAACAGTTAGAACTGGACATGGAACAACAGACTGGTTCCAAATAGGAAAAGGAGTACGTCAAGGCTGTATATTGTCACCCTGCTTATTTAACTTCTATGCAGAGTACATCATGAGAAACGCTGGGCTGGATGAAGCACAAGCTGGAATCAAGATTGCCGGGAGAAATATCAATCACCTCAGATATGCAGATGACACCACCCTTATGGCAGAAAGTGAAGAGGAACTCAAAAGCCTCTTGATGAAAGTGAAAGTGGAGAGTGAAAAAGTTGGCTTAAAGCTCAACATTCAGAAAACGAAGATCATGGCATCCGGTCCCATCACTTCATGGGAAATAGATGGGGAAAGAGTGGAAACAGTGTCAGACTTTATTTTTCTGGGCTCCAAAATCACTGCAGATGGTGACTGCAGCCATGAAATTAAAAGACGCTTACTCCTTGGAAGGAAAGTTATGACCAACCTAGATAGCATATTCAAAAGCAGAGACATTACTTTGCCAACAAAGGTTCGTCTAGTCAAGGCTATGGTTTTTCCTGTGGTCATGTATGGGTGAGAGTTGGACTGTGAAGAAGGCTGAGCACCAAAGAAATGATGCTTTTGAACTGTGGTGTTGAAGAAGACTCTTGAGAGTCCCTTGGACTGCAAGGAGATCCAAGCAGTCCATTCTGAAGGAGATCAGCCCTGGGATTTCTTTGGAAGGAATGATGCTAAAGCTGAAACTCCAGTACTTTAGCCACCTCATGCGAAGAGTTGACTCACTGGAAAAGACTGTGATGCTGGGAGGGATTGGGGACAGGAGGAGAAGGGGACGACAGAGGATGAGATGGCTGGATGACATCACTGACTCGATGGACGTGAGTCTGAGTGAACTTTGGGAGTTGGTGATGGACAGGGAGGCCTGGTGTGCTGCGATTCATGGGGTTGCAAAGAGTCGGATATGACTGAACGACTGAACTGAACTGAACTGATACACACACACACTCCTTGCCCAGCTGTGAACTGACTGCGTTTGAAAATTCTTTTGCTTTTAAGATTTTTTTGATGGGAAAGTGAGTCACTCAGTCGTGTCATCTTTGTGACCCCATGGATTGTAGCCCACCAGGCTCCTCTCTCCATGGGATTCTCCAGGAAAGAATACTGGAGTGGATTGCCATTTCCTTCTCCAGGGGATCTTCCCAATCCAAGGATCGAACCCAGGTTTCCCACATTGCAGGCAGACTCTTTACTGACTGAACCACCAGGGAAATCATTTTTTGATGTGGACCATTTTAAAAGTCTTTATTGAATTTGTTAAAACTCTGCTTATGTTTTCTGAGTTTCGGGCCACGAGGCATGTGGGGTCTTAGTTCCATGACCAGGGATCAAAATTGCACCTCCTGCATTGGAAGGTGAAGCCTTAACCACTGGACAACCAGGGAAGTCCCGAAAATTCTTTGTCATTAGCTATCTACCTACAAGCTGAAAGGGTTTCTTTCTTTCCTTTTAGCTGAGCCACTCATGAGGGTATGTTTTTGCTCCGGGGAGAGACACATGAACATGGTTACCATTAGTCTTGCAATTCTTGCTCCCGGTTGGATAAAATCAATACCTTTGCCTTGTTTTTTCAGAACCTTCCTTGGGGGTTTTGGGGTAGCAAATAATAAAAACCTTGCTGCCAAAACTAGAAATGGCTTTAAGAGGGCATTTACTATCTTGCGTAACCTGAAGTTCAGACACTGAGTTCCCAGAACTTGCCGACGATGTAATCGAACCCACGTTCTTTCCATCTTTCCACTCGGCCATCCTTTACTGTGCTGGTTTGGCCTTCGCTTGTCATCTCACAAAAGGGCTCAGCTGCTCCAAACATTACATCCTTAGGCAAGAATTTCCAAAGTTCCTTTTTTTTTTTTTAAATTGAGGTAAAATTCGCATGACATAAAATCAACATGTTAAAAGTGAGCAACTCAAAGCAACTCATATACTAAAGCGTATATATGGAATCTAGAAAGATGGTACTAAAGAGTTTATTTGCAGGGCAGCAATGGAGAAACAGACATAGAGAACAGACTTACGGACATGGGAGAGGGGAGGAGAGGGTGAGATGTATGGAGAGAGTAACAGGGAAACTTACATTACCGTATGTAAAATAGATAGCCAACGGGAATTTGCTGTATGTTTCAGGGAAGTCAAACAGGGGTTCTCTATCAGCCGAGAGGGGTGGGGGGGGAGGGAGGGGGGAAATATGTATACATATGGCTGATTCATGCTGAGGTTTGACAGAAAGCAACAAAATTCTGTAAAGCAATTATCCTTCAATTAAAAAGATAATAAATAAATAATAAATAAAATATAATAAATAAATAAATAAAATATAAAAAATAATAAATAAATTTTTAAAAGAAAAAAAAGTGAGCAACTCAGTGGCATCTAATCCCTTCACAATGTTGGCAAGCTATCACCTCTATTGAGTTCTAAAATATTTGCATAACCCACAAAATACTCACTAAACAGGGGCTAACTGCTTATTCCCTCCTCTCCAATTCCTGGGAAACTACTAATATTTCTGCCTCTAAGGATTTGCCTATTCTGGACATTTCATATAGTTGGAATCATGTAATACAGGCTTTTCCACTCAGTCTGGTGTGTTTGAGATCCATCCACATTGGAGCGTGCAGTAGCCCTTCATTCCTTTTTCTGATAGTCCGTTGCCCGAATATGCCACCTTTTGTTTGTCCATGCGGCTGCTGATGGATATTGGGGTTGTTTCTGTCTTTTGGCTGTTGTGAATAGTGCTGCTGTGAACACGCCTGTGTGTGTATTTATTTGGGTAGCGGATCTTCAGTTCTTTGGGGAATATACCTAGGAATGGAAGTACTAGGAGATTTTCTTTTTTTAATTTTCTTTTTTTTTTTTTTTGGTGGGGGCACGGGGTGGAGCACTGTGCGTAGCGTGTGGGATCTTAGTTCCCTGACCAGGGATCAAACCCATGTCCCCTGCAGTGGAAGTGCATGGACCACCAGGGAAGTCCCTACCAGGAAATTTTCTGAAAAACATCCCCAGACTTCCCCTCACATCCTATAGATCAGAACTGTGTTATATCTCCATGCCTACAGCAATGTCTTGGCAAGGAGAGTGAGACCACCACTATTGTCCAAAACTAATTGAGACTGACACCATGTAGCTGGGTTGGAACCCAGTCACCTCTGAAGGACACGGTCACTTGGAAGAGGGCCATTTTCAGAAGGTGGTGACCTTGAGCATGAACGCTGCGACACAGGTATGCAAATCCTCTGTCAACCATCCCTCCCCATATTGTTAGAGCAATTTGCTTTGTGTTCAAGGGTGTAAACTTGACTATTCTACCTGGCAAGCAGCCTTTCCTTTGGGGATTATTCATCCTGCAAACATCTGTCTTAAGGAAGAAGTGTGGGGACTAGGGTCTTGACAAACAGCATGTCAGACAATGAAACCTACGTGAAATGGAAACTCTTAAAAAATACTAGAGGAAGGACCCTGGTGGATGCAGGGTGTGCCTGCTTTGTAGAGACACTGGGAATGTGTTTCAAAGAACTTCCATTAATTATTTATTTTTTAAATTGGAGTGTAATTGCTTTACAATGTTGTATTAGTTACTGCTGTACAACAATGGGAATCACCATAGGTAGATATATATCTCCTCCTTCTTGTGCCTCCCTCTCACCACCCCAACCCACCCCTCTTCAAAGAACTCCCATGAATTTAATATCATCTAGACTCTTCTTTACGTATCCAGATTTGCCTTTCCCTCCACCACCAAGCCATATGGAGTTCATTTTTCGTCTATTTCACAAACATTCCTTGTGCATCTACTATGTGCCAGGCACTGGGAAAGACAGTGGAGAGAGTGTGGTAAGGCAGAGAGCTTAGCTCCTATCCTCATGGAGCTATTACTAACAGTGCGGTAGAGGAGGCTGAGGTTAAATAAATAATTCTGGAGAACATTTTTAAAAGCATTTGCCTGTCAGTAATTACTTTTTTCTTTAATTGAAGTATGTTTGCTGTAAGTTACATGTGTACAATATAGTGATTCACAATTTTTAAAGGTTATACTCCTGTTATAGTTATTATCAGATATTGGCAATATTCCCTGTGATGTACAGTATATCCTTGTAGCTTATTTTATACCTAATGTGTGTGTGCTCAGTTGCTTCAGTCAAGTCTGACTCTTTGCAACCCTACAGACTGTAGCCTGCCAGGCTCCTCTGTCCATGGGATTCTCCAGGCAAGGATACTGGAGTGAGTTGCCATGCCATCCTCCAGGAGATCTTCCCAACCCAAGAACTGAGCCGATGTTTCTGCGGCTCCTGCACTGCAGGCAGATTCTTTACTGCTGAGCCACCGGGGAAGCCCTTATACCTAATAGCTTGTACCTTTTGCTACCCTACCCCATATTTCCCCTCCCCTAGGTAACCTCTACTTTGTTCTCTGTATCTGTGGGCCTGCATTATTTTTGTTATATTCACTACTTTGTTGTATTTCTTAGATTTCACATTTAAGTGATATACAGTATTTTTCCCCATCTGACTTATTTCACCTAGAATAGTGCCGTTTAAGTCCATCCATGTGGCTGCAAATAGCAAAATATTGTTCTCTTTATGGCTGAGTAGTATTATGCTGTATCTATATATGCATATAAATAGATATGCATATATAAATATGCAGTGGACAGACCATATCTTCTTTATCTGTTCATCTGTTGATGGTCACTTATGTTGCTTCCCTTTCTTTACATTTGTAAGTAATGCTGCTATGAACATTGAGATTATGCAAATTGTTTAAAAACTAATATTGTGATAGATGTGACAAAGAAATGAAAAACCCAGGGCACAGTGAAAGTGTGGAAGAGAGGAAGTATTCTGATTAGACCCTCCCTGACAACAGACACAAGGAAAGATTGCAGACTTCCTGTACTGAGTGGTTAAGGGAAAGCAGTGACTCCAGCCAATGTCACCGAGGTCCCTCAATTAGCCAGCAAGGCCAAGTCCAGGCTCCAGGGACACTACTTAGAGTATAATGGGGACCCATTTGTTTCCAACAGGATGTTTATGGGAAAAATAATACTAGGTTTGAAAATGAAGGATTGTTTAGACCCATAAAGGCCAGAGTGGGGATGTTTCGAAAAATTGAAATGCAATGCCCGTGTCCCTCTGTGCTGTGCTGTAAGAGAAGCCCACGGCCCAGGTGCCATGTCATGTCACCATTTGGGCTTCAGTTGACTAGACCAGCCCAGGGGAGTCATCCATTGGTTGACTGACAGCTGTAATCTGGCCGGGCTCATAAGCTTTGCTCAAAAAGGCACTCTGTATTGTATGTCAGTTTCTTGGGGCTGCTGTAACAAATTACCACCACACTTGGTGCTTTAAAACCATAGAAATTTATTCTCTGACAGTTCTGGGGACCAGACATCTAAAGTCAAGGTGTTGACAGGGCCACATTCCCTGTGAAGGCTCAAGGGGGGACCCTTTCCTGTGGCTTGCAACTCTGGGGGCCCCCAGTGTTCCTTGACCTGTGGCCACCTCACTCCATTCTCTTCTGTCTCCACATGGTTTTCTCCTCTCTGTGTGTCTCTTATAAGGAGACACTCTTGTCACTGGATTTAGAGCTTATCCAGATAATCCAGGATGATCTTATCTTGGGATCCTAAATTTAATTATATCTGTGAAGAGCCTTTTTCCATATAAGGTAACATTCACCAGTTAAGGTTCTGGGATTAAGCCATGGACATTGAATGGGTTGAGGATCATCATTCAACTCACTCCATAGGATAGTGACTATTTAGACACGATCATATAGGGGAAGACGCTGAACAGTGACGATCCAGATAGGTCCTCTCTTTAGGGAAGTCTGAACATAAGACTCCAGTACTTTTGCCAGGAAAATCCCATGGACAGAGGAGCCTGCTAGGCTACAGTCCATGGGGCTGCTAAGAGTCGGACACGACTGAGCAACTTCACTTTCACTTTTCACTTTCATGCATTGGAGAAGGAAATGGCAACCTACTCCAGTGTTCTTGCCTGGAGAATCCCAGGGACAGGGGAGCCTGGTGGGCTTCCGTCTATGGGGTCGCACAGAGTCAGACACGACTGACTCGACTTAGCAGCAGCAGAACATAAGATATGCAAGAAACAGACACTTTTGTTGGAGTTGGGCACAAGCCAAGAGACCCCGAAAAAAGACAATCAGAAGTCAGAACAATGACCTACTGAGGCCGCATCCTAAGAATGGAGATAATTCTAGAGCTTCTTTCTCCTGTCATACCATTTTCATTGATGTAAACTAAAATGTAGGGCTTCCCTGGTGGCTCAGTGGTAATGAACCCACCTGCCAATGCAGGAGACGTGGGTGTGTTCGATTTCTGGGTCAGGAAGATCCCCTGGAGTAGGAAGTGGCAACCCACTCCAGTATTCTTGTCTGGGAAATCCTATGGACAGAGAAACCTGGAGGGCTTAGTCCATGGGGTCGCAAAAGAGTTGGACACGACTTAGCAACTAAATAACAACAAGCTAAAGTGTATCTTTTGTTTTTCATCACATTTTAACATCTTGGGATGTGCCTAACAATAGCTGGCATTTTTTCTTTTGGCTGCACCTGGTGGCAGTTCCCTGATCAGTGATTGAACCTGAGCCCCCTGCATTGGAAGGTTGAACACCACACCTTCCAATTAAGACACTTAACCACTGGTGTCTTAATTGCTGTGTTTGTGGAGGCAGCAGTCCTGAAGTGATGGACATTGTCTGCCTGCAGGTGAGCACCAAGAGCATGGGGATCGAAAGGCCCACGATAGGTGTCAGTGCCTCAGGGACAGACTCTTCTCGCTCCTGAGAGCCCAGGTGTTGGAGGAGGGGTGAGGCAGGAAGAGGATCAGACACATTTAGCAACATTCCCATTGGAAGATTCAGAAGGAGGCTCCCTGCATGATCCCTGAATTGGCAGAAGAGCCCAGTGCCAACTGTGGTTCAGTCTGTTAAGAAATGCCGCATCATCAGCATTCTTGAGTCACGGAGGACGATGCTCAGTGAAAAACACAGACCTCAGTGTGACTGTGTTGAAGACTGATCAGAAGAGTCAGATGCTAAAGGAAGGCATTGTATGTGTACCATCACCAGTTTATTTTCATTTTCCTTTTTAATATATGCTCAAGAGTGACATAGGAAATTAAAAAACCGCGCACTAAAATAATATAAAAAATCCAATACAAAATACCAGTCGAACATTTTCAAAATGATGTTTTCAAAATTATTTTGCCACAGTGGGTGTACATTCATTTCCTGTCTTCATGGCACATAAAGTAATGATGTGTCTTCTATCAGATGGTATTCAGATGTAACCTGAGACAGTATTATCCAGGGACCTCTCTGGTGGTCCAGAGGTTAAGACCTCACTTTCCAGTGCAGGGGGTGCAAGTCTGATCCATGGTCAGGGAGCTAAGATCCCGCACGTCTCGTGGCCAAAAACCCAAAGCATGAAACAAGAAACATCGTAACACATTCCATAAAGATTTTAAAAATGGTCCACATCGAAAAAATAATCTTAAAAAAAAAAAAAGACAGTGTGGTCCCAGAGCTCCACAAGGCTTGACAGTTTCCCTAGCAAGCTCATTTCAGGTGCTTAAGTAACATTCATTACCTCAGGTAACCCAGAAGTTCCCAAGTAACACAGTCGGACAAAAGTTGAACAAGGAACAATGCTTAAACTCAAAGCCTTGTGGGCTGTTAAAGAACACACCCCAAATCCTGGATTAGAAAGAGAAAAGGAAAAAAAAAAAAAGAAAGAGAAAAGGAGGCTGGCTTACTGCAAGGACTTACAAGATCCCTCACTGTTTTATTTATTTATTTGGTTGTGCTGAGCGTCTTGTGGGATCTTAACTCCCTGTCAGGGACTGAACCTAGGCTACAGCGTGAAAGTTTGGAGTCCTAACCACTGGACTGCAAGGGAAGCCCCTCTAACTGTTTTGTTTTGGTTTTTTTTTAAGGTGAACTGTTTAGGTTTTCCTTGAGGCTGATGATCTTTACTATGGTGAAGCACAGCTGCTGCTGCTAAGTCGCTTCAGTCGTGTCCGACTCTGCGACCCCATGGACTGCAGCCTACCAGGCTTCTCCGTCCCTGGGATTCTCCAGGCAAGAACACTGGAGTGGGTTGCCATTTCCTTCTCCAATGCATGAAAGTGGAAAGTGAAAGTGAAGTTGCTCAGTCGTGTCTGACTCTTAGCGACCCCATGGACTGCAGCCCACCAGGCTCCTCCATCCATGGGATTTTCCGGCAACAGTACTGCAGTGGGGTGCCATTGCCTTCTCCCTGCTGAAGCACAGACTAGTCTCTATTTATTTATTTGGCTGTGCTGGGTCTTAGTTGTGGCCCATGGGATCTTCAGTCTTTGTTGTGGCATGCCAGCAACTCTCAGTTGTGGCTGTGGGATCTAGTTCCCTGACCAGGAATCAAACCCAATTGCCCACATTGGGAGCGCAGTCTTAGCCACTGAACCACCAGGGAAGTCCCCGTAGACTAGTCTTTATTCCAGTATTTCTCAACCCCTTTTCCTTTATTGCCCCTTCCCCGGTTACCTTTTCAGACTTTAAAAAATGTTTTTATTAATTGTCCTGCTCTGTGAATTTTTTCTTATTGTGATAAAATATATGTATTTTATTGTGCGCTTGCTCAATTGCTTCAGTTGTCCTATTCTTTGTGATCCTATGAACTGTAGCCCACTAGGCTCCTTTGGCCATGGAATTCTCCAGGCAGGAATACTGGAGTGGGTGGCCATGCCCTTCTCCAGGAGATCTTCTCGACCCAGGGATTGAACCCATGTCTCTTATGTCTCCTGCATGGACAGGCAGGTTCTTTACCGCTAGCACCACCTGGGAAACCCACTTTAACTATTTTAAAACTGCATTAACTGCATTCACAATGTTGTGCAACCAATACCACGATCTCATTCCAGAATTTTTTCATCACCCCAAACAAAAACCCCAAACCCATTTATTAAGCAGGCCTATTGATTGGAAAAGACCCTGATGCTGGGAAAGATTGAAGGCAGGAGGAGAAGGGGACAACAGAGGATGAGATGGCTGGATGGCATCACTGACTCAATGGACATGAGTTTGGGTGAACTCTGGGAGTTGGTGATGGACAGGGAGGCCTGGCGTGCTGCGATTCATGGGGTCTCAAAGAGTTGAACACGACTGAGTGACTGAACTGAACTGAACTGAGTGGTCTTTTATGTTTGGCCTCTACCACTCATCATAACCTTTTAAGAAATATTTTACCCATTTATTTTTGGCTGCACTGGGTCTTAGTTGCTGGGTGCAGACTTTCTCTAGTTGTGGGGAGAAGAGGCTACTCTCTGGTTGTGGTGCATGGGCTTCTCTTGTTTCAGAGCACAGGCTCTAGGGTGTGAGAGCCTCAGTAGTTGTGGTATACCAGCTGCCCCACGGAATGTACGATCTTCCCAGACCAGGGATAGAACACATGTCCTCTGCTGTGGAAACATGGAACCTTAACAACAGGACTGCCAGGGAAGTCCCACTTTATTCCTTTTTTATGGCTGAATAATATTCTATTGTATGTTCAGATAGATGGACCACATTTGTTTATCCATTCATCTGCTGATGGACTTTTGAGTTGTTTCCACATTTTGAATACTGTGAATAGTGTTGCTATGACCATTTGTGTTCAAGTGCTTGTTTGAACGTCCATTCAGTTCGTTTGGATATAGTCATAGGAGTGGAATTGCTGGGTTCCTATAGTAACTCTACGTTTAACTTATCAAAGACCCATGAAACTGCTCTCCACAGTGGTAGCACATTTTACATTCATACCAGCAATATATGAGGGCTCCAGTTTCTCCACATCCTCACCAATACCTGCCCCCCGGCTTCGCCCCTTAAAAGGGTAATACCTCACATATACCACGCATTTGTTTGTGTACTGTGGCCCTTTTAAGGACAGACTTTGTGTCTAGTGAAAACATTTGCAGGGGGTCCTAGACTCAGAAGCCTGCAGGAATTTATAAAAACATTGCTGGCTCACCAAAAACACATCTGCCAGGCCTCGGGCCTTGCAGGCTGCCAGGTTGCAGACACTGATCAATTTTATTACAATATATATAGGGTGGGTAGAGCATCATTTATTCCATCATTTCCCTTTTCCTTTTGTGGCCAGTTTCCTACCACACACACAAAAAAACCCCACAATGCTCTAATAAACATCCTTGTCCCTAAGTTTTGGTATTTTTATTTCTTTGGGATGGATTCCCATGAGTGGGATTAATGGGTCAAAGGGTTTAGTTTCCATCTTAACAGATGTTGCCAGATTGCTTTCCCAAATGGTCACGAAACTCTACATGTACCCTTTTCTCCATATTCCTGCCAGCACTTGACAGCATTGCTTGTTTTAGTTACATCAATCCGTCTGATGGATGCACTGTTTCATTGCTTCTTTAATTTCCACTCTTCTGACCACTGTGCAATTTAAAGAGCTTCATATTCATTTGTTGACCGTTTGGTTTTGCTCCTCTATAAGTAATCTGTTCATAATCTAAAGTCCATTTCCGTCTTTGTTGTTTGTCTTGTTCAGGTCAATTTGTAAAAGCTCTTTTTTAAAAAAACATTAATCAATTTAATTTGTACAGAATTGGCTTGCTTTCTTTTTGTAAGATGATGTATCTAGGGACTTCCCTGGCAGTCCAGTGGTTAAGACTTCACCTTCCAATGCAGGGGGTGTGGATTTGGTCCCTGGTCAGGGAACTAAGATCCCACATGCCTTTCCATCAAAAAAAAACAAAACATAACACAGAAGTAGTACTGTAACAAATTCAATAAAGACTTAAAAAATGGCCCACATTAAAAAAATATATATATCTCTGAAAAAAAAAAAAGACGGTGTGTCTAACAGGAGAAAGCAATGGGTATTTATTTATTTGGCTACCCCAGGTCTTAGATGAAGCACACGGGATCCTCTGTCTTTGTTGCAGCAAGTGGGATGTTTCGTTGTATCATGTGGGATCTAGTTTCCTGACCAGGGATCCAACCTGGGCCCCCTGCAGTGGAAGCCCAGATTTTAACCACTGGACCACCAAGGAAGTCTCCATGAAAGCTTTTTAGATAGTATCCATTTGATCTTTGGCTTAATTGCAGAGAAGTGATTAAGACCATCCTTCTCTGGGGCAGGCTGCCAAAGGTCACATCAGAACTTAGCCCCTGACTGGCTGTGTGACCTCTACAAGTCATTCAACTTTGTTATGCCCCAGTTTTCTCATCTATAAAGTAGCAATCATCATCAATATCATAATTCCTACCTCCCACTGTTGTTCTAGACACAAAGGGTCAATACAGGTCAATAAGATGGTGCGTGGCACCCAGTAAGTTAGGCAACCATGGTTGGTGACTATTATTTGTATTACAAATATTTTTCCAGCTCCATCATTTGCACTGGCTTTATTTTTGGTGTCCCTTGTCACATAAAACATTTTAATGTTTACATAATCAAATACCCTTCTTTTCTTTCTTCTGTTCTGAGTTCCCAGGCTTGGTTAAGGAGAGCTCCCCATTTCCTTCATGTGAATTTCCTTGATGTGATCATCAGAGACATATAATTCACCATGTCCCACACTGAGGGGCATGGTCCTCCCAGCTCCTAATCTGTCTCCTCTTCTTCTCCCTCAGCCCTCCCAGATGAGACCTGTAGACCACTTCACTTCCTGTCTTTCCTCCTCTCCTTCTCCATGTTCCCCACTGAGACCTGTGAAACACTTCCCCGCCCACCCCCCCACCCCCACCCTCCCCCCCCACTACTCGCCAATCTCTGAAATTTGGTTGAAATAATTTAGTATTTCTTAGAGTTCCCTTGGGCTTCCCTGGTGGCTCAGTGGTAAAGAATCTGCCTGCCAACGTAGGAGCCACAGGAGACATGAGTTCAAACCTTGGATCAGGAAGATCCCCTGGAGAAGGAAATGGCAATCCACTCCAGGATTTTTGCCTGGAAAATCCATGGACAGAGGAGCCTGGCAGGCTACAGTCCATGAGGTTGCAAAGAGTCGGACACAACTTAGCAACTAAACAACAGAACCCATAGGGGATGTCCATTTGGTTTCAAGAGTCCTTTTCTGTTACACAAATCCCTCTCTGGATCCCCTTAATCTTTTAAGTTTTTTTCTTTTTTTAACATGAACCATTTTTTAAAAATCTATTGAATTTGTTATAATATTGCTTCTGTTTTATGTTTATTTGGCTTTTCGGCCATGAAGCATATTGGATCTTAGCTCCCTGACCAGGGATCAGTCCTTCACCCTCTGCGTTAGAAGGTGAATCTTTACCACTGGACCACCAGGGAAGTCCCAGGATCCACTTAGATGTAAGATATCCCATGCCTACGTTCTTAACATTGTTTTCTCTCTTTTTTTTTTCAATTTTCCTTTCAGGTTCAGTTGTAGTTTGGTTAGTCTTTTCTCAAGTTGTTTCCACAGACAGAATCCTGGGAGTTAAAGTCTCTGAATCCTTGACTATTCTCCTTTTGCCACAATAGATGGAAAGTATTTTGGAAACTAGATAGAGGATTCTTGGGTTGACGTCCTTTCTCTCTCTTCTCTGTCATTTTTCCATAGCTTAGATAAAAATCCAATTCCAGTCTGATTTCTTTCTTTCATGAATATCTTCTGCTTTTCACTTGACACTTATCTTTAAGATTTGGGAATTTTACCAGAATGTGACCACATTAGATTTTATCTCATTAGACCAGTCTGGAACTCAGTGAACCTTTTTATAATTACTTTATTTATTATTTACTTATTTTTGGCCATGCCACACAGCATACAGGATCTTAGTTCCCGCACCAGAGATCGAACCCAAGCCCCCTGAAATGGATGGGTGGAGTGGTGGTGTTTGTACAAGTTTGTGGATATTCCAAAAAATAGTTGAACTGTACTTTAACAGAATGAATTTATCATTTTGTGGCCTCTTGGCTAAGATCGAGCATCAGTATCTGTTTTTAGTCAATGTCCCTGGTTGAACTGTGGTTGAGGGCTGGAGGGCAGAGACCTCAGGGAGTTGCATGTGTCTTGGTTGGGTGGCTGGGAATCCAGTCTGTGTCAGGAGCCAGCCTATGACCCAGGACACCACGGTCACCACTGCCAGCATGCAGCCACTGACCATGCAGCCAGGGGACCTGCTGCGGCTGCCAGAATCAGCTGCAGACAGTCTCTCTTGGAAGTTTCTCAGGGCTTCCCTCTGCCAGCTGGTTCTTTCTCCTAGATTCCATTTTATTTCACTCTATCAGGACTGATCACTACGCTGTTGAGATAGAGGGAAAGTGCTGGCTTTTTCCTCAATGGGAAAGACAGGTGAAGGGTCTGGACAGGAGCTTGAATCATGTGTTCTTGCTGTCCTGTCATTCTCGGGCCTTTTAGGAATGTATCTGAAGGAAAGTCTCTTGACTGTAAGAATATAAGAAAGTACACGAGCTAGTCCACAAAATGTTGGTGGTGGTTTAGTCACTCAATCATGTCTCACTCTTGCGACCCTAAAAACTAACCTTCCAGACTCTTCTGTCCATGAGATTTCCCAGGCAAGAATAGTGGAGTGAGTTGCCATTTCCTTAAATGACCTAAAAAAAGAAAAGACTAATTTTATAGCATGAGAAGTATATCTCAGTATAAAATGTATCCATATCTGTAAGGGTTCTAGGCCCAGGACTTCTTTCATGCTCTGCATCCCTAGCACCTAGCCGATGAGTGGGAAAGCTGGAGTGTCAATCCAGGAGCATCTGATTCCAAAGGCTGTTCTCTTTCACCTCCACCTCCAACCTTGTTGGTACCAGGTTGCCTGGCAGCAAAGACTGTGCTGAGTTGAAACTTCATTCTTTTTTTTTGGCTGTGCCGGGTCTTAGTTGTGGCACACAGGATCTTCATTGCAGCGTGGGGGGATCTAGTTCCTTAACCAAGGATGGAACCCAGCCCCCCTGAATTGGGAGTCTTAGCCACTGGATCACCAGAGAAGCTCCAAACCCTCTTCTTTTGATAATTGAAGACTTTTAAGGTAGGAAAAGAAGGACAATTCAGTTTTTGTTTTAGAAGGATAATTTTTAGGAGTTTTATGTGAATACTCTGTTAGAAATAATAGCAGTAGATAAGACTATTCAGCAGTTTTTTTTCTGGGTGGACTATAGTTATTTTAGTAGCTTTTAAAAAAAATTTTGTGTTTGAAATCATGAATTAAATGTCAGCTTTTATGGGAACCCTAGAGGACAGTGTGATTTTTTTATCTCATTCATTTTTTTAAAAAACATGCATTTTAATGAATTTTGAGATTGGTTTCCATCATTAAACAAAAGATATGTATTAAGACAAAGCAGTTGGATCATGTTTGCCTATGAAAAGTCAACCTGTCTTTAATGCTATTGTTCTGTTTTCTCTATAGTTGAATTTGTCTGCTTTGTAGCACAGCAGGTCTTATGTGAAATCCTATTCAAATTAATAGGAGATAAGCGGTTTTAAATAAACACCTAAGGCATTCCAGCCAAGTTCCAAAACCACTGGCCAACTGAGGCATAGGACAAAGATAATCAGATGCTATGAGCTTGTTTGGGCCACTATAAAACAAAGTTTGTTTGTTTTTTTTAACATTTAAAAAGGGTTTTTAAAAAATGTTTCTCACAGTTCTGATGGCCGGAAGTCCAAGGCATTGACAGGGTTATTTGTTCTGAGGCCTCTCCCTAGCTTTGCAGATGGCCATCTTCCCCCAGGTGCTCACATGGTCTTCCCTCTATGCATGTCTGTGTCATAATCTCTTTTTATTTTTTTTTTAATTTTTAAATTTTTTCGCCTACTGGTTATTTATTTTAAATATAGCAATGTGTGCATGTTAATCCCAAACTCTTTATCCCTTCCCCCCATCTTTCCCAGCTGGTAACCATATGTTCATTCTCTAAGTCTGTGAGTATGTTTCTGTTTTATAAATAAGTTCACTTGTGTCTTTTTAGATCCTACAGAAGTTGTGGTGCTACGTATATACAGTGGAATGTTACTCAGCCATTAGGAAGAACGAAATAATGCCATTTGCAGCAACACGGATGGACCTGGAGATGATCACACTATGTGAAGTCAGACAGAGAAAGACATATGTGGCATCTCTTAGATGTGGGATCTAAAAACCAAAAGCCTCCCCTTTTTATAAAGACACCAGTCCTATCTGATTAGGGCCCCACCCCTAAAGACCTCACTTTAATTACCACTTTGAAGACCCCTTGTTCAAATGCAGTCACATTATGAGGTACTGGAGGCTAGGACTTCAACATGGGAATTTGAAGGGGACACAAATCAGCTCATAACAGACACCAGGGTTTGTGTGCTGTCTTGTTTCCTCTTAAGCTTGCTTTGACTCCAGTGTGGTTCACTGAAGGGCCTGAAACAAAACTGGCTTGGCTCTGGAAAGAGGTTGGGATAAGAACAGACTGGAGACAGGAGCTCCCCAGCCAGAGGGACCAGGATTCCCCAGAGATATCACCAGCAAGTTAGAAGCTGCTTGGGAGGCAGTGGGACCACTGGGTTGTTTCTAGGGTGTGAGGACGTCAGCTCCCATCAGTGACAAGGAAAGATGAGGAAATAAAACATGTCCCCTCCAAGCTCTCCGGAAGCCAGAGTCAGAAATTACTCAGTTTTCATTTCAAACACAAAAATGACTCAGAATTTTTCAAATATTCTTTTATGGCATCTCTGAGATCTTGTAAGCAATAACTTCAATGTACAACCATTTTCAGTTTGTGGAAGAGACTTCATTTCAACCTGACAACCACCCTCAAACGTGCTTCAAACAGCAGCTGGTGATCTTTCTCCACGGGGTTTTAAGAGTGAGGAAAATGTTTATATGAGAACTACCCAGGCTACAAATGATAAGAAATCACAAAGGATGCTGGCTCAGACCTTGTGTGTGTGTGTGTATGTGTGTGTGTGTGTTAGCCACTCAGTCGTGTCCAATTCTTTGCAACCCCATGGACTGCGGTTCACCAGGCTTCTCTGTCCGTGGGCTTCTCCAGGCAAGAATACTGGAGTGGGTTGACATACCCTTCTCTGGGGGATCTTCCTGAGCCAGGGATCGAACCTGGGCCTCCCGCATTGCAGGCAGACTCTTTACCATCTGAGTCACCAGGGATGCCCCTCAGACATAGTATCCCACCCTAATTCCATTCTCAGATCACTGCCTCTGGGGTAGGGATCTTGCCTGACCCAAGAGAGGACTGGGGACAGAGAATGACGGATAGGAGACAGGGTGAGCTACAGAAGAGGGACAGTTACTCTATAGATTTGCAGCAGTTCTTCTTTTTTTTAATCACATGAAACTCATATAACATGAAATGAACCATTTTAAAGTGAAAAGTTTAGTGGCATTTAGTACATTTTCAGTGTTGTACAACCAACACCTCTCTCTAATTCCCAAACATTTTCATCGCCCAAAAAAGAAACTACAGGCTGTTTAGCCATTCCGCCTTTGAAGGACATTTGCAGATTGTTCTTCTAAAAAAAATGTAAAACATTACAGAAACAATTGAGGCCTCCCCTCCATCAAATCTCCCTCCTTCCTTCTACAGAGGTCATCTGTATCCTGCAGTTGCTATGCATCCTCATCCATGATTTTTGTTTTATTACATATCAATGCTTCCAAAATCCATGTTATTTTGTTCAGCATGTTTTAAACATTTACAACAATGTTATCACACTGTACAAATCTTTTGGCAGCTTGCTTTAGGCTCTAGATGTTCTGCTCTAGGTTTAGCTCTGTTGATGAAAGTAACTCTTGTCCACTTTTTTCCTTCCCTGCTATGTAGTATTCTGATGGGTGCCTGTATTGGTGTTTATCTGTTCCCCTCCTAATGGACACTTGGGTTGTCTCCTGCTTTCCACTATTCCAAACGCTGTTGCACTGAACATCCTTGACCTGCCTCCTTGTGAGATGGTACCTTTATTAGAAAGACAAGAAGAATCTTCAACAAGGAAGAAAGAACGCAATGACCCGTTAGCTTTGGAAGAAGGGAAACTAATTTATTGATCCCTTTAGTGCCAGGTACTGTGCCTGAAAGCTTAAGTACATGAGCTCAGTCTGGACCTGGGAGATCCCTCTTGGTAGGACAACTTGAAAAATTCCAGAAATATTGAGCCCTAATGGGCCAAAGCATTCACCCTACTTTTTACAGTTTATATTGCTCATCTCTCACTTTGTGTTTTTCTAGAACTTTTAAAGGCAAAGACTCTGAAGTCAGATTGCCTACATTTGTTCCCTCAAACATTGTGCCCTCACACATGCCTACGTTTGGCTCATCTCTTACAGGTTGTATGACCATGGGCAAATTATTCAGACTCCCTGGGCCTCAGTTCCCTTATCTGTGAAATGAAATAGCACCTACCCTATGAAGTTATTGAAAGAATGAAATGAGATCATCCATGGAAAATAGAGTAGTGTCTGGCAGACGGCATGGAGCAAATCTTAGATATAATAATTTATGGCGATCAAATGATGATGAATGGGGGACTTACCTGGTGGTCCAGTGGTAAAGGCTTCATGCTGCCAATGCAAGAGGTGTGGGTTCGATCCCTGGTCAGGGAACTAAAACCCCTCTCTGACTGAGTCTCTTTGCCTTGTGTTCTTTGACTGAAATAAAAAATTGAATCAATACCATTTTCCTGACCGAAGCGTTGTATTCCAAAGAAGGGATGTTCTGTAAGCTTGCTGAAAAGAAACCCTCTGTTTTTCAATCTGTTAACATCAGTCCAGTTCAGTTCAGTTCAGTCGCTCAGTCGTGTCCGACTTTTTGCGACCCCATGGACTGCAGCATGCCAGGCCTCCCTGTCCATCACCAACTCCCAGAGAGTTTACCCAAACTCATGTCCATTGAGTTGGTGATGCCATCCAACCATCTCATCTTCTGTCATCCCCTTCTCCTCCCGCCTTCAATCTTTCCCAGCATCAGGGTCTTTTCCAGTGAGTCAGTTCTTCACACAGGTGGCCAAAGTGTTGGAGTTTCAGCTTCAGCATCAGTCCTCCCAATGATTTCCTCCCTGATTTCCTTCAGGATGGACTGGTTGGATCTCTTTGCAGTCCAAGGGACTCTCAAGAGTCTTATTCAACACCACAGCTCAAAAACATCAATTCTTTGGCACTCAGCTTTCTTTATAGTCCAACTCTCACATCCATACATGACTACTAGAAAAACCTTAGCTTTGACTAGATGGACCTTTGTTGGCAAAGTAATGTCTCTGCTTTTTAATATGCTATCTAGATTGGTCATAACTTTTCTTCCAAGGAGCAAGCATCTTTTAATTTCATGGCTGCACTCACCATCTGCAGTGATTTTGGAATCCCAAAAAATAAAGTCTGTCACTGTTTCCATTGTTTCCCCATCTATTTGCCATGAAGTGATGGGACCAGATGCCATGATCTTAGTTTTCTGAAAGTTGAGTTTTAAGCCAACTTTTTCACTCTCCTCTTTCACTTTCATCAAGAAGCTCTTTAGTTCTTCTTCACTTTGTGCCATGAGGGTGATGTCATCTGTATATCTGAGGTGATTGATATTTCTCCCGGCAATCTTAATTCCAGCTTGTGCTTAACCCAGCCCAGCATTTCTCATGATGTTAACATCAGTAGGCAATTGTTTTCTCTTCTTTGCAGTTGCATTGGGAATGTCATGTACTGTTCCCAATGCCCACTCATGCCTGTGAATCCCTCTCAGGGTGTGGCCAGAACACCCAGTATATCAATATTTGTTAAGAGCCTAGAAGTGCTTGCCTTTCATAGGACAGGATCGTGAGATTGTGATCAGGCCTGATGTTTGTAATGCCACATGCAAACCTCTTCTCACTGAAGAGACAGAGAATGACCAAGTCTTAAATTTGAGCCCCAAGAGAAGCCAGCACTGGCTGCACAATAGCCACATTTCAGCTGTCATGAAAGATGCAAAACAGTGAACAGAGTGTCACGGCCAGGTATTCACCACAGCTGAGCCTGCCAAAGGATATTTCTTGGACTTAAGTTTATTAAGTAACATATAACATTACAAAGATTTTAAATTTCTGGGAAGGCCTTAAGAAGGGCTCTAGAACTCATCTGGATATCCGTATCTGTTTGGGTTTGGGACAATGTGAACTGTTATTTCTTCCTCAAGGTTGGCTGATTACCTCTGTGTTCCCCAGAAATTTTGGAAGCAAGAGAACCGAGATCGACTTGGCTGAAGGCATAAACATGCTTTTTAAATGAGTGACCTAGATGGCGGTCTGAAATGTTATTGTAGGAACAGTTGCCAAAAACCATGTCTTAACATAAACAGTAGTTTTAAAATACCCCTTTGGGCCTTCCCAGGTGGTCCAGCGACTAAGACGCCATGCTCCCAATGCACAGGTCCTGGGTCCCATCCCTGGTCAAGGAACTAGGTCCTACATGTTTTAACTACAAGTTCTCATGCCACAACTAAAGATCCTGCGTGCTGCAGGTGGGACCTGGCGCAGCCAAATAAATAAATAAAAATATTTTTCAGAAATAATGATAAATAAAAATACCCTTTAGTGGTTACTAGAGGTAGGGGTCAGAGAAGGCAATGGCACCCCACTCCAGTACTCATGCCTGGAAAATCCCATGGATGGAGGGGCCTGGTGGGCTGCAGTCCATGGGGTCGCTAGGAGTCAGACACAACTGAGCGACTTCACTTTATTTTTTCACTTTCCTGCATTGGAGAAGGAAATGGCAACCCACTCCAGTGTTCTTGCCTGGAGAATCCCAGGGACAGGGGAGCCTGGTGGGCTGCCGTCTCTGGGGTCGCACAGAGTTGGACACTACTGAAGAGACTTAGCAAACATAGTAAATAAGTAGTTTGTATCTGATAATCCCAAATTCCTAGTTTATCCCTCCCCCATCTCTTTTCTGCCTTGGTAACTATACGTTTGTTTGCTATGTCTGTGAGTCTGTTTCTGTTTCATAAATAAGTTCATCTGTGTCATATTTCAGACTCCACATATGTTAGAAAGTATCTGTCTTTCTCACTTCACTTCATATAATAATCTCTAGGTCCATCCATGTTGCTGCAGGTGGCATTATTTCGTTATTTTTTATGGCTGAGTAATATAAATCAAATCCCTTATGATTATACAGTGGAAGTGAGAAATAGATTTAAGGGACTAGATCTGATAGACAGAGTGCCTGATGAACTATGGAATGAGGTTCATGACATTGTACAGGAGACAGGGATCAGGACCGTTCCCATAGAAAAGAAATGCAAAAAAGCAAAATGGCTGTCTGGGGAGGCCTTACAAATAGCTGTGAAAAGAAGAGAAGTGAAAAGCAAAGGAGAAAAGGAAAGATATAAACATCTGAATGCAGAGTTCCAAAGAATAGCAAGAAGAGATAAGAAAGCCTTCTTCAGTGATCAGTGCAAAGAAATAGAGGAAAACAACAGAATGGGAAAGACTAGGGATTTCTTCAAGAAAATCAGAGATATCAAAGGAACATTTCATGCAAAGATGAGCTCGATAAAGGACAGAAATGGTATGGACCTAACAAAAGCAGAAAATATTAAGAAGAGATGGCAACAATACACAGAAGAACTGTACAAAAAAGATCTTCACGACCCAGATAATCATGATGATGTGATCACTGACCTAGAGCCAGACATCCTGGAATGTGAAGTCAGGTGGGCCTTAGAAAGCATCACTACAAACAAAGCTAGTGGTGGTGATGGAATTCCAGTTGAGCTATTCCAAATCCTGAAAGATGATGCTGTGAAAGTGCTGCACTCAATATGCCAGCAAATTTGGAAAACAGTGGCCACAGGACTGGAAAAGGTCCGTTTTCATTCCAATCCCAAAGAAAGGCAATGCCAAAGAATGCTCAAACTACTGCACAATTGCACTCATCTCAAATGCTAGTAAAGTAATGCTCAAAATTCTCCAAACCAGGCTTCAGCAATATATGAACCATGAACTTCTTGATGTTCAAGCTGGTTTTAGAAAAGGCAGAGGAACCAGAGATCAAATTGTCAACATCCACTGGATCATCGAAAAAGCAAGAGAGTTCCAGAAAAACATCTATTTCTGCTTTATCGACTATGCCAAAGCCTTTGACTGTGAGGATCACAATAAACTGTGGAAAATTCTGAAAGAGATGGGAATACCAGACCACCTGACCTGCCTCTTGAGAAATCTGTATGCAGGTCAGGAAGCAACAGTTAGAACTGGACATGGAACACCAGACTGGTTCCAAATAGGAAAAGGAGTACGTCAAGGCTGTATATTGTCACCCCGTTTATTTAACTTCTATGCAGAGTACATCATGAGAAATGCTGGACAGGAAGAAACACAAGCTGGAATCAAGATTGCCGGGAGAAATATCAATCACCTCAGATATGCAGATGACACCACCCTTATGGCAGAAAGTGAAGAGGAACTCAAAAGCCTCTTGATGAAAGTGAAAGTGGAGAGTGAAAAAGTTGGCTTAAAGCTCAACATTCAGAAAACAAAGATCATGGCATCTGGTCCCACCACTTCATGGGAAATAGATGGGGAAAGAGTGGAAACAGTGTCAGACTTTATTTTTCTGGGCTCCAAAATCACTACAGATGGTGACTGCAGCCATGAAATTAAAAGACGCTTACTCCTTGGAAGGAAAGTTATGACCAACCTAGATAGCATATTAAAAAGCAGAGACATTACTTTGCCAGCAAAGGTTCGTCTAGTCAAGGCTATGCTTTTTCCTGTGGTCATGCATGGATGTGAGAGTTGGACTGTGAAGAAGGCTGAGCGCCAAAGAATTGATGCTTTTGAACTGTGGTGTTGGAGAAGACTCTTGAGAGTCCCTTGGACTGCAAGGAGATCCAAGCAGTCCATTCTGAAGGAGATCAGCCCTGGGATTTCTTTGGAAGGAATGATGCTAAAGCTGAAACTCCAGTACTTTGGCCACCTCATGCGAAGAGTTGATTCATTGGAAAAGACTCTGATGCTGGGAGGGATTGGGGGCAGGAGGAGAAGGGGATGACAGAGGATGAGATGGCTGGATGGCATCACTGACTCGATGGACGTGGGTCTGAGTGAACTCCGGGAGTTGGTGATGGACAGGGAGGCCTGGTGTGCTGCGATTCATGGGGTCGCAAAGAGTCGGACACGACTGAGCAACTGATCTGATCTGAATATTCCATTGTATACAGCACATTGAATTGTATATTCATCTGTGGGTGGACACTTAGATTGCTTCCATGTCTTAGCTATTGTGAATAGTGGTGAACATTAGGGTGCATGTGTCTTTCCAAATTTGAGTCTCCTCCGATATATGCCGAGAGTGGGATATTTTAGTTCCTCTTCACTTTCTGCCATAAGGGTGGTGTCATCTGCATATCTGAGGTGATTGATATTTCTCCCGGCAATCTTGATTCCAGCTTGTGTTTCTTCCAGTCCAGCGTTTCTCATGATGTACTCTGCATAGAAGTTAAATAAACGGGGTGACAATATACAGCCTTGACGTACTCCTTTTCCTATTTGGAACCAGTCTGTTCCGTGTCCAGTTCTAACTGTTGCTTCCTGACCTGCACATAGGTTTCTCAAGATGCAGGTCAGGTGGTCTGGTATTCCCATCTCTTTCAGAATTTTCCACAGTTTATTGTGATCCACACAGTCAAAGGCTTTGGCATAGTCAATAAAGCAGAAATAGATGTTTTTCTGGAACTCTCTTGCTTTTTCGATGATCCAGCGGATGTTGGCAATTTGATCTCTGGTTCCTCTGCCGTTTCTAAAACCAGCTTGAACATCAGGAAGTTCACGGTTCATATATTGCTGAAGCCCAGCTTGGAGAATTTTGAGCATTACTTTACTAGTGTTTGGGATGAGTGCAATTGTGCGGTAGTTTGAGCATTCTTTGGCATTGGCTTTCTTAGGTATTGGAATGAAAACGGACCTTTTCCAGTCCTGTGGCCACTGCTGAGTTTTCCAAATTTGCTGGCATATTGAGTGCAGCACTTTCACAGCATCATCTTTCAGGATTTGGAATAGCTCAACTGGAATTCCATCACCTCCACTAGCTTTGTTCTTAGTGATGCTTTCTAAGGCATCTTCTGAAGAGGTGGGATCAAAAGCAGGGTGATGTGCATGCCCCCTGCACACATCACCATGAAAGGGATTGCAAACCATCTAAGCCACTCCTCTGGAATGACCCCTGATCACACCCTACCTTCACCCCATATAAGGAACAAGGTCACCCCTCTTCAAGGAGCAAGCCAGCAAGAGAACCTGTTACTTGCTCTCACTCCCCACCTTGTGCCACAAGGGCCCTCATAAAGCCTTGCCTGAATTTCTTGTCTGGCCACTTATCAATTTCTGTTGATTAAGAAGGCCAAGAATCCTGGTCCATAACAATGTGAAGATGGAGGCAGAGACTGGAGTGATGTGTCTGCAGACCCAGGAATGTTAAGGACATTCCTGATAGCCCATAGAAGCTAGGAGTGAGGCATGAGGTGGATTCTCCTCAGAGCATCCAGAAGTAATCAATCCTGCTGACCCCCTGATGTGGACTCCCGGGCTCCAGAACTGTCTGAGAATGCTATTTTGCCTTTTTTCCCCAAGTATTTATCTATTTTCATTTTCAGCTGTGTCGGGTCTTAGTTGTGGTGCACGGGCTTCTCTCTAGTTGCAGAGTGTGGGCTTAGTTGCCCGGTGGCACATGGGATCTTACTTTCCCAACCAGGAATTAAATCCTTCATGTCCCCTGAATTGGACGGTGGATTCTTAACAACTGGACCACCAGGGAAATCTCAAGTTTTGTTTTTTTAAGCCACCAAATTTGTGTTACTTTGTTATGGCAGTTCTGGGAGACTAGCAGACTCACACACCGAGGGCCTCTGCATTTACCATCCCCTCTGCCTAGAATGCCCTTCCTCCAGATTCTCACGTTGTTTGCTCCGTCTCATCATTCATGGCTCAGCTCTTGGTCACGTCCCAGTCATCCCAGCACCACACCTTTTTTAGCCTTTCATCCTGCTTTTTTGGCTTCGTGGTCCTCACAGTCATCCCAGGCTTCCTTTCCATTTATTTGTTCACCTCTTGTCTGGCCACCTCCCCAGTGCAAATGTAAGTTCTAGGAGAAGAGGGTCCCAGGGAACGTGTTCCTTGCTCTGTTTCCACAACCACTCAGAATGCCACAGCACACTGTTGGTGCTTAATACATAAAAATTTGATGCCAAGCAGGGCCCTCTGGGGCTCCTGGGCACAAGGACTTTCTGTTTCCCCCATTTCCTTGATTATAGAAAACAGCTTTCATTCAGCCTCCACAAACTTCCCTGAGTTCCGATGAGCAGACTCAAGCAGTTGTTAACTAGAGAAGGAAGGAGATGCCACACCAGGCAGAAACAGTCAAGAGCAGCCTTGGGGCAAGGTCCTGTTTCACCATCGCAGAAACACACGACAATATCTTTGAGCCATTTTGCTGATACTGAGACCCCCTCCAGGTGGGAGAAGTTAACGATTAATGATGTTATGGTGCCCACCAGCATGTAGACACCATACTTGAAGGCTGATGGTGCTGACTCCCACTTACTTCACCACCAACCCATCAGAAGAATGTCCACAAGCTGATCACGCCCTCCTCTTTGAATAATTACTGTAAAACTTCTCACTATCTTCCCCAAGTGGGGACACACAGTTTTGAAATCATTAGCCCGCTTTTAGCCCCCTTTGCCCAGCAAAACAATAAAGCTATTCTTTTCTTCTTCACCCAAATCTCTGTCTCCAAGATTTGATTCGGCACTGGTGTACAGAGAAACTGAGCTTTCAGCATCAAGCTGATGGGATGAATGAACAAAAGGACAAATGTGAGTTGTTTGGTTGTTCTGAACAAATAGGAGTTTCACAAACGGGTTCCCTGCTGACTCATGCATCTGAGGCTGGGGGAATCCCTGCTTTCCTCTGAGCTTCTCTGATCATCTCTTCCTCTTTAAGAAAGATGATCTCTGCTTTTAACTTTCAGTCTCTAGGAGTTAATTGAAAAATCAGACAAGCAAACTGCTCAGAAAGCACTTCAGAACCTCAAAATATCCATCTTTCTTCCTTTTCTGCCATTCCACTGGGGCCAGGAGTCTGAGTATCTGCCTTCCTTATCGGCATCCAAGTCACTATGTCAAAGCAAGCCTCATCTTGCTGAAGAACAATGAGTGGAAATGAGCATGTAACAGAAACTTGAACTGATCACCACCTCAAACCAGTACATCTCCTTTCCTTCCCAGCATTGGGAACTGAAACTATTCTATAGGAAGGTCTCTCTTCCCACTCCTATGCAAAAATCCCAGCCTGGCCAGATTCCTTTATTTGATACACAAATACTAATAGCAGCATTCACCATACCATTAGCAGTATTCGCCACCCCCTAAATAAAAGCAAAGTGCTCTTGCAATCCTGTCTGTACTGCCCTTCCAGGTTAAATCACTTCTATTTATTCCCAACTCTTTCCCATCCTTGTTCTAACGCATATGTAATTTTTGACTTAACTACCTCATGTTGCGGCTCAGATTCCACATCCCTTTCTTACACTTTACAGTATGTGGTATTTTTTTTTTCTTCCAGGGCACAGTTAACAACCCATAAAGGTCTCCGCTTAAGTAAGAAGTCCGTGTCTGTGAACCATCACCCAGACACATGCAACACCAGACTGTGTGTCTCATATCAAAGTTTATTGAAGGGGTAGATTTCTTATGAGAACAGAAACACAAGCAAATGAACCAGAAGAAAATCTTTCCCCCCTCTAACCATAGGGCAGCGTTTCCCTTTGAGTGATAAAAGCAAACAGAGGTGGGAAGCTGCTTTCTCCCTGGAGCCTTTTTAACTGCTCAGCCTTCAAATTAGTGTAAACAGAAGAGGAATGGATTGGCTGAAGGTTGTAACATAAATGCCATTTCCTTTTGCTTAGTAACACTGTTCTGCTCAGACCCTCCTGGGGCGAAGCCCCTTCTCACCACCACCGGAAACTCAGATACTAACAGAAGCTCATGAATCTCTCTATCTGGTCCGTTTCTGCCAAATCATGGCTGAAAGAAGGATTGGTTCCACCGAACCCAGGTGACCTGGGTTGTTTCATGATGCCTGGGCTCCCTTCAGATGTAATAATTCCTCTCCAGTCACAGCTTTCCTTATCCCAGTGGGAGCCCACAAGAAGCTAGACATTGCCCCAGGAGCTGAGAACCAAACAAGTCTCAGGCAGGTGACAGGAAGAGGCCAGCTGAGTCCCAGGTGCCAGTGGGCCTTTCTGTGGCTCCAACACTCCAGCAGCAGAAATGTGGACAGTTTTGCCATCTTCAGTTCTGCAAGTGTCCAAGATTGAACAGAAGTCTTAGACACCTGGAAGCTTCATTCCCCAAGGTTCCTGTGGAGACACTCTATAGGCAAACAGCCCACACTGCCACACCGATGCCCTAAATCTGCTTCTCCGAATCTGCAAGTTCTGGGAAACCACAGACCAAGGCTCTGTTACTCCGTGCACCAGCCAAACGGCTTCTCCAGAGATCCTGGTGCTTGATGATCATCTCCCTTCTTTGCTTGGCTTTTTTAACTGGAGACTGGATTCAGATAAGAGGGGCTCTGCGGCTCACTGGGATTGGCCATCAAAGCCTCGGGAACGTTCTTGGTAGTGCTCAGATCCCCAGTGAGCTCGACGCTGGTGCTGCGGTTGTTATCCGACTCACCCGGCCCCTTCCTCTTCAGGCAGCGGTTGATCAAGGTGGAGAAGAAGTTGGGGAAAGATGGGCTGGAGAAGTAGTACACCAAAGGGTCCAGCATGCTGTTCATGTAGGTGAAGCTGAGGGTGATGTAAAACGCCAGGTCCACTGAACGATAGATGTCACAGTTTTCCGTGCCAGCCTTGCGCAAGAGCCAGAAAATATGTATGCGCACGGCCACGCTGGGCAGGAAGCAGATGATGAAGACAATGGCTACCACCATGATGAAGTTGATAGCCCGCTTGATCTTGGCATGTTTGTTCATTTGCCGCTGCCGCAGGCTCCAGACAATTCTGACTGAGCAGAACAGGATGATGCCCAGGGGCATGAAGAACTCCAGGAGGAACATGGCATCATGCCAGCGGAAGGCATCACAGATGCTGAAGCTGCTGCACAGTTTCGAACCCTGATTCTCGATCAACCTCGTTCTGTGTAGGAGATGGACCGTCAGGCCGATGGTGATGCCCCACAAGAGGCAGGAGATGATGCCCGCTGTCCGATTGGAGATCTTGTTCAGGGCGTGGTGGGGATGGACCACCCGGAAGTACCTATCCACGGCCACCACGGTGAGGAAAATGATGCTGCCCTGGCGGTTCATGGCCAACATGAAGAGCATGAGCCGGCAGGGGATCTCCCCAAACTTCCAGTCCCACCTCCGCACGTAGTTGTCCGCCAGGAACGGCAGGCAGATGATCAGGAGAAAGTCAGCCACAGCCAAGTTGAACAGGAAAACCCGGCTGGCTTTCCAGGACTTGAGGTGGAAGCAGAAGATCCACAGGGCAAGGCCATTGCCCAGGAGCCCGAACACGAACTCCAGCCCCACGACCGGCGGCAGCACTTTGGCAATGAAGTCATCGCGGAACACACAGCAGTTCTTCTCGCCTATTTTCAGAAAATGATTCTGCAGTTGGGAAGGGTTCATGAGTGAATCGCGTTGGCGCCAGGGAGCAGCTCACCTAGCCAAGGTTCGGGGAACGAGGTGCGGCTCTGAGTGGCGAACCCGTGGTTCAGCGCTCGCCTTTATGTCATGTCAGAGTGTTGAAACAGATGACTGAATGGTTACCAGGAAACTACGAAATCACTTTAAGAAAAAAAAAAAGAAGCCAGCAAGGCTCTTGTGCAACCTGCTGTTTGCATAAACAAGTAATAATAAAAAAAAAAATCCCCCGGGGAGACAGGAACCCACAAAATTTTCTAAATGTAAAGAATATGCTTGGGCAAGCCAACTGTCATTGTGAATTACTGAAATGTGTAAGCCTGCGTGCCCGTATACTGAATACTTAGCACAGGAGAATTAATTCACAGTCATGTGGTTGCCTTGCATAATGAACAAAACAACAACAGCAATATTAACTTACTGTGCTCAACAGAAACATGAAGAATCTGCGTGCAATATCTGCAGGCGTGTGTTTTAAGAAACGGTAGTGTGTGTGTGTGATTTTGAAGGGGGACAGAAGGCCAAGAGAATAGTAATTGTCTAGTATCTCATGGGCTGCTGTCTATGGGGTCGCACAGAGTTGGACACGACTAAAGCGACTTAGCAGCAGCAGCAGTATTTTATGAGAACAGATGTGTTGCATTTGATGTTTCCAGGCCATCTTCTCCGTATAAGCGTGGATTGCCTTTCTACACCAGAATGCTGCAATTAATTCCCAGCTAAGGGGGGTGGGGGGAAGCTATTTGAGAGCAGCATGCCATTTCATAAGATGCTTGAAAACTTGAACCCAGTTTGGGTTGCCAGTGGTATGTTACAATAAGTTGGGTTTTTCCTTTGTTTATGTTAGATTTTGAGATGCCTCCATGCTCAAGTAAGTAATCGTTAAGGATGTGATTTATTAAAATTAATAAGCTTTATTTTTTAGAGCAGTTTTAAATTCCCAGCAAAACTGAGCAGAAAGTACAGCGAGTTCCTGTTTACCAGCTGTCCCCACATACAACCTCCCTCACAATGTGCATGATATTTTCGATTTATTGTATTTTATTTATTTATAGATTTATTTTTCAATACATTTTACTTAATTTTAGCTGCGCTGGGTCTTCATTGCTGCTCTGGCTTCTGAGTGCGGGCCGCTGTCTAGTTGTGGTCCTCAGGCTTCTTCTTGCAGTGGCTTCTCTTGTTGCAGAACACAGGCTTTAGGGCACCAGGTTCAGTAGTTGCGGTTCCCAGGCTCTAGTGCACAGGCTCAGTAGTTGTGGCCCACGGGCTTAGTTGCTCTACAGGAAATGGGATCTTTCCAGATCAGAGATCAAATCCACGTCTCCTTCATCAGCAAGCAGATTCTTTACCACTGAGCCACCAGCGAAGCCCAATGTGCGTGATATTTTAAAAACCTCCATTTTTACCAAATTAAACTTTGAGGACCTAAGAAGACTTTGAACTCTGCCTTGCAGGAGGTCACCATTTCACACATCATTTTCTTGCTTTTCAGTATAATTGGGTATATAAATCCTAACAGAACATTTCTACCCTGGAATATTTCGGTCCAATGAATTCTTGCTGTGCAAGAGGTTCTCAGTTGTGTTGCTTGTTTATTTCATCTTTGAAAATTTGGCCACATCATGTGGCATGAGGGATCTTAGTTCCTGGACCAGGGATCGAACCTGCTCCCTCTGCGGTGGAAGTGTACAGTCTTAATCACTGGACTGCCAGGGAAGTCCCAGACATTTGTTTCTTTAGTTTCACACCCAGGTTCTGCCATAGGGGTTTGTAGACTCCTCCCAGTAAACAGGAGTCAAGATGATCTAATGTTAGGCTCACGCAGGGAGCAGTGAACTTGATGATGAAGATGGTGATGAAGAGGACGTGGGCAGTCATGCTAGGGAGAGCTGCCTGCATGTCGGGTGGCAGTCTCAGTGCTGTAAATATATTCGCTTGTTTTCCCCTGACTTCAGTCCATGCGGGAGGGACTACTACTGGCTTTTATTTCAAAATGAGGCAAGTGAAGTTCATAGAAGTTGGCCGTATATATAGTCCAGGCTACACAGGTCATAAGATTTGAATCTGGCACTGGCTTCAAAGCCTGCATCCCTAACCAATACACTATACTGCCTCTTATTATATTATTGCCCCATCTGTAAGGCTGCACCAGATTGAGGTCACATTGTGTGGGTGTGGTGAGACTCAAGTGAAATGACTAGCATTTGTTTCCTATCCTTGATGCCTGTCAATATCCTGCTCCCTTCTCAGAGGAATGTGGACTTGTCAGTGACATTCAGAAAGTAACCCTAAGGGCCTGTATTAGCTAAGAGTCAGAAAATCCAACTATTTACAATAGTTATTTCCGGGAACTGAAATTTGCAAGTGATCTTCCCTTTGTAAGGTTTTCTTTCTGTTTTGTTTTTAATTTTTGGCAACCCACTCCAGTACTCTTGCCTAGAATATCCCATGGACGGAGGAGCCCAGGCTCCTCCGTCCATGGGGTCGCAAAGAGTCGGACACGACTGAGCGATTTCACTTCACTTCATAGTTACTTTACAATGTTGTGTTACTTTCTACTGTACAGCAAACTGAATCAGCTATCAAGACGTATATATCCCCTCTGTTTTGGATTTCCTTTGCATTTAGATCACCACAGAGCATTGAGTAGAGTTCTCTGTGCTCTACAGTAGGTTCTCATTAGTTACCTATTTTATACATAGTGTGTATATGCCTTGACTTCCCTGGTGGCTCAGATGGTAAAGCGTTTGCCTACAATGTGGGAGACCTGGGTTCGATCCCTGGGTCGGGAAGATCCCCTGGAGAAGGAAATGGCAACCCACTCCAGTATTCTTGCCTGGAAAATCCCATGGATGGAGGAGCCTGGTTGGCTACACTGTCCATGGTGTCACGAAGAGTTGGACACGACTGAGCAACTTCACTATCTGTCTATATGTCAATTCCAATCCCCTAATTCTTTTTTCCCCTCATAAACTGTTATTTGTTTATTTTTATTTATTACTTAAAAAATTTTTAACTGGAGGCTGATTGCTTTACAAGCTGTGTTGTTTCTGCTGTACAGCAGTGTGAATCAGCTGTAAGTATAAATATATCCCCTCCCTCTTGAGCCTCCCTCTCGCCCCTCTAGGTCATCACAGAGAACCGAGCTGAGCTCCCTGTGCTTTACAGCGGCTTTCGACCAGCTATCTCCTTCACACTTGGTAGTGTATATATGTTAATGCTACTCTCCCAATTCGTCCCACCCTCCCCTTCCCCAACTCTGTCCACCTTTGAAAGTTTTATAATTTCATAATATTTGGATAAAATTAGGAAAAAACAAGAATAGGAATTGCTTCATTTGGAAAAAAAAGAGAGAGAAGTTGGAGGCCCTGGATGGTTTTTTCTGGCTCCATCATTACCCATGAAACCTCTTAACCCCTGAACTTCCCATCTGTAATGTGGAAGATGGGACCATCTTCCAGATCCCTTCCAGCTTTCACATCCTAGGATTCTAAACCCAAGTTCACCACTGCTCAGAAAGAGTGTTAATCCCGGCCTCCCTGGCTCCTGGCCCTGCTGTGGAATTCCCAGTCTTACTACTGTGTCATGGGCATGTTTTATCTTGCTCCTGTCTTCCTTTTATGCATTTTTTTTCTTACTAGTACATGAGTTGTACAGAAACTTGTTTTAGTGATTCATTTCAACAGCTCAGGCAGTGATTCCACCAAGTTTGGGGGAACTCCACTTAACATTTATGACTTTCACCATTAACTCAAATCTCCCTTCTTAGTTCTCTTATCACAACTGGAATGTGCCCCAGAGCAGGATGGAACTACTTTTTAAAATTAAAAATAACAATAGCTTTCATTTATCAACTGCTTGCTTTGTGCCAGGCATGCGGCTAAGAGCTGTACAAACATGATCTCATTTAATCCTCTCAGAAATCCATGAGGAGTTGCCCTGTTATGATCACAGACCAGAAACCTGAGGCTTAGAGAGGTTAAGTAATTCATGGTTTGTCTTTTTTTTTTTTTTAATTTTTATTGAAGTATAGTTTATTTACAATGTTGTGTTTGGTGTGGCAGTTTAGTCGCTCAGTCATGTCTGACCCTTTGCGACCCCTCTATCCACAAGATTCTCCAGGCAAGAGTACTGGAACAGGTTGCCATTTCCGTCTCCAGAGGATTTTCCTGACCCAGAGATCGAGCTTGGGTCTCCTGCATTGGCGGGCAGACTCTACCGACTGAGCTATGAGGGAAACCCAATGTTGTGTTTAATTTTTGCTGTGTAGCAAAATGACTCAGCTATACATTTACATATACATATACATATATATTCTTCATATTCTCTTCCATTCTGATTGATCACAAGACATTGGGTCTATTTCCCTGTACTGTGCAGTAGGGCTTGTTTTATTCATCTGCCCCTGGTGGTCTAGTGCTTAGACTTAGGCGCTCTCACTGTGTGTCGTTGAACGTAGCTGAGGTTTCTGTTTCAGTGATCTATTGCTATTTCAAAAACCACCACAAAATTTAGTGGCTTAAAACAGTCACTGTTAAAAAAAAAAAAAAAGAGTCACCATTGTATTATCATGGCTTGACTGAACTTAGCTAGTCAGTCCTTGTTTGGGGTCTCTTAGATGGCAGGCAGGCTCACGCACGCCACTTGGGATGCCTGGGCATCTCTTCCTCTTCATATGGTCTGGGTCTCTCTCTATGGCATCTGTACACAGCCTCTTCACATATTCTTTCCACTGAGTAGGCTGGACTTCTTCAAGGCTACTCAACATTTCCAAAAGCACACAAGCAGACTCTCTTTATCTCTCTCTCCCTTCTTTCTTCCCTTCCTTCCACGGCACCAGGCTTTAGTTACAGTATGCCAACACCCAGCTGTGACATGTGGGGTCTAGTTCCCTGACCAGGGATCGAACCCGGGCCCCTGGCACTGGGAGCACAGAGATGCAGACCTTCTTAATGCCATGGCTTGGAAATCCCAGAACATCACCTCCACCGCATTCTACTGGCCAGGGCGAGTCGCTGAGTCAGTCCATGTTTTGCAGGGAGGGGCCACATAAGGGAGGGGCTTCAGGAAGCAGAGTTCACTGGTACTGTTTGGGGGGACCTGGACTCTGTAGGTAGTAAATGACATTGAGTTGGGACATTTGGGAAATGAGAGACCTTTGTACCTCCCGTGAAGAGGATACAGTAGGAGAAATCGAAAGTTAGTGGGCAGAGGAAACTGGCGATACTGACTAGCAGAGACATTAAAAGAAAGAAGAAGGATATTTCAGAGTTTTGAAACCCAGTGTTGAATTTAACTTAAAAAGTCTGAGGGCAAACCAGAATAACCAAATAATCTTGAAAAAGAAGAACAAAGTTGGAGGACTCACATTTTGCAATTAAAAACTTAACTGCAAATCTATAATAATCAAGACAGTGTGATTCTGGCATAAGAATAAATGTATAGATCAATAGAGCAGGATTATTGAGAGTTCAAAAATAAACTCTTGCATTTATGGTCAGATGATTTTCTTTTCTTTTTTTTTTTTTTTTTTTAGTATCTATTTATTTATTTGGCTGTGCTGAACCTTAGTTGTGGTGCTGGAATTTTCAATCTTCACTGCGGCATGTGGAAACTTTAGTTGTGATGCCTGACCTCTTGGTTGATGCATGTGGGATCTAGTCCCCTGACCAGGAATTGAACCCAGGCCCTCTGCATTAGCCACTGGACCACCAACGAAGTCCTGTGGTCAGCTGATTCTCAACAAGGGTGCTAAGACAAATCCATGGGAGAAAGAACCATCTGTTCAATAAGTGCTGCTGCTGCTAAGTCACTCAGTCGTGTCCGACTCTGTGCAACCCCATAGACGGCAGCCCACCAGGCTCCCCCGTCCCTGGGATTCTCCAGGCAAGAACACTGGAGTGGGTTGCCATTTCTACTAGATGACTAAACAGGCAAATGAATGAAGTTGGGTCCTTTCCTTGAACTGGACACAGAAATGAACTCAAAATGGATTACAAACCTAAACATAAGGCATAAAACTCTTATGAAATCCTAAGAGTAATTCAGCATGACTGTGGCTTAGGCAGAGCCTTTCTAGGTACAACATCAAACACACACACAAACAAAACTGATAAGCCAGACTTTATCACTTTAAAGAAGTGAAAGTTTTTGTTTGGTTTTTACAAAAAGAAGAAAAAAATATGCTTGTTAAACAAACCAACCAAACAAGGGCCCATTGGCGAGAGTGTGGAAGAAGGCTTTTTCATACACTATCAGGGGAGTCTAAGTTGGTTCAGCCTTTTTGTTGAGTAATTTGCTGGTATCTATCAAGGTTTTTAATAAGAGCTAATACAATATAATAATAAGGATTAATAGAAGTAGAGCTACTCCAGGGACTTCCCTGGTGGTCCAGCGGATAGGACTCTACATTTCTAATGCAGGGGGCGTGGAATTGATCCCTGGTCAGGGCACTACTGTACAGCATGGTCAAAAAGTAAAATAATAATAATAACTTAAAAAAAAAAAATAGAGCTACTTCATGTTGGTCGCTCCACCCATCAACAGAAAATTGGATTAAAGAGTTACTGAGTATGGTCCCACCCATCAGAACAAGACTCAGTTTCCCTCTCAGTCAGTCTCTCCCATCAGGAAACTTCCATAAGCCTCTATCCTTCTCCATCAGAGGGCAGACAGACTGAAAACCACAATCACAGAAAACCAACCAATCTGATCACATGGACCACAGCCTTGTCTAACTCAGTGAAACTATGAACCATGCCATATAGGGCCACCCAAGACTGACAGGTCATGGTGGAGAGTTCTGACAAAACGTGGTCCACTGGAGAAGGGAATGGCAAACCACTTCTCTTGCCTTGAGAACCCCATGACAGTATGAAAAGGCAAAAAGATAGGACACGGAAAGATGAACTCCCCAGGTTGGTAGGTGCCCAATATGCTACTGGAGATCAGTGGAGAAATAACTCCAGAAAGAAAGAAAAGACAGAGGCAAAGCAAAAACAACACCCAGTTGTGGATGTGACTGGTGATAGAAGTAAAGTTCGATGCTGTAAAGAGCAATATTGCATAGGAACCTGAAATGTTAGGTCCATGAATCAAGGCAAATTGAAAGTGGTCAAACAAGAGATGGCAAGAGTGAACATTGGCATTCTAGGAATCAGCGAACTAAAATGGACTGGAATGGGTGAATTTAACTCAGATGACCATTATATCTACTACTGTGGGCAAGAATCCCTTAGAAGAAATGGAGTAGCCATCATAGTCAACAAAAGAGTCTAAAATGCAGTACTTGGATGCAGTCTCAAAAACAACAGAATGATCTCTGTTCGTTTCCAAGGCAAACCATTCAGTATCACGGTAACCCAAGTCTATGCCCCAACCAGTAATGCTGAAGAAAATGAAGTTGAATGGTTCTATGAAGACCTACAAGATCTTCTAGAACTAACACCCAAAAAAACATGTCCTTTTCATTATAGGGGACTGGAATGCAAAAGTAGGAAGTCAAGAAACACCTGGAGTAACAGGCAAATTTGGCCTTGGAATACGGAATGAAGCAGGGCAAAGACTAATAGAGTTTTGCCAAGAGAACACACTGGTCATAGCAAACACCCTCTTCCAACAACACAAGAGAAGACACTACACATGGACATCACCAGATGGTCAATACCGAAATCAGATTGATTATATTCTTTGCAGCCAAAGATGGAGAAGCTCTATACAGTCAGCAAAAACAAGACCGAGAGCTGACTATGGCTCAGGTCATGGACTCCTTATTGCCAAATTCAGACTCAAATTGAAGAAAGTAGAGAAAACCACTAGACCATTCAGGTATGACCTAAATCAAATCCCTTACAATTATACAATGGAAGTGACAAATAGATTCAAGGGATTAGATCTGATAGACAGAGTGCCTGAGGAGCTATGGACAGAGGTTCGTGATATTATATGGAAGACAGAAATCAAGACCATCCCCAAGAAAGAGAAATGCAAAAAGGCAAAATGGCTGTCTGGGGAGGCCTTACAAATAGCTGAGAAAAGAAGTAAAGCAAAAAGCAAAGGAGAAAAGGAAAGACATACCCATCTGAATGCAGAGTTCCAAGGAATAGCAAGGAGAGATAAGAAAGCCTTCCTCAGTCATCAGGGCAAAGAAATAGAGGAAAACAATAGAATGGGAAAGACTAGAGATCTCTTCAGGAAAATTAGAGATACCAAGGGAACATTTCATGCAAAGATAGGCTCAATAAAGGACAGAAATGGTATGGACCTAACAGAAGCAGAAGATAAGAAGAGGTGGCAAGAATACACAGAAGAACTGTACAAAAAAGATCTTCAGGACCCAGATAATCACGATAGTGTGATCACTCACCCAGAGCCAGACATCCTGGAATGTGAAGTCAAGTGGGCCTTAGGAAGCATCACTAGGAACAAAGCTAGTGGAGGTGATGGAATTCCAACTGAACTGTTTCAAATAGGAAAAGATGATGCTGCGAAGATGCCAGCAAATTTGGAAAACTCAGCAGTGGCCACAGGATTGCAAAAGGTCAGTTTTCATTCCAATCCCAAAGAACAGCAATGCCAAAGAATACTCAAACTACCACACAATAACACTCATCTCACACGCTAGTCAAGTAATGCTCAAAATTCTCCAAGCTGGGCTTCAACAGTATGTAAACTGTGAACTTCCAGATGATCAAGCTGGTTTTAGAAAAGGCAGAGGAACCAGAGATCAAATTGCCAACATCTGCTGGATCATCGAAAAAGCAAGATAGTTCCAGAAAAACATCTACTTCTGGTTTCTTGACTATGCCAAAGCCATTGACTGTGTGGATCACAATAAACTGTGGAAAATTCTTCAAGAGATGGGAATACCAGACCACCTGACCTGCCTCTTGAGAAACCTATATGCAGGTCAGGAAGCAACAGTTAGAACTGGACATGGAACAACAGACTGGTTCCAAATCAGGAAAGAAGTACATCAAGGCTGTATATTGTCACCCTGCTAATTTAACTTATATTCAGAGTACATTATGCTAAATGCCGGGCTGGATGAAGCACAAGCTAGAATCAAGATTGCCAGGAGAAATATCAGTAACCTTAGATACGCAGATGACACCACTCTTATGGCAGAAAGTGAAGAAGAACTAAAGAGCCTCTTGATGAAAATGAAAGAGGAGAGTGAAAAAGTTGGCTTAAAATTCAACATTCAGAAAACGAAGATCATGGCATCTGATCCCATCACTTCATAGCAAATAGATGGGGAAACAGTGGAAACAGTGACAGACGTTATTTTTTTTGGGCTCCAAAATCACTGCAGATGGTGACTGCAGCCATGAAATTAAAAGACGCTTACTCCTTGGAAGGAAAGTTACGACCAACCTAGATAGCATATTCAAAAGCAGAGACATTACTTTGCCAACAAAGGTTCGTCTAGGCAAGGCTATGGTTTTTCCTGTGGTCATGTATGGATGTGAGAGTTGGACTGTGAAGAAGGCTGAGCGCCAAAGAATTGATGCTTTTGAACTGTGGTGTTGGAGAAGACTCTTGAGAGTCCCTTGGACTGCAAGGAGATCCAAGCAGTCCATTCTGAAGGAGATCAGCCCTGGGATTTCTTTGGAAGGAATGATGCTAAAGCTGAAACTCCAATACTTTGGCCACCTCATGCAAAGAGTTGACTCATTGGAAAAGACTCTGATGCTGAGGGGGATTGGGGGCAAGAGGAGAAGGGGACGACAGAGGATGAGATGGCTGGATGGCATCACTGATTCAAAGAACGTGAGTATGAGTGAACTCCGGGAGTTGGTGATGGACAGGGAGGCCTGGCGTGCTGCGATTCATGGGGTCGCAAAGAGTTGGACACGACTGAGCGACTGAGCTGATCTGATCTGATTGGAGAAGACTCTTGAGAGTCCCTTAGACTGTAAGGAGATCCAACCAGTCCATCCTAAAGGAAGTCAGCCCTCAATATTCATTGGAAGGACTGATGCTGAAGCTGAAACTCCAATACTTTGGCCACCTGATGAGAAGAACTAACTCATTGGAAAAGATCCTGATGCTGGGAAAGATTGAGGGCAGGAGGAGAAGGGGACGACAGAGGATGAGATGGTTGGATGGTATCACCAATCAATGGACATGAGTTTGAGCAAGCTCCGGGAGCTGGTGATGGACAGGGAGGTCTGGCATGCTGCAGTCCATGGGGTCGCAAAGAGTCGGACACGACTGAGCAACTGAACTGAACTGAATGTTGGTTACTATTGTAGGGGCTTTATACAGCTAAACTCATTTAGTGCTCAGAACAGCTTTAAGAGATAGGTAGTATACATAGGTACTATTCTTTTACAGACAAGGAAAATAAAGCAGTGAGAGGTTAAGTAATTTTCTCAAGGTCACACAGCTAGTAAAAAAAGGAGATAAGATTGGAACGCACAAGATGTAACTCCAAGGGTTCTCCTCTCAGCCACTGTGCACTCGACCTCACCCAGTGTGCCTTTGACTCAGCAATTCCATGTCTAAGAATCTATCTTCCAAAGTCTTTGACACAAACCAAAGATAAATCATTCAGTATGTTCACCATAGCATCCTGACAATAGAGGAAAATTAGAAATAAATGTCTCTTAGTTGAATAAACTACATGTGGCTCATTTACACAATAAGATATAATTTCAAAAAGGAAATTGATCTCTATTCTGACAGGAAGGGCTTCCCAGGTGGCTCAGTGGTGAAGAACCTGCCTGCCAATGCAGAAGATGCAGGAAACCTGGGTTCGATCCCTGAGTCAGGAAGATTCCCTGGAGGAGGGCATGGCACCCTAGGCTGGGAAGATCCCCTGGAGAAGGGCATGGCAACCCACTCCGTTATTCTTGCCTGGGAAATCCCATGGACAGAGGAACCTGGCAGGCTATAGTCCATAGGGTCACAGAGTCAGGCACGACTGAGCATGCGCACACTGATGTAGGAAACTGTCCATGATAAAATATCTTGCAAAACTCTATCTTTCTATCTTCCTTTAACAAGATGAAAGATTCATTACCTTTGTGCAAGTATGTTTGTATTCCAAATGTTAAAAGTCACCACCTCTAGAAATCAGATTAAGAGGAAAGAAAGGAAGACCTTTACTTCTTACTTTATATATCTGTGTGTTCCTTGATTTCTGAATGAAAACATAACATGCTTCTGTAATGAAATACATTGAATTTTTGTCTAAAAAGAAAGAGATCTGCAAGTCTACTCATGACTCTTCTGTCAGGACAGATTGTGAACAGACCCTTCTCACCCAGGTGGATCTCACAGCTTCCCCTCTTATCAGGTTGTCGTGGCCCAGCCTAGACTTTCCGTTCCGGTCCCATTGATTTTCCTGCAGTTCCCTCAACCAGGATTAAGGGCCCCTGGCTTCTCCTGTAGAACCCCAAGTTTACCAGTTTCACTGCAGTTACCCTGAATGGTAAATTTAGTTTTTCCTTGGTTTCTACATTGGAACCCAGGGGTGAGGGCTATGTTTTTCACTTGGGTTTTCACTGTGCCTGGTACAGAGCTGGTACCTAATGAATGTTCCTTGAAAGAGGGAATGAATGAATGAAACCATATCATCACTGGAAGCTGAATACAGAGTAAGCCCATCTCTGAGCCCATCTGTTTATGCTGCTCCATCACAAACTCTGTCTATATAAAATGTAGGGCCCCAGACTTCCCTTGGAGAAGGAAATGGCAACCCACTCCAGTATTCTTGCCTGGAGAACCCCAGGGACAGAGGAGCCTGATGGGCTGCCATCTATGGGGTTGACACGACTGAAGCGACTTAGCAGCAGCAGCAGACTTCCCTGGTGGTCCAGTGGTTAAAAATCCTGCCAATGCAGGGGGACATGGATTCAATCCCCAGTCCGGGAAGATCCCACCCATGTCAGCTAAGCCTGTGTGCCAACTACTAAGCCAGTACACTGCCAAAACTCACTCAATCAATTAATTAGTTTTGAAAATGTAGGGCTCCAGCTTCATGGATGAGTTCAGAAGGGTTCTGTGTTTAGTTTATGCCTTGCTGTCACTATCTTGAAATGCTTTATGCTTTTTGAATGAGGGACCTTGCATTTTCTCTTTGCACTGGTCTTTCAAATGAGATAGCTAATCCTGAGGCCATTTATGAACTCACTGAGACCGTGGGGTATGGCGTCATATTGGAAAACTGCGAATGAGAAGGCCCAGGAGGCAGCAAGCTGAGAGTGTGTGTCACAGTGTGTCCACCTCCCACCTCAGAGTTCTAATCCCACCAGCAGCCCCTGCACTCTGGTGACCTCAGACACCATCCTAACCATGGCAGTTGTAGGAAAGGGTAAGGAAACCCATCCTGAGAGTAGTCCAGAATCTATATTTTCATAGTCAGCACCAATAAAAGGTACTTCTTATTTTTTCCATAGAATTTGTGAACAATAATGGTTTACTATCCCTTCTCACTTTAATGTGACTTTTCCTGAAAGACCCTGAGTCAAAGGAGACAACATTTTCTTCTACATCAATGACATTTCCCTATTCCAGGTAGTTTAAACAAAGTTTCATCAACAAAGCTATACATCAGTTCCTTACAATTTCTGAAGAAGGCTTCCTGATAACATTTATGTTGCACCACATCCTGTGAATTTGAAAGAAGCAAAATCAGAATCAAGACTGTGGTTGGGGTCTGGATCTTTCTTTCGGTTTGTTCTTGCTGTTTTTTAATGAGAACCTCAGCCTACCAGGGCTTCCCTGGTGGCTCAGATGGGAAAGAATCTGCCTGCAATGCAGGAGACCCAGGTTCTATCCCTGGGTCAGGAAGATCCCCTGGAGAAGGGAAGGGCTACCCACTCCTGGAAATTCTCGCCTGGAAAATCTCACGGCCAGAGAAGCCTGGTGGACTCCAGTCCATGGAGTCTGAAAGAGTTGGATAAACACAACTGAGCGACTAACACTTTCAGCCTACCATGAGCTCCTGGATTTTTTGGACTTTTTTTTCTCTTGGAGGGTAAAGTCTCATGACTCTTTTGATATAGGATGACACACAGGATACAGGCTTTGTTTTAGAATCTGTTTTTATTAAGATGGAGCAACAGGGGGGCAGCCCAGGAAAGAGTGAACTAAGAATAGACTTTAAAGCAGAAGTGCAGGTTTTTCACAGATTTCTGTCTAGAGTTCGTTGAAGCTGATAAGAATCCTTGCTTTCACTTCTGCCCTGGAAGCATGGGAACTAACAGAGTGACAGCAGAGTAGCTCCTTACGGGCTTTGAATGCCAGGGGAAATTGCTTCTGTGCCTCGGTTTCTTTATGTGTAAAGTGTGTTGACATAATACATCAGAACATTGAGCATGACTGCCAGGCAATGCACTTAATGCTTTACATACACTTCCTCATTCATTCAACTTACTGAGCACCTACGGTGTGCATTCACACTTCTAGACTCCAAGGATTTACGAGTAAACAAAGTGCCTGTGCTTCAGGATCTTGCATTCAGTGAATTCACCCAACGACCTTCTTTTTTCCTTTTAACCATCTTTTATTTGTCTGCACCGGGTCTTGGTTGCTTTGCTCAGGGTTTGTCTAGTTGCAGCGAGCAGAGGCTCCTCTTCCTTGTGGTGCACAGGCTTCTCATCGCAGGGGCTTCTCTTGTTGTGAAGCACAGGCTGTAGGCACACAGGCCTCAGTAGTTGCAGCGCACAGGCTCAGTAGTTGCGGTGTGCGGGCTTAGCTGCTCCATGGCATGTGGGATCTTCCCAGATCAGGGATCGAACCCATGTGCCCTGCATTAGCAGGCAGATTCTTTACCAATACCACTAAGCCACCAATGGAGTCCACCAAAGACCTTCTGATGTCAATGTTATTGTTACCCCTGTTTGACAGATGAGGAAATTAAAGCTAAATGTGGTTAAATAAAATCTGCCCCCAGATAACACGTCTAGTAAGTGGCTAAGCTGGCATTTGAACTTAGATTGATCTACTTTGTACAACCCATATTTTCCATCTCTGGGCTGTGCAGTGCTCCTTAAAAATGAGTTAATAGGAACAATATATATACATATGTGCATAATTAGTCATGTCCAACTCTTTGTGACCCCATGGACCGTAGCCCGCCAGGCTTCTGTCCATGGGATTTCCCAAGCAGCAATACTGGAGTGGGTTGCCATTTCCTTCTCCAAGGTCTTCATGACCCAGGGATGGAATCTGGGTCTCCTGCATTGCAGTCATATTCTTTACCTGTTCGCCACCTGGGAAGGCCAGGGACAGCCTAGATGGGTGTTTTGAGGCCAAAGAATGCAACACTGGTATCAACATTCAGAAAACAAAGATTATGGCATCCGGTCCCATCACTTCATGGGAAATAGATGGGGAAACAGTGGAAACAGTGTCAGATTTTATTTTTATGGGCTCCAAAATCACTGCAGATGGTGACTGCAGCCATGAAATTAAAAGACGCTTACTCCTTGGAAGGAAAGTTATGACCAACCTAGATAGCATATTAAAAAGCAGAGACATTACTTTGCCAACAAAGGTCCGTCTAGTCAAGGCTATGGTTTTTCCTGTGGTCATGTATGGATGTGAGAGTTGGACTGTGAAGAAGGCTGAGCGCCAAAGAATTGATGCTTTTGAACTGTGGTGTTGGAGAAGACTCTTGAGAGTCCCTTGGACTGCAAGGAGATCCAAGCAGTCCATTCTGAAGGAGATCAGCCCTGGGATTTCTTTGGAAGGAATGATGCTAAGGCTGAAACTCCAGTACTTTGGCCACCTCATGCGAAGAGTTGATTCATTGGAAAAGACTCTGATGCTGGGGGGGATTGGGGGCAGGAGGAGAAGGGGATGACAGAGGATGAGATGGCTGGATGGCATCACTGACTCGATGGACGTGAGTCTGAGTGAACTCCGGGAGTTGGTGATGGACAAGGAGGCCTGGCGTGCTGCGATTCATGGGGTCGCAAAGAGTCGGACACGACTGAGTGACTGATCTGATCTGATCTGAAGGGTCTTAATGGGCTTCCGCAGCGGAAAAGAGTCTGCTTGCAATACACAAGCCACAGGAGGTACAGATTCAATCCCTGGGTCAGGAAGATCTCCTGGAGGAGGGCATGGTAGCCCCCTCCAGTATTCTTACCTGGAGACTCCCCATGGACAGAGAAGCCAGGTGAGTTACAGACCATAGGGTCACAAAGAGTCAGACACAACTGAAGCGACTTAGCATGCATGCAAGGGTTTTAATTGGAGAGAATCCCCTGGGAATTTGAGAACGTGTAAAGAGAGGAGCCAAGAACGTTTTCACTGCTTTGTGACTTGAGAATGGAGCTGAGATCAGCTTGGCATCTCTCCCCCTAATCCAGGGCAGAAGCAGCATGTCATTTCATACAATCGTCTCATTCTGAGGACCCCATGGGCATATTGGGAAATTCATGTACACAAGGCCTACTACCTTTCCCACCCTTTGGTGTTTGTATAGAATCCTACAGTAAAAGGAAAACAGCGGTGTTTGTAGAGAACAGGTCTAGAAACTATAGTTATCATAAGGGTGAAGGTCATTAACTTCTCTGTTTGTCCCCTCCCCCAAAACACACAAGTTGACTAAGGACCCTCCAGGTCAAAGGGACACTAGCAAAGTACCTGGCACAGAATATTAATTCAGTAAATATATAGAAAACGAATGAGTGAATAATTTAAACTCATAGTCACATTACAAGCAGCCAAAGCAATTTCGCTGGACTCAGCACTTCCCAAAGGCTAATAGGACTTTTTCAGGACTTTTCCAGCTTCCACTGGAAAAATCAGGACAGGTAAACATATCCTTCAGTGCCTTCTTTGAAATGCAAATACTTGCAGAACAGCGTGGAGCTCCAAAACGCTGGCAGCATATTGTTTTTGCTGTCATTCTTCTTAGGCTCCTGAGAAGTCAGAAAAGTAGAGGGACCCTAGGAAGATGAAAATCTTCGGGGCCAAGACATCCCACTCTAAAGAGCCTCCCTCTGCCTGAAATAAAAATATTGACTTACCCCAGTTTCTATCTTCCAAGAAAAGTAAGGATTTAAGATCAGAGGATGGGTCATTAAATTCACTGACTCCCCCAGGGAGAGAACATGACAGAATGACAGATTCAAACATTAGTACATTTCACCTGAGCCATTTAAAATTTCTCAGGGGCCAAGCTCTTCCCGACACACACACACACACACATGCACACACACACACACACACGTGCGTGCGCATACACACACACGCACACACACATGCATACACACGCCTCTGTCATTAGAATCAAACTATATAAATGCAACTGACTCACTTCTCAAGTGGAACCTTCCAAAAAGGCATAGTGATCCGCATTTCATATCCAACAGAGTGAGGCGTATACAGCTAATAAAGAATGGCATTTTCAAGGCTCCCCACCCCTCAGCATGGAGTATTTCTAAGTCACCAATCCATCCTCCTTGATTTTGTCCGTCTGTCTGTCCTGGTGCCATCCGTTACATTTGGAGATCTCACTGCCCCTCAGACTGGCTTTGGAAGCTATTTGCAACACTGATGCAACTCTTGCAACAAAGGTTGGAAGTGGGCATCCCCTCTGGCCTCTTGAAGCATCCCGGACACCTAGGTCTCACACTGCAGATTTTGAGCTTGGTGTAGAATTTGGGGAATGAGGGACTTGAAAAATAATATACCAGGGGGTCCAGCATGCTGTTTATGTAGGTGAAGCTGAGGGTGACGTGGAGGGCCACATGGACAGATGGATTGCAGGCGCTGGAGGGCACCGTCCAGAGGAAATACAGTCTGGCCAACGCGCTGGGCAGGTAGCAGGCAATAAACACCACTGCCACCATCATGATGAAACGAACAGGCTTCTTCATCCGGCTCTGCCTGGCCAGACGCTGCCTCTGCTTGAGGCTCCAAATGATCTTGAAGGAGCAGAACAAGATGATGCCAAGGGGCAGAAAGAACTCCAGCTGGAACATGACATCATGCCAGCCATTGGCCGATACCATGATGAAGCTCTCACAAGCTATGATCTTCTCTTGCACACACAGATGGTTCTCCAACAGAAGATACAGAGTCCCCAAGATGACCAGGGTCCAAAGGACACAGACAATGCCAACCGCAGTCCAGTTGGAGATGGTGTTCACCATGTGGTGGGGGTGGACCACTTTAAAATACCGGTCCACAGCCACCACTGTGAGGAAGACAATGCTCCCCGCCCTGTTCATGGCCAGCATGAAGAGCACCACCCGACAAGGAATATCCTCAAACGCCCATTGCCTCTGTCTGAGGTAATAGTCTGTCCGAAAGGGCAGGCAGATCATCAGAAGGAAGTCGGCCACGGCCAAGTTGAACAGGTAAATAGTGCTCGGCTTCCAGGTCTTCATGTGAAAGCAGAAACCACAGAGGGCGACGCCGTTGCCCAGGATGCCAAGCACAAAGGCGAGGATTAGCAGCGACGGCATCACCTCGGGCATGTGGTACCCCTGGATGAGACAGCACGACCTGTTGGCCATGGTGGACAGAGGACCAGTGCTCCGTGTGCCGGGCTGTGCCGTTTCCAACTTCTTCACCGTGGGAGGCAGGTACCGCACATGTACGTGGATGCAGGCGCCCCCCGGAGAACAGAAACTTCAGCCAGGAAATGCAGCACTGCGGTGGAGGCTGGATCACAAGCGGTCCATCTCCAGCCCCCACCCCCCACCTCCGGGCCCAAGAGCTGAAGCCTGTAGCACCCCAGGGCCTGGAAACACAGGTGACTTCACCAAGTTGTCATTTCTGGAAAGCAGCTGGCTGGTCCAAGGAAATCCATGCGGGAGAGGAGTTGTTGGGACCTGCCCCAGAATGAAATTTTCTTTCCAGCCTCTCTCTTTCTCTTCAGAGTCTCTCCTAGCTGGAGGATTAAGCGAGGCTACCCAGAAGGCACAAAAAACAAAAAAAAAAGCTTGTTTTTCCTCCCTCCCCAGTGGAGAAACACAAACATTTCCTGGAGCTGTTCTGGGTCTCTCCTCGCTAACCTTTGCCTGACTGCCCCAACCTCACCCTCATCCCGTGGGGGCTCTCCCAGGCGGTGCCAGAGAGGGGAGGCTTGGCTCTGCCGCTCCTCAGGGCCACTTCCTGCACCCAGACCCAAAAATACAGCACTTCAAAATCAGAAGGATCTATGGAGGGGAAAAAAAAATCCCTAAAATAGCACTTGTTTGGTTGTTTGAAAAATTCTCTGAAGTGAGTCGCCCTTCCTCTCCTTCTCTGGCACGTCCTACCCTGGGCATCCTTCCCTGGACCCCGTGACCAGCTGCACCACTGAGACCATGAAATGAATCTGAAGCCACTTCTCATGTCCCTCTTCATGAAACAGCCTCTCTGGGAGCCGAGTTCTCCCTCTGGTGTTAGCAAAAGAGGATTGGGCTCTGAGTTTCTCAAATCCGCCTGCTTAAAAGAGTGGAGCACCAAGGTCTGTATGTTTTTCATTTTACTTATGTGTTCAGCCCATGGGTGGCGGCAGTTGGTCAAGGAGTTTATCTCCAAAACGGTCATGGGTAAAGTTAGTCTGCTCCCAAGACCTGTGTGTGCTAAGTCGCTTCAGTCATGTCCAACTGTTTGCAACCCCATGGACTGTAGTCCACCAGGCTCCTCCGTCTGTAGGATTTCTCCAGGCAAGAATACTGGAGTAGGTTGCCATGCCCTCCTCTAGGGGATCTTCCCAACCCAGGGGTTGAATCTGGGTCTCCTGCTTTGGCAGGTGGGTTCATAAACTTCCCTGTCCTTTGGGCTTTAGAGATCATCTGTCCACCCTTCAGCTTTCAGTTTAGGGAAGGGTGAGGGGAGAGAGTGTGTGGAAAGGATACATGTGGGGACCTCCTGGGTGGTCTAGTGGTTAAGACTCCAAACTTCCACTGCAAGGGGCCCAGGTTTGATCCCTGGTCAGTGAACTAAAATCCCACATGCCATAAGGTGTGGCCAAACACACACACACACACCCACCTCTGGATTTCCAGCCTCTCTGGGAAACTGGAAGATCTGGCCACACTGGGCCAACCATCCCACCTGATGACCATCTGCTGGATGTGAGACTAGCTTCACCCTTAAGACACAGCAGGAATGCTCCATTTTGTCTCCGTCCGCACTTACCTGGTCAGCTTCACTCATCGACAGGCCTGGTCTCTGTGGGATTTTGAGTTCGTCACTTCTGCTCTAGGTTTGCCAGTTCTGTCCTTCCCAGGTGGCGCAGTGGTAAAGAATCTGCCTCTCAATACAGGAGATGCAGGTTCGATCCCTGGGGTCGGGAAGATTCCCTGGAGGAAGAAATGGCAAGCCACTCCAATATTCCTGCCTGGAGGATCCTATGGACAAAGGAGCCTGGAGGGCTACAGTCCATGGGGTCGCAAAGAGTCGGATATGACTGAAGCGACTTAGCATGCACGCACGCTCCAGGTTAAAGATCACATTCCCCGGATTGGTCTACAAGGCCCTTCACAGATGATTCCCAAACCAGCTTTCCAAGGTCATTCTCCTCTCACTTTCCTCCCCACACCCTACTTGTTAGTCTCCGAACTTCTAATCAATAAGTGTATCCACCAAACAGCTACACTTAGCTCCCTCACTAACCTCACTAACCAACAGGTCCTTGAATGTAAAGTCCATGTTCTTGGCAGGAAGGGCCTATAAGAAGGATCTGATGATTAGCTCCTACTTTTCATGAGAGCACGTATCTGCCAGTTACACTCTGTGGATCTTTGTGATTATTATTATTATTTTTTGACCACGCCTTGTGGCAAGTGGGATCTTAGTTCCCCAACCAGGGATTGAACCCAGGCCCCCTGCATTAGAAAGCGTGGAGTCTTAATCACTGGACCACCAAGCGAGTTCCTACTTTGTGATTTTATAAGAAGTTAACTGGCAGGGGGTACCTATGTAGGCTGGAATGCCCCAGGGTGAGGTGGGTGAACCTGAGCACCTTGATATGGTCAGGCTGGATTTTTCAACAAATGGAAAAGATTCTTCCTTCTGTGTTAGCAGAGACTATCGAGATTCTCATAAGTACGAAGATGACTGTTTCCCTTTTCCCAAATGACTAATACTTGCCTTTCTTTTTTTAAAAATAATTTTATTGGTTTATTTGGTTTTTGGCTGTGCTGGGTCTTTGTGGCTGCACGCAGGTTTTCTCTCATCGCTTCTCTCTTGTTGAGGAGCTCTAGTAGTCGTAGCTTGTGGGCTCAGAAGCGGCAGCTCCCAGGCTCTAGAGCACAGACTCAGTGTTGTGGGCTTCCGTGTGACACATGTGTGACACATGGGCTTAGTTGCTCCAAGGCTTGTGAGAAACTTCCTGGATCCGGGATCAAACCCATGTCTCCTGTATTGCCAGGCAGGTTCTTTACCACTGAGCCACCGGGAAAGCCCTAACACTTATCCTTCTTTTCCACATCCTTTCAGTTCAGCTTAGTCATGTCTGACTCTTTGTGACCACATGGACTGCAGCATGCCAGGCCTCCCTGTCTGTCACCAACTCCTGGAGTTTACTCAAACTCATGTCCATTGAATCAGTCATGCCATCCAACCATCTCATCCTCTGTCGTCCCCTTCTCCTCCCACCTTCAATCTTTCCCAGCATCAGAATCTTCCAATGAGTCAGTTCTTCACATCATGTGGCCAAAGTATTGGAGTTTCAGCTTCAACATCAGTCCTTCCAATGAATATACAGGACTGATTTCCTTTAGGATGGACTGATTGAACTCCTTGCAGTCCAGGGACTCTCAAGAGTCTTCTCCAACACCACAGTTTAAAAGCATCAATTCTTCAGCTCTCAGCTTTCTTTACAGTCCAGCTCTCACATCCATACATGACTACTGGAAAACCATAGCTTTGACTAGACGGACCATTGTCAGCAAAGTAAGTCTCTGCTTTTTAATATGCTGTCTAGGTTGGTCATAACTTTCCTTCCAAGGAGTAAGCGTCTTTTAATTTCATGGCTGCCGTCACCATCTGCAGTGATTTTGAAGTGCCCCAAAATAAAGTCTGTCACTGTTTCCATTGTTTCTCCATCTATTTGGCATGAAGTGATGGGACCGGATGCCATGATGTTCATTTTCTGAATGTTGAACTTTAAGCCAACCTTTTAACTCTCCTCTTTCACTTTGATCAAAAGGCTCTTTAGTTCTTCGCTTTCTGCCATAAGGGTGATGTCATCTGCATATCTGATGTTACTGATATTTCTCCTGGCAATCTTGATTCCAGCTTGTGCTTTATTCAGCCCAGCGTTTCTCATGATGTACTCTGCATAGAAGTTAAATAAACAGGGTGACAGTATACAGCCTTGACATACTCCTTTCCTGATTTGGAACCAGTCTGTTGTTCAGTGTCCAGTTTTAACTGTTGCTTCCTGACCTACATACAGAATTCTCAAGAGGCAGGTCAGGTGGTCTGGTATTCCCATCTCTTGAAGAATTTTCCACAGTTTATTGTGATCCTCACAGTCAAAGGCTTTGGCATAGTCAATAAAGCAGAAGTAGATGTTTTTCAGGAACTCTCTTGCTTTTTCGATGATCCAGCGGATGTTGGCAATTTGATCTCTGGTTCCTCTGCCTTTTCTAAAACCAGCTGGAACATCTGGGAGTTCACAGTTCACGTACTGTTGAAGCCTGGCTTGGAGAATTTTGAGTATTACTTTACTAGCGTATGAGATGAGTACAATTGTGTGGTAGTTTGAGCATTCTTTGGCATTGCCTTTCTTTGGGACTGGAATGAAAACTGACATTTTCCAGTCCTGTGGCCAGTGCTGAGTTTTCCAAATTTGCTGGCATCTTGAGTGCAGCACTTTCACAGCATCATATTTTCTGATTTGAAATAGTTCAGCTGGAATTCCATCACCTCCACTAGCTTTGTTCCTAGTGATACTTCCTAAGGCCCACTTGACTTCACATTCCAGGATGTCTGGCTCTAGGTGAGTGGTCACACCATTGTGATTGTCTGGGTGGTCAAGATCTTTTTTGTACATTTCTTCTGTGTATTCTTGCCACCTCTTAATATCTTCTGCTTCTGTCAGATCCATACCATTTCTGTCCTTTATTGTGCCCATCTTTACATGAAATGTTCCCTAGATATCTCTAATGTTCTTGAAGAGACCTCTAGTCTTTCCCATTCCCACCCTAAATCTATTCTCAGACCACTGCCAGAAACTGAACGTGCGTTTCTTTCATCTCCTGCATTGGCAGGTGGATTCTTTACCACTGTGCCGCCTGGGAAACTCACCAAATAGCTCATAAGCTTGGTTGCCTCTCCTTTGCTTGCAAAATCCCCCATCTACTGATCATTTGCCCTAGATCTCCCTCCACCCACACTGCTACCACTTTGGCTGGCCCAGTCTCTAGAGGAATTCAGCCACCTCATGACTGGGCCTGCTCTCATGCTCCTCCTCCAATCCATTCCCCCAAAACTCAAATCTGATGTCACCCATCACCCACCCAGTTGAATGCTCCAGTGGTTCCCTGTTGTCCTTAGCAGGGAGTTCAAGACACCATAGGAACTGGCCTTGATGCCTTCCGCAGGAACCATAGTAGTGCTTAGTGTCCAAAGCCTGTCTTATACGGACTGCTGAGGACACTGTTCCTTCCCTCCTGGTCATGGATAACCCCTCTTTTTTTGGCTTTAGCATCTTCCACTAGAACTTTCCACAGTGATGGAAATATTCTGTAATGTACATGTAGCTCCTGAGCACTTGAAACTGGGTCTAGTGGGCACTGAATTTTCAATGTTATTTAATTTTAATTTCCATTCTGAAAGCCACATAGCCACATGTGGATTGTGACTTCCATATAGGCAACCCAGGGGATACCTCTTCCTTCAACCCCCAAGCCTCCAGTGCATCTCCCACACTAGTCTGGGTTAAACCCTCCTCTCTGCCCATATCCACCATGCCCACACTGATTACACAGTATTGTCATGATTTCCCTGTGTGTCTTCCCCTAATCCCCTGTCTTTGTGAAGCCTAGCACTGGCTCTGATTTAGCAATGCATGCCCAGACTGTAGCCTGGCACCAAGGGAAAACTCAGGATAAATGAATGAACTAGTGTCTTGGATAAATGAATGACTCTAGATCTCTGTAGTTTACTTTTCCCCCTGGCTGTGAGGAGACACAGGAAGGGCAGGGCTTTTTTGTTTATTTGTTTTGGGGTTTTGTTTATTTTTTTATTAAAAAATATTGATTCATTTGGCTGTGTCAGGTCTCAGTTGTGGCACACGGGATCTTCGTTGCATGATGTGGGAGCTTTCATTACAGCGCACAGATTCTCTAGTTGTGGCTCACAGGCTTAGTTGCTCCACAGCATGTGGGATCTTAGTTCACCAATCAGAAATCGAACCCATGTCCCCTGCACTGCAAGGCAGATTCTTCACCATTGGACCACCAGGAAAGTCCCTGTTTTTCTTTTTTTTTAATATGTATTTATTTATTTGGCTATGCCAGGTCTTAGTTTCGACTTGTAGGATATTTAGTTGTGGCATGTGGGATCCAGTTCCCTGACCAGAGATCAAACCCAGGCCCCCTGTGTTGGGAGCTTGGAGTCTTAGCCCCTGGATCACTGAGAAGTCCTAGAAAGGGCAGACTGAAAAGACTAGCAGTCATATCTGCCAGGCTGATCTGGTGTGAGCTTGGAGCTCTTAGGCCCCACAATACCACTTTCCCTGAGGCTTTGAGATAACACGTCACTTTACACATGACGGGGCAGGCGGTAGACATTTGAGGCAGGAGGTAGACATTTGAGGCAGGAGGAGAGACTGTCCCCGTGGCAGTGTATTGGGAAGGTACTCTCCTCCTGGAGTGTCTTCATTCCTGCACTTTCACCACACTCAAAACACTTCCAATGCCAAGCATGTGGGATTTTTTTCCCCCACACACCACACAGTTCTCTGTGACACCAATCGGGTGTCCTACAATTTGATTCAACGCTGACACTAACCAGAGTTGGCACAGATGCATTCCGCCCCCCCGTTCCCCTGCACCAGGTTAAAGGCTCAGTTCCACGAGACTGCCTCCCACTTTGGTTGCTAATTGTGGATTCCCTGGATATCTACAACTTTATGTCTGACGAGGCTGCAGTTTGAGGTGCCCATAACACCGCTCCTCAGATTTGAGCATATGCTAGAACAGCTCACAGAGCTCAGGAAAACAGTTATGTTTTTGTTATTCATTTGTTAAGTCGTGTCTGACTCTTTTTGACCCCATGGACTGTAATACACTAGGTTCCATGGGATTCTTCAAGCAAGAAAACTGAAGTGGGTTGCCATTTCCTTCTCCAAGGAATCTTTCTGGACCAGGGAATCAAATCTGCATCTCCTGCATAGGCAGGTGGATTCTTTACCACTGAGCCACCAGGGAAGCCCTAGTTATGTTTACCAGTTTATTCTATAATGAAGGGTGTGATAAAGGATAGAGGAAAGCAGCCAGATAAAAGGTATGTAGGACAAGGTCTGGAAGGGTGCATGGGGTTGTGGACCCATGGGGTCTTCATGGGGTTGGGGACCTCCTGATTCATGAAAGTGATCACCAATCCAGAAGCTCCCCAAACCACATAGCATTGGGATTTTTGTGGAGGATTCATCATGTAAGCACAATCGCTCATTAAGTCCATTTCCAGCCCCTCTCCCTTCTCTGAAGAATAGGAGATTGGGGCTGAAAATTCCAAGCTTCTAATGATGGCTTGGTCTTTGTGGTAACCAGTCCCCAGTAAGCAGTCCATTAAGAGTTGACCTCATTAGAATACAAGACAGAGATTTCCCTAGTGATTTAGTGCCTAAGACTCAGCTCCCAATGCAAGGGGCCCAGGTGTCATCCCTAGTTAGGGAACTACATCCTGCGTGCTGCAACTCAGAGTTTGCACACTGCAACTAAAGATTATACATGCTGCAATGAAGATCAAAGATCCCACGTGCCAAAACTAAGACCTGTTGCAGCTCAATAATACATATTTTTTAAAAATTATTTATTTTTTAATAGAAGGATAATTGCTTTACAGAATTTTGTTGTTTTCTGTCAAACCTCAATATGAACCAGCCATTGGTATACATATGTCCCCTCCTTCTTGAACCTCCCTCCCATCTCCCTCCCCATCCCACCCCTCTAGGTTGACACAGAGCCCCTGTTTGAGTTCCTGGGCCATACAGCAAATTCCCATTGGCTATCTATTTTACATATGCTAATGTAAGTACAGATATGCAGATGACACCACCCTTAGGCAGAAAGTGAAGAACTAAATAACCTCTTGATGAAAGTGAAAGAAGAGAGTGAAAAAGTTGGCTTAAAGCTCAACATTCAGAAAACTAAGATCATGGCATCTGGTCCCATCACTTCATGGCAAATAGATGGGGAAACAGTGGAAACAGTGGCTGACTTTATTTTGGGGGGCTCCAAAATCACTGCAGATGGTGACTGCAGCCATGAAATTAAAAGATGCTTACTCTATGGAAGGAAGTTATGACCAACCTAGACAGCATATTGAAAAGCAGAGACATTCCTTTGCCACCAAAGGTCCATCTAGTCAAGGCTATGGTTTTTCCAGTGGTCATGTATGGATGGGAGAGTTGGACTATAAACAAAGCTGAGTACCGAAGAATTGATGCTTTTGAACTGTGGTGTTGGAGAAGCCTCTTGAGAGTCCCTTGGACTGCAAGGAGATCCAACCAGTCCACCCTAAAGGAGATCAGTCCTGGGTGGTCATTGGAAGGACTGATGTTGAAGCTGAAACTCCAATACTTTGGCCACCTGATGCAAAGAGCTGACATATTTGAAAAGACCCTGTTGCTAGGAAAGATAGAGAGCAGGAGGAGAAGGGGATGACAGAGGATGAGATGGTTGGATGGCATCACCAACTCAATGGACGTGAGTTTGGGTAAACTCCGGGAGTTGGTAATGGACAGGGAGGCCTGGCGTGCTGCGGTTCATGGGATCACAAAGAGCTGGACAAGACTGAGCAACTAAACTGAATGTAAGTTTCACATTACTCTCTCCATACATCTCACCCTCTCCTCCCCTCTCCCCATGTCCATAAGTCTGTTCTCTATATCTGTTTATATGTCTATATATAAAAAAAAAGAAAACAAAAAACAAAAAATGAACACAAAACAATCCTATCACCCTAGAAGTTCTGTGTCAGGAACCAGGGGCAGAGACCGACATCTATATTTCTTATTATGTCACAGGTAGAAAGCCAGAGCTCTCCTCCAGGTTGCCTTTCCCAGCCAGGGACCTGAGAATGTGACTTTATTAGCTTCCTGTGGCTGCTGGAACAAATTACCACCAGCGTGGTGGCTTAAAACAACTGGAATGTGTTCTCTGAGAGTTCTGGAAACTGAAACTGGGATGAAGGTGTCAGGAGGGCTGTGCTCCCACCAGAGGCCCTAGGGAAGAGTTTGTTCCCCACATCTCCCGCTTCTGGGAACTGCTAGCAGTTCTTGGCTTGTAGCCACATCAGTCTCCGTGTCCTTGGTCACATAGGCTTCTCCTCTGTGTGCCTCTAATATGCACACTTGTCATTGGATTTAGGGCCCAGATAATCCAGAATGATCTCGGGATCACTAACTTAATTACTGCAAAGACTCTTTTTCCAAATAGGATCATACTTAATAGTTTTGGGGGATGATGATGTGAGCATATCTTCTTTTTGGAAGGGGGGATATAACCACTCTTCCCACTACAGTGAGCTTTTTTTTTTTTTTTAAGGGTCATTTGTTTTCCTTTTCTTCTTAACTTTTTATTTTATATTGGAGTATAGCCAATAAACAATGTTGTGATAGTTTCAGGTGGGCAGCAAAGGTACTCAGCCATACATATACATGTATCCAATCTCCCCCAAACTCCCCTCCCATCCAGGCTGCCAAATAACATTGAGCAGAGTTCCCTGTGCTGTACAGGAGGTCCTTATTGGTTATCCATTTTAAATATAGCCGTGTGTGTGTGTGTCCATCCCAAACTCCCTAACTATCCCTTCCTCCCATCCTTCCTCCTGGCAACCGTAAGTTTGTTTTCTGAATCTAAAAGTCTGTTTCTGTTTTGCAAATAAGTTTGTTTGTGTCGTTTAAAAAGTCCTTTATTTTGGCTACACAGTGCAGCTTGCAGGATCTTAGTTCCCCAACCAGGGATTGAAGCTGGGCCCTTGGCAGTGAAAGCAGAGTCGCAACCACTGGGCTGCCAAGGAAGTCCACACAGTGACATTTTCAACCTCAGTATTTGAGTCCAGATTTCCTTTCTCTACCGAACTATTTCAAAACACCTTCCCTGGAAGGGAGGAGGAATTACTGACTGAATGGAAGGTGTCAGTGATCTATCGTGTGTTTGATTTTGTTTCCTGCTACAGCCCAGGAGAGAGCTGGGGCCAAAAGTTTACGGGGAGGTTGGAGGATTGCTTCACAGGGTGACCAACAAGGAGGGAGGTTACTCTGACTTCACACAGGATGACAAGGAAGTTCCTTGGCATTTCAACATGAGTCTTAAAAATGGCAAACAATGTGGGTTTTTCCCCCACGTATAAAGTATAAGAAAAATTAAAAAGGAGGGGGAAACAATATATTTAAAGAAATTTAAGAGATATATTCACCAATTGTTTGTACTCTGACAATTCCGGCTGTTAAAAAGCACCAGACAGGGACTTCCCTGGTGGTCCAGTGGTTAAGGTTTGGCCTTCCAATGCAGGGGGTGGGATTTTGATCCCTGGTTGGGGAGCTAAGGTACCTCGCAACCAAAAAAAAAAAAACCCAAAAAGTGAAACAGAAGCCATATTGTAACAAATTCAACAAAGCCTTTAAAAATGGTCCACATCAAAAAAAAAAAAATTTTTTTTTTAAGTACAAGGCATTAGGAGAACTCTGAACATGAACTGGCTAATTATTGTGGGGTGATGATGGGTATTGTGATTGTTTAAAGAAAGAGCTATTATCTTTTGGAAATAAATTCTTAAATATGTGTAGATGAATTACATATTATTTGGGATGTGATTCAAAGGAGGCCAACAGGAGAAGGGAAAGAAATAGAAAAAGAGAAGTTATGAATTTTTTATTATTGTGGCTGGATTATGAAAACAGAGACCTTCATTGTCCTATTCTGGTTTATGTATATTTTTCATAATAAAAAGTTAAAGTTGAAAGCAGCTTAAATCTTTACCAGTGGGGAATGAGATAAGTGGTGGTGACTCCTTACATACTTAGGGATTCCCTGTTAGTCCAGTGGTTAGGATTCTACCCTTTCACTGCCAAGGGCGTGGGTTCAATCCCTGGTTGGAGAACTAAGTTCCCACAAGTTGCATGGAATGGCCAAAAACAAAAATGGCCAAAAATGGCCAAAAACAACTATATGCTTATTAAAAAGCATTCACTTGCAGGACTTCCCTGGTGGTCTAGTGGCTAAGAGTCTGTGCTCCCAATGTAGGGGCCTGGGTGTGATTCCTGGTCAGGGAACAAGATCCCATATCCCGCAACTAAGACCTGGGGTAGCCAAATAATTTTTTTTTTAAAGCATTCACTTGCATAACACTTTCTTTGGGTCAGGCTCCCAAAACACACAAACATACTGGAGTTTGTGTAGAATAATCCCATTTTTGGAAGCTAAAAGTCTATATACATACATAGTCTTCTATATCACTGGGTGGAAACGTAAAATGGTTCATCCGCTGTGGAAAACGGTTTGGCAGCTCCTCAAAAACTTAAACATAGAATTGCCACATGACCCAGCAACGCCACTCCCAAGTGTATATACCCAAAAGAACTGAAAACAGGACTCAAAAAATACTTGTACACAAATGCTCCTAGCAGCACTAGTCACAGCAGCCAGAGGATGGTATGAAGGTTTATTTCACGTGTCATCACAGCTGGGCCTCGGTGCCCAGACATGTGGTCAACCATTCTTCTGACTGTGTCTCTGAAGGCATCTATTGGATGAGAGTAACATTTACATTGGTAGACTCTGAGTAAAGCAGAGTGCCCTCTATTTAGTTAGTTAGTTATGGCTGCTCTGGGTCTTCTTTGCTGTTCATAGTCTTTCTCTAGTTACAACAAGCAGGGGTTGTTCTTCCCCCTGTCTCCAGCCTGCCAGCCTAACCTGCAGATTTCAACTTACCAGTCTTATGGTCACATATGGTCATCTCTCTGTATACATACACACCCTATCAGTTCTGTTTCTCTGAAGAACCCTAATAGAGATAGAAACAATTCAAATGTTCATCAGTACATGAATGAATAAAAAATTGTGGTAAAAACACACAATGGAGTATATTCCATCATAAAAAGAAGGGAGCAGTGATTGATGGTGTAGCATACGTGAACTTCAAACCCTAAGTGAAAGAAGAGGTATCATTGTGTTGTTCCCTTTATAGGAAACATTCAGAACATATAAGTTATAGAGACAGTGGATTAGCATTTTTCAAAGACTGGAGCTAGAGGAGAAAGGGGAGTGACTGCTTAATGTGTACAGGATTATGTTTTGGGGGGGATAATATTTTGGAACTAGACAGATGTGTTAGCACAACAGTGTACCATGCCACTGAATCGAACACTCTAAATGGTCACTTTATGTAAACTGTAACTCAATGAAAAAAAAAAAACAAGTATGCATTTTAAAAATCTAGAAGGTAAGACTGTATACTCTGGAGCTCAGTTGTCTGGTCTTAAAGTTAATTCTCTCAATTATTGGCTATGAGATTTTAGGCCATCTTTTTAAAAAATTAATTAATTAATTAATTAGGCTGTGCCAGGTCTTCATTAGCTGCATGCGGGAGCTTTAGTTGTGGCACGTGGGATCTGGTTCCCTGACCAGGGTTCTTGGAGTCTTAGCCACTGGATCATCAGGTAAGTCCCTTTAGGCAATCTCTGTTTTCTTTTAACTTTTATTTTGTATTGGAGGATAGCCAATTAACAATGTTGAGAGAGTTTCAGGTGGACAGTGAAGGGACTCAGCCCTGCATATGCATGTATCCGTTCTCCCCCAAACTCCCCTTCCATCCAGACGGCCACAAGACATTGAGCAGAGTTCCATGTGCTTTGTTGGTTATCCATTTTAAATATAGCAGTGTGTATGTGTCCATCCCAAACTCCCTACCTTTAGCGGTCTTTAAAGGTTCAATTTCCTCATGGGTAAAATGGAAATGATATTGCCCCTGTCATTCTAATACGATGGTAAAATTGTAAGAGGAAAGAACCTTTATATTCTACTACAAATCAATCACTAAAGGGATGTTCGCCTATAAACTTAAATTATACATAATCGCCCATCTCTAGGAACCCTGCCTCACACATAAGGAGCATTCAGCTAAAATACCTTTGTTTAGATTGCAGGAAACATCCTGGCCAGGCTTGCCTGTGAACAGCTGCAGGAAGAAAGAAATTAACACATCCCCTCAGGAGTCTGACCCCCATCTAGGATCTAGGACTTTATTCCCTTGTTTAAAAGCAGACTGGGGGGAACTTGCCTGTTGGTCCAGTGGCTAAGACTGTGCACTCCCAATGCAGGGGGCCCAGGTTCTATCCTTGGCTGCAGAACTAGATCCCACATGCCCACTATACCAGTGCAGCCAAATAAATAAAAAATAATAAATATTAAAAAACAAAAACAAAAAAACCCAACTTAGGAAACATGGTTCTTTGGGACTCTAGTCCACCATCTTCTTGATTGGCTGGCTTTCAGATTAAAATCACTATTCTCTGCCCCCACAACTCATCTTTGATTTATTGGCCTGTTTCGTGGCAAGGAGTACAAGATTGGACATGGTAACAAAATGAATTAATCTATAGAAAGTGCTTAGAGCAGTATGCAAGACAGAGTAAATGGTATCTGTGTTTTAGTTAATATTCCTATTCTTATCACTATATGCACCAAACTGTTAATAGTACTCTGGAGAGGGGGAAATTTTTGTTTTTTATAATAAAAGAGAGAGATGTACTTCAATGTATTATAATAAGACTCTCAGAATATCAGGGGGCTGAGCCCCTTGTACAAGGGCTAAACAAAGACAAGTTTCACTGCAAGCTTAAGTTCCTGCCCCATTAAAATAAAGCATCATCTTTGTAAATCCTCTTCTGTATTTAATATTTATGAGCCTCTGTGGCAGAACTGGTTGTGTCCCTCGTTAGTCCTGTGCGGCAGGTAGAGCAAATGACCTTATGAAACGTCAAGCTCTTCGGAGACGCAGAACAGGTTGGTTTCCATTAACCACTGTCACGTCTGCTCCTTGCCTATCGTCTCATTGCCTCATCCTTCTTCCTTTGAGTAGGGCTTCTGGGGTCAAGAGCTTGGATGGTCTTGGTGGTCCAGTGGTTAAGAATCTGCCTTGCAAAGCAAGGGACACCAGTTCAATCGCTGGTCTGGGAAGATCCCACATGCGGTGGAGGAACTAAGCTCATGTGCCACAACTACTGAGCCCACGCTCCACAACAAGAGAAGTCACTGCAGTGAGAAGCCCTCACACCACTAGAGAATAGTCCCTGCTCTCTGCAACTAGAGAAAGCCCAAGTGCAGTGATGAAGACCCACTGCAGCCAAAAATAACATAAATTAAAAAAAAAAAAAAACCAACTCAGATGACGGTGTCTTGGTCTTCCCAGTATTTACATGCCCTCTGGTTGGCACTGACACCCTGATTTCCTTCTCTGACTAATCCATCTCTGAGTTATGACCATCTCTGAGGTTTGGGAGGATTTGGCTCCACCCCTGGGCTCTAGGAATGACCATCTGGCAAATCAGATCTTTTCATCCCTACAGCCACTGTGACAGGCTCAGGTAGGCACAGGACTCCAAGGATGAATTTGAGTTCATTTGGGTTGCACTAGCAAAATACCACAGCCAGGGCAACTTATAAACAACAGGAACTTATTTCTCACAGTTTAGGAGGCTAGGAAGTCAGAGATCAAGGTGCCAGCAGAATCACTGGTGAGGGGCTGCTTCCTGACTGTTATCTGCTCTTGGTGTCCTCACGTGGCAGAAGGGAAAGGGCACTTTCTGGGGTCTCTCTCTCTTTTTTCTTGCAGTGTGGTGGGGGGAGGGGCAGGCACACCTTGTAGCGTGTGGGAATCTTAGCTCCCCAACCTGGGATCTAACCAGTGCCCCTGCAGGGGAAGCACAGAGCCTTAACCACTAGGCTGCCAGGGAAGTCCCCGATTTGGTTATACATATACATCTTGTGCGCCATTGCAAGGGACATCAACACAGCAGCCAAGTTCATCAGAATTGAGGTAGGGGTGGCTAGCTCTGGGCTGGAATTCAGGACTGTGTTTGGGAGCCTCATCATCCATTATGCCAAGAACCCTTCTTTGAAGCAACATCTCTCTCCTACACCATTCTGGACTTGGCTCGCTCAGGAGCGATGGGGGTCCTCTGGCCTGATAGTGCTCTTTTTCATCCTTTCACCATGAGAAGGGTCTGTCTCCACTTCCCATAGTTCTTTCCCCCATGTCTCTCTGCCCTATTTGTTCCTTTTCCCATGCCTCCCCAGGCAGCCTAGAGAAAGTGCTTGGCTCAGGGTTTGACAGAGACAAGACAAATACTGTATTGATTTAAAAATGTATGGGGCTTCCCTGGTGACTCGTTGGTAAAGAGTCCAGTTGCCAATGCAAGTGACATGGGTTCGATCCCTGAGGTGGAAAGATCCCACACACTTCAGAGCAACTAAGCCCATGGATCACAACTTCTGAGCCATGCTCTAGAGCCTGGGAGCCGCAAGTACTGAGCCCATGTGCTGCAACTACTGAAGCCTGAGTACCCTGGAGCCTGTATTTCACAAGAGAAGCCCAAGCGCCACACCAAAGAATAGTCCCCACTCACCGCAACTAGAGAAAGCCTGCGCAGCCACAAAGACCGAGCACAACAAAAATAGATAAATAAAAAGATACTTTTTTCTCTAAACCAATTTGAACATCAAAGATCCAAGAGACATGTACCATCTTCCCCATGAAAAAATAATTCTCGAAGGATATCCATCCTTCAAGAGAGAAAGATGACGAATATAAACTCTTTTCAGAAAAGAATAAATGTTTTTCAATTTAGACCAGAGGTAACAGATGAAAAATATATTCATTTTGAAGATAGCTCATGTAGCTTGGGAGTTAATTGGACCCAATTCAGTTAGTCGGAGAAGACAATGGCACCCCACTCCAGTACTCTTGCCTGGAAAATCCCTTGGACGGAGGAGCCTGGTGGGCTGCAGTCCATGGGGTTGTGAAGAGTCGGACATGACTGAGCAAATTCACTTTCACTTTGCACTTTCATGCATTGGAGAAGGAAATGGCAACCCACTCCAGTGTTCTTGCCTGGGGAATCCCAGGGACGGGGGAGCCTGGGGGGCTGCCGTCTATGGGGTCGCACAGAGTCAGACACGACTGAAGCGACGCAGCAGCAGCAGCAGCAGCAGCAGTTCAGTTAGCAGTTCTCACCCATGTGTGTCTCGATCCACCAGTATGTTGAAATCAGTTTTTGTTGGCTTGTTTGTTTGCTTTGGCTGCACCACGCTGCTTGTGGGATCTTAGTTCCCCAAGTGGGGCCCTCTTGCAATGAAAGCACAGAGTCTTAACCATTGGACCACCAGGGAATTCCCAGAATTCAGTTTCATGTATGGCATGTGCTTGGTAATTTATTGCTAATATGGAACTATTAGAGTTTGAAATTTTACTTAGTTAAGCAAATGAGACAGTTTGAAGGTTAGCCCTATGTTTCTCTTTAGACCAGGACTTGTTCTAAGGACTCCAAAATACCTTCTTCTGGGGGGAAAAAGGACTCCAGTGATAACCCATTTAATCTGCCATAGTCCGTGGCCACCTTCCTTATGTGTGCATTGTAATTAATTGCAAAAACTGCAAATCACTGGGACTTCCCTGGTGGTCCAGTGGTTAAGAATCCACCTTCCAATGCAGGGGACAGGGGTTCGATCCCTGGTTGGGGAACTAAGATCCCACATGCCTTGGGGCAACTAAGCCTGTGTGCTGCAACTACTGAGCCCACCAACCACAGCTAGAGTCCATGCAACACAAGGAAAGATCCCGCATGACTCAACAAAGACCCCGAGTGCCACAGGTAAGGCCCTATACAGTCAAATAAATACACATTTTTAAAAAATTACCAAGTATCATAACGCTTTACATCCTTGCAGTGATTTGGAGATGTCATCAAACTGTAGATGTGTTTATGAAATCATGCTCTGCAAAGGCAAAAGATACACTGGGTATATCACAGTAGGGAGAAAATGTTAGGAAACATTGGGTACAACAGGGCTTAACAAATCCCTGTCAGGGCTGCAGTAGTGCTAACTCCTATGTGTTCATCAGAACTAATTTGCAAATGACATTCCAGGTCAAACTGACTTGAGCAAAAACTGGGAATTTGTTGACTTTTATACAGAATAGTTGGCGTTTGAGGCTGACCTCAGATGTGGCTGGAATCAGGGGTCAAATATTCTCTATTTCTCTGCTCTCCTTCACACTGACTTTATTCTCAAACCACATGTGACATGACGGCTGCCAGCAACTCTAATGTGAATGTCCTGAGACTCAAGTCCAGCAGGAAAGAGAAAGCCTCTTTTCTAGAAGCTCCTTCAAAAGTGTGCTGGCATTCACTCTGACTGATCTACCCTTGAATCAATTAATGGCTGTTACCAGGAGGACTCTATGTACTGATTGCCTTAGACCTGGGTCATATGCTCCATCTCTGAATGAGTTGTAACAGTTCTGTTGAACCACATGGGATAAGTGTGGGGGAGAGATGAACCCTTCCAGTCCAAAATGAACCTGTTACAGAGAGGGGATGCGAGAAAGGCAAACAACAAATATCCACTCAGCCCCAAGTCTCCGTCTTAAAAAATGCCCAGAAAGAACCAGAGGAAGGAACATGTCTGGCCAAGTGCAAAGCCAGCCCCAAGAGTGGAAAAATAAAATCCATAATTTCTTTAAAAAAATAGATTGTGTTATGACAAAGTATCGTGTGTGGTAAGACGTCAGTTCTCATTCAAGGAGCCCAGGGCAAATGCTTTCATTTTCTTTGACAGAAGTCTTCTCAGAAAGTGACAGAACGATTCTTCCTCCAGGCTTCATCCGAATGACAGGTCTTGCAGTGTTACTTCCCCATCGCCTCTTAGCCACCTCTCACCTTTGTCCCCTTCCTTCACACATGCTTTACTTGAACATCGGTTCCCCTCTTGTGTTAAAGGAAATGACACTGACCAGGGTTTTTGGCCTTCCCCAATCAATAGAAATTGACCAGAGACCAGACAAGAAATTCAGGCAAGGCTTTATTGGGGTCCCTGCTGCAGCAGAGGGAGTGGGAACAAGTAACAGATTCCCTTGCTTGCTCATTTCCTGAGAGAGGGGGCGATCTGGTTCCTTATACATGGTGAGGGTAACAGTGTGGTCTGTCCAGAGAGGTACCTGGGGTGTTTTGCTCACCCTTTAGGTGGTGTTGTGTGTAGGGGGCATACGTAGTACCCTATTTTTGCTTCCAACACCCTGTTTTTGCTCCCAGCTATTCAGATGTGGCAATTGGATTTTTTTTGGCCTTTTTGTATCTTTTGTCCAGAATTTGCCCCAACTGCATATGTGCACAGTTATTTTTTAGTCTCTTACAGGTTCTTTGTATTTCATTGTTGGAGGAAAGGTTTGTCCAGGTGCAAAGACCCCAGCACTGCAGCAAAGGGTCCCAAGTTCCAGGCTTGTCTCAGAAATGCTGGGCTTCCTGATAGTATCATTTAGGAATGCATAGAAAACTCTACTGTAGTAAACAGTTGGTGGAGGGGGAGTGGGGAGGCGGGGAGGCTGTAGGGATGGGGAGTGTTTGTCTTTCATAATAGGAAGCTCTCTAGAGGACAGTCAAAAGCTGATACAATGACTCAACAATGCTATCCAGAACATAGGCTGTTCATATTTCCAGTCCAAGATCCTTTGCCGGGAGCCGGAGAGACATTCCACTCGTGACAAAGGTCATGAGGAAGGAGGCTCGGCATACGCAAAGGCGGGATCGAGCCTCAGGAGTCCTCCTGGATATTCTCGAGCATCTACCCCGAAAAAACCAGAGTCTGCCTGCTTTATTGCTTTGTGCTCTCACCTCTGACTTTACTGGGGGCTGTCCCCTACCACCATCTCGCTCTCTCTGACAAAGAGTTAGCTTACAGCTCCAATTAATAAAGTTCCTGGGCAATTAGGAGTGTTTAAATCCAAACCCCTCAGATGGCTCTCTAACTCGCCTGACAAATTTACCCAGACTCCTACAGCTATGCATACGATTGTTTACAGTCTCCCAGCCTCGAGAGGCACAGGAAGCTTAAGATATTCAAATAGCTTAGAGCCTCTCAGAGAGTTAGAAACTGTCTGAATAAAAGTAGTAAAAGATTTCATTGATGAGCCAATGCTTGCTGCCAAGTTTCCACATCCTCTGTATTGTATCCTTGAATATGTATTAATTAAAATAGTTGGTATGTAGAAAAAATAAGTAGTGGCCTTGGTGTTAGTAACTTTAGACTCTTAAGGTAATAAATTCTTTCCTTTGTTGTAAACCCATTACACATCCGCCTTATAGGAATGCAACTTTATCTTCGAAAAATGGTGCCAAACCTTAAAATAATTACTCTTAGGGAAAATAAGTCTTTGTTGATAAGTCTTTGTCAAGAGTCATAAAATGTTAATAAGCCTTCTGGCCAGAAGATGATGTAAATCACCTAAACCATTTGTATACAATAAATTTGCAGAAAAGAAACCCTGGTTTTTGATAAGGATCAAAGACTGCTGACTTTGCATCCCCTATTATCCTCTATGTGTAACTTAGGGTATAAAAGCCCCTGTTGAAAATAAAGCTACGGGCCTTGCTCACCAACGCTTGGTCTCCCCATGTCATTCTTCCCCTTAACTTCCAGCTGAGTCTCCATCTGGAGCGTGGATATCCTCTGCGACCATTTATTTGCCTGGGCTTCTAAGATCCACTCGAGAAGGTGTCTAAGGTGGGGCACCTTCTGCTATTCGAGAGGGCGCCTGCGGCCTCCGTGGTCAGAGCTAACCTGGTGTCACGGGTTATATTGATTTTCCATGTAAACCAAGCTACTCAGCTTCTTTTCTCCACTGAATTTTCCTACTGAGCTATCCTCATTCTATTATTCTTTATATCTTTGATGAATAAATAAATAAATAGTCACCGACGCCGTCTCCCCTTCAAATACCCTGGATCAGCCGGGGCTGGACCCCGGCAATCCTTAGCATATGCACCTTCATTCTCAGGCTTGCAAGACGGTTGTAAGCCATCCTCATGGTTGCAAGATGGCTTATGTTCATGTTTCAGTTGGAAATAAGACAGAAAATTTGACTTTGTTTTTAAATAAGGAATTGCCTTTTTATTTGAGAATGTTAAGTGATAATTTAAAAAAACAAAAACAAAAACAAAAAACAGAGAATTCCCTGGTAGTCCAGTGGTTCAGTTTGGTTCAGTTCAGTTGCTCTGCTGCTGCTGCTGCTAAGTCGCTTCAGTCGTGTCCAACTCTGTGCGACCCCATACAGGGCAGCCCACCAGGCTCCTCTGTCCCTGGGATTCTCCAGGCAAGAACACTGGAGTGGGTTGCCATTTCCTTCTCCAATGCATGAAAGTGAAAAGTGAAAGTGAAGTCGCTCAGTCGTGTCCGATTCTTAGTGACCCCATAGACTGTAGCCTACCAGGCTCCTCCATCCATGGGAGTTTCCAGGCAAGATTACTGGAGTGGGGTGCCATCAGTTGCTCAGGCGTGTCCAACTCTTTGTGACCCCATGGACTGCAGCATGCCAGGCTTCCCTGTCCATCACCAACTCCCAGAGCTTACTCAAAATCATGTCCACTGAGTCAGTGATGCCATCCAACCATCTTATCGCTGTCGTTTCCTTCTCCTCCTGCCTTCAATCTTTCCCAGCATCAGTGTCTTTTCAAATGAGTCAGCTGTTTGCATCAGGTGGCCAAAGTATTGGAGTTTCAGCTTCAACATCAGTCCTTCCAATGAATATTCAGGACTGATTTCCTTCAGGATGGACTGGTTGGATCTCTTTGAAGTCCAAGGGACTCTCAAGAGTCTTCTCCAACACCACAGTTCAAAAGCATCAATTCTTTGGTGCTCAGCTTTGTTTATAGTCCAACTCTCCCATCCATACATGACTACTGGAAAAACCATGGTTTTAACTAGATGGACATTTGTTGGCAAAGGAATGTCTCTGCTTTTTAATATGCTGTTTAGGTTGGTCGTAACTTTTCTTCCAAGGAGCAAGCATCTTTTAATTTCATGGCTGCAGTCACCATCTGCAGTGATTTTGAAGCCCAAAAAATAAAATCTGTCACTGTTTCCCTGTTTCCCTTTTTATTTGCCATGAAGTGATGGGACCAGATGCCATGATCTTAATTTTCTGAATGTTGAGCTTTAAGCCAACTTTTTCACCTTCCTCTTTTACTTTCATCAAGAGGTTCTTTAGTTCTTCACTTTCTGCCATAAGGGTGGTGTCATCTGCATATCTGAGGTTATTAATATTTCTCCTGGCAATCTTGATTCCAGCTTGTGTTTCATTCAGCCCAGCATTTCTCATGATGTACTCTGCATATAAGTTAAATAAGCAGGGTGACAATATACAGCCTTGACGGACTCCTTTCCCTATTTGGAACCAGTCTGTTGTTCCATGTCCAGTTCTAACTGTTGCTTCCTGACCTGCATACAGATTTCTCAGGAGACAGGTCAGGTGGTCTGGTACTCCCATCTCTTTCAGAATTTTCCACAGTTTACTGTGATCCACACAGTCAAAGGCGTTGGCATAGTCAAGAAAGCAGAAGTAGGTGCTTTTCTGGAACTCTCTTGCTTTTTCGATGATCCCACGGATTTTGGCAATTTGATCTCTGGTTCATCTGCCTTTTCTAAATCCAGCTTGAACATCAGGAAGTTCACGGTTCACATACTGTTGGAACCTGACTTGGTGAATTTTGAGTATTACTTTACTAGTGTGTGAGATGAGTGCAATTGTGCAGTAGTTTGAGCATTCTTTGGCATTGCCTTTCTTTGGGATTGGAATGAAAACTGACCTTTTCCAGTCCTGTGGCCACTGCTGAGTTTTCCAAATTTGCTGGCATATTGCGTGCAGCACTTTCAAAGCATCATCTTTTCGGATTTGAAATAGCTCAGTTGGAATTCCATCACCTCCACTAGCTTTGTTCCTAGTCATGTTTCCTAAGGCCCACTTGACTTCACATTCCAGGATGCCTGGCCCTAGGTGAGTGATCTCACCATCGTGGTGTCTGGTTCATGAAGATCTTTTTTGTACAGTTTTTCTGTGTATTCTTGCCACCTCTTCTTAATGTCTTCTGCTTCTGTTAGGTCCATACCATTTCTGTCCTTTATTGTGCCCACCTTTGCATGAAATGTTCCCTTGGTATCTCTAATTTTCTTGAAGAGATCTCTAGTCTTTCCCATTCTATTGTTTTCCTCTATTTCTTTGCACTGATCACTGAGGAAGGCTTTCTTATCTCTCCTTGTTATTCTTCAGAACTCTGCATTCAGATGGGTATATCTTTCCTTTTCTCCTTTGCCTTTTGTGTCTTTTCTTTTCTCAGCTATTTGTAAGGCTTCCTCAGACAGCCATTTTGCCTTTTTGCATTTCTTTTTCTTGGAGATGGTCTTGATCCCTGCCTCCTATACAATGTCACGAACCTCTGTCCATAGTTCTTCAGGCACTCTAGCTATCAGATCTAATCCCTTGAATCTATTTGTCACTTCCACTGTATAATCGTAAGGGATTTGAATGGTCTAGTGGTTTTTCCTACTTTCTTCAATTTGAGTCTGAATTTGGCAATAAGAAGTCCATGACCTGAGCCACAGTCAGCTCTCGGTCTTGTTTTTGCTGACTGTATAGAGCTTCTCCATCTTTGACTGCAAAGAATATATCAATCTGATTTAGGTATTGACCATTTGGTGATGTCTATGTGTAGAGTATTCTCTTATGGTGTTGGAAAAGGGTGTTTGCTATGACCAGTGTGTTCTCTTGGCAAAATTCTGTTAGCCTTTGACCTGCTCCGTTTTGTACTCCAAGGTCAAATTTGCCTGTTACTCCAGATATCTCTTGACTTCCTACTTTTGCATTCCAGTCCCCTATAATGAGAAGGACATCTGTTTTAGGTCCTTGAGTCCAGTGGTTAAGACTCATGCCTTCACTGCCAAGGGCCCAGGTTCAGTCTCTGGTTGGAGAACTAAGATCCTGTAAGCCACGAGTTCCTGTAAGCCACAAGAAAAAAACAAGCATGACTCTTGTCCAATTATAAGTAAACGTGTCAGTATTTTTATTTCATTCCTTAATTAGTATGGGAATCAGGAGATGTGAAAACCAATTCAAAGGAGAATTTAAAAAAACATGCACACATAGGCATTCATATACACCTACATAAGCATCAGAAATGCCGAAATGAATTTACAAGCAGATGGAATACTAGTCAACAGAGAAATAATCAATTACAGCTCCACTAGACAGAAGTGATTTGCATTTCTATGGACAAGAGCAAACTGCATGACTATCCATTTTTAACAACTTACGAAATTATAAAATAGCACAAAGACAAGGAAAGATAACACTGAAGAGAATGCTAAACAGGACACCCAGTATTCTTTTTTGTCCATTTAAAAATCTTTCACAGTGTTTCCCAAGAGAAGAGATGCCCTTCTCAGCACCCACTTACATCTCATTGACCAGAATTGCATCACTTAGCCTCCTTCACTGCAAGGGAGGCTGGGCAATCAAGTATCTTTACCTGGACACATGGCGACCTCAAGTAAAACAGGATTCTGTTAGTAAGGTAGTCTGCCTTACCTGTACACCCACTTGATGTGTTAAGAGCACTAGATTTTTATTTTTAGAAATATTTATTTATTTGGCTGCACCATATCTTTGTTGCAGCTCACGGGATCTTTCCCTTGTGGGAGATCTTCCTTGCAGCGTGTGTATGTGTGTGTGTGTGTGTGTGTGTGTGTGTGTGTTAGTCGCTCAGTCTTGTCTGACTCTTTGAAACACCATGGACTGTAGCCCACCAGGCTCCTCTGTCCATGGAATTCTCCAGGCAAGAATACTGGAGTGGGTAGCCATTCCCTTCTCCAAGGGATCTTCCCAACCCAGGGATCAAACCTGGGTCTCCTGCATTGCAGGTGGATTATTAACCACCTGAGCCACCAGGGAAGCTCTCCTTGTGACATGAGGGATCTTTTTAGTTTTGGCATGCTGGCTCCTAGTTGTGGCATGTGGGACCTACTTCCCTGTCCAGGGATCCAACCTGGACCCCCTGCATTGGGAATGCAGATTCTCAACCACCTGACCACCAGGCAAGTCCCTAAGGGCTTTAGATTTTAATATAATTTTAGCACGCATGAGTATGAGGATGGCTGGAGTAAACTGTTGGTTTTGATACTATTATTGACTATGCCAAAGTCTTTGACTGTGGGTCACAGTAAACTGTGGAAAAGTCTGAAAGAGATGGGAATACCAGACCACCTGACCTGCCTCTTGAGAAACCTGTATGCAGGTCAGGAAGCAACAGTTAGAACTGGACATGGAACAACAGACTGGTTCCAAATAGGAGAAGGAGTACGTCAAGGCTGTATATTGTCACCCTGCTTATTTAACTTCTATGCAGAGTACATCATGAGAAACGCTGGGCTGGAAGAAGCACAAGCTGGAATCAAGATTGCCAGGAGAAATATCAATCACCTCAGATATGCAGATGACACCACCCTTATGGCAGAAAGTGAAGAATAACTAAAAAGCCTCTCGTTGAAAGTGAAAGAGGAAAGTGAAAAAGTTGGCTTAAAGCTCAACATTCAGAAAACTAAGGTCATGGCATCTGATCCCATGACTTCATGGGAAATAGATGGGGAAACAGTGGAAACAGTGTCAGACTTTATTTTGGGGGGCTCTAAATCACTGCAGATGGTGACTGCAGCCATGAAATTAAAAGACACTTACTCCTTGGAAGGAAAGTTATAACCAACCTAGATAGCATATTAAAAAGCAGAGACATTGCCAACAAAGGTTCGTCTAGTCAAGGCTATGCTTTTTCCTGTGGTCATGTATGGATGTGAGAGTTGGACTGTGAAGAAGGCTGAATGCCGAAGAATTGATGCTTTTGAACTGTGGTGTTGGAGAAGGCTCTTGAGAGTCCCTTGGACTGCTAGGAGATCCAACCAGTCCCTTCTAAAGGAGATCAGCCCTGGGATTTCTTTGGAAGGACTGATTCTGAATCTGAAACTCCAATACTTTGGCCACGTCATGCAAAGAGTTGACTCATTGGAAAAGACTCTGATGCTGGGAGGGATTGGGGGCAGGAGGAGAAGGGGACGACAGGATGAGATGGCTGGATGGCATCACTGACGTGATGGACGTGAGTCTGAGTGAACACCGAGAGTTGGTGATGGACAGGGAGGCCTAGCATGCTGCAATTCATGGAGTTGCAAAGAGTTGGATACGACTGAGCGACTGAACTGAACTGAACCTGTTTCCACATTCCAAACACAGTTCCAAAAATGGACACTTGACTCAGAGCTTGACTAGTTATGGTGATTGATTTAGGAATGGATGCAATTGGAAACAAGCCCATCAGATTCAACCTTTGGACTTTCATTGGAAGAAAACTATAACTTACACTAGAAAAATAGTAATACTTACGGCTGAAAGATATTTAGTCAATTTCCTGACAATGTTTAGTTTTCAGCTGGATTCCTGTATTCTTTGCAATAATTCCCCTGCCTCTCAGAGTCTGTGGCTTCCTGGTGAGAAACCACTGTGCTGTTTCTTTTTTTTTGTTGTTTCTTTATTTAATAGGTTGTTCCTCCTTTTATTACTTGAATGCTGACAGGTTGTGATGAGTGCGTGAGGAAGTACAGCTCTGGGTTTGAATGCCAGCAATGTCAGGCAGAGTTCACCTAGAGAACAGTATTTAAATACTATCTAAGTATTTAAAGCAGAGAGGAATTTCATTCAGGGCTTTAAAAGCTAAACAGAGATGGTAAAGCCACTCAGAAATCAGCAGCAAGAAGCCGTCAATCACCACTGGCAGGCTAGAGACTAGATCTAGGGAAGGGGTGATGTCACAGGAGCCCAGAAGCTGAGATGCCTAAATTATGCAGGGGGAGAACCCACTCGCTACTGCTAGAGATGTGCCCAAGAAGATGGCATGGTCTCATTACTGCCTCCCATTGACTGAACTAGCTGGTAGCTCAGGAAAAAGAAAGCTTGGGAATTCAGTCATAGGAGTCAACACCCCCTTCTCTACAAAGCAGAGCAGGAAAAGTGTGAGGAATGGAACTGAAGACATTAGGTCTACTACACAGGACTGACCACTTATCCATATTTCCTCATGTCTAAGATGCCACTGACTGCAAGATGCACCATAGTTTATGCATCACTAAGAAAGGAAAAATACTGCCAAATTAAAATATGCCACAGTGAAATCCCATAGACAGAGGAGTCTGGCAGGCTACAGTTCATGGGGTCACAAAGAGTCTGACATGACTTAGCAACTAAAACAACAACGCGAAGACTCCATTCCATGCAATACATCTTGATACGAGAGACGTGAAAATGTAAACATATGTATGTCTTAAGATCATTAACATGCTACTAGCTGTGTCTTAAGCATAGGTAAACGATGCATTCCCATCTTTGAGCTTCGATTTTACCCTCTATTTGGAAATTAGAGACAGTCACTACATTGTAAGGATTTTGTAATTCTAAGACTGTTAAGCTCAATAAGATTAGGGACTTTGTCTCTTGTTCACTGTTTCCCCAGCATGTAGCACATAGGGCGTTCTCAGTTATCAGTCGTGTCTGACTCTTTGAGACCCCCATGGACTATAACCTGCCAGTCTCCTCTGTCCATGGAATCTTCCAGACAAGTATACTGGAGCCGATTGCCATTTCCTACTCCAGGGGATCTTCCCGACCCAGGGATTGAACCCGCGTCTGTTGTATCTCCTGCATTGGCAGGTGGCTTCTTTACCACTGTGCTACCTAGGAAGCCCCTGGCACGTAGTAGGAACCCAGGTTTTATGAAATGAAGTCACCTGGACTCGATCTCCAAATGAACAGGTTCTTGGCACGTTAAGTGTCAATAAATGGAATCTTTTATTATTGGAATCAAATAGGCTTAGAAACAAGATCTTTAATATCTTTTAGAATTGATGCTCTTTCACGAGAGGGGGAAACCACTCGTTTATATAAGAAAGATACCAGAGTAGAGGTTATAGTCTCTGGTGCAAAAGATTATGCTAGATGGCTTCATACACACAAAGTTCCGAGCAGACAATTTAAGGGTGGTACTGGTGGTGGCAAATGAAGTTGTAGGGAAGGGGGACAATGAGACAGATGTGAGTGGAGGAAACGGCAAAATAGAAAAGAACCACCTCCAACATCTACATAGCACTCTTGGTCTCCATTTCCCTAACCCACATCTCTTCAACTGTTGTAGTGTTATTCCCATTTCCTAAATAGGACTCAGGGTGAAGATGGATATGAAGGGTTTTTCCCAAAATGAAACAACTAGATGGAAGCAAAGCCAAGACATACCGTATGTGAAAACCTGATGAGAAATGGACTATTTCCTGCAGTATCAGTAAACAAAGCATGTCACAGTCATCACCACCACCAAACTATGAGCTGGTGAACCCTGAGGGAACTCGGGAAGGAAAAAAATACCTGCCATCTAGCAGTCATCAGACTACAGCTACTCCCTGCAACGAGCCCTGAGGAAACTCAGGATGGGAAAACACAGGATATTGGCCCCAGGTAGCTGAGGTGTATATTAAAGGAAAGATTTCAGTAAGTCCAGACTACTGCCAGAGAAGGCAATGGCACCCCACTCCAGTACTCTTGCCTGGAAAATCCATGGACAGAGGAGCCTGGTAGGCTGCAGTCCATGGTGCCACTGAGGGTCAGACACGACTGAGCGATTTCACTTTCACTTTTCACTTTCATTCACTGGAGAAGGAAATGGCAACCCACTCCAGTATTCTTGCCTGGAGAATCCCAGGGACAGGGAAGCCTGGTGGGCTTCCGTCTCTGGGGTCGCACAGAGTCGGACACGACTGAAGCGACTTAGCAGCAGCAGACTACTGCATCTGCTCATACACAGAAAAATCACTTAATTTCTTTACTTGACATACCTGATTTTCTTTAATTAACAATAATCTTTTGATTTTCAGACTACCTGCTCCTTGCTGCAAAATGCCTATATATCCTGGCTTCTGCCCTCCCCAGAACAGTTCTCTCAGGGTTAACTTGAGATGCTGCCTCCTAGGCTTGAAGCCCTAAAATTCCAGCCAAGTAAAACCTAACTCTCAATCTTGAGGTTGTGAATAATTTTTTAGTCTACAGTGACGTGGGAGAGTTTAATTCCAATTTAAAACACATATAAGGATCAGTAAACACCAGGAAGCTGTGAAAATAGTTGTTAGGTTGGTGAGATTGCAGGGCAATGAGAAAAATGGAATAGCATTGACACTGTCTTTTTAAAAAGAATTCCGCCAATATAGGGTAGGGTGTTGAAATTAAACCAAACGCCTTTTCCAGTTGCAATCTCCCCGCGGAGGAATGACATCCAATAGGCTGGACGTCAGTCAGGACTGAAGGATGCACTCCAGACCCCAGGGCCACGGCCACGTCCCCGCCTCAGCAGTAAGCAGGAAGGAGTAAGCAGTAAGCAGTCTTCGCTTTCCAAAGAGCGCCCCCTTCCGCGCCGCGACCGCGGACCACCCACCCTCTCCCACAGGTAACGAGCACCGCCTACTGGCTGTCAGCCTCTAGGCTGCTTGGCCCCGCCCCTGAGCGAAATGCGCATGCTCTCCAATTCCTCCCCGCCCCAGCCTTCAGGCTTCTCGCGACAGCCGCCCGGCGGCCACTGAATCTCGCGATAAAGGCTTATTGTCTCGCGGGACCGCCGCTGGTAGACGCGCTCTCGGGCGGCTCTGGCTGGGGAAGAGGAATCGCATGTGTCGCTTCAGCTGGCGGTAGTGGCGGGAGCGGAGGCGGCGGAGGCTGTGCGACCGCCTGGGTAATAACCCCTCGTGCCTCTCCCGCATCGGAGAAGCTTGTAGAGAGCGTGGGGAAGCTGAGGTGCTGTCCGGCGGAAGGGGGCCGGGCCGGGCGTCTTCACACCCCCGCCCACATGGGCCGCTCTGGTGTCCCCGGGGTTGCCCCCTTCGCTTCAGGTCGCGCCCTCACACCTGACCGCTCTTGTCGCCTTAGTCCGCTTACATTCTGCTCCTTTCTGGTCCTTTCGCCCGTATTCTATCTCCTCAGACTCTGGTCTCCCCGCCCTCTCTCACTTCCATCCCCTCTCCCGACTCTAAAGCGTCCCTTTCTTGGCATCCAGCCGCCCCCACACCCGGCACTCTGGGCGCCTCCGGCGACCCACCTCTTCTTCACCCCCTCTTCGTAGGTTTTTCCAGCCTCTTCAGCTGCTTCTTGGCCTTTCTCTGTTGTTGTACTTTGCATCCCTTCCGAATCACCCCCAAACCTTTTGCCTTGTCTCCACCGAGGTCACTATCCCCATCCTTTTTTTCCCGTTGCTGCTTCTTCCACCGGTGCCCCCCGCCCCCCTCCGCTGCGTTGTCATGGTCCATTTGCTATGAATCTCAGTGTTGTCGCTCGCTTTCCTGTAGACCTGGAAAATGGTGTGCCCAGAATTACTCATATTTTATGAATCCAGCTTCTTACCTTTCATTCAGCAGAGAATTAAAACAGATTTGGGGTGGGGGGATTTCTAGTGGAAGACAAGGCTACACCTGAACAGTGTTTCTCTCAGGGCCTTGGTCCCAAATAGTAAAGCTGTGTTACTTTCTTTTCTGACAGGTTTTGAAATGGCTGCTGACATTTCTGAATCAGGTGGGCATGATTGCAGAGGAGACCAGAGGAGCAACACCAAGTTAGATGCAGATTACCCACTTCGAGTCCTTTACTGTGGAGGTAAGTGTTGGAAGGCAGAAAATGGCTTTCACTCACCGTATTTTTATACGTTATGATCAGTGGCTTCACATTTGGTCCAAGTAATTTTTTCATCTTTGTCATTTGGTGAATCTTTACTTGGGAATTGGGGAAGAGGAGGCATGGATGAACACATTTTCCCAACCTGTGGGATGTGGGTCTTGCTACTTGGCCTGGAGAAATTTTCAGTCCACTTGGAATAGACATGTGTAAATAGATTATTCCAGCCCAAAGTAACTTTCCAGTCTGGCTGTTAAAATTGGGCTTCTTGTAAGATAATTGACTCTTAAGGGATGACTGGATGAGGGAGTGGGAAAGTGCATCCTAGATCAAGTGAATAGTTGTGTAAGGAAAGCTTGTCTGTGGAGAAATAAGCAGTTTTGTATGAGTATAGTGTGTAGTGTAGAAATAGTGTAATAATAAGTGGAAGATGATGAGGCTGGAATGATGGGCAGTAGGACAGTTGTGGGAAAGTGTCCTTGGTCTGATTAATAAAATGTGGATCAGGGTTTTTTTTCCCTTTGATTGTGTTTCCTCATTTGCAATTCAGAAATATTTGTTAATTGGAAATAACTAATTTTCCTAGCATCTTGGAAAGGTTCAGAAAAATTTGAAGACATACGACAGTAAAGTAAAGGGCAAGTAAATATTATCTTTTTTAGTAAATATTTTTGGCTACTTACTATGTGCCTAACTGTTTTGTGTGCTGGAAACTGAATAATGAATAAGTTAGGAGAAGTCATTGTTCTTGTGGACCTTACCTTCTGTGAATGTAATAGAGATTTCTTCTGGAATTTACTATAAAAGGAGAGGTGTTGTCACTGAGTTGAAAAATTGTATCAACTCATCATTTATTTACTATCTTTGATTAAGAAAATAAAATGAGTATAAAATATCCCAGAGAGTAGGCAGGGGAACTTTATGTAAGGTTGACTTTGGCATCATGGACCAGGGTTTGCATCCTTACCTTGGGCATTACCAGCTGCTCCTGCTTTATTCTAGCTCTGTGACCTTGGGCAAGTTACCTGATTTCACTAAGGGTTAGAGATCTGTTTCTTAAGGTCTGTAAAATAAAGATGGTGATTACATCTGAAGTCAGATAATTCCTATAAAGCTGGTTCAGCAATGAATTCAAGAACATGATACAGTAAGTGCTCTTATTAAAAAAGTATACTGGTTTAGTTTATTCATCCTTGCTTGTCAGATGTAGTTACGAGTTACTGTTCTTTGTATCCTAATTCATTGAATCTAAGTCTCCATATGTTATAAGAGGCACCATTATTTTACGTTCCACTGAGAAAGAAAAATTTGTTAAGATTGACATGCCATAATTATGGGATACATCCCTATAAAAGTGAAAAGAAGAAAGAATTAATGAAATACAGTATGTGAAAGCTATCCTCTTCAATTGCTTATGTCACTCCAGAGATGGCTTTGAATAACCACACTAAGTATGCATCTAACCCAGTGATATTTCACCAGTAGTCACCAGAGGTCCCTAACCTTTTTGAGAAAGGTTTATTTTTATTTCCCTAGTTTGTATTGATACTCCAGGCACTAGGATGGAGACAAGATTACCTTTTCATCAAGGAGTTTAAGGTCTGGTTGTAGGAGAAGGACTTAGGTAATATTCAATGCTAAATTAAAAAGACCAGAGCTATGAATTAGGATTTTAGGAAAAGGAGGGATCTTTGTTCGAAGGGAAGCTGGGAAAGTGAAGTGAGAAACCTTACGTAATAGGTAGAATTTGCAAGGAAAGGTGGAGGAATTCACAAAAACAGTATGGGGGCAAGGTTTAATGTGGTATTTTAGGGTAGGGGGGAAAAAAGGAGCTAATTGGTGCAGAATGCTGGTTGAAATATAGTGAGAAACAAGGGTATGTGGATGGGGTCATTTCCAGGGAGACATTTGTCTGCAGGACTGAGACTTCAGAATCTGAAGTCAGTCTGAGTTTGAATCCTGGTTTAGCCAGGATTGGCCAAGCCAGGCCAGTGACCTTGACCAGTTCCTCATCCAGAAAATGGATAACAGAGCCTACCTCAGCAGGCTGTTGAAAAGAATAAATAAAATAATGCTTCCAAAGGCCCCATCTCCTAATAGCACCACATTGTGAATTTTGAGGGGACACAAACATGAAGGCCATAGCAGAAGGTTTCATGGATGATGGACTTTGTTCTTCGTATCTCATCAGCAGGTACATAAGGTCAGGTTGTTAGTGATGTAAAGCTGGTGACTGCTCATTATTTTCATTGAAGAGCTATAGTTTACAAATAGTAAATCATCTGTGGAGGAAAATTGACTCAAATAATATGGAACTTGGAAGATTTGTCCAACTTTTTTCATCATATTAGAATTTTGCTGAACTGAATATTATTTGAAATGGTGTACAAAGTTTTATGGTTTTAGGGTTTGCAGTAATGGTATTTAACCTGTAATTATATCCTGAAAGTGTGGCTGAATATCTGTTCCTACTAGTGATTGAACTTGAACTGTGAAGATCAGAGAGCTCTAGTTAAGCAGACAGAGCTTTAGTAGGAAACTCTAAACTGAAATAGATGGTGCGTTTTATCGAATAGTTTCTGCCACATTACCACCTTTGTCATTGGATGAGCTATTTAACCTATTTCAGGGCTTCATCTATAAAAGACCGATAATGGGCTGGTACACTGCTGCATTGCCTTGATAGGTTCTGTGGTTTAATTAAGTAAACGAGCATGAGCTTCAGAAACAGACCAGGGTTCAAATCTTGTTCTAACCAGATGCAAACGAATTACTTGTTCTAAGTCTCATTTTTGTCAATCATAATAAACATGGTAATTCTTACTTATCGGGTTGTGATGATGAAACATGTGCCCAGTAGATGGTAATTGCTGTTACTAGTAATGGTGTACCACCCGTCCTCTCCCTCACAAGCCTCAAGGTGTTGGGCCCACTGTACCAGTCCATTCCTCACCTTAAAAATTAAGCAGTTGACCCAGTAATAGAGTCATAGTTAAAATTGAGAAACTTTGAGTCTTTTTTAATCCCTTAGCCTTTGCAGGCTTCTAGTGACAAGACTGAACCAACCTGTCTTTGAAGGAAGGAAATTCAGTTTCATGATCTTGTATAGCATAACATGAAAAGGAGAGGAAAACTGTATTGCAAAGAAATGGTAGCAGAAGTGCTACTGAAGTCTGTAAATGTGTTCGTATGAACGAAAATTAGCGGCTGTTTTAGTGAAGTTATCAAAAGAAATAACCAGCTCCATTTAAGCTTTGTTGCATGGGTAATTGTTCCCATCCTAGCTTAGTTTCCAACCCATTGAAGTGGTTGTGGTAAAACCGTAAGACATGCCAGATAGTATAGTTTGATGTTTTAGCAGCTGAAGGAGACATTGTTCTTTAGATCAAAAAAAGAAATCAAGATAGTATCTCTATTAACCATGTGGCATTAACCTCAAAAAAAGCACATGATGGGGGTAGTATTTGAAAAGTGGTATAGACAAGTTATAGGGAAAAATAGAAATGAAGCATTTTGTCAAATTAAAAATAAGTCCTGTGTGTGTGTACTTATTTATTTATATTTTCAAATCTTTTCTCTCCATCTCCCCAGTCTGTTCATTACCAACAGAGGTAAGTTCTTTTCAAATTCTTTTTTTCTTTTTTAACTTGAGGTCACTGATTTTATAGCTAGCTTGGGAACTTCATTTTGTTATTTTTCATTTTCTGTCATTTGCTGGCAGAGTTTCAACCTTTTATAGAGAACTTCGGTTTAGAATGATTTTATGGTCCTACAGATTGTTTTTTTTAGACTTTGAGTCATATGTGTGCATCTTTTGCACTTGGCTATACATAGTTTGGATTTTTGCACAGAACTCATGGTCAGCCAATAAAACAAGAGTAACCTTAAAGTCAAAGTTTAACATCCAAACAGAGAAGAGAAAGCATAAATTATGTGTAAGGCTTTCTGTTGATAAGCTTCTAAGTCAGGCTCTGTGGGCAGATCATACAAATGAGACGCCTATATGCCCGAAGCAAGAAATGCTTGTGGTTATTTTTGTCTGTTTCCTCCTTTTTCTAATTGCCCTTCTGTTTGTTGGAGAGGAAATAAATTGCTACAGTGAGGAGGTGTGTTTTAATTTTTAATTTCTTATGGGACATTTCCTGATTGAATACAGATTTTCTGTGGATGAGACATTAGGTGGGAGTAGTTGATTTTATCATTCTATAAATAGCAGGCACAGGGAATGATTTTTTAATGAAAATGATTAAAAATATACTGTTGTGACTCAGTTTGTTCTTTTCCCCCCTCCAGTACTGTGAATATATGCCTGATGTTGCTAAATGTAGACAATGGTTAGAGAAGAATTTTCCAAATGAGTTTGCAAAACTTACTGTAGGTATGAACATTTTTTTTTCTTTCATAAAAGCCTGTACACCTGAAACAGATGCATGTAGGGCATTATTTTAAAGATAAAAAAGTCCTCTAGTAGGAACAGAATTGTATCACTCTATATATCTATGTCTATTGACTTTAAAACTGTTTTAAGGTCTTCGGTTAATTAAGATTTCTTACATAAAATCGCGGACCACTTCATGAGTCTAATCTGGATAGGATAGGTCAAAATATCAACTTTCTAATATAATGAAGAGTAAATGATTTAGGGACATATATTTTCACTCATTCGCTTAACAAATTATTTCTTGTATGCCTGCTATATGCTACACACTCTTAGATGCTGAGAATAAAGCAGTAAACAAAAGACCTGTTCTTTGGAAATTATAGGGGGAGAGACAAAATAAGTAAAACAAGACAAATGAAATAAATACATTAAATTATGATAATCAGGGAATAGAAAGATAAGAATTTTGGGGAGAGAATTTGAAATCTTGAAAGATAAAAGATGGCATTTGAACAAAGACCTAAAATAAGTGAGGGAGAGAGTTCTTTGAATATCTGGGTGAAGAATTTTCCAGGCAGATAGCACACCCACTTAGTACATACAGCATATTTAGAAAACAACAAGGAGGCCTTTGGTTTTTTGTGTTTTTTTGGTGGGAGGGTGGTCAGGGGCAGGTAGGAGATGAAGTCAGAGAAGTAACAAAGGACTATGTCTTAAAGAGCGAGTCTCGGCTTTTCTGAGTGAGATGAGAAGCCTTTGGAGCAGTTTGGGCAGAAGAGTGATGATAAGGTGTGACTTTTGTTTCAACAGCATCTTTGGCTGCTATGTTGAAAATAGACTAAAGAGAGACTTCCCTGGTGGTCCAGTGGTTAAGACTGGGCTTCCAGAGCAGGGATGTAGGGGACTCGGATTCAATCCCTGGTCAAAGAACTAAGATCCCACATGCTGCGTGGCATGGCTAAAAAAAAAAAAAGACTGAAGAGAGGCATAGGCAGCAAAGCAGGGAGATCAAGTAGGTGGCTCTTGTAGTGATTGGGTCAGGAGGATGACCACCTAGTCCAGGATGGTAGCAGTGGGGTGGTGAGAAGTGGTCAGATTCTGGACATGTTTTGAAGGTAGAGCTGACAGGGTCTCCTGATGTGTTGCATGTGGGATGTGAGGAAAAGCCACAGAGCCAGCTGGACTTCTGACCAAAGCAACTAGAATGGAGTTGCTGTAGCCAAAGGTAAGGAAAACTGCAGAAGGACAGATTTCCTCAATTAGCAAATTGATAGCTTTTCGTACAACACTGGTAAAAATGAAGGCAGTAGCAGAAGAAGGGAAACCCTGGGCCAGAAACAGGGCTATCGAAGTGTACCCAATGTTACCCTGCTATTTGCTGCTTTGATTTTCAGATAGTTTTCCATGAGGCACAACCCCTGAGACAACATGGTCCATCTGTGATTGGATAAGCACCCTCAAATCTGTTGTAACAGTCAGTCTACCTGGTGGGCCCTGACTTGCCTAGGACGTATCTTCATATTCAGGACCAGGCTTTCTGTTAAGAGAATCAGTATGCTTGATGCTAAACACTCCTGTGGAGTCTTAAGGGTTTTATGCTACTTTAATGTGGCTTATGTCACCATACACTTAAACCATAATGACTTCAGAATCAGGCCTGATAGGAGTCCAGGAATACAATCATTGACTTTATAAATGTTACACTCATTTGTTGGTAAAATACCTTATTTGTCTGTAAAGGTATTATCCTTCAATTAAAAAATAAATAAAAAAATACCTTATTTGTGTATGAGGTTTCTCAGGGGTAATTTCTTAATGTTAGCATGAAGTGATGTCAGTGCTTATAAGGGTTTTGTTTTTACATCTAGAAAATTCACCCAAACAAGAAGCTGGAATTAGTGAGGGTCAAGGAACAGCAGGGGAAGAGGAAGAGAAGAAAAAACAAAAGAGAGGTGAGGCATGATTTGACTTATACAAACATACTGCTAGAAGAGGGCTGCCCAGAAAGCTCAGAATCTGCCTGCCGACGCAGGGGATGTGGGGTCAATCCCTGGGTCGAGAAGATCCCCTTGAGAAGGAAATTGCAACCCATCCCAGTATTCTTGCCTGGGAAATCCCATGGACAGAAGAGCCTGGCGGGCTACAGTCCGTGGGGTTGCAAAAGAGTTGGACACGACTTAGCAACTATACAACAACAACCACTAGAAGAAATAAGAAATGAAAGCATTCCCAAACTGAGTAACATCTTCCTGTTACTGCCTTCTATGTGAATACCATACAGAGGGGTACAGGATCGTTCTCAGGATGACTGGGTTTCCTATGATTTGGTCTCTATCAGTAAATTGGACCCAAGGAAACATGCTTCATTTGCCATGTATATACATAAAAAAAGCCAGCCGGCTTGTTTATGACTTAAAAACTTTGTTACCTTATAAAAATATCTTATGTATTCTATTTAATTAGAGTGAGGACATTTATAAAAGATTTTGTTCTCTCCTTATTACTGGCAGCTCAGTTGAATTTTTCTTTTCACAACTGATGAATATACTTGTCTACCTCTCCTCCTTCTAAAATGAATTTCTCGTGCCTTGTATCCTATCCCTGCCTGTTTCTTCTTCCTGAATTAATTCTCCCATGACTAAAATCAGCTTATAAATATTTTCTAGGACTTCTCATTAAAACAAAAAACATTCCCCCAAGAACTCGTGTCTCTCTTTGCCATATTCTCCTTCCCATTCCCTTCTTAGCTAGACTTCTTGCTAAGACTAGACTCAGCTATCCTCCTTTCAGTTCAGTCATTGAGCCTTCACTCCTCAGTCCATCCTTACTTGACATTGATGCCATTGAAACTCCTCTGACAAGGGTCACAAATGGCTGGGTGGTTGCTCAGTGGTGAGAGAGCGTCTGAATACTCCTTTCTGAAGTGTTGTGCTTGCTCCCTCATTCTGCTTGCCTTTCTCCTCAGGCTTCTGTGCAGACTTCTCCCTTCTGTCCCTTTAAAAAATGGTGTTTCCCAGGACTCTGTGCACTTACTTTCTCATTCTGCATATCCTCCCTGGATGATTCTTCTGCATCCTTAACTTTTGCCCCCACTCTGCACTTAGAACTCCCAAATCTAGTCCTGGATCATGTCTCTAGACTAGAAATGGGCATAGTCCCATAGGCACTTCAAACACAGCACTTCACTTAAGTCCCGAATCTGCATCTTTTGTTTTGTTCACTTTGATTAATGACAGCACAGTTTATCCAATCATTTGAGCCAAAAACTTGAGACCCATCTTGGCTTCTTTCTTTTTGCCCCTTTCAATCCGTTCTGAATTCTGTGATTTCGTCTCCTTCCTCTGTTTATTCTGTACCTAGTGTCCATTGCTGTTGCTACTGCTTTATTTAGATTTTGATTAATTTCTGCCTGAACTAATGTAGAAGCCTCCTCAGTGGCCGGCCTCTCATTGCTCTTCACAGGCCCACCCTCTACACGGTATGATGATCTTGACAGACCATAAATCAATGGTTTCACTCCTGCATAGTCACTTGTTTGCTGGGTTCTTTTCTTTGCAATATAACAGAGCTTGACGTACTAGTTCTTAAATGACTGGTATATAATCTTTGCCTATCTGGCTTTCTTTCCTACATATCATAAGCTTCCTTCAGACAAGTGTATTTGCAGCCAATTAAGCCAACCATGCTCTTTTCCCCATGGGGGCTCAGTGTGCAATGGTTGTGAACAGTACACTACCTCCTCTGTAGTGTATTCAGCTTGTGGCCTATATGAGTCGCCCTAAGGAGACAGCCCTTTCCAGTGGACACTCGCATCCGCCCTAAGGAGACCAATTGCCTATGGGACCACCCCAGTTTAGGCTCCAGACAGGTATGTGAAGTGCCTTTGGAAAGCCCCAGGACACAGTGGCCAGGGTCCACATTGGTCAAGTTGCTATGTCCATCCATACCAAGCTGCAGAATACGGAGCATGTGATTGAAGCACTCTGTAGGGCTAAGCTCAAGTTCCCTGGATGCCAGATGATCCACATCACCAAGAATTGGGGATTTACTAAGTTTAATGTGGATGAGTTTGAAAACATGGAGGCAGAAAAGTGGCTTGTCCCAGATGGTTGTGGGGTCGAGTACAACCCTAACCGTGGCCCCCTGGACAAGTGGCGGGCCCTGCACTCAAGGGAGCCTTGGCACTGTCTTTTCCTTACTAGGCCAACCAATAAATCCTACTTTCCTGTTACACACACCAAAAGACAAAGCGTAGTTCTCAATTACAGCATCCTTTCTTGTCTGTTTCCTTTTTTATATCTCCACCAGCCCTTCTCCCTTCAAATGGACTTATTCTGCAGGCACTTAGATGCCACTTTCTCTGGGAAACTTTTTCTGTCCTCTGGAAGTAGAGTAGCCATTCCTCTGCAGAGCTTATGGTAGTGCTGTGTTCATGGATCCTATTTCAGTATATACCAGATTGCTGTAATTTAACCTGTTCTCTCCTTGCCCTGGACTGAGAGCCTCTGGAGGACAGGGACTGTGTTTTTGTTCTCTTCGTCTTTGTGTCCTCAGCCCTTAGTGCAGTGCACAGCACATACTACTTACTATGTATTGACTGAATGAATGCTCATGCATGTGTTTATGAATTTTGTATTAGAAAAAGAAACTTTAGAAATGAATATTTTATACCTTTTGAAAATCAGTATATTTAAAGATAGTATTCTCTATTTATGATAAAACAACTAATCCTGAACTGTTTCTTAATAAATAAAGGTGGAAGGGGTCAAATAAAACAGAAAAAGAAAACTGTACCACAAAAGGTTACGATAGCCAAAATTCCCAGAGCAAAGAAGAAATATGTAACAAGAGTGTGTGGCCTTGCAACTTTTGGTGAGTTCAAGCTTAAGTATGTTTAAAATTTGTGAATTTTATTCATTAATTCATTTCATTCTCTCTTTTTAATCTATTATCATGAAAATTTTACAGTTCTGTTTTTTGCTAAGAAGGATACAAAATGAGATTTTGGACTTCTAACTATAGTCAAATTTAAAATTTTAAAAATCTTTTGCAGAGGTGACTGGTTTGACTTTTTCCATTCCAGAATTTCTGCTTGTGCACATGTTATCTAGAATGAGGGCTGGACAGGTTTCCCTGAGCAGGTCTACCAGCACTGCTCCACTTTGCCTCCCAGTCTCAGTAGCCAAACAGTTGGAAAATGACCTGTCCCCTCTGGATGACAGTAGCAGGGGAGGGAAGGTGGTTAGTGGTGGAGTGTCTTCCTTTGTAAAAAGGGATAACCACAAGAACTTCATTTACTTGGAAGTGTATATGTAATGTTGGAATTCATGTGTTCCTGGATTTTCTTTGGTCTTACTATATGAATCAGGAATAGTATGGATGATCTTATATTTATGTACTGAGGCTTTATCTGATCTTAAAAATATTACATTGTTCAGATGACTGCCTATGGGTAGTTTGTAATTACTGTTCTGAAAGGAACATGAAACCCATTAATATGATCTGTTTTATGAATTTAAAATGCAGGTTACATTTCAAAATGGAAAAATATCTTTGACATATGATTCCAATTATAGTCTCACTGTTTCTTTTTTTAAAATAACAGAAATTGATCTTAAAGAAGCACAAAGATTTTTTGCTCAGAAATTCTCCTGTGGTGCCTCAGTAACAGGGGAGGATGAAATCATCATTCAGGGAGACTTTACAGATGATATTATTGATGTCATTCAGGAAAAATGGCCAGAGGTAAGTATTTGGAACCTGCGCATCTATAGAAGTAAGTTACTAAAGCCGTTGCTTCCATGTTAGTTGCTAAGCACAGCTCATGAAATGTAATTATTTGTGTTTTATAGGTGGATGATGATAGCATTGAAGATCTTGGAGAAGTGAAGAAGTGATTTTGAAAATGTGTCTGTATTTAATGATCTGAACTGATTGTTGATGTGGCCAAAGGGAGAGAGGCCTTTTAAAAATATATATATTTATCCTACAGTAAAACTGTAGCCTACCCCTCGCCCTTTGAATTGTCACTGTTCTGTATGAGGCTGCTTGTTTTTGGGTGTTGTTTTTTTTTTTTTTAATTGCCAAAGTCTAATAAATAGGAGAGACTGTCATGCTTATGCATGAGATAGAATTTAGTCAAATAAAAAATTTTGGTCGTTTGGTACTGACTTTTCTCTTTCTTTTTAACTTTATTTTTGGAAAAACTAGATTTTCTGTGGAAAGCTTTTCTGTTGATTATTTTAAAATAATCACAATTTAATCAAAAATGATTTTTTTTTATCTGAGTGATATTTTAAAGATTTGAATTTGGCTTCATCACCAGTAATAACTCTCCTTGCTTATTTGGTGTGGTAGTTTTGAGATGCTTGAGTATCTCATGGATCTATGGTTGAATTTGCTTCATGGTCACCAACCAAGTTCACTTTGTGGGCATATTAACATATTGTTGGTAACAGTTGTTTAAGCTGTTGTGGAGATTATTTGGTAAAGTATATTAAAAGCCTTAAAACCATCTGCACTGTTTGACCCACTTCTTTGGCATTATCCTAAAGATATAATGTCTTGCTTAAAACTATGGATGACGGTGTTCATCACAGTGCTACTCATAATATTTAAAAAATTGCAAATGATTATAAATGCACAGTTGGGAAATGGTTAAAGAAATAATGGTATATCATATGGTAGGATATTTGCATATATTTTAAAATACTTTCTAAGAATACTTGGAAAGGTGTTTGATAATGGTAAGTAGGAGGTCAGACACCCAAATCCATGTTATACATTATTTTCATCATCTTGAGTGGACAACCATTCAGAGAGCCTGAGTTCTTGTTCTGGCTGTAAATTTATGTGAGTGAAATTCTGCTAGTCATTTGAAAATAATATACACCGTTGCTCAGTATAGTCTGGAAAGCAGCAATTGAAATGTGTTTTTCTCGGAAGAGAAGCAGTGACAATGAATCTTAATGAATATATTAAATGAATTTAAACTGTTTTTATAAAGGTCCTAAGTCTGGTGCTACAAATTGGAAAGAAGACTCAGTGGTATTTTAAGTTGCTGTCAACACCTTTAAGAAAGTTAGAACCCATTGTCTGTTGCCATGCAGAATACCATCTTGAATGAATGAGTGGGTTTTTGAGTAATTGAAACATTAGGAAGAATGTATAAATAAAGATGTAAATTAAGAAAATGAAATTCTGCATTAACTGTGAGTTTAGTTAAAATTATCTAATGAAGCAAATTTATCCATTAAGACCACTTGATATGTGTTATGTATGTATTTTGTTGGTGCTAGAAGATGTCTATGTGCTTGTATCAACACATGTGACTTCATGTAAAGATTCTTAATGTTCACAGTTATTGGCAAATGCAGTTTCAGTCCATTTATAGCCACAGTGGATGTTACTGCAGGAAAATGCAGGATTAAAACTGTCCTTGTGTATATGTGTGAATCTTTTTCTTTGACTTGAAATTTAAAATGCAACTATTTAATCTCTGATTAAAACCTATTGTTCACGGGGAATTCTGTGGCTGTCCAGTGGTTAGGACTCAGCATTTTCACAGCTGTGGCCTGGGTTCAATCCCTTGTCAGGGAACTAAGATCCCACAAGCCTCATGGCATGGCCACATACACATGCGCGCACACACACACACACACAAAAATATATATATATAGTTCAAGGACTGAGTTGAATTCATACATTCTGTATATACTTTTATTATGTAAATACTTTCACAATCTAGTATTTTTAGCAAAAAGAATACTTTAAACAGCTTTATAATATGTGTAAGAGATTTACAATGATTAAGCTGGCAACTTCAAATACAAATACAGTTTTGGTATGTAGTGTCTTATTTTTAAAAAACATCTGGCAATATATGGTTTTAAATTCCTTTTTAGTTGTTAAATAACATTAAGTCAGCTGTCACTTAGGTATAATCCATGGTAGCTTTCTCATTCTTAAAAATTAATAAATAACAATTTTTTAAAAACAATTTATACCTTTTAGGTTCTGTTATTTACTAAATGTCTTTACTTAGGAAATATGGTAGAGAAACTGGAATGAGTCTGTAGAGTTCATCAGTTTGAATTAATGTATAACTAGATGCTGTTTAATTCTTATATTTTCTCTTTAAAGATTTTTTACCTTAAAATACTAAGATTTTTGATTTGCAACTAGTCATAATAACCCTCTTAACCACATCCAATTGGTACTTAGCAACCATAACTCATAAAAATGAGCCTCATTTCTTACTGCTTCTATACTTGTACTTTTAAAGTGAATATTAGGCATGTGATTGCCTGGTAAAGAATGACATTTTAGGGCTTCCTAAAACTCCCAAATTTTACAAAAGTGAAATTTGAGAAGCATGTGAGTTAAAATGTTCCTCACTTGGAAAATTGACATTCAACCACATTCCTTTTCATCTTTCTCATTCCACCACCACAACTTACTGCATAGTCATCTATTGATAGGTCATTTAACAATTCGTCAGCATGTGCTTTCTTGATTTTTTAACTCTAAGGCATTGCCTTGTTGGTTCTCCTGAACATGAGCCTATCCTAAGGAGACAGGTGTCATCCAAATCAGTAAAGTTTCAAGGTAAGATTTTTTTTTTTTTCCTTTTTAAAAATGTTGGCAGTGCTGGATCTTCATTGCTGCAAGAGCTTTTCTGTAGTTGAGAGTGCAGGCTACTTTCTAGTTTTGGTTTGCAGGCTTCTCATTGCGGTGGCTTCTCTTGCTGTGGAGCATGGTCTTCAGTGGTGGTGGCTCCCCAGCTCTATAGCCCAGGGTCGATAGTTGTGCACAGGCTTAGTTGCTCTGCAGCATGTGGGGTCTTCCCCGAACAGGGATCGAACCTGTGTCTCCTGCGTTGGCAGGTGGATTCTTTACCGATTCTTTACCATTGAGCCACCAGGGAAGCTCCAAGGTAAGAAATTTTAAATTTGTTTTTTCCATGTTCAGGTTATCTTTTATGAACACAAGGGCGTGTTTTGCTAATTCACAGTCAACCAAAAGTAAAGTTGAAATACTATTACGAATTTGTCTTGCCAGCACTGCCATCTTATGGGTTAAGCAGTAGGGGTGGGTGACCAAAGATTAAATATAATAAGCATTACTTTTTTATAGTTCAGTTCCTATATGAGTAAAAAGGGGGAAGGAGTGATTATGAACAGGAGAAGAAAATCTTAATCTCAACTCAGAACATGGTAAATATTGTCAAGATAAAGTGCCAAGGGTCTCCCCCCCACAGGGTGCACAACCACCTGCTTCCCAGGGGGCAGGACCCTCAGAGTGTGCACCTCTACCCCATGGGGGTACCTCATCATTTAACTTACCCCAGGGAAGTGTATGCCCCTCCCAAGGGGGACAGCACACCCACTGATTCAATCTGCTTTAGTAAATATCAGATCAGATCAGTCGCTCAGTCGTGTCCGACTCTTTGTGACCCCATGAATCACAGCACGCCAGGCCTCCCTGTACATCACCAACTCCCGGAGTTCACTCAGACTCACATCCATCGAGTCAGTGATGCGATCCAGCCATCTCATCCTCTGGCGTCCCCTTCTCCTGCCCCCAATCCCTCCCAGCATCAGTGTCTTTTCCAATGAGTCAACTCTTTGCATGAGGTGGCCAAAGTACTGGAGCTTCAGCTTTAGCATCATTCCTTCCAAAGAAATCCCAGGGCTGATCTCCTTCAGAATGGACTGCTTGGATCTCCTTGCAGTCCAAGGGACTCTCAAGAGTCTTCTCCAACACCACAGTTCAAAAGCATCAATTCTTCGGCACTCAGCCTTCTTCACAGTCCAACTCTCACATCCATACGTGACCACAGGAAAAACCATAGCCTTGACTAGACGAACCTTTGTTGGCAAAGTAATGTCTCTGCTTTTGAATATGCTATCTAGGTTGGACATAACTTTCCTTCCAAAGAGGAAGCGTCTTTTAATTTCATGGCTGCAGTCACCATCTGTAGTGATTTTAGTGACCCTAATTAAATCAATCTCCTCCTTAATGTGTGTCCCAAGAGTTAAGCAGATTGATTTAATTGGGGGGGGGGTCAGGAAACCTAAAATGTTTCATTGGTTTAATGAACGTTAGGCGATTTAAGGACTCGATTTAACGGGGGGGTGGGGGTGGGTGACAGTATTTGAGGGAGGTGATTTAATCAGCGGCGACTCACGTGATTTAGGGGTTGGTTTAATATATGAGTCACACAATACAGGGTGTTGACTGAATCAATGGGAATCACCTGACTTAGGACAGGGACTGATTTAACAATAGGAATCAAGTCATCCAGGGGCTGATGAAGTCAGCCCGAGCACCCCTCAAGAGGGACAGCACCCTTCCAGGCTGAGCAGCAGGATGGGTGTACGTCCACCCTAAGGCATCACGTCTACCCCAAAAGGTGCATCTCGTAATTTGATGTACACCAGGGGGTGCACGCCCATCCCAAGGGGTACCTCGTTATTTAACAAAAGAGCTACATCAAGAGTAAAAACCCGAAACTTTTTACTCTCTTCATCTATGATTCTCAGTTTAGAACTGTCTGCGGGGCTGGTCAGCAATTGACTATCAACTACTACCAGAGGTGGCGTCTGCCTCCATCCATTTGAATGCCAGGTACGGACTGTTCTCCCTACCCGGACGTGCAGGGCAGCTAAGGCGACAGCGCTCACAGTTTAGGAGGGAAAGATGCGAGTCTGTAAGCAGCTGGTCATATATAGGCCAGGACGATGTGGCAGAGACGGCCGTTCATTTGTTCCATCATTCTCTGGGTAGTGGTGAAGGAGCGGTTCTTTGCGGGCCGCGGGTAACGGCTTTTACATCGCCAGACAAACCATTCGAGAGTCTCCAGACTTGCAAGAACAAAACGCCAGGATGGCGGCGCGGCTCGCGCCAGGAGGGAGCCAGCCCCCCGTGGGGTCTCGCGAGAGCCGGGGCGGCCCCTCGGCGACGCCGTAGGCCGAGCGGGCCGGGCGCGCTCCGCTGAGTCGGCGGTTTGGGCGGGCTGGCTTGGGCCGGCGAGGGCGCGGGGCTCCGGGGTTCGGGGCTCGCCCCCCGCCGCTCCGGGCAGGCGCGCCGATGGCGTTTCTAAGGTGACGCTGCGCACACCGACTGTCTCTGGGGGTGGAGGAAACACCTATGAACCCTTCGGCCTCCTTCCTGGCCGGGCGCCAGGTGAGCGGCCGCCCCTCGGCGCCTCCGGTTTCCGCCGGCTCGTCCCAGGGCTAGCGGAGAGCAGTCCTCTGGGACAACGTGCATGGGGGTTACTCAGGAATCGTTCCTGCTTAAAATGTGAAACAATACCCAGGACGCAGGGGAGCGTCACGTCCGTTTCCTTACCTTAATGAAAACGTGTTCAGCCCAGGCGCGGTGCTCACTTTTTAACGATATATCAATGAGCATCTGCAGATTGTTTCTCTATACACCTGCTCGCTTACCTGCCCTTGCTTCCCAGCCACCTGCAAGTGGAGCAGCGCTGTAATCACCAGTTTTCCCAAAACGTCTTGAAAGTAAACTTGCCCAAGATGTGCATGTATCTGGTCCGTATAGGTTGAATGAACGTGTTCTGCACACTTGGTCCATTGTTGTTTCCCGTGTTAGAATCCGTGCTCCTGGCTGGCGAGCTCAATGCCCCAAGCGACTGGTCTGCCCAGAGAATATTGGTTGAGTGAATGAGTGAGTGAAATGGCTTACCAAAGACTGGAATTCAAGTCTTATGGCTTGGAATTCCTTGACTCCAAGTTCCATTTTCTGTGTTTAGTAAGTAAGTAATTAATTCGTCATTATTATTTCTCTACAACTCTTATAATTCAGAAAGCAATAATGATGTACATGGGTCTCTGGTAAACAGTAACCCTTTTTTTAAAATTGGAGTATAATTGGTTTACAATATTGCGTTAGTTTCAGTGTGCAGCATAGTGATTCAGTTTTTTGTTTTTTAGTTCTTCAGTTCATAGATGGGGACAGTGCCATACTTCAGAATGTGACTTACAGCCTAGCTGATAATTTGTTAATAATAGCTAATGTTTGTTGATCGGTTATGATGGAACAAAATTTTATTAAGGCAGGACATGAAAATTTTAACATAAAATTTTCTCTGCACTTTGAGCCACACCCTCCTCATGTGTATTGTGCATCCCCCTTATACATTAACTAGATCCCTTTAGAAGACATAGGAATGCCTGCTTACAAAAAAAAAAAAAAGGTGTTTTTTTTTTTTTCCTTTGAACTAGCAAGCAACTCCTTAGTAGATAGCATTCCTTTTTCAATCATGTAAGGGGTCACAATGACCCACCACTTGCCTTGTCTGTGCAAATCTGAACTGTGTAAAGGTGAATGTATTATTTTGATGTATTTTCAATGCTTTGTTTTGAAAACATATGTAACTGTGTTTTGACATCTTACAGGCAGAATGGTTCTCAGAGCTTTTTGAAAGACTGTCTCCCAGGTTACAATCCTCAGGTTGGCTGGAAAAAATTTTCCATTTCTCTTTTAGATTTAATTGTTGATTGATTTTTAAAGACACAATAGTGTGTCATTTTAATGACACAATGGGAAGTGCTTTACAGACCTTATCTTGCTTAATCCACATGACTAAGAAATCAAAATAGTGTTACTACCATTTCACAGCAAAGAAACTAAGGGTTAAGAAAGTTAAGTAACTTGCCCAAGGTCTTGGAGCCACCAAGTGGCTCATTCTGGATTCCCACTTAGCTGAGACCAACTTGACTGCACTAGACTTTGAAATGATGTATGCCTAAAAGAAATTATTGTAGATAATTTTGTTAGGCATGAAAATGGCATCTTGGCTATATAAAAATGTTCATTTTTAGAGAGGCATACCAAAGTATCTAAAAGTAAAATACATTTTTTTATCAACCACAAAAAGAAAAAGGAAGATTGAAACATTGCAAAATTTTTGATAGTAGTAAGACCTAGCTACTGAGCAAATGTGAGTTCATTATACTGTTCTTTTATCTTCTGTGTATGTTTGAAATTTTTCCTTTACAAAATTTGTTTTTAAGTAGGTATGTTGAATTTGGACCAGTTATATTTAAACAATATTTACTTCCTGTTTCCCTTTACTTAATTGTTCTAGAATTGCTAGATGGGGGTATAAGATGGGGGATAATATTGTTGATTGATACAAGGAGGGTTGACAGCAAAGAAAAAAAATGCAGAAATGGGTTTATCTGTGATTAACCAATGGAGGTTTTACAGCTGGTCCTGCTCTTTAAGAGTAGTGTGTTTGGTATGACAGAAAATGATAGAGACAGAGTGTATAGTAGATGTTAGCATATGTTAAATATACATAGTTTTGCCACCATGTTGTAATCAAGAAATAAAATTTATTGATTCAAGTTGCTACCTTGAATTGGCAGCAAAAGAAGATACTGAGTTGGCCCTAAAATTCCTTTGGCCAACCCAATATAATTGTTTGGAAATTACTTTCTATATTTAGAACATCGGGTCAGAGGTTGAGATTTCCACTATTGAGAAACAACGGAAAGAGCTGCAGCTGCTCATTGGAGAGTTAAAAGATCGAGATAGAGAGCTCAATGATATGGTTGCAGTACATCAGAGACAACTTCTTTCATGGGAAGAGGATCGGCAGAAAGTGTTGACTTTGGAAGAACGTTGCAGCAAATTAGAAGGTCAGACATACATTCAGCATCATCCATCTAGCGCGGGTACATGCCAACATACTGAAAGTGCTCATGAGAAAAATAGAGAAGGAACATCTCAACACAGTCCCTGCTGTCCTAGAGTTTAATTGAAGATAGGATTTCATGAACATTCACAGCAGGACAGACAAACACAATGTGAATTAAAGTAGGGCAAGCAAAGTATTAATACTTAACTGTAGAAAGAGTGCTGAGACAGCTCCAGTAGACAGGGAGGGTCAAGAGCGAACCTGAAGGAAATCAGTTTTGAGCTAGAATATGAATAAAGATGCCACTGAACTGACCATTCCTTTTGAACTGACTCAAAGATTTTAAACTTTTGATATTGAACTTGATCTCAAGTACTTAAAACAGTCATCTTTTAAAATTACAGTAACCTCAAAAGTGACTTACAAAAATTTCCCTTTGTACCATATTTTAACTGTCATCCTTTTGGTGCTATCCTAAAATCTGACTGTTCTATTGACAGTCAGACTATGTTAATATTACTGGAATATATTAGAGGAGGAGATACTAGATCTGTTTACAGAAAAGTAGGGACTTGCCTGGTGATCCATTGGTTAAGAATCCAATGCAGGGGATGTGGATTCGATCTCTGGTTGGGGATCTGAGACCCTGCATGCCATGGGGCAACTAAGCCCTCATGCCATGACTACCGAGCTCACATGCCTCCACCAGAGAACCTGGGTTCTGCAACTAAGACCCGACACAGTCAAAAAAAATAAGAGAGATAATCATATATCCCCTTCTTTTTTTTTTGCTTTTATTACACAAAGGATTCTGTAAATGACAGTCTAAACATGATTAATTTTTCAATTTCCTGATGACCATCTGATTTTACTCTAACTGTATGCACCCACACATATATACATATAATGCAGTATTTGTTTATTTTTTAAACTTAATTTTGTTTTAATTTTTGACCATGCCATGCGGCATTTGGGATCTAAGTTCCCTGACCAGGGATCAAACCTGTGCCCTCTGCATTGGAAGCACAGAGTCTTAACCAATGGACCACCAGGGAAGTCCCAATAAGGTATTTTTAAATTAAGGTGTACACATTGATTTTTGGAAATAATGCTGTTGCACACTTAATAGAATACAATATACTACCATATAAATATAACTTCTATATGCACTGGAAAACCAAAGTATTTGTGTGATTCACTTTATTATGATATTCCCTTTATTGCAGTGGTTTGGAACTGAACCTACAATATCTCAGAAGTCTGCCTGTATAACCATTAGTATCTGGTTTTAAAATGATCAAGACATTTGAATAGGCATTTCATGGAAAACTGGCCAATAAATTTACAAAAAAGTTCTCACTCGTAAATTAGGGAAATGAAAACGAAAATTAAGACCGTAATGAGACTTCTTACACTTAACAGACTGGCAAAAAATACCAGGTACTGGTAAAATTGTGGAGCAAGGGAAGATTCATTGACTGCTGGTGGGAGAGTCAATTAGTACAACTACTTTGGAAAAATCATGTGACAATTCTGGTAAAGTTGAAGATATACCAAGCTTTGGCTCTGCATTTCCACTTCTGGAAGAATACTCCCACTTCAGTATGCAAGTGAATTACCTAAAAGTGAAGTGAAAGTGTTAGTCACTCAGTCGTGTCCGACTCTTGGCAACCCCATGGACTGTAGCCCACTCGGCTCTTGTGTCCATGGAATTGTCCAGATAAGGATACTGGAGTGGGTGGCCATTCCATTCTCCAGGGAATCTTCCTGACCCAGGGATCCAACCCAGGTCTCCTGCATTGCAGGCAGATTCTTACTATCTAAGCCACTAGGGAAGTCCTCAGGATCTTACTAATAAGTAGATTGTGATACAGTAGGTCTGTGGCCTAAGAATCTGCATATTTAACAAGTTCACAGTTGATATTGGTGCTGCTGGTCTGAGGGACCACATTTTATTTAGGAGCTCTTGCAAAAGCATGAAGATGCTTATGCAAGAATATTCAGAGCAACATCGTTCATAATAGCTGTGAAGTGGAAACAGTCCAAATGATCATCAATAGTAGAATGTATAAGTAAATGTTGGCATGATCATATAATGTTATTATGTAGGAATGACAGTGCACAAGGAGGAGTTACACAGCCACATGGACACATCTCAGGATCATCATCTTTATTTTTTGGCCCTGCAGTGCAGCTTGTGGGATCTTAGTAACCGGACCAGGGATCAAACCTGTGCCCTTGGCAGTGAAAGGGCACAGTCCTAACCACTGGACCACTAGAGAATTCACAGAATCATAATCTTAAGTGAAAAACAGCAAACAGAATTCCCACAATTAAACTCTTTAGGGATGTGATCAAAGATAGTGAAACTGTAATAAAAAACAAGGAAATGAGTAAGCTCAGGATGGTGGTTGGAAGGTGGGGAATTGGAGAGACTGTTCAGGAATTGACATACAGGGCTCTGGGTTGCTGCTGGTGTCTTGACTAGAGTACAGTATTGTGCATTTTGTAATAAAAACTTTTCAAAGAAGAATTAACCTTTGAAAGATTCCTTAGCACCCTTACTTTTAAACCATTGCCTGAAAATAATCTTCCTCAGGTGAACTACATAAAAGGACTGAAATAATCAAGTCACTCACAAAGAAGGTAAAAAGCCTTGAATCGAACCAAATTGAATGCCAGAGTACTCTTCAGAAGACTCAACTACAGCTTCAGGAGATGGCCCAGAAGGCAACCCATTCCTCTCTCCTCTCTGAAGACCTTGAGGTTGGTTTTATTTTTTTTAATTAATTAATTTTTTATTAGAGTGTAATTGCTTTACAATGTTGTGTTTCTGCTGTACGACAAAGTCAACCGGTGAGATTGGTTTTCAGGAAAGCTTCGCTAGCCCAAATTCTGTTTGTGTTTCAGTTATTAAAGTAGTTCATAGACTTAAATATTTCCATTAAATGTGTGTGTGTATAAAAGTGTACCCATCCATTCAGCGTCACAGTTTTATACGGATGGTGAGCTTTGGTTAGCCAGGAAATGGCAACCCACTCCAGTGTTCTTGCCTGGAGAATCCCAGGGACCAGGGAGCCTGGTGGGCTGCCGTCTATGGGGTCGCACAGAGTCGGACACAACTGAAGTGACCTAGCAGCAGCAGCAGCAGTGTTGTTTTGTCTTGAAGATGAAACTTCATTACAGCTCTTTTTTAATCTTTAGGCCATTTGTTTGGTAGCATCCTTCATTTTATCAACAGTGGGTTAATTTTAAAAGTCTTTCTCAAAGTCTGAGATCAGTATCATCACGCAGCTTCAAATTATGTTTCCTGAATAACTGTGTCTAATCTGATGAAACGAATACCTACCTCATGTTAGTGGCATATTGGGAACAAAATGTCAGAGTGATCTTTCAGTTTTCAGTCCTGGCTGATGAGTCATCAAATATCTTTTGAGCTCATGCTTTTTTGAGAGGCACAGTGAGACAGTCTTTTTAAAAATATTTATTTATTTTTTTTTTTTTTTTTTTACTGTACTGGGTCTTTGTTGCTGCAAGGGCTTTTCTCTAGTTTCAGAGAGTAGAGGCTACTCTCTCGTTGTGGTATGCGGGCTTCTCATTGTGGTAGCTTCTCTTGTTTCAGCGCAAGGGCTCTAGGGTGGACCGGCTTCAGTAGGTGCAGCTCCCGGGCTCAGTAGTTGTGGTGCATGTGGGATCTTCCAGGACCAGGGATCGAATCCACTGGCCGATGGATTTTTACCACTGAGCCTCTAGGGAAGCCTGAGAAAGCCTTTTTTGCTGTTGTTGTTACCTGCCTTCATTTTCTTGTTTCATAGTGATAGCAGTATAGATCTTGGTAATATAGTGAATCTTAGTAACTCATAATAATTGTATAGATTTTATGTCTTAATTTTTTTTTTTCAGATTACTCTTCTAGACAGTTTCTAGCTGTAAAATAAGTGAAAACTATCAATGGAATCTCTTGATGTGAAAGTGAACTTTGTCGCTCAGTCCTGTCTGACTCTTTGCGACCCCCATGAACTATATAGTCCATGGAATTCTCCAGGCCAGGATACTGGAGTGGGTAGCCTTTCCCTTCTCCAGGGGATCTTCCCAACCCAGGGATTGAACCCAGGTCTCCCACATTGCAGGCGGATTCTTTACCAACTGAGCCACAAGGAAAGCCCAGAATCTCTTGATATGTTAAATTAAAAAATGGAAGTATGTTAGTCAGCTTGGGCTGCCATAACAAAATAGCATAGACTGAGGGAAGGCTTAAAAAACAGAGATTTTCTTCCTCACAGTTCTGCAGGTTAGAAGTTGAAGATCGTGGTGCCGGCATGGTTGGTTTCTGGTGAGGGCTCTCTTCTTGACTTGTAAATGGAATGGTCACCTTCTTACCACGTCCTCATGTGACAGGGAGAGAGACAGCACCTGAGCAAGCTCTCTGGTATCTTTTCTTCTGAGGGCTCTGATCCCATCCTGAGGGCCCCACCCTCATGACCTCATCTAAACCTAATTCCCTTTCAAAGGCTCCACCCCCAAACACCATCACATTGGAAGTTAGGGCTTCAGCATATGCATTTGAGGGGGGATGCAGTTCAGTCTGTAGCAGGGAGATTTTTTTCTTTTTTTAAATTAATAAACTTTGTTTTTTTAGAGAAGTTTAGGTTCATAGCAAAATTGGGTGGAATGTATAGAGATTTCTCATAGATACCCCCTACCCCCCCCTCCCCCAGCCAGCCTCCTCCACTATGGACATTGTGCATCCCAGGGGAACTGATACATTTGTTGTAACCAGTGACATGTCATTGCCACATCATTGGGTGAGAGATCAAAGTCTATAGTTTACATCAGGGTTCACTCTTGGTGTTGTACATTCTGTGGGTTTTGACAAATAATGACCTGTAACCACCATTGTAATATCATACGAAATATTTTCCCAACCCTAAAAACCCTCTTTGCTCTGTTCTTCTTTATTGCAGTCCCTTGCAACCCCTGATCTCATAGTTTGGCCTTTTCCAGAATGTCATGTAGTTGAAACCATAGAGTATATAGCCTTTTCAGATTGATTTCTTTCTCTTAGTAATATGCATTTAAGTTTCCTCCGTCAAATCTAGATCTATGGTTTAAAAAAATCCCTGATAAGTGAGAATACCTCAATGTGAAGTTATTTCAACATAAAGTAAAAAAAGATGCACAGAAGTTCTTAATGCTACTTTATTTTAGCCAAGGAAGTCTCTCACTAATCCAGTTTCTGTTCATTCTTCCCGTTCATGTTCCTCTTTCTCGCCAACCAGAAAGTATACATAAAAGACCATTAGGAAGAAGGCACGTTTATAAACATAACTGATAGAATTCAGAAGGGAATCATAAGAACTGAGGGGAAATAGATGTTTGTGTTGCTTTTTGATGACTGCTTAAATAGCTCCCTTTGTTACTGAAAAGGTTAAAGAAAAAACAAAAAGAATGAGCACAGATTATGGCTGGTGAGAGTAGTGAAAGCTTTTAAATGACTGGGTTAGTGTTTTGCGTTTTTTCCTTGTAGGCTAGAAATGAAAATCTCAGCAACACGCTAGTGGAACTTTCTGCTCAAGTGGGACAACTGCAAGCTCGTGAACAGGCTCTCACCACCATGATAAAGCTGAAGGTAACGCAGAATAATGATGCCTCCATGTGGCAGGCACCTTGTGGTCGACAAAGTATAGTCATGTACCTTATCTCACTTAAGTCCCACAGCAACCCACAGATAGGTTGAGCTATCAATATTACTCTCTTTTTTTAAAATTCTGGTTTTAGAAATGAGGGAAACAAGTTTAAAATGACGCGCCCAAGGCATTGAGAGGAGGCAGAACTCCACTGTGGGTTTCTGTCTTCAAGGCCTGTTCCACGGTCTAGCATGCCTGAATTAGCTGATTTTCTTCTGAGGTATTCTACTACTAGGTCTCATAAAGTTATTAGCAGTCAGATTACTTGTTAATGTTTTTTAATTGAAAAGAAAACTTAGCAATCAGCAGTTGATATAGTCACTAACATGCCATAAACAGTGGTTGATGAACAGTTTTTTTTTTTTTTTTTTTGTGGCCACATCGTGCAGCATGTGGGGAATTAGTTCCCTGACCAGGGATCGAACCCATGCTCCCTGCACTGGGAGTGTGGAGTCTTAACCACTGGACCACCAGGGAAGTCCTGATAAACAGTCTCTTCTATTTGATGACACATGTGTTTGACCACAGGTGACTAGAGAAGTGATGCTGGTATAATGTGATTTTTCCACCACATGATCAGGGACAAGGTTTCAGAAAATTAAAGAGAAAATACTAAAATCTATAGAGTTGTCTTTAATCAAGTAGTGACCAGTTTCCTGGCTTCAGCAACCCCTACAGTTTCCATGAAGCAAAGTCCTGGTAAAGCTGCCAGTACTGAGATGCTGAAAATGATTGCCTGACTGGTGTGTGTGCAATGGCATTTGCTTAACTGTGTCCATGTACTTAATAGGACTACTGTGAAGTTATCAGATTACTTTGTTATCTGATCACAAAGTTCCATCTGCTGCATCCCAACCCCTGTCGGTTTTTGAATGATCTCCCCCAACCCTATTTTTTCCATAAATCCTCCTAACGTGAGATATGCAAACTGTGAAGTGTTTCAGGAACGCATATATGATGCTACCACAGAAACCTTTGTCCTTAAGCAAAGGTGAAACCTGCTGATAATCGATATTCCCTATGAGTGGTGGGGAGAGTACTTTTACTTATTATTTTCATACCTTCAGGTGTTATTTGAATTGCTTTTCAACAAGCAGATAGATACCTTTTATGTAATTAAAACAACCACTTCAACAATAAGAGGTTCTGGCTTGGGTAGGTTTGGGATGAGGTCTTGGAGTCTGTCGTCTTAAGAAGCTGAAAAGAAGGAAAGGAAGAGAGGGCCTCTGGGATTTATCTGTAATCCAGAAAATACAGCCCACTCCAGGGCCTCCAGTCCTCCTATTGCTATTATAGTTTCATAGGTAATCAAATGTTTGGTTCTAGACTTTCTGAGACTGCAAACTGGTGGTTCATGCATGGTTTTGGGGGCCAGCCAGCCAAGTTCAGATCAAAACTGTCACTAACTTGTGCTATGCTTAGTCACTCAGTCATGTCCGACTCTTTGTGACCCCATGGACTGCATCCCGCCAGGCTCCTCTGTCCATGGGATTCCCCAGGCAAAATACTGGAGTGCGTTGCCATGCCCTCCTCCAGGGGATCTTCCCAACCCAGGGATCAAACCCAGGTCTCCTGCATTGTAGGTGGATTCTTTACCTCCTGAGCCACCAAGGAAACCCAGCTTGTGTAATTGTGGCCAATTTCCTGTCTACTCCTCTGTCATGTGGGTAATAACAATATTTCTTACCTCAGATAGTTACTATGAGGCTTAAATGAGTTAACACATGGAAAGCGCTGGATTGCAACTGGGTACCCAGTTACACAATGTGGTCTTTTTTTTTTTTTTTAGTTTTTATTAGTGTACAGTTAGGGCTTCCCTGGTGGCTCAGAGGTAAAGCCTCTGCCTGCAATGTGGGAGACCCAGGTTTGATCCCTGGGTCAGGAAGATCCCCTGGAGAAGGAAATGGCAACCCACTCCAGTACTCTTGCCTGGAAAATTCCGTGGGCCACAATCCCTGGGGTCGCAAAGAGTTGGACACGACTAAGCGACTTCACTTTTACTTTTCACAGTTCATTTACCATGTTCTGTGTTTTAAGTGTACATCAAAGTAAATCAGTTATATATACACATATACCCACTTCTTTTTAGATTCTTTTCCCAGATAGGCCATTACAGAGTAGTGAGTAGAGTTCCCTGTGCTATACAGCAGGTTCTTACTAGTTATTTATTCTCTATATATGTCGGGCTATATAGTAGTATGTACCCGTCAATCCCAGTCTCCCAATTTATCCCTGCTCCACAATGAGATTTCAGTAAGTGTCATCTTGTTTAATTGGCATTTTAAAATGTAACAGTTTTCAAATTTGGGTTTTAGGACAAAGATATTATTGAGGCAGTCAATCACATTGCTGACTGTTCGGGTAAATTTAAATTGTTAGAGCATGCCTTACGTGATGCTAAGATGGTGGAGACCTGTATTGTGAAAGAAAAGCAAGATTATAAGCAGAAATTGAAGGCACTTAAGATTGAAGTCAATAAATTAAAAGGTAAGGAAGAGGCCTAAATGGAGGTGTTTTATCTTGGGAATATATTTCTTCATTTGAGTTCACTTAATCTGATAACTGGGAAGAGGTCTGTTGTTAGCATTAGGTCCCATCATGAAATGTTCATTTGTATAGAATTATGCAGCAGTTTTTGTGTTACAAGATGAATAGCAAGAGTGGGGAAAACTGCCTAATGCATTATATTTAAAAAATAATCCTGCCTTTGCTGTACCAGTTAACTGTTGCTACTATATGCCTTGTGGCAATCAACGATGGTATCTCAGTGGTGTCCTTTGATAAACTCATTTATCTGGAAGCCACTAGGGAATTGGCTGATCTCTGTTGGGCCCACTGGAGCATCTTTTCCCCGGCTGGGTAGTATGGGCATTTCTTCCCATGGTGAAGGCAGAAACTTAAGAGAGGAAGCAGAAAGATAAGAGGGCCTGGCATACCATCACTTGCCCTTCATTCTGTGGCCAAAGTGAATCACATGGGTGAACCCAGAGTCAGGCAATGGAAAAATATCCTCTGTCCTTTTATGGGAGAAACTAAAAAAAAAAAAATTGAGGAATGAATGCAGGGAGGGATAAGGAGTTGCCACCTACAACACAGACTACCAGAGTGGCTGTTCAGTGGATGTTCTTTTTTGGGGAGAATTCCTTTTGTGTCCTCCTTTTTCCTTTTTCATTCTCACAGTAACTCCATGGTTTATTCTACTCCTTGAAGTTTTCTAATGAAACAAAGGTTGGGTATGGCAGATAGGTTAGTGCTACATACTTGGAGGTAGATCTAGGTGATAGAGTAAAAATTTGCATTTGTCTACAAAGCCCTGGTGGCTCAGATGGTAAAGCGTCTGTCTACAATGCAGGAGACCGGGGTTTGAGCCCTGGGTTGGGAAGATCCCCTGGAGAAGGAAATGACAATCCACTCCAGTACTGTTGCCTGGAAAATCCCATGGACAGAGGAGCCTGGTAGGCTACAGTCCATGGCGTCACAGAGTCGGACACGACTGAATCTGTATCTATCTATCTACAGAGGGTAAAGGGGGAGGCCCACTTGTCTCTGGCTTTTCCCAGCTGTATCCCAGAAGAAGCTGTTGGATTCAGGAGCTATCTGGGTCTTAATTCCACACCCAGATGATTGCATTTGTAAGTGGTCATCAGTTGGACCTGAGGACTGACTCTCACAGTGGAACAGGCAGCCTTAGAATGACAAAGTGGTGCAATGGTGTGGTTACTCTGCCTCTGTCCCAGGTGGGGCCCCTTGTGAGGCAGGGAGTTACTGTTGAAATTGGGAAAGGTTATTGTGACAGGTTTAGTTTAAAAGACTCCACCTGCTAAAATCTTGTTCTAATGATGCCCTGACTCCTGGCAAATGATAATTTTGTGTCCATTTGTAGTTTCATCTAAAACCATAATCATACTATAAGCCCCTTCACAGCAGGGATGGACTCTGATAGCACAGCCCTTGGAGTATATTGCAGGCATTCAGTACGTTTATTGAATGTTATGTATACCTAGGTAAGATTAAAAGTAAAAAGAAGTCTGTTTTATCAATTTTTATGCCTTATTTTAGAAATTTAACATTTGTTTAAAAAATATAAAATAAAAACAGGGTCATGGATAGTGGGCCAGAGAGTAAGGGACAGAGACTCATTTAGTTTGAGCGCACTGGAAAGACATCTTCGAAGAGAACATTTGAGCTGAAACTTGGAAGAACTAGTCATGTAAAAATCTGGGCCAAGATCTTCCAGGCAGAAGAAACAGCAAATGCAAAAGCCCTGGGGTGGGTTCGGGGGTCGGGGCAAGTGAAAGGAACAGATTGAAAGGACAGGGCCAGGCTGTACAGGGCTTAAGGGTCTGAGTTTATATTTCATCCTAAATGTAGTATGAGGGCTTTTAGCAGAGAAGTGGTGCCAGCAGATGGCCCTGATGGCTCTGTGGACATCAGGCTGCAATGGAAGAGGCAAGGTTCATGCATGGAGACAGTGGGAGCCTTGGCCAGGATCACTGCCAAGCATGCAGTGAAATGTCAGATACAGGACATTTTAGCTGTAGATCCAGCAGGACTTCATATGGATTGGAAGTGGGTGCTAAGGACATGAGAGGTATTTGCAGTGTATATTCCTCTAGAAACTAGTATTTATTTGAGGACTTTCTCCCCCTTCTATTTGTGAAGAGGATCTAAATGAAAAGACAACAGAAAATAATGAACAACGAGAAGAGATCATTCGCCTCAAGCAAGAGAAGAGTTACCTGCATGACGAATTGGTCTTTACTGGTAAAAATAGATTGTTTAAGTGATTGAATAGTTATATATTTTGTAACCTGTACTTTCTTTGGTACTACCATGGTGGGCTAAATGAACTGTGCCTGCCTCAAAATACTATATGTATTTATGTAATTAATTTTAACACTCTTTGAGAAATGAACAGAGACCATACGGGACATTTTAAAGCTGTCATCATGCTTCCCAGTTAACTCAGTGTTCCCTTCTGTAAAATGAGGAACTGCTGTCCCTTCCAGCTTGAGTATGTGACTATACTTCTTACTAAAAATGTAACACTTGGCTTAAAAATTCATTAAGAAAGAATCTTATGAGCCAAAGAAGGGAGGATGTTCATACTTTTGCAAACACTAGGTAAAAATTAGAAATTCAACATTTTTTCAGTTTTCCAAATAAATCACCTGTAATTATTGCAGTCGGAAAACTTCATGTGTTTTGTTACATCAGTATGACCCCAAAATAATAATATTGGAGATGAATTGTTCATGATTTGAAAGCAAGTTTGTCAATAATGTGCAGTGTAAAAATTGCACACACATCTCTCCACCGGCTGCCATATTCTCCTGCACTTTTAACCCCAACTCACCCCAGTATGTTAGAGTGTAGCCCCTCCTTTCTCTACTCCCAACTGAGAATCACTGAGATATAGATCTGATCCATATATGGCCCTGCCAGCCAGGATTTTTTTGGACTTTAATTCTCGTAGTTTGTATTAAGAAAATCATAGATTTGGAGATAAAATTCAAAATAGAAATTAAATGAACATTTTTGGGTCTACTCATACATACCCTCAATGTTCTTCCTTCTAGGAAGAGAATACATTTCTGTAAGTTAAAGGACAGGATACGGTATTATTTTTTTTTTTTTTTTCAAATAAAGTGGAATTCTTAATTTTAATCTCTTGTGATTAAGATAGGAGAAATGCAGTTTTCTACCACTAGAGGTCACTATTTCTGTTATTTCTAGGATTGCTGTGTTTCAAAGCAATACTCTCCTATACAGCATGCACACAGCTAAAGATACATATATAAAGATATACATATATTTGGATGTATACATAAAGATACATATATTTGTGGCTTTACAGTTGAATTCACACAATCTTTGGATCAGTGTATATTTGCCAGGCACTCTGTTAGTGACCAAGGCCCACAGAGAATTTAGTGTTACACAAATGCTATGAATAAAATGCTATGAAAGGTCAGAAGATGGAGAAAAATTTACAAGATATTTTAATAAATAACCTCCTTTTCTTTTGGTTCATCTATTTCTACTCTTTCTGTTAGGTATTATTAGGTGAAGTATATGTAATTTGTTAGCTAATACTCCAACAAATCCATTTTGTGAAATAATTTTTTTAATCATTTCCTAAGCTTATTTCTTAAACATTTTTTCTGCTCAAACCACTGTCTCAGAACAATTTTTGTACGCTTAAATGATAAAAGTGAATTATGCCTAAAAATAATTTTTAAAGGCTTAACATGATAATATGCTCTCAGGTGCCATGGCTGAAAATTAACACATTTTATTTGAGATTGGAAGATGCCTTAGAAATGTACTTTTAATTCAAAACTTCATTTTCCCTCTTACTGAAGTTTTCACATAGGCTTAGAGACAGGTTTCATTTGTCCATGTTGCTTATAAGAAGTTTTTTTTTAAAAAAACATGCTAGTTTACATTTCTGTGGTCCTGGGAGTTCTCTAAGACTGCGTGAAGGTCTTTCAGGCAGTGAAAGGCACAACGGCTTGACTGGAGCTCAGCAGGTCCAGACGGCCAGCGCCCCTTCTTTATGCTGCTGTCCTCAGGCTGCCTTGCTCAGGCAGGTGTCAGCAGAGAGTTCCGTATCTCTTTGTTTTCAGTAACCAACGTGTGAAAATAGGCAGGCCCACTCCACTGTGGTCCCTAGTGATCCAGCCATGGAGGAAAGTGTCAGATCTAAGGAAGCAGTTCTGTTTTATGCAACAGTAGATGATTCTAAAGACAGTTAAGGCAGTACTGAAATACACTTAGCATCGCCCTTTCGATGCCAGATAAAGTCGTTAGCTTTTGTCTAGGGGGCCGTGCTGTGCCCTAAAGAAGTATCTCTAAACACTGGGAAGGCACCAGCACGTTAGATGCTGTTGAAAATGAGAGGTGGGTAGAACAGAGAGCAGCCAGGAGGCCTAGAGGCCGATAGGCATCACTTCCCCTGTGAAAGGAGCTATGGCCCCTCTTTTATTGTTTTCTCTGTGCATAGGATTGAATTCATACAGACTAAATGGGGCTTCATAAATATTGCAAGTGCACTGCTGTTTTAGGCTTTTGTTATGGTGTTGACTCATCTAATGCAAGGAAATCAATTCAGAAATGAGGAGACGTAGTAGTTTAAACCCGAGGCAGTAGCTTTCACTGTGCTGTGTCCTCCGTTCTGTGCATGTGGATTACCTTTTTGAAATAAGATGATACTGCAGGCCCGGGTTGGAAGGGCTGAGCATTAAGCGTGTTTGGGTAGGAGGTGGTGGCTTTTCACAGGTCACTCCTCGTGCTTTATTCCACCTGGCCCTGCTCTGATTACCAGCAAGCACTTGGCAGAGAACCTGTCTAGGTAGAGTCTCCGTCCCCAGCAAAGCTCATGCCTTTGTCCTTGGATGGTTTCTGTGATGTTCCAAATGTAAAGCAATGATAAAATAAATATTTGTATTCTTCATCCAATAGAAAAATGACACGTGGAAAAGAACTATTAATAAACCATAGGAGTTGCACATTTCGATTTAGGCTGCATCTGATTGACTCAAAATCCATTCATGTAATAGAGGGCCATTTTGTGCATTTCATTTGAACTTCTTATAAATATAGTAGGTTCTTTTAAGGTTAAACATTTATTGTTGCTCTCTCACTTCTGAGTGAATGAAATGATTTCTCATTAAGCATAATACTAATATTTTTTTCTGGTGCAAGACTTCACATAGCACTTCAGATCTTTCTTTTCTGTGGGTTCTCATTTGCCAAGTTCTGAACCCATTTTAAAAATATTGACTTCGCATCATCTCACATGCTAGTAAAGTAATGCTCAAAATTCTCCAAGCCAGGCTTCAGCAATACGTGAACCGTGAACTTCCTGATGTTCAAGCTGGTTTTAGAAAAGGCAGAAGAACCAGAGATCAAATTGCCAACATCCGCTGGATCGTGGAAAAAGCAAGAGAGTTCCAGAAAAACATCTATTTCTGCTTTATTGACTATGCCAAAGCCTTTGACTGTGTGGATCACAAAAAACTGTGGAAAATTCTGAAAGAGATGGGAGTACCAGACCACCTGATCTACCTCTTGAGAAATCTGTATGCAGGTCAGGAAGCAACAGTTAGAACTGGACATGGAACAACAGACTGGTTCCAAATAGGAAAAGGAGTACGTCAAGGCTGTATATTGTCACCCTGCTTATTTAACTTATATGCAGAGTACATCATGAGAAACGCTGGGCTGGAAGAAGCACAAGCTGGAATCAAGATTGCCGGGAGAAATATCAATCACCTCAGATACGCAGATGACACCACCCTTATGGCAGAAAGTGAAGAGGAACTAAAAAGCCTCTTGATGAAAGTGAAAGAGGAGAGTGAAAAAGTTGGCTTAAAGCTCAACATTCAGAAAATGAAAATCATGGCATCTGGTCCCATCACTTCATGGCAAATAGATGGGGAAACAGTGTCAGACTTTATTGTTTTGGGCTCCAAAATCACTACAGATGGTGACTGCAACCATGAAATTAAAAGATGCTTACTCCTTGGAAGGAAATTTATGACCAACCTAGATAGCATATTGAAAAGCAGAGACATTACTTTGCCAACAAAAGTCCGTCTAGTCAAGGCTATGGTTTTTCCTGTGGTCATGTATGGATGTGAGAGTTGGACTGTGAAGAAGGCTGAGCGCTGAAGAATTGATGCTTTTGAACTGTGGTGTTGGAGAAGACTCTTGAGAGTCCCTTGGACTGCAAGGAGATCCAACCAGTCCATTCTGAAGGAGATCAGCCCTGGGATTTCTTTGGAGGGAATGATGCTGAAGCTGAAACTCCAGTACTTTGGCCACCTCACGCGAAGAGTTGACTCATTGGAAAAGACTCTGATGCTGGGAGGGATTGGGGGCAGGAGGAGAAGGGGACGCCAGAGGATGAGATGGCTGGATGGCATCACTGACTCGATGGACGTGAGTCTGAGGGAACTCCGGGAGTTGGTGAGGGACAGGGAGGCCTGGTGTGCTGCGATTCATGGGGTCACAAAGAGTTGGACATGACTGAGCGACTGAACTGACTGACTGATACTCCAACTCTAGTAATAATGAAGTGTCCCCATTTCAGCAGAATATTTATGGTCTTTATAAAAGAATGAATATTTTAAAAAATACCTCTTTTTCTTTCTGAGCTAGGAAATTGAGTGTAATATTCAAGTGTATATTCAAGACAATTCTGAATCTTACTTACCTATCAGGTAAAAAGAGTTCTCAAGAAATAGAAAGTCTGTAAAGGAGTCCTGGGCTTTCATTAAAATGGAAAGACAAGTTTATCTACCTATGGGGTCACCTCATAGGTTCAAGTATCCTAAGTCTTTGGTTTGCAAGATCACATAGGAATAGCCTGATTGTGAGATTATATCAGATTGACTTACATGCTGAAGAAAACAGTGATTTTTTTTTTCCCCTTGTAATGTTAGTTTTTTTTTTATGTTGATAAAAGTAATATGTTGTTTGGATTTTTATAAGGAAAATGCATTTACAAGTTACCTGTGTAATGTGAATAAATAAGTAAAGAATAAAGTATTAAATTTTAGAGATTTAGAACTCATCCCCTCCCCCCCAAAAAAGGAAAATAATTTTCTTTAATCCTTACATCTAAAAATAACTTATTTTGATATTTCAGTGTGCTTGCCCTCAGCCTTTTTCAATGCATATGTACATACAGACACACACACGTCATTTGATCATAGAGTTTGTACAGTTTGGAATACTTTTTTGACTTAGCATTAATTATATTGCAAAAGTTTTCAAATTTAGTTAGAATCACAGATTAAACTTCTTCCTGGACATCCATTTTGCAATTTTAAAATTCAGAAACGAGTGTGAAAAAAAATTGTTAGCCATGTGCACATTCAATTGTCAGAAATGAAGAGGTGTGTATTGATGTGGCTGGTGAAAAATGTTTTAATAATATTTGTTCTTAAATAGCAGAGAGAGAAAAAAGGAAAGATGAGCTACTTGATATCGCAAAGTCAAAGCAAGAACGCATGAATGCAGAGCTGCATAATCTGAGACAGGTACGTCCCCACTCACTCTTCACTATTAAGTGGGAAACATTTATAAACAGACATCAAATTAGGAAAAGTGTATGCCTGGTGATTTTGTTTATGGTGCTTCTGGAATCCTGACTACTTTAAAGGTGTATCAATCGTATTAACCTCGCAGATAGAGTCTTGCTTATAGTAAAGGAGACTGGTTATACTAACAAATCTTGGTGCTAACATAGGAAAAAGGAAAGCAAACATATTCAGCATATGTCTTTAGCCACTGTCTGATACGTTTTAGTGTCTGAAACACCCAATTGTTGGCTTGCTTTAGCTTTGTCGTTACACTTTGTATTGATTTATCAATATCTACGGCAGATTTACGTAAAACAACAGCGTGATCTGCAGTTTCTTAATTTCAATGTGGAAAATTCTCAGGAATTAATACAGATATATGACTCAAAGATGGAGGAATCAAAGGGCATGGAATCCAGGTAACCTTAGTAAGATGCCATTAATATGATATTGTATTTATTTCCATCATTCATCAATATTTGTTAAGTACCTACTATGGGTCAGTACTTACTACTATTCCCTAGATAGCAGGGAGTAAATGGGAAAAAATATATGTGAGCTAATAATTATCATTTTAATCCTGGGTTGTAGTGAGACTAGATTTAGAATTTAGGCATGATCCTAATTAAACTATTTGATAAATTTCATTAAATACATTATTTGTGTGTGTGTGTTGTATAGAAGGCTTTGAGGTAAAGTAGACATTACAGAGATGAATCATTTATTCAGAACTCTCAGTATTTTAGGCACTGGGCTAGGAATAGGGAGAATAAAGATATACTGGGTATTATGCTTATCTAAAAGAAAGAACATCAAAGAATGGTAGAAATAACTGCAGTAGAAGTTCAGCTGAGGGTGACCTCTGCTCTCAGCTTGATCTTTCCATTTTCCTTATTAATAGAAGAAGATATCTGCTCTTACCTATAACAGGCAGTATGTGAATTAAATTGGTTTCTGTAAAAGTAAAATATAAACATATGAAGAGTGGTTTAATTTAACAAGCATGCAACTGTCCCACAGTTCAGTTTAGTCCACATATCCAGCCAAAATAGTAAGGGAGTGGTGGAAAGTAGGGGGCATTCGGGGAACTCCCATTTCTCCACGTAAGGGCAGAAGCTGGGCCCAGTGGCACGCTCCTTTCCCTAGGAGGCTGGCGTTCAGGGTCGGGAGTGGTCAGGAGTTGCAGGGTTTTGCTGCAGACAGGAAGACTGGGAACTCACCCCACACTTTGCTGCATTCGCTGTGCTTTTCTTCGGGTCTTTTACTGGGGATTCTAACACCATCGCTCTGTATCCCAGCATCTGCAGCTGCTACTAATAAACATCAGACGAAGCCGGCGATCTCCAGCAGGCAGAAGCCCCTAACCAGTTGTCTCTCTTTCCTTTTTGTACTTCATTTCCTCTGGGAGGCACCTGGGCTAGACAATTGAAGTTATTCTTTAAGAACATAAAGCGGCCTTTCCTATTCTAGAAGGAGAATCAGAATCATATAGATTAGAACACCTGAACACATGTGACATGAGAATTTTAACCTTGTAGTAAAAGGTTTGTCACAATGAGTTTTATTTTATGCACATGTGTCATTTTTACTTTACACTGGTTTTCGGTACATAGCTACATAGGTGTAGCAGATAAGTGGGATGTCAGAATACAGTATGGTGAACACATTTGGCACTGTCCAGTTTATCTCTGTACCTTGAATCCCCATTGCCTTTCAGTTCTGGCTTTAGCTCTGTTTACTGTGAAACTAATAGAATTAGGAAAAGAAATAACAGATCAGTCAACAAGTATTTACAGAACACTGAGTGTGTATTAACGACTGTCCTAGGTGCTAGGGGGATTAAAAATGGCTTCATATGTGAAAAACACCCTTAAGCATCTTTAGACAGGACATTCGTGAAACAGCGAGCCTTATAGTTGTAATAGGAGAGTCTCTCTCTGATGAATTAGATCATATATGCAGTAAGATAGTGATTTGCAGTATGGACATATGTATAGTAGACCTTAAGGATGGGACATGGGGGAGTGGGCATGTGGGCTTGGTGATCAGAAAGACTTCCTGGAGGAGGCTGGGCTAAAACTGGGCTCCGAAGAATATAAAATTCCTATCTTCTATTTTCAACTGAGACAAATGGGTCTTATTAGGGTTTAGCTCAACTGATGAGGTTTGAGTGAAATATTTAGAATGATAGTATCAAGTGTATCTTATAACTTCCCGTTTTTTGTAATGCCACCATAGCAGAGACATGTGTTTATCAGACCTTGAAAATAACCACCTAAAAGTCGATTTTAAGAGGGAGAAAAATCAGAAGTCACTGGTTAAGGACCAAAAATTTGAGACCACGTTGGTTCAGCAAACTAGGTCAGACAAGAGCTCTTGTGATGTATGCAAAGAGAAGAAACTACAGGTTAATACTTCATTTGGGGGAAAAAGTGTAATTGCTATCTCATCTCTATTTGCAAAAGACTTAGTGGAGAAACAAAAGTCTTGGTCTCTGGGAGGAAAAATCCAGATTGAACCCGAAAACAAAAGTACATTTTGCAAGATCCACGCAAAATCACACAAAGGGAATGGAATTGGGATTCAGAACGAAGAGAAGCAACCCTCAGAAACATCAACATCTGTATCTGATGATAAATGGCATGACGTCAACGTTTACCTGGGCCTGGCCAGCTGTTCTGATTCAAAGCAGCCAGAAAAGCTGGATGTCGACTATCAGGACCACCTGGAAAGGCCTGGAGTCTCCTGTTGCCACAGAAATGAAGCCTGTGTGGATGAAAGCGACATGTGGGAGTCCAAGTGCTGCCACCCGAGTAACTTCGTAATCGAAGCGCCGGGCCACATGTCTGACGTGGAGTGGATGAGCATCTTCAAGCCTTCCAAAGTGCAGAGGGTCGTGCGCCACAAATCTGTGTGCACTTGTTCAGGAAGCGCCAGCGGGACCAAGTACAACTCTTCGACAAGGTCAGTCTCGTTTCACGTTTGTGAACACCCAGGGAGCCTACTTGGTGGTGTGGTTCAGTTGCTAAGTTGTAGCCAACTCTTTTGCACCCCATGGAGTGTAGCCCGCTGGGTACCTCTGTCCATGGGATTCTTCCAGCAAGAATACTAGAGCGGGTTGCCATTTCCTCCTCTAGGGGATCTCCCTGACCCAGGGATTGAACCCACGTCTCTGCATTTTCACGTGGATTCTTTACCGCCGAGCCACCGGGGAAGCCCAGGGAGCCTACTTACTGAGTTTAGAAATAGAAAAGGCCTGCAGGAGCCACTTCATGCCAGCTGTGAAATGCAAGCAGCGTTTGCAACAGACATTGCGTTTGACACACCACTTCCTCTTTTCATCACAGCACAGGCTGTTGAGTTTTTGATTGCACAGAGACTTGATTCCAGTGAGAAGTTTGTGCCTAGGACAGCATCTGAGGCAAAGGTTTTGCTTAACAACACAGCAAGTTGTCATGAGCTGAGCAAACATGTTTTATTTTAAAACAAACGGGGAGGTCACTTCACAGAGTAGAATGCTGCTCTGGGGCATTCCTCAGCCTGGATCCTTTTGAATCGATAAGCTGTTTCTTTCATGTCCAGATTACATTCCCTAGACCCCAGATAAGACATTCTCCTGGCCTGCATTGGCTTATTGATACATCCGACTGCTTTGGCCTTTGTGTTCAGTTTACATCTCCCAAACTTTCTTACTTTTCAAAATCATGCAGGAGAAAGAATATTTGTATTTAACAAGCTGGTAACAGTTATTGGCCTTTTTCTTTCAGTTTTATTGAGATATAACTGATGTGGAACACCGTCTAAATTTAAGGTGTTTGTCGTAACGATTTAAGTACATCAGAAAATGATGAGCACAGTAAGTTTAGTGAATGGCCATCATCTCATATAGATACAAAAGAAAAAAAAATTATTGTTTCCTTGTGATGAGAACCCTTAGGATTTACCTTCTCAGCAATTTTCGTATATAGCCTACAGCAGTGTAAATGTTATTAATCCTACTGTATGTGAAATCTCTAGTTCTTATAACTGTAAGTTTGTGCCTTTTGACCATTTCTATCTGACTGTATTTTTTATTTTGTTTAAGAGAAGAAAATGCATTCAGTTCAGTTCAGTCGCTCAGTCGTGTCTGACTCTTTGCGACCCCATGAATCGCAGCACGCCAGCCCTCCTGTCCATCACCAACTCCCGGAGTTCACTCAGACTCACGTCCATCGAGTCAGTGATGCGATCCAGCCATCTCATCCTCTGGCGTCCCCTTCTCCTCCTGCCCCCAATCCCTCCCAGCATCAGAGTCTTTTCCAATGAGTCAACTCTTCGCATGAGGTGGCCAAAATACTGGAGTTTCAGCTTCAGCATCATTCCCTCCAAAGAAATCCCAGGGCTGATCTTCTTTAGAATGGACTGGTTGGATCTCCTTGGAGTCCAAGGGACTCTCAAGAGTCTTCTCCAACACCACAGTTCAAAAGCATCAATTCTTCGGCGCTCAGCCTTCTTCTTAGTTGTTAGCAAATGCTGCCCTTTCAGGCTCATCCCACTGTCCGTTGCTGAATCCTGTAGGTAGTTGTGGGGCACTATCCTAACTTGTGCTATTTTTAAAGAAAACCTTGCTCTTTGACCTTAAATTATAGAAAGAATAAAGTTTCTCTATTGAGAGCCTTATCTGAATCATCACATTGCCTTTCATAGGACTTTATAGTTAAAAATTCCTTTTGGGGATTTTCATTGTTTGGGTTTTCATTTGGCCTGTTTAGAAGCCTGAGTCATTTAAAAATCATATACTGATTCTGTCAGTTGCAAAAGCTTTTTAAAAAATTGGTTGTTACACTAAATGTTACCTGTTCATATTTGGTTTTAATAAAAGATTGCCTTAAGTAATCACAAATCCCAGTAGGACACAACTTCCTGTTTTTCACTACTGAACAAAAACACGCATATATTAAGGGAAAAATTTTGTGTTAGACAGTTTTAAGAGTACAGTGGACATATATTAAATTTAAGGCATGAAAGAAATTCCAAAGCAACTTCTGAGTTTTCTTTCCAGGCCCTTTTGACCTCCCTGGCTTGAAATAATTCAAGTGACTTCTTGTTCTTCCAGCAGAGGCACATGCCAAGGCATCGCATGACAAATGCATGATTAAGTAGAAAAGATAATCATGTTTTCCCATTCTTCCTTAGATTATAAGAACTTGTGTGCACACTTCATCATCTGACCAAAATGTTCTTCACATTTATACCTCCATTCCATTTGACAGCCAGGGGTGTATCTGTGGACAGAGAAGCCATAGCAGCTGCCCTGACTGATCCAGAAGGTCCGTGGGAGAAGGAGGTTTCCAGGGCCTGTTTCCAGGCTCTCTGCTTTGAGCCCAGACTTTAATAACCTGCCCAGAAACTTAGCTACATGTGTCTGTTCTCTAATTACTGAGATCCTGTAGAAGAATTAAGGACCCATAACAGTGCCATTCAACTTTCAGAAAAGAACTTTTAAAAAACTATTAGCAAAAATCAATCTCACGCTGAAAACCTAAAATCTACACGTTTAACCTTATACTGTATTCATTTCTTTCCCCTATCTCTCTTGGATGATCCTATCCCTCAAACCTTCTTTTCTTTGCTGTTTTTTCCAGAAGGTGTAGAGAGGAGGACAATTCTCTCTTCTGTAGTTACCCTTTAACAAAGAACTTTGTTTTCTTGCTGTGAAGGGTGTGCATTAATTTATAATATCCTATATAAATATTCTATTCGAATCTATACATTCTATTCAAACTTCAGCTTCTTCATGAAAAAGGAAAAATCTCTCTTTTTGTCCTGTTGAAATGCTTTTCTGTATGAGTATTGGTGTCATATGTTTGTTATTGTTTCAAGATGCCTGTTTTTGTTTGGTTTTATTATTCACAGTGAGCTGATCGCCATCCAGCAGTCCCACTGTTTGGATTCTTCAAAATCTGCCTTAAGAGAGGATGAGAAGTTGATAGAGACAGAATCCTCTTCGGATAAAAAGAACTCATCTAAGATTTTGTTAGTCAACAAAGACGCAGCCCTGCCCAGTGAAAAGGTTTGTATTTCGCTTAGAAATACTCAGCTTAGGGACTTTTCTGGCAGTCCAGTGGTTGGGACTTAGCCTTCCGATGCAGGGGGCTGTGGGCTTGATCCCTGGTCGGGGAGCTAAGACCCCACATGCCTCATGGCCAAAAAACAAAGAACAAAAGAAGAATATTGTAACAAATTCAATAAAGACTTAAAATGGTCCATATTTTTTAAAAAATCTTTAAAGAAAGAAAGAAATACTCAGCTTATTCAAGCACGATTTCTCCCCAGTACACTTTTAATTCTCCTGTAGCAATATTGTTAGCGTGCTTATGTTAGCGTGCTTAATTTTGGCTGTTCTTCAGGTTTTATTTTAACCATAGGACTTTACCTGCATTATTGAACTGAAGTCATACTTACTTCCCTTCTGTTTTCTTTAAACATACTGTAGGTTAGCTTCAGGCAAAATGTCCCTCAGGCCCTCCAAGTGATTGCTGTATCTATTTTTAGTAAATAGCTTAAACACACAAAATGAAGAGTACAAGAAACAACTGTGTACCTACATTCAGATTTAACATGTTTACATTTTGCTGTATTTGCTGTATTTTTCAAGGTTAAAGAAATAGAATGTTACAGATAAAGAGTAAACCCCGTGTGTCATTCTGCCCTGTCCACCCCCTGCCACCAGTCATCCACTACCATGAAGTTGTGTCCACATTTGTTTTTATACTTTTATGTTTTTCGTAAAAGTGTACACTTAAACATCACATACTGTTCAGTTCAGTTCAGTCGCTCAGTCGTGTCCAACTCTTTGCGACCCCATGAATCGCAGCACGCCAGGCCTCCCTGTCCATCACCAACTCCCGGAGTTCACTCAGACTCACATCCATCTAGTCAGTGATGCCACCCAGCCATCTCATCCTCTGGCGTCCCCTTCTCCTCCTGCCCCCAATCCCTCCCAGCATCAGAGTCTTTTCCAATGAGTCAACTCTTTGCATGAGGTGGCCAAAGTACTGGAGTTTCAGCTTTAGCATCATTCCTTCCAAAGAAATCCCAGGGCTGATCTCCAGAATGGACTGCTTGGATCTCCTTGCAGACCAAGGGACTCTCAAGAGGCTTCTCCAACACTACAGTTCAAAAGCATCAATTCTTTGGCACTCAGCCTTCTTCACAGTCTAACTCTCACATCCATACATGACCACAGGAAAAACCATAGCCTTGACTAGACGGACCTTTGTTGGCAAAGTAATGTCTCTGCTTTTGAATATACTATCTAGGTTGGTCATAACTTTCCTTCCAAGGAGTAAGCGTCTTTTAATTTCATGGCTGTAGTCACCATCTATAGTGATTTTGGAGCCCAGAAAAATAAAGTCTGACACTGTTTCCACTGTTTCCCAATCTACTTCCTATGAAGTGATGGGTTTTAGAGCCCCCCAAAATAAAGTCTGTCACTGTTTCCACTGTTTCCCCATCTATTTGCCATAAAGTGATGGGACCGGATGCCATGATCTTCGTTTTCTGAATGTTGAGCTTTAAGCCAACTTTTTCGCTCTCCACTTTTACTTTTTCATCAAGAGGCTTTTTAGTTACTCTTCACTTTCTGCCTTAAGGGTGGTGTCATCTGCATATCTGAGGTTATTGATATTTCTCCTGGCAATCTTGATTCCAGCTTGTGCTTCTTCCAGCCTAGCGTTTCTCATGATGTACTCTGCATAGAAGTTAAATAAGCAGGGTGACAATATACAGCCTTGACGTACTCCTTTTCTTATTTGGAACCAGTCTGTTGTTCCATGTCCAGTTCTAACTGTTGCTTCCTGACCTGCATACAGATTTCTCAAGAGGCAGGTCAGGTGGTCTGGTATTCCCATCTCTTTCAGAATTTTCCACAGTTTTTTGTGATCCACACAGTCAAAGGCTTTGGCATAGTCAAGAAACCGGAAGTAGATGTTTTTCTGGAACTCTCTTGCTTTTTCGATGATCCAGCGGATGTTGGCAATTTGATCTCTGATTCCTCTGCCTTTTCTAAAACCAGCTTGAACATCAGGAAGTTCACGGTTCACGTATTGCTGAAGCCTGGCTTGGAGAATTTTGAGCATTACTTTACTTGAATGTGAAATGAGTGCAATTGTGCAGTAGTTTGAGCATTCTTTGGCATTGCCTTTCTTTGGGATTGGAATGAAAACGGACCTTTTCCAGTCCTGTGGCCACTGCTGAGTTTTCCAAATTTGCTGGCATATTGAGTGCAGCACTTTCACAGCATCATCTTTCAGGATTTGAAATAGCTCCACTGGAATTCCATCACCTCCACTAGCTTTGTTCGTAGTGATGCTTTCTAAGGCCCACTTGACTTCACGTTCCAGGATGTGTGGCTCTAGGTCAGTGATCACATCATCGTGATTATCTGGGTCCTGAAGATCTTTTTTGTACAGTTCTTCTGTGTATTCTTGCCACCTCTTCTTAATATCTTCTGCTTCTGTTAGGTCCATATCATTTCTGTCCTTTATCGAGCCCATCTTTGCATGAAATGTTCCCTTGGTATCTCTAATTTTCTTGAAGAGATCTCTAGTCTTTCCCATTCTGTTGTTTTCCTCTATTTCTTTGCATTGATCGCTGAGGAAGGCTTTCTTATCTCTTCTTCTATTCTTTGGAACTCTGCATTCAGATGCTTATATCTTTCCTTTTCTCCTTTGCTTTTCGCTTCTCTTCTTTTCACAGCTATTTGTAAGGCCTCCCCAGACAGCCATTTTGCTTTTTGCATTTCTTTTCCATGGGAATGGTCTTGATCCCTGTCTCCTGTACAATGTCACGAACCTCATTCCACAGTTTATCAGGCACTCTATCTATCAGATCTAGGCCCTTAAATCTATTTCTCACTTCCACTGTATAATCATAAGGGATTTGATTTAGGTCATACCTGAATGGTCTAGTGGTTTTCCCTACTTTCTTCAATTTAAGTCTGAATTTGGTAATAAGGAATTCATGATCTGAGCCACAGTCAGCTCCCGGTCTTGTTTTTGTTGACTGTATAGAGCTTTTCCATCTTTGGCTACAAAGAACATAATCAGTCTGATTGTGGTATTGACCATCTGGTGATGTCCATGTGTAGAGTCTTCTCTTGTGTTGTTGGAAGAGGGTGTTTGCTATGACCAGTGCATTTTCTTGGCAAAGTTCTATTAGTCTGCCCTGCTTCATTCCGTATTCCAAGGCCAAATTTGCCTGTTCCTCCAGGTGTTTCTTGACTTCCTACTTTTGCATTCCACTCCCCTATAATGAAAAGGACATCTTTTTTGGGTGTTAGTTCTAAAAGGTCTTGTAGGTCTTCATAGAACCGTTCAACTTCAGCTTCTTCAGTGTTACTGGTTGGGGCATAGACTCTTTGTTTAAAATGTACACAAATGTCTTTTGCAGTGTGATTTTCCAGCTGTCAGTATTTTGTGACCCTCATCAGTGTTGACATTGTGGACCTGGCCTCTTCATTCTGATGGTTGCTCAGTGTGCTGTCCAGTGACCGAATACACCGCAGTCTGTCTGTTCACACCCTGACATGCAGACAGTGAGGTTATTTCCGTGTGGGTGTGTGTTTAGTTGCTCAGTCGTGTCCGACTCTTTTCGACTCCATGGACTGTAGTTCACCAAGCTCCTCTGTCCATGGAATTCTCCAGGCAAGAATAGTGGACTGGGCTGCCATTTCCTACTCCAGGGGATCTTTCCCACCCAGGGATGGAGTCCACTTTTCCTGCGCTCCTGGATTGGCAGGCTGATTCTTCATGACTGAGCCACCTGGGAAGCCCTGGGGTTGTTTCTACACTCACTGTTGTGGATGAGCCAGTGTCTTTATCATGAACAGGCTTCTGATCGCAGCTGTATCATAAAGAAAATTAGTTCAAGTAAACTTAGTCATTTTGGGGGTTCTTTTGGGAAGATATCTGGCCTTGAAAGCATCTGATCTGAGTTCAAATCCCCAGTTTGCTTTGTCTTAGCTCAGTGACCATAGTACAGTTATTTAACTTCTTTGAGCCTCAATTTCTTCACCTACAAATATATAATTAAAGCATCACAGTTGGGGCTTCCTTCATAGCTCAGATGATAAAGCATCTGCCTCCAATGCAGGAGACCTGGGTTTGATCCCTGAGTTGGGAAGATCCATTGCAGAAGGAAATGGCAAGCCACTCCAGTATCCTTGCCTGGAAAACTTCATGGACACACAAGCCTGGTGGGCTGCAGTCCATGGGGTCGCAAAGAGTCAGACACGACTGAGCCACTAACACACACACACAGCATCACAGTTCCTTGGTTTCAAGGGGATGTCGTAGGGCTTGGCCGCTAATGTGTGTTTTGATGAGTGTTGGTTCTCTTTGTTATGAATTGATGGTCCTAAGTGTTGACTAGAATCAGGAGCATCTGGGCTGTTCATTCACTGATGGCGGGAATGTAAATGGCAGAGCCACTTTGGAAAACACTTGGGTACTTTCTATTAAAATAACTGCTTTAAAAAAAAAGTTAAAAATACACCTACCATATGACCCAGCTATTCTACTCCTGGAGAAATGGAAACATATGTCCACATAAATATTCAAGCAGCTTTATTTTCACTAGTTAAACAAAACTGGGAACAACCTGAGTATGCTACAGAGGGTGGTTTATCCATACAATGGAGTACTTCTCAGCAATAAAAAGGAATGAACTATTTATACACATACAGCATGGGTGTACCCCAAGATAATTATGCTGAGATAAGAAGCCAGACAGACAAAAGTATGTAATGCATTTATACAAAATTCTAGAAAATGCAAACTAATCTCCTGTGAGAGAAAGCAGATCAGTAGTTGTCTGGGAATGGGAAGGAGGGACTCTGAGAGGCAGGATTTCCCCAGGGACACAGGCATGGCAAATGTGACCTGTATTCATCATGGGAATGGTTTCATGGGTGTGTACATGTGCCAGAACTCACCAGATGTTAATTGTATATAGTTGTATGTTTACCGTGGAAAACTCACAGGTTGTACACACGTTATATACTGTGAAAAACTTTTAACACAAAGTAGAAAATTAAACAAGAATGAACAAACTAAGGTATATTTCCACATATTTTTGAAAGCTAACAGAGGACTTCCCTGGCAGTCCAGTGGTTAAGACTCTGTGCTCCCAATGCAAAGGACCTAGGTTTGATCCCTGGTCAGGGAACTAACCTACATGCTCTATGGTGTGACCAAAAAATAAAAAATTAAACAATTTAAAAGCTAGCAAGCCTTAAGTGTTAAAGTTGCATTTTGTAAGTGTTTTGACTTGATAATTACACCCTTGACAAGTTGATTTAAGAGAGGTAAACAATGCCTACGATTCTTTTATCACATGGGTGTTACTTAATTAGTTGTAGTAAGTTCTGTTGAAGTCAAATTATCTGGTCAAATAGGTTTTAAGAAAGAACTGAGATTTGGTTCTTTTAGTATTTAGTGTTCTGCTTTGGCATGTAACAAACACCTAAAGTCAAAGAACTAGTCATGAATAGTTGATGTTCGTGTCTGTTAGATTGTTCTTGTAGACATAAACGTTGGAAAGTGTTTCTTGATTTCATCAGTGCTTGAACTGTGTTGTGTTCCCAGGATGATTTTTCTCCCACGAGCAAGCTTCAGCGTTTGCTGGCAGAATCCCGTCAGATGGTCACGGACCTGGAGCTGAGCACCCTGCTTCCCATCAGCTCTGAGAATCTCAGCACCAGCAAAAGTGTACGTGCTTCCTTTTCTTTTGACCCCACCTGTAGTATCTGAACATTTTCCGTCATTGTGTGCGAACGTCACTTTCTGTTAGAATGATGGTGTCTTCGTGTCTGGGGGAAGGGGTTAGCAGCCTGGGTTTAAGGAGGAACAGAATGTTGCCACAGATGTCACCACACCCAGACTTCCTCTTTCCAATTACCTGGGCACATGCACGTACATTCTGGGGGATTTTTAAAAGACATTTTATTATAGAAAATTTCAAGTACAGATGTAGAAAGACTACTTCTAATCCCAGAGTTCCAGTAACCATCCCCTTTCTGCCGCCTTTGTTTCATCTTCCCCCATCGGTCCTGTTTTTTCCTGAAACATTTTAAAGCAAACCCTAGACATAATGTCAGGTTTCTCTGGTGGCTCAGTGGTAAAGAATCCACCTGCCAATGCAGGAGATGCAAGAGACATCTTGCATCTTGCATCTTGCATTCAATCCCTAGGTCAGGAAGATCCCCTGGAGTAGGAAATGGCAAGCCACTCTAGTATTCTTGCCTGGAAAATCCCATGGACAGAGGAGCCTGGCGGGTAGCTACAATCCATGGGGTCACACAGAGTTGAACATGACTTAGCAAAAACAACAGACATCATGTCTTTTCACGCATATGTACTTCATTCTGTAGCTCTAACAGATAAGGACTTTTATTAGACCCAGCCACATTCACAGTAACTTTTTAATATTGTCTAATGACTACACCACCTTAAGGTCTCCCTGTTTGTCTCAAAAGTATCTTTTTACTATTTGTTCAAATTAATACTCAATCAAGGTCCATATTTTGCACTTCAGTGAATCCCTAAGGTCTCTCTTCATCACTAACAGTTCCTTCTCCTTCCTTCCCTCCCTCTCTCCTTCCTTCCTCCTCTCTTCTTTCTCTTGTGTTTCATTTTTTAAAAAATATTTATTCGTTTGACTGTGCTGGGTCTTAGTTGCAGCGCGTGGGATCTTATCTTATTAGTTCCTCAACCAGAGATCGAACCTGGGCCCCCTCCATTGAGTGTAGAGTCTTAGCCACTAGACCGCCAGAGAAGTCCCTTCTGTCTTTGTCTTTTGATGCCACTTATCTGTGGGAGAAGCACTGGGTCATTGTCCCGTAGATTTGCCCAGGGACTGAGATAGGCTGGATGGCTCCATCCTCGCTGTTGCGTCACACATACCTCTCGCCTCCAGATTCCTGTAAGCTAGTATTTCTCTCCAGTGACTTGTTTAGACTTGGGGTCAGTTTGGGTTCTTTTTGTTGCTTTGGCCACACGCCCTCATGGTGACACCCAGCCTGCTGCCTGGTGCGTCGTATCGGGGGATCCTCCTGTCTGGTTGCCCCACGTTTGGATGTCAGACTTAATGGGGAGATTGTCAGCCTAAGCTTTTTTATTATAGAGTTTCCCTAAAGTTCACTTAATGACTTTCGTGTTTCTTGATTGTTGTGCTTTAGATCTGTTGTTTCATTAGGGATTGCAAAGTAGTCATTTTCTAAATCTATCCGTCTTTGAGGAGTGTGTCACACATTAATTCTAAACGCTTTCTCTGAGCACAGGAACATTGCAGTAGCAGTGATAGAAGTTGCTTTGTAGATTTTATAGCCTGACATAAATAGTGAAAAGAACATTGAACTTGAAATCAGGACACTTGAGTCCCAGTTTCCCAGTCTGTAAAATACAAGCTTGAGATGAGTGCTATAAGATTCCAGGTCCATTAGTTGGATGTGCTGTGGACATAGTTCAAGATAATTGAAAGCCATTGAGTTAAACTTTTTTGTATCCCTGACAAAATAAAATTAGAAAGATCTTCAAGACATTGAAATACCATTTGTTAAAAAATTTTTTAAATTTATTTTTGGCCGCACTGTGTCTTAGTTGCAGCAGGCAGGATCTTTGCTGTAACAGATGGGATCTTTCATTTCAGCGCCCCGGCTTCTCTCCAGTTGTGGCGTAAGAGCTCAGGTGCCCTTCTGTCTGTGGGATTTTAGTTCACCAAAATCCCACAGATTTTTTTTTTTTAACTTTTTTACTTTGTATTGGGGTATAGCTGATTAACAATGTTGTGATAATTTGAGGTGAACAGGGAAGGGACTCAGTCATACAGATACATGTATCCATTTCCCCCCAAAACTCCCCTCCCATTCAGGCTATGGAAGACGGATTCTTACCACTGGACCACTAGGGAAATCCCTGAAATACCTCTTTTTTTTTCATCATTTATTTATTTATTTATGGCTGCACTGGGTCTTCATCACTGCACCTGGGGCTTTCTCCAGTTTTGGTGAGCGGGGGCTACTCTGGCTGCAGTGTGTGGGCTCCACGTCGCAGTGGTTGCTCTTGTTGCAGAGCATGAGCCCTATGCACAGGCTAAGTAGCTGCAGTGCACAGGCTGGGTTTCTGCAGCATGTGGGATCTTCCTGGACCAGGGATTGAACCTGCGTCTCCTGCATTGGTAGGCAGATTCTTAACCACTGAGCCACCAGGAAAGCCCTTAATGCCTATATGCAGGCGTGCATGTGTGCGAAGTTGCTTCAGTCGTGTCCAACTCTTTGTGACCCACTGGACTACAGCCCACTAGGCTCCTCTGCCCATGAGATTCTTCAGATAAGAATGTTGGAGGGTTGCCAGTCCCTTCTCTAGGGGATCTTCCCAACCCTGGGATCAAACCCACATCTCTTATGTCTCCTGCATTGGCAGGTGGGTTCTTGACCACTGGTGCCACCTGGGAAACACTAGACTCAGTGGTAAAGAATCTGCCTGCCAAGCAAGAGACGTGGGTTCAATCCCTGGGTTGGGAAGATCCCCTGGAGGAGGAAATGGCAACCCACTCTAGCATCCCTGCCTGGGAAATCCCGTGGACAGAGGATCCTGGCAGGCTACAGTCCATGGGGTCAAAAAAGAACTGGAACCAACTTAGCTACTGAACAACCACCACCAACATCCCTCTCAAGATATAGAACATCTCCATCACCCCAGAAAGTTCCCTCATGGTCTTTGGAGTGAATCTTTTCCCTACCTCCACCCTAGGCAACTACTGATTTGACTTTTATCATTAGAGAATAGTTTTGCCTGTTCTAGAACTTCATATAAATGCAATGATACAGGTTTTACTGTTATTTTATGACCAACCTAGACAGCATATTCAGAGAAGGCAATGGCAACCCACTCCAGTACTCTTGCCTAGAAAATCCCATGGACAGAGGAGCCTGGTGGGCTGCAGTCCACGGAGTCGCTAGGAGTCAGACATGACTGAGCGACATCACTTTCACTTTTCACTTCCATGCATTGGAGAAGGAAATGGCAACCCACTCCAGTGTTCTTGCCTGGAGAATCCCAGGGACGGGGGAAGCTGGTGGGCTGACGTCTCTGGGGTCACACAGAGACGACTGAAGTGACTTAGCAGCAGCAGCAGACAGCATATTAAAAAACAGAGACATTACTTTGCCAACAAAGGTCCGTCTAGTCAAAGCTATGATTTTTCCAGGAGTCATGTATGGATGTAAGAGCTGAACTATAAAGAAAGCTGAGTGCTGAAGAATTGATGCTTTTAAACTGTGGTGTTACGGAGAAGACTCTTGAGAGTCCCTTAGACTGCAAGGAGATCCAACCAGTCCATCCTAAAGGAAAGCAGTCCTAAATATGCATTGCAAGGACTGATGCTGAAGCTGAAACTCCAATACTTTGGCCACCTGATGCAAAGAACTGACTCATTGGAAAAGACCCTGATGCTGGGAAAGATTGAAAGCAGGAGGAGGAGGGGATGACAGAGGATGAGATGGCTGGATGGCATCACCGACTCGATGGACATGAGTTTGAGTAAACTCCGGGAGTTGGTGATGGACAGGGAGGCCTGGCGTGCTGCAGTCCATGGGGTCACAAAGAGTCGGACACGACTAAGCGACCAAAGTAACTGACTGACTTACAGGTTGTACTCCTTATCTAGCCTCTTTCAGTAGAATTATTTTGAGATTCATACGTTGAATTCATTCATTCATTCATATGTTGCTGTTTATCAGTATTTCACTCTTTTTTATTGCTGATTAGCATTCCATTGTATGAAAAGACCACAGTTTGTTTATTTGCCTGTTGATGGGCTATTTGGGTTGTTTCCAGTTTTGGACTATCAGAAGTAAAGCTGTGAACATTTCACACACACAAGCCTTTTTTTTAAATTGACATATATCTTCATTTTTCTAAGGGTAAATACCTAGAATTGCTAGTTATAGCATTTAAATTTTTAATAAACTGCCGAGTCATTTTTCAGAGTGGTTGGTACCATTTTATGTCCCTCCCAGCCCTGTATGAAAGACCTAGGTTCTCCACAGCCTCACACAACCGTGGTTTTTTTTTTAATTATTAATTTTTGGCTGCACTGGGTCTTTGTTGCTGCTCACGGGCTTTCTGTAGTTGTGGTGAGCAGGGGGCTACTCTCTGTTTGTGGGGTGCCGGCTTCTCATTGTGGTGGCTTCTCTTGCTGCAGAGCAGAGGCTCTTGTGTACTGGCTCAGTAGTCGAGGCTCAGTAGTAGTTACTCCGTGGCATATGGAGTCCTCCTGGACCCAGCAATCAAGTCGTCGTCCCCTGCTTTGGAAGGCAGAGTGTTAACCACTGGACCACCAGGGAAGTCCCTGACCTCAGTGTTGTCAGTCCATTTGATTTTAGCCATTCTAGTATATTTGACATAGCATCTCACTGCCATTGACTAATTTGCATTTTCCTGATAACCTAATGACAAGCATCTTCATGCACTCCTTGGCCCTTCAGGTGTCTTCCCCTTCTCCTATGTACTCTGTTTTCCCAGCATCTCTAGAATCAGTGAATCCATTCAGTTCAGTTCCGTAGCTCAGTTATGTCCGACTCTTTGTGACTCCATGAACCACATAATGCCAGGCCCCCCTGTCCATCACCAACTCCCAGAGCCCACCCAAACTCATGTCCATCAAGTCGGTGATGCCATCCAACCATCTAATCCTCTGTCGTCCCCTTCTCCTCCTGCCCTCAATCTTTCCAAGCATCAGGGTATTATCTAATGAGTCAGCTCTTTGTATGAGGTGGCCAAAGTATTGGAGTTTCAACTTCAACATCAGCCATTCCAATGAACACCCAGGACTGATCTCCTTTAGGATGGACTGGTTGGATCTCCTTGCAGTCCAAGGGACTCTCAAGAGTCTTCTCCAACACCACAGTTCAAAAGCATCAATTCTTCTGTGCTCAGCTTTCTTTATAGTCCAACTCTCACATCCATACATGACCATTGGAAAAACCATAGCTTTGACTAGATGGACCTTTGTTGGCAAAGTAATGTCTCTGCTTTTTAATATGCTGTCTAGGTTGGTCATAACTTTCCTTCCAAGGAGTGAGCTTCTTTTAATTTCATGGCTGTAGTCACTATCTGCAGTGATTTTGGAGCCCCCCAAAATAAAGTCAGCCACTGTTTCCACTGTTTCCCCATCTATTTGCCATGAAGTGATGGGACCGGATGCCATGATCTTAGTTTCTGAATGTTGAGCTTTAAGTCAACTTTTTCGCTCTCCTCTTTCACTTTCATCAAGAGGCTCTTTAGTTCTTCTTCACTTTCTGCAATAAGGGTGGTGTCATCTGCATATCTGAGGTTATTGATATTTCTCCCGGCGATCTTGATTCCAGCTTGTGCTTCCTCCAGCCCAGCGTTTCTCATGATGTACTCTGCATACAAGTTAAATAAGCAGGGTGACAATATATATCCTTAATGTATTCCTTTTCCTATTTGGAACTAGTCTGTTGTTCCATGTCCAGTTCTAACTGTTGCTTCCTGACCTGCATACAAATTTCAGGAGGCAGGTCAGGTGGTCTGGTATTTCCATCTCTTGAAGAATTTCCCACAGTTTATTGTGATCCACACAGTCAAAGGCTTTGGCATAGTCAATAAAGCAGAAATAGATGTTTTTCTGGAACTCTCTTGCTTTTTCGATGATCCAGTGGATGTTGGCAATTTGATCTCTGGTTCCTCTGCCTTTTCTAAAACCAGCTTGAACATCAGGAAGTTCACGGTTCATGTATTGCTGAAGCCTGGCTTGGAGAATTTTAAGTATTACTTTACTAGCATGTGAGATGAGTGCAATTGTGCAGTAGTTTGAGCATTCTTTGGCATTGGCTTTCTTAGGTATTGGAATGAAAACTGACCTTTTCCAGTCCTGTGGCCACTGCTGAGTTTTCCAAATTTGTTGGCATATTGAGTGCAGCACTTTCACAGCATCATCTTTCAGGATTTGAAATAGCTCAACTGGAATTCCATCACCTCCACTAGAATCAGTGAATAGTACACTGGAAAGTATATGACATCTGAAGGCAGTATTTTTGCCAACTTAATGATTATCTGATTCTAGCTGTGGGATGTTAAGCAAGAGATTTAATCACTTTCCCTCTCCTGTGAAAGGAATGTTGCGATGAGATCTCTCTTCTGGATCTTTCCAGCTCAAAAATTCTTTTAAACCAAGTTTTCAGTAACCTTTTCACTAACCTGAATTGTCTTTAAGTCCTTTGCCCATTTTAAATATGAGTTGTTGGTATTTCCTAGGAGGGTTTTTTTCTTGACAAAATCTTTGCAGCATCAGTGAAGTTGTTTATTTACATTGGGGTAGAACATTTTTGCATATTGGTAAGAGTTTTTAAAGTTTTTAACAGCGTTTATTGAGGTATAGTTCACCTATCCATAACCTTCCCCCTTGTAGAAGTGTACAGTTCAGTGGTTTAGTATATTTACAAAGTTGTGCAACCGTCAGCATGATCCAGCTTTAGAACCTTTTCATCATTCCAGAAGGACCTTGCACCCACTGGCAGTTACTCCCCATTTTACTTCCCCCTGCTTCAGGCCGATGTTCATCTACTTTCTGTCCTTGCGGGTTTGTTGGGCAGAGATTTTTCATCAGAGTTTGTTGAATAGAATTCAGAAGATCCATAAATTTTGATGGAGGGGTAAAAATTACACATTAGGTTATTTTTGTTAATCTCTAATTGAAATAGAGCACGTCCTTCAATTATGATATAGAAATGAGCCATCTTCGCACCTGCTACTTATGATCTTGTCATTAGTAGAAATAACAAATAATTCTACCACATTGCAGTTATTACTGGTGTCTTGAAATATCATTTACACTAAGTATTGTGTCAGAATTACAGATCACTAGGCCTGCTGCTAGACCTTATTATTTAATGCCCTAGTAAAGAAGGCTATATACTATTGTATCACAGTCTTATTTAGTATTTTGATAACCACAGTTATAGCTGCCATAATGCAACATATGGGTTCCTAAAAATCACCACACAGTGCAAAACTGCACAATAAAAACCATACAATTTATGGGGAAAATGGGATTTGGAACATAGCCTCAAAACCTTTATCAGTGACACATTTTGAAAAGGACATTTAAATGGTAGGACAGCTTTATGCTTGTGTTAAGAAACACACAAATATTGCCATAAATGTGGCACTTGACTCTGAAAAAGCCCTGAAGTTTGCAGGTAGAATTGGGCGTCGGAGAGGCTGCAGTCTGTGACTCACTGGAAAGTGGCAGAAGGAGGGCGATTGGATGGAAAGTCGTAGCAGCGGGTGTGGATGTGTTTCATGACACCCCCGGGGCGAGAGCTGGTGGGCGTTGGAGAGGTCTGGAAGAAGGGGTGGGTATATTCCTAAATGACCCAGCCCAGTTCACCTAGGGTTTCTTGTGGACAAAAATTAGGCATTAACAAACGCAAACAACTCAAGTCATTCTTAGATATAGCAGATGAATTGGAACAAATATGTGTTTTCAAAACAAGTGTCATAGCAGAACCAGCTATGCTTCAGAGTCATCCTTCTGACAGCTCCTACTCACCCTCATGGCCTCGGTTCTTGTCTTAACCTCCTCTTTGGGGTTTCGTGTTAATTCCTCAGATGTAATCAGGAGCTCTCACTTTTGTCCTCATAGCACCGCTTGAGGGTGGGGGGGGTGTGTCAGAGTGCGTGTCCCAGCACATGACAGCTGGGAACATCCATGGGTCTCTGCTCCCGCTTTAGCACCTTTAGGAGCCTCAATCACTCATGCTGGCCCCCACGCCCTGGTGTAGCACAGGCCATACCTGCTACAGAGTATGCTTGGTAAATACTGTGAATGGAGCTGATAGGAGTTCAGGAAGAATGCAGAAGGGTGACCACAGGTGTAGATGGAAAAAATGCTACAGCTATTCAAGTTTGGTGAAAACTTGGTTTAAGAGAATTTTTTTTTTTTTGGTTTAAGAGAATTTTTGAGCTAGAAAGATCCAGAAGAGAGATCTCATCACAACCATTCCTTTTACAGGAGAGGGAAAGTGATTAAATCTCTTGCTTAACATCCCAGCTAGAATCAGATAATCATTTAGTTGGCAAAAATACTGCTTTCAGATGTAATATATTTTCCAATGGATTATTCACTGATTCTAGAGATGTTGGGAAAGTAAAATTTAACTAACAGAAATCTACTTGGCAATGCACTTTGCAAATTCTGCCCCTCTGGCGCTTTGAGTGGAGTATTGCTGGTTACAGAAAAAGTAAATAATTTTGTAAAAAATTCTTAATTTTTGCAGCAAGGAAGCAGGATAAATTTTGAGCAGCTTGTCTGCTTCCCCAGGATTTTGCCATCTGTCGCTAAAGACAAAGGTCTTAATTGAAAGCCTGTCTCTGAAATAGGCATTCTCACATTGCTGGGGAAGCACAAAGTACTTCTGTCCTTCTGGCAAGGAACCTGTCGATGTTGTCTAAAACTTGCTCTGGCAGCATCACTTTGTGACTCTCTCATTCACATACAGCTGTGTGTATGTAAAATGGTATATGGACAAGTTTTTCACGGCAGCCTTGCTTTATTTTTATATTATTATTTTTAAAATATTTATTTTTACTTATTCATTTATTTGGCTGCACCAGGTCTTAGTTGTGGCATACGAACTCTTAGTTGCAGCTTGTGGGATCTAGATTCCCCGATGAGGGATCGAACCTAGGCCCCCTGCATTGGGAGCGTGGAGTCTTAGCCACTGGACCGCCAGGGAAGTCCCATGGCAGCATTGCTTTATAACAGCCAAAGTTAGGAACTGATCTGAGTGTCCAGCAAGAAGAATCTGAGTGAATAGCTGTGGCCTGTCCACCAACGGAATATTACCCTGAGACAGAACAGGAAGGTCGTAGGTGCGGAGATGTTTCCAGGATGTTCAGTTCAGTCGCTCAGTCGTGTCTGACTCTTTGCGACCCTGTGGACTGTAGCACACCAGACTTCCCTGTCCATCACCAACTCTGAGAGCTTGCTCAAACTCATGTCCATTGAGTTGGTGATGCCATCTAACCGTCTCATCCTCTGTCATGCCCTTCTCCTCGGCTCTCAATCTTGCCCAGCATCAGGGTCTTTTTCAGCATGTACTAGTGAGTGAGAGGAGACAGGATCCTGAAAGCTTCATGTGGTATTCTACACATGAGGTGGGAACAGGAATCTGTCTATGTATATATGTTCAAACCATGCTCTTTAAAAAACATTAATTTAAAAATAGAGGAAAAACAGGAATGAGTGAGACAGCACAGCTGCCGCACCATCAGCAGCAGGCCTCCTGCGGGGTGGGGTGGGTTTCAGTTTCAGCCTGAAACTGAAGTTGGAGTTTTGACCTGAACACAGGACTCAGTCTCCTCATCAGTGGTTGGCAGCTGTTGGGATTATCTGTCAAGGTTCTTAACTTTTTCTGTGGCAGGCTGGTAAAGCCTATGGATCCCTTTTAGAATCATCTTTTTAATTTTATTTTAGTATCATTAAAAAAAATTTACTTATTTATTTTTGGCTGTGCCATGAGGCATGGAAGTGTGGAGTCTTAACCACTGGACCACCAGGGAAGTCCCCCCTAGAAAAATGAAGTAAAATACATCATATTGTAAAATACATAGGAAGGCTATCCCAGTAGAGAGGAAAGCAGCGTGATTAAGAGCCCAGGGGTCTGCAAGCACCAAGAAGAATCCCAACGTGGCTCAAAGGCTGGCCCCGTGGGAAGATGAGGCGGCTGAGCAAGCCCAGGTTCACCACTGGAGTCTACCAGTGTCTTTCCAAGTATTCTCCTCCTCTTCTTTCCTTCTTCTTTTTTAATATCTCCCCAAAACCTAACCATGTTACGCCCTCAGTAGGCACCGTGCTGAATTAAAGCGTTGCTCAGAGTTGTGGAGTCTTCTTGATGACCCTTGTCCTCACTGCAGGCTCACCGCAGAGTCTATATTAAGGCTGACAGAGAGCCAGTTATATTTGGGCGTTAGCTGACTCCCAGGGTTTAACCATAACACACATACAGTAAAGCAAATAGAACATTCCAACTGCAGGCTTAGAGACAGAGGGGCCCCACACATGAGCAGGATATCAGTCCATCTTTGCTGGCTGGCTGGCTGATGGTTGTATGAAATTGCTTCATTGTATTTCATTAATTCCCTGAGGTCTTTTAAAGGCATTTCTGCTGTATTTGTGTATTGTCCTCCTAAGTATTTTCTTGTTCCATCCTGGGTACTCATTGGGAGTTGTTTTGTAGAATATGGAAGTCTCAGAAGAGTCAGCTGAAAAAAATACCCCTCTCGGTAACTGAAGAAAACAAAAGTTAACTTCAGTGTTCATCGTGATCATGGGTAAGTCACCTTTCCTTATCTCACCTTATATTTATATTTAATAAGTAACTTGGGAACATTGATAATCTAGAAGCATGGCAATGAGTTTGACCTCTAGTCCTTTCTCTCTTGCCTGACCTATTTATACACACCTTCTAAATTTAATCAGAGTCAAATGTCAGTTACTTATAAGAGAAATGCAGATTCAAAAGTTCTTGTTCTCAGTACCTAGAATTTTAAGCCTAAAGAAGTGAATGCATATAGCTTTCAAACTCCCATGTCAGCATTTCATCCAAATGTCTGTCTGAAAAGAAGTCTTTCCATGGGGTTTCAAGTATTCTAAAAAAGGCTTATTGACCCAGGAAGCACTTTCTTGATTTGTGTTTCCTTCTATCGAACCTTCATTTCCTATGCCAAGTTTCTTTAGAAGCCAGTTTGATAAGTTAAAATATAAAATCATCTCAGTTGTTTTCCACTTAAGCATAAGAACATTTTTTACAATTGTGAACGCACCAAGCGTAAGCAGCCCTCTCTCCCTGTCTTTTTTCTCTTTCCTGAGAAGTCTTCATATTTATAATAGTTTGCATGACCTTATGTTGTTGAGAATCAAGACTGTATAGTTCATTTTTTTTTTTAGAAGCTGGGAGCTTATCGCACACCATCCAGTGCTCATTGATTTTGATTTGATTAACTCTGTTTCCTTCCCACAGAAGCTGATTTCTCATCCATGTGGAAGGCAGGAAGCAGACATTCATACCTAATACTTAGCCTTGAAAACAAAAAGCGGATGGTAATCCTTTGTAAGCAGCATCTAATACCAAAGGGGAGCTGAAACCGAAAGTTAATTTTTAAACATCTGTATCTTGTTTGTCTTCAGGTTAGCCATTTTCATGTGGAAGAAATATTTTTCATGTGTAAGAAATGAGACCTAATTGTATATTATATGTAATATGCCAATTTGGAATTTATGCTGACAGAGAAAAAGCCTTCTCTATAAAGACGCTGACTCTGGTTAAATACTCCAGAAGCTCTTTAAAAGTGTGAACATCAAATGGAGAATCCAGGCATAAAAAATGCTGTTTTAGCCATCTGATTTTTTTAAACCTGTGCATACATTTACATTATAGCCAGTAGCTTATCAGTGTCAGCTCCAAATATATGAGAAATAGTGTTCCCTTGTAGTTTTAGCCTTGAACTTGGCTGTGTAAATAGCTATAAAGTGATATGATATAAACCTTTTTAACTGCAAACTATCTCTTGGGCTACTGACGGTCGAGGTCCTTCAGTCCCGAAAGCCGAGCAGAGCTCCCTCTTGTCTGGATCAGTAGTAGTCCCATCAGCTTATACAAACCAAAGCTCGCTGGAAGATCAAGTTTTATATGCATTTTTTTTTTAATCCTCGAAGGCTGAAACTTCTGTTTTAACCTGTAAAGTAATTTAATTTTTTAAAGAATATAATGATCAGCTTCAGTCAATAAAAAATATTTTTAATAATAAAAATAGTTTTTTGGGGTTTCTTTTTCTGACACAGGAGCGAAATAAGGACGGTTACTCTCTTCAAACCAAACCTGGCAAGTTAATTTCCTGAGGAATGGGAATGCAGTTTTTTTAAGCATTGCCGATATCAAAGTTCTATTGTGCTGTATCAATGCCCCTTTGTTAAAAGGTTTCAGTGCTACTTCAGAGATGATTTTCATGAGAGTGGAGGAGCCACCCCATTTAGCCTTTTTAATGAGGGTGCTGAAAAGAGAAATTGGGTGAAGTTTGGCTATGCTCTTTATAAACGCTTGCTTTCTCCCCCAGGCTAGGCTGGTTTATACAGGGCAAAACTGAGAAAGGTCCTGTGTATAGTCGATTGTGAACCATTGCCTCCAAGTTAGAAACCCAAAATGTCCCTGGAGAGGCCGACTTTCTGAGAAACAAAATATTAAATTTTCTCCTTCTCTTCATGATAGGTTCACGGCTGCACGTCAACTTACCTAGTGAAAAGAGAGAACACTGATGAGATGCTAAGAACACTTTCAGGGACCTGAAGGATTTGAAAAAAGTCCAGTTGTTTTGTAACTAAATGTCTTTTAGCTCATAGAGTTATAGTATCTACCCATGCCTATTCTTACCCATCCATATTATTGTGTATTACAGTACATGCATTTCAAAAATGGAAACCTTAGTATTATCAATTTCTCTCTCTCAACCCTAGTTATTTAAGTCCATAAGCAATTTCTGTGAAAGAGAGGCAGCCTTTGGTTACAAGATAAAACTAGATTTCAGCCTTTATATTTTGTCATCAACATTTTTCATCTTGAAAGGGGAATTCCCTGGCAGTCCAGTGGGTAGGACTCTCTGTTTTCACGGCCAAGGGTGAGGGTTTGGTTCCTGGTTGGGGAAGTGGTTTTTCCGGTAGTCATGTATGGATGTGAGAGTTGGACTATAAAAAAAAGCTCAGTGCCGAAGAATTGAAGATTTTGAACTGTGGTGTTGGAGAAGACTCTTGAGAGTCCTTTGGACTGCAAGGAGATCAAACCAGTCCATCCTAAATGAAATCAGTTCTGAATATTCATTGGCAGGACTGATGCTGAAGCTGAAACTCCAATACTTTGGCCACGTGATGCGAAGAACTGACTCATTTGAAAAGACCCTGATGCTGGGAAAGATGGAAGGCAGGAGGAAAAGGGGACGACAGAGGATGAGATGGTTGGATGGTATCACTGACTCGATGGACTTGAGTTTGAGCAAGCTCCGGGAGTTGGTGATGGACAGGGAAGCCTGGCCTGCTACAGTCCATGGGGTCACAAAGAGTCGGACATGACTGAGCGACTGAACTGAACTGGGGAAGTAGGATCCCATAGGCCATTCAGTGGCCAAAAAAGGAGGCAACTGAATTGTACTATAATTTGCCTGCCAGAAATTATCTCAGCCTTCAAAAGAGACTGATGGAAGTGTATTTTTAGAGTTTGTGAACAGATCTATTAAATAGAAATAACCCAAAAGAAAGAAATTCTGAATAAAGATAATGCCGAAATTCTGAATATAAGATAATACTTAACAGTTTTACCTTAAAAGTGCTGATAGAATGCAAAGGATTGAGGGTCACTATGGGGTAAGCTTGGTTTATTTCAGGAAACGTGGCTGAGGTTTAGAACCTTGTGTGTGTGTTAATCGCTCAGTCGTGTCTGACTCCTTGTCATAATATGGACTATAGCCCACCAGGCCCCTCTGTCCATGGGATTTCCCAGGCAAGAATACTGGAGTGGGTGGCCATTTCATTCTCCAGGGCATCTTCCCCACCCAGAGATTGAACCTGGTTCTTCTGCATTCACAGGCAGGTTCTTTGCCATCTAAGCCACAGGGAAGCCCCAGAACTTTGTGTATACCATTGATCCTGGATTGATCTGGAGTTGTTCTTGGTGACCTTGACCTGAGATTTTCCTTCTCTGGTTAGATACCAGTAGCTACAGTGGCTGTTTCAAAGCCATGCATCTTTGTTTCTCTTGAGCCATGAGATGACAATTCTGTTGGGGTCCATTTCAAAAAGGTTCATCATTCTGGGCCAAACAGAATCATCATAGTAACCACTACATACGTGATACAGAACAATGAATACAATCAGATTAAGAAACCAGACGCATTAATCAGAACCACAGCTGACAAGGTAGGTTAAAAACCAGAATGGTCTTTGAGAGAACTACATCAAATGAGGGCACATTAGTCAGTCCTGTAAATGATGATTTCTGGGTCCTCAGCCAAATGCAAGCTTAAGAGGTCTAGCAAAGAGACAAAATAATTTGAGCTCGCATTAAATATTGTTTTGCTGGCCACTGCAGACACAACAGGGAGCAAAGCAGACTCAATCTTTGTTTACAGTCTAGTGAAGTTGTTTAGTTGTTAAGTCATGTCCAACTCTTGTGTGACCCCATGGGCTGTAGCCCCCCAGGATCCTCTGCCCATGGGATTTCCAGGCAAGAATACTGGAGTGGGTTCTCCATTTCCTTCTCCAGGGGATCTTCCTGACTCAGGGAGCAAACCCATGTCTCCTGATTTGGCAGATGGGTTCTTTACCACTGAGCCACCAGGGATGCCCATCTAATGGAAGAGACAGATCTTAATCAAATCACAAATAGGTTGTGAAAACCTGGTAAGTGCTACAAAAAATAAAGCTTTGAACTACTGTGTCAGCATACAATAGGAGCATAGGTCAAGAGTGGAGGGTTCAGGGAAGGCTTCCCTGAGGAAGTGGCATCTGAACTAAGCCTAAAGATAAGTAGATGCTGACTGGCAAACAGGAAGAAAAAGAGCATTCCAGATAAATGGTAACAGCATGTGCAAAGGCCCTGAGGTACAAAGGAGCGTGATACATTTTCTGACCTGATGGACTAGGATGGAGCAAGATGAAGCAGGAAAAGAGGCTGGGACACCAGATCAGACACACGTCAATGAGGCAGCATGGGAAATACAACACCATCATTTACTAAGTCCAATGATGTAAACTCTACTGTTTGCTTTCTTGGTTTTCCTTGTAATCAGGTCTAAGTTATCCAGTTGTCCTAAATGCTCCTAAATATCCAATATCCTAAATGCTTTGCCCTTGTAATGGCCCAGGGGAAGCATTAAACAGCACTGGAGATATGCAACAAAAAGCAGAATCTCAGCAGAATAGTCACAGAGCCAGTTCTAGAATCAGGTCTCCTGCCTGAAGTGTTCTCACGAGGAAAACCTGACAGATTGATGGTGGGGAAGATTGTGTCCTTGTGTCCATAGGAATGCTCTTTCATAAAACTAAGCTGTTTGTTGATGTGCCAAAGTACGGGGGACTCTGTATTCACTTTTACAGCTCCTTCATTCCACACATATTTTTGTTGGATGTTGCTAATGCACCAGACACCCTGCTAGGCACCACCAGGATAAAACTGAGTAAGGCAGGGAACCCCCTGGTGGTCCAGTGATCAGGGAACTCAGATTGCACAGTCTGTACTGTGTGACAAAAAATTACTAAAAAAAACTTAGTAAGACAGTGTGGTCCTTGCCCTCCAGCTACTCAAATATCTTTCTTACAAACAGATCAATCATAATTCATTAGAGATGTCTTTAACAAAGTACTCTGGGATCCCGACAGTATTGAGCACAGCTCCGACAGTATTGAGCACAGTTACCAACCCTTTATTATTGATAGGAGTGGTAGTTGGTTGCTGATGTTAAGTCCCTGTGGCAGACATTGCTTTTTTTTTTTTTTTTTTAATTTATTTTTGGCTGTGCCATGTGGTGCATGGGATCTTAGTTCCCTGGCCAGGGATTGAACCCATGCCCCCTGCATTGGGAGCTCAGAGTCTTAACCACTAGGCCTCCAGGGAAGTCCCAAGTCCCTGTGGCAGACATTCTAAACCCAGAGGGGGTGTTGCCTGGTTTAAAAGAAGATGCGTGAAGGTCACATAATACATGCTTTTGTTGAATGTGGAAAAAGGTGTTTGACAAACAGCTGGTTTGGAGCCTGCAAATCCCTTTCCTGCAGGCCTTCTTCCCCTACAGCTGTTGACTAGGGGCTGAGGGTTAAAATGAAACAATACATGCAGAGGGTTTTACCTAGTGCCTAGCAAATACTAAGCATTCAGTAAATATTAGCTGTGCTTAGTGCTCAGTTGTGTCCTATTGTATGCAACCCCATGGACTGCAGCCCGCCAGGCTCCTCTGTCCACGGGGATTCTCCAGGCGAGACTCCTGGAGTGGGTTGCCACGCCCTCCTTCAGGGGACCTTCGCAACCCAGGGATGGAACCCAGGTTTCCTGCATTGCAGGCAGATTCTTCACTGTCTGAACCACCAGGGAAGCCCAAATATTAGCTATTGTTATTTTATTGTAAAGAAGATTTTTGGTGATTAGAATTATATTAAAGCAGAGTTATTTCCTCTTTATAGGGGAGCAAGAGGAAAGCCTTCTTAAATACATCTTTCAAGTTCCCAGTGTCAGCTCCGGGACTAGACAGTGAGGAACCAGTGAGGTTACAGAAGGGGTCCAGCAAACAACATTCAGGGTTATGTAGGTATCATCTTCCCACTTCAAGGGGTGTCCTTAGTATTGGGTGATTTCACACCTATACTCTGAAAGGAAAGCTGAGGCTAGCAGAAACAAAATAACCATTTGAGAGCATACCTGTGATTTAAAAAGAAAAAAAAATACTCTAATTTTGTGACTGGTAATTTTAGAAGCAAACCAGTAATAATATTAAAAAGGAAAAAAAAAAAAAAAAAAGACTCACATCACCTCCTGTGGCATCTGCTGCATGCTCTCTGATGAATCAGCTCTGAGTTGGTCCAGAGCTGTCTCCAGGCTGTCCCAGCCCTGCCTCTCCCCGGTCAGGTTCTTAGCCCTAGGAGGGTCTCTGAAAAGTCATCCCACAGTCCTGCGTAGATTACAGCTGTGATAACACTCCTGCCAATGCAGAAGTAAGAGACAGCGATTCGATCCCTGGTTGGGAAGATCCCCCAAAACAGGGCATGGCAACCCACTCCAGTATTCTTGCCTGGAGAATCCCATGGACAGAGGAGCCTAACGGCTCTCAGTCCAGAGGGTCCTGCAGAGTCGGACACGACTGAGCACGCACACACGCAGTTACATTAGAGATGCACAGAGTGGACAGCCAAATTTTATGCCTTTGACCCATAAAGAGAGTCCCTTGGACATCAAGGAGATCCAACCAGTCCATCCTAAAGGAAATCAGTCCTGAATATTCATTGGAAGGACTGATGGTGAAACTGAAACTCCAATACTTTTGGCCACCTGATACGAAGAGCTGACTCATTTGAAAAGACCCGGATGCTGGGAAAGATTGAAGGTAGGAGGAGAAGGAGATGACAGAGGATGAGATGGTTGGATGGCATCACGGACTTAATGGACATGAGTTTGAGTAAACTCCGGGAGTTGAAGGACAGGGTGGCCTGGCGGGCTGCAATCCATGAGGTCGCAAAGAGTCGGAGACGACTGAGCGACTGAACTGAACCGACACATAAAAGTAATAGCTGCTGCTGCTGCTAAGTCGCTTCAGTCGTGTCCGACTCTGTGCGACCCCATAGACAGCAGCCCACTAGGCTCCTCTGTCCCTGGGATTCTCCAGGCAAGAACACTGGAGTGGGTTGCCATTTCCTTCTCCAATGCAGGAAAGTGAAAAGTGAAAGGGAAATCGCTCAGCTGTGCCCGGCTCTTAGCGACCCCATGGACTGCAGCCCACCAGGCTCCTCTGTCCATGGGATTTTCCAAGCAAGAGTACTGGAGTGGGGTGCCATTGCCTTCTCCGTAAAAGTAATAGAGGCCTGTTTAAAATCAAAGAAAGTGTCTAGATGTGCTCCCCTTGGTCAGGTTTCATTGAGGCCAGGTTTTCTCCAGTTAACCAGATCTTGGCCTGGTGCGGACAGGGCTCAATGAGTCGGGGAGGAGGCTGTGTGTGCAGACAGAGGAGAGACGGGTGTTTCCGCTCCTACACTTGAGGCGTGGAGGGGCTGGGGGCCCCGGGCGCAGCGGCCTGTGCCAGCGCACCCCACCGGGGCGGGGCAGGGGGCGGGGCAGGGGGCGGGGCAGGGGCGGGGCGACAGCAAAGCTCCTCCCCCGAAGGGCGGGCGTTGCCGTGCGGCGGGCGGCCTCGCGGTGCCTAGGCTTGGGCGGCCGGCCTGGGTCGCTTAGTCGCGCGGAGCCCGGCCCGGGAGCGCAGGCGGCGGCAGGATGAACAGCATCAAGAACGTGCCGGCGCGGGTGCTGAACCGCAGGCCTGGCCACAGCCTGGAGGCCGAGCGCGAGCAGTTCGACAAGACCCAGGCGAGCGGCGGGGCCGCGGGCGGGCGGGCTGGCGGACGGCGCCCTCTCCCCTTCCCCTCACACACGTCCTTCGAGCCCGGCCTGCGCCCGTCCCCGGGGCGCCCCAGGCCCCTCTCTCCCGGCCGCCTGTGTTCCCCTGGCTGCATCTCGGTCACGGCCACCCCAGCTCCCGGGCCTCCGCCGCCCCGGGCGCAGGTGAACCGGAAGCGCGCGCCGGCGCCCGGGCCGGAGGCTGCGCGGGGGGCTGGGGTGGCCGGGACTGAGATGCCGCCGGGGACTGAGACGCAACTGAGGGGCCCAGGTGGCCCGGGAACCGGCCAGGTATTCAGGGACTGAGATGCGGTCGGGGGCCGAGATGGCTAGGGGACAGCGGTGTCCAGGGACCGAGAGGCGGCCGGGGACCTCGGGTTCCCAGGGACCGAGAGGCGGCTGGACACCTCAGATGGCCAGGGCACCAAAGTGTCCAGGGACTGAGGCGGGTGGGGATCGAGGTGGCCGGGAGCCCAGGTGGCGGAAGGGGATCCAGCTGGAGGGGGCCGAGACGCCGCGGTGGGCCAGGTGGGTCAAGGTACGTCCTGGGCCCGGGTGCGTCCAGCCCGGGTTGGCCCGAGTGGATTTCTCCACCCTGAGCGCCTCCCCTCCCGGGCTCCGGCCACCTTTTTCCACGCCTTAAAAGAATGCCCCCTCTTCAGAGAAGCAGTGCATTTCCTTCAAGGAAACTCAGTGCTTCCTTTCCTCCTGAGTTGTTTTCCAGGGCCGCACAATATCTTATTATCTGCTTGGTGAAAAGTTTCACGTATGTAGCCAGACTTGTTTGCCCGAGCCATTGGCCCACATATAAACAGGTTCACACCCCCTTATTAAATGCCGGCGCCTGACAGAAACTTCCTAGGGTTCCCTTCCTGCACTTCCCACGCTCAGGCATCTCTTCCTGAGGGTGGCCTATCCCGGGAAGGTTATTTTAACAATCAAACAATGACAGGGGGTGTGTATTTGTCCCTGTGTTCCTGCTGAGACCACACTGATGAGGGCTGAGACCACACAGATGAGGGCGTTGCTGTTTCTGGTTTTCTGTTCCTTTTTATTTTACAAACACTGAGGTGGTGTTCTGCCTGGGTGGGGGTGGGGGGAGCTTGTTTATTTGCCAAAGTAAGTCAACCAGGACTGACACAACAGAAAGTTTTTCTTTAGAAATAAGCCGTGGACTTCCCTGGCGGTCCAGTGGTTAAGACTGTGCCCTGCATGCCGGGGGCAGGGGTTCCATCCCTAGCTGGAGGACTAAGATCCTCCAAGGGTAGGCCAGAAAAAGAAAGGAGCTAGAAGGACCGAACTTACCCCTGTCTGAAGCCAGGCGGTGACATTTGTGTCTGCCATTATTAGCAAGGTTCTCCCTGTAGGAGCAACAGCTTCTGAGGTGTCTTTCAAATCAAGTTAGTACATGCAGCCTACAACAACTTTCGCTTTGAAGTAAGACAAAATGCAGAGGAAACAGCTAACCTTTGTGCTTGAGATTAACAAGGAAAATGATAATAAAACCTTGGCTCTAGGAAAGCCTAGCCACAAATTATTAATTTATCCTTGTGATCATCACCATCCGGCCCCTGGTATATTTTCAGCCCAGATAGCCCATCATAAAAACAAACGTGGCATTTAATTTAAAGTCATTAATGCATAATTAACTGTGCCAGGAACTTGCAGAAGGATGGGGAGAAAAATTTAATTGGCAGAGAAAATCTGGATGTTGTCAGATGTTATTCAGTCTCTGATTTTTAGTTTCTTTCATGCTTTTGAGAAGGTATAGAGAGGCCGGATTGCTACATAGAAGAGACGAAATTAAAGGGCTGAGTTCATTGATCTTACTCTTAAATTATGATAAATCAAGGGCAAGCTTCCCGAATGTCAAAGAGAGTTCCCGATACAGCACCGCATATTTTGATGGTTGGTTTGGTAAACAAGAGGGTGTTTTGTTCTTGCTGCTTGGTTTTTTCTCAGAGGCCGAGAGGGTTACTTACAATGAATAATTCTTTCTAATAGGTGAATCTCATAGGCTTTACCCATTCCGGGGCTTTTTTTTTTTTTTCTGGAAAGATGGAGTTCAGGTTCAGTGTCTCGATTTGTCTTCAGAATGACTTATTGAGAGATGCAGGAATAAGGTTTTGTGCATGGTTAATATTTAATTAGCTCGCTCCCAGAAATATCTAGTGAGCTGCCAGCCAGGCCCCATTGGAGGAAAGGACGTGGAGAGCCGAAGCTGCTGCGTACAGGTCTCCTTCTGAACAGAAAATAGTGCATCCAGCCCTTGGACACTCCTCGCCTTGGGAATGCACTGTCCGGGTCTCCTCGTTGACCACAGCACCCTGTATATCAGAGGGGCATTTTGGCTTCCTTAGAACACGTGTCCCCATTGTCCTGCCAGCCTTGCTGTTCCTCCTGGGCTTATGGGTCAAGAAGAGGAAAAATGCGACTGACCACACCCTGTTTTGCAAAAGGGTTTCTAACCCTGCCCGGGTCAGGAAAGTGGAGGGAGGGCAGTCTTGCATCCTTCACATTGCAGGTACTGGTGGTGGTTACGTGATGTCAGTGCGTGAGTGCCTGTATATTAATCCCCAGGGCGCCGTGCAGAAAGCTGGTCTATTCTTCCCCAAGACTTTATGGTCCCTTTGGTGATAAAGCCCCTTTTTAAAATGGAAGTGACAAAACTGTAATGGCGTTTTGTTATTGTAGTATTCTGAATACAGAATATTGTGGAATACAGCATACCCATGTTCTGAACATGAAAATCACCTGTCTTGTTTCGAGGGTGGTGCGATATCACCGAAAGTCAGTGCACCTGTGTCCCTGGGCAAGGTGCTTAACTCCTGTTTCCTGTAAAAATAGAGATAATTCCATCTACTTCCTTGGGCTGTTTTAAGGTCTAGAAACGATGGGGTGGGCTAAAGAGGCCCCCCGCCCCACACCAAAGATGTCCATGTCCTAATTCCTGGAACCCGTGAATATCTTAGCAGTCCTGGGTAAGAAAAATGCTAATCAGGGGACCTTAAAAATAGGGGGCGTGGCCTGGGTTAGCCAGGTGGTCCCAGGGTAATTACAGTACCTTTAAATGTGGAAGAGGTCACGCGGAGGTCAGGGTGATGTGCTGTGAGGGGGACGCCATGGGACATTGCTGGCTTTAAAGCTGAAGGAATGTGAGTGTCCTCTAGAGGCTGAAGAAGGCCAAGAAATGGATTTTTTCACAGAACTTCTAGAAAAAACGCAGCCCTGCAGGCGCCTTGATTTCAGCCCCTAAGGTCCATTTTGGACTTCTGGCCTCCAGAACTCTAAGATGATACATTTGTGTTGTTTTAAACCACTGAGCCCACTGTGGTCATTTGTTAACAGGAGGAATATTCAGCGAATACCATCAGAACGCGAAACATGTAGTATGGAGCTCTGCAAGTGGTCAGCGATAGCCTTCTTTCTCCCTGCCCCCACCTCCCCGAAAAGCTTTAAATTTGAGAACTATTTCAGACCTTCCACTAGCGAGGAGACCCATCTTTGAGGCCTAGCACGGTGACGGCTCAGCAGATGGAGTCCTAGAAATGCTAAACCCCAAGCTTGTTCTCTTCCTTGTCTATGAGCACATTGGCTGTCTGGGCCTCTGTTTCCCGTGCAGGAAATGGAATCAGAGCCCCAAAGCTTCTTTAAGATCAGGACGAGAGAGGGGCCCCACTGCTCAGTGAGCCGTGCCGGCGGGGGAAGAAGAGCATCACGCCTGGGTGGGAGGGTCAGGAGTTAGGGGCTTTCTGGGAGGGGTGGGAGCTGTGGAGGGGGAGCAGCAGGCGGTAAACTGTTCATAAGTTCAATTTTTCAGGTCAGTGACATACTGCCTCTGTGGAAATGAAATCTTACAAAGATGAACATTTATTGACACTTAGGCTTCTCACCCTGGCTAGTCCAATAGAGACAGAACAGGAGCCACCTGTATCACTTTTAGATTACTTAGCCACCCTAAAGACATAAGCAGCTGAGATTCATTTTCATCGTATATTTTATTTAGCCCAGTGGATCCAAACTACGGGGCTTCCCCAGTGGCTCAGCGGTAAAGAATCTGCCTGTAGTGCAGGGGACAAGGGATTGATCCCTGGGTCGGGAAGATCCCCTGGAGAAGGGAATGAGAGCCCACTCCAGAACTCGTGCCTGGATAATCCCATGGACAGAGAAGACTGGCGGGCTGCAGTCCATGGGGCCACAAAGAGTTGGACACGCCTGAGCACGCACATCCAAAATATAACAATCCCAGCACGTAATCACTGTGGAAATTATGAATGAGGTATTTTACATTCTTTTCCTCCTCCTGAGTCTTCAGACTCGTTTTGTGTTTGATTCAGCACATCTCAATTTGGGCTCACATTTCAGGTGCTCAGTAACTTGGCCGGCAGCTACTGGATTGGTTGACTGGGTGTAAGAATCACCTGGGGGCGTTTTTATACTTGTCAGTGTCTAAATCCTGGTGACTGGGAGTGATTTGACTTGGATTGGAGTCCTGCGCACATGGTCTATTAAAGTTCCCTAGCCAGGAATTCTGTAGAACCTCAGTATCAAAGGCAAGCCCCAGCACACGGACAGGTGTTTGGGCACTTCACTTGAATTTCTGGTTTGAAGGCCGTTCCCAAATTGGCAGTAGGCTTTTGGACTTCCGATTTCCTCTGTCCTGACTTGCCCACCCTTGAGTGTCATCACCCGTCTCCGCCGGGCAGGCAGACTTACACACTCTCCCTTTTAAAAAACATTTTCGAGTTGATTTGCAATGTCTGATTTCTGTTTTACAGCAAAGTGACTCAGTTATACATATATATATATATAGTCTTTTCGTATTCTTCTCCACTATGGTTTATTGCGGGAATACAGTTCCCTGCGCTATACGGAAGGGCCTTGTTGCTTATCCATGCGTGTAATAGTTTGCATCTGCTAACCCCAGACTCCGAGTCCTTCCATCCCCTGGTCACCCACCCCCTTGGCAATCACATGTCTGTTCTCTATGTTGTAAGTCTGTTTTTGTTGTGTCGATGCATTCACTTGTGTCATATTTTAGATTCCATGTAGAAGTGACATCACAGGGCCTCACTCTTTGACTCATTTCACGTAGTATGATCATTTCTTCACTTGTGTCATATTTTAGATGCCATGTAGAAGTGACATCACAGGGCCTCACTCTTTGGCTCATTTCACATAGTATATGATCATCTCTAGGTCCCTCCGTGTTGCTGCAAATGGCGTGACTTACTCTTTTAGTGGCTGCGTTGTATTCCATTGTGTATATGTACCGCATCTTTATCCATCCACCTGTTGATGGATAGGTTGTTGCCATGCCTTGGCTGTTGTAAATAATTATACATGCTCCCTTTCCGTCTTCCGTATTCCTTATAGATACCGTGGTGTTACAACACTGTAAGTCACCAACCCCTTTCTGGGCCTCATTTAAATGTTTATTTTTAAAAAGTTCCCCTACCTCCGAGTCTAGAAGGAAACCTCAACCATATGGTGGAAGTCAGAAAGCCCCCAGTTCCACCCACGTCTGTCGGCTCCCGGAAGGCTGGGGCAAAGGAAGGGGCCTGGCACCCAGTGTAGGCTGATTGAAAGGCTAAAGAGAGGTGAGCCCGAGGTTTTCTGAAAAGGAAGGGAGAAGCAACCCGGCTCACAACCCCCTGGGATGCTGCCCGCAAAGCCACACCTGAGCTGCCCTAGCAGCAGTGGTCTTCCTCCCCGGCCCCCAGGGGTGGGCAGCTGGGGTGGGTGGGGGGTGGTGAGCCGCGCCCTTCCTTCCACTGGCGCTGCTGTTTCACGCCCCGAGACACCCTCCACCTGGTCCTGCCCCATCAGACCGCTTGGTGATGCTCAGGACAGCTGCTGACTTCCGGGTTCCTGCGTTTTTTTCCCCCCAGAATCCCCCTGGGCTCCCCATGTGTCTAGTGACCTCTTGGTCCAGGCTGGGTTGAGGCTGTGGCTGCTCATCCTTCCCCACCCTCTTCCCACCTTTGCTGTGCGTTTGTCCCATGCGTTCATGAGGGACCACTGACTGTGTCTGTTGGCTTGGTTCCGGTGCCCTGGGATGTGTCTCTTCCGAGGGTGTTCACTTTGGTGAAGGAGATGGGAGATGGGGAGGGGGGCTGTGACAGAGCTATCTGAGAGTGGGGCTCTGTGCCTCACACCCCATCTGCAAAATGGAGCTAATCCTAGCGCCCAAGTCATGGAGTAGGTGTGAGGCTTTGTGGGACGTCCCAGCGCCTGGTGCAGAGCCGGTGCTCGACCGAGCAGCTGTTGGCCGTTAGGCTGTGCATGGGAACACAGGCTGGACCAAAGAAATAGAAGTAGCGCCCTCCTGGCTTCTGTCCCTGTGTCCCCAGGTGAGCCTCTGTAAGTGGGGAGCTGGGGCGGTCAGGGAGGGCTGCCACGGAAGGTAGGGAGCCACCCATTCCTGGCAGGGTGATCCTGCGGTGCCACCTTCTCAGGTATGGCAGGCCCTGTTCCTGGGTGACGCTGTGCCCTGGAAGATGCCCCAGGGGGACCCCCCAGAGAGGTCCGGGGAGGCCAGCTGGGACTTCTTGGCAGAAAGGCCTGCCCTCCTGACCTTGCCCCCAGGTCAGCGTCCCGTTTGTGAATGAAACCCGCCTGGGCACTGAGTCCAGCTGCGCGAGGTGGAAACTCTTTGGAATCGAGTCTAGGCCTGCTTGGCTGGGGTGGTGGGAGGGGAGGGGCAGGGAAACCCAGCCAGCTAACCTGAGCTGGGTCCCAGAGAGCGTTTGCCAGGAGCGCCTCTGCCAGCCAGGCCGACAGCAGTACCCTTCCCCCGCTCCACCTGGCTCCAGGGTGGACTCAGATATCACCTTGTTTGCAAAGCCTTCCTGTGCTGCCCTAGTTCTCGCGATGCTATCCCCACTTGCTTCCCCGTCTCCCGAAACCCTGCAGCCAAACCAGCAGGAGTGGGCGGACCTGAGGCTGGGCATGTGTTTGGATCCAGAGTCACTCGAGGAGGAGAGATCGCATAGCCTCCCTCCCAGCCCCTAAGCACCATCCCCTGAACCCCAGGGTCCTCAGGCAGGACACCCTTGACTCCTCCTGTGTCCTGGCACCCAGGAGTGCCTGGCTCAGGACCCAATTGGCAAGTGTGCGCCGAATGAATGGGTGCCCTGGGACCCGTGGGTCTCCCTTCTTTGATGCTGCTGCTGCTCGGTGAAGCCTAAAAGGCCCTGGCACCCACTGCGGGGAGAGACTGAGCCCTTGGAGAAAAGTTTAGTAGAGGCGGGGTTGTTTTTCCTCCTGCTGAAACAAACACAATCTCAAGTTGCAATAGGTTCTCCCGCCAGAGAGTGACTCAGCCCCCTAGCTTGTGGGCCAGACAGGTCTGGGGAGTGATGTCAGCAGGGCCCAGGAAGGAACCTGCCCCGGGTCTGGCTCCCTGTCCGTCCTGGAGGCGGGACTCAGACCACATCCTCCTGTACCACTTCCTCCTCATGTGTCACCTGCAGAGCCCAGGGGTGGTGGTGGGGGGGGGAAGTGGCAGTGCCCACCCCCGCTGAGCCTCATCCGGGGGAATGGGAGGAGCCCGCCTGGGGCTCATGCCCTCCCCTCCCCTATCCAGTTTCATAAGGTCAAATGATTGAGGGGCTCAGACCAAGCGGAGACTGGGGGGTGGGAATGGAGGGAAAAGACGGTTGAATGGGCAGGATGGTGTTGCTCTACAGACTTCCCATCTGCTGAAATGACCAAGCTGCCGACCTCTGACCCCGAGTTCCCACCGCTTTGCCTGTGACAACATCCAGCCGCCTCTCTGGCTACAGAAACCCTGTGTTTGCTTCATCAGTGGCCATCGAGGTGGCAAAAGCATTTGAATGCGGTCTCTCTTTGCTCTTTGGAAACACTAAAGCAGGATAACCCACCTCTCTGCCAGCCCCCGTGCCCCGGCTCTTTGAAGGACTTTTTTTTTTTTTTTTGGTCCCTGCCAAGTGCCACCATGAAGTGTCAAGATAACAGGACGAGGAAGATTAAGTCTGATTCATTTCAGGGTTGGTTTTAAAAATAGAAATGGTTTTATAGTTGCCTTTGGTATTTAGTGGTTAAATCATTAGCTGGAGAAAGAGACACACACTACCCTGAATTTAACCAGCATTTGATTTTGAAAGAGCTTTTGTTCATTCAAGTTTTCACCCTTTCACTCATCCAATAAAGATTTACTGACCACGGGTTTGAGGACTAGAGGTACAGCAGGGAGCAAGACCAGCCAGGTTCCTCATGCCAAGTTCAAGTTCAGGGCTGGGAGGTAGAATAAATGGTAAACACATGGTTTCAGAGAATAAATACCCTGGGTGAAAGTGACTGAGAGAGTGCTCTCTGTGTGGAGGAGGGGGCTGCTCTAGAGGGGGCTTGGAGGAAAATTCCTGGGAGGGGCATCTTAGAGCAGAGCAGGGTGACCCCAGAAGCACCGCTGGGCCTGGGGGTGGAATCAGACTTGCCCTGTTTGAGGACCAGAAGGAAGGCAGTGTGGCTAGAACAGAGCAAGATGTCCCACCCCTCCCACGAAGATGTCCTTCATCTTCGTATGTGTTTGTGTCCTCCAAGACCCAAGGGTTTTTTATTCCTGCTTCCCAGATGGGAAAGAGGAGGTTTCTAAAGTGGAGGTTCCCCAGTGAGTCGGGGTGTGCAGGCCTGGGGTCTCCGGGCCAGGGTGCCGTGGGTGGAGCCGGGCGAGCTGACCTATATTTGTCCCCATGCACGTGGGCTAATGGGGAAAGGGTCTCCCCGAGTCTGCATTCCTCTGCTGTGCAGAGCCCCCCATAGCCTGGCTCGGAGGTCAGACCTCACAGAGAACAGTCAGGGCTGCAGCCTCTGCAGTCACTGGGCTCTGACCCCTCGCTGGGGTTTCCAGAACAGTGGCTCTGTGAGCAGTTGCATACTCGGTGACCGTGCTCCCCTGAGGTGCTCCCTGGGCCCCCTCTGCCTGGTGTGCAGTCCCGTGGCGATGGGGCAGGTGGAAGGTCTTGAGTTCTGTCTCGAGTCCACAGCAGGTGCCCAGGTGGCAAGCCTCGGGGAATATCACCTGTGGGGTCTACTCCCCACCCCCCGCCCTGCCTCACCGGGTGCCCTCCTGACTGCACAGAGATGCTCCCTCTGTGTTCCTGGGGGTCACCCATCTGGGGCCAAGTGCCCCTGGAGGCTCTGTCCACCCTGGTCCTGGGATTGTCGCCCCGGGCTTGACTCCCAGGCCTCTGCTGGCACCAGACGGGGTTTTATTTGACAAACAAGAACGAGACTGTTCCTGGAAGCAGGGCAGGTGTGTTCTGGGGTCCCACAGACCCAGTGGAGCCCACATAAGAGGCCTTCCTAGAGGTCCCCAGCTCGGTGGCCAGACAGGAGCCGCCCCAGGAAGAGCCGGAGGGAGCCAAAATGAAGTCAGGCAACCTTCCTTGCCCGCAGGAATGGGGAGCCTTGGGAGACCGCCCCCAGCTCCTTGCCACCACCCAGTTGCTGTTATTCCCTGTGGTTTGCACAAATCCCGGATCCGGAATCCGCATCATGACTTGGGGTCAGGCCAGGTCCTCCCTGGGCAACAGCAGGTCTGGGGAGCCAGGTCCCCGCAGTGGGACAGAGGGGCCAGAAGGACGTGCGGGCCCCCAGCCCCCCAGCCCCTCCTGCTGTGAGACCCAGGACTGGCGGTGTCTAAGGGGACTGTCTGCAGAGCCAGCAGCCTGAGTCCCAGTGCTACCCGGCCACCCTGGGGACTGCTCGCCCTGGGTTAGCGGGGAGGGTCACGGGAGGCTTGTCTGGGGGGACAGCGCCTGGAGTAGTGCCCAGTGGGGTGTGGGTGCTGGGGCTGTGTTTCCTCATTATGACCTTGAGCAAGTGACTTAACCTTCTCGGGCTCTGATTTCTTCATCCACCTGCTTCCAGGGTTACTCAGGAGACTAAATGAGATAATGCTGGTAAGGCGCTCGGCACGGTGCCTGGCACATGGCTGAACTTGATAAAAATAATTTTATTAGTCATTTATTGAGGCCAGCTCGCTGGCCCTTCAGCATGAAGTATGCCTCCTGCCAGCTTCCCTGGGGCCAGTGATTCCGAGTGCGTCTCCAGAGCCTGCTGGAGGCCTCCCAGCCCTCAGCCTGGTCCCCCCCTGTCTGGAGGGGCAGGCCCCTTGCCACGAGGAGGTCTGTGGGCCTAGGCTTGGAGTTCTCCAGCAGAGAAGGAGCAGCCGTGGTCTGAATGCTCGGGACGTGGTGTAGTCACCCAGCCTCAGGGTCCAAGAAGTGCACCTCTGCCTGCCCTCCCCTGTCTCTGCAGAACCCCCTCAGCTTCTTCCCCCAGAGTCCCCTACCCATCACCCGGCATATCTGGGGGTCTCACAGACCCACCGTTCCTGCTCTTGTCTTGCTCTCCCACCCTGGTTCAGAAGTGGGCACAGCTGCTCCCTGCCCTCCCCTGCCGCGCACCGCCCCCCGCCCCGCCGTCCCCAGCCACTCAAAGATTGAGTGGGAAGTCAGATAAACAGACCCCCAGGACGGTGGCCACCTGCCCCTTGCCACTCCCGCCCCCTCCCTGGACCCTCTCTTCAGTTTGGGCTCTTCTATCTCCACACCCAGTGAAAAAGTGAAAGTATTAGTCACTCCGTCATGTCCAACTCTTTGCGACCCCATGGACTGTATGTAGCCCATCAGGCTCCTCTGTCCATGGGATTCTCCAGGATATTGGAATGGGTTGTTGTTTCCCTTCTCCAGGGGATCTTCCTGACTTTCGGATTGAACCCATGTCTCCTGCATTGGCAGGCGGGTTCTTTATCACTTGTGCCACCTGGGAAGCCGGTCTCCACACCCAGGCTCCTAATCAACCCATTCTGCTTGAAGTTTCTGCTGTCTCCCGGAGGGAAAGGCTCTCTCCATGGCAGTTGATCCTGCCCGTCCTGAGAGATTATACTCTTGGCAGAACTGCCCCGCTTGTTGGACCAGGGCGGAAGGCAGCCTCTTTCAGTCCCTGGTGCCCCTCTGACTGCCCCCCACCCCTCGGTCTCCCCACAGGCACTGGGGGGCTGGTGGAGGACGTCGTGCTGTGTGGGCAGGACCGGGTGTCGTAGTCAGAGCTGCCCTGGACTGGAAGCCCGGGAGCAGAGCCATGGCGGAGTCGGCCGGCACAGATTCCTGGGCTGAGAGGAATCCCGGTGTTCCCCACCCCCCGATTCTGCGGCACATGCAGGACAGTCTAGGGAGGCGATGGGCACCCCGGGACCTGCTGTCCTGTCCTGGGACGGGGCTTGGCTGCCGCGCCTGGCAGGAACAGCAGGCCTGTGAGCGTCCACAGACCCCCTCTGTGTGAGCGCTGTGCCTCCTTGGGAGGCTTCCCGGCCCACACATCTGCCGCTGCACACAACGGGGCCTGTTCCCTCCGGGAGGGACCCTGTTCCCGCAGCCTGTGGCTCGGGGAGCGGGTGGCACCAGGAGGCGGGGCTTGCGGGGGGACGGGAGGGGCCTGGTGCCCAGACTGTGCCGCGGGCCTGAGTCACCCACATCTTGCTGGGTCCCCAGAGCCTCCCTCGCTGCCTCTGGAAACTTTCCATGTGCACCCCACGGCACTGACATGGACTTGGGGGAAGGGGGTGGGGGGTGAGTAAGGACACTGTCAGGGGTGCTGAACGCGTGGAGAAGCGTAAATCAGGAGAGACTGAAACAGTGGGAGGAAGCGGGAAGGCCGGGTGCACTTCCTGGGGGTCCAGGCCCAGCCATGAGAGGGCGCTTACATCTGGACTGACGCTGCGGGAGGGCGGGGAGGTGGGCCCAGCTCCCGGCTCCCCTGCTGGGCCCCAGCCGGCCCACTGGGGCAGGGTGGGTCTCTGCTGCAGGCTGGGGGAAGAGGGGTGGGGAGCTGGCCTCCAGGAGGAAGGGGGTCTGGGGTCGGCCCCAGGACAGCGGGAGGGCAGGGCGCCTGCTGAGCCTGACTGCAGGTGACATTTTGGTGTCCCCCAGCCTTCGGGGCAGCCTGCTTTGCACGTGTGGCCCTCCTCTGCGCTGGCCCATGGTCTTGCAGGCCAGGTGGCAGTCGTCAGAGCCAGCTCAAGTGTCAGGGCAGCTGGGGGATGGGGTTACACACCCCAGAGACGGGCCCACTCCCACCTTATGGGCTGGTGTGCCCGCCCCGCCAGCTCTCTACCTGTGCTGGGAGGAGGGGCCTGGGAGCTGGGCCGCAGGGTTGTTGAGGACACAGCCAGACCTGCCTGTGCCCTTATTAGCTGTACAGATACCCAAGCTCCCGGAGCCTCAGTTTCCTCATCAGGAAAGTGGGCTCATGCCCACTGGGAGCGTGTTGCCCGGACCTGGCGCAGGGGAGTGCCCGGGCGTTGCTGGTTGTTGATCTCCGTCCTCAGCCTCTGTGGGCCGAGTTCTCTGCCTGGTGGGGCGTGATGTTGGCGAGCGGGCAGCAGTACACCCGGGCCAGCTCCTCTCACAGTTGATGCCTGTGGAACGCGGGCAAGCGCCGGGGCCTCGGGGAGGCCGAGCTGGCAGAGGACCAGTAAACACAGAACAGATGGCCAGGGAGCCTTCCGTGTCTGGCTCGCCGAGGCTTCTCACGTAAGGGGAGCCAGAACCAGCCTGTGTCCTCTCAGGACCCTGGTCCACAGTGAGGCCAGAGCTGCACCTCCAGCCTGGCCCTTGATGCTGGAGGAGCCCCCGGGGCCCAGCGTGCTGTGTGCCGCTGCCCAGCTCTCCCCGAGCCCCCAAGAACAGCCACAATGGGTGCTGTGTGTGAAAGGAGGTCAGCCGGCCTGGCTGGGGTGGGCGCGAGGGGCCCGGCCGGCCCAGCCCCAGCCGCTCCCAGGTCCGGGAGCCGGAGCAGAAAGCACGGCCGTGGCTCTTGGGGTTGTTCTCCTAGCAGAGCAGGCCTTCTGTCGGTCACAACAGGACCACAGATGAGTGAGATCGCCTCGTGCCTGGCAGGGCCAGGTCCTGTTGTCCCCGCTCCAGAGACGGAGAGCAGAGTGGCCTCTGGGTTAGAAAGAAAGGAAGCGCCCACTGCCCCTCGGGGCTCTCTCTCCATCCTGTCTTGCTCCCATCACAGCTGGGCCCGCTCCAGACAAGTCAGGGCAGGACCGGGCTGCCGGGGGAGTAGGGACCCCCTTGCCCAGCTTTGAGAGCTCCCTGGACGGCCTGAGGCCACGTGGGGTCTGGGGCCGCACTTGTGGGGGACTTGGGAGAATCGCTGAGCTGGAGAGGTGTCTACACTGGGCAGGGACCCCATCCAACCCTCCCACCAACCAGCAGCTCTCTTCTCCACAAGCTCGGGGCTAGGTGGGTGGACAGAGGCTTACAAGACCTGTCACCAGGTGGAGAATTAAAACATATCCATGAGCAAGCCCAGGGCCAGTGGTGGTTCCTGGGTGAGTGGGGTGGGGGTGACAGTCAGTGCCCTGAGCCTTTGGTGAGGGAACAGTCATATCCAGGAAGCCTTCTCGGAAGAGGAGGCATTGTGCTCAGGGGGTCAAGACTCCAGCAGGTGGAGGAGGGAGGGGACCTGAGGCTGCCACCTTGCTCGGAGCCTGAGTGGGGGCAGCACGTGTGTAGGTGGGTCCCCCCTTCCTGCCACCCTTGGTGGGTTGCAGTCACTGTTTGGGTCAGTGGGGCTGGGAGCTGAGTCAGGACTCACCCACCCAGGATGCACACAGACAGGCTGTGGGACCTGGTGTCTCCTGGTTTTCCACATAGTGGCTGTGGGGGCCTCATCTCTCTAGGCCAGGCCCCGGGGTAAAGTGGGGGTGACATGCATCTCCCGGTGGAGTCCTGGAAGGCTCAGGCCACAGCAGTCTCTCCAAGAGGCGGGACCCTTGGAAGCTGTCAGGAGGGGACTGGCCTTGCCCACAGGGTCCCGGGGGCCACACCTTCTGGGGAGAAGGAACCGCCTGCAGTTTTCAGATCAGAGTTGTTCTCCTGCAGCACAAGCTGGCCCTTGGCCTTATTTCCCAGACCCCAGATGCTCTCCGTGGCGGCGGCATCGAGAGTTAGTTGTAGTTTGAGTTGCACGTATCAAGTGAAAGAAGAGTCCCGAGTGGTCTGGTTTGCTTAGGTTAGAGAATTTCTTTTTTTAAAATCATATTTATTTAATTTTTGGCTGCGTTGGGTCTTAGTTGTGGCGGGCAGGATCTCACCTTGTGGCTCTCAGGCTCAGGAGTTGCAGTGGGCAGGCTTAGTTGCCCCGTGGCACGGGGACTCTTGGTTCCCAGCCAGGGGTCAAACCCGCGTCCCCGGCATTGGAAGGTGGATTCTTCACTGGACCACCAGGGAAGTCCCTCAGAATTTCTGTTCTCCCCTCATCTCTCCCCTCGCCTCTAACCAGCGGGAAGGATCCATCCTGTCTGTGTGTCCCCTCCATTGGCTGCTCTCTCCGGGGAAGGCTGCCGGGTGGGTCTCTGACCTCCGTCTCCTCTGTCCCCTCCCAGGCCATCAGCATCAGCAAAGCCATCAACACCCAGGAGGCCCCCGTGAAGGAGAAGCACGCCCGGCGTATCCTCCCTGCGGCCGTTCCTCTGGGCCCTGGGGGAGCTGGGGAGTGTGAGGCGCGCATGGGGGAGATGGATGTGGGGAGCAGCGGGCACTGCGGTCGGCCCGGTGAGGCGTGGCTCCCACGGCCTGGTGCCAGCCTCGCTCGGCCCCTTCCAGACTCTGAGTCCCGCCTGGGGAAGGCCACCTATTGTCTTGGGCCGTTGGGCCTGGAATGGGACGTGGGGCATGACCGTGCCTTGCTTAGCTGAGAACCACAGTGCTCATAGGGGCCAGCGGGGGGCGGGGAGGGGGCGGGTGGCCCGCCACCCCCGTCTGCGGTCAGTCTCCTGCTTGGCTGCACCCGCCGAGCCCTCACCCACACTGGGGCCCTGCCGTGTGCACTTGGCCTTGACCTGGCAGGCATCATCCTGGGCACTCACCACGAGAAGGGGGCCTTCACCTTCTGGTCCTATGCCATCGGGCTCCCGCTGCCCAGCAGCGCCATCCTCAGCTGGAAGTTCTGCCACGTGCTCCACAAGGTCCTCCGGGACGGGCACCCCAATGTGAGTAGCTGCCGCCCGCTGGTCCAGGGGCCCTGGCCCTCCGTCTGCCGCCCCCCCACCCCCGCGAGCACCCCCGAGCCACGTCCTCTGAAATGAGTGAGGGACCGTCCCCAAGTCTGGGTCCCTCAGCTCTGGGCTGGCCTCTCGTCCTGCCTGCTGCCCTCCCTCTGCCCCGCCTCGAGGGAGCACGTGTCACCCCCTGCCCCCGGCCCCATGCCCTGGAAGGCACCGGCTCCTTCATCCTTCCCCCTTTGTCCCCGCCTCGAGGCAGGTGCTACACGACTGCCAGCGGTACCGGAGCAACATTCGGGAGATCGGAGACCTGTGGGTAGGTGCGGGGAGCGGGCGCAGGGGCGTGGGGGCACACGGGGCCTGGGGAACGCAGCCCCAGTGGTGGTGTCCTCCCAGTAGAGTCAGAGCCACGTTCTCGGGGGCCGCGGTTGGGGAGAAGAGCATCAGTACCTGAACCTGAGCCTTATTCTTAAGACCTGGCACAGGAAGCCCCAGACGCACCGCTGGTGGGCCCGCCAGCTCCAGAATTCACCCTTCAGTCCCTGGAGGTCGAGGGCCCCACGCTGAGTCTAGGTGAGGGGTGCAGACTCTGGGCCCCCCAGGACCGTTGGCAGCTGTCGAATCTTGGGAATCTGCGTTTTCAGCAGGCTCCCCAAAGATTCTCATCCACAAGGAGGTCTCAGAGCCCCCAGGAGCGTGTGTTCTAGGTCTGCTCCACAATCAGGAATCAGGGGCATCCCCCAGCAGAGAGAGGGCCCCGGCCTTATTTGTCCTCCAGGAGCATGGCTGGGGCCGCATCAGCCATGCAGGGGGCCGGGCGGGCCTCTGGGACTGACCAACCTGCAGTGGGGAGGCCCCTAGAAGGAAAACGGCGTCCCTGCTGCCATCTGCAGACGTGGGCCCAGCTGCTGTGGCCACGGGGGACGTGGTGTTGGGAGGAGGTGGCGGGGAGGGTGTGTGTACACACCCATAGGAATGTAGCTCCTTGGCTGCCACCAGCATTTTAATATAGTGTCCCGGCTCAGAACTGGCCTCTTGCCTGGACAAAGAGCTCTTTTGTCACAAGAGTCTCTCTGGCAAGACCGATAAGGAGAGAGCAATAGGCAGGGAGGGAGCTGGCAGAGAAACTCTTCAGGGAAAGAAGGTCAGCCACCTCTGGTGAGAGCTGAGGGCGGGTGGGTGGGCAGGACCGTTTTCTCCACAGGGCCACAAGGGGTTCCTGGGCACGTCCTCACCCCAGGCTTTCTCCACAGGGCCACTTGCACGACCGATACGGGCAGCTGGTGAATATTTACACCAAACTCTTGCTGACCAAGATCGCCTTTCACCTCAAGGTAGCTTCCTCAGGGGAGTCTGGGGCTCTTCCCCCCGCTCCACCGCCACGACATCAAGGAGGGTTGGGGGTGTCGGACACTCCAGACAGATGGCAGGGAAGTCAGAAGGCCTAGGGGTGGCTCCCAACGTGGGGCTCTGGCTGGACCTTGCATCCTCTCCACCTCAGTGTCCGCAGGCAGTGCCCAGGGCGGGTGGTGGCTCCACAGGCTAGGGGGTGGGGGCTGCTTGTCCAGCCCCCTCCCTCCCTCAGAGACTGGAGGCAGCACTGGGCCAGAGCCGAGGGGGGCTGAGGTTCCAGGGGGTGTCCTCTCCATAGCACCCGCAGTTTCCTGCGGGCCTGGAGGTGACAGACGAGGTGCTGGAGAAGGCAGCTGGGACCGACGTCAACAACATGTGAGTCCCCCGGCTCCCCCAGGGTGGGGGTCGTGCCCTGTCCCAGGACCAAAGGTCACGGGTACCCAGGAGATGAGGCTGAAGCTAAAGGGATGGGCTTACGTGGAACTGGGTGTTTCGGCTGAAGGACCGCCTTCTGGGTATCATGCGAGGGTGTAGCCACGAGCATCCTTCCTGCCTGGGGGGTTGGGGGCGCGCCCTGCACCCCTCCCACCCAGCTCTTCCTCCTTCCCCTGTAGCTTCCAGCTCACTGTGGAGATGTTCGATTACATGGACTGCGAGCTAAAGCTCTCTGAATCAGGTGAGCCGCCGGGGGGACCCTGGGTGTGTAGTCCTTGGTCATGGGGCCTCCAGGTGCCCCAAAGCGCAGGGAGGAGAGGCCTTTTCACCCCTGCAGGATGCCAGGCCACCGGTGGGCATGTCCAGGGCGAGGTCTGGCAGAAGGAGCCCCGCTGTGTTGGCCCCGAGGTAGGAGAGGGGAGGGCAGGCCGTGGAGGACCCCAGGAGCCATGTCTTCAGGTTTCCGACCACCTCCTCCTACCCAGGGCAGTTAGTTTGGGACAGTCCCACCCATTCTCTGCCGTGAAAGGCCTCTGAGTCACTTCAGATCTCCCTGCCCAGGAACCCAACAGCCTTAGGACAGGAAATCTCAGCTCCCCCACCTCCCCACGCTGCCACCAGGGCTGCAGAGGTGACGGTTTTGAGTGGCAGCTTCGAGACAACTTGTGGGTGACTCGGTGCGCTCCATAGGAGAGTGAGAGGCAGATACCTTTTTAAGGGGAAGCCAGGAGTTAGAAAGAGTGGGTCCCGGCAGCCTCCTGGCGCCGGTGTCTGGACCCTGAGGCCGGGTGATCTGGGGTTGGGGGCAGCTGTCCGGAGGCGTGCCTCTCCCCGAGGGCACCCCCACCCCACGTGCCAGCATCTCCTGGAGAAACAGCCTGAGGGGGAGTGGGCGTTCCCCACCCTGAGCTTTCTAACAGCCCCAAACGGAAACGTCCTGAACGCCCCCCAGATGAGAAGTGACTGCGTTAACACAACCCCAAGTCGTGTTTTATGTGTATTTAGATTTTTTTACAAGGAAAACACACTTTGTGTGACACGTAACTAAGAATCAAGGCTTGAGCAGGTGCTGTGCCTCCCCCACGGCCCTTCCCTCCCGGGCGTCCTCGTGTCACTTTGGAGGCTTGCAGTCGGCCCCACCCCAGGCAAGGCGGGAGGAGGCCCGGGGTGAGGCCCCCCGTCTGGAACAGTGTCCCCCGTGGGCCGCCCTGGGTGTCACCTACTCACGTCTCTCTCTGCCCCAGAGAGGGGCCCGGCCTGGGGCAGCAGTACATCTGTCTCTTTCCCTCCTGCTTGGTCCATCAGATGAAAGGGTGATTCTCAGGGGCAGGGAAGATTGACCCCGGGAGCAAGTGAGGTTTTGGGGTCCCTTGGGGTTTGCAGAACCACATCCTGAATCTGCTGCTATGAGACTGGCCAAGCCTGGGCTGTTCCACGTCTGCGCAACCTTAGGTCTCTCAGATTCAGAGTGAGGGGGGAGCCTGTGGGTACAGGACTGTCGAAGTCTCCCGGATCCTCGGGCCCACTGCCTGGAGGCTCTCGGGAGACGAGAGTCGCTGGCCGAGCTGAGCTGGGGTTCGTGTGCCCCCGCCTTGCTGTCATCCTCATTGGTGGGAGGGCTGGGCCTCAGTCTGCGGCAGCTTCAGAGCCTGGGGTCCAACCTTGCCTCGAGCGCGCCAGTTCCCAAGAGGCTGGGGTCGAGTCCCACTGCCCAGCAGGACTGGCAAGACCAGTAACCCAGGCCATTGCCCTGTCTTCGGGTGACAGCCAGCTGTCCTCACCGTGGTCATCCCTACTCCTGTGACCGGAGTAGGCTCCACACTGGTGTCTCCGGGTCCCCCGTTCAGGCTCCTCCCGCCCCTCTTTTCTGCAGTTTTCCGGCAGCTCAACACGGCCATCGCTGTGTCCCAGATGTCCTCAGGCCAGTGCCGCCTGGCCCCCCTCATCCAGGTCATCCAGGACTGCAGCCACCTCTACCACTACACGGTCAAGCTTATGTTCAAGCTGCACTCCTGTGAGTCCCCATGCCCTGAACCCTGCCTGCCTCGGCCCTGAGGGTCAGCTAAAGCCCCGGAGGGCTGTGTGGACAGCCTGTGTTAGGGATGGGAATTGAGCAATCTTTAAGATATTCATTTATTATAAATATATTTTTATATATTATTTATTTATTGCTTATATATTATTTATATAATGAGAAATAAGCCAATTACCCATTAATAGAAATAACATTTGTTATGGAAAAAAAATAACTATTTTCCAAAAACGAAGATTTAGCAGGGAGAGCTGCAGAGATTTACATGTTTGCAGTTTTCTTGACCGCCTGGCCTCGGAGGCCGCAGTGGGGCCTCTCCTGTGTCGCTGGGGAGGACCAGGGGGTCCCGTGGTGGCTCATTAGTGTTCAGAAGGGGTCTGTGCGCTGTTCACCGTCAGCCGTGGGCAGACTCCAGTCCTGACGCACCAGCAGAGCCTGGCGGGCAGTGGGCTGTGCTTGAGGTTCCGCCCATCCTTCGCTCACTCAGTTGAAAGCCTGACCCCCTCACAGGGGTTCCTGGGGCCTCCTGATGGTGGGTGGGACCCAACCAGGTGGCAGGAGGTCTTGTCTCTAGTCTCCGATGGTTTCTAGAAGGGGGAGGGGCAAGGAGGGGCCAGGGAGGGAGCCCTTTGAAGTCTCAGAGCGGTGAGCAGAGAGGAAGCCCCCTCCAACCTTGCTGCCCCCAGGTCTCCCAGCGGACACCCTGCAAGGTCACAGGGACCGGTTCCACGAACAGTTTCACAGGTACCGGCCCGGGCGGGGTTGAGGATGGCAAGAACGGGGCTCCTCGGCTCTCGCCACAGCGCGCTGGGGCTGCGGGCCGGGTCCTGGCTCCTGATCTCCTGCCTCCCTCCTTCCCGCAGCCTCAGGAACTTCTTCCGCAGAGCCTCGGACATGCTCTACTTCAAGCGGCTCATCCAGATCCCCCGGCTGCCCGAGGTACCTGCGCCCTCCAGTGGCCGCCGCCGGGGGCTGCAGCCCTCCCTGTCCCTGCGCTGGGATGGGGTTGGGGGGGCGTGTGGCTGAGGGGTCGGCAGAGGGAGGGGCTTCCTGGTTGTTGGGGCGGGGAGCGCCCAGCAGCTTTCACCCACTGCCTCCGCAGGGACCCCCCAACTTCCTGCGGGCCTCGGCGCTGGCCGAGCACATTAAGCCGGTGGTGGTGATCCCCGAGGAGGCCCCCGAGGACGAGGAACCTGAGAACCTCATCGAGATCAGCACGGGGCCCCCCGCGGGGGAACCAGCGGTGAGCGGCGCCCCCTCCCTTCCTCCTCCCTCGGTCTCCTGGGGGAGCGGGGCGGAACTCACCGAGCAAGCATTGTTGCCCGTGGCAGGTGGTGGCAGACCTCTTCGAGCAGACCTTTGGACCCCCCAATGGCTCCATGAAGGACGACAGGTGAGGGCCTGGGGAGCCCACTGCAGTGCGGGGCGGTGGGGATGGGGAACAACAGCCTTCAGGGAGCTGTGATCCTGAAAGACCACGGGTCGGGGACACAAGCAGGAGATGCCCACATCCACTGAAGATAAGACCGGTGGCTGTGTCCCAGTCCCCCAAGGGCCCTGGGTGACTGAGCTTGAGCGTCAGGGCCCGCTGACCTCTGTCTCCAGGGACCTCCAGATCGAGGCCTTGAAACGGGAGGTGGAGATGCTCCGCAGCGAGCTGGACAAGATCAAGCTAGAGGTGAGGGGCACGGGCAGTGGGGCTGGGCCCGGGGCTGGCCGGCCTGCGGACCCCACACCCACACCCACCCCGCGCTCCTCCCGCCGCCCAGGCCCAACGGTTCATCTCGCAGCTGAAGGGCCAGGTGAACGCGCTGGAGGCCGAGCTGGAGGAGCAGCGGAAGCAGAAGCAGAAGGCCCTGGTGGACAACGAGCAGCTCCGCCATGAGCTGGCCCAGCTGCGCGCCGCCCAAGTAGAGGGCGAGCGGAACCAGGGGCTGCGCGAGGAGGCCGAGAGTATGTGGGCAGGGCCGGGGGGTGGGGCAGATGGGGGAAGCTGATCCTGAGTGGGGGGGTCACGGCCACGGCCTCTTCCGCCCCCACAGAGAAGGCCAGCGCTACGGAGGCACGCTACAACAAGCTGAAGGAAAAGCACAGCGAGCTTGTCAACACGCATGCCGAGCTGCTCAGGAAGGTAGGCCGGTACACAGAGGGGCGGGAGGGGAGCCCCGAGCGTGGCGGAGCCTGAACCGAACCCGTCCCTTCTGTCCGTGCAGAACGCGGACACGGCCAAGCAGCTGACCGTGACGCAGCAGAGCCAGGAGGAGGTGGCGCGGGTGAAGGAGCAGCTGGTCTTCCAGGTGGAGCAGGTGAAGCGGGAGTCAGAGATGAAGGTGCGTCTTGGAGCCCCCGCCCCCACCCCCACCATGCTCAGAGCACTCCCCACCATGCTCAGAGCACCCCACCCCCCGTCTCCACTGCCCCCTGTAACATCCTGTCCCACCACGTCCAGCTGGAGGAGCAGAGTGACCAGCTGGAGAAGCTCAAGAGGGAGCTGGAGGCCAAGGCGGGAGAGCTGGTGCGCGTGCAGGAGGCGCTGAGCCGCACGGAGCAGGTGTGGGGCCTCCCCAGCTAGGAGCATGGGGTTCAGAGGGGCCCTTGGTTTGGGGTGCAGCTGGGACCAGCACCAGGGGACACTCGGGAAGCGGGATCTGGTCCTCGCTCAGCCCTCAGTCCCTACCCCCTAGTCTCGTGGGCCCCTAGGAACTGTCTGTGAATTCAGGTGGGAATGGGGCGGGCAGGTACCCGGCAGCCCACTCACACGCTGGGTGTTCACAGAGCGGGTCGGAGCTGAGCTCCAGGCTGGACGCACTGAGTGCAGACAGGGACGAGCTGAGCAGGGTCGTGCAGCAGCGAGAGGCTGACCTGCTGGCAGCCCAGAGCCTGGCTCGGGAGAAGGAGGCGGCGCTGAGCCAGGAGCAGCAGCGCATCTCCCGGGAGAGGGACGAGCTGCAGGGGCGGCTGGCGGACAAGGTAGGAGAAGGTAGCGGGGCTCGCCCTTCCTGTTTGACAGCCGCCTGGGGACAGGAGCCCTTCTTAGGCACTGAGCTGGCTGCCCTGCTCTGGCAGGAGCTGCCCAGGCACTGAGGGGTGGAGCAGGACCTCTCTCCAGAGCCCCCTCCCCAGCGAGGGTCTTGGGCACCTGGCCGGGGTCTCTGCCACCCCTCTGTCTCCCCCGCCCTCCAGGAGTCTCAGGAGCAGGGGCTGCAGCAGAGGCTGCTGGACGAGCAGTTCGCGATGCTCCGGGCTACTGCCGCGGAGGCTGAACGCATCCTGCAGGACGCGGTGGGCAAGCTGGACGACCCCCTGCACCTGCGCTGCACCAGCTCCCCCGGTAGGGCCGCCCGCCTGCCCACTGTCCCTCCCGCCCTACACCCTGAGAGAGGTGGGCTGCGTGCTGGGGCCTCAGCCCAGGCCCCACCCCTGACCTGGTCTCCTTGTCTGGCAGATTACCTAGTGAGCAGGGCCCAGGCCGCCCTGGATGCGGTGAGCGCCCTGGAGAAGGGCCATGCCCAGTACCTGACCTCCAGGGCAGGTGAGTGCCACATGCATGGGACAGGGCAGAGGCTGCAGGCCGTGGTGCCCACCGGCCATTGCCGCCTGCGAGGAGCCACACCCTGGAGCCCACCCACCCTGCGGGCCTGGGGTCCCACAGACCCCGGTTTGATTCCTGCTCTGCTGCTTTGTAGCTGTGTGCCCTGGGCCTGCCCCGCTCCCCGCTGCGCTCTGGGAGCTGGGCTGCTGGGGCCCTTGGGGCTCTTGGGCGGGGAGGCAGTACCAGGCCTCGCTCCGAGGCAGCAGTGTTAGGGTGTGTCGTCCTCCCCGAGCAGACGCCTCCGGCCTCGTGGCGGCCCTGACCCGGTTCTCGCACCTGACTGCGGACACCATCGTCCATGGCAGCGCCACCTCCCACCTGGCCCCCACCGACCCTGCTGACCGTAAGTGGGCCCCAGGCTCGCGTCACATGTGGTCCTTGTGGACCTGGGAAGGGGGCGGCTGCAGAGAGGTCCTGGCGTCAGGCCGGGCCAGGGTCGTCCAGGGCTCCCCCCTTACAGCCCTCTTCCCGCCCCAGGCCTGATCGACACTTGCAGGGAGTGTGGGGCCCGGGCGCTGGAGCTCATGGGGCAGCTGCAGGAACAGCAGGCCCTGCTGCAGGCCCGGCCTGGCCTGGTGCGGACCCCCCTGCAGGGCATCCTCCAGCTGGGCCAGGTGAGGCGGGCAGCGGAGCGTGGGCCAGGAGGAGGGCGGTGGGGCCGGGGTCCCGTTTCTCCATATCTCCTTCCAGCTTGGGCTGAGCAGGGGCTCAAGTGCAGGGCCTGCCACTGCGGCGCACAGGTTGGGGAAAGAGCACTGCCCGTCTGGCCCCCAGGCTCTGTGGGGCAGCCAGGGCGGAATCCATCCACCCTGCCTGACTCCCGGATGCCTCGTCCCCCAGGAGCTGAAGCCTAAGAGCCTGGACGTGCGTGAGGAGGAGCTCGGGGCTATGGTGGACAAGGAGATGGCGGCCACATCCGCGGCCATCGAGGATGCCGTGCGGAGGATCGAGGTGAGGACTCCTGGGGGCAGGAGTCCCGGGTGCGCCTCCCTCTGCGGGAGGGCCAGATGGCCTCTGCAGGTCAGAGGCGAGGGGGCGGCTGAGGCGCTGTGGCTGATGAGGTGGTAGGGGCTGACCAGCACCAGTGCCCCCCTTCGTCGCATGCTGCCCTCCTCCCAGCCCACTCAAAGCTCTTGTCGTCGGGTGTAGGACATGATGAACCAGGCCCGCCATGCCAGCTCTGGGGTGAAGCTGGAGGTGAACGAGAGGTGAGCCCCACTTGTGCCTCCCGGTCTCCCCGGGGCGGGTTCTTCAGTTTTCCCGGATCTGGGGAGGTGGGTTCTGCCCCTCTGACTGCTTAGCCCTCCAGTAAGAAGGGCTGGGAACTGGCAGAGCACACCCTGCCCTGTGGGCCCACCTGCTGCGTGCCCACGAGGCCGCAGCTCCCTGGCTCTGCGGCTCCCCGGCTCCCCGTGGCTTCCAGGGCCACAGTGCAGACCCTTTTCACTCGTTCCCCGTTCCTCCTGCTCCTCCCAGGATCCTCAACTCCTGCACGGATTTGATGAAGGTGAGTGGCCGGCTGAGACCCAGGCTGGGTGGGCTCTGTACCTGGCAGGGCCGCCCAAGGGTGACTTGTGTCTTGATCTTGGCAGGCCATCCGGCTCCTGGTGACAACATCCACCAGCCTGCAGAAGGAGATCGTGGAGAGTGGCAGGGTGAGCTGGGCTGCTGGTGGGATGGGGCATCCCTGGCTGGGCCAGGTGGGGCCCCCTCCTTAGTGGGCAGGCTGCACAGCTGGGCCATCGAGGACAGATTCCTGCAAGGGGCCTGACCCCAGAGCCCTCTTTGTCCCAAATCTCCCCGTGGTTTAAGATTCCCCCCAGGGCTCCTTTTAGGCGTGAAACCCCTGAAGCGTGCAGAGTGGCAGCAGCAGGCCCTCCCCCAGGGCCTGCAGCATGCCTGGGAACCACAGCCCAGGGGTGTGCCCCTGTGGCTGGGTGAGGGGAGAGGGAGAAGGGCTCGCCCCTGGGGATCTGGTGTCCCCCTGGTGACATCCTTGACTGGTCCGCCCTGTCATCCTGTCACCACTAGGGGGCAGCCACGCAGCAGGAATTTTATGCCAAGAACTCGAGGTGGACGGAAGGCCTGATCTCTGCCTCCAAGGCGGTGGGCTGGGGAGCCACCCAACTGGTGTATGTTGCCCCAGGTCTGGGGGTGGGGTGGAGGGGGCAGGGTGGGGGTGCTCAGGGTTTGGGGAGGGTGCGTGGGGGTGCCTGGCTGTCCAGGGGGTCGGAGACCCAGGCCCCACCCGTTCTGCCCCCAGGGAGTCAGCGGACAAAGTGGTGCTGCACACAGGCAAGTACGAGGAGCTCATCGTCTGCTCGCACGAGATCGCAGCCAGCACGGCCCAGCTGGTGGCGGCCTCCAAGGTGAGGCTCCTCGGCCTCCCCGGGAGGGAGACCGCGGGGCAGTGGTGCACGCGGTGGGCCCGTCCCTGAGCCGTCCCCGCGCCACCCACGCCCCCAGGTGAAGGCCGACAAGCACAGCCCCCACCTCAGTCGCCTGCAGGAGTGCTCGCGCACCGTCAATGAGATGGCCGCCAACGTGGTGGCCTCCACCAAGTCGGGCCAGGAGCAGGTCGAAAACAGAGGTGGGCACTGGCGTCCCCATGGGGTGGGGCGGGGGTGGGGAAGGCACGCAGACACTGACCCACCTGGCTCTGCCCGCAGACACCATGGACTTCTCCGGCCTCTCCCTCATCAAGCTGAAGAAGCAGGAGATGGAGACCCAGGTAGCTGCCCTCCCGACCCCCTTCCTGTCCCGTTCTGCACCCCCCTACTCCTGTGCAGTCCCCTCTCCCTGGGGCAAGGCCCAGCCTGCTGAGCTGCTGTTCGGGGCTGCAGGTGCGGGCCCTGGAGCTGGAGAAGACGCTGGAGGTGGAGCGTGTGCGGCTCGGGGAGCTGCGGAGGCAGCACTACCTGCTGGCTGGGGCTGTGGGGACACCAGGCGAGGAGGAGCCCAGCCAGCCCAGTGCCACCCCCCGCAGCGGGACCAAGAAGCCGCCCTTGGCCCAGAAGCCCACTGTGGCCCCAAGGCAGGACCACCAGGTGCCCAGCCAGTGGGGGCGGTGATGGGAGGGGCCCTGGGGTGCTGGCCCTTGGGGACAGACACCACTGACCGGGGGGAGCAGACACATTGCCCAGCATCCCAGGGAGCACGGCAGGGGCCCAGGGCTCATCCCACGGGAGGTGCGGGGGGCCCTGACCCAGGGTGTGTTCTGCACTCCCGGCCGTGGCCACTGAGCCCCTCACCTTTGACTCTTGCAGCTCGACAAGAAGGATGGAAGCTACGCAGCTCAAGTCGTGAACTAAGCCCCCTCCAAGGGGTCCGGCAGGGAGGCTGACGGGAGACCTGGGCCTCATGGCTGAGGCGCCTCAGAGGCCCGGCCGCCCCCCAGGTGCCCAAGCCCCTGGCCCCCAGCCCTCACTGAGGGCTGACCACACGCCCAGGACTGACCGAGGCTGTCCTCCTGGACGAGAGCCTGTTTATCTGCAACAGGGACCGCTGAGAGCAGCCAGGCCCTGGTGGCCTGAGACACAGCTCCTCGGGAAATACACAGAGCGTTTCGAATATTTTGAGCTAGACCTTTTGTGAGTTTGTGTTCAGCACACCGGAAGGCAGGGCCGCTCCCTGCCCTCTGGACCTGCGGTCTGAGGTTAGAGATGAAGGGCAGAGTCCGTGCTGGCTGCTGGGGACGGGTGAGAGGTCACTTATTTGTAGCCCTCTTGGGGCGTGGGCTCCAGGGAGACAGGACTGGTGTGGCCCCAGGCAAAGCAGGATCGGGCCTCGCCCTAGGGTGTCACTGATGCCTAGGGAGTGCCGAGCACAGGGAGGTGACCTTTACCTGGGAGAGGTGGGCCCCGCGCCCACCGGGCACAGGTGCTGCCACCCTCCTGGAGTCTGCGGTGAGCCTCCTCCTTCCTGTTCTTCGCTCCCCGGATCTGCCAGCCCTGCCCGGGAGCCCTCTCCCCTTGCCCACCGCCTTCCTCCCTGTGCCGCCCCCACCCCTGGGAGGCTTCCAGCCTTCTGGGAGGCCTCCCCACCCCAGCCACAAAAGGCCCAGAAGCAGGAGCCGCCTGCCCACTCTGTGGATCAAAAGTACCTCCGGCTCCCCGGGAAGGGGCGTGTTTGGATGAACGTGCTCCCCCCACCCCTCGTCCTGGGAAAGGGGGAGACCCCGGGTCTGCGTGTAGTCTCCTTGTGTTGACGGTCCTCCTGGCAATAAACGCACTGACCGATGTCACCCTTGGCCCCGTGAGGAGCCGCGCCTGGTGCTTCACCTCTGCAGCCAGGACGCTCGGCGGGGAAGGGGCCCACTGTCTGTACAGTGGCGCACTGGGGCTACAGAAAGCCTTGCTGGTGCTTTTTCTGCCAAGAAGTGTCCGGCTTGTTTCCCAAGGGGAGGGCTGTGACTCTGGGGCGCCTGTTTGCCCCAGCCAGAGGCCCCTACCCTAGCGCTGTGGGAAGCTGTACCCCTTTCAGAAAGGGAGGGGTGAGGCCGATTCCTGGCAGTTAAGACTTTCACCTGAATGTCACACGTCTGAGCACGGTGGCAAGCCTGACTCCTGGCTGCAGCTGACTGTAGTGGCAACACGGAGTCGGAGTCTTTAGGGAACTTACCGGGCGCCGAGGCTCCTCAGAGCGCAGTGGGCTGCACCGCACCCACCTTCCCCAGCAGCACCCTGGGCACAGCCTTGGCCGGCTGCCTCAGAAACCGCGCCCTCCCTGCTGGTCGCCAGCACTTGGGGAACCCAAGGACGATGCAGGTCGGGGGAGAAGCAGGTCACCTTGGGTGGCTCCTGCCCTGTGGCCTCCTGCAAGCATCCCGCTCTGGGGCTGTGGTTTCCTGACCATGAGGTGGGGCCCCGCCGCCTCCAGGGTGGTTGGCCTCCAGGGTGGTTGGCGAGGGGCGGATGAGGTCAGGTGAGAAAGGGCTCCTTGAGCTGGAAGGGCACGGGGAGGGAGCAGCGTCTGCTCGTCTGCTAGAGAGACGGTTTCAGCCAACAGACCGACGCACCTGGTTCTTGCACCAAATCCAAACCAGTGCAGAAGCATGTGCGCTGACTACACTCACGATCCCAGCGGACACACCTTTCCATGGAGCCCCCATCAGTGAGCACACCATCTACCACTCTGGCTGGGGCTGGGGCTGGGGCTTCCTGGACGGGTCCTGAGCAGCGTGGCCCAGAGGAGGGGGGAGAGCTCAGATGGGGCTGTGAGGAGCCAAGCGCACTTCCAGCCCCCTGGGGGTAGACTACAGATCTGCCTGTAAGCTTCCTAGCAGCCACTGGGAAAAGACAAAACTGTCAGACATTCTTGTAAACAAAAGCAAGTTGCTTTCTCAGCAGAAGCCCCCCACCCCAACAGGAAAACCAGAGCGTCTGGACACCCTCAGCACCCTGAAAGGAACGCGGCCATCTGTTTTGAGCAGACAGCGACGGGGAAGCTTCCGCAGGGCGGCTCCAGCCTCGTGCTCCTGAGAGCTCCTCCCGGGGGCACAGAAGCCGCGGCCCAGCTCAGCTGGGGGCCGCGGCCCGAGGTTCCCCTTTCCACCCTCCAGCAGCACGCGATGCTGCCACGGGTCCTCTCTGAACACCTGTGGGCGAGCCTCCGGAGCAGAAGGCCAGCCACTGGATCTAGTCTACCTGAAATCAGCAGAGAACGTCCTCACCAGAGCTCCCATTGGCTGGCCTGAACCCAAAGGGCACCCTGAGTGCCCTGCTCTGAGGTGCTGGCAGGGCAGCCCAGACCCCAAAGGCACCTTCTGGGAGGAGGGAACGTGCTATCTTCTTGTACCTTGAGAAGCTGATTAAAAAACAACGCTGCTGTGAGGGCTGGGGCTCCTGGGCCAGGCGGACACCTCAGCACCTCCATGGCCTTCCGTGTCTGAACTTCAACCACCTTACTGGTCCGCTTCACTGTCGGAACGCTGACTGCTGAGACGCCAGAACCAGACACATCGCAAGGCTCCCCAGGCAAATGAAGGGTGGGCTGTTCTTAACAATTCTCTATTTATTAAAAAGGATCTTACAGCTTTACAGCCACAGCTCAGATGTGGCCCTGGAGAGACGGCGAGACCAGCTTGGTGGCCCCTTCCCCCCATCAACACCAACTGAGCTCACGTGTTTGGCTGTGCCCCTGGCAGGGGGCGGGCACCCCCAACAGCGGGGTGGACGGCAGAGGTACGGGGTGGCGGCACCACTCTCGAGGTTCAGACATGGCAGGCCCACCTGATTGGCAGGGCAGGAAGTCGACCTGTACAGTTGTTCTCTTAAAAACAGTTAATGATACAGCAGAGTTCAAGTCCAGGAGGAGAAATGTACAGTCATCCAGGACAAAGGGTGGTGGCTTTGCCCACGGCCTGCTGTGCCAGACCCGTCTGAGCGCTGCCTGGATTCTGTCCTCTGGGCTGTGGCCTGCTGGCGAGTCATGGGTCCGAGTTCCACCACTCAGCACGGCTTTTTCCATCAGCAGGTGGAGGGGGGCACCACCACCCCCAACTCCCTGCCCCAGCTGGGCCCTGGGAGCCCGGCACACATGGCACATGCAGACGAGCGCCCGGGGGGCGGGAGAAGCCGGGGTGCGGCCAGGGCCTCAGAGCTCGTCGGCCCCCCTCCACGCCGAGGGGGCTGCTGGCGGCCGTCGCACCCCTGCCCCACGCCCAGCCAGAGGCAGAGAATATTGGCTACGAGTAAGTATCCTGGTTCAAGCTGGGTGGACTTTCCTGCCACCTGCAACACGACAAGGAATGGATGCAGACGAGACCCCCGGCATGGCCGGCCCCCCAGGCCCCGGGTGAAGCTAAGGCACAGCACGGGCACAGCACGGCCCGCAGGCGCGACCGTGCGCTGCTTGCACCAAACGACACTGCGTCACTTCACCTGCATCTCAACCTGCGCAGAACTGGATGTGCATTTTTCCGAAAGTTTCCCTGAATGGTCTTGTGAGTGTCAAAAAAAAAACGTTTTCTTCCCCAATATAAAACAGGAAAAGTACACACGTAGTAAAAACACCGGAGGAGTAGGTCTTCACAGAAGCCTGGGCTGGCTCGAGGAGGAGCAGCAGCTGGGGACGGCCTCTGTGTGCCAAGCCCAGCTCCCACCCGCCTCCTCACCCGGCCATGACTCGCTGGCCTCTGGACGTGGCTGGGGGCCAAGTGCAAACTCTGTGGGCGGCTGTGAAGCGTCCAGGGTCGGGGAGGGAGGGACTGGGAGGACCGCCCGCCCCATGCAGGTCCAGGGAGCACCTTCCGGGCTGGCTCACCCGACCAACCCCCACTGGCGGCTGCAGTGGATGGCGGGCTGGGATGCACAGAACCGTCTTGAAAATAAAGAAGAAATGATGAACCGTGCTTATTAAATAAAGTTGCAACAGGAAGACGATGATCCTACGTGGGAACAGAGGGGGGGGAGGCTTTTTTCCCCCAAACTCAGGGGCTCATCAACACAGAACAAGGAACCATACTGAGCACACACACCAGCTCGACCACACCCACGCCCGGCCGAGCCCTCGCACACAGCTGCCTCGGTGTCCAGAACCAGGGCTCTACGTCTATCGCCACTGACCTACGGCTCTAAAACCAGCCGGACGCCCTGCCCTGGGCACCAGAGACCCTGGCAAAGCAGCCGGTGCCCACAGTCTCCATCTGTGTGTGTGGAGCCCCGGCCGGCAGGCAGCGAGGGAGCCTCCCGGGGAGGACAAGGGCCGCTCACTGGAGGATGAAGCCTGGCTGGTGCGGGGGCAGCCGGGGCGGGGGTCTCTGGGGCAGCGCTGGCGGGTACGGTGGTGACACAAACTGCTGCGTGGAGAAGCCCTGCTGGGCAGGGAGGCCCCCTCGGGGGGGCAGGGGCGGGCACTGCGCGACCGGGTATGGGAGGGCCTGTCCTGAGCCCATGGCGGCGGTGAACGGCGTGGCTAAGCGTCCTGCAGGCACCGGAGGCGGTAGGGGTGGCATGCGCCGAGGAACCACGGAGGGGGGCCCACTGGCCTCCGGGGCAGGGTAGGGCAGGGGGGCGGCGGGGGCTGGCTCGGGCACCCTGGGTGGCAGCGGGGCGGGCGCGGGGACCTGCGGCAGTCTCTGCCCCTTCAGCACCATCTCCTGGAGCTTCTCGATTTTAACCCTTCGCATGTGGGCCAGCTTCCGCTTGCTCTGATAGACGTCGATGAAAGAATCCAGAGGGAGTTCTCCATCGAGAAACTTCTCGGCCATGTTCTGAAGGAGCAGGAGAAACTCGGTCATGGGCCGGGCGGGTCAGCCGTTAGGGGAGGAAGACCCACTCACAGACCGGGGCAAGGGGAGACGGGGCGAGCTTCCTCCCCACAACCGTCCCCTCCTCACTGCAGACCGTGGCCCACCCAGGACACGGGCCAAGAAGAGAGGAGGGCCGGTCCTATCCACCTCCCGAACTGCAAACTGGACGGGCAGCAGGCCCTGCGAGAGCAGCCTTCAGGCGACGGGGCCCAAGACCTGCGTTTCCTTCCCTCCGCTGGCTGCGACCTGACACGCTCGCCCCAAGCAGGCCGGCGGGACAGGAACCTGCTCGTGCCCACGAGGGCCACCCTGCCCAGTGGGTCATCAGACCACACGGCCCAGTTTGGCACCGTGCTGCCCGCCCCAGTGTGCCACAGCGGCTCAACTTTTGACCCCGATTCGTTTCCTTATCACTGAGCAGGCTCGAGCTTCAGGTACTCGGCGGGCCGTGCCCACAGGCTCCGCCCAGCCAGCTGACTCGGACAGATGGTAACTCAGCCGCCAGCACCCACAGGCCAGGTGCTGAGTCTCAGTGCAGCACGCGCCCCTCACGGGAAGACCTGGCCGCCCCGCTGCTCCCCTGGACCCCTGCCCGGTGCGCTCCTCAGCCCACAGGCCTGCCTGCCCCAACCTGGGGTGTCCCCCGGGGCTGCCAGTTACCTCGGTATCTTCCTCAATCTTGGCCCCTTCCGCCTGCAGGAGCGCTAAGAGGGTCTCCAAGGAAGCGCTGCTGGACTGTTTATCTGGAAGAAGCAGGAGGCACGATGGGGTCAGGGGGCACCAGCACCCCATCAGAGATCACCTCGGCCCCCAGCCCCTTGGAGCGACACGCCCCACCCCATGCCCTCAAAGAAAGAGTGCACTTTAGCTGGAGAGGAGACGGGAGGAGCACCTAGTGAGCGGACTCTCCAAGAAGCAGAAGGGAACGCGGGAATATGCAGGAGAGGAAGGAGGGCACGCAACCAGCGGGGTCGGTGGAGGGGGGGGGCTCTGTGCCCGAGCTAGAGCAGCCATGTCACCACCCACCCCAAGATAAGCCTGCAACCACCCTGTTACTTCCTTAGGATTTCTGAAGGATGATTTACATAAACACCTAAAGTAGACACATCTCCAGTGTATGTGTATAAACCGCCCCCCAACCCAGACTGAGACAGAACGTCTGCAGAGGCTCCAGCCCTGCTCCCAGAGGTGCTGCCGTCCACTCCCCAGGAACGCTGCCTGGTTCTGAGCTTCACCCAAGTGGACTCACACAGGGTGCTCTGTGCTGGCCTCTCTCGCTCAACATGTCTCTCAGACCATCCATGTGGCGGCACGAATGGGTAGCTCGTGCCTTTTGACGCCGTGTGGCACGAAAAGCTGCGTATCACGACTTACCCATCAGTCCAGAGATGGGTGTTTAGACTGCATCCAAATTTAGCTCTTACAAATAAAGCTACAACGAGCCCTCTTGCATGTATCTCTTGGTAGACGTGAACATCCGCTTTTGTGGGGGAGACGCCCACCAGTGAGACAGGAATCAGAGCGCGCGGCTCCACTGCACTCCAGGTGCTGACAAACAGCATCTCCAGTTCTCAGTCCTCCCAGCAACGCAAGAGCCCCGCGTGCCCGCCAGCACCACCGTTACCAGTCTTTTCGCCTCTGCTCAGTCTGGTCAGGCGTGTTACAGCACACGTTTTTTACAGTTACAGAGATACAGGGACCACGGTATTGGACGGTACTGAAACGTGACTGCAGAGAGTGATTTTTAGCCTTCTCTTTCTATCCGGCCACGCTGCACAATACATGGGGTCTTAGTTCCCTGCTCAGGACCTGAACCTGGGGCCGTGGCAGCGGAAGCACCACGTCCTAACGCTGCCCCACCAGCCAAGGCCCTTTTTAACCTTCTGTGAATCTCAGAGTTCCCTGGAAAGCTACTTAGGCCTCAATGCTAGTCAACTCCTGCGTCACTTCATAATGGCTGCAAATTAAAGTGTGACATTAAAATAAAGTATCCCAGTGATCAATCTCTTTCAGCATTAACTGTGAGGGCCCAACCTCACAGGATAAAACATAAGTTGCATTATCATAATTCAGAATATTGCTTTTCCTATGCTGTTTGGAAAAGGTGCAATCTTGTTGAAAAGGCAATCAAGTCTCTTTCTCTAAACTGGTGACACAATCCTATATACAGATGGTTTTTGGCAGCAGTGATCACTGTCTTAATCTGAAATTGTTCCCTAAATAACATTTCTTTCCTGGTTAGTGAAACAGCTTGAAAATGTACCCTTGCATCAGCTCCTTATTCTTGAAAGATCACCCTAAAAGAGTTACCTAGCTTGGTCTTCTTTATCTGATAGGCTTCAAAGAGCACCTGGAGTTCCTGGTATTTCTGGGTCAAACGAGCCTTCCGAGAGTCCAGCTGGGGCTGGTAGAGGAGGTTTCCTTCTGCCAGGCTCCGGTTGCTGGCCAGCGTCATCTCCTTGTTGAGCTGAACGTTCTGTGTCTGAAAGGACCATGCAGGGTGATGAGAAGCAGCGTGTTAACCCCCGAGCGCCATCCCCAGGGCCATGGCACCAAGAGTGTATGTTTGGCTGGGCGGCTGCCCCCACCCCACCTCCAGCCCCAATCTTGAACACTGCTGTCTGTTCTTAAAGAGCAAGGCCATTTCCTCTCCCTCTGGCCCACAGGCTGGGCTTTGTCCTGGGACCTGCGAGGCTTTCGTGCCCAGAGCTTTGCTGTGACCAGAATTCCTTACTGCTGCCACTGTGCTCTTAGAAGTGACTGGCTCTAAACATTCAGAGCTAGGCTTTTCTTAAACAAGCTGCTGCGCTAGAGAAGTGGAAGAATCACGTCTTATCAGAGGAGGACTGGCATGGTGTCAGTTCAGGCTCAGTCACCAGGATCCGAGACCAAACCTGAAAGCCCGAGACCCCGGGAAGGAGCCCGCTCAGGGACCGTGTTCTACTCCGTCCCCACGCCCACCGCGTCTGAGCAGAGGCCGGGCTCCTGGTCACTGGTGCACCACTGCCGCTGGCCCAGAGACGGGGGCAGGGGATTTATCCGCCCAGGGGTTCTGGGCATCCAGGGGGCGACGGACTGTCTGGGGGTGGAGAAGCCCAGCTGGACCTCAGTGAGAGGGGTAGTGGGAAGTCTGAGAAAAGGTGAGGAAGTCCTAAGGAAACATAACCCAAAAGTGCACCTGAATAAAAAGGCAAAAATGCAGCGTCATGCGTCTAGTCCAGTTCCCTTTCCCCTCGCTCGCTGGGCGGTCCTCCACGGCCCGCAGCCCCCTCGCTCCTGGAGGTGAAGACTACTCCTTTGCCCCGACCTCGCTCAGAAGTGCTCCTTCAGCCCCACACCAGCCATCCCGTGGTCCACCCCGTAGTAATACTGTCTACACCCCACCCTACCCCACCCCACCCAGGCTATTTTCGCTGCTACTTCCTTCCTCCTGCTCCTCTGACTGTAGATTCCTCGCTGCCTTGCCTCGGCTCTGACCCTCCCCCTCCAGCCATACCGTTTGGTGCTTGTGTACAGTTCTTAACGCGGACGTGTGTGCACACACGCGCACACACACACGTGTGAGAACAAAGAAAGATCTTGGGAGGCCCTGACCACTGAGGGGTGGGGGGGGATGATCCTCTCCTTCAGTTCAGTCACTCAGTTGTGCCCGACTCTCTGCAACCCCATGGACTGCAGCACGCCAGGCTTCCCTGTCCATCACCAACTCCCAGAGTTTACTCAAACTCAAGTCAATCAAGTTGGTGATGACATCCAACCATCTCATTCTCTGTCGTCCCTTTCTCCTCCTGTCTTCAATCTTTCCCAGCATTTTCCCCAGATTCTCTCCTTTGCAGACACCTAATCTGCATCTCTCCACCTAGATCACTTCATGGCAAATAGATGGAGAAAAAATGGAAACAGGGAGACTTTATTTTCTTGGGATCCAAAATCACTGCAGATGGTCTGCAGCCATGAAATTAAAACATGCTTGCTCCTTGGAAGAAAAGCTATGACAAACCTAGATAGCATATTAAAAAGCAGAGACATTACTTTACCAACAAAGGTCCCTACAGTCAAAGCTATGGTTTTTCCATGTATGGATGTGACAGTTGGACCATAAAGAAAGCTAAGCTGCCGAAGAATTGATGCTTTTGAACTGTGGTGTTGGAGAAGACTCTTGAGGGTCCCTCAGACTGCAAGGAGATCCAACCAGTCCATCCTTAAGGAAATCAATCCTGAATATTCATTGGAAGGACTGATGCTGAAACTCCAATACTTTGGCCATCTGATGAGAAGAAGTGACTCATTGGAAAAGACCCTGATCCTGGGAAAGATTGAAGGTGGGAAGAGAAGGGGACAACAGAGGATGAGATGGTTGGATGGCATCACCAACTTGATGGACAAGAGTTTGAGCAAAAGCTCCAGGAGTTGCTGATGGACAGGGAAGCCTGGCATGCTGCAGTCCATGGGGTTGCAAAGAGTCGGACACAACTGAGTGACTGATCCACCTGGATGACAGGGCAGGGCCCTCAAGATTAGGCTCAATTTAAAGCAGAATTTAATTTAAAGTAGAAAATTAAGCCTATAGCTTAATATAGTTCAACACTATAAATCTGTGCAGTAGAAACACTCTCCTCTCTTGCTGCTGTTTTTAGCCAGCAAGGAAAATGGGGGCTGGCAAGACAACCGGGGGAAACAGAGACTCCAGTCTTGAAGGGCACAAACAAAACTTTGCCCACACCAAGACCCAGAGGAAAGGAGCAGTGACCCCTACAGGAGACTGAGCCAAAACTGCCTGCTAGAGCTGGAGCCCCTGGAGGCGGCTTGGCAGGGGCTCCATGGGGACGGGGGCACTGGAGGGTCCCCCTCGGCGTAAACCCTCTTGGAATTCACCATCAACCCCACCATAAAGCCTGGAGACCCCAGGGCTGGGTGGCTTCAGGCCAAACAACTAGCAGGGAGGGAATGCAGCCACACCCATCAGCAGAAAACTGGATTAAAGCTTTACTGAGCAAGGCCCTGCCCACCAAAGCAAGACCCAGTTTTTCCCATCACCAGTCCCTCCCATCAAGAAGCTTACACAAGCCTCTTAGCCTTATTCATCAAAGGGCAGACAGAAGAAGCGAGAAAAAGCACAGTCTCAGAGTGCCTAAAACAAGCCCTGTTATAGAAGGTTAATCATGATGAAAAAGCAGAAAGTGATGTCTGAGATGAAGGGACAAGATAAAATCTCAGAAAAACAACTAAATGAGGTGGAAATAGGCAACCTTCCAGAAAAAGAATTCAGAATAATGATAGTGAAGATGATCCAGGATCTCAGGAAAAGAATGGAGGCAAATATTGAGAAGATGCAAGAAGTGTTTACCAAAGACCTGCAAGAACTAAAGAACAAACAGAGCTGAATACTGCACTAGAAGGAATCAACGGCATAATAACTGAGGCAGAAGAATGGATAAATGACCTGGAGGACAGAATCATGGAGATCACTGTCACAGCCGAGAATACAGAAAAAAGGATGATAAGAAATGAAGACAGCCTAAGAAACCTCTGGGACATTAAACGCACCAACATTCACATTATAGGGGTCCCGGAAGGAGGAGAGAAAGAGAAAGGAGCTGAGAAAATACTTGAAGAGATAATAGCTGAAAACTTCCTGAACATGGGAAAGGGCTTCCTCAACCAAGTCCAGGAGGTACAGAGTCCCAGGAAGGATAAACCCAAGAAGGAACACCCTGAGACATATGGTAATCAAACTGACAAAAATTAAAAGACAGAGATAAAATATTAAAAGCAACAAGGGGAAAATGACAAATAACAAGGGAACTCCCATCAGGCTATCAGCTGACTTCTCAACAGAAACTGCACCCAGAAGGGAATGGCGTGACATATCTAAAGTAATGAAAGGGGAAAACCTACAACCAAGAATACTCTACCCAGCAAGACTTGCATTCAGATTTGATGGAGAAATCAAAAGCTTTCCAGACAAGCAAAAGTTAGAGAATTCAGCACCACCAAACCAGCTTTACAACAAATGCTAAAGGAACTTCTCTAGGCAAGAAACACAAGAGAAGGCAAAGACCTACAGAAAATAAACCTAAAACAATTAAGAAAATAGTAATAGGATCATACATATTGATAATTACCTTAAATGTAAATGGATTAAATACACCAACCAAAAGACACAGACTGCTGGGTGGATGAAAACATGGATGTATGCACTTCCACTTTCCACATCGCTGCCTGACCCCACAAATTGTATATAATTATTTTATATTGTTAATCATGTTCCCATTATGGCTTGCAATTGTAATTATCTTTTATTGTTTGTTTGGCTATTGATTGTGAAAACTGATGAACACCTTTTACTATTGTGATTATATAACTATTACTCACTTAATACCATTGTATCATGACTGGTCAATAGAAAAATAACAGAACTCTATATATCACCAAAACTAGGATCCAACAGAAAGCCTGTAATCACTTTTTAAAATCCAGATGCATATCAGAATCATCTTGAAATTTTCTGGAAAATTAAAATACTCAGGTATTGCTTTTTTTTTCCTCCAGAGCTCCAGATATGTTTCTAATGAGCAGTCATGTTTAAAAACACCCAGAATACATGATGATCTTTTACTTTTATCTAGTTTGTTTCACTTTTTCTATTTCATATTCAGTACTCCCATATCATTTAGTTTATGTTTTCCAATTTCTCCATCTCTTTTTTTTTTTTTGATGATCTTTCTTAAGCCTTTATCAAGAGCAGTAGAAAAGCTTTTGTATACATATCAGTTCAGTTCAGTTCTGTCGCTCAGTCGTGTCCGACTCTTTGCGACCCCATGAATTGCAGCACGCCAGGCCTCCCTGTCCATCGCCAACTCCCGGAGTTCACTCAGACTCATGTACAACAAGTCAGTGATGCCATCCAACCATCACATCCTCTGTTGTCCCCTTCTCCTCCTGTCCCCAATCCCTCCCAGCATCAAGAGTCTTTTCCAATGAGTCAACTCTTCGCATGAGGTGGCCAAAGTACCGGAGTTTCAGCTTTAGCATCATTCCTTCCAAAGAACATCCAGGACTGATCTCCTTTTAGAATGGACTGGTTGGATCTCCTTGCAGTCCAAGGGACTCTCAAGAGTCTTCTCCAACACCACAGTTCAAAAGCATCAATTCTTCGGCGCTCAGCCTTCTTCACAGTCCAACTCTCACATCCATACATGACCACTGGAAAAACCATAGCCTTGACTAGATGGACCTTTGTTGGCAAAGTAATGTCTCTGCTTTTCAATATGCTATCTAGGTTGGTCATAACTTTCCTTCCAAGGAGTAAGTGTCTTTTAATTTCATGGCTGCAGTCACCATCTGCAGTGATTTTGGAGCCCAGAAAAATAAAGTCTGACACTTTCCCCATCTATTTCCCACGAAGTGATGGGACCAGATGCCATGATCTTCGTTTTCTGAATGTTGAGCTTTAAGCCAACTTTTTCACTCTCCACTTTCACCTTCATCAAGAGGCTTTTTTAGTTCCTCTTTACTTTCTGCCATAAGGGTGGTGTCATCTGCATATCTGATGTATACATATAAATATGTATAATACATATATTTTAGAAAACTTACGAATTTTTGCCTAACTAAAAAAATTATGGCATTTTGATTCCACTTGTTTGACTTAGTATGAATAGACTGCTAGATTTTTGATTAAAACACAGATATGCAACAAGCAACAAAGGTTCACTGTGCAACACAGGGAACTACAGTTGCTATCTTGTAATAACCTCTGATGGAAAATAATTTCAGAAATATCGTATGTGTATTTATGTAACTGAATCACCTTGCTGTGCACCTGAAACACTGTAAGCCAACTGTACTTCAATAAAATACATTTTTTAAAAAACAAAACAAAAATAAACCACTGTACACCCTGGAAAACAGCTCAGAAACCCCTTTTAAACAAAATAGGCAACTACCACACCATCCAGAAGTTGTGTGCTTTGGCATTTATTCCAGAAAGGTGAAAGTTTATGTTCACAAAAAAACCCTACACATCAGTGACCAGAATGGCCTGCTACATAATCAAAACCTTGACGCCACCCAGGTGTCCTTCAGCAGGCGAAGGGCTTCATCACAGCCGCCACCCACAGCAGGAGCGGGGCGCAGCCCTGGGAGAGGACAAGCTGCCGAGACACATGGACGCCCGGGTGAAGACCCGCGCCACTCGGCCGAGCAGGGGGAAATACAACTCACAGGGGCGCAGACTCCGTGATTCAGTGCATACAACACTTCCTGAAATGACAGAACTACAGAAACGGAGACTGATTCACGGCTAGGGGGAGGGACGCAGCTGTCAGAGGCAGCAGGAAGCTCCTCATGGCCGTGGTTCCCTGCTCTGTTATCAGTGTCAAAAGCCTGGTTTGCTGTCACTGGGGGAACCTGGGTGAAAGGGCGCACAGGATCTCTGTGTTATCTCTTACAACTGCACGTGAATCTACAATCACCTCTCAATTTAAAGTGTGGAAGGGAAGTGAAAGTGAAGTGGCTCAGTCGTGTCCGATTCTTTGCGACCCCATGGACTATAGCCTACCAGGCTCCTCCGTCCATTGGATTTTCCAGGCAAGAGTACTAGAGTGGGGTGCCATTCCCTTCTCCAGGAGATCTTCCCGACCCAGGGATTGAACCGGGGTCTCCAGCATTGTAGGCAGATGCTTTACCATCTGAGCCACCACGGAAGTCCAAATTTAAAGTTTCAGTTCAATTCAGTCGCTCAGTCGTGTCTGACTCTTTGCGACCCCAAGAACTGCAGCATGCCAGGCCTCCCTGCCCATCACCAACTCCCGGAGTTCACTCAGACTCATGTCCATCAAGTCAGTGATGCCATCCAGCCATCTCATCCTCTGTCATCCCCTTCTCCTCCTGTCCCCAATCCCTCCCAGCATCAGGGTCTTTTCCAATGAGTCAACTCTTCGCATGAGGTGGCCAAAGTACTGGAGTTTCAGCTTTAGCATCATTCCTTCCAAAGAAATCCCAGGGCTGATCTCCTTCAGAATGGACTGCTTGGATCTCCTTGCAGTCCAAGGGACTCTCAAGAGGCTTCTCCAACACCACAGTTCAAAAGCATCAATTCTTCGGCACTCAACTTTCTTCACAGTCCAACTCTCACATCCATACATGACCACTGGAAAAACCATAGCCTTGACTAGATGGACCTTTGTTGGCAAAGTAATGTCTCTGCTTTTCAATATGCTATCTAGGTTGGTCATAACTTTCCTTCCAAGGAGTAAGTGTCTTTTAATTTCATGGCTGCAGTCACCATCTGCAGTAATTTTGGAGCCCCGAAAAATAAAGTCTGACATTGTTTCCACTGTTTCCCCATCTATAGGGGCTTCCCTAGTGGTCCAGGGTAAGAATCCGCCGGCCAGTGCAGGGGACATGGGTTCAATCCCTGGTCTGGGAAGATCCCACATGCTGCAAAGCAACCAAGCCTGTGTGCCACAACTACTGAGCCCAAGCTCCAGAGCCCATGTGCCGCGATGACTGAGCATGCCTACCCTGGAGCCTGGGCTCGGCAGCTAGAGAAACCACAGCAACGAGAGAGTAGCCCCTGCTCACCGCAACTAGAGAAAGCCCAAGTGCAGCAATGAAGACCCAGCATGGCAAAACATCATACATCTTTTTTTTAAAACAAAAAATACAAATAAACTGTTGGTGAGATCTTCTGCTCCTACTGGTCTCATCTGATGGACAAGAAAGGAGCAAAGGGGTTCAAGGTCACAGTCCAGACCCACCTCCCCGGGCAAACTGTCATTCTGACTCAATCAGCTCTGTGTGTAATAAACTCTGAGAGGAACAGGCATGTTTCTGTCCTCAGATCACTGAAAATGGAACAGAACTCGTCGTGCCCTGAGCTCTGAGCCCTGGGGTGACTGGCCCTCACTCACCCTGTCCCGCCAGTCCCGAGAGCCAACCAAGCTCTGCCCACGAGCCCCAGGTTAGCGCCTTGTCCACAGAGGCCCCCCCAACTGTCCTCTCTGCCACCCCCTGTCCCAGTGCCTTGTTTCTTCCCTACCTCTAGTGAAAGTCAGCGAGCACTATGTCCGTGTCCCCACTCGCTGTCAACCCCTCTAGAGCATTGACAGGTCCTGTCGTCCGTGGTGCGCCAAGCACCCAGCGCACAGCGCCACTCAGCAAGGATCTGCTGAATGAAGCAGGGAGACGCTCTCACCCCCTAAAAGGCCAGTCACGTGAGGCCAGGTCTGGCAAACGAGGTGGGTAAAAAAACCACAGAGTTAAAAAAAAAAAAAAAAAAAGAGCTGTGCTTGATGCCCCAAATCCTTTATGCAACAGATGGGCTCCCTTAAAAGAGCTCTTTAGACTTTGTGGGTCCCAAGACCCTCTGCGGATGGTCTCACTCAGCCTGGATCTAAGGGTGATCAGATCAGGAATTTTCCCGTCTTCAGAGCACTGTCAAGCGCCACCACCTCCAAGGGCTACCCTACAGCGGGGCTGTCTGTGTCAACCGAGTCCCCAGATGGGGAGTGTGCATGCTCATTCATATCTGACTCTTTGCGACCCCATGGACTGAAGTCGGCCAGGTTCCTCTGTCCATAGGATTCTCCAGCAAGAATACTGGAGTGAGTTGCCGTTTCCTTCTCCAGGGCATCTTGCCAACCCAGGAATCGAACCCACGTCTCCTGGATCTCCTGCACTGGCAGGCAGATTCTTTACCACTAAACCACCTAGGAGGGAAGGGGGGTGTTCACAAATCCCCATACCCAGACCAGTTCTGGAGTGTCTTCAAAGCCCCTGGGTGATCCCAATATCCAGCAAAGCATCCGGCCTCACAGCTTTGCCCTAAAGTATGTCTATGAATAGAGCATATTTTCCTGGGACCCAAGTCAGGTCAGACTCACGGCTACAAGTCACACACAGGATGCACGGAGGCAAACTAAAACTTCAACCCGCAGGGACGACTGTTAAGCTGGCTGTTTTCTCTCCATCCCCAAGTGTTCAGATGTTTTTACATGAACATCAGGAAAATCTCCAGTGGCCTCCAAGGCACACCTGCAGTGCTCTCTGGGGTGGGGGTGGGCAGTACTGTGGAGACTGGTGGCGAGGACAGTGGCTGAGGTGGGGAGAAGCCCCTTTCTTCAGCCTCTGACAAAGCTCTTCCAATACAACCGTGGGTAGGGAAAGACCTTCCTCCCTGATGTTCCTCTTCATCATCCCAGTTGAGGAAAGCTGGGAGGAAGCGGCCAGCCTTGTTCTATCATTTGCAAAGCAAAGGTGGGGACAGGACTCGGGGGACCGGACAAGCCACACTCGGCAAGGCTGAAGCAGCAGCACCCTGGGTGATGGGACGATCCAACTCTCAACCTCCTGTCCTACAGACCCGAGGACACCGGGAGAGGCCCACCGCGCAGAGCCACAGACCCTGAAATTGAAAACAGGCTCTCCAACCTCTTGATGGTTTCTCATGATCCTTTTTCTTAACCATAGAGAAATCTTTTCAGGAAATAATCTCTCTGTGGTAACGAAACATTTTTATATGTCTGCTCAGTTTCACTTCAGTTTCCTTTTCCTTTTCTGTTCAAAATCAAAGAAAACTGAGATGTGTGATGGCAGCATTTACAGTTAAGTTCGATTTATACAGTGACTTCTGCCCATCGGTTCATCTGTGAGCAGGGCTGTCGGAAAGGATGGTCAGCCGCAGCCTACAGCGACCTCTCAAGGGTGTGACTTTTTTTTTAACTTTCCTCTTTCTACTTGTAAACAATGTGTGAATCACTGCAATAAGTATGTATAAATTTACAGTAAGTTATGCTTTAATTAAAAAAAAAAAAGCTGTTAGATATTAATAGAACCAGAGGGGCAGAGGCTCTAGAGAGAGAAGCTGCCTTTGTTTAAAGCAAATAAAACAACGAAGGTCTTTCCCACGCGCTTGTCCAGGCCGAGTGGTGCTCCCCTCTCGTGGGGGCTCACACATCACCACAGGACATTCTCACAGAATCCACCCGCCACCTCAGATGCTCAGGTCATTATTTATCTGAAGGAGTGTGGTAAAAAATGAAGTTGGTTAAGAAAGAAAACAGATCTAAACTCCCCTCTGGGCGACAAGAGTGGTATTACAGACGAGAGGCGTTGGGGGCAGCCCGGGAACCGGCCTGTGCCCTGCTGTCCTGAGCTGGGTCAGGGCTCGGGGGGCAGTGAGGCCACATCTTCTAAACCAGATGCTTCTCCGGTGGGAAGTTCGGATTCCAGCTGGCTGGTCGGCCCCTTCAACTACACCTGCTCCTTCCTGAACACTCGGTGGGTACACCTGCTGATGTTTCCAAGCTAAACCTTTTTATGGAAAAATACTCACAGAGTGGTCCTTCCTCCCACTTTATATAATCCTTATCGTAACAAAGTCAATGACATTATTGAATTATGTTAGCAAATTTCAACGAAATGGATGGAAATCCTTAGTCGTATTAGAAGTCCTTTAAATGCTCAAAAGCCAGGAAGGACTCAGAATCTGTGCTGGGAACTAAGATAACAACACAGGTTTGGGATAAACCTGGTGGTCCAGTGGTTAAGAATTCGCCTTCCAACGCAGGGGACGGGGGTTCAGTCCCTGGTCAGGGAACCAAGACCCCACACGCTCTGGGGCAACTAAGCCTGTGAGCCGCAGCTACTGAGCCCGTGTCACAGCTAGAAGCCCACGCGCCACAACGAAGCTCTCTCGTGGGGCCAGTAAGGCCTGACCAGGCAAAGTAAATAAGTAAATATTTAAAACACACACCTGCCTTCTTACTTACCGCCACGCTCAGAAGGCCTAGTATTTATGCAATCAATGATCCCATTTTATTTAACGAGCAAACGTCTTGTCTGGCAGATAAAACGCTCCCTGCCAACAATTTTGCTCACGCTGCTCCCAGCCTGGCGCCCCCTTCTCCTCAGACCCCTGCTCTGGCCATGGCTTTCAGCCTCTTTTTGGCCTCAAAAAGCCACACTCTCACTCTCGGATCGCCAAGCATGAGGCATAACCTACACGCCACTCAATCCATCCACTTAAAAGTGTGAGACCCCACGGTGAACTGCACCAGCCCCGGGGGGTCTACACCCACTACCTCCTTGTAAAGAACCCCTTTATTAAACACCCCTGGAGTCCCCTAAGCCGAGTGCCCCCTGTCCTGCCAGAGGCCCAGCTGGTACACCTGAACTGGCTTTCCCCGTAACATGCAGTGACATCTGGGCTCCTTCCTGTGGCCTCACTGAGCACACCTCTGGTTTTACTCTGCGTTGCAGTTCGCTGTGCTTATTTATCTGTTTATTCATTCACCTGAAAAAGCATTTTATGAGGCACTGTTCCACGCTGGCTCTGGGCAGGGTAGGCGATGGACATGGGTGAACAAGCAGGCAGAGACCCTGCCCTCACAGAGCGCCAACTGACTGAAGACAAATGAAACCAAGTCACGCTAACACTACCACTGAGTCACAACTCCCGGGAGTGACGGGCTTGTGTGGGCTGAACGGTGGTCCCCAAGAAGAAATGTCACATTCTAATGCCTGGAGCCTGGGGATGTGACCTGATTCAGGGAAAAGGTGTTTGCAGATGTAATTAAGTAAAGGATCTGAAGATAAAGAGATCACCTTGGATTATGTGGGAGGTCCGAAATCCAATGACAAATGTCCTTGTAGGAAACACATACAGGAGAAGATGTAGAGGGGAGAAGGCCAAGAGAAGACAGAGACAGGGATGAGTGATGCGGCCACAAGCCAAGGAGCCAGCAACACCAGGAGTGGGAAGAGGCTAAGCGTGGATTCTCCCCTAGAGACTCTGCAGGGAGCGTGGACACCCCTGATTTTGGACTTCCAGCCTCCAGAATTGTGAGAGTGTAAGTTTTCTTGTTTTAAGCCACCGAGTTTGTGTGATGTGTTATGGCGTCCACAGGAAATGACTCCAGGGCTGGAAACTTCCATTTCCCCTCGAGATCCACTCTCCGTCCTGCTCTGGGTCCCAGGGGGCTGCCTGGCTGAACCACAGCCACCACGTGCCTTCTGGTTGCAGCTGGACTCAGCGATGGGAACTGAGGGTGCGAGGAGCCTGAGAGGAGGAGGGGTTCTCTGGGCCCCCTCCCTCTGGGGTGGCTGTAGGTGACCTCAGCCACCACCCTCATCCAAAGCAGCCCTCTTGCTCCTTCCCTCGTTCTCCACAGGCTGCTCCATCCCTCAGGCCTGGAGGTGGGACGGCACACCTGTGGCCAGTCTCTCACCGGCCCTGGGGGGTCTACATCCCCGCCCCCCAAGCTGAGTGCCCCATCTTGCCAAAGGCCCGACACACAGAAGTGGAATGGCTTTTCCCGAGATGTACACCATCTCGGGAAAAGCACATGCTCAGCCTTCTGATGAGAATATCAGGCCCCTGAAGAGAACTGTGTCGTGTTCACGCCCCCTTGCCCAGAATGTGGCACGGCACCCAGCTCACCACCACCTAGCGCTAAATGCTTGTCCTGCTTGATCTGGAGGACTCCTGACTGCTGTGGCCTTGGGCCACTGCCCGTCAGCTGTTAAAACCTTGCCAAACTGTTCTGAAAATTAGCTTCTTTGAATGTTTATAATACATTTTTAAACAGTTAATGTCACAGATAAATGCTCATTATTACAAACAACCAGGCGAAACTATGTGTGCCAGGAGTGTAACAGTTTGGGAGGGAGACGCAAAGGGAGGACGCTGAGATGACGACGGTGAAGAAAAACCCCTGCCACGGCGCAGACATCAGACACGCAACACGCATCTGCAGACTCATCAGACACCGGCCAGCTTCACACAACCCCTTCTCTTCAGCTCAAAGTCAGCCCTCCTGGAAACCCTATTAAAATGTGGGAGTAACGTTATGATTGTGATGGCCTGCTACTGCTGCTAAGTCGCTTCAGTCGTGTCCGACTCTGTGCGACCCCATAGACGGCAGCCCACCAGGCTCCCCCGTCCCTGGGGCTCTCCAGGCAAGAACACTGGAGTGGGTTGCCATTGAAGCCACTTATTTCACATATCTTTTTTTTTTTTAGTCACTCACAAACTCCAGTACCTAGACTACGAATCATGAGAGCCACCAAAACATGTTTCAACACAGTGGTTGGCTCATTTCATTCATTCATTCAAAAAATACTTAAGAAGCACCATTACGTGCCAAGCTTGGGAGAGATGACAACCAGAATACAGTCTGTCCTCTTGAGCATCAGTCTCCGCATCAAGACCCCCTTGGAGACAGGCCATGGGAGCTGAACACCACCCAACTCCAGAGGGCACCATTCACTCTGCATTGCAGCCCCGGCTGCATCTGCTCTCCAAATAAAAGGCCCCGGGGAGGAAAAGTGGGGGGTGGGGGGGAGTCAAACAGATGTGAATTTAAAGATTTAAGATGAGTTATCGGTGGTGACAGGAAAGCTTCACTCGCCAGCACCTGTTCAATGTGCAACCAACATTCACTGAGCACCCACTGCACGCTTGGCGCTGTGCCACCTTCTCGTCACGTATTATCTCCATTTAACCCTCTCGGTGAGGGTGAGACAAATCTGTTCCCATTTTACTTGGGAAAAAGGAAATTCAGTCTTAGGAAGGTTGAAGAGACCACCGCAGACAAAAGTTCCGGGAAGGAGCTCCGGACCTGCAACCTTCAGCGTGAGGATGTTCAGCCCCAGCGTCTCCTGCATGATCGGGCCATCGACTGTGCCACAGAATCCACCCTCCCACACAGAGGCCAGTCTATACGTCTACCACCACGTCTCTAAGTGCCAATAACCATCTAAATTCCCCTATTTATGTCTATTTATTTTTTTTATATTTTCAAACACAAAGCAAAGCAAAGGCTAAATATAATGAATCCCTGGGTGCCATTCTCCCGGGTTCGACAATCAGCAACATTTACCGATTGCGTTCCATCTGCCTGTACTCCTCACTTTAGGGAATGTATTTTAAAGCAAATCTCGGCATAGTATCATTTCACCCTTAAAATGGCACAAGAACTTTTATTAACTCTAACTACAATGCCATAACTACACTTACTAAAAATTCTTTAATTTCACCTTCTGTATGGATCGGCCTGCATTCCTCTATGAGCATTCTGCCTCATCTGTTTGAGTATTTGAAATAACTGATATAGGAAAAGCAGGATGAATGTGTGATTTCACCACCCCTCCACTTTTAAAACCACTTTTAGAAGGCTGAGTTAGTGCTCCAGTAAACTCTAAAAACAACCAGTAGGCTTTTTTTCTGGAGGTACCATTATTAGGTAACAGATTTTTAACCAGCTGTCGTCATTAATCTTTCCAGTGCTCAAGTTGTTCACGGCCAGTGGGAGACACCTCGAGCCGGCTCTCAGGCTGACACCCTCCCCGGCCCTGACAGCTGCCCTGCTCTCTGCTGAAACAAGATGTCCCAGACCCATCTGTACTCATGGGGCCCCCAACCCAGACTGATCCTTCTCAAAGACATACTGGTTCCTTCTGGTGGGAAATTAATTTTGATTTGGATCTTTTCCTCTATAAATAAAATTCGGTAGAGAATTATTTTTAATACAAAGATACAGAACGGAAGAAATCTCAGCCTTTGTACTTCCTACTAGGAACGTTCAGGTTGCATTAAGACTTTAAACACAGCAGGCTTAGGGATTAGGTGATAAAAGGTCAGCGTGCATTCAGCCAGGTTAACCTCATTTCCTTTAGCTGTGCTATACTTGATCTAGTTCACTGATTAAGTTTAGGGTGGATTTCACCAAAGTTGTATGCAACTTGAGTTTAGGCTTAAATACTAAAGGTTATCAGAACACCCAAATTCATCTTCCATTCAGTGAAAAGATGTTCCCAGTGATGCAATCACTTTATCAGAGTCTTCCAATTAGAGACAGCCTCTCAGGAGGAGCCTGTAATCCAAGCCTACAATATCCCAGAGGAGACTTGCAAACGCAACCCAATGTGGCTTGATTTAACCCAAGTATTCCTTGAGTTTTTATGAAAAAACTTAACAGCTGCTGAGTTGGACTGTTTAACATGCTAACAAAATTAAAAACCTGAAAAAACAAAAAATACAGTTAAAGAACTGGAGAACATTCTGAAACTGTTCTAAAATACAACAGTCTTGTGGGCTGTGTGAAACCATCTCCAAGGCTACAGCCTACTCGGGAAAGGACATTTGCCAGCTGCTTATCAAATGTTCCACCAAAACAACCACTCAAACAGAATGTATTAGACCAAAAAAGACAGCTATTTCTGATGGCAGATACCAAAATCCTTCTTGCTGACAGAAACTTGCTGTCCTTAGAAAGCAGCAGATGACGGATGCAGACTCGACCAATCCTTTCCACATGGAGCTGGCTCGCACCTTAAAAATTGAGTGTTATTCACTTTAAATGCAAAAATGAACACAGAAATGCAAAAAACTAGCTCCAGGGAAGAAGTTAGTGGTCTCAGCGACACACAACTTGATTGTTTTCTATTTCTGGCAGGCACAACATACCAGGGTGTTCTGTTGGGCTTTTTTTTTTTCCCCAGAAGACTTACTTCCTAATATTTAGAGGAAAACTAAACAAGATCTCCCCACTTTCTGGACTTGTGTGGACAGCTGTGCCAACAACAAGCGTTATTCCTGGCATCAGGGGCCTTGCAATTCCTGGGGACTCAGGGTGGAGACAGAGAGGGGTGAGGAGCAGAAGGCAAGATGGGACCCAAACAGACCACAATGTTACCTGTCTCTGACCCTCATCTCCTAAAAGCAAGGGGCTTGTCACACCTGGACCCACCCTACTCCTACGGAATCAGAACCTCACTGCAGGTGAACCAGGAAACAGAGAAGCCCTCATTTCATACTATCAGAACCAGTCAGCTCAGCTGCTGGTTAACTGAGCAGTTTGGTTAAAGTGGTGACTCACGAAACACTTAGAATTTTACAGATCTTATCCATGTTTTTCATTTAAGGCAAAGGTCTTTTCTTAGAAATAAGGTCCACTAGCTCAAGTTTCAAAAGTTCCTCATCCAGACCACAACCTCTCTGTGGGGGAACTTAAAAAAAGACACTGGACAAGCAAGATGAGAGCAGAATCCTTCTGGAATCTTCAATTTCCCCCTATCAAATCCATACCTAATTTACTAGCTTTTTTCCCTCTAGTGAATCACCTGTTAGCCCTCAGCTTACAGGTTTTTTTTTTTTAAGATTTTTCTGATGTGGACCATTTAAAGCCTTTATTGAATTCGTTACAACAGGGTTTCTATTTTATGTTTTTGCTTTTTGGCCATGGAGGCATGTGGGAGCTTAGCTCGCTGACTAGGGATTGAACACTCATGCCCTGTATTGGAAGGCAAAGTCTCAACCCTTGGACAGCCAGGGAAGTCCCAGCTTACAGCTGTCACACACGGTTCATCAGTCGCCATAGTATTTAATGAAATCATGTGATTACGATAACAAATAAAATCAGTGAACAGGTCTGAGAGCCAACACACTTGACTCTGGGTAATTACTCAGTGTCGGAGCCGAAATGCCCAGGGGATCTGACCATGATGGGGGGAGGCATCAATCATTGTACCTGATGAAGGGCCTGGAGAGCGCCAATTACTGGGACACTTTAGTTAAGTGGAGGGAGGTCAACTAATAGCTTCTACTGTAATTTTAAAGTCCAGATCCCTCCTCCCTTTCCCAAAAGAAAGCAGTCTATGGAAGACAGAACTTCTAAACTTTGCTTTTCTTATTAGTAGTTCCTTGCCAGCACAACCAACCAAAGTGTTCACTTGTTTAGTGACAGCTTCGGGGTTTTCCCCTCTTCTTCTCCTCTTAACCACAACCTACAAGGAAAGAATGTATGAGAATTTTCTGGGATGGTCTTTACACAGGTGCAGGTGAGAAAACGCCTCTCCAGGAAGATCTGGGTGTGTATTAAGACTACATCTTTAGAAGATTTTGCTTTTACATGTAAAATATATCATGACATGAACTTCCAACACCTGACTCAAACGTTCAGTTCACTAGATAACGTTTACTCTCACATGACTGAAATTATTCATCTCTGTTCAGTATGAGAAAATGCTATTCTAATAACGAGGTTTTTTTTTTTTCTAGTCTGTGGATAGAGAAAGGGATTAGTCAAAGGAGAATCAGTTACTCTAAGTTATTCTACTTAAATTTCATACACACACAAAACTGCAATTTTAACTGATACAGGGAATAAAATTTCTAACAAAAAGAATCACCAGATAATTTTTTGAAAATAAGTCATTCTTAAGTGTTGATATTTTAATAGATTTATGTTCAAAGATGTTAACTGCAATATAAATTATGAAAGCAAAAAAACAAAAACAAAAACCCAGTACCTAAGGGACTAGTCACATAATTGTAGCATCAGTTCAGTCGCTCAGTCATGTCAGACTCTTTGTGACCCCACAGACTGCTGCACGCCAGGCCTCCCTGACCATCACCAACTCCTGGAGTTTACTCAAACTCATGTCCATTGAGTCGCTGATGCCATCCAGTCATCCCATCCCCTGTCGTCCCCTTCTCCTCCCACCTTCAATCTTTCCCAGCATCAGGGTCTTTTCAAATGCATCAATTCTTCCCATCCATCAGGTGGCCAAAGTATTGGAATTTCAGCTTCAGCATCAGTCCTTCCCGGAGAAGGCAATGGCACCCCACTCCAGTACTTTTGCCTAGAAAATCCCATGGACAGAGGAGCCTGGTAGGCTGCAGTCCATGGGGTCGCTAGAGTTGGACACGACTGAGCGACTTCACTTTCACTTTTCACTTTCATGTACTGGAGAAGGAAATGGCAACCCACTCCAGTGTTCTTGCCTGGAGAATCCCAGGGACGGGGAAGCCTGGTGGGCTGCCGTCTATGGGGTTGCACAGAGTCAGACATCAGTCCTTCCAATGAATATTCAGGACTGATTTACTTTAGGATGGACTAGTTGGATCTCCTTGCTGTCCAAGTTGCAGCATACCCACATGATTAAAATATAAGTCGCTAAAATCATGTCATTGAAGAATCTTCTGACAAAAAATAAGAAAGTGTTCAGGGCATAACTTCACAGATAAAAAACAAGACAAAAACTACATGCAAAATTATCCCAGTAGCAGAAAACATAAAGAAAACATATAAAATGTTTAACAGTGTTTATCTCTGAGTGGTGGTATCACACGTGACTACGTATTTCTTCTTCATAGTTCTGTATTTTTTAGTTTTTCTATAATATGAATGTTAAAAATGCAATTTTTAAAGCTTTGATCAATTGGGATCAGAAATTTTATACACTATATAGACTTCCTTGCCTTCTCAAACAGAGAGATGAAAATAGGACAGCCTCTGATGGGACAGAATTGTCGTATCAAGTAACCATAGAGCCCTCTGTGATAAAAACATACTCCTGGGCCACGGAAGCAGATGGCTACATTTATGACCTTAAATAAGCAGTTGCCGAAGTATGCCCCAGGGAACCTAGCCCCACCAGACTGATTAAGTGTGGGAAATATTGCAATACATGCTATTAATAGCTGTAAGAGAGAAACCAAACAAGGAAAGCAAAAATAAAACCCCTCTTATTTAACCAGATTCCCCAAATTTCTTCACCACGGAACCCTTTTAATGTAATCACCATCAAAAGCCATCGAATCAAATAGCCCCAACCACTTCATTAACAACTGCTGAAGCTTTACTTACTGGGCATTTCTTAAACTGTCATGCACGGTGTTCCAGTTTACAAACACCGTCTTATTTCATCCTCCAAATGTCTCTCAAGGATGCTATCTTAATCCTCCCATTTTAAAGATGGGGAAGCCAATACTCAGGAAGGTTCATCCCTGTCCAAAGTCTCCCAGCGACCCAAATCCTGTCTCAACCGCTATGCTTAACCGCTCATCTTCCATTTTTTGAGCAGCTTCATTTATTTCTTGATGGTGTATAATCGGGTCTACTAGTTATCTCCTACACCCTGTAAAAAATCTGCCACTGACAAGCCGAGAAGACCAAGCGCATCGTTACCTGAGCTGTGTGCAAAGCAAGATTCAGCAGACTGGGCACTGGGTTCAGCGTTCCCTGCTAAGAGATTCTGACTGACTGAAAAAAATTTTTTTCTTCCAAATTCTTTCAGCCTTCTGACTGATCCCTCTGCTTTCTGGTCTTACCCCCTCAAATCCATCCTCCTCTGGCTGCCTGAATCATTTGCATGAATCACCAAGTGTGACCGCGCCACTCCCAGGCTTAAAACCCTCCCTATGACTGGACAGTGAAGCCCGAGCCCTTTCCACAAGCTTGGGACCATCGGGTTTCTACCGGCCTCTCTGACCCCGTCCTCTCATGCCCTGCCCTGGTCCCTCCAGCGAGGCCTGCAACAGTCCTGTGCACCCACTGTTTCTTTTTCGTGTCTCTCTTTGTGGGGCCCGGAAACCCTTCTCCCTCCTTACCTGGCTAACTCACCTTTGCAATCACAGCTCCTGAGTCATCACCAGGAAACACTCCTGACGATCACCCCCAGCCCTGCAAAGGCTCTCCGGGTCTCCCTCCCACTAGGGCGTGCCCTCACCCCTACTGCGTCAGGTACATTGGGATCGGCTTACGTGTACCAGCGCGATCCTCAAAGATGAAAATTCTGTGGCTTAGTGGTTTCACATCCCCAAGGTGCTCCATGAAGGTTGAGTAAACGCATAAACTTCCTCGACATCAGCTGTGCTCGCGTTAAGGAAAGCCGCTTTCTGATGGCAAACGTTAATTAGCACTTACTCTGTCCCCCTGCCAACGCCGGCCCTGGGCTACGGTATGAAAATAACCTCAGGGCGCCATTAGCTAACCTAGGAGACAATAGAAAATTTGATTGGAAAGGAACATTAACTATGGCACTGCTTGTAATGTAACAACTATCTGAATATCTGCTTTTCACATACACTCTTTGGTACGATGGACCATATTGCTCACAGTTTAAATGCTTTCCCCCATGCACTGCAAGGTAACCTACTGACCAGAGAGCTCCACCCATGGCTCTCTTTTCCCTCTTCCCTGTGAATAAACTAGAATTTTCCTCCGTCTTTGTACCATTGGGTAGGATGGTTTTCCTGAATGATGATGGGATGTAAAAACCCCCTGGAGCCGAGGAAGGAGATAAACCAGCTAGAACTCTTGCCCCAGCGTGTTCCGAGCCTCAGCAATCACACCCATGAGCAGAGGCTGACGCACAGGTCGTTACAGACACCAGGCACTGTGGCCTGGCACGATCCCCTGAGCACCAACCTGCCAAACGCTGTGATAAAGCCGAATCTACGACCGAGCTGACTGGGCTCAAGAGCACCTCGATTCTGCACGTGTCCTGAGGCTCCTCTTGACCAGTCTGTACAGCACAAGCAGCTCAAAAGGATGCTGACTTGTCTGTAAAGTCGAGTCATCAGACCCATTTCTCCTTGCGCCTCCATGGCACCTCTTTCCTTCTCCCAACCCACCGACGATAAGCCCAATGGCCTTTTAAACTTTTATGTTCGCCTTGATTTCAACAAGTGCTTGGGAGAGGTTACTTAGCTCTCACATTTGTATCCCTGAGCTCCAGAACCGCACAGTCAACTGCCCACTGCACGAGGCCACGTAACTGCCGTGTGTGTCCCCCTGCCGGGCTCCACGGCCCCAGGGACTGCCCCCCCTCCAGGCTTGCTCTGGGCCCTCCTTTTACTCACTTTCGCTTAAAGCCCAGCTAGCTCCACTCACTCAGGAGCATGAACTGGGCACAGCCTATGTGCCAGGCCTGTGCTAGGGTGCCCGGGACACAAAGAATGGAACCCCGGGGCCAGGCAGGGACACAGGGAAGCAAAGGACTTACAAAATGTGTGTCAAGTGCCACCAAGGAGGCACAAAAGAGGCTAAGGGGCCGTGTGTCTGTGACTGAGCGGGAAGAGCGTTTGGAAGGCAAAGCTGATGGGCCCCTCAGTGGGCAGCGGAGCGGGGTACAGCTCCACGAGGGTGGGAAGTAGGAAGGGGCTCAGCCAGCTGGTCTGCATCTCCCCCCCCCAGAACTCTGGCTCGAATCCTAAGCTCTTCTCGCCTGGTCTTCCGGAACCCCCCACGCCAACCCAGCCCACACTGCGGCCAGCATGGCCTTCCTGCGGCGCTCCTCCGATCACACCGCGGCCCCGCTCCAGAGTCACGGAAACTCAGTGCTACCAAGTGAGTTGCCACGCAGCTCCTGCCCGGGCTCTCGGCCTCGTCAGCTTTCTTTCTTGTCACTTCCCTTCACACGAGCAAACCTGACCTGGTAACTCACGAGTCATGAAACCTGCCCTGAGCTTTCCTGCTCGGTGCCCGGGCTCAGCCGCCTTCCTGAGCCCCCACTTCTGTCAATATACAATTTAGAGAAATAAATACCTAATTCAAGACAGTGGCTCCCTGGGAGGGGGGTGGGGGTGGCAATCACACTCGGGATGGAGCACAGGGTTTGCTCTGGCTCGGTCGCGTTTTCTTCCTAAGCTGCTGGCAGGTACACAGATGTTCCTTGTGTCATTCCACACCCTTACAGGAATTACTGTATTTCATCATTTATTTTCTTAAAGCTTGCCGGCCTATCAAAGTCCATCTCTTGCAGTAGGAACCTAACCTAGCCAGAAAGCCCCTCTTCATCTAACATTCAATGTTATTTACAATTCATGTGTGGCCTTTCTCTTATTCTTCCTCTAAAGAAAATAAACGACTGTGGTAAAATATACACAACATGGGCCTTTCCTGGCGGCTGGGTGATGAAGAACCAGTTTGCCAATGCAGGGGATGTGGGTTTGATGCCTGGGCTGGGAAGATCCCCTGGAAAAGAAAACGGCAACCCACTCCACTATTCTTACCCGGGAAATCCCATGGACAGAGGAGCCTGGTGGGCTACACCCCACGGGCTCACCAAGAGTCAGACACGACTTTCCGACTAAAACAGCACACGCAACATAAGACTGGCTGCTGCCACCACTTTCCAGGGCGCACTCGCCCGCCAACTGCGTGAGTTTGCTGTGCGGCCACACCATCATCTGTCTCATCTCCCCAATCCGAAGCCCCCCACCTCCCATTCTCTCTGGTGCTGTGGATGTCTGTGCACTGAATCTCTCCCCTAAGTTATAATACAGCGATTATACGCTATTCATGTTTCTACCCTTTACACTGCCTCACAGGTGGGTGCTGCACAGACGTGGACCAGACACGGAATCGGCTTGAAATGGCAGCCAGGACATTATGCCTTTTAGTTTTAGCAATAACAGCCGATAACAACAGTCTACTCAGTGTTCACTCTGTGCCAGGTACCATGATAAGTATCCCAACAACTTTTCTGATTTAGCCCACCTGCAACCCTATGGAGGCGCTTGCTGTTATTGTCCCCTTTATTTTCAACGAGGAAACCGCAACTGGAAAGACTGAATGTTTGCCAAAGGTCACATCGCCAGTAACAAAAGCCGGCTCTGTGCTGTGCCGCCCCCACTGCGCTTTTAATCAATACAGAGGAAGTAGACAGCAATTAAGTAAAATAAGGGATCGGATTTCACGTAAGCCAGCCTAAACAATTCTGAAAATCTCGTCAAAGAAAGGGAGCCACCCTCCACCAGCTTCACCTGCGATGCCACTTAGCCTCACAAGAACCCTAAGAGGCAGGCACGGTCACTGTCCTCACTTTCCAGGGGACGCACTGAGCTGGAAAACAATGAAGTAAGTCACCAAAGTCACAGCTATAGTCTTTCCACGAAATCCAGATGCCTTCTTTGAAAAAGAAAGAGTCAGCCAATATTGGATTCCAGAAAATATTCTGGGACACAGTAATGTTTTACTCAAGAGTTAAAGTCATAGGTCCATGGAAGAGAAGATTTAAACATAAAAGTTGCCGCCTTTATATATATTAATGACTGGCTGACAGGAATAGAAACATACTCCAGTAGTAGCCACTCAAAAGGGTTTCACATCTCAGCCTCTAAAAACCAGTCCCACCAGCGTTCAGAGCTTGTTTGAGGAAGCAGTCCCTGGTCCGTACGCTTCAAAGAGCCATTATGATTCATGCAGTAGCTTCGCAGCCCCACACAAACCACCCCAGAACACGCCTTAGGGAAACAGCTTCTTCCAGACCAGGCTCTTGAGTTTCCACAGAACTGTTTCTCAGATCCTCAGTTTTTGCATGTGGGCAGTTTCACCTGCCACAGGAGCAGAGTTCCTGAGTTTGAATTCTTAGTGAATCCTCAGCTAACACCAACTCGTCAGCATTTCCTCAGAAAGCACACTGGGAAGAATGACCCAAGAGGTCCGGTTTAGCTGCCTAATTCCCTGAGCGATGGTTCCTTTTAAGGGAGTGCCCTGCAAGTCCAATGGGGTTAATGTGGACAGACAGACAAAGGCGCATTCCACCGCCAAGTAAAAATAACTTGACATAAAAATAAAAACGTGTGCATAAGAAATATCAGCCCAGAGCAAAAGGAAAGAGCTGCCCATCAGTAGGGACACACCACATTTTAGAGAACTGCATGCAGACAAGAGGAACAGGAAAAGAGAAACCCACGGGCAGGGAAAATGAGGATGTGTGCCGCTCCAACACTTTTGACTCTAGTTTCCAGCTGGACTACAGCTCAGAAGCCACAATTAAAACAATGTAAGTGAAGCACAATACACAGCTTATTTAAACCTAACAGTGAATGCCTTCAAAACCTAGCCACACTTTGCAGTCGCCACAAAATAGCCCCTCAGGCTTGAAGAAGCCTTACTCTACAATTTAAAACACTTCCTTCTGCCAATTAAAAAAAAAAAAAAAAAAAGGCCTCAGTTTAGGGTAAGAGATCTCCGCCTGAAAGTCCTGTTCTATTTACTGTCTCATTCTAGAGCTACTGAGACAATCACTAACCACAGAAAGCTAAAAAAAAAATTTAGGCTAATAACAAATAAAAATCTACTTTAGATTCTTGAAATAAGACCCCATTATGTGGTTGGGATGACCTTATATGCATGATTGTCAGTAACTGTTCCAAAAAGAGAACTACAAATTACTCCTGCAATTACTCTTTCTTGAACACCATTAATATGTACCATGTTAAGGACCTAACCCTGGAGAAGGAAATGGCAACCCACTCCAGTATTCCTGCCTGGAAAATTCCATGAACAGAGGAGACTGGTGGGTTACAGTTCATGGGGTCTCAAAGAACTGGACATGACTAAGCACTCACACAAGCACCTAACACGCACTCTCTAATATAATCCCCAAGTCAACTCTGAGAAGTATTTTCATTGAACTTTCCTGGTGGTCCAGTGGTTAAGAATCTGTCTCATCAATGCAGGGGATACAAGTTCGATCCCTGGTCCCGAAAGATCCCACAGGCCACAGGGCAGCTGAGCCCCTGTGCCATAACTACTGAAGCCCGAGTGCCCTAAAGTCTGTGCCCCATGAGAGAAGCACGTGGGCAGCTTCTCTGCAACGAGAAGTCCAATCACTGCAAGTGGAATAGCCCCGCTCACCACAACTAGAGAAAACCCACATGTGTAAACCAAGACCCAGCGCGGCCAAAAATAAAACTAGGAAGTACATTTTCTTTCCCACATACCCTTCCCCAGTGGCGGCTCACAGAGGTGAGGTGACCTGCCTGCAGTCACACAGCTGGGCAGTGGCCAGGCCTGGCCCGGAATGTATAATTCCAGAGCCCGAATGTTCTTTAACACCAGATCATAAACATGCCATCTGGTCAAAGCTATTTCACAAATATTTCCTTCTGTCTCACAGCCACCCCCAAATAAACCAACACGCAACATCAGCAGCTGAGTGAAACTGCCAGGGCCAGAATGCTGGTTGTTCACATCACAGCCCTTCCCTCAGAAACCCACCACACACGTCCAGGGCAACAGGACTTTCGAAGGGTCACCATGGCTGGGTGAGCTGCCTGGCTAAGGCAGTCTGGTTTTCACGTTCAATTTCCTTGTTTTAATAAAAGCACTATACCCTGAAGAACAAACCTCTGCTGAGTAATTTAACTTAATCACGTGGCCTAATCAAGAGAGGTTGGTCCTCAGTATTTGTATGAGGTACTCTGGCATGAAGAGCACCTGTACTAAAAAAACAAAAACAAAAAAAAACCCTGCTAGATTAATCTGCCTCTCCCTTTAAATAGTAACTTACGGTGTGTCTCAGATAGAGGAACAGGTAAAGCTGTCCTAACAGCCTGAGTCAGCAGACTGACTTGACTCCACAATCTTCCCTCCACTAAAAGGCACTTTACTTCTATTAATGTTCTACTAATATAACTACAGTACTCTGTCCTGAAACTGGGGAGTCACATATAATAAAATTAACTTGTAGGCAGTGTTACACATTAGAAATACATACCTATCATTTTATTATTAAACTAGAAAGATGCCTGCAGGCAGTCAACAAAAGGTCTCCCGGCAACTGACAAGCAGAGTTAACTAAGCAAAGATTTTCTTTCTTTGGAGACATGAAACTCTCATTCAGTCAAGAAAGATGGATTTTGTCACTTATTCTTCTCTTAAAAGGAAAGCGCCACATGGAGACCATAAATGGGGTGAATTGCATCTCAGAGCAATGTTATATGTGCCAAGTTACAAAGCCTGTGAATACAAGGGGTGGATTAATGGAAAGACTGATACCATCTTACTACAGTGGCCTCTCTGTAGCTCCGGACAATGATCTGTTGAGGGTTTTCCAGTGATTTTGAATGTGCAACCTCCATACTAAGCCCCCTTTTAAGGGGGCTGGCTCAGTGCTGAACAGTCAATCCCTTTGCAGAAAGCAAGCCAAAAGCCCCCACACAAGCTTCTGGGTGAGAAGCTTGGCCCTGTAGGCGTGGGAAGGCTCAGACTTCAGAGACAAAGGAGCAAAAGCAGGAGGTGGGCTGGGGAGAGCTGGCTGGGCCTGGGTCTACCAGCCTGGAGAGGACCCAGATTCACAGGGCTGGACTTTCGGGGAAAGAGTTCAAAAGGGCTGGGGGAGAAGGACAGAAGAAAGCACACCAGGAGCGAAGTCAGTTACCCCTGAGAACAAACCCTGCTACAAGGGATGGAGGGAGATCTCCAGAAACAGCAGGGGGCACACCTTGCAGAGACCAGGCAGCCTGTCTACTATCAGAGGTTGGGGTGGGCTGTCAGCCCCTGACCTCCAGTTTATCTCCTAAAAAACAACTTCAGGGATCCTCCTTGGCCCCAGCTAGGAAGGACACTGTGGGGCAGAGCCACCATGCTAGAATTACCACATTCCCTTCTTCTACGTAGCGGGGCATGGCATCCTGCCAATCCACAAGACCGGAGGTGAGCCCCCGGGACAACACTGGTTAAGACGCCTTCCAAATGAAGTCAGACCCAGAACAGGCCCTCTGACCCTAAGGATCCCTCAGATAAACGGCCAAATCAGATCTTAACCTAGGTAAGTCCGCTGCCCCGTGTCTCCCAGCCTTGGAGACGCCTGCCCACCCCTAAGGCCCATCTCAGAACCACCTCTCAGATTTAGCTAGACACTGCCCCCAAATCCATCTTGGAACCCCCGATCCTTTCCTAAGATTCCTATCTAGCTAATCCACTCAGCCCCTCAAAGCCTATCCTCAGATTCCAGTAATTATTTCCCTGTACCCGTCAACCCTTCTCTCAACACCAACCCCTGCCCAGACCTAACCTTCCGCCCCCTCAGTCCCGTCTCAGGCATCCCCAATCCTCGATTACCGTCCCCTCGACCCATTCCAACCCAGTTTCGGTCCCTCAATTCCCTCCTCGCCTCCCCAAACTCGGCCACAGCCCTCCACGATCCCGAATGCCCCTTCCAGGCTCCCTAATCCGCGTTCCACTCCGCCTCAGGACCCCTCCAGCCCCCGCAAGCTCTGTCCCACCCAAGAGCTTTTCCCAGCTCCGCCCCAGCCTCGGTCCCCTCATCCCCAACCCCACCTCAAGCCCCCCTCCCCAGTTTCTCGTCCCAGTCTCCTCAACCCAACATGAAGCACCGCGACCGTCTCCGCCTCGGGCCACCTCCAGCCCGCCGCGGGCCCCCGGCCCCGCGCGCCCCTCGAGGCCCCGCCACCGCCGCTTTGAACTGCCGCTCGGCTCACCTCCTCCATCTTCTGCACCATCTCTGTCAGCTGCCCCTCGTCCTCCAACAGCTCGTTGAGCTGCACCAGCGACAACCCGGCGAACCGAGCTTCGCTCACACCGCCCGCCATCGTCCCGTCTCGGCCGCCGCCGCCGTCGCCGCCGCCGCCGCAGCTCTGGCCGCCAGGCTCCACGGACCGGAAGCGCCGCCCTCAAGGCCCGCCCCCAGCGGGGGGGCACGTGACGCCAGCCGTGGGCCCTGACGTCATCGCCTCGCGGGCGGGAGGACATGACGTCGCAGTGTGGGCTCTTGGCAGAGAGAGTGTTAGGGGCTGGGGTTGTCTCTGGGAAGGATGGGGGCTTCTAAGGGAAAGGACCTGGAGACAGGCTTGGGACGCAGTGGTCAGCGGTAATGATGTCACTGCAGCATGACATCAGGAGGGTGTCAGAAGAGCCTTTTCCTCGAGGAAGAGAAGAGCCTTCTGACATCAGGATGTCAGAAGAACCTTTTCCTCGAGGAAAAAAAAGGCGTGGATCTGAAGAAAGCAGGCAGTGGGACCGAAGTTTGTGCAGCCTAAGCCCAGCCTGACCGAGGGAACCCCAAAGAAGGGGATTTATGGGAAGACAACTCTAGATGCCTTGGTTTTTCGTAATTGTGGAACTGCCAAGTCATTCATTTGACAAAATTTAGACCTACTATGTGGACTAGGAATTGGGTATGTCAGTTCAGTTCAGTTGCTCAGTCGTGTCCAACTCTTTGCCACCCCATGAATTGCAGCACACCAGGCCTCCCTGTCCATCACCAGCTCCCGGAGTTCACTGTAACTCATGTCCATCGAATCGGTGATGCCATCCACCCATCTCATCCTCTGTCATCCCCTTCTCCTCCTGCCCCCAATCCCTCCCAGCATCAGAGCCTTTTCCAATGAGTCAACTCTTCGCATGAGGTGGCCATAGTATTGGAGTTTCAGCTTTAGCATCATTCCTTCCAATGAACACCCAGGACTGATATCCTTTAGGATGGACTGGTTGGATCTCCTTGCAATTCAAGGGACTCTCAAGAGTCTTCTCCAACACCACAGTTCAAAAGCATGAATTCTTTGGTGCTCAGCTTTCTTCACAGTCCAACTGTCACATCCATACATGACCACAGGAAAAACCATAGCCTTGACTAGACGAACCTTTGTTGGCAAAGTAATGTCTCTGCTTTTGAATATGCTATCTAGGTTGGTCATAACTTTCCTCCCAAGGAGTAAGCATCTTTTAATTTCATGGCTGCAATCACCATCTGCAGTGATTTTGGAGCCCCCAAAAATAAAGTCTGACACTGTTTCCACTGCTTCCCCATCTATTTGCCGTGAAGTGATGGGACCAGATGCCATGATCTTCGTTTTCTGAATGTTGAGCTTTAAGCCAACTTTTTCACTCTCCTCTTTCACTTTCATCAAGAGGCTTTTTAGTTCCTCTTCACTTTCTGCCATAAGGGTGGTATCATCTGCATATCTGAGGTTATTGAGATTTCTCCTGGCAATCTTGATTCCAGCTTGTGCTTCCTCCAGCCCAGCGTTTCTCATGATGTACTCTGCATAGAAGTTAAATAAGCACAGTGACAATATACAGCCTTGACATACTCCTTTTCCTATTTGGAACCAGTCTGTTGTTCCATGTCCAGTTCTAACTGTTGCTTCTTGACCTACATATAGGTTTCTCAAGAGGCAGGTCAGGTGGTCTGGTATTCCCATCTCTTTCAGAATTTTCCACATTTTATTGTGATCCACACAGTCAAAGGCTTTGGCATAGTCAATAAAGCAGAAAAAGATATTTTCCTGGAACTCTCTTGCTTTTTTGATGATCCAGCGGATGTTGGCAATTTGGTCTCTGGTTCCTCTGCCTTTTCTAAAACCAGCTTGAATATCTGGACATTCACGGTTCACGTATTTCTGAAGCCTGGCTTGGAGAATTTTGAGCATTATTTTACTAGCGTGTGAGATGAGTGCAATTGTAAGGTAGTTTGAGCATTCTTTGGCATTGCCTTTCTTTGGGATTGGAATGAAAACTGACCTTTTCCAGTCCTGTGACCACTGCTGAGTTTTCCAAATTTGCTGGCATATTGAGTGTAGCACTTTCACAGCATCATCTTCCAGGATTTGAAACAGCTCAACTGGAATTCCATCACTTCCACTAGCTTTGTTCATAGTGATGCTTTCTGAGGCCCACTTGACGTCACATTCCAGAATGTCTGGCTCTAATTGGGTATATAGTTCTGAATAAAATAAAAAGGACCCCCGCTGACATGGAGCTAACAGACAGGGAGGCAAACAAAAAATAAACGAAGTGATTACAAATTGGGAGCAAAGAAGGAAATGAATGTTGAAATAAAGAGAGTAATGGGGATACCTTTAAAGAGAGTAATAAAAGGTGGTCCTCTCAGGGAAGATGACATCTGAGGAGATCTGAAGGGTGAGAAGGGCAGAACCACCCACCATTCCTATAGGAAGCCCAAGCCTGCAAGACCAGCATGTACGGAAGCCCCGAGTCAGTTCTAGCTTGGTACACTCAAGGAAGGGCAGAAAACCAGTATGACTGGAGCATCAGAGCAGGGACCCATGTTAGTGCCATGTGCCTCAACTCAGAGGAAGGTACCTAGACATTTAGATGGGCCAAGCTGTGCTCTTTCAGAGAGATTATTGCCGGTGCCATTGTGCAGTCTCCCCACCCCTAGAAGCGTCTCAAGATCCAGGAATTCGGGGAACTTGTTATCCTGCTTTGGAATCTTCCACAGTTCTAGCTGAATGAAACCAACATCTGAGGATAACCACAAAAGCCTCCTAATTTTACACATAAGGAAACTGAGGCCCTTGGAGGAGGAAGTTGTCTTTTTTCAAAATCAAGTAATTGGCACATCTCCTGGCTCCCAGACTGGCATTGGCCACGCTGGCATCCTACCACACTGATCTCGGCGCATAACTCAGCACTGAGCACAGTCCAGACATTCAGTAAACACTTGTTGGCTGACTAATGAGCTTTGTGCATGAGGCTGATGTTTCTGCTCCCCCATCCGTAGAACATAAGGTCTGAGTTGTCTGCCCATACATTAGACTGGGCTCCAGTGACCATTCTCTTTTCTCCTAGCCCCTGTGACTAAGGGCACACATTAGTAGGAGATGAGTAAAACTAGCAGAAGCATTTCATACTATCTGTAAACAAAAGATTTTTATTGAGTTCTAAAAGGGCCCTCGATTGTTTTCTTCCTTTGAGCTTGTCCAAAAAAATGGCTTTAAGAAAGACCATAATAAAGAAGAAGGGGGTGGAGAAAGTCAAGTTTATAACCAGAGTAGGCACTCAGTTTAATTTCATTATTTTCCCTTTTCTCTCCAGGAAAAGTATAAACTTGCCAAATTGAGAATAGTAGCTGTACTTCCAGGAAATCCTCACCCATGAGGCTTAAGATGATGTCCAGAAGTTTCTCAAATTCCCCACAGAAGGTAAGAACAAGGTTGGAGGTCAGAGCACTCCAGAACACAGAGGGGTGACGTGACTCATCCAAGGCACACCAAGAGCAAACCTGGTCCTGAATGGCATACCTGTGTACAATGGTCCCTAGAATTCTTAGTCCAAACCAGGTTCACAGCAGCCCTGCCTGGTCCTTATAAACCTTCTCAAACCTGCTTTCTGCCACTGACCTAGTCGAGTCACACACCACTTCCTTTGTCAAACAGAGCAAACCACAGAAAGGTCTTGTTTTCTGCTGCTCTAAAAACTTCTCGTCGCTCTTAAAAGTGGTTGAGAGAAGAAAAGAAACATAAGAAGATCCTGGCATTGGTGTCAAACCTGTTGATTTAAATGCGTGGGTGAGCTGGTACATCTCCCCCCCAGCTTTGTGTTAAACTAAGGTCGGGGTTTCTCTGCAACTTACACCTGCCTGCAGTATTTCTGGGTTAACTAAAATTTTGCACTGGTGAATTAAGGGCAATGTATGTAGGTGCCAGGGCTTCTGTCTCAATAGGAGCATTGTTACTGCCTAGAAATGGATCTCCTGTTACATAACATGGGGAAATGGTTTGGAAGGCATACTTCCCCACCACCTGATAAAAAAAGAAAAATATATAAGGTTCAACTAGGTAGAAGTTACGGTCTTCTAGCCTTGAGGTTAGAATTCTTTCTCTCTGATGGAAGTAAAGAGAATTACAGATAGATATTTTCCAGTTTGAGAAGCTGGAAGAAAATCTGGACCTGATGATGCCATATCCATAGCACATGCTGTCAGCTATGTATGGGCAGCAGAGGAATGATTCCCTAAGGCAGCAGGTGGAAGAGCCACGCTCCTCGGGACGTGTTGCTCCTCCTGATGTCACCGCTGTGGTCACTGTCATCTACTAATATCCAAATAGCCCACGTGACCTAAGTACTAGTCATCAAGAAGGGGGGAAAAAACTCATTTTGGACAAAGTCCCTACTTTGGCGAGTGTAAGGAAGATATAGAAATAGAGAGCAGTATTTTTTTTAATTACATTTAAGGTTGGTGTTATTTGGGTGTGTTAGGAAGGTAGAGAATGTAGAAAGCTTGGGTATTTTGATTTGAGGTTTGTGTTTTCTTGGTTTGGGGATTTTTCTCTTATTTTTTGTTCCCTTGTGTGGTTTAATCAACTATTTCAGTCCCCCCACAAAAAAGAAGAAGAGGGAGAGAGAAAATATAACAAACCCTCACGTAACTCACCAAGTTAAGGACTAAACATCACAGGCACAGTTAAAGCCCTTAATATCCTTTCTCCCTCTCTAGAGGATAGCTACTGTCCTATTTATTTTACCTTACATGTATATATCCATAATCTTGATTTTAAAACATACACATTATATGTATATATGCATATATAAGGGGCTTCCCAGGTGGCGCTATTGGTAAAGAACCTGCCTGCCAATGCAGGAGACATAAGAGATTCGGGTTCAATCCCTGGCTCAGGAAGATCCCCTAGAGGAGGGCATGGCAACCCACTCCAGTATTCTTCCCTGGAGAATTCCATAGATAGAGAAGCCTGGCAGGCTGTAGTCCATTGGGCTGCAAAGAGTCAGACACGACTGAAGCGACTCAGCACAGCGCAGCACAGCACACATACATATATACACAAACAGGTCTTTCTGCTACATGCTTTTTAGGATCAATGGTGAGTTTTTTGCTTTTTAGTTTTTTTGTTTTTTTGGCCACACTGGATGGTTGTGGAATCTTCGTTCCCCAACCAGGGATCGAACTCCAGGCCCACAGCAGTGAAAGCACGGAGTCCTAACCACTGGACCACCATGGAATTCCCAACAGTGGGTTTCTGAGATGTATCCTTGTTGATTCAGGCTTCCCAGCTGGCTCAGCGGTAAAGAATCCACCTACTGCAGGAGATGCAGAAGAGGTAGGTTTGATCTCTGGGTTGTGAAGATCCCCTGGAGGAGGAAATGGCAACCCATTCCAGTATTGTTGCCTTAAAAAACAAACAAACAACTCACGGACAGAGAAGCCTAGCATGCTGCAGTCCACGGGGTCACAAACAATCGGACATGACTAAGCACACACACATCCTTGCTGATTCATACAGTTTGGAATGTTTTTTCCACGGCTGTATGGTGTGCCATTGTATACATACATGGCAGTTTTTAAACTCCTTTCTTCTGTTGTTGGGGTCATAGGGTATTCACATCTTCAACATTATGGGATGTTGCTAAATTGCTTTCCAAATCATTGTACCAGTAGTGCTTGTTTTATTGTGATCAAATATATGTAAAATTTACCATTTTGAATATTTTAAGTGCCCAGTTCAGTGGCATCAAGTACATTCACATTGTTGTGGGACCATCGCCACCATCCGTCTCCATAAGTGAAACTCTGTATCCATGAAGCAGTAATTCCTATTTCCCCCTTCACCCTCTGGAAACCATTATTCTATTTTCTGTCTCTATGAATTTGACTCTACTAGAGGCCTCACCAAAAAGGCAATGGCACCCCACTCCAGTACTCTTGCCTGGAAAATCCCATGGGCGGAGGAGCCTGGTAGGCTGCAGTCCATGAGGTCGCTAAGAGTCAGACACGACTGAGCAACTTCACTTTCACTTTTCACTTTCATGCATTGGAGAAGGAAATGGCAACCCACTCCAGTGTTCTTGCCTGGAGAATCCCAGGGATGGGGGAGCCTGGTGGGCTGCCGTCTATGGGGTCGCACAGAGTCAGACACGACTGAAGCGACTTAGCAGCAGCAGCAGCAGCAGAGGCCTCACATAAATGGAATCATAAAATACTTTTCATTTTGTCTTCCCTGGTGGTCCAGTGGTTAAGACTTCTTCCTTCCAATGTAGGGGGTGCAGGTTCTATCCCTGCTCGGGAAAGCTAGGATACCACATGCCTCTCGGCCAAATAAACACCAAAACATAAAACAGAGGCCATATTGTAACAAATTCAAGGACTTTAAAAAACTTTGTCCTTTTGTGACTACCTTATTTTACTTAAAATAATGTCTTCAGGGTTCATCCTTGTTGTAGCATGTGTCAGAATTTCATTCCTTTTAAAGGATGAATAACATCCCATTGTGTGTACCTACCACATTTTGTTTATCTGTCAATGGATATTTGGGCTGTTTCTACCTTTTGTGTTGTGAATAATCCCACTATGAACACTGGTATACAGTTATCTGTTTGAGTCCTTCATTTCAGCCCTTTTGGATGTACACCCAGAAGTAGAATTTTTGGACTATATGGTATTTTTATCTTTTGGGGGGACCGCCATATTGTTTAACAACATATATTGGTGCACATAGCAACTGCACCATTTCACATTCCCACCAGTCACACACAAGGACTCCAGTTTCTCTGCATCCATGTCAAACTCATTTTCTGGAGGGTTTTTTCCTTTTCTTTTCTTAAGTATATAAACAGCCATTCCAGACTCTTCGTTGGCTTTGCTTTTGTGAAAAAAAAAATAGAATAAAAAAACTTGTGCCAAAAAAAGTGATCTCTGAAAGATTTGTGTCACCTCATCTCTCACCCAGTGTAGGGCAGATGTAGGAGTGTCTAAAAAGTTCCAGAAACTGACTATTATCTAAAAAGATAACTCTACAAGCCAGGAAGTAAGATGTAAAGCGGTCCTGGATGAGTAGAGAAATGAATGTTTCTGTATGTAAAGGATGTGGCTAGTTTTGAGAGTGAGAACTTGAAAATGATGAAGGGAATGGGAGACAGATGGCTGTTAGATATCGGAAAGGTGCCTGGGGTAGCCAGCCTCCCGATACGCACACCTGTGAGTAGCCCTCTATTGTCTGCTAACAGAGCTGGGCTGTGTGATCGGGGGAATAAGGCAGTGATGGGCATCACTTCCAAGATTAGGCTTCTATTTCACACTCCTCTTTCACCTGATGAACTCTGGGGTGAGCCAGCTGTCATATCAGGAGGACATTCAAGACGGACACATGATGGGGCTTCCCTGGTGGTCCAGTGGTTAAGGCTGGGCCAATGCAAGGGACACGGATTCGATCCCTGGTCCAGGAGGATCCCACTTGCTACGGAGCAACTGAGCCCATGCACCACACTGCTGAGCCAGCGCTCTAGAGCCCGAGATCTGCTACTACTGAGCCTACACACTGCGCTTAGAGCCTGTGCTCCACAACAAGAGAAGCCCTCGCAATGAGAAGCCTGCAAACTGCAACTAGAGAAAGCCTGAGTGCAGCACCGAAGACCCACAACAGCCAAAAATAAATAAAACAAATCTTAAAAAAAAAAAAGAAGTCGTACACATGATGAATTACATGCTACCAACAACCATCCTCAGCTGAACCTCAGGTGACCATAGCCTCAAGAGAGACCCTGAGCCAGAACCACCCAGCTACGCTGCTCCAGGGCTCCTGACCCTCAGAGACTATGAGAGATAATAACTGTTGTTGTTAAACTGCTAAGTTCTGGTGTAATTTGTTCTGCAGTAAAAGATAACTAATGCTGCACCTGGAGAGGGGTCATAAGAGATAAGGATGAATAAAGAACCATATTATGATAACTTCTGGAGTAGGAAATGGCAACCTGCTCTAGTATCCTTGCCTGGAAAATTGCATGGAGAGGGGAGCCTGGTGGGCTACAGTTCGTGGGGTCACAAAGAGTTAGACATGACCGAGTGACTGAGCACGCGTGCGCACACATTATGAAACTTAAAATGATCAACATTAAGAGAACGGATAAATCTGGGTGGTAAATCTGACATGGTATATTTAATAGCCATGCAAATAAGAAGCAGACTATCAAACAACATGGAAAAACTAACAGGAGTTAGTATCAAGGTACAAAGGCAAAATATAATCACATATTGTGATTATAACTATGAACAAGTCATGCTTGTATATAAACAAAGACTAGAAAGTCTTTTTAAATTGTTGGTGGATAGGACAGTAGATTAAAATTTTTCTTGTATGAGAGTTATGTTAAGGTGACAACTTGCTTGTAGTTTTTAGTTTTTTAAAAACAACAAAAAGAGAGAAAAATGATGCTGTTTCCTTTTAGCAGCTCCTGACAAACCTTTATTGAACATCAGTGCAAAGACCAAAATAATCACCAAAGACATAATAAAGTCCTCAAACCCCAGACTTCTATGCAAAGCCAACCCACAAGAATTAAAAACGTGTTGACTCATACTCCAGTTTTTACAGTCTGATCTCCTTTCAACTCCCTACTTTAGTGTTGCTGAAATTTTACTCTTCTCACTATTTTAAAGAGTTTTTAAAAAAAAAAAATCGGCTTTGCTTTTTGTACCTCTCACCAGAAACTATTCTGTTCTGCACCATTATTTCAAATTAAATCAAGCAGCAGATTTCCCTGATGGCCCAATGGGGAAGAGTCTGCCTGCCAATGCAGGGGACGCAGGTCTGATCCCTGGTCTAGGAAGACTCCTCCTGCCGCGGAGCCACTGAGCCTGTGTGCCACCATTACTGAAGTCTGCAAGCCTAGAGCTTGTGCTTCACCACGAGAGAAGCCGCCGCAGTGAGTAGACCCGCACCCCCGATGAAGAGCAGCGCCTGCTCAGTGCAACTGGAGAGAGCTCATGCGCAGCCAAAAAAAATTAATTTTTTTAAAAAGAGCCAATAAAGCTATTCACTCTTCTGTTCAACCTTCCCCTCCTGCTCAACGAATCAATTCCACAGGGAAGATCATCTGTAAGATTACTTAACTTTTGCTCCCCCGAAGAACAGTTTCACAGATTGTCCCTGGAGAGGACTCTAAATGTTTTCAAATTCCAGAACTTTGTTTTCCTCACCAAAATGGCCTTCAGAAAGTGTTCAATATTTTGGCCTGTCTTTCCTTGACCCTGCAGCTAAACCACAGAGTCAATAAACAGTCTGTGCTCTGTATATATATACTGCAGTAAGCTTGACAATGTCAAGAATATGAAGTTCATGCACCAAGAAATTAATTCGGCTCTAAATTTCACTTCCAGTCCTCACAAGGTTTGAAAAACCTAACATATGAGCAATGGTTACAACATTTAAGTTGATTTCCATGTAGGTAAAACTAGAAAGACAAGATTTCCAGGCAATGTACTTGCAAACTCTCTAGGGAGAAACTGAAACTTTCTCAAGGTGGTACTTTCAAAAGAACCTTTATAGGGTTTGGGTTTGGGGTTTTTTTAAGTTATAAAAGTAATTTGCATCTTTCATTTCTTAACTGGGTGATGGGTTTATTTTTCTCTGTCTCGTTTGGGTAAATTTGAAGTACTTCACAACAAAAATACACAGATTAACATTCAGAAACTTAAATATTTACTGTGAAAACTACTCCAAGTAGTTAAGATGTAAACTGTAATTTTAAAAAGAAATCCTAATCTCTTATCCTAGAGGTAACTATAATAAGCAGATTTGTGTTTTTCTTTCTAGAATTTTTCTAAATCTAGGCAAACACATACACATGTAACATTTCATTTAGCAGAAGTAGGATTTTACGACATACCCTGCAGTTGGAAGTTTAGTAATTTTAGTTAACACCACATTCTTTTTAATGGTTGTATAGTATTCCAGAGGACCTGCTATGGGCCTCTGGGTTTCTAGTTGTCCATACACTATGACGCAATGAACTCTCTCATATATATATCTTTGCATACTTCTGTGAGTATATAGGTAGGAGAATTTCCACTCAGTTGAAATGGAACTTCTTAATTTTTTAATAGATTTTTAGAGAACAGTTTCAGATTTACAGGAAAAAAAAATGAAATGATAGTTCAAAAGTTCCCATATTGTCCCTCACCCAGTTTTCCATTTTTAACATTTTATATTAGTAAGGTACATTTGCCACAATTAATAAATCAATAAATTAATAAATCAATCAGATCAGATCAGATGCTCAGTCATGTCTGACTCTTTGCGACCCCATGAATCGCAGCACGCCAGGCCTCCCTGTCCCTCACCAACTCCCGGAGTTCACTCAGACTCACGTCCATCAAGTCAGTGATGCCATCCAGCCATCTCATCCTCTGTCGTCCCCTCCTCCTCCTGCCCCCAATCCCTCCCAGCATCAGAGTCTTTTCCAATGAGTCAACTCTTCGCATGAGGTGGCCAAAGTACTGGAGTTTCAGCTTTAGCATCATTCCTTCCAAAGAAATCCCAGGGCTCATCTCCTTCAGAATGGACTGGTTGGATCTCCTTGCAGTCCAAGGGACTCTCAAGAGTCTTCTCCAACACCACAGTTCAAAAGCATCAATTCTTCAGCGCTCAGCCTTCTTCACAGTCCAACTCTTACATCCATACATGACCACAGGAAAAACCATAGCCTTGCCTAGACGAACCTTTGTTGGCAAAGTAATGTCTCTGCTTTTGAATATGCTATCTAGGTTGGTCATAACTTTCCTTCCAAGGAGTAAGCGTCTTTTAATTTCATGGCTGCAGTCACCATCTGCAGTGATTTCGGAGCCCAGAAAAATAAAGTCCGACACTGTTTCCACTGTTTCTCCATCTATTTCCCATGAAATGATAGGACTGGATGCCATGATCTTCGTTTTCTGAATGTTGAGCTTTAAGCCAACTTTTTCACTCTCCACTTTCACTTTCATCAAGAGGCTTTTTAGTTCCTCTTCACTTTCTGCCATAAGGGTGGTGTCATCTGCCTATCTGAGGTGATTGATATTTCTCCTGGCAATCTTGATTCCAGCTTGTGTTTCTTCCAGTCCATAGTGATACCTTATTTCGAACTAAGGGCATACTTCATCTCAAGGGCCTTTGTTTTTATATCTAATGTTGTTTTTCTGTCCTGGGATCCTAATTAGGACACCATACCGGATTTGGTCATTAGGTCTCCTTAGGCCCTGCTGCTGCTGCTGCTGTGTCGCTTCAGGCATGTCTGACTCAGCAACCCCATGGACTGCATGCAGCCTGGTAGGCTCCTCCGTCCATGGGATTTTCTAGGCAAGAGTACTGGAGTGGGTCACCACTGCCTTCTCTGCCTTAGGCCCTGAGGTTGTGGCAACTTCTCAGGCCTTCTTTGGTTTTCAGGACCGTGAGGAGTACAGGCATTTTATAGGTTGCTCTCTATTGAGAATTTGTCTGGTGTTTTTTGGGACTTCCCTAGTGGTGCAGTGGCTTCCAATGCAGGGGGCCCGGCTTCCATCCCTGGTCAAGGAACTAAGATCCCATATGCCACGACTAAGACCTAGCACAGCCAAATAAATATTTTTTAAAAAACACTAAAAAGGAATTTGTCTAGTGCCTTTCTCATGATTAGACGGGAGTTACAGGTTTGGGGGAAGAAGGTCATTGTCATCATGTTGTAGCAAGAGTATAGACAAACACTGACTTCTCTGATGGTACAGTGGGTAAGAATCCACCTACCAAGGCAAGAGAAATCGGGTCAGTCCCTGATCTGGGAAGATCCCACACGCCATGGAGCAGCTACGTCCGTGCACCACTACTAAAGCCCGCACGCCCTAGAGGCTGTGCTCAGCAGCAAGAGAAGCTACGCAATGAGAAGCCTGCGCATTGCAACAAAGAGTAGCTTTCGATCGTTGCAACTAGAGAAGGCTGTGGGCAGCAGTGAAGACCCAGCATAACCAAAAAAAAAGGGTATAGACAACCGGACCTGACTGGTCACTGTCTGTGTGGCCCTTGATCACCCCGAGCAGCCAGGGTGTCAGGTGTCTCCCTGAGAAGTCATTTGCCTCCTCTCCACAGTCCTCTTGAGAAGAAAGTCACGAAGCACAACCTACACTTAAGGAATTGTGCTTCCCCTTTTTAATTTTTAAGGTCATAAAATGGTATAAAAATCCAATTTTAAATCAGTTGACATGGAGGCAAAACAAAAAGCCATTGTTAACAGCCTCTTGCATTTCCTTCCTGGAATTTTTTTCAAGGCATTTTCAAGTCACTATTTTCATCTCCACCCTGCCACCCACTCCTCACCTTTTTTTTTTTTTTTTTCCTTTTTAAAAGGGGGGATCATATTTGACTTCACGGAATCTATCATTTTGAAATCATGCCACTAAAGAAGATAAAGCAACGTGACTGTTTAATAACATGATCTGACCTGTGGAGCATTTCAAAAGCACCTGAAGCTTTTTCAGCAAACACTGCCTCCCTTTTCATTTCCTCTATCAGCGCTGAAAATAGTTGGAGTTTTTTTTTTTTTTCTCTCTCTTAATTCCATGCATTAAAAAAAAGAGATTCTTCTCGACAGAAGGTGTTAATTCAGGCACTAAATCTGGAACATTCTAATCACTGTGAAGTTTTGTGTGTCTCATCTTTGGCAGAAAACGTGTGAAGATGAGAGCTTATTCCTTACACCTTACAGCTCCTGAAGCGGCTCTGCAGAGGCTCATCACTTACACCCTCCCACACTTGAGTCACCTCCCACCTCCTGACCTCGTGTTCCCAGCTTCAGGGTTTCCAGAAGCCCACCTAGTTCCCTCTCATCTTGCAGGAGGGGCTGCCTTAGCTGATGCACCCCAAGTCTGCCTTCTCCTCCCAAGCGTCTCCCCTGTACAATTTTGAACTGCAGAAGTCACAGGTGAATCCCTCTGTATTCGTTTCCTGTGGCTGCTTTAACGAACCACCGCCAACTTACACACAAATTCACTCTTCCCCTGTTCTGGATATCAAGAGGCTGAAGTCAGGAAGTCCTAAGCGGAAGGTGCTGGCGGAACTGGCCCCTTCTGCAGGCTGGTGGACGGGGGTCCCCTTCCTTGCCCTCTTGCAGCTTCTGGTGGCTGCCCGCATTCCTTGGCTGGGGGCCACCTTCCATTTTCAGAGTGCATCGCACAGAGCTCTGCTCCCACTGTCGTGCACCCCCCCCCACTCTGACCCCCCCCTGCTTCCCTTTCATAAGGACCCTGTGATCACATCGACCTCACCTGGATGACCAGGAGACGCCTCATCTCAAGGGCTTTAACTGAACACACCTGCCAAGCCCTTCTGGCCTCATAAGGCAATGTGACAGGTATTGAGTATTAGGATGTGGGTTTACTTGGGGGAGTATTATTCAGCCAGCCACACACATCCTTCTTTAAACAGAAATAAGTCAGAACCTAAGAGCTCCTTTGGGGCTTCCCTGGTGGCTCAGCGGTAAAGAATCCGCCTGCCAATGCAGGAGATGCGGGTTCAATCCCTGGGTTGGGAAGTTTCCCTGGAGAAGGAAATGGCAACACACTCCAGTATTGTTGCCTGGGAAATCCCATGGACAGAGGAGCCTGGCAGGCTACTGCCGGGGTCCAGCCCCAGCAGGATCCTAGGGTACCCTCAGGAAAGATGGCATTGTCCAGAGAGAGATGACACGGGTCTTATAATGAATTGAAACCTGATAGTCCGGGGTTGAACAATAAGAAAATAAGGAGAAAAAATAAAGAGAAGAGAAAGAGGCTTGATCTTCCTTGATTAATACAGAAAGCCAATAAAGCTCCTGTGTTCCAAGGAGTCATCCTGAAAGAAGAACAGAGAGAGAAAAGGAGGGAAAAGGAAAAAAAGAATGACACGGGGAGACCAAGCTTTGGTGAGCGAGGCCCATAACTTTATTTTCAAAAGGAACTTTTATACCTTGACTTGTACATAGAGGGAAATGAAAGATGCAAAGTCATACAAAGTCAGCTCAACATTACATCAGTTTGACCTTCACCAGGACCAGGATGTTTTCTGCACACCTTTTCGTTTACAAGGGTCTTTGTGTTACGCACATTATCTTCTGGCCCTGTGGCCTGCCAACGTTTTATGACTCTTTTTTGATAAAGGTTGGTCAACCAGAAAACTTGTTTTTTCTTTTAAAGTGTTTTTTTATTTTTTCAATCTGCATCACCCTCAAAAAGTACTAAACAAAGTTACATTTCATAGAGCAAAGGTATGGTGGGTTACAAGAAAGAAAGAACCAATTAGCTCAAAGGTCTGATGAGGTTAATTCCAAGGCTACTACTTGTTTTTCTTACATTCCAACTATGTTAACCAATGCACTCCCAGGTGTACAATGGATAAGGGATATGGGCACTTGGCAGCAAGCATTGGCTCAACAATGAAACCCTTTACCAGTACTATCTATTCTAATAATTTTTCATCCCTTAAAGGACTCTATGCTCATTAGGACTTTTAGAATGTTTTGGCTCCCCGTTCCTTTCAAGCTTGGGGAGTTGTGAACAATCATGTGTGTTAATTGTAAGAGTATGGATAAACCTGTCAGGCAAGCTAGAATGCCAACAGAGGGGTTAAAATAGAAATATTCTTTTCATGCCCAGGAGACTTATTAATTAGAGCCCTAAGTTGACTTTTTCCAGAGAAAGTGGTTGGGGATAGCCCCCTGCTAATGTCAGAAGAGTTGGTGAAAGGCACAAAAGAGTAAGACAGACAGACTCTGGTTTTGGGGTAGATGCTCCAGCAGATTCAGGGGGTCCCTTGAGGCCCGATCCGCCTTTGCCCGTCAGGTCTCTTCCGCATGACCTTTGTCATGGGTGGGATCTCCTGTGGTGGCTCCCGGCAGGCTACGGTTCATGGGGTCACAAAGAGTCAGACACAACTTAGCGACTAAATAGCAATATTATTCAGCTAGCCTCACCATCCCCCTTTAAACACAAATAAATCAGAACCTAAGTGCACCTTTGACCGCCTAACTTTGTACCCCATCCTGTCTCCCAAGAGAGACCACTATTAACTCAACTTGGGGTGTATTTTTCGAGACCATTTTTATCTTTAACATATGTACATATATTCACACAGCAGATTTATTTAGTATATTGTTGATGGTGAATTTTTTAAATTAAAAACTCAAGTGGCATATTATTCAACATAGTTTCTGTTTTAAGATTCATCTATTAATAGATACAAGACTAGTTCAGCTGCCACCATTTAAAACTATTTGCGTTTCGTAGTAAAATATACACAAAATTTGCCATTTTAACCACTTTTAAATCTGCAGTTCCATGGCATTAAGCACATCCACATTGTTGTACAACCTTCACCATCATCAACTCCAATTTTCATCAGCATAAACTGAAACTCTGTCCCCCTTTAAACAACAACTCCCTGATTCCCCATCGCCCCCACCCCTGGGGACCTCTCTTCTTCCTATTTCAATGAGTTTGCCTCTTTCAGATATTTCGTATAAGAAGCATCACATAGTATTGATGCTTTTCTGTCTGATTTTGTCTCACTTTGCATAATTTTTTTAAGCTTCCTGCGTATCACAACACTATCGGCACTTCATCTGGCAATCCAGGCCTTCTGTTTGCGCTCAATCGACCTGCACCTGTTTACACTCTCTTTTGCAAGCCATCTGCAACATTTTCCACCTGGGTTTGATCTGTCCCTGCCAATGAATTGTAAACTAGGACAAAAAAACAAACAAACCAAGGGACACTGGTTCGATCCCTGGTCTGGGAGGATCCCACGTGCCTCTCAGCAACCGAGTCCGTGAGCCACAACTACTGAAGCCTGGTCTGGGTAGCTGGAGCACCTGGGTTATCAGGTACACTCTCCAGGAGGAGCAAATGATTTTATTTCTTAGGCTTCTCTTTTCCCATCTGGAAAATGGGGCTAATTCCTGTCTCAGCTCCTTGACTGTAAAAATAAGGCATCGCAGGGTGATCATCCCTGGTGATCCAGTGACTAAGACGCTGTGCTCCCAATGCAGGGGGCCCGGGGTTCAATCGCTGGTCAGGGAACTACGATCCTACATGCCACAACTAAAGACCCTACACAGCCAAATAAATAAGTTAATAAATAAAAATAGATTAAAGAAAAATAAGGCATATGTATAGAAAAGCCTGCATGGGCAGATCTTGCCTCCTGACAAGTCAACCCCCGGCAGCCTGGTCTGGGTGGCCTGGGGTCCCCGACGCCTGGCAGGGGCTTGACAGAGGAAATAAAAAGCTCTAGAAACGCTTTCTAACCCTCCTTCCTCCTCTCTTGGCTGGAAGGGCTGGGATGGTTTTTCTGGGCTGGAAATATTTGTCTTTGTTCGAGAAGAGAAAGACGGCTGAGCAGGTGGAGCTTTTCCCCGAGGGGAAAGCTCTGGAGGCTCTCGGGGGTTGCAGGCTGGGCCGGCCACAGCTCAGTAGCTGGGTAACATTCCTCCTCCGGCCTGTCTATTTTAAAGCACACAGATAACGAGGGAGGCGAGGCGAGATGACAAAGGCTGAACAGTGGGTGAAGGACATCTGGCACCAGGAGCTGGCAGCAGGCTAACGGCTTTCAGTGATGTGGCCCAGCTCCTGCTGTGTGCAAGCCTGGGAGAGGAACGTGGGGGCCTGGGAGGAGTGGGGGGCTCCCTCTCCCCTCCTGCATGCAGCTCACAACTGAGGGGAGGGAGGGGGCAGGGCACACTTATCACTGAATCTTTCATTCACTCTTCACTCATTCAACAAATATTTGGCCTCTTCAATTCTGTTGACATCTCTTTATCAGTCCTGGATAATTCCTAGCCATTCTCTTTTTTTTTTTTTGGCCACACTGTGAGGCATGAGGGATCCTAGTCCCCAACCAGGGATCGAACCCCCAGACCCCTGTACTGGCAAAGTGGAGTCTTAACCACGGGTATGTGCTAAGTCGCTTCAGTCATGTCCGTCTTTTTGCAACCCCATGGACTGTTGTGCTCCAGGCTCTTCTGTCCATGGGATTCTCTGGGCAAGAATACTGGAGTGGGTTGCCATGCCCTCCTTCAAGGAGTTCTTCCTGACCCCAGGACTGAACTCACATCTCTTCAGTCTCCTGCACTGGCAGGAGGGTTCTTTACCACTGGCGCCACCTGAGAAGCCCCCTTAACCACAGGACCGCCAGGGAAGTGCCCTGAGCCATTCTGTCTTACAATGGTTTCCCACCCCATTCTCTCTTGCTTCTCTAAAACTCCAAACAAAGGTATAACTAATAAATCCTCCCATTCTTGTTTTTCTCTTTCTGGTATTTTCTATATTTTTCTCTCCATGTTGTAGTTATGGATTTCTCCTAATATCTCACTAATCCTTCTGCTGTGTCCAGTCTTCTGTCAAATATAATTGTGTTTATTATTTATTAAATTTCTACCACCTCTGTTTTGTTCTTTAACAAATCTCCTAGGTTGCTTTTCATAGCTTGCTGTTGATCCTTGTAAACATTTTCAAACTTGCTGATGATTTATTTTGTGTGTGTGTGTGTGCTAGTCACTCAGTCATGTCTGACTGACTGTAACCCCATGGACTCTAACCTCCAGGCTCGTTGGTCCATGCGATTCTTCAGGCAAGAATACTTGAGTGGGCTGCCAGTTCCTTCTCCAGGGGGATCTTCCTGACCTAGGGATCGAACCCAGGTCTCCCACCTTGCAGGCAGATTCTTTACCATCTGAGCCACCAGGGAATTTTAACCAGGGTCAATAAGCATGAGCGCCTTAGAATCTGGATAATCCAGTCCCCCAGGTTTCTGTGAGTCTGCTTCTGCCGGCTCTTGCTCATAGTGCTCTGTTCCCTTGGGAGCTAGGTTTTCTTCAACCATATTGTTCGTTGCCCTTGGACAATTATTTGTGGGGATTCTCTGTGGCCTAGACTGAATGAGCCATCCTCTGAGGAAGACCTGTGCTGCTTCTGCCGGGCTCTTAAGGCGGCACCAGCTGGAGCCATCTCAGATCAAGCTCCTGCGGGCAGGCAGGGCTGCAGCAACAACTTCTTGGGAATCATTTTCTCGCTGTTCCTTTTTCTGGCTTGTTCATCATCAAGACAGAACCCTCTGCCATCCACCCCCTGGGGTTAGGGTCGCTCATGTCCCCCCATGCTGTCCAGGTCAATGTTGAGTAGTCAGCTATCAGGGAGGGAAAAAGCCCTAAGCCGTAGCACCTGCTGCTCACTGTGGTGTAAATACTCTAACTGTGGTTGGTTTCAAGCTGCCAGCAAGAAGTCAAAAACGTGACAGTTGGAAGACCTGGTGAGCCCGGCCCAGGCGTTTGGGGTCTCCCCCAGGATTTGGGTGAATTTGAGCTGAGAGAGTCCTGAATGAGAAGGGGGTGGCCAGAGAGGAGGAGTAAGGGGAAGGGGTGCAGGCAGAGGGAAGATCTTTGCATGGGCTCAGAGGTGGGGACAAAGTTGGCATGCTTTAGGGAAAGACGGAGACCATCGTGGCTGGTGTGGTAAGCTGGGGGAGGGAATGGCAGAGATGAGGTTTGGGGAGGGGAGCATGGCTAGGAGACCCCAGATCAGAAAGACCAGCTTTATTCCAAGGGCAGGAGAGGTCACTGCAGGGTTTGAACCAGAGGAGTGAGAGGATCTGATTTAGAGGGTTTTTGTTTGTTTGTTTGTTTTGCTGCACCTCATGGCATGTGGGATCTTAGTTCCCCCACCAGGGATTGAACCTGTGCCCCCTGGAGTGGAAGCTCAGAGTCCTAACCACTGGACCACTAGGGAAGTCCCTGATTTAGAGTTTTAATAACCTCCGTGACTCCTTAGGTGTAGGCTGCACATAGCGACTTCCTGCCAGAGAAAATAGCATGGAAAAGGGTAAAGAGTAACTTCGCAGTAGAGATGCCTGAGGAGCATGAACGCCAAGGCAGGTGACCAAAGTCAATAGCGAGATGATGGCACGTTGATAGTATTACCTTTGACTTGAGGTGACGACAATGGCACTTAGTCTGTGTGGCACATGGTCTGCCTTCCAACATGCCCCTGCTCACAGTCTGATCGTGAGAAAAACAGCAGACAAATCCCAAAGGACACTCCACAAACACCTGCCCCCTCCTCCTCAAAACTGTCAAGATCATGAAAAACAAGAAAAGTGTGAAACTGTCACAGCCAAGAGGAGCCTAAGGAGACATGGCAGTTAAATGTAACATGGTCCCCTGGAGGGTGTCCCAGAGCAGAAAGAGGATATTAGGGGGGGGAAAAAAAAAAACAAGGAAATCTGAATAAAGCATGGACTTTAGTTAATGATGTATCAATATCAGTTCATTCATTGTCACATACCGTCCTCATGTTAAATGTTAATAATCAGGGAAACTGGGTATATGTATTACTAGCCCAATTTCTGTACTATCATCCCAATTATTTTGTAAATCTAAAACTGAAAAATAAAGTCTAGTTGTAAAAACAAAAAAAGGAAGATCTTGCTGGCTGCTGTGTGGACAATGGGTCCTAAGGGTGGGGTGAGATGGGAGCTCAAAGACAAAGATCATTATCCCAGCCGTGCAGTGAGATGTGGCTTGGGGTTTCCAAGGCACACAGGAGATGGAGAAACAGAATCAGCCCCACTGGACAGGACGAACTGAGAGCCTATCCAGAGATGAACTGCAGGGATAGAGAAAGGGAGGAGTCAGGTACGAAGGCCAGGTCTCTGGACTCCAGGGACTGGCAGATGGTGTTGTTAATGAACGTGGAGTTTATGTGGAGAGGGCGGGGGGAGGGGGGAAAGGTTTGGGAGAAAAGTCTCCAGAGGCTGCATTTCCGCCGTGATGAGTCTGAGAGGTGGACGAATTCCTCTGGCAGTTCGCCTTAACGCACCTACTATGAGAAAGTAGCACCCACATACTATGTGGGGACCCAGGTGTGAAGAGGCACAGGTCCTGCCTTTGAGAAACTGAAGAGTATGTTTGAAGAGCGAGTATTTCACTAGGAAAGTGTTGGCAAATCAAACACATGAGGATGGGGACTTCTCTGGTGGCCCAGTAGATAAGAATCCGTCTGCCAATGTGGGGGACACGGGTTCAAGTCAGGAAGATTCCACGTGCCTTGGAGCAACTAAACCCATGTGCTACCACTACTGACACCCTCGCTCCCTGGAATCCACGCACCACAACAAAGAGTAGCCCGTGCACGCTGTAACTAGAGAAAGCCCTTACCCAGCCATGAAGGTGCAGGAAAAACTCGAAAAAAATCACCGCATGAAAATAAAGGTCATATTTTTGAAAAAACAAATGCATGAGGATGAGGAGACCAGGTAGGGTAGTGAGAAATCTGGGGAGACTGCCTGGAGGCAGCGAGGGCACAGAGGCTGTACCCAAAGCAGACATCTTCCAATTCCAGACAAGCCCAACCTTCACCAGAGCCAGTCCACATCAGTCCAGACTTCCAGCCAGGCTCCCATTTGGAAACAGCCTTCCCTTTTCTGAGGCTGATGTCCAGAAAAGCCAAATAATTGAGGGTCAGAGATCAGAGAACTCACATGTGGCAGGTGCCCAGGCCTCAGGGCCCAGGTAATTGTCCTAAGTCAGTTTCTGAGGTCCTGGAGTCTCTGATTGCCTTTGGTCATGTAATGCATCGATCCAATCCAGGGCCAGGAAAGGTGAAGGGCCTCATATGTCCCTGGGCACTTGCTGACCAGCGGAGCAGAAAACCCCTCAAAGTGTTTCTCAAAGCCCCACAGGTCCTTCAGTTATGAAGGCCAGCAGGACATCCTGAACAGGCCAGCGGGAAGGCCCAATGATGAAACAATTGCTACACCCCCTGTTCGGGGCTACTGAGCAGCGTGAGCCCAGGCCTGGGTGTCTTGGGGAGTGGTAGGGGGTGGGGGGCACCTCCCCTGGCCCTGTCCATGGAGAGCCAGAGGATCAGTCATATCACACCCTGATCAAAACCCTCCTGTGCTCTCCACCTTTGCAGAGCCGGTCACACACCTCCCATCTCATCCTGTTCCTTCTTCCGGCTTCACCTTCTCCATGCTCCACCCCACTGCCCACTTCCTGCTCTGGCAACATCCAAGCTTCTTCTGCCTGCTTCTTAGTCTTGAGACCTGCTACCCCTTTGCCTCTGGTCAATTTTTCCCACTATCTTTCTTATCTTTTAAAGAGGTGAAATTCTTTAAATAAACATAACATAACATAACATGCAATCAACCATTTTAAAGCATGCAAATCCCTTAGTCTTAGTTATATTTACAATGTGATTATCACCAGGTCTTGGGAATTACAAAACTCTCTCGTCACCCCATAAAAACCACTTCTCACCCAATGAAGCCTCGCTGCCCTGCTCACTAACCTTTAACCTGCTTTCTGTCTAGAGACTTGCTTATTCTGAGTAAGTCATATAAAAGTAATCATACTTTCACACTTTTGTGACTGGCTTCTTTCATTAGCAAAATGTTTTCGAGGTTTATCCACATTGTGGCCTGTATCAGAACTTCATTCCTTTAAAAAAATTTTATTTGGCTGCACCAGATCTTAGTTGCAGCATGTGGGATCTAGCTCCCTGACCAGGGATGGAACTTGGGCCCCTTGCACGGGCAGCATGGAGTCTTAGCCACTGGACCACTAGGGAAGTCCCTCATTTCATTTTATGCCAAATAATATAGTCCGCTGTCTGCATAGACCACAGTTTGTTTATTCATTTGTTAGTGGATGGACACGGGTTGTTTCCGCTTTCTGGCAATTGTATATAGACCTGTTATAAACATTCATGGACAAGTTTCTGCATGGATACCCATTTTCATTTCTTTGGGGTCTGTACCTAGGAGTGGGATTGCTGGGTCACATGGTAACTTCAGGGTCAACTTTTTGAGGAACCTCCAGACTCATTCTTTGCCCCTGATATCCCGGGCTGGCCCTTGCTCCTCATTCAGCCCTCAGCTCAGATGTGACCTCCTCAGATCACCTCAGCTCAAATAACACCCCTCTCCCAACCACTCTCGTGTCTTTTCACGATGCTGGGTTCATGATCCCTTAGGACGTAGGTGATTCCGTACCTCTTGTTTTCCCTGGTGACCCACAGCCTCACACAGTACCCAGCACTCAATGAATGATGATAAGTCATTGCTCAACAAGGGATATGACTAAGACGCTTGTAAGATGGACAAGCTCCAACATTTTGGCCACCTGATGTGAAGAGCTGACTCATCGGAAAAGACCCTGATGCTGGGAAAGATTGAGGACAGAGAACGAACGAGATGGTTGGATGGCATCACCAACTCAATGGACATGAGTTTGAGCAAGCTCTGGGAGATAGTTAAGGAAAGGGAAGTCTGGTGTGCTGCAGTCCATGGGGCTGCAAACAGTGAGACATAACTGAGTGACTGAACAACAAAGATGGATAAGACAGAATGCAGGTCAGGGAAATGTAAAGATAAGAGTAATCCTCTGCTACATAATGAATACTGATCAGTGGGCGTTTGGCACCCTATTGAGGTGGCAGATCTCACGGCTCTATTCTCTGATCTGTGTGCAATCTGTCAGAACGTAAAGGTTTAAAAGGCATGTTTTTGGGACTTTGCTGGTGGTTCAGTGGCTAAGACTCTGTGCTCCCAATGCAGGGGGCCTGGGTTCCAACCCTGGTTAGGGAACTACATCTCACGTGCCACAACTAAAGATCCCACGTGCAGCAATTAAGACCTGCATGTGTGCGTGCTAATTTACTTCAGTCGTGTCCAACTCTTTGCAACCCTATGGACTGTAGCCCCCCAGACTCCTCTGTCCATGGGATTCTCCAGGCAAGGATCCTGAAGTGGGTTTCCATGCCCTCCTCCAGGGAACTAAGACCATCTTACAAGCCTGGAAGTGCAGCCAAATAAAGAAATAATGCTTCTAAGAAATGTTTTATAATTATTATATAAATAATAATAATCAATCAGCTGAATGACCGACCTCAGGCTATCTAAGGTGAGGACCTGCGGCAAGGTGAGGCATGTCCTTGTTATCTTAAGTCTGTTGGGACCACCCAGGGTGACTCAGCTCTTTAGTGGACTACTTCCTCCTGCCCGCTCCCCCATCCAGGGAAAAACAGAAACCAGTGGAAGGAAGTCACGCTGATAATCTATTTCTAAATACCTCCCCGTTGGTGACTCAGCACAGACATCTCTTCAGCAAGCCCCAACTCCATGGGCTGGCACAGGTAACCCCTAGTGACTAATTGCGAAGGGAAGAAAAAAAGACAAAGGTGGAAAAAAAGGGTGGAAAACAGGGTGGAAAAAAAGACAGGGTGGGGTGGGAAATTAGTTATGTGTATAATCTCACAGTCAGCCTGGTGCAATGGTTAAGTGCTCCAGCTGGGGGTTCAGGCTGCCAGGGTTCAAATCCCAGCTTTGGGACTTGCTACAGGTTATTTTTATTTGCTTTGTTGCAGGGAGTGGGCTTCTCCTGTTGTGACTCAGAAGTTTCAGCATGAGGGCTTACTGCTCCAAGGCATGGGGGAATCTTAGTTCCCAACCAGGGATCAAACCCAGGTCTCCTGCATTGGAAGATGGATTCTTAACAGTGGACCACCAGGAGAGTCCCTCTGCAGGTTATTTAATCTCACTTTTTTTTTTTTTTTTTGGAAAAACAGGGTTAATAGTAGTAGCTGCCTCATAGGGTTGTTGTGAGAATTAAAACAGTTAATATTATATAAAGTGCTTACAGAGAGCTGGGTATGTTGGAAATGCTTCATATAGGAATAGTCATCATCATCATCATCCATCTCAGTACTGGTATCTGCAGCTGGGCAATCAGACAGAAGGAGATAATAAATGGGCTTTTAAAAAGCTAAATAGGGAATTTCTTGGCGGTCCAGTGGTTATGACTCTTTGTGACCCCATGGACTGTAGTCTGCCATGCTCCTCTGTCCATGGGATTTCCCAGGCAAGAATACTGGAGCAGTTTGCCATTTTCTCCTCGAGGGGATCTTCCTGACCCAGGGATCGAACCCACATCTCTCCCATCTCCTGTATTGTCAGACGGCTTCTTTACCACTAGTGCTACCTGGGAAGCCCAAGTCCGGGCATGTGGGTTCAAGTCCCGGCACGTGGGTTCGAGTCCCAGTCTGAGTTACACATCTTCAAACACGACCAATTTTTATCTTATGTGCACTGTACCACAATTTTTTTTAAAAAGTAAACATTAAACAGCCTCTTTCAGAGCCATCTGCCAAAAAAACAAGGTAAAAAAAATGTCTCTGTATTATTATTTGAAATTATAATAGTTCTCCTACCTGGGGCCAGAAATAACTACATCAGCAGAAATGGCTGTTTGGGTCCTTAATTTGAAAGTCCTCGCTCTGTGCAGTCTTCTAGAACTTCAGGTCCTGGAGGAGGGCAGGATGACTGACTGGATGGAGCTGCCCGCGGCGGGGGCTCAGGTCTGGCGGAGTGTCTCGGCTGGACGTACTGGCTGGCTTTTCAACAACTTCTGTTTTCAGTAAACAGAAATCAGAACAGCTGTTCTCCATCTTGCCTTCCGCGGCCCCCTGGGCACCTACCATACAAGGACTGGGTTAGCTTGTTTTGAGCTAACCATCCTTCCCCCCCGGCCTTGGGGAAAACGGACACCCAATCCTGAAATACACGTGTGCGCACGGCTCATAACCAACCACTGTTCACCTTTTCTTCTATTTGCTCTGAATCCACTTTTATTCTTAACAAAAGAGTAAAGCATCGCATGTTCATGCCCTTCTAGTCTCCAACCACCAGAAACAAACTCCAGCATGAATGGAACCTGTAGCCTCCCAGCCAATTGATTTCTGAACTCTGTACACATATTTATAGATCCAAGAAATAGATTTGCTAGTGTTTTGTATTAACACAGATAAACACTATCATAATATCTTTCTGCAATGTGCTTTTTTTTTTTTTTTTTGCTTGTTTTTATGTTTTTGAGATCTTTCCAAGTTAATATGTATGGATCCAATATGCCTTTTCTTCCCACATAATATTTCACTGTATATCCTGTACCATATTTTTAAAAACCAAATTAAAGACCTCACCATTGTTTCTAGTGATTTGCAAATGAAAACCAGGTGGCTACGAGCGTCCTTGGGCTAATTGCTGCAGAGCAATATTTTTCAAATAGCCTGAGGCATACCTAAGTCATGAAGTCAAATTTTCCTTAAATGATATAGGGTAGAATAACGTGTAATGAATACTATTCCTTGGTGAAGGTTTTGTTTTGTGTGCATGTGTGCTTGGTAGGGAGGTAAAGATGTTCTTCTTACTAATAAGGATTGCAGTGAAAGCAAAGTTTAAAAAAACATTGCTCTCCCAGTAATTCTACCCAAGAGAAATGCGAGGTATAGCCATGCAAAAAGTACATGAATGTTCACAGAAGCTCTAGTCACAAGAGTCGTAAAGTGGAAACCACCCAAATGTCCATGAGCAGATGAATGGAAAAACAAAACGGGATCTAGCCATAAAATAGAATCTTATTCCATTATAATAAAAAATAAAGTACGGACACATGTTCCAACACAGAACTTTAAAGACATGATGCTCAGTGAAAGAGGCCAGGCACAAAAGGCCACGTATCGTCTGATTCTGTGCACACGAAATGTCCAGAAGAGACAGATCCATAGAGACAGAAAGCAGATTAGTGGTTGCCAGGGGCTGGCTGGCAGGCGGTGGGGCGGGGGAACGGAGAGTGACTGCTTTCTGGGTACGGATTTCCTTTCGGGGTGGTGAAAGTGTTCTGGAACCAGCTAGTGACGAGTTTCCCAGCACCGCAGATGTACTAAAAGCTACTGAATTCTGTGCTTTAAAATGGTTTAAGTAATGAAGTCCATGTTATGTGAATTTTATTTCAATTTTAAAAAAAGGAAAACCACTCCTCTAAGGCAAGGGTCCCCAACCTCTGGGATCTATGCCTGATGCTCTGAGTTGGAGCTGATGTAATAGTAATAATAGAAATGAAGCGCACGATAAGTGTAACACGCTTAAATCATCCTGAAACCATCCCACCCGGCCCCCAGTCCCTGGAAAAGTTGTCTTCCACAAAACCTGTCCCTGGGGCCAAAAAGATTGGGGACCACTGCTCTAAGAGTGGAATAGTTGTAGAGTTTGTACATTTCAACTTTTTTTTACTAGATGTGGCAAATTGCTCTCCCGATTTGCATTCTTACCACCATGAGCTTCTGTCTCCCCACATCCACACCAATACCTCGTACCCAAGTGAAGAACAAGAAGGGGAATAATTCAGAGCTAAGTTGTGGGTATAAACCAGGGCTCACAATCTAGAGGCCCAAGGACTTGTTTTGTTGCCCTGTTTGTATTTTTTAAAAAGTTTTAATTAGATATCTACTGTTAAAGTCAAGACATCACAAAATGTGGTTTGCCCACTTCCCTTGAAACATCGGAAGACTTGGCCCCATTTCATACACATTTCCTTGTGTTGACAGCGGCCGAGGTGAGCAGCTGGTACCCGCTTTCAAGGAGTAATGAGGTCTTCACTTCACCATAGTCCCCACCGCTCCCTAATATCTTACAGCTGGTCCCCTTTAGAGCTTTATGTTCCCCGTCTGGCCCATGTACTTTGAAGGCACTCATCCTGGTGTAAAGTTTGTTTTTTTTTAAGGATTTCCTTACTTATTTGGCTGTGCTGAGTCTTGGTTGTGGCACTAGGGTCTTCAGTCTTCCTTATGGTGTTTGGGATCCTCAGTTACAGCACATGGGATCTATTAATGGTTCCCTGACCAGGGACCAGTCCCCTGCACTGGGAGCTCAGAGTCTTAGCCACTGAATCACCAGGAAGTCTCATGGTGTAAAGTTTTGAGCTCCATATGGGCGCTCACCCTAATAGCTTGTATCGGCACAACTGTACCAGGGCAGCCCTGATGAAGAGGAGGAGATGATTTCCAAGCCAACGAATTATGGATGTTTTCCTGAGGTAAGGGAGGTTGCAGCCAGACAGGGGGAGAAAAGCAGACTTGGGAGTTTGAGGGGAAGGTGGGGTCAGAGCCCTGGCACAGCCACCGTGCCAGGGAGTGGAGTGACCGTCATTCCAGTGCCCACTTGAGCATGCTCAGCCTCAAAGAGCCCACCATGAGCAACATCTCAAGTTCCTGGGTTTCTGTCCTTGGAGCTGTCGGCTCTGACCGTGACCCCAAATCAGATTAACGGCCTCTTCCCAACACACACGCTTTGGGTCAGAGTCTGCGGAGACCAGCTGTTTGGAAGAACCCATCTGCTGCCTGATGCACTCAGCTCCGCTTCAGGGGCCAGTGTGGAGGAGGGAGGGGGCAGCGGCTGGGGATCGGGGTGCCCTGTAGCAGACAGCTCTGATGGTGAGAAATGTCCAGGGTGATGACCTGGGGTGGGGAGCAGAGTGCTGCTTATAGAATTCTCTGCATTTTTAAAATATTAACAACAACAACAAAAGCGCCCCCTTCACCAAATGCCAAAGATTCAGTTGTAGAGAGAGGCTTTCCCAGACCCCGGCCTCTAGCGAGGACAGCTACCCAGGACTAGGTACATAATGTGCAGAGCCCAGAGAAAAGTGAAAAGGCAGGATCCCTTGTTCACAACTGAAGAATTTCAAGGAAAATTGCAGGTGGTCCAGTGATTAAGACTCCACGCTCCCAATGCAGGGAGCCGGGTTCAATCCCTGGTCAGGGAACTAGATCCCACGTGCTGCAATGAAGACTGAAGGTCCTTCATGTTGCGACTAAGGCCTAGCGCAGCCAGTTTAAAATACATATATTAAAAAAGAAGAGGAATTGCAAGGTGGTGGCCAGAGCTTTAAATCAAACGTGGGGCTCTTCTGAGCACAGAGGCCCTGGGTGACTATCTGGCTTCACGACACCCCTTACCTCCCGCCACCCACCCCTTGAAGCCAGGACTACCTCTGCCCTCTCACCGGCCCCAGATCCTCACACCAGGATTAGGCCTGCTCTGGGTCTCCACAGCCCCCCAGCTCATCTCCGTTGCCTCCTTCTTGCTTGTATCTTTGCCTGTCTCCCCTCCAGATGGCGCTTTTCCTGAAGGTCCAACTGCCACGCTTTCCCCTGACTGCCTGGGGCAGTGCCTGGACCAGAGGAAGGCCGCTGTATTCGCGCAATGAATGGTCATACAGAAAAAGTCAGCTTCAAAAATATGGCTCTTTACCTTCTGCCCACTAGGACGGCTATAATTTAAAAGAAATACACAGGAGGACCTCCCTGGTGGCCCAGTGGTTTAGACTTCGTTTAAACCACCACTTAAACAACCAGTGAAACGGGCGCAGGTTCAATCCTGGGTCAGGGAGTTAAGCTCCTACATGCCCCGTGGCCAAAAAACTCAAAGATAAAACAGAAGCAGTATTATAACAAATTCAATAAAGAATCAAAAAAGGTTTTAAATAAAACCAAAAAATAACAGAAAATAACAAGTGTTGGTGAGGATGTGGCGAAATTGGACCCTCCTACTTCGCCAGTGGGAACGTGAAATGGTGCAGCCACTGTGGAAGATGGTACTTTCTCAGAGTGATCATATGACCCAGCAATTCTACTCCGAAGTATAAACCTCAGAGAATCAAAAACACGGCCACACAAAAATGTGACTGTTCATGGCCGCACTGTCCACAGTAGGCAAAATGTGAAAATAACCCAAGCGTTCAGCGGTGGACGGATGGACAAACAGAATAAACAGAACGGGTTCTGGCCATACAATGGAATATTATTCAGCCATAAAAAGGAATGAAGCACTGATATAGGCACAGATAGACATAGACATTGGAGAAGGAAATGGCAGCCCGCTCCAGTGTTCTTGCCTGGAGAATCCCGGGGACGGGGGAGCCTGGTGGGCTGCCGTCTATGGGGTCGCACAGAGTCGGACGCGACTGAAGTGACTTAGCAGCAGCAGCAACAGAAGTAGACATGGATGAACGGTGAAAACATGATGCTGAGTGAAAGAAGTCAGACAGAAAAGGCCACAGTGTCTACAATTCCATGGATATGAAGTGTCCAGAACAGGCGGATTTACAGAGACAGAAAGCAGACTAGTGGTTGCCAGGGTCTGAGGGAGGTGGGGGAATGGAGGGTGACAGTTAATGGGGACCTGGTTTTTTGGGGGGAAGGGTGATAAAAATGTCCTGGAAAGAGAGAATGGTGACGGTTGTACCACACTGTCAATGTACTAAATGTCATGAGTGGTAAATGTTATGCATATTTTATCTTAATAAAAACAATTTTTTAAAACCTATCTTTGAATTGAATTGAATTTTAGAACAGAAAAAGGACACAGTGGGAAAACTGGGGAAATCCAAAAAAAGCTTGGCATTTCACTGCCAGTGCTGTGCCTGTGTAGGCTTCTTAGTCGTGACAAATGTGTCCCAGTCATGTGAGATAGCATAAGGCAAAGCTGGGTGAGGGTATAAATACAGCAACGCCTTCTATCATCACTGCAACTTTTCTGCAAACCTAAAATGATTCCAAAATGAAACATTTATTCTCGAAAATCATACGTAACTTCCAGAAAGGGGCTTGCTTAGTCTCCAGAAAGTTCTTTTGGCTGGCTAGGGCCCATGCTGGGGTTCACATTTGCAATTTAGGGAGCTGGAGCTGACTTCAGCCTGGGAGAGGGAGAAGAATCTGGAATTCTGAGGCTGGGAGAGAGGGATGAGGTGAAGAGAGGGGGATGGGGCAGGAGGGAAGGAGGAGTCTGGGCAAGAATGGAGTTGGGCTGGGGGGATCCCCATGGAAGCGCCTTGCTGGAGAAACTCCAAGAACTTTGGAGAACAGGAATGTCCAGCACAGAGGTTGCTAATGGATAACTCACAGTCCAAAGACTAGGGAGGTGTTATATTTACCCTTGGTCTTGTAAATGTAATTGAGCCACTCTATAAAAAATCTATAAACTCTCACATGACAATTGGAAATTTCCAACTTCTCTGGAAACATCTGAAAATCTGCTAATTCGAGGCCACCTTTCTCTATGTCCCCAGATCTGGAGCTGAGTCCCAGCCATCCCCTTTATTTATTTTTAAATTTACTTATTTATTTGTGGCTGCATCAGATCTTCGTTTTGGCATGCAGGATCTTTAGCTGTGGTGAACGGGCTGCTCCCTAGTCGTGGAACACGGGCTTAGTTGCCCCAACACGTGTCAGATCTCAGTTCCCCGACCAGGGTCCAAACCCACATCCAGTGCATCAGGAGGCAGATTCTTAACCACTGGACCATCAGGGAAGTCCCCTAGCCATGCTCTTTAAAGGGGTGTGAGCTCTCCTGTTTGCCACGATCCCCACCATCCCCTATTGTCACCAATTATGGCAAGAAAAATAAAGAATCTGCCTGCAATGCAGGAGATGTGGGTTTGATCCCTGGATTGGGAAGATCCCCTGGAGAAGGAAATGACAACCTGCTCCAGTGTTCTTGCCTGGGAGAATCCCACGGACAGAGGAGCCTGGCGGGCTACAGTCCATGGGGTCGCAAAGAGTGGGACACAACTTAGCAACTAAATAGCAACAACTGACAGAGCTTCAGTCACCACTTATCTTCAAGCTTGCACCATATTTTACGGACTAATTGAACAGATTTTCTCTGTACTATGCCAAAAGTGGAAAAGCAAAAGAGAAATCAAGACATTGTCTGATTTTTATTATATCTGGCTGGCTTCACTCACCTATGATACCTACCTGGCTCCTGGAGAGGCTCAGGTTTAAGAACTCAAGTCTCATGTTTGATGGGCAGCTTTCCCTTGCAGGTTAACCTGCCTGCCCCAATCCACACCCTTAAGTCTTCATGCTCACAGGTGTTGTGTGGTTGGGATCAAACATACATATTCTTCTTGGGTGTGAATCTTGGTTCTACTCTTTACTAGCTGAGTGGTCTTGGGCAGGTGGCTTAACCTCTCTGTGCCTCAGTTTCCCCATCTATAAAGCAGGGATGACACTGTACCTACCTTTCAGAGGTTTTATGAGGATTATGTGATGCAGCTCATATAAAGCATGCACACCTGTGCCTGGAACATAACAAAAGAGGCAGAGATTTCAGGGGGTGATGAGTGCTGTGATGATAACAGATCAGGGTGACCGGGGGAAACCCCACACTCAGTACCTGCCGAGGAGGAGGGGACCCATGAGCTGAGAGAGAAATGAGAAAGGATCATCTGGGAACCCAGGGGGAGGAACAGTGTGTCAGGAAGAAGGAACAGGCAGTGTAAGGGCTCAGAGGCAAGAATGAGCTTGACTCGCTCAAGGAGAAGCAAGAAGGGAGAGGAGCTACTGAAAGGCAGGCAGAGGCCACAGGGAGGCGTTTGGACCTGATGCACTGAGACACCCTGGAGGGTTCTCAGCACTCAGAGGCCAGGATCTGATTGACAGGAGGGACACATGACCTGGCAGCAGCAGGCTGGTCCGGTCTGAAGCCTCTGCTTCCAGTCCCATGATCCCTGTCACAACCAGCCTGACTCAAGCATGGCTATTGTTGCCCTCTGAACATTGCAACCCCCAACCCCCAAACCAAACAGGAAGTCTTGAGGTGGCCTTGGGCTGGGGCAGGGGCCCCTGGGATGGGGCAGAGTAGGGGATGCAAAAACCACGTGAAAGAAGGCTGCAAGGTATATGCTACTCAGTCATGTCCAACTCTTTGTGACTCCACGGACTGTAGCCCACCAGGCTCCTCTGTCCATGGGATTCTCCAGGCAAGAATACTGGAGTGGGTTGCCATGCCCTCCTCCAGCGGATCTTCCCAACCCAGGAATCAAACCCCAGTCTCCTGTGGCTCCTGCACTGCAGGTGGATTCTTTACCGCTGAGCCACTGGGAAAGCCCAAAGGCTGCAAGGTTCCCCCTAAAGAGATCCATCTCAAATCCCTGGAAACCGTGAGAGTGACCTTACTTGGAAAAAGGGTCTTTGCAGACCTGGTTCAGAATCTCAAGGTGAGATGATTCTGGATAATTCACGTCGGCTCAAAATCCAATGTCACACGTCTTTACAAGAGAAAGGCAGAGGGAGATTTGAGACACGGGGAAGAAGGCCGGGTGATGATGAAGGCAGAGACTGGAGGGAGGCAGCCACAAGCCAGGAACCTTTGGAGCCGCCAGAAGCAGGAAGGATCTTCCCCTAGAGCCTTCGGAAGGAGCTCAGCCCTGTCAGACTTCTGGCCTCCAGGTCTGGGAAAGATATGGTTCTGTTGCTTTAAGGCACTTACTTTGTGGTCATTGGTTACAGAGGCCACAGGAAACCAGCACACCCTTCTTCAAGGGCCCCCACCTTCCCAGGCAAGAGGTTCAATTTCTCCTTCCACCCTTGTGACACATCCCCCATTACAGGTGAGAACACCGAGGCCCAGAACGGGGAAGACAAATGGGGAAGCTCCTTACAGTTGTCTCAACCTTCCTCCTGCCTGAATTGAGCTCACCTATGAATCTTGTTGAGCAAACTCCAGGAGATAGTGAAGGACAGGGAAGCCTGGCGTGCTGCAGTCCTTGGGTTGCAGAGTCAGACACGACTGAGCAACTGAACAACATGTGTCTTGCTGGGTTTTCACAGCATTTTAAAATTTGTGTTTATTTTTATCATGGAATGGTAAGCACAGCAAAAAGAGTCCAGATAACACAATGCCCTGAAACTTTTTCATTCCCTGATCTTGGCGGGGGTTAGCTGAGGGGTCTTGGCTGTGTAGTGTAGGGTAAATCAATTAACCTTTTTGAGCTTCAGATTCCTCAACTTTAAAATGCGGAGAGAATTGGTGGTTGTGAGGATTAAATGAGATCAGACACTAAGCACCTGGTATCTCTCCAATTCCACCTGAAACCCCAGCCTGGGCCTGAGCAGGTTCTTGCTGGGGCACCCAGTTCTCAGGTTCACGATGGCTTCTTCAGGGAGGGAGCCAGAGGGTCCTGGATAAATAAGATGCTCAAGGCAGGTCCAAGCCCCTGAGGGCACGCAGGGGACTGAGCTGGCCATGGTCTGGGCCTCAGGCCTCGATTTATTTGGCAGGAAAATGGATACATGGCAGACATGGAGCTGGTGTATGCAGTGTGACTTCACTGGTTGTTAAAAATATTCAAATACTTCCATACCTGTTGGTAAAAGCCACTGCCCCAGCCCCTCTCCCGGGACCCCAGACTTCTGCACAATTCAGCAAGTAAGAACTGCCACCAGGAACTTCCTGTGTCCAGTCCTAAGCCTCCCTTCTGATTGAGCTGTACTGCTGGGCAACATGTCTTGGTGCCATGGGCTGGTGAGCGTAGGGTGCTCTGTCCCTGATGGAAAAAAACAGGTGGCATTTGCTGGGTCTCGGCTTTCCCGGGAGGCACAAAAGACCCCGGGGGTTTAGTGGAGACCGATCTGTTATCCTGCACAAGCCCCATGGAGACAGATGGACGGATGTGAGTGTCTGCGCTGGGGATCCTGGGGATGTGAAGGGCACCCGCACACTGGATGGGGGGAAGGCCCTAGACCACCCAGAGTCTCCCCACAATTACACCAGGCAGTGCCTGATGAAGAAACCTAACCAGGCGATGAGGCAGATAGCCCAGGAAGAGGTCAGAGGTCAGGAGTCAGAGGTAGTACACTTTATTGACCCAGGTTCTCCCAACATCTCACAACCCCCCTACAAAGCCAGACCTGGGCTTTGCCGGCGTCCCGTGCACCGGACTCCCAGACGTCCAGAGAGCCTCAGAACGGCAGAGCAGATGTGGGGAGGGCGCTGCCAGCCAGGGGAGAGGGCGCGAGGAGGGGCAAGCCAGAGGGAGGGGGTTCAAGCTGGGCACTGGGCCGGGGACCCCCCGAGGCTCCGCCAGGCCTGGCCAGCCCCTCACTCCCCTAGTTAAGGTTTGTAGTGGTTCACAGTGAGACTGGCTTAGATTTGGGGGGTGATAGGCAGGCAGGTGCCTTCCACTCCCCACCCACTGTTGGCCTGACTCACGAAGCTGGGAAGAGGGCAAGATGGGAAGTCCCTCCACCCCGCCGTGTTCCCACCACCACAGGGACTGGGAAGCCCCTTCTCTCCAGGGGCAAACAGCAGAGGCCCAGTTCTCCCTGACATCCCCCCAGGCTCTTAGGGAGAAAGGCCATTCACTCCTGGCTCAGAAGTTTCCAGAACATCTCAGGGACGTTGCCCATCATTACTCCCAATTAGAAAAATGTTTTTGAAATCTAGGAGTTGATGGGGGCCATCAAACCAAGCAGTAAAAAAACCTGGTTAAGATCTTGGTTTAAAAAGGTAGTTCTACCTTCGTCTAGAAGCTTCGGGAGACCAGCCCGAGAGACCAGTGGTGTCTCTGTGCCCAGACTGGCAGGGGTGGCTCATGGCAGCAGGGGGCTGGTGGTGGCCTGGGGAATAGGGCAGGGACCCGGGGAAGAGATGCAGGAAGCGGTGACTTGTGGGGCAGGGCAGGTGGCCCTCCCCTTCCAGTGCCATGGGCTTGGGCTCAGAGGGCAGTGGGGCGGCCAGGATGGGGGGCCCCCGTGGGCACCTCTGCCAGGCCGGCTCCGGGGCCTCTGCCCCACCAGGAGAGGCGGGGCCCTGCGGTCAGGCCTTGTGACTGCCGTTGCCTGGCGGCTCCCTGTGGCCGGCTGTGAAGTCCCCGGTGGGCTCGAGCCCCAGCATCTGCCGCTGCACCAGCCTGGCGTAGAGGCCGCCCTGGGCCAGCAGCTGCTGGTGTGTGCCCTGCTGCACCACGCGGCCCTTGTCGAGCACCACGATGAGGTGTGCCCGCTCCACCGTGCTCAGCCGGTGCGCGATGATGAGCACCGTGTGTTTCTGCAGGTTGCCGTGGATGGCCTGCTGGATCTGCGGACACAGGAGGGCACCGGCTCACACGGGCACTGCTGCCGCCCACCACCCCACCCAGTCCTGGCTCAGATCCCGGGTCCACCACATCCCATGGACGCTCAGCCTCTCTGGGGCTTCTTCTTCTCCTGGGGCTTCAAGCGAGGGCTTGCACAGGACCTGCTTCCTGAGTTTTTGTCCTTGGGGGACAGAGCTCAGAGCCTGACATGGGGCAGCACTCAGTGAATGATGGAAGGGCTCCCGACATGGTCTTCCCCTAACCTTGGTCTTGGTTAATGGTCTCACCGTCAGCCTCAGAGCTCATGCCAACAAAACCAGCATCACCTGCTTCCTCATCCTTCCCTCACCCCCCAAACCTGACTCATCAGCAAATTCTGTAGCCCCATCTCCCCAGGGTCTCTCTGCTCCATCTTTCCACCTCTGCCACCGTTCCTTTTCGCTTGGATCCCGGCAACTTTCCTGGCGCGCTACCCACGTGGATTTAATACTTTTAATCAGTTCTTGTTGAACTCGCGCTCCAAGCCCTCCAAAAGCTTCTTGTCCTATTTCGGATAAAACCCAAACTCCTGGGGGGAATTTTTGGGCAGTGAAACTCTTCTGCATAACATGACATCCTGCGTTTGTTAACACCCATAGAATTCGCAACACAAAGGGACCCCAGATGTGAATGGTGACCTTGAGTTAATGACAATGCACTAATACCAATTTTCAATGGGAACTAATATACTGCTAATGTAAAATGTTAATAACAGGTGACATTGTTTGGGGGAAGGGGTATATATGGGAACTCTGTACTTTCTGCTCAACTTTCTTTAAACGTAAACCTACTCTAAAAAAAAAAAAAAAACCCTTTCCAGGGCCTGAACAGCTGGCGTACCCACCATGACTCTGTCCCGACCTCACCACGCTCGACCCCCACCATCAACCATGCTGACCTTGGGGGGTTGGCTGTGGACCTGCTCCGAGCCTTTCCCTCACTGCCCCTCTCTCCCCAGGATGCTCTCACCTGGATCCCCCTGACTGGCTCCTTTCCCTTCTGGTCTCAGCTCAATAGCTCCTTGATGACCCTGGCTCTGCACGTGAATTCTGGGCCCGTGTGACCCCATCTGAACCTTGCAGTAAGGCAGCCACATTCCAGGGGGCTCCTGCAGGGCCAGAGCCTTGTCCCTGGGATGACCCCAGCCCCTAAGTGCCGCCAGGAGAACTGAGTGTCCTAACCAACACGTGCTGGGTGGTGGCTGAGCCCCCTTTCTTAGAGCACTTATGTACCAAAAGGGGCTTAGAGTTGTCAACCTTCCTCTGTCCCATGGAGATACATATGCAAATCTCCTAAAGCTCAGGAATGTCTCTCTCTGTCATTCCTTTGAAATGTAGTCATTGGAAGGATAGGGCCCCATCTCCCAGACTCGGTGGGGGACAGGAATCCTAATTCGAGTGGTTGCCCACTGTCTGCCAGCTCCCAGCCCTATGTGAGTCTCCCCTGAGCCCTGCTCCCGCCCCTTCCCTGCATCCTCAATCTCCCTTTGAAATGGCTGCCCCATCACCATCATCACCCCTGCACAAATCTTAGACCTCAGCTCTTTCCCCTGCTTTATTAGCTACTGGATAAAATCTGTTTTCCCAGCTTTAACTAATGGCCGGCTATGTTTCTCAACCTCTCCACCACAGGACTGTTTCATTTTCTACATAGCACAGCCCCCAGGGCAAACTCACCCTTGTCTCCTTGTTATCTGTCTCTCGCCCTGGACTGGAAACACCTTGGGGGCAGGGGCCAATGTGACCCTGGCACCCAGAACAGCGCTGGTGCCCGGGAGGCGGGGATTAAATACCGTGTGATAAATGAATGGATCCATGGCGAGATAGGGGTAGCTAAGTCTTCAAATACACTGTGGGCCCCTCTATCAATGACATGAGAGCTGGAGTAAGACACTCAGGTTATGCGCTCCAGGGCAGAGCTCCTAATCCAGGGCCCACCTCTCCTGATTCAAACCCAGGTGCATTTGGTTTCAACACCTAGAGCCCTGAGGCTGGGCTGAGTGACCATGACCTGCGTCTCCTCCGTCCCCGCTCTCTGCCCTCAGCTCCGGGACACCCCAATCCAGGAAGCTGGCCTGGGAGAGTCCCGACAGCCACCCTGAGCCCTTCCCAGCACCTGTCCGCTGCTCTGCTCCAGCATCACCCGCCACCCCACTCACCAGATACTCGCTTTCCGCATCCAGGGCACTGGTGGCTTCGTCCAGGATGAGAACGGGTGGGTTCCGCACCAGAGCCCGGGCCATGGCCACCCGCTGCTTCTGGCCCCCGGACAGCTGGGCACCCTTCTCCCCTGTCTCTGCGGGGCGGAGGCACAGGGTCAAGTGAGTGGGAGGGGAGTCTGGGTGGCCCTTGGGGAGGGACGAGCAGTCCCTTGCCTCTGCCCTTCCCTTCTGTCAAGGGAGCTCTGCTCCCGGGAAAGGTGGGGCTGAGAGGGCCGCCGGCTGGAAACCTCACGGAACAATGCTCCCTCTTCCTGTTCATAAGGGGCAAACAAATCATGACTGTGTGCGGTTGTACCAAGATGCCAACTTTTACTTATTAATCTGGCAAAACTCCAAATGTTTGAGAACACACTGTGCTGGGGTGGCTGAGGGGGCACCCCCAGTCTTCCTGGGGTACAGCTGCTGAGATCCCTGTGCACACTCCTCTGTGTGTCCGGTTGTGCTGTGTGAGTACACAGACCACAATTACAGACACACACCTGGACCAGCAAACCCATTTCTGGGAATATTTCCTGCTCATTTACTTGCTCGCGCACTGTGACTCACAGCACTGTTAACTGAAAACAACAAAACCCCCAAACCAAAAACACAATACAAATTGTCTATCAGTAGGAAACTGAGGAAACCAGTTATTTTTGAGGAAAGTATTATAAAGCCACACAGTAGAATACTGTGCAGTAGCTTAAAAAAAAAAAAAAAGTAGCTTTCTAGGTATCAATATGGGAAAAAAAGGCATCACTCAAAAAAAAACCAGGTGCAGAATATAAGGTGCTGTTTTGTTTTGTTTTTCTGTAAATGGTGGGAGGAACTAAAAACACATACTCATATATGCATAAAGAAACTTCAAAATGACATGTAAGAAATTAATGAAAGAAGCTTTGGTGGGGGCCGGAGGGAACTGGTAGTGAAGACTGGGATGAAATGAAACTTTTCACTGGATATAGTTAGGTCTAATTTTTTAGTTTTGAACTGTGTGAATAGCCCTGCTGCAAGAGTTAAAATTTTAAAATACGTTAAATCAAATCTATAAGTTAATATATTGTTCAACTCATTAAGTTAAAATACTTATTCACATAAAGTAACTATAAATAATATAATACATATACCGTTTTAAAACAGTTATGTTTCGGAACTAAACTGAGGTGGCGGTTTTAAAGCCCTGTGAATGCACTAAGTGTATTGATTTCTGGCCGCACCACACGGCGTGTGGGATCTTAGTTCCCTGACCAGGGATCAAACCCATGCCCCCTGCAGTGGAAGCACAGAGTCTTAACCACTGGACCACTAGGGAAGTACCTGAATTGTTCACTTTAAAATAGTTAAGTTTAGGGACTTCCCCGGTGGCCCAGTGGTGAAGAATCTGCCTTGCAATGCAGGGGGTGACTAAGCCTGAGAGCCGTAACAAAAGCTCCCAAGTACTGCAGCCAAGACTCAATGCAGCAAAATAAATAAATAGATAAATAGTTAAAAACAGTTGTTTATGTTACGTGGATTTCCCCTGAAATAATAAAGAGCAGCTGGCAGAGGGCAACGCGTAGCTCAGAGGGTTGAATCCTGAGGATGGACCTCCGGCACAGTGGAGGTGATGCTCCGGGCCCTGTACCTGTATTGTAGCCGTCCTGGAGCTCCATGATGAAGCCGTGGGCGTTGGCCTTCTGGGCAGCCTCCACTACTGTCTCGAAGGGCACGGTGGGCAGGCCGTAGGAGATGTTGTCTGTGATGGAGCGGGCAAACAGCACTGGCTCCTGGCTCACCAGGGAGATCTGTGGAGGAGGAAGGAGGGGGCATGGGAGGCCGGGAACGCATCAGTCCAGCAGTCACCAGGAACCTCACCAGCCCCGGGCCCGGCTGATGCCTGGGGCCTCAAGTCTGAAATCTGATCAGGGCCCACGGCCGGCGGCTGCTGCATTCAGTGGCCTCTCTTCTTTCCAAACAGTGGAGTCCACTTTCTGCACAAGCCCTCAGCCTCCCTGACCAACACACTGGGGGCCCCGCTAAGCTTGCTGCTCTGGGCTCAGCCAAGTTCCCTGACCTCCGAGACAGAGCTCATTGGCTGCCTCTGACCTGGAAGAAAAGAGAGTGAGAGAGTGTGGAGTGTGCCTCTGTGAGTCTGTCCATGGCAAGAAGCAAGAGGCCAGAGCAGGCAGAGGCCACAGGGACCTCCCGGTTGGTGCCCCCTCCCTTTTAGAGACCAACAGAAAGGAACTATTGTCTCAGGGTCCCAGCTTCAGGAATGTGTATGTAGTTGGAGGATGTCACTACAATACTGTAAATAGGAAAAAGAAAAAAAATCTAATTGTCCATAAATTGAGGATTAAATGATTATAGTACTTCTATAAAATCAAGCTGCTATATATATTTTTTTAATAAATATAAAATGATTCTATTTTTGTTTTAAAAAAAAGTATATGTGTCTTTATATATTATTGTTGCTGCTGTTTACTTGCTAAGCCGTGTCCGATTCTTTGTGACCCCATGGACTGTAGCCTACCAGGCTCCTTTGTCTATGGCATTTCCCAGGTAAGAATAGTGGAGTGGATTGCCATTTTCTTCTCCTGGGGATCTTCCCAATCCAGGGATTGAATCCGTATCTCCTGCGTCTCCTGTGTTACAGGCAGAGTCTTTTCCACTGAGCTACCAGGGAAGACTTTACATGTAGATATGTTTATGTAAAGATGGGAAACACACTGGAAAGGGAAGGATGTTGACTAAACTGATAATGCTGAACCGTGCCATGGGGTGGAATTCAAAAGGGGAGGTGGAGGGGATTCTCATGTGTTTGTTACAAAATTCTCTGAATATATGGGAATATAGTTAGATGGTTGAGTTCTACTGCTTTGGGTTTATGAAAATTAAAAATTTAAACAGAGGATATTCACAAAAGAGGAAATCCAAAAGTCCAAGAAACGTATGAAAAAGGACTTAAAATCTTTAGTCACCAGGAAAATGCAAAAGACCTCAAAGAACCACCTGTAGACACTCACCAACTGGTTACAGAAACAGGACTGATACTAGGTATCTGAGATTAAGTATCTGAGCGTGTCCACTATTGCAAAGCCTGAGCAGCTCTGTCCAGGAGCCACTGCCAGAACTCCGGTGGGCAGCAGCCCGGTGGTGGCATACCTGAGACCACTTCTCCACCACCTACCCCTGGTTATATACACACGAGTGGGAAGAGGTCACAATCTGCGGCCTCCACCAGCATCTACAACTAGCTGGAAGTTCTGGAGTCTCTGTGCCAACCCAGGCTCTCGCGTAACTTAACGTCTGTTGCTGATGTAAATACGTCCGCTCGGTAGCTGGTGTTTCCCGTATAGTGCACAACCTGAACACCGCCCAGGGTGTCCCTGCTCTTCTAGCAGCTCAGGATCAGATGTTGAGTGCACCTGTCTGAGAAGGTTACCCAAAACCGTAAGGTCATGAATAGCCTCCTTTAAGTACTGGAGATCATTTAAGTGTGAAAAACCTGAACTCTCTTTCACTGCTGGTGGGACTATAAAGTTGAAAAAAGAAAAAAGTAAACCACCTTAATGGCAGGAGTTACTAGAGCTGCGGATACTCATCCACTCTGGGAGAACCTACCCACCAGTGCATACCAGGACATACAGACAGTATCAGTGCTGTCCGTATCAATATTGTTGCTAAATATTGATACAAAAAAACAGGAAACACCCCCAACTGTCCATCAAGAACAGAATGTGCAAATGGACTGTGACATGTTTACACAGTGGATTATCTCCCAACAATGAAAATGAGGGAACTACAAACACAGCCTCAACCTGGAAAACTCACAAATAACGCTGAGTGGAGGAAACAGGACACAGAGAATACACATGTTATGACGCCAGTCAGATGAAGTTCAAAACTAGCAAAACACAGCTGCGCTGTCTGGGGAGCCACACAGCGATGGGAAGAACAAAAGAAAAGCAAGAAAGTGATGATTATGAAGGTTGGGTGAGATGGCGCTTCTTGGGAGGCAAAGAAGGGGCACATGGAGTGGGGCGGGGGGGCGGGCGCTTCTGGAGTGCTGGAATGTTCTATTTCTTGAACTGGGTGGTGTTACGTTGGTGGTAATCCTTTTTTTTTCTTTATATTTTATTTGGTTGCATTGGGTCTTAGTTACAGCATGTGGGATCTAGTTTCCTGACCAGGGATCAAACCTGGGCCCCTTCCATTGGGAGCACAGAGTCTTAGCCACTGGACCACCCAGGAAATCCCGGTGATAATCCTTTGAACTATGTGTGTATCCTGAGCCCTCTTGCCTGCATCTGTTAGTGCTCTCGAGAGAAGGTCAAACAGGGAAAGGGCGGAGGAGGGCAGCAAAGGCCCGTGCGCCTACCACTCGGTGTAAGTACTTGTGGTCATAGGCGCCGATGGGCTTCCCGTCCAGCAGCACTTGGCCCCCCTCCAGGGGGTAGAAGTTCTCCAGGATGTTGACGCACGAGCTCTTTCCGCTGCCCGATGGCCCCACGAGCGCAGTCACCTTTCCTGGGGACAGGCTGAAGGAGACGTTCTGCAAGGAACACGCAGACACGAGGCGGGGCCGCTGGCTCACTCAGAGGCCCTGGTCTCAGAGGCCCCGGGCACCCTTCCCAGCCTGCCCCACTGCCGCCGCCCCAGAAGGCTCTCCTTTCTAGGCCTTGACAGCACTTTTATACTCGTCTCCTTTGCCTGGAATGTTCTCTGCAGAGAGCCATTGGCTGGCTCCTGCTCCTTGTTTAGGTCCCAGATCAAAAGTCACTTCCCCCGAGAAGCCCTCTTGGACTAGTAGTACCATCTCTGCAGACTGCCCCGATTCATTGCCTTCCTAGCATTGCTCTTGGAATCCTTCTGTTAACGCTCTGCCTTCCCCAACAAGAGCCCAACTCCAGGAGTGGAGGGACTCTGCTTTTTGTATTCTTGGCTGCACTGCCACGGCCTGCCCTGTAGGAGGTGCGAGAGAGATGGGAGGAGGGAAAGGATGATTGGGGGTGGTGGTGGGGGTACTCAGGCCCTCTCTCACCTGCAAGACTTGGGTGTGGGGCCGAGTGCGGTAGGTGAAGGTCACGTTCTCAAAGTCCACCCGGCCCTCCAGGTGGTCAGGGGCCAAGCTCCCGTCATGCACCATCGTTGGCTGCCGGTCAATGAACTCAAACACCTTCTCAGCGGCCCCTACTCCTTGCATCAGGCCGCTGTAGACGGAGCCCACGGACTGTGGGGGGAGGAGAAACATGTTCCTGACCCATTGACACCCCAATCCTAGGTCCCCTTCACCATGGTACCAGAGGGATGAAGTGGGTGCAGAGAGAGCAAGAACACAGCAGCAGGTCTGACAGGGGGGCATGGTCAAAGGAGGCTGTCCAAGCCCCACCTGCTTATATAGCAGACCAGGACCATGATGCAAAAAATGAAGACAGCGATAAAAAATACTGATGCTTTATGTGTTACAGCTAAACCTCACCACTGTCCAGCAGGGTAGGCCTTATCACCCCCCAGAAGAAGAAATGAAATTGCAGGGAAGCCAGAATGTAGCAGAACAGGAATTGGACCTTCCTCTTTCAGCTGCCACAGAATTTTTAAATTTCGATGATAAAAACAGCCTTAAATGTATACTATACATTTCCTTGGGTAAAAATATACACAAGTATAAATGTGAATAATGACTCATTTTACTGAGTGCATATATGTCTTATGAGGTAGCTGCTATCATTAGCTCCTCTGTGGTGATAAGGAAACCGAAGCACAGAGTGCTCAAGTAACTTCCCCCAGGCCACACACATGGAGAAGCAGCAGAGCCAGGATTCAAACCCCGGCATCTGGCTCCTGAGTTCAGGCCCTTATGACCTGTGACTGCGGGTCCTGGTTGGTGAAATGGGGGTAATATTAGTGCCCGTATCATGGTTCTGTGAAGACAGTACTCAGCACATAGGGAGCCCTCAAAACACCACAGCTGTTAACATCCAGATAGAATTACTCATATTAAGACACAAGTGCTGTGTAGACACTGTCCTCTGTCCCTCATCCCAGAGGTGGTCCCGGTTATCAGGAACTGTGTCTTTCAAGTCCTTTCTCTGTGCTTTTACAAACACATGCAAGTACATAATTAAATAATTTTGAGACGAAAGAAAACCATGAGATCAGCCCATCCCTATGACTCAGAGACTAGCTTTTGCACTGATTCTGTGTCTTGGTGTTCTCCGCACCAGTGCACACAGCTCTGCCTCGCTCCTGTGGCTGCTGCCTCGTTTTTGTAGCACAGACGCACTGTTTGTGGCATACGGATATACCGTATTGCCCAATCGCTGGCTAACAAGCATTTAACTTCTCACTGTTATACACCGTGCCACACTGGAATCCTGGGACACATGTCTGCCCACTGCTGTGGATGTTCCTGAAGCATGGCTTCCTTGACGCTGATTCAAATGACACTGAGGGTCTGACTGGAGCTAAGGCAAAGTGCGGTCTGCAGAAGACACCAGCCCGCCCCTGACCCCCACATCTTTGGGCTTTTATCACTGCAGGACACACAGGCTCTACCTTAGTGCTGGAGGGCTTTGTGGGGGGGTGGGGTCGGACCAGAGAACTAACACCCTCACTCTATGCATCCTCTGGAAGTGACTGATGGCAATTTAGGCACAAGCTCCACAGCTCCCTCATCTCAGGACCTGCTGGTGGGAGAAGCCAAATTAAGAGTTAATCTACAAGGACTTCCCTGCCGCTCCTGTGGCTAAGGCTCCATGCTCCCAATGCGGGGGGCCCGGGTTCGATCCCTGGTCCAGGAATTAGATCCTGCATGCTGCAACTAAGACCAGGCACAGGCAAATAAATTTTAAAATAAAATTGAAATACTGTATGTGTGTGTGTGTATATATATATATATATGATATAATCCACTTAAAAAACAAACCCACTCTGTTCTTTTTTCATAGAGCTGCTCTTTAAAGTGGGTTAAAATAAAGTCAGACCATCTGGCTTGGAACTGGGAACCCCTACGAACATGGGGGGGCAGGTCCCTGAACCACTCTGAGCCTCAGCTGCTTTTTCCGGGAAGTGGGGACCTGGGGAGCACTGGGCCTCATACAGGTGCTCAGGGGCATCTTCTGAAATAATCTCTGTTGCTGCCACTCTGCTCTGCAAAGTTGCTGTCCCACGTTAGTCTCCTTGTTGGTATTATCATGTCCTTTAGGAAGAAATGCCACCTCCTGTGGACCCTGGAGCACCCCCATTCAGATCCCTCCCCCTCACCTCTCCCTCCTCCCCGGGACCCCTCCCTCCCCCAGCCAGCCCCTCACCTCCATACAGTCTCCCAGGACAAACTCATAGATGATGAAGGAGATGAGGTTGCCACTGGTCATCTGCCCCGAGATGACGAGGTGGCCCCCGTAGTAGAGGATGCTGACCTGGACCACAAGCAGCGTGAGCTGGAGGGCAGACGGAAAGCAGAGTCTGACTCACGGCGGGGCCTTGACTTAGGTCCACAACCCCATTCCCTCTGTCCCCCCGCCCCACAGGCTGCAGGGGAGGTGAGAGCAGCTGTGGACTCTGCACTCACAGTCACAAACTGCACGTCCAGCCAGCGGCAGGGACGGCCTCCCACGAGCTGGTGCCCCTCTGTCACTCACACCCTCCCCACCCCAACTAGGGAGTTCTTCCCTACAAAGGCCCCCTGCTGGAACAGGCCATGAGCCTGGTCGGGAACAAGGCTTTCTTTGTCAGGCCCTGGCGTACACACACACACACACACACACACACACACACAGTTCCCAAGCGCCTCAGCGAGGCCAAGCTGGAGCTATTCGTCTCCTTCTTATTGGGAAGAGCGTGGTTCAGAGAGGCTGAGTCCCTTGGCTAAGGTCACACCGCAAGCCAGGCCAAGCAGATGAGGTCAGTATTACCAGGAAGGAGGGGCTGTGTCTGGGGTGTGCTTGCTTCCTGCCCCCTCTGGTGCCGGGGGAGTGTCTGTGAGAGGAGTGGAACCTGCATACCCGTGACACAACCCACTCGGGGTCCCTATCTGCCCCTCCTCATTCCAAGCCAGTGATGCTGGGTCGGAACTAGACCTACAGCTGGACCACAGTGCCTTTGCACAAGCAGCAAGAGGCGCCCTTGCTGGTGGGCAGATTGCCAGGAGACTTGGCTGGCTGGATTCCAGGCCTTTCTCCCCTCTGGCTGGACACTTTTGAGGAGGGATTGCCCTGGGTGGGGGGAGGTCCCAGAAGGTCCTTATCCCCTGCTTGTCTGTAGACCACCGGCTCCTTCCTTGCCCTATATCCCAAACCCTCCTCATGCCTACCCCAGCTCTTTCCCGACAGCCCACCCTCGGGTGTGGCCAGCACACAGTGACAGGCCCCACATGCTTCTTCTCCAGGAGGGGCTGGAACGCGTCCCCAGGGAGTGAGCCGGACACTCTAGGACCTGCCGGGAAGCCGCCCAGGTCGCATCCCCAGGTGGCTTCGGGGTGACTCCCCACCTTGGCAGGGGTGTCTCCCCAACAGGGAAAAGAAAGTTCCTGCCCAGCCACCCCACACCCAGGTGAGAGGTAAGAAGGGGTGTCCTGGGCGGACATTCACAGGAGTCTACATTTCTTTCCAGAAAGATCCTCTGAGGACAAGCAGAAAGTCGGGACAGAGTCAAGTGTCACACCAGCATGCAGGGACCTGGGCTAATGTACTGACTAAGGGGTCCCCCGTCTTTGTGTCAGACCTGCCCAGGCTGGGGGCACGTACCCCGCTGCCCCAGACGTAGTACATGTAGGCTGCGGCTTCCTTCCTGTTCAGCTTGTACACCTGCTGCAGCTTCCGCGAGTACACCTCTGCCTCCTCCTCCTCGTTGGCAAAGCTCCGCACTGTCTTCATGGCGCTGATGGTCTCCTCGGCCGTGCTGCTGGCTCTGGCCAGGGCACTCTGGACCTCTTTGGAGAGCCTCTATGGGTGGGAGTGGGGACAAAGAGGAGGAGACCTCAAAACAGACAGGCACACCCTCTGCCCGAGCCCCAGGTCTCTCTGGGGTTTTCTGTCTTTAGTTGGTGTCAGATCTATGCAGGGAGTTCCAGGGACAAGGGGATGAGACCTAGCTCCCCTTCCTCCCCCATCTCCTTCTAGCATGATTTGCTGAGCTCAGACAACAGACTCCAGCTGGGATTTGGGGGTGAGCTCCTGAGCCTCTATCTCCTGAGGGATGGGCCACTGATCGTGAAGTTATCTCTAGTATTCAGAGGAAGTTATGCATGACCATACATAATCTTCTCAGAAAACGAGTCTTGATACCTGATCCTGAGCTGGCATAAGAGCAGGGATGCTCTGGATGGTTGTTCAGGTTGTATACTGCACAAGAAACACTACCTATTAAGGAGTCACCATTTACATCCAGAAACATACATTATGTGAGAGACTGAAAACTAGCACAGAGATTCCAGAACTCTTAGCTGAGTTCTAGATGGTGGTGGAGGTCACAGGCTATGAAATCTGCCCACATCGTGTGCTTATACCTGGAGATGGATGGCTGAGAAGTGGTTCCAAGTACATGACCACTGGACTGCTGCCCACAGAGTTCCGGAAGCAGTCCCTGGGCCTCGCTATTCAGGCTCTGCGACAGCTACCACACTCAGAACTTCACACCAGCCAGGAAGGCTGCCCAGGAGGCTCCTTGGCATGTCTCGTGACCTGCGAGTCACGCCCCGGCCCTCAGAAGGACGCAGTGTACTCAGGCTCAGGCACCCGGGAGGAGCCACACTGCCTTGAGTCACGTCTGGCTGTGGACGATGTGTGTGGCTTGTGGCGATGACTCAGTGATGGCATCCTGTACATGGGGTACAGGTACGAGACCTAAACAGGGCTTGCTTGAGGCCGCACCCCTGAACCTGAAGGTGGAGCCTGAGGCATGCACAGAGGCAGGGCTGCTGTGATGCGGAGCGCTCCAGGGCTTCCTGGCCCCTCCCAGGGGCTGGCAGGAAGGCAGGAAGGGTGGGGTGGAAGGGAAACTGCTGACTCCAACTCATATATTTACTTTCCCTCCTCTGGGATGAAAACAGCGAGGCCAGTGATCCAGAGCTGCGGGGGAGAGGGCCCTCCTGGGTGATTGGGCTCTGCAGGAGGGTGACACAGTGGGCTGTGGGTAATGGATTCATTTAGGTGCTGGCCTCAGGCCGTGGGCACTAAGGGTCCTGACCAAGTGGGAACCTCAGGGTCCAAGCGCCCTGCTCAGGAGCACCCCTGTCCCCCTCAGGCCTGGATCACTGGGGAAGGGGCTGCCTGCACCTGCCTGCACCCACCCCGGGGCCCTGAGAGCTCAGAGGCACCCACCACTGTGGGAAGCAGGAGGAAGCTGAGGCCGGGGCCTCGCTTACAGGCTGATCCTTCTGACGGCAGTGCTGGGGGCAGCCAGAGGGGACTGCTGCTTGCCCATCACTGCATCGTGGGTGAGGGCCTCGATCATGGGGGCCTGGGTGCCTCCACCCCCCGCCCCAACCTTGAAAATACACTCTATAGAAAGAGAGAAAACTTTGCATGCAGTGAAGCCCAAACTTCCCACAAAGGCCTATACCATCTACCCATCACCTCCCGGCTCTCTCCTCACTTCTGGTTCCGGCCTCACCAGCCTTCCTGAGGCACCTCAAACACGCCAGTCACGGTCCCACCTCAAGGCCTTTGCAGTGGCCGTGCCCTCTGCTTGGAACGAGCTTCCCCAATATGTCCACCTCTTTACTCAAAGGCCACCTTCTCAGAAAGACCAGCTTAAAATTGCAGCCTGGGACTTCCCTGGTGGTCCAGTGGTTAAGGATCCACCTGCCAATGCAGGGGACACAGGTTCCATCCATCGTCCAGGAAGATCCCACATGTCTTGCGGCAGCTAAGCCTGTGCAGCACAACTACTGAGCCTGCACCCCAGAGCCCGTGCTCTGCAACAAGAGCAGCCCTGCAATGAGAAGCCCGTACACCACAACTAGAAATGGTCCCTGCTCACCACAATGAGAGAGCCCAAGCTCAGCCATGAAGATGCAGCGCAGCCAAAACCAAAATAAATAAAAACTTTAAAAAAGGATAGCAAAAGACATTTAGCTTTAAAAATAAAATAAAACTGCAACCAATCCAATGCTCTCTATTATGCTATTTCTTTTCATTTATCTCCTTATCTCCTCCAACTTTTATTGTATTATATATACCTCTAGTCATTAAGTCGTGTCTGACTCTTGTGACCCCATGGACTGCAGGCTCCTCTGTCCATGGGATTCTCCAGGCAAGAATACTGGACTGGGTTGCCATTTCCTTCTCCAGGGGATCTTCCCGACCCAGGAATCGAACCCGGGTCTACTGCATTGCAGGTAGATTCTTTACCAACTCAGCTATGACTGTATTATATATTTCCATCATTATCATTGTTGCTATTTATTGGCTGGCTCTATTAGAATATAAGCTCCATGGGAACAGAGGTCCTGTCTGATTGATGTATCCCAGTGCCTGGGACTTAGTAGGTGCTCAGGAAACATTTATTGAATGACTGAATGAATGACTGAATGCAAACTCAGTTTTAAGACAAGTCCCTCGCTGGCCCCCAGCAGCCCTCTGAGCCCACCCTAAGGGATCATTTGAGAGCTGCTGGTGGGGGACCCCAGTGGGGATCAGGCGGGGCCTACCTTGTAGTACTTGCCGTAGATGTCGGACACCATCATGATGATGGGGAAACCCATGAAGGTGACCAAGGAGAGTTGCCACGAGAGGCTGAACATGAAGACCACCACACCTGTGACCTTAACCGTATTCCGCAGGAAGATGTTGATGTTCTGGGAGACCAGGTCGCTGACCATGGTGGTGTCCGAGGTGAGGCGGGAGATGAGGTCCCCTGGAACACAGGCCTCTCAGCTCCCTCTGCAGTAACAGGGCCACTGAGGGCGGGGGCGGGGGACCCTTGGGGAACTTGGACCTTCCCTGTCTTCTGGGCTGGTCTGCAGTGGGGACAGGGTGAGTCGACGGCCCTGAAGGCTGCTCTGAGTCCAGCCTTTATCACCAGCATCTGGTTTCAGCTTCAGCATCTCCCAGAGCACAGAGGAGGCAGCTGAGGCTCAGAGAGGGGAAGAGTCTTGCTCAGTGCCGCACAGCATGGCTGTGACTGAGCCAGAGCTGAACCCGTGGCCCCTCCCTGTCACTGGCAGAGGGGCCACTCCCCTCTTCAGCCTTATGGTAATAACCATCTGAGCTATGGAAGAGAGAGGACCAGACCGCCCCTTACTGATGGCTGGATACTGGGCTAAGACCTTGACAACAATCCCGTGGGGCAGCTCCTGTTATTGTTCCCATCTTACGGAGGAGAAAACAGAGGCTCAGAGAGGTGAAGTCAGGGATGGGGCCTGCACCCAGGCTGGGCTGCCTCAGAGACTGGATCTCGGCCCCCTGTTCTGTCCTGTCTCTCTGCCCTGCTCACCCCCACAGGCCGGGGGAGTCCTGGCCCATGTGCGTCCCACAAGCCAGCAGGAGGTGAGGCCTTGGTTGCTTCAGGGACAGGGTGGCCTGGCCAGGGTCCTAGAGTGGCCACAGCTCGCAGCAAAACCTCAGACCAGCTCCCCAGGGCTCAGGGGGGCTGGAGGCCCACGCCAGCCACCAGGGGCATCCCCACCCTGAACTGGATGGCAGGGAGAGTCAGCAGACTGAGAGCACTGATTCACTCAGTTAAATCCTCAATGCGGGGCAGGCCCACCTGGCCGGGCCCAGCCCCAGGTCGCCCGAGGCCCCCGGGAAGACCAACCTGTGCGATTCTCGTCAAAGAAGCTTGTCTCCTGAGACACCAGCGAGCGGAAGAGACGGTTACGGAGACGAATGTTCAGTCTGGCAAATATGAGGGTAAAAATGCCGCCCCGAATACCTGCGGCAAATGAGCTAATTGCAGATAAGAGATGTTATGTATAGCACGACGTCCTTCCGGCAACTGACCCCTGCCCCCCACTGCTCCCTCCCCACTGCTGGCAGGCCAGGGCCTTCGCAGGGGCGAGGGACCCCAACCTTGAGCCCACTCTCTGGGGCTGGCACTGCCAGGGGGTCACCCTGTTCCCAACAGGAGCCCCCAAGGTGAGGGCACAGGGGGGACTTCTTTCACTGTGGGCGAGAAGCCCAGCTCCACCCATCAGGCCTCTTGCCTTTCCAGAACAGCACAGACAAAGCTGGCCCTTGTTTCCTGCCTGGAAAACAGCTGGGGGTGGGGTGGTGCTGAAAGGGGAACCCCGAGGACTGAAGTCATTTTTAGGGACAAGAGGGGTGTGGCTCTAGGGTGGGGCTCAACCAAATGGGCAGAACTAAGCCAGTAGCTGGGTTGTTGGTTACCATGGGGACCAGCTGAGGGACAGGCCTTAGCCTCCCATCCCAAGGGGCGTTTCTTGGGCCTCCGTGGCCCCTTTTCCTCTCAGGAGCAACCTCATCCCCGTTCGCAACTGCAGGCCTGGTGGGTGGGGGCAGGCAGGGGTCGCTACCTGCCGATGGCCAGCACACACATGACGATGACGGCCGCGCTGAACTGCTCCATGCTTTTCTGGATGACGATGCCATCGATGGCCCGGCCAGTGTAGTAGGGAAGGAAGGTCTCTCCTGCCGGAGACAGGGCAGGCTCATGGGGGCGTCTGCAGCCAGGAGGGGGCTCTGGAAGCCCCCAGACTACCCTCACTGCCTACTCCACTCGTGGGGTTTTCTCTTTCTGCAAATTCCTGCTTAGTAGCCAGGCGGGGAAGCGGGGAGGGGGCCCCCTCTTTTCAGAGATCAGGAACATGGGAAATGTGAGTTATTCAGTTTATACTGATTGGATCCTGTTATCATGAATAATGGCTCCCAGACATGGAGAACACAGAGCCATGGGGCTCCTGGGTGATAGTTCATCCTCTCTGCACGAGGACTCAGAAGGTGACCCTGTTATCATCCATTTTACAGGTGAAGAAAGTGGACCGAAAAGATGAGCTGAGGCTCACCCAGTCAGACCACCAATTGATGGCTGAGAGCCACAAAAGTTCACTTCTTTCTTCTCTCTGCCAGAGGGTTCAGAGTCCAAATTCTAGAAGCTCAGAAGATGTTGATGTTCTGCTTCTGAGCAATGCTAGAACCGCCACCCCACTGCTCTTAGTCGGGCACTTTACAGCTTGCCAGATAATTTCTTACCCATGTGTCTCACTGTATCTTCACATCGATCCTGGGTGTGGCGGAGGGAAAGGGGCATCCGGCAGAGATGTCATCCCCATTTCACTGAGGTGGAATGGGAGACTCAGAGGGGCTGAGTAACTTGCTTGACATCACACAGCAATTAAGAGGATGGCAGGATGCAAACCCAAACCAGCTTCCAGTCTGGGACTCATTCCTTGTGCCTTCCCTCCCAATAACTTGGAATGAATGGCCCACTCTCATGGAAATGATGGACACGAAACGGGAGGTGGTCAGACCAGACTATGTCCAGTTTTCACTGCCGCTCTTTCAGCAGCCACAGCCTGGGTCAGCACCAGGCATAGAGGAAGCGCACAATAAAAGTCAACCAATGCCCTGTGCAGGTCTGGTGGGTCCCTCCCCAGTCCGCGCTGCACTACTGGCTCAGCCAAGACAGTGAGGCCTTCCGTGGGGTTCTGGCGCCCTCTGCTGGTCTTGGCGCAGGAACCACAGGGTGGCTACGAAGCTGGCCTCCATCTCCTCTGCCCTTGGCCAGATGGGGTCTCCAGCCAGAAGTTCTGCCCCAGCTGAATCTCTGCCTCAGTTTACCCACGGGGAAGTAAAGGGCCTGAGGAGCTCCAGCAGAATTTTCGGTCCAACAAGCACCAGTGATGGTATTAACCGCCACAGACGTTCGTGGAGCCCTTGCTGGGTGGGGGCGCTGAACTAGTAAGCAGGTAGGCAAACTCTTTTGTTGAATCTGCCCAAGAACCAGGTGAAACTCTCCGGTCTGCCAGCAAATCTTGTGGCTCTACTTTCAAAATACTTCCAGAATTTGCTGCCTCTCCCTCTACTGTCCCCCCTGGCTTTGTCAACGTCCTTTGGATGGTCTCAACTAAGTCTTGGTTCTCCTTGCCGCCACCTTTGTCCTCATCAACCTGTTCTCCACTCCCAGCAGACAGCAGGACCTTGTGAAACCCAAGTCAGATCGTCTCATCCTGGATCAAAGTCCTCACAGTGGCTGACACCCCCTGCATGGCTGGCCCTGGTACTGAGCTACTAACTTCTATTCTCCCTTTACTCTCTCTACTTTTCCTTTAATAATCAGGCAGCTTTCTGCCTCAGGACCTTTGCATAGGCTGTTCCCTCTGCCTGGACCACTGTTACCCCAGATAGCAGCTCCTTCACCTCTTTCAAGTCTCAAATGCCTCCCAATAATCCTATAAGTGTAGTATTATCATTCTTCCCATTTTACAGATGAGGTAAGTGGGGGTCAGAAAAGTTAAGTCGTTTGCCTAAGGTTATTATAGTTAGGTTGCTGTGAAATCCGTACTAAAGAATTGAGGGAGACACTCATCACTAAAATTAATCTTTTTTTCACACAATGGGCAGTTTTCCTTTTAGATTATAAGGTTTCAGAAAAATCTGGGCCCTACTGGATGCTTACTGATTGAAAAATAATTGTTAATCACAGTGTGTGTGCATGCGTGCTCGGTCGCTCAGTTGTGTCCAACTCTTTGTAACCCCATGGACTGTAACCTGCCAGGCTCTTCTGTCCATGGAATTCTCCAAGAATACTGGAGTGGGTTGTCATTCCCTTCCAGGGGATCCTGTCAACTCAGGAATTGAACTCATGTCTTCTGCATTGGCAGGCAGATTCTTTACCACTGCATCACCTGGGAAGACCAATAACCATAGTCTCTAACTTTTGTGAAGTACCTAGTTTTGCCAGGCACTTTGCTTCACCTCATTTAATTTTCACAATAATCTGGGACCTCCCTGGTGGTCCAGTGGTTAGGACTCTGCACTTCCACTGCAGGGGATACAAGTTCAATCCCCGGTCTGGGAACTAAGATGCCCTGCGGACAAGTTCAATCCCTGGTCAGGGAATTAAGATGCCCTGCGGTGCAGCCAAAAAAAAAAAAAATTCACAAAACCCTGACAAAGCCCTCATTACAGGATGAGACACTGAAGTTTGGCCATAGTAAGTAAACTCAACTAAAACTATCTGAGACTTCCCTGGTGGTCCAGTGGTTAAAAACCTACACTTCCGAGGCAGGGGGTGCAGCTTTGATCCCTGGTTGGGGAACTAAGATCCCAGATGCTGTGTGGTGTGGCCAAAAAAATAAAACCATGAGTGAAGTTGGGGGCCTGTTCTCAAGTTGAAGCCCTTGACCTCAACATAACCCTACGGGCTGGCACAATCTGCTCGGCTGTGTTTTAGGACATCTGTATCCCTGAGCGCACAACCGCTGACCACAGCACCCTGGCAGGCGGGGGAAACAAGGCCGTGTGGGAGACAGCTGCCAACATGGGCAGGATGGCCGTTCACTCATTCATCTGCTCAGTGAGTCTGATTCTGTGCCCGGTACTGGGGGCCCTGAAGGAGTCAGACCTGACCTCTGACCCCAAGGGGCTCCAAGCCTGCTAGGGGAGGCAGCAAAGTAGACCCAAGATACTCCTGTCACCAAAGCTGTAGCTAAGGACCAGGGTCAATAGAATATGCTGCTCACGAGCAGACTGCTGACCTTGTAGCATGAGGAGGAGAACCAGTCTGGTTAAATGACAAGGGGTCATCTCAGTACTCACGGCCACTAAAACTTACTGGGAGCTTCCTATGTGCCAGGAGTGGTCCAAGGCAGCCTACTTGTATGAGCTCACTGAACCTCACAACTGCTGAGATGCCCATTTTACAGACAAGCAGACGTGCCTAAAATCACACAGTGGTCAAGGGGCTGGAACTGAGAGGACAGAGGGTAGATGGTACATGGAAAGGGGCTTGAGGGCTCGCCAGTTCTCTCTAAGATCACTGTGGCTCTGTGGCTGCTCCCAGACTCTGTCCCTCTGTGAGTTAAATATGTAACAACTCACAGGAGTGAACATCCCGGTACTTACCGGAGGTAACGAGCTCTGTACCTCTCCTTCTCCTTCCAGTCCTTTTTGTTTGTTTGTTTGCCTGTGCCTCGTGGCATGTGGGATCTTAGTTCCCCGATCAGGGATTGAACCCATGACTCTTGCACTGGAAGTTTGGAGTCTTAACCATTGGATCGCCAGGGATGTCCCACTCCTCTCTGTCTTTATTCCAACTTTACAACATCTTGGAATGAGGATGCTAGCAACCCCAATTTCACAGAAAAAAGATGTGAATCTATGAAAGGTTGGATCATCCGCCCACAGTCACACAGCCAGGCCTGGAGCAGGAATGGAATTGGTACCTGGGCCTTGTCACCCCCAGAACCCACAGAGTTTCCACCCTGCGATGTCATCTTCCCACTGTGTTGCTGAAGTGGCACTTTCAAACTGTTCGGACCAGACCAGAGTAACAGATATCATTTATATCACCAACCAGGACACACACACAGGTGCACACAACTAGGATAAAAGTTTCATGCAAATTAAGCTCATCAGCTTAAGCTGGTTTTAGAAAAGGCAGAGGAACCAGAGATCAAATTGCCAACATCCATTGGACCATTGAAAAAGCAAGAGAGTTCCAGAAAAACATCTATTTCTGCTTTATTGACTATGCCAAAGCCTTTGACTATGGGGACCACAATAAACTGTGGAAAATTCTGAAAGACATGGGAATACCAGATCACCTGACCTGCCTCTTGAGAAACCTATATGCAGGTCAGGAAGCAACAGTTAGAACTGGACATAGAACAACAGACTGGTTCCAAATAGGAAAAGGAGTCCATCAAGGCTGTATATTGTCACCCTGCTTATTTAACTTATATGCGGAGTACATCATTAGAAACGCTGGGCTGGAAGAAGCACAAGCTGGAATCAAGATTGCCAGGAGAAATATCATTCACCTCAGATATACAGATGACACCACCCTTATGGCAGAAAGTGAAGAGAAACTAAAGAGCCTCTTGATGAAAGTGAAAGAGGAGAGTGAAAAAGTTGGCTTAAAGCTCAACATTCAGAAAACTAAGATCATGGATCTGGTCCTATCACCTCATGGGAAATAGATGGGGAAACAGTGGAAACAGTGTCAGACTTTATTTTGGGGGCTCCAAAATCACTGCAGATGGTGATTGCAGCCATGAAATTAAAAGACGCTTACTCGTTGGAAAGAAAGTTATGACCAACCTAGATAGGATATTCAAAAGCAGAGACATTACTTTGCCAACAAAGGTCCATCTAGTCAAGGCTATGGTTTTTCCAGTGGTCATGTATGGATGTGAGAGTTGGACTGTGAAGAAAGCTGAGTGCTGAAGAATTGATGCTTTTGAACTGTGGTGTTGGAGAAGACTCATGAGGGTCCCTTGGACTGCAAGGAGATCCAACCAGTCCATTCTAAAGGAGATCAGTCCTGGATGTTCATTGGAAGAATGAACAATGAACAATGCTAAAGCTGAAACTCCAATACCTTGGCCACCTCATGCGAAGAGTTGACTCATTGGAAAAGACTCTGATGCTGGGAGGGATTGGGGGCAGGAGGAAAAGGGGACGACAGAGGATGAGATGGCTGGATGGCATCACCGACTCTTTGAGTTTGAGTAAACTCTGGGAGGGAGTTTACTCCCTGGACAGGGAGGCCTGGCATGCTGCAATTCATGGGGTTGCAAAGAGCTGGACATGACTAAGTGACTGAACTGAACTGAAGCTCATCACAGACTACATACCCTGATGGCTCTATTCTGCTTCATTATAAAAAATGCTTTGAACCCAGAAGTGCCACTTATCTATAGGATGACTTCTTTAGGTATATTCACATTTATAGGAAATGTGTATAAACAAGAAAAAAACAGACTCAAAACCACCCAAGAGTCCTATAACAGGAGATTGACTAAATAATCTATGGTACAGTCACACAGTGGAATATTATGCAGTCAAAAACGAAATGAGGAACTAACTGGGAAAATTCTAGGATATATTGTTGTTGTTATTGTTTTATATGGTTGCACTGCATAGCAAGAACAAACAAGTCAGTTCTAAAGGAAATAAACCCTGAATATTCATTGGAAGGACTGATGCTGAAGCTGAAGCTCTAATACTTTGTATACGTGCTGCTGAAGCGAGCATCGATGCTCCAATACTTTGGCCACTTGATGCAAAGAACCGACTCATTGGAAAAGACCCTGATGCTGGGAAAGACAGCTAAAAGGAGAAGGGGGTGCAGAGGATGAGACATTTAGATGACATCATTGACTCAGTGGACATGAATTTGAGCAACTCTGGAAGATAGTGGAGGACAGAGGAGCCTGGCATGCTGCAATCCATGGGACTGCAAAGAGTCAGACACAAACTCTGACTGAACAACAACAGCGCAGCATGTGGGATCTTAGTTTCCCTACCAGGGACTGAACACGTGCCGTTGCATTGGAAGCTCAGAATCTTAACCACTGGACCAGCAGGAAAGTCCCCAGGATATATTAAGTGAGAAAAGCAAGACACAGACTAGAGTGCAAAAGGTGGGGGGAGAGAGACTTCTTTGCTTATAGCTGTATAAAGAAACACTGACTGCTGCTGCTAAGTCGCTTCAGCCATGTCCGACTCTGTGCGACCCCATAGACGGCAGCCCACCAGGCTCCCCCATCCCTGGGATTCTCCAGGCAAGAACACTGGAGTGGGTTGCCATTTCCTTCTCCAATGCATGAAAGTTAAGTCGCTCAGTCGTGTCCGACTCTTAGCGACCCTGTGGACTGCAGCCCACCAGGCTCCTCCGCCCATGAGATTTTCCAGGCAAGAGTAGTGGAGTGGGGTGCCATCGCCTTCTCCGAAAGAAACACTGGAAGCATATATAAGAAATGAATAACAGTGGTTTCCTGCCCATTTGGAAGTTGCTGGAACCATTTCCTGTAGTTAGCCCTGGGCAGGGGGATTTAGGATTGTCAGGGGCAGAATTAGGGCGAAACACTCAATGTTTATCTTTGCGTATTAATTTGATGTTTGAACCATGGAGGGAAGATATTAAAACTGGAGAGGACAGGGCTTCCCTGGTGGCTCAGTAGTAAAGAATCTGCCTGCCAATTCAGGAGATGCGGGTTAGATACCTGCTCCAGGAAGATCCCACATGCCGCGGAGCAGCCAAGCCCTTGCGCTACTGAGCCTGTGCTCTAGAGCCCGGGAGCCGCAACTACTGCAGCATGCGTGCCTAAAGCCTGTGCTCCACGACCAGGGAAGCCACCGAAACAAGAACCCTGTGCACCGCGACCAGAGTAGCCCCCGCTTGCCACAACTAAAGAAAAGCCTGCACAGCAACAAAGACCTGGCACAGCCCAAAATACATAAACAAATAAAAATTTAAAAAATTGTATTAAAAAAAAAACTTGAGAGGAAAGAAGAGGTGGTCACACCCCCCAAACATATTCCCTGGGTGCCCACCAGGCCCCGTGGGCCGGCACTTACCCAGAGCCGCCACGATGAGGAAGAAGGAGGCCGCCACGAGGAAGGCAATGTCGGGCTTGGTGTAGGACAGCAGCTTCTGCAGCGTGGCCCCGGATGCCTGTTCGGGTGCAGGCCGGTCCTCGCCGGGGAAGCCCTCGCCCTCGCCCTCGCCCTCGCCCTCGGCCCCGGCGCCCCGCCCGAGGGCCTTGGTGTCCGGCCGCACCGTGGACAGCAGCCACCAGAGCAGGAAGGAGGCAGCGAGTGAGATGTAGGTCCACACGAAGAGGGCCCAGAACCACGGGTCCCGGACCGGCTTGCGTACCTCGGAGAAGAGCAGCAGCTTCACCATGGTGTAGATGCCCCCGAAGAGGCACACGAGGGCGATGACTGTCCACGAGGCCCGCAGCCTCCGGGGCCCCAGGGTGCTGTTCTTGGCCACGCCAATGGTGGCCCCCAGCAGCAGGCAGCTGCGGTACACGCAGGCCGCCCAGAGGTCCAGCACCGAGTCAAAGATGTTGAAGTGGCGGATGTCCTCCAGCAGGCTGCGGTCCAGGTGGCTGAGGATGTAGATGGCCGTGGTCATGCCGACGTCCAAGCTCATGAAGGCCAGGGTCACCACCACCGCCTTGCACAGCCGCATCCTGCTGGCTGGGGGTAGGCAGGCACTGAGCGGCAGGCTCTAGCTCATGGGGGCACGGCCATTGTCTGCGGGGCGAGGCCAGACCTGCAGGGGGCAGTGGGGTGAGGGGTGAGGGCGTGCTGCTTGCTGGCTGTGTGACCTCGAGCAAGTCACTTGACATCTCTGAGCCTCAGATTCCTCATCGGTAAAATGGCAGTGACAAATTACACAGGGGTAGGGGGAAGGTTCCGCTCATTCAGGGAATATTTATTGAGTGCCCTCTGTGGGCCAGACTCTGTTCTTTGTGCTGAGGATTAAAAAAAAATTCTTTATTTACCTGCACGGGGTCTTAGCGGCAGCATGCAGGATTTTTAGTTGTAGCATTCAAGCTCTTAGTTGGGGCATGTGGGTCGGGTTCCCCAGCCAGGGACTGAACCTGGACCCCTGCACTGGGAGCGCTGAGTCTTAGCCACTGGACCGCCAGGGAAGTCCTTGTGCTGGGGATTTAACTGTGAACCCAAATAACAAAGATCCCTGCTCTTGAGGAGATGGGACATTCATGTCAGAGACAGACAATTAGTAAGTGATACCGTGTGTTAAGAGACACGGCTTGGGGGGAAGAGTTGGGTGTAAGGGATGTGAGGGCAATTTTAAATGGGGGTGCAGGGAAGACTTTGCTGTGAAGGTAACACTTGAGTAAGACTGAAAGAGGTGAGGGAGTCTGCCACGTGCATACCTGGGGGAAAGCATTTTGGACAGGTGGACAGGCGAGAGCCCTGAGGTAGGAATGTGTTGATGTGCTTGAGGGAGACAAGGAGACCTGGGGGTCTCTGATGCCCCATTTGCAAAACAGGCAAAGCTCCAGAGTCTCCAAAGGAGGAGAAAGGCATGGAGCAACAGGAGGGGTGGCTGTGAATAGCAACTGGGAATGGGGCAGTGGGGCAGGGGGGCAGCCTGAGAGACCCTCTCCCTCACAGCTCCGAGGCTCAGATCAAGGTGACTGACTGGATGTTCTGGAATGCCAGAAACCTCACACAACTCCAGAAGGCCAGGGCTTCCACATTCCCATTTACAGTTGGGGAAACTGAGGCACAGAGAGCCAAAAGCACATGGCCCATGTCGCTCTGGTAACAGAGGCCTGAGCCGGGACTCATACCAGTGTGTGAAGGGTCCCAGCACCTGACCCACAACCTCAGACACAACAGCAGGTGTCCAATTACTATGAGCAAACGATTACGAGGCACAGCGCTTCCTAGCAGTCCCACGTGCTTTGTATGTGTCCGTGGCTTTTATGTGAGCCACGTGCTTTGTATGTGTCCGCTTATTTAGCCCTCACAACAACTTGGTCAGATTTACACTATCATTCCCACTTAGCTGATGGAGAAACTGAGGCCCAGAGGAGCTAATAACTTGCCCCAGATCACACAGCTGTTGAGCAGTGGAGCTCTGATTTGAACCCAGAGCTGTCTGGTTTTAGAAGCTAGGCTCTAAACCGCTAAGCTAAAATGCCTGTCAAGATAGCAAGTCCTTACAACAGCCAAGACATGGAAGCAACCTAAATGTCCATTGACAGATGAATGGATAAAGATGTGGTATATATACATACATACACACACACACACACACACACAACGGAATACTGCTGCTGCTGCTAAGTCGCTTCAGTCGTGTCCGACTTTGTGCGACCCCATAGACGGCAGCCCACCAGGCTCTCCCGTCCCTGGGATTCTCCAGGCAAGAGTACTGGAGTGGGGTGCCATTGCCTTCTCCTACTCAGCCATAAAAGAGAATGCAATAATGCCATTTGCAGGAACGTGGATAGACCTAGAGATTACCACACTAAGTGAAGTGAATCAGAAACAGAAAGACAAATACCACATGATGTCACTTATATGTGGAATCTAAAATATGACACAAATATTAACGAAACAGAAATGGACTCACAGACGAAGAGAACAGACTTGTGGTTACCAAAGGGGAGAGGGGGTGGGGGAGGGATAAACTAGGAGTTTGGGACTAGCAGATACGATATATAAAATAAACAAGGACCTGCTATATAGCACAGGGAACTATGTCCAATATCTTGCAATAAGCCATAATGGAAAAGAATATGAAAAAGACTATATATATAACTGAATCACTGCTGTACACCAGAAATGAATACAACATTGAACATCAATTATACTTCAATTTAAAAATACACACATATAAATGTGTGTATATATGTATACACACACACACACACACACACACACATACAGCAAGCGCAAACACAGAATGCTCATCAAAGGAGAACAGAGCCTATACGAGAGGGGGCTCCACCAGGAGAAGAACCGAGGACAGTGACAACACCGCCGAGGACAGCAGCAAGAGCAGTAACACAGACACTGATGTTACTGTGCGCCTGGCGCTGTTTTGAGTGGTTTACATGCAGTCGTCCCTCACGAGAATCCTATGAGGCATGTTTCATTGTTATCCACATTTTACGGTGAGAAAACTAAGGCGCATAGACGTTAAGTGATCTGCTCCAGGCCACCCAGCTAGGAGGAGGTAGCAGAGCTGGGATGTGAACCCAGGCCTTTTGAGTTCTAAAATCTGGGCTCTCAACTCCGAAACCGTGGTTCTTCAAACCAGCCTCGCGGCGGGGAGGCGGGTAGGCAAGACTTTTAATGATGCTCAGGAGGGTCTGAGATGCAGAGGGGACACAGGGGTGTGATGGTCCCCAAGCCTGAGGGGCTCTACTGTCACTGCAGCTCTTCTAGGAAGACTCAAGTCCATCCTAGAGAAGACGGTTGCCCGTCAGCAGCTGACTCTTCAGGGAAGCCTGGGTTGAGGGGAATCCGAGGCAGGGGAGGGGATGGAGGTGGGGATGGGGGAACAGAAAACCCCCTGCGCAGACCTTCGTCCCACCCCCAGTAGGGCTGCCGACTCAGGCTCCTGTCTGCTGCAATGCAGAGGCCTCAGGGAGCCGGTGAGTGGGTGAGCATGAGACAGAGCCTGGGGAGGGATGCTCTTGGCCTGGTGCCTCCGCAGGCCTCCCAGCTGCAAAGGCCCTGCCAGCCACCTTGGCTGCAGCTCACCTCGGGGTGGGGATGAGGAGTCCCTTTAGCCCTCGGGGAGGAGCTGGCATTCAGAAGTGGGAGAGGAGGCAGACCTGCCAGAGGCCAGCATAGGAGCAGGGTTGGGGGTGGGGTGCTGCACCAGGTCTCCCCACCCCGATTCCCAGCCACTGAGGAAATCCCTTCCTGACACCCTCCAGTTCGGGTAAAGTCAACCCATTTGATGGCCAGCCACCTACCTGGGAGCCCAGCTGTTTATCTTCCTCACCGGCATAACCACATTGTACAGATGGGGAAACCGAGGCCCAGAGAGGGAGGGAGAGAGGATGGTCTGAGGTTACCCAGCGAGTAGGGGCAGAGCAGTCACAGCACTGGGGTGCCCAGCTCTCAAGTGCTGAGTCCTCCTACTCCAGGCTCTGATGGATCAGAATCCAACTCGGGTCGGATTACAGTGGAGACGGGACGACTCTTGTTATTTTTAAAGTTACTGAGCAGAATGAAGGGGACGCAACCACCAGCCCAGACTGGGAGGAGGGGAGGATGGGGACCAATGGGATGCTTGGAGCCACATCCATGCTGTCCATCTGCCTGACCTGGGTTTGGCCAGGTGAAGCTGGAGGGCAAATTGTGGGCACATGGGTGACATGTGTGCCCCAAGGGACAAGGACAGGGTGGTGGCCAGAAGTCAGGGCAGCTGTGCCCAGGGCCTGATGTGCCCAGGAAGACAGGGTCAACTTGTCTTGACCCTAAGAGCTAAGGAATGGCATAGGATTAGCAAATGACTCCACCCTCACTGATGGTCCTGTCAAAGGCTTTTCTTTCTGGTAGAAGAAATGGTGGTTGGGGCATCGCCAGCTGTCAGATGCACAAAAGGAAAGTCTGAAACAGCCAGGAGACAATTTACAAGGGTTACAGCTACTGTTTACATTTATGGAGTATTGCTGAGTGTTTGACAATGTGCTAAGTGCCTGGCACCTCCCTTCCTGATTATTCACTGCTACTCAGGGAGGGTCTCTCAGTTTTCATTCCCATTTTACAGATAGGCAAACAAAGGCTTGGGGAAGTCAAATGATGCACAGAGAACAGGTGAAATCCACACTTCTCTCTCTGGGACCCAGGCTATGCAGGGCTCCCAAGAAAGCGTCATGAAGGACCTGGAGGGGCCCACCCTGTTCAGTTCACCCCCAACTTCTGGGGTGAACTTTTCACCCTCCAGCGGTATTGTCCAGCTGACTGGGGCCGGTGCTGTGGGATGGTATCACTGTGGGGTCTCTGGATGCAGGGCCAGGACTTCTTCCTCCCTGACTCCACCTTTGCTGAGCCCCCTAGCCCACGCTGGGCCTTCGAAGAGTTGTTTCAGATGACTCACAGCGCTAGGTGAAGCGAACTGGGGAGCTACGGTGGCTTTCCTGCCAGCCTCCTTTGGTCACCTGGCACCTGCCCGCCTGAAGCGAGGGAATGGAGGCCAGCCAATCTCCAGGGGGCGGGGAAGTGGGCGGGGAATCCTGTCAGACCAGCTGAAAGCTAATTTAATTAACCTCAGGTCTGGGGAGGGGCACCCTGCTTTAACAGAGGCTTAGAAACAAGGCAGAGACCCTTGGGAACCCACAGGCTTAACTGCCAAGATGGAGGCAGAGAAGGCTCAACCCACTGGCCAGCCAGGGTGAGTGGGGGGAAGAGGTTCGCCAAGGTCGGCAGACCCAGGCCTACCCCCAGGTTTCTGATATAGCCAGGCTCTCAGGATCTATGAGCTCCCCGCTGGAGGGTGCGGGGAGCCCTCGGAAGAGCTGCCAGTCAGATCTTGGGGGAACAGTCATCCCAGGATCCACCCCCAAAAGGCACCCCCACCATTTTCCAAGAGGTGGCGGCACCTGAAAGGTTAAAAAAAAAAAAATGCAATCTCCTTGCGGCGTAGAAAGGATGCTGCAGGGATGGGGGGCTGGGACATGCGACTGCGGGCGCTGGGGTCCCAAGGCAGGGGCCAGGAAGGCTCCCAGGAGGCTCCCACTTTCTACCGAGATGCCTTTACTCCACCCCCGGGGCAGGGAGAGCCAAGTGGCCCCCCAGCCTGTGCAGGCATAGCACCTCGACCTGAGAAAGATCTGGGTCGGGGGTCCCGGGCGCTACACTCTTACCTGTTATCTTACCTGGCACCAGGTGGGCCGTGGGGAGGGGGAGCAGCGGGCTGGGGTCCTCAGGGGCGCCGGTTCCGCGCGGCTCATTGGAGACTGCGCCCGGCGCTGCGCTCGCTCCGCCCCTCCCTCCTCCCGCCGCTCCTCCCTCCTCCCGCCGCTCCTCCGGGCCTCCCGCCCCGGGCTGCGCCGCAGCAAGGTCGGAGCGGACCCGGCAGGGCGGGCACCCTGGCCCGCTGATGGGCGGGGAGGGGCCTCCCGCCGGGCGGGGCCTCTGGGGGGCGTGGTCAGGACTACCCGCCCGCCCACCTGCGGCAAGCCCCGCCCCCACCAGCGGCGAGTCCCGCCCCCATCCGCAAGGCCAAGGCCCTTCTGGGGGGCTCCAGCCAGCCCTTAGAGGCCCATTCTGAGCGGGAGGAAATGGCCACACCTGCTGCGGGGGGCCTGCTCTTTAATCTGCCTTTTGTTCCAGAGGGACAACCTTGCCAGCCCTGGAGGATGGAGGTTACGATCCTCATTCATTCAACCGATACTTGGTGAAAGGCACTATGTGCTGTGCCCTCTTGTCAGTGTTAAGAGATGCTGCGGAGAACAAAACAAGATCCTTGCCCTTCTGGGGCTGATACTCTAGTGAGCGAGCCAGGCGCTACCCATAATGAATAGGTAAATTATACTTGTTGGAAGGGAATACATTTCATGGAGAAAAATAGAGCCAGGGTGGTGGGAAGTGGGAGAGAGGAGGGAACCTACATGTCCTCTGTGATCGCTGGGGTCTAGGTGCTCGATGCTGGGTGTGAAAAAAGAGAAAACTCCCATTCTTTGTGGGGTGCGGAAATCAACAAGTAAATACGGTAAGATAATCTCAGGTAGTGCCAGGTTATTACTTATTTCCTGTAAAGTAAATAAAACCCGAAGGGCTTCCTGAGGAAGGTGAAAGGGGAGAAAGAGGGAGCCATGGAAAGATCGGGAGGGGATGTATTCTAGGTGAGAGGAACTGCCAGTGGAAAGGCTCTGAGGTGGGAACTCACCTGGCATTTGAGGAACAGAAGAGGGATCCATTCATGGGCAGGAGAGTAGGTCAAGCCCAGAGGGGTTGGGGGGTGGGGACAAGATATGCCCCTGTCTCTATTCAGCCTTCAGTCAGAGATTGAAAACACTCCCTGAATTTAAAACAGCCTCTGCTCCTCACATGGGACAGCTTCTTTCAAGGGGATCTGGCCAAGTGCAGAATTGTAAATGCACTTCTTTTTTTTGACCCAGTAGGAAGTTCTTCTATAGATAGACTTGTGGAGGGAGCGGAAGATACTAGTTTGCAGATAGTTACTGGAGGAGCAAAAGTCTGGTGGGAACTCGCCAAATAATTACAGAGCATGCTCAACAGAATACCCTGTAGCAGGGGGAAAAAAAACAACTATGTGTCAATCTATACACAAAAGTTACAGAAAGGTATGAAATGACCTCCTGAATGTGCTGAGTAAAAACAAGGGATAGAATCAAGCCGAAGTATGATACTGTTTGTGCCAAAACAAAAGCAAATATATAATTGTACCGGAAGAGAAGCTCCTGGATGGATTATCCAAAAGCTAGAGTGACTCAGAGCTGGGACCAGATTCAGGCTCTCTCATTTTTGCTGTGTGAGAATAGCCAACATCATATTGAAGGAGCAAAACAAAGTCATTGTGCTGACACTACCTGACTTCAGGACTTACTCTAAAGCTGCCATAATCAGGACAGTGCGTTGTTGACAAAAGACAAATGGATCAATGGGACAGTGCAGGGAGCCCAGAAATAGACCCATATAAATATAGTCAACTGATCTCCCACAAAGGAGGAAAGGCAACACAGTGGAACAAAGACAGTCTTTTCAGCAAACGGTGCTGAAACAACTGGACACCCATGTGCAAAAAAAAAAAAAAATCTTGTCACAAATCTTATATCTTTCACAAAAGTTAACTCAAAATGGCTCACAGATCTAAATGTAAAACACAAAACTATCAAACTCCTAGAAGATAATGTAGGAGAAAATCTCTATTTCCTTGGGGATGGAGATGATTTTTTTAGATATAACATCAAAGGCATGATCCATGAAAGAAAGAACTGATAAGCTAGACTTCATTAAAATTAAAAAAATTCTGGAACTTCCCTGCTGGTCCAGTGGCTAAGACTTCACGCTCCCAATGCAGGGGGCCTGGGGTTCAATCCTTGGTCTGGACTAGATCCCACGTGTGGGAACTAAGAGCCTGCATAGTCAAATTAAAAAAAAAAATTAAAACTTCCACTCTGCAAAAGATATTGTTCAAGGAATGAGAAGAAAAGCCACATACTGGGAGAAAATACTTGTTTTTTATATATCTATATCTGATAAAGATTGTTATCTAAAACATACAAAGATCTCTTCAAATTCAACAATAAGAAAACAAATAATCTGAAAAACAGGGAAGAGACCTGAACAGACATTTCACCAAATGAAAAATACGGATGGAAAATAAACATATGGCAAGACAGTCAATGTAATTTTCATTAGAAAATTGCAAATTGAAACAACAAGGTACCACTACATACCTAATAGAATGGCCCAAATCCAAAGCACTGACAGCACCGAATGCTGATGAAGACGCGGACGACAGGAACTCTCTTTCATTGCTGGGGGGACGCAAAATGGCACAGGTACTTTGGAAGAGAGTCTGGTGGCTTCTTGCAAAATCAAACATACTCCTACCATATGATCCCGCAATCACACTCCCCAAACGAGTTGAAAACCTATGTCCACACAGAAACCTGCACACAGATGTTTAGGGCATCTTTATTCATAATTGCCAAAACTTGGAAGCCACCAAGATGTCCTTCAGGAGGTGAATGGCTAAAATGATAATCCAGACAATGGAATTGTACTCTATGCTAAAAAATATAAATTATCAAGCCATGAAAAGAGAGAAGAAACATAAATGCATATTACTAAGGGAGACAGGGTTTCCCAGGTGGTGCTAGTGGTAAAGAGCTGCCTGCCAATGCAGGAGACATAAGTGATGCCGGTTTGATCCCTGGGTCTGGAAGATCCTCTGGAGGAAGGCATGGCAACCCACTCCAGTATTCTTGTCTGGAGAATCCCATGGACAGGGGAGCCTGGTGAGATTCAATCCAAGGGGTTGCAAGGAATCAGATATGACTGAAGCGATTTAGCACTCATGCACACAAGGGAGACAAGCCAATCTGAAAAGACTGAATACTGGATGATTTCAACTATAGCATATCCTGGAAAAGATAAACTATGGAGGAACTTCCCTAGCAGTCTAGTTACAGTTCCGCACTTCCACTGTAGGGGGCACGGGTTTGATCCCTGGTGGGGAACTGCGATCCTGCATGCCTTGTGGTGAAGCCAAAAAAACCCAAAACAAAACCTATGGAGACAGTAAAAGGATCAGTGTTTGCCAGGGGTCAAGAGAGGATGGGGAAGACTTCCCTGGTGGCATAGTAGATTAGAATCTGCCTGCCAGTGCAGGGGACACGGCTTGGATCCCTGGTCCAGGAAGATTCCACATGCTGCGAGAACAACTAAACAAGTGCACCACCACTACTGAGGCTTTCGCGCTTGCTCTAGGGCCTCTGTGCTGCCACCACTGAAGCCCGAGAGCCTGTGCTCTGCAACAGGAGAGGCTGCCGCCATGAGAAGCCTGCTGCAACACAGAGTAGCCCCTGCTTGCCACAACTAGAAAAAGCCCAAACAGCAACAAAGACCTCAGTTCAGTTCAGTCGCTCAGTTGTGGCCAACTCTGGGCGACCCCATGAATCGCAGCACACCAGGCCTCCCTGTCCATCACCAACTCCTGGAATTCACTCAGACTCACGTCCATCGAGTCAGTGATGCCATTCATCCATCTCATCCTCTGTCATCCCCTTCTCCTCCTGTCCCCAATCCTTCCCAGCATCAGGGTCTTTTCCAATGAGTCAACTCTTCGCATGAGGTGGCCAAAGTACTGGAGTTTCAGCTTTAGCATCATTCCTTTCAAAGAAATCCCAGGGCTGATCTCCTTCAGAATGGCCTGGTTGGATCTCCTTGCAGTCCAAGGGACTCTCAAGAGTCTTCTCCAACACCACATTTCAAAAGCATCAATTCTTTGGCACTCAGCCTTCTTCACAGTCTAACTCTCACATCCATACATGACCCCTGGAAAAACCATAGCCTTGACTAGACAGACCTTTGTTGGCAAAGTAATGTCTCTGCTTTTCAATATGCTACCTAGGTTGGTCATAACTTTCCTTCCAAGGAGTAAGCGTCTTTTAATTTCATGGCTGCAATCACCATCTGCAGTGATTTTGGAGCCCCAAAAAATAAAGTCTGATGCTGTTTCCACTGTTTCTCCATCTATTTCCCATGAAGTGATGGGACCAGATGCCATGATCTTCGTTTTCTGAATGTTGAGCTTTAAGCCAACTTTTTCACTCTCCTCTTTCACTTTCATCAAGAGGCTTTTTAGTTCCTCTTCACTTTCTGCCATAAGGGTGATGTTATCTGCATATCTGAGGTGATTGATATTTCTCCCGGAAATCTTGATTCCGGCTTGTGCTTCTTCCAGCCCAGCGTTTCTCATGATGTACTCTGCATAGAAGTTAAATAAGCAGGGTGACAATATACAGCCTTGACATACTCCTTTTCCTATTTGGAACCAGTCTGTTGTTCCATGTCCAGTTCTAACTGTTGCTTCCTGACCTGCATACAGATTTCTCAAGAGGCAGGTCAGGTGGTCTGGTATTCCCATCTCTTTCAGAATTTTCCACAGTTTATTGTGATCCCCACAGCCAAAGGCTTTGGCTTAGTCAATAAAGCAGAAATAGATGTTTTTCTGGAACTCTCTTCCTTTTTTGATGATCCAGCAGATGTTGGCAATTTGATCTCTGGTTCCTCTGCCTTTTCTAAAACCAGCTTGAACATCAGGAAGTTCATGGTTCACGTATTTCTGAAGCCTGGCTTGGAGAATTTTGAGCATTACTTTACTAGCATGTGAGATGAGTGCAATTGTGCGGTAGTTTGAGCATTCTTTGGCATTGCCTTTCTTTGGGATTGGAATGAAAACTGACCTTTTCCAGTTCTGTGGCCACTGCTGAGTTTTCCAAATTTGCTGGCATATTGAGTGCAGCACTTTCACAGCATCATCTTTCAGGATTTGAAATAGCTCCACTGAAATTCCATCACCTCCACTAGCTTTGTTCGTAGTGATGCTTTCTAAGGCCCACTTGATTTCGCATTCCAGGATGTCTGGCTCTAGGTCAGTGATCACACCATCGTGATTATCTGGGTTGTGAAGATCTTTTTTGTACAGTTCTTCTGTGTATTCTTGCCACCTCTTCTTAATATCTTCTGCTTCTGTTAGGTCCATACCATTTCTGTCCTTTATCGAGCCCATCTTTGCATGAAATGTTCCCTTGGTATCTCTAATTTTCTTGAAGAGATCTCTAGTCTTTCCCATTCTGTTGTTTTCCTCTATTTCTTTGCAATGATCGCTGAGGAAGGCTTTCTTATCTCTTCTTGCTATTCTTAGGACCTCTGCATTCAGATGCTTATATCAAACCCCACGTCCAAGGAGCAGTGGCTGGGCAGGCGCAGGAGGGCCTAGAGGAGCTATTGAAGGCCAGGAAGGGCGGTGGTGAGGAAATACCCCTCGTCCAAGGTAAGGAGCAGTGGTTGCGCTTTGCTGGAGCAGCTGTGAAGAACTACCCCACGCCCAAGGTAAGAGAAACCCAAGTAAGATGGTAGGTGTTGCAAGAGGGCATCAGAAGGCAGACACACTGAAACCATACTCACAGGAAACTAGTCAATCTAATCACACTAGGACCACAGCCTTGTCTAACTCAGTGAAACTAAGCCATGCCTGTGGGCAACCCAAGATGGGTGGGTCATGGTGGAGAGATCTGACAGAATGTGGTCCACTGGAGAAGAGAATGGCAAACCACTTCAGTATTCTTGCCTTGAGAACCCCATGAACAGTATGAAAAAGCAAAATGATAGGATACTGAAAGAGGAACTCCCCAGGTCAGTAGGTGCCCAATATGCTACTGGAGATCAGTGGAGAAATAACTCCAGAAAGAATGAGGGGATGGAGCCAAAGCAAAAAGAATACCCAGCTGTGGATGTGACTGGTGATAGAAGCAAGGTCCGATGCTGTAAAGAGCAATATTGCATAGGAACCTGGAATGTCAGGTCCATGAATCAAGGCAAATTGGAAGTGATCAAACAAGAGATGGCAAGAGTGAATGTCAACATTCTAGGAATCAGCGAACTGAAATGGACTGGAATGGGTGAATTTAACTCAGACGACCATTATATCTACTACTGCGGACAGGAATCCCTCAGAAGAAATGGAGTAGCCATCATGGTCAACAAAAGAGTCTGTAATGCAGTACTTGGATGCAATCTTAAAAATGACAGAATGATCTCTGTTTGTTTCCAAGGCAAACCATTCAATATCACAGTAATCCAAGTCTATGCCCCAACCAGCAATGCTGAAGAAGCTGAAGTTGAACGGTTCTATGAAGACCTACAAGACCTTTTAGAACTAACACCCAAAAAAGATGTCCTTTTCATTATAGGGGACTGGAATGCAAAAGTAGGAAGTCAAGAAACACCTGGAGGAACAGGCAAATTTGGCCTTGGAATACGGAATGAAGCAGGCAAAGACTAATAGAGTTTTGCCAAGAAAATGCACTGGTCATAGCAAACACCCTCTTCCAACAACACAAGAGAAGACTCTACACATGGACATCACCAGATGGTCAACACCAAAATCAGATTGATTATGTTCTTTGCAGCCAAAGATGGAGAAGCTCTATACAGTCAACAAAAACAAGACCGGGAGCTGACTGTGGCTCAGATCATGAACTCCTTATTACCAAATTCAGACTTAAATTGAAGAAAGTAGGGAAAACCACTAGACCATTCAGGTATGACCTAAATCAAATCCCTTATGATTATACAGTAGAAGTGAGAAATAGATTTAAGGGCCTAGATCTGATAGATAGAGTGCCTGATGAACTATGGAATGAGGTTTGTGACATTGTACAGGAGACAGGGATCAAGACCATCCCCATAGAAAAGAAATGCAAAAAAGCAAAATGGCTGTCTGGGGAGGCCTTACAAATAGCTGTGAAAAGAAGGGAAGCGAAAAGCAAAGGAGAAAAGGAAAGAAATAAACAAAGACCTAGTGCAGCCAAAAAAAATAAATTAAAAATTTAAAATAATAGTAATTTAAAAAAAGAAAGGAAGAGGGGATGAATGAATGGGCAGAGCATAGCGGATTTTTAGGGCATTGAAACTATTCCATATGACACCATAATAGTAGATATGTGACCATATACATTGTCAAAAACCATAGAATATGCAACTCCAAGAGTGAACTCTAATGTAAATGAAGTACTTTGGGTGGTAATGACATGCCAATGTGACAATCGATTGTAACAAATCTACCACCTGGTGTGGGATGTTGATGGTCAGGGGAGGCTCTGTGTGGGAGGCAGCAGGGAACACATGATAAATCTCTATACTTTCCACTCTATTTTGCTGTGAACCTAAAACTGCTCTGAAGAAATAAAGTGTATTAAAAAATGGTTAAGAAGCCAATTTTACATTATGTATATTTTAACCACAGTAAAAACTGTTCATTATAGCTTCATCTGTGACATCCTCAAACTGGAAACCATGCAAATGCCCATCAGCTGTAGGAGATATAATGAACGGTGGAGGAGGGCACCTGGTGGAATATTATGCAGCCACAAAAAAACATAAGCCGCTGCTACATACAACACTGATGAATCTCAAGATCATAATGTTGGGGGTGGGGGAGAGATAAATTAGGAGTTTGGGATTAGCAGATATAAACTACTATATAAAAAACAGATCAACAAGATCCTATTGTATAGCACAGGGAACTGAATTCAACATCCTATAATAAACTATAGTGGGAAAGAATTATGAAAAAGAATATGCATATATTTATAACTGAATCACTTTTCTGTACATCAGAAGCAAGCTAACACAAAACTGTAAATAAACTACACTTAAAATAATGCCAAGCGAAAGAAGCGGCATACAAAACAGCACATACTACATTATTTTATCTGTATTGAATTCAAGAACAGGCAAAACTGATCTTTGCTCTTAGAAGTCAGAGTAGTGACTACCATTGGGATGGCCAGTCATTGATGGGGGACATGTGGTGATGGAGGGGCTGGGATGTTCTGATTTTGGATCTGGGTGCTGGTTATGTGGGTGTGTCTAGTTTATGAAAATTCACCAAACTGGACACTTATGATTTGTGTCCTTTTGTACATGTGTGCTGTCAGTTCAAGTGAATATGTATAGACATATATACATGCATACAACATACATATATACACATACATACATGCACACACACATCACTCTGGAATCCAAAGGATGGGTGTTCTCCTTTTTTCAACCGTGCTGCAAGGCTTGTGGCATTTTAGTTCCCCGACCAGGGATTGAACCCTGTGAGAGTGCAGAGTCCCAACCACTAGACCACCAGAGAATTCCCCAGTTGGATGTTCCAATTCTGCTTCTGCATCCACTAGGTTTATGTCCCTGCTGCTGCTGCTGCTAAGTCGCTTCAGTCGTGTCCGACTCTGTGCGACCCCATAGACCGCAGCCCACCAGGCTCCTCCATCCCTGGGATTCTCCAGGCAAGAACACTGGAGTGGGTTGCCATTTCCTTCTCCAATGCAGGAAAGTGGAAAGTGAAAGTGAAGTCGCTCAGTCATGTCCGACTCTTCGTGACCCCATGGACTGCAGCCTACCAGGCTCCTCCATCCATGGGATTTTCCAGGCAAGAGTACTGGAGTGGGGTGCCATTGCCTTCTCCGAGCCTCTGTTTACTCATCTGTAAAATGAGGATAGGGGCTTCCCTGGTGGGTCAGTGGTAAAGAATCCACCTGCCAATGCAGGAGACATGGGCTCAATCTCTGGGTCAGGAAGATCCCCTGCAGAAGGAAATAGTAACTCACTCCAGTGTTCTTGCCTGGAAATCCCAAGGACAGAGGAGTCTGGTGGGTTATAGTTCACGGGGTCGAAAAAGAGTTGGACATGACTGAGCGACTAAACAACAACAAAATTAAGTATAATAATATCTCACAAGGTCAACAGAAGTCCAAGTGAGTGCTGGCTGTGAGCATAGTGATTCGGTGCTTACTGTTATTATTCTGGCTGTGGTTCCCTCTGGTGACGGAGCCCAGGTTGGGGCAGAGGTGGGGCACGGGGAGGGCCAGTCTCAACTGAGAAGCAGAACACACTCATCTTGCAAAAACAGCCAAAAAAGGAGCACCCTAACAAGTGAGCTAGCCGGGGTTGGGGGGCTGTACATGCAGGCCTGTGTGGTGGCTGCCTGGGCAGCTGGTCTGCCCTGGGCCTGGGGAGGCGGGAGGGGGACAGTAAGGTGCTAAGAAGGGGAATGAATGAAGACCTGGGGAAATAGATCCTCTCCTGGAGAGCAGGGCCCTTCACTATCGCTGGGCAATCAAGATGGCTATAAAACTTTAATCACCTGCTCAGGCCCCACAGCTCTGGGCTGGGGAGTGGGGTCCTTGAGGGGCAAGCAGGTCCCTGACAGTCATTCTGCTCCCTGGGGAAGCCTGGTAGCTTCGGGAGTCCCAGGTCTGGGCCCCAGAATGTCTGAGGTGCAAAGACCTGGTTTTCATGCCCAAGAAGGAACCCAGCAGGGTCAGACTTGGGTTCCTTCCAGACTGCCCCACATATGAGCTGTGTGACCTCGCATGGGTCACTTAACCTCTCTGAGCCTCATTTTCCACATCTGTCAGATGGCGATAGCTCCTACCTCAAGTTCCTACCTTGTTGTGAGGACTAAACAGCTTCCCTTTGTACGCAGAATAAAATCCAAAATGGTACCAGTGGCCCAAAGATTTGGTCCCAAATACAACCCTGGCCCTCTTCTCTATGACTCACCCTCTTGTAGGCTTTTTGCTGTCCTTCTAGCACTCCAAGCTCAGCCCACTGCAGGGCCTTTGGGTTTACTGGGTTTATTAATAGAAGTGTGCGATTGTGACTGTAATGTGGAATGTTGCATGCATATAAAGGAGGGAGTGTTGGTGATATGTGTGAGGGTGTGTACACATGTGTGATTTTGTGTGAATGTGTGTTAGCATGTAAGGCTGTGTTTGAGTGTGTGCAAGAGTGTGTGTCACTGTGGATGTGAGTGTGACTGTGTGAACCTGTGTGTACACAAGAGGAAAGGAAAGCAGAGTCATCAAGAAAATGCCAACAAAGGATTTCCCTGGCAGTCCCGGTGTTGGGTCTCCACGCTTCCACTGCAGGAAGTGTGGGCTCGATCCCTGGTCAGGAACTGAGATCCCACAAGCTACACGGTGTGGTCAAAATATTCATACTGTGGTGAACAGGGAACTCAAAGGGAAGACTGTTGGGTTCAATCCCCATATGTATATGTCCCTTACTTGGGAATGACATGGGGCAGGTCACTGCACCTCTCTGGACCTCAGTTTCCCCATGTGTGCATGTGTGTTTAGTTGCTCAGTCCTGTTTGACTCTCTGTGACCCCACCAGGCTCCTCTGTTCATGGGATTCTCCAGGCAAGAATACTGGGGTGGCCAGCCATTCCCTTCTCCAGGGCATATTCCTGACCCAGGGATCGAACCTGGGTCTCCTGAATTGCAGGTGGATTCTTCACTATGTGAGCCACCAGGGAAGCCCCTTGCCCCTCTGTAACATGGTGATATAACAGTACCCAGCTCGAAGGTTTGCTGTAGGGATGAAAGGAGTTAAGGTGACTGGTAGTAGACGTGTTAGCTCAGGTCCAGTCGAGGTGGGACTCAGCCAACAGTTGTCATCCATAGTCACTGTTTATCTGGGGGGTATTAAAGCCCCAGAGTCTTCCTCCCCACCTCCACCCCAGCTTCATGCTGAACCATGCAGGGAACTCTAGTGCAGGAAGAAGTTCTACAGGTCAAGACTTCCTCCCCAGGTGTGCACCTTCGTTCTGCCAGCTTGGCAACATGACTGCCAGCCCAGCTTCTTCTCAGGGCTTTGCAGATTGGGACTTTGGGGGTGCATGGTGGATCATAATGGGGTTCCCAAGACAGAGTTATCATGCAAAATTCCGTGCTGGATGAAGCACGAGCTAGAATCAAGACTGCCAGGAGAAATATCAATAACCTCAGATATGCAGATGACACCACCCTTATGGCAGAAAGTGAAGAACTAAAAAGCCTCTTGATGAAAGATGAGAGTGAAAATCTTGGCTTAAAACTCAGCTTTCAGAAAACTAAGATCATGGCATCTAGTCCCATCACTTCATGGCAAATAGATGGGGAAACAATGGCAACAGTGAGAGAGTTTATTTTTGGGGGGCTCCAAAATCACTGCAGATGGTGAGGATAGCCATGAAATTAGAAGACGCTTGCTCCTTGGAAGAAAAGCTATGACCAACCTAGACAGCACATTAAAAAGCAGAGACATTACTTTGCCAACAAAGGTCCATCTAGTTAAAGCTATGGTTTTTCCAGTAGTCACATATGGATGTGAGAATTGGACTATAAAGAAAGCTGAGCACCTTAGAATTGATGCTTTTGAACTGTGGTGTTGGAGTAGACTCTTGAGAGTCCCTTGGACAGCAAGGAGATCAAACCAGTCAATCCTAAAAGAAATCAGTCCTGAAGGACTGATGCTGAAGCTGAACCTCCAATACTTGGGCCACCTGATGCGAGGAACTGACTCACTGGAAAAGACCTTGATGCTGGGAAAGATTGAAGGCGGGAGGAGAAGGGGAGGACAGAGGATGAGATGGTTGGATGGCATCACTGACTGGATGGACATGAGTTTGAACAAGCTCCAGGAGTTGGTGATGGACAGGGAAACCTGGCGTGCTGCAGTCCATGGGGTCGCAAAGAGTCAGACAGGACTGAGCGACTGAACTGGAGTAAACTGAAGAGAGTTGCGTGTACTGTGATTGGGTCTCCGCGATGCTGCGGGGCACGCTCTATCAAACAGAAACATACTCATCTCACACTTGGCTGTGCAGAACTTGAACCTGGTTGTGCGGGGTGTGGCCACGACGGACCACACCCTATTTCCCCCCCTCACACCTGAATCCTTGACGAGAGCCACCGGAAGTCTCGCCGGACGGAGCCCTCTCGTGGAGACACTCTCTGGGGCAATCCGCTGCGAATCCTAAGAGATAGGGGCGTAGGCATCGGGAGCGCCGGACAGGGACCGGGATGAATGCTAAACGCAAGCTCAGACGCACAAAACTGGAGCTCAATTGGAACAAAATCGGACCCCAAGGCTCCAACTGTCCTCGTGACTTCAGCTGGTCCGCTAAAAGCTCCTAGCAGAAAAAGGAGGCAGCGCGTTTAAGCCGAAGGTCTTGGAATTCCGAGTTCCTACTTCTCCAAGTCCTGTGAGGGTGTGACTCAAGTTCACCTATCTGTAAAGAGGGATGATTAATCCCCGCCTCGCAGATGGAGAAACTGTGAAGCAGCGGCCCATCAGGCTGGCGTGCTCTTAGCCGACGCTGCCAGTCTCATTCCTGCCTGGGAGTATCTTTCTGCACCGTAGACCGTTTTCTGGGGCGGAGTCTTCGTTCTTTTCTGAATTTGGGAATTTAGAACGGACCCTTGGCCGCTGGTTCCAAACCGCGCCCCTGCCCGGCTGGGGGCGTACCCGGAAGTGTCCCTACGGTAGCCGGTGGGGCAATGCAACACTTCTTACCATGGGGACCGCAGCGGCTCCCCGGCGCTTCTGCCGCTGCGCTTGCTTTTGCTCAGAGAACTTGTACGTGGCGCGCTACGGGCTGCACGTGCGCTTCCGGAGCGAACAGCAGCTGCGCCAGGACTACGAGCCCGTGAGTGGCCTCTATTGGCTCTGCGGGAAAACGAGCGGGGAGCGGTGGTGGAGGCGGGATCTCAGTCCCCGGGGTCGTTTACTTTGCCTTTGGCGCACTCAGATCGGACGAGAAGATTGACTTAACCTCTAGCTGCCTCCCGTATTTTCCACCTCAGATGGCGATCATGGTATCGCTTTAGTGCGACTGTCGTTAGGAATCAATGAATGAACTACATGTAAAGTGCTCAGGGCAGGGCCTGGCTGAGTACTCTCTGTTATTAACAAGAGCCGCTGCTGTGTGCTTAACGTGCTTATCACATTTCATTTTTTCGATGATCCTGTGATCGGATCATCTTCATTTCAAGGTGGAGAAGCTGAGGCTCAGAGACCTTAAGAGACTTGCCCCAGGTCACACTATCACACTTACTGGTTTTTCTGCTCTCAGATCCTGCGCAGCCGAGGCTGTGTCAGCCCTAAAGACTTCCAGCAGCTGTTGGGAGAGGTAACACTCCCCACCCTTCACCGCCCCCTCTGCACCCAGCCCGGCCCTTTCTATTTAGATTTGTGTCAGCAGCTTGAGGGGTCTCCCGGCCTCAGGTGTGCCATTGTCAGATCCCAGAAGGGCTCCTTTGACCTCCCCTTACTTCCTCCTGTCCCCACTTACCACAGCACTTGGGTGCCGGCACCTGGAAAAGAGAAAGCAGGGAAAACGCCAAGTTGTCTGCTTTGTGCCCTTTTGAGATGAGAAACTTGCACTCAAGGGGAGGAGTCACCTACTCAAGGTTTCACACCAGGTGCCACCTGGCTCCTGATTCTTCATTCTCCCCCCGACACCACTTCTGCCACTGCTGCTTGTCTCCCATGGCGGGGTGGTGTTAAGTGTCGAGAAGCTTCATAAGACAGCCATCTGCAGCCTCTGGAACACAAGACTTAACCAGGACTCTGTTTCCCCTCCTTGGTTGGGCCCAGCTGGTGAAGGTGCAGCGATGGGTCTCAATCCAGCCAAGCTGGTGCAGCCCTCAGTGGGATGGGCCCCCTTCTGGAAGGAATCCCCGTCAGCTAACAGTTTAACACCTGCCATTTACCCTGGCAGAGTCAGGAACATAGGAAGACTGGGCTTCCCCTTGGGAGGGATGGGAGGCCCCATTCTGGTAACCAGGCCCTGTGTCACCCCAGCTGAAGCAGGAGGTAGAGCGGCGGCGGCGGCTGGGGCCGGAGTCGGCTGCCAGGAAAGCCCTCATTGCCAGCTCCTACCGCCCAGCACGGCCAGAGGTCTACAACTTGCTGCAGGTACCTGGCAGGGGGCAGGTTACTGGAAGGAGGTGGAGGCATCCGGGCCTGGGGGCTGTCTGCCCCATGGCTGGTGTGTTCTGCCCCTAGGAGGCCGCTTTGGCCCCTGAATTTCTGGCTGCAGCTGAATACAGCGCATCTTCAGGCGCAGACCTTAAGGGCCTTCTCCAGCGGCTGGAGACAGTGTCAGGTGAGGTCTTGGCCTGCCACTTGGCAGGACTGGGGGTGGCAGACTGGGGTCCCTTCACCCACCATATCTGCCTCTAAAAGTCAACCCAGCAGGAGTGAGAAGAGGGGTAGGATGGAACTATCAGGAGGAGGGCATCGTATTCACTCACTTGCACACACATCCACCACAGTGATCAGTAATTCAGTGCTGTGCACCAGGCACGAGCCAGCCGGCATCCTCAAACTGGGGTGACTAAAGATGTTAATGAGGGGATGGTTGAGACAAGTGTGGGCTCAGGGGTCAGCAAGGGATGGTGAGAGACCTGCCCCAGGGTTAGCAGTGGCGGTGGGAATGGGGAACAGTTCCCATCCTGAGACCTGAAGGAGGGGGCAAGAGTGAAGTCTCCCGAACCTGCCAGGACCTGGAGCTGGGGGATAGGGGTGACCAGCCAGGAGGCACATCTGAATTTGGGGGTCAGACCTCAGGGCAGGGTGAGGATCTAGGGATGAGTGGTGGGGGGGGGGTCCAAGAATAGGGCACCCTTGCCACACACATTATGTCATTTGACCATCACAAGAGCCCATTTAATCATCACAAGGTGAGTACTCACGTCATCCTCATTCTACAGATGAGGAGACTGAGGCTGGGGGAAGTGAAAAGGTTAGCTCCTGGCTAACCAAAACTTCCCTCCCTCTCCCTCTGCAGAGGAGAAGCGAATTTACCGGCTGCCAGTGTTCACAGCGCCCTTCTGCCAGGCCCTGCTGGAGGAGCTGGAGCACTTCGAGCAGTCAGACATGCCCAAGGGAAGACCCAACACCATGAACAACTATGGGGTGGGTGAGGTTCCACCCGGCCGGCACAAGGAGGCAGGGACGTCTGTCTGGGGAGACGTGTTCCCAGCACAGACCTCCTCTGAGCCTTGGTCTCACCATCTGTAAGATGAAATCAGGCAGTATTATTATGAAGCTAAGCAGGTTGATGATGTCTGCATAGCACTCAGCACTGTCCTTAGTGAGGGACTCCCCCAGGGACTCAGGGACAGGCCCTACCAGCTTCCCTGCTAATTCTGGGCTCCCCCACCCACAGGTGTTGCTACATGAGCTAGGCCTGGATGAACCACTGGTAACACCACTGCGGGAGCGCTTCCTCCAGCCGCTGATGGCCCTGCTATATCCAGACTGTGGCGGGGGCTGGCTGGACAGCCACCGGGCCTTTGTGGTCAAATACGCGCCTGGCCAGGACCGCGAGCTGGGCTGCCACTACGATAACGCCGAGCTCACCCTCAATGTATCCCTGGGCAAGGCCTTCACAGGGGGTGCCCTCTACTTCGGGGATCTCTTCCAGGTTAGTGTGTTTAACCCGTGGGGCTGGGCCGGAGCCACCGTGAGTACCCAGGCCTGAGCCCCACTGTCCACAGGTGCCTTCAACCCTGGCCAAGCCCTTGGAGGTAGAGCACGTGGTGGGCCAGGGCCTCCTGCACCGGGGGGGCCAGCTGCATGGGGCCCGGCCCCTGGGCACTGGTGAGCGCTGGAACTTGGTCGTCTGGCTCCGGGCCTCGGCCGTGCGCAACCGCCTCTGCCCCATGTGCTGCCGCAAGCCTGACCTGGTGGACGACGAGGGCTTCGGTGATGGCTTCACCCGCGAGGAGCCCGCCACGGTGGATGTGTGTGCCCTAACTTGAGCTTGTTCAGGGCCAGGGTGGCAGGCAAGGACGGAAATAAACGCCCTGCAGCCCTCAGCACTTTTTGCTTCGAGAGGACACACAGGCTTCTGGGTCATTCTTGCAGCAGACAGGCTGGCTTAGGTTGGGCTTGTAGACCACAGCCTGAGACCGGAATTCCTGTGCAAGTGGTTTAAGGAGGGAGCGCTCCAGGGAGGAGCAGGACAGGGCAGGAAGGAGCTGGACCAGGATGGTTTGACACAGCATCCAGCTTCAGCCCCATCCCATGGGGCTCTCTGGAGCATGAACTGTAGCACAGTTTGCCCTCAACAGTAGTTATTGGCTATGGGGTGTTTCAGGGTATGGAGCGGGTGAGTAACTTCCCCAACATCCACCTCCAGGGCAGCGTGGCTCCCAGTGGCCAAGGGAATCTTCCAGAGCAGAGTCCAGGTGTGGGGTGTCAGCAGCAGACACCATGACTAAAGTCGAGAGCACCTGTCTTCTAAGGGGATTTGGGTGGGTCACCAACAAAGATGGAGGGTGGGTCACCTCCATCTTCTGGATGGTATGGAGGGGTTGCTGCAGAAGGATTAAAAGCAGGGACTTGGAGCCAGACTGCCTGGATTCAAATTCTGATTCAGCCACTTCCAGTTGTGACTGTGGGTAAGCCACCTGCCTCTCTCTGCCTTAGTCTTTTTTTCCTGGAAAGTACCTGTGTCCTAGAGCTGTTTTGAGGATCAAATGACTTCCCATTTATAAAGCAATTTACAACAGTCCTCTGGGTTTGCTGCTGTCATTACTATCAAAGAGTTTGCAACTCGGTGGCCCCAAGACTGGATGAGGCATGCAGCTATGCTATGTTTGGGAGAGTTTTCCATGTTGAAATCTTGAGTTTGGGCTCCCCTGGCAAAGTGGGAAGATCTGGAAATACCCGGCCCCAGTCCACATTGCAGAAACCAGGGAGACCAGACTCAGCTGCCCCCACTCTCGAGGCCTGTGGTACACTCCCTCACAGGGGTCCCTCATATGTTGCTATGATCTTCCTGGTTTCTATGGACGTCTGAGTTTGTGACCTCTCTGTATTACTGAAAGCAGACATCGGAAAGACCAAGGTTCTGGAGCTCATGGCCTGCTGGTGTGGACATGTCCACAGAAAATCCACAGTCGCCTCTTCCCCTGGGCTTCACAGGGACTGGGGGTGCTGCGCGCCGACCGAATAGGATAGAGATGGGAGAGGGCACAGCTCCGGCAAAGGGCCTGTGAGCTCTGGGACTGGCACCAGGCTGGCGAGCAGGTCTCTCGTCCGGGAGCTCCCCCTAGAGGCGGAAGCCTGGAGCCCCAGCTCGCCTCTCGGAGGTGAGCGCGCCAGACTCGGTTTCTTGGGCTGCCCCACAGACGGAACATGGGGCTTCAGAACTAAAGGCAGCAGCGCCTCGCTTCGCGGCCGGACAGCCTCCCAGTGCACCGCCCGGGCCGGAAGTCACCCAGCCGTTGCTTCCTCACGCGAAGGCGTGGTGTAGGGTTGGCGGTCCCGCCGGATGGGCGGTTGAAGAGGGAGAGGAATAGCCCCGGGGACTTCTTTGAGGCGGCAGGCCGCGGAGGGCACGGGGTGGAGGGTAGGTGCACATGGGGAGGGAAGAGGAATGCACCTGGCAGCCGAGGAGCGCAGCCGTTCCTAAAGGCGCCTGAGCTGCGCGCGCAGCCGTGAAGCGTCCGCGCGGGGGAGGACCCTTAAAGGGGCCGCAGCGGTGGAGCCGGTAGTCCGCGGAGAACTTGGGTTACCGGGTTTGGGGGCGGGCGAGGATCATACGGTTCCTCCAACTCTCCCTCAATAACGCTGCCCCGGGTAGTGACGGGTGCCAGGCCCCAGAAGACCAGGCCGAGTCTGGTTGACTCGGCCAAAGTAGAGCCTCCCTGGGAACCCAGTCTGCGGGCCGGCCCCATGATCGATCCCGGGTTTAAGCGCGCCTTCGTGTCTGCAGCTCGCGGCGCTATGGCTCACGTCGGCTCCCGCAAGCGCTCTAGGAGTCGCAGCCGTTCCCGGGGGCGAGGGTCGGAGAAGAAAAGGAAGAAGAGCAGTAAGGACGTCCGGAGGAGCTCCTCGGCTTCGAGATCCCAAAGCCGCAAGGCCAGCAGCACCTCCTCTGGGGCTGAGGGTGAGGACCAGAGGGAATGGGAAAGGGATGAGGGAACTTCAGGGAGGACGTTGCAGGCAGTCGGGAGGGCTTCTCCAGACTGACTGGGAAAATCACAGAGCGCACTATTCAGAGGGACACAAGAGTGTCCTCGCTATCTGGAATGAAAGACGCTCAGAATCCAGGGGCTGGGCCAATCCATTGAATACGGAGTGAAGCAAGAACTTTATCATAGTTTTGGTGTAGCAGGGCCTAAGATGTGGGTGCTGGCCACCTTGCTCTTGGGCAGACAGTGACTGCGGAGTCGAGAAGGTGCCTCTCCACAGCGTGCTGAAGCCCTGCCAGGAGGTAGTCAGCCTGAGCCTGCTACAGGCCAGAGCAAGGGGACGAAGGTTTACTTCTTCCCCTCCTGGCCTTCCAGCCTCACCTTCTCCCTGCATCACAGAGAGAAGCAAGCACAAGGCCCGGAGGAGACCACGATCCAGCTCCTCCTCCTCTTCTTCCAGTTCTTCTAGCTCCTCTTCCTCTTCGTCTTCCTCCTCTTCCTCCAGCGATGGCCGGAAGAAGCGGGGGAAGCACAAAGACAAGAAGAGGAAGAAGAAGAAGAAAAGGAAGAAGAAGCTGAAGAAGAGAGGCAAGGAGAAGGCCAGAATGCAGCAGACTGAGGCTCTGCCCGGGCCCTCGCTGGACCAGTGGCACAGAGCAGCCAAGGAGGAAGAGGATGGCCCAGGTACTGTGCTGCCCGGGGTGCAGGGCAGGGAGGATCCCCTCCCTGAGGCCCTGCCACCGCCTCTCTGCCATCTTCCCTTCCAGTCCTGACGGACGAGCAGAAGTCCCGCATCCAGGCCATGAAGCCCATGACCAAGGAGGAGTGGGATGCCCGGCAGAGCGTCATCCGCAAGGTGGTGGACCCGGAGACAGGACGCACCAGGTGGGGCGCGCTGGCCCCAGACTGCACTCTCAGGAGGAGGGATGGGGGCTGCTGCTGCTCGAAACAGGCTGATGTCCAGGGGAAAAGTCCCTTGTTGATGAGCCTTCTCAGGCCGTTGCTCCCTATTGGCTGGAGTAGGCAATTGCAGGGGCTGGAAAGGCCTTGAGGGAGGGCCTTCAAAGAGCCACAGCTGGCCTGTCTGATGGCAGAGCTACCCTCTGTCCTCATCTCTGTGGAAAGGGAGGGAGGTAAGGAGGGAGGAGTGGGAGTGGCCAGCAGGGTGTGGCAGCCTGCTCAGGGTGGTGGTGGGGCCTGGGCCTGGCACCCCTCTGCCAGATGCTTCTGGTTCTGGTGCTCTGGCCTCTCAGTTAAGAGGCTCAGCCTGCCCACCTCCATCCCCAGGCTCATTAAGGGAGACGGCGAGGTCTTAGAGGAAATCGTCACCAAGGAGCGACACAGAGAGATCAATAAGGTGGGTGTCGCCCCCTTACCCAGGCCCACCCCCAGCTCTTCTTCTGACCTGTCCCCTCCTGTGTGCTTTCTTCCCCAGCAAGCCACCCGAGGGGATGGCCTGGCCTTCCAGATGCGAGCAGGGCTCCTGCCCTGAGGCCCCTCTGGCCCCCGGCCAAGGCCTGCTACACACAGTGTTGGCATGACCTGAAGGCTGGCCTCAGGGTGGGCAGCGGGGAGCCCGCTGGGTGTTCTTTCTCCTGCAGACCAGCCTCTGGCCCAGCTTCCTCTGCAATTCAGGGAGTGGAGGTTGGGGGTCACTGGCCGAGTCAGCTCCTCCATCTCCCAAAAGAACGCACCTTCCCAGATATTAAATGTTCCCTGGTTGGAGACATCCTCTGTGTTGTTGCTTTTTGTGCTGATGGGGAGGGAAGGAGGCAACCTGACTTCAGAGCAAAAATAAGGACTCTGCAAGCTTTGGTGGGGGACACACACCAGCCACTCTTGCGGTCCTCACCCTCAGGTCAGCCTGCCTGGACCAGAGCCCCACCCCACCCCAACTGAATCCCAAACCCTCGGCTTTTAAGCTGATTTCCTCAGGCCTGGCGGGAGGCTGCTGCCCTTGCTGTTAACTGTGCAGATAAGAGAGTCCTGCTGGCCTGGGAGGAGTCCTGACCCAGCTCGCAGGCTGTGTCCTCTGTGTGGTGGAGGCTGACAGCACCCACCTCCGTCACTGGATTGCTGTGAGGACAGACTGAGTTCATGCCCAGGAAGGGGCTAGAAGGAAGCCCAGCAGAGATAAGGCCCACGGGGGTGTGTTGGTATTACCGTGAGCACAGCTGGCATTGTGTACTGGGAAGGACTGCCTTTACTCCCAAGGGCAGGCTGCACCCCCCAGCCAGCCCCCACCCCCAATGCTCTGGTGGTCGGCGCAGTACTGAGACCCAGAAGGAAGCCTTCCTGCTTCTTTAATCGGTGTAACAGATGACAACACAGTACACAGCACACTCAGGCCCGATGGAGCAGGGACAGCAAGGGTGGGCGGGGATACGTCAGAACACCGCTCACAGGCGGCCCAGACAGACAAGACAGACAGACAGGTTGAGACGTGAAGGCTGCGACGTGGCAGGCGGGCAGGCAGGCGGTTCAGACCGAGCTGGGAAGGGGGCATGGGGTCTCTGCGGAATCCCTCTTTAGAAATCAAAGAGAAGGCAGGTGGTGGGGTCTGGGAGTGGTGGGCTGAGGCTCAGTCCTGGGGGTGGGGGGGCTGGGACTAAGGCTTCTACTCTAACAGGCCTGGGGTGGGGTGGCAGTCAGCAAGGCCTGCCTCACCCTTTGGTTATGACTGGTCGGGCCTGAGCCCTGCAGCTCAGCACCCAATGCTGTAAACATTTTTGGTATTTTTAAAGGACTCTGTCCTCCCTCTCTTAGTTTCTGAAAAACTGGTGCTTCCTTAAGAGGATAATGTGCCAAGAGGAATCTGAAGGGAGGCAGGAAGCCGACCTGGATATAGAAGAGAGACGTCCACGGGGAGGGTGGGCTGCCCACCTCACCATCTATGGCTGAGGGCCGCTGGGAGAGGCCCGGACTATTGCTGTTGTCCTTGGCGTGGCTGGCGGCTGGGTAGGCAGGCGGGGAGCTCGGAACCGTGGGGCAGTGGCCCGCTGGGAGAGGCCAAGCTCACTGCCCACCCAGCCTCCTGGGGCTGGCAGCCTCCAGGCCTTTATTGCAGGCGGGCCGAGACTCTTGTAGGTGCTCCTCCATCCGGATGGCTGCTCACCGAGGCGACAGGCGAGATGGGGTGAGGTGGGACCGACAGGAGGAGGCACTGGCCACGGGGCCCCTGGCTGGGGCTGTGATTGTCGGGCCGAGCGTTTCCCGCTGGGAGCAGGGGGTTAGATATTGCACTTTCACTGCAACAGTTACATTAAAACTTGGTCCATAAAATAATCGTCGCTTTATACATAATGCCGGAAACAACAAAAAGCTACATCTTAAATATGAATAAATCCTGAAGGTCCCATCCCTCCAGACATTTTTTCTCTGCACAAAATAAATAGCTTTCACTCTGTACAGACCCACTTTTGCAGAACATTTACATGACCCTTTGGCTGTACATATCTACACACGGGAAAATGTTAACATCCATCTGCGTGCCTCACCGTCCCAGCCCGCGAGGCCCCGAGGCCGTATCCAGGTTGGCAGCCGCTTCTCACAGAAGCAGCCTGGATGTTGGACGGCTAGCTGAGGCCTGGCAGGCTCCCCTGTCATGAAGGGGGTGGAGGAGCAGCAGAGGGGCTGCCTGGAGCCGAGGCCACAGCTGAGATCGCGGTCAGTTCTGGGGAGAGAGAGCTGATGCTCAGACCCAGTGCACAGGACAGCGTGGTCCTTACCAGGTGGGAAGTGTAGTCATGGCTGCCTGCCCTTAAGCTAACTAAGCGAGTTGTGGCTTCTTAGATTCAGCATCGAAACGGAATTGGCATTTAAAAAAAAAAAAAAACTAAGGGTGTGCCCCACTCACCCCAGAGTAGAAATTCTGTAGAATTAACGGGGCTCGGGTGAGGCAGAGAGGCCATGCCCCGCTGCCTGGGCAGCGGACAGGGCCCTGGGACCCAGAACCAGGCTGGACTCCGTCACAGTGCTGGGTGTTTTCATGTGGAGGGGCTGCGTTTGGTACAGAAAGAGTTAAGAAAAGGAAGCAGCCAAGGATTGCTCGTTTAAAAAAACCTCATAGAAATCAGATTGGAGAAGTAGAAAGGTGTAGAAACGCGGAAGGGAGGGCCGAGGCTTGGAGCCTTGGCTGATGGCAGGCGAGGAGAAGAGGCCAGGCCTGTCCAGGCCCCGTAGCCCCAGGCAAGGCTTCTCAGGAGCCACTTGGCTTCACCGACTGACCTGGCAGCCTGAGCTGTGCCCAGGGCAGAGATGGCGCCAGGCCCGCGGCTGAACTGGGCTCCAGATGGGGCAGGTGGAAGAGGCTGGGGTCTGGGGCTGCCATGGGTTCATGGGCCAGGCAGAGCGGCAGAAATTATGATATGGCCTTTCTCTCCTATTTGTACAAGGATTCTCCGCCCTGGAGCCTTCTGTGTGGTGGCAGGTCTTGGATGGGCAAACGTTGAATTTTCATGCATGTCCATGAGTCTGTAGCCATAGGAGATGGTGATGAATCTCCACTCTCAAAAATCAGTGCAAAACCAGTGAGGTCAAACAGTTGAGTAACTCGAGTCAACAAGAAGCAGGCTGTCCCCACCCCGTCGCAGCTGCTACCAAATGGGAGGGGACCTGGGGGTCAGGGCGAGCAAGTGGATGGGAGGTGCCCAGGCCTGGCATCGGAATGCGGGGACGTCAATGCAGGGCAAGCGTCCAGGAGCGCCTTCTGGCCAGTCCACGTTGGGAGTCCTGGTCCTTAGGTCTTCCCAGGGATGGTCGTCCTGCCAACTTCCACGACCAGCTGGAACCCCACAGACCCTAAAGTGTGAGGCTGGGCTGGGAGGGCTGTGTCTGGCACAGCCCGTGTCCTCTGCCGGGCCCTGGGACGAGCTTTGCCCCAGCCGACAGTACGTGCCCAGGCCAGGCCTCCTGGCAGGGCGGGCCGCCCTGGCCTAGCACCATGGAGACCACAGCGCCTCACTCCCGGTGCCCTACTTGGGGCCCGCGGCTGGGCCGGGCTCTGGCCGGCCGGCCAAGGTGCGGCCCCAGCAGCCGGCCGCCATGCTCATGCTGCGCTGTCCCCGCTGCTCGCTGTCCGCCTGGCTCTGCGTCCGCTCGTGCGGTCGGGGGCCGGGGCCGCTGGGCTGGGCCGAGATGGTGCGGAGCAGGTGGTTCCGGGAGCGCAGGAAGTCGCCTTGGCCCGGCAGGCCGAAGCTGCCCTTGCGCAGCGCCATGCGGGTGGCCGCGTTGCGGGCTGGCCGCGCCCGGTGGTTGTACTTGAGCTGGGCCAGGTGGGCCGCGTAGCCGTCGGTGATGAACTGCGGGTGAGGGCAGCGGGAAGCACGGCTGTCAGGGGGCGGGGCTCCGGGTTGGCCCGGCAGTCGCCGGGCGGGGCGCCCAGGGCGGCGCGGCAGTCGAAGGGCGGGGCTCCGGGGGTTGCCGGGCAGTGGGGGCGGGGATCCCAGGGCGGCGCGGCAGTCGGGGGGCGGGGCTCCGGGGTGGCCCGGCAGTAGGGGGCGGGGCTCCCAGGGCGGCGCGGCGGTCGGGGGGCGGGGCTGCCCGCCTGCCCCGCCCACCTGAACGCCGCTCACCTGGCACTGCTGCTGCAGCTTCTTGGTGGGCCGGCCCACGATGTAGATCTGCATGGGGGACAGGCTGATGGAGCTGTAGACCGCCACGTCCTTAGTGGAGCCGTAGGCCGCGTGCACGCGCAGGTGCAGCTGTGGGCGAGACCGGTGTGGGCGCAGGCTCAGCCCTTCCGCCCCCACCCCTACCCCGCTCCCTTCCACCGGGGGCCCACCTCGGAGATGAGCAGCTTCAGGAAGTTGGCCTTGTGCCGCAGCGGGTCGTGCACCAGGCCGTCACAGAAGGACACCACGCCGTGGGGGAAGTTGTGCTGAGCCAACCACGCCACCACTCGCTGCTTCTGCATGTCAGGCCGGCCAGTCACGTAGATGATGAGGTAGCCCAGGTCCTGCCAGTGCCTGGGGGCGAGGGGCAGGCCTGGGTGTCCCACGGCCGCACTGTCCTCCCTCTGGGGCTGCCTGGTCTCCTTGCCCAGCCAGCCCCACTAGTGGGCACAGGCTTCAACAGTAACAGCCCCAGCACGGTGCTCACTGCTCGCCTCTCACAATCCCCACTTCCACCCTCTGCAGCAGGTGTAACTGGTCTTGTTAGGAAAAGCCCCGCTTCCCAGGTGAGGGAACTGAGGCATCCACAGTAAGAGATCCCAGCTGGGAAGTGGTGCTGCTGGCCCCTCCAAGCCACAGGGTCCCTGCCCCCTGTCCTGGCTCTGGCACCCAAGACCATCCTCTCTGCCCAGCCCCCAGCTACCTGCCTTCGAGCCCACCCGCTGCCCCTGGGGGCACTCACCGCACCACGTCCACGGCCCCGGCCCGCACTTTGGGGTCGCTGCCCATGATGGACACGCTGGCAGCGAAGGAGCCATCGATGCTGAAAACCACGAACTCCGTGCCCTTGGGCAGCACGGTGATGTAGCTGTCAGCAAACGTGTGGTCTCCCCTGGGAGGGGGTGGCTCGTCAGAACCCACTGGGACCCCTTCCTCCAGCCCCAGACCAGGTCGGCCCACCAACTCGTTCTTCCCAGCTCCTACCTGACCACCATCTTGATGGGGTAGACTCCCACACCTAGGCGATGGGTCTCGGGGATGGTGTAGGAGACGCGCCCACTGCTGTTGGTCACCAGCGTGTCCAGGTACAGCCACTCACCCGAGGGCGGCTGCATCATAATGTGCACGTCCACCTGGAGCCAAGCAGGCCGGTCATGGGTGGCCATGCCCTTGACCTCCCTAACCCCGACTCTCCACCGCCCAGCCAGAGGGAGGCGGGGCAGGGTGGGGCTCCCACAGGCTCCCCAGGTCTTTACCTTCTCCCCGGTCAGGGTGACCATGTCCAGGGGCCCGTACATGAACCGACCCGTCAAGACCTGTGGGCCATCCTCGTTGGCGACCGCGTCATTGATCCGGTGGTTGGCTGTCACATTCTGGGGTGGGGAGGTGCAGGAGCAAGGCTGGGTCAGGGTAGGGGATGGAGGGGTGGCTGGGGTCTCCTGGGCTTAGCTCAAACTTCCCAGGGGCCTGGGGGTGAGCATGGGCACAAAGTCAGATGGCCCAGGGTTCAAGTCCAGCTCGGCCACTGACCTACGTGGCCTTGGTGTGGGTCCCTGTCTGTAAATGGGGGAACAGCTCCAACCTCAGACTGTGAGGATTAAGTAAGACAGCACACATCTCTGTGACTCAGTTTCCTCATCTTTAAAATGGAGTTTTCTCAGGAGGATTCAATAGGACAATAGCCCTGGAGCCGGGGCACCCAGAGGATCCCTCACCCGAAGCTTCACGTGGGTCCTCTTGCGCTGCCACTTCTCTCTTGGCTTCGAGGGGGTGAACACCGAGACCTCCTTGCCGTCCAGCTCCAAGATGCTGGAGTTGTCGTGCCTCATGACCTGCGAGGGGACAGAGGGGGGTCACAGGGCAGACTCAAGCCTGGGGCTTCCTGTTCCGTGGGGAGAGGCCAGCGACCCTAGGGGCCCAACTAACCTTGTGAGGATTTGGTGGGGCAAACCCCACTACAGTCCACCCTCTGGCCCCCCAGAATTCACATCTGTCCCATGAAGGTGTACATCCATTCACCCCATCTCCACGGCTTCCTGTGCTGGGGCCAGAAAAGTGGGGTCTCCCACCGTCCTCATTTATGAAATGGGGCCCAGTCAGCAGCAGGGTCACTCAGGGACCTGAGAGGTGTTGGTGTGTCTGTTAGGGGGACTCTGGGTACCTGTCTCAGCAGGAAGGAGACCACATCCGTTGACTCCCAGTAGCTGGCGTGGAACAGGTGGGGCAGGGCCACGTGGGAAAGGCCGTCAGGGCGTCGGGGCAGTACAGGGCATAGTCGATCCGCTTCTGGCCCCACCACTTCGCAGCAACTGCCAAGAGGAGGGGACTGTGACTGGGCTGGGCCCCCTAGGGTGACCTGGCTCCTCAGACCCAGCTCTGCCCAGAGACAAAACCCTCCTCTGACCAGGGAGCAGGACCACCACCAAAGCGAGTCTCCTTCTCCTGGGCTCAGCGATAGGGGAGCAGGCGAGAAGGCACAGGAGGCCGGGACAGCAGCAAGCGGCCCAAGTGCTCCGGGGAGGGGGAGTGGGGGCTGTGGCTCAGCAGGGAGGTGTGGAGTTAGAGGGGGAGGGGAAGAGCCCAGTGTGGAGGCAGGACCCCCTGACCCTGGTCAACCCCTTGTCGACTCCCGCCCTGGGCCTCATCACTGCCCTCTCTGGGCTTCTCCTGGACTCCTTGAATGCCTGTCCCACCTCCCCAGGCCTCAAAACTGTGAAAGGCTTTCCAGAGCGGGAGTCTCAGTTCCTGGGCCTCAAGGCAGAGGCCTGATGCCCTCAGCCCCTGGCGGGCAGAGTGTGAAGTGAGGGCCTTCAGTCAGACGGAGCCTGTGTGCGTATGTGCGGGTGAATCCGGCTCCCCCTTGGGGCTGGGGGGCTGCCCCAGGTTTGCAAAGAGCCTCCCCAGTGGCTGGAGGCTGGAGGTGCACTGGTTCAGGGTCGGAGCTCTCTGCCTACAGCTTGCCTGATAGGTGACGCCGGTCCTCACCCAGCCTCCATCCAGCCCACCCCCTGCTCCCAGCCCCTAGCTGACTCCAGCGGCTTCTGCCTCCTCCCTGGAAGTCAGGGTGCTCCCAGCCCAAGCTCCAGCTCCCTGGTTAGGCGTCAGCAGGGCCCTGGGGGTGAGATGTGTCTGGAAATCAAAGCATGACCCCAATTAGAGGAGAAGCATGTGTGCGCATGGAGGCCCGTGGTGCCCGGTACCTTCACTGATGTCCAAGTCGGGGAGGCGAGGGGCCCTCTCCCGCTTGCCCAGGGTAGAGGGGGCTGGGTGGGGGAGGGCAAGTAGGGACAGGCGCCTGACGCTGGGGGTGTGGCTGAGTGGAGCTGGGGCCTCTGAGGAGCAAGAACAACAGGAGAGGCTCAGCCATGCTGGGGCTACCACGCCAGCTAGCCTTAGCCTAGACCCTCTGCTCTGACAGGCGGCTGGGGAGCCAGTCATGTGGCAGGGAGGCCGGCAGGGGGTTGCTGGCCCCGGCAAGAGTGAGAGGGGATAGTCCAGACTCTGCTTCCAGCTGCTAAGAAGATGGAAGGAGCCAAGGAGGCCGGGGTGATCCACCCACTGGGGTGGCAAAAGGGGCCATGCACAGGAGACCTCGCTTCCCTGGCTCCCCTGGGCCACCCCTCCAGCTTCTCCAGAAATGGCCCCCAACTTTCTCCCTCAAGGAACATCTGCCCCTCTGGGGCTAGGACCCCTCCTCGCAGACCCATCACCCTGCAGCTGAGACAGCACCACCGATCTCCTACCAGCTGGACTTGGCTCCCCACTCCAGGGCCACCCTTTCATATGCTCCTTCCTTCCACAGTTCTCGATGGACACTGGGGCAGGATGACTCTTCACTGTGGGGCCATCCTGAGCATCATAAGGTGTTTAGCAGGTCTCTACCCACCAGATGCCAGTGGCACCCACCCCAGTAGTCTCCAACTGTTCTCTGAGGGGGCATAATGGGCCCGGTTGACACCGGCCACAATAGGACAGAGCCCCCTGGCTCTGATGGGTGGGTAGCGCTGCTGTACTCACTCTGGGCGATGCCAGATGCCGTGTAGCTCTCGGCCATGCCAGACACCTGGCTGGCGATGCTGATCTCGCTGGCCCGGCGGAAACCTCGGGTGCTGGGGGCTGAGCCAGGTGAGGAGGGGGCCGCGTGCTCTTGGAAGACCGTGTTGTGGGCCTGGAGTGCCTCTGCTGCAGGTGGACAGGGACCAGAGACCAGGGGTAAGGAGGCCTTGCCCAGCCCGGCCCCAGGACCCCCGAGCAGGGGTTCCCAGTGTGTGCCAGGGCTGGGGCAGGCCAGAGCGGCAGCTGTGCCAGGCAAGGCCAACACCAGCTGCAGAGGAGTGGGGGGCATCTGAGCACAACTGGCAGACAGGATGGGCCCATGCGTGCCAGGGCCTGCCTTTTCAGGGTTGAGAGGGCAGGGCTGAGCTGAGGCAGAGAGAAGGGAGGGCTGGGGCAGGGCTGGACAGATGGACCAATACAGACACAGTGGGCAGGGAGGCAAGGTGGCCAGGCTCACGCCCCACCCCGGCCACCCTTCTAGTCTCTTGGTCTAGTCTAGCCTTCTTGGCCTCTGGGGCCCGGCCTGGCCTGACCCACAGCCCACGGCAGCTGGGTTTGGGGGTGCTAGCGACAAGGGCCTGGGACAGCTTCCTAGGCATGTCTTAGGCGGAGGACTGAGCAAATGAGCCAGCATCGTGCATGCCCCTCACACATGGGCCACATGAGCCAGCCCCGGATGGGCATCTAGGGACACAGGAAGAGGGCTGAGGGCTCCAGCCAGGCTCACCTGGGCCTGGGCTGAGGGCGGGCCAGAGGACCCACCTCTAGACAGGAGCAGGAGGTGCCTGGACCTCCTCAGGGAGGGAGGGAGTGGGTCGAGAATCCAACCCTGTGCCGGGACCGAAGTCTTCTCCTTGGGGGCAGGTGGGTCCCAGAGGGCCTGAGGCCTCACCCCAACCCTTGGCTGCCCCTGCTGGTAGCCTCACAAGTGGCAGACAGAGCCCTTGGGCTGACACTGTGCTGGGTGACCCCGGGACAACTGCTCTCCTCTGGGCTCCTTCTTTGCTTTGAGTCCCCTCCCCGCACTGCCCAGTGCCAAGACCGCTCCCAGGGACCTGTCCTGCCTGGTCTCTGCTCCTCGCCACAGTCCCCCAAACTCTGGGTGGCCAAGGAGTGGGTGGGGGGTCCCTGAGGACCAGCGGTCAGCCAGCGAAGCAGACACCACCACGAGCAGGGGGGTTACACACACTCAGCGCAGCCCGGGCTCGGGCGGGGCCCGTCTTGCGAGGTGAGCGCGGGCACGGGGATACTGGTTTCCAGGAAGCCGTCCCCGGGAGGGAGAGGGGCCAGGGGGCCGCCCTCCAAGACCAGCTCGGGGTTTCTCTGCACGGTCTCGACTGGAGGCAGACGGGGAGAGAACAGAGGACAAGAACAGACACTCGTGTGGACGCTCCGACAGACACAGGGCTTCTCAAGGACCAAGACAGGACTGGGACACACGGGGGGCAGGAGGGACGGGCTGTTCCCGGGAGGGACGAGATGGACCACGGGGCAGCCCTCGTTCACGCGACCTATCTCCAGGACAGGTGACCTGGAAGTTCCGGGCCAATAGCCTGCCGTAGGGGCCCTTCACAGGGTGGGACACAGGCCCAGACTCTGCCAGGGTCCCTTGGGTCCTCAGCTCTGCCTTGGTGGGGCAGTGGGAAAGGGAGCGGGGCCCTGGCTCTGTGCTGTGTGTGAAGCGGCGGGAAGGGGGAGGCCTGTGGAGGTGTCTCATGCCTTCCTCCCTGGGGCGAGGCACCTGCACCTACGCCAGCTGTCCAGCTTCTAAAGGGTTCAGTGCAGGCCGCCCCTTCCCGCACGCAGGGCCACCCCCGGAACTTGGAGCACCCAAGGAGTCGGGCCAACTCCCACCCTCCCCCAGGGCCGGGGCCGGTGGAGGTGGGGCGCAGGTTCTCTCACCCAGCAGCGTGGAGCAGCCGTCCCCCAGCGGGTAGCGCTGGTAGCGGGGGATGCTGAAAGGCGGCAGGGCGTGGAATCGCCGCTCCAGCAGCGGCTCCAGGCGCGAGGCCGATGGGTCAGCGGGGTGGAAGAGGTTGTAGACTTGCTGGCAGGCGGGCCGCAGCTGGAAAACTGAGGGCGGGGCGGAGTCGCAGAGCCCGGAGTTAGCTCCGCCCTAAGGAGGCGGGGCCTAGAGCCGGCTAAGGTCCGGTGGGGTGGGATGGGATTGGGGTTTTAGAAGACAGAGAAACCCCAAAGTGTGTCTCCATAGATTTGGGGTTCTGTTTGGGCCACTGTCCCTTTATTAACCAAATTTGTTTTAATTAAGAAAATTTTGATAATGGTAAATTTTTTTGTTTTTTGTAGTACAGGGATATATACGATATAAGACATATAACGGAAAGCTCCTCTCCACCCCCAGAGAGCTAAGGCTAGAGCCCTACCTGCAAACCCTGGGGAGCCCCGAGCATGTGCGGCCGAGCAGGCTAGAGCCTGCTCATCCACTCTTGATTGAAAATGTTTCCAGGCTCTGCGCTTCCGAACATTTTGCAGTTGTTGGGAAGATGCCCTGGTGGTCGAGTGCAGGGGACACAGGGTTTTTGAGTCCTCGTCTAGGAAGATCTCACACGCCGCTGAGCGACTAAACTTGTGCTTCCCAACTACTGAGCCCGAGGGCTGCAACTATTGAAACCGGAGCACCTAGAGCTCATGCTCTGCAACAAAAGCCTTCGCTTGCTGCAGCTAGATAAAGTGCGTGCGCAGCAATGAAGACCCAACACCAAAAAAACCCAAACCTGCACACAAATAGAAATATGATCTATGCTTTTTGTACTTGACCTTTTTTTTTCATTTAACACAAAAAATGTTGGGAGTCTTTCATATGAATATTTTCACTGAGCCCCTTTCTTTTGAATTGCACTGGGGCATTGCTTTGTACGGCTGTGCCAAAGTTGATTTAACCTCAGCCTGCATCCCATTTAGGTTGTTTCAGGTTTTCCATGATTACAGATGACATTGCCCTGCCATCTCTGTCTCTTGAGTCTGTGCACTCATGTGGGTGCACAGTGTCTTGCCCTTGCGCAGGTGTCTACAACCTCTCTGAGCCTCAGTTTCCCCCTGCGCAGCTCTTGTAGGATGGGAGGGAGCCCACACCAGTTGATCCTGGGGGCAGGGACCTCTGCTCTGACAGCTTCTTAACCGACACTTTTCCACCTCCCTGTGTGTGTTGTCTCTGGGGCTGGGAGGCCACTGCATCAGGGAGACTTCAGAGGTGCCTGGCTTCCTTATGGGAGACTGGGTCTGTCCTCATCTGATCCTGGGGCAGCCCCTTCCATCTCTGGTCCTCAACTTCCAGAGGTGCCTTAGAGATGAAATGAAACAGTGTGTTGGGAAATGGGGCTGGAGACTGAGCTGGGTTGAGGCTGGAACAAAGGAGAGCCATGGGCCCTTGGTGAGGCAGGGGGTGCAGGAAGGAGGTTGATGCAGGAAGGGGCGTGGGATGTGGCCCCGGCCTTGTGACAGGGGTTCACTGAGATCCTCTGCCCAGCTCATGGACCCCTACCCTCCCCTGCAGGGACTCTCACCATCCAGGGAGGGGATGACCGTCTTCCTCAAGGCAAGGACCAGCCCCAGGGGGCACCCGAAGAGGAAGAGGTCAGCGACCTCAAAGTCGAACTTGCCGACGGCCCCTGCACCGTCCAGCATGGTAGAGCTGCTTGAGCGGCGGGAGCTGGGCTCGTTCCTCAGCACGCTGGCGTGGAGGCTGCAGGTATGAGGTGGGGTGGGGAGACGAGCGAGGTCACACCACGGCCCTCCTCCGGGCCGGCCTGCCCTCAGCCTCCTGAAAGCGGCTCCTCGGGGGTCATCAGGCCCCAACGAAGCTTGGGCCCTGTGCAGTCCTGCGAGTGCAGCTGTCCAGCACCTGCTGGGACACCCCTGGTGACAGCAGGGCCCGACCTCTCCAGGGAGCCCACTGCCTTTGGGACAGCCCTGGCTGGGACCATGCTGTCCCTGGTCAGTTCTGCCTGCTGACTCTGCCAATCCCTGCTTCTTCCCCTGCCCCAGTCAGTCTGTTCTCTCTGACTCAGATGTGGATGGACCCAGAGATTATCATACAGAGTGATGTAAGTCAGAGAAGCAAATATCATGTATCAAGGCATACATGTGGACTCTAGAAAAATGGTACAGATGAACTTGTTTGTAAAGCAGAAATAGACACACAGACGTAGAGAACAAACATATAGACACCAAGGTGGGAACAAGGAGGTGGAATGAATAGAGAGATTGGGATTGACATATACGCACTATCAATACTATGTATAAAATAGTAGGGCCTCCCTGGTGGCCCAGACAGTGAAGAATCTGCCTGCAGGGTGGGAGACCCAGGTTCGATCCCTGGAGGAGGGAAAGGCAACCCACTCCAGGATTCTTGCCTGGAGAATTCCATGGACAGAGGAGCTTTGTGGGCTACAGTCCATGGGGTCAAAAAGAGTCGAACATGACTGAGTGACTAACACTTTCACTTACTTTTTTTCATAAAATAGATAACTAATGAAAACCTGCTGGATGGCACAGGGAACTCTACTCAGTGCTCTGTGGTAACCTAAATGGGAAGGAAATCCAAAAAAGAGGGGATATATGTATATATATACATATGGATATATATATGGATATATATATATGTATACATATAGCTGATTCACTTGGCTGTATATCAGAAACACAACATTGTAAAGCAACTGTATCCCAATAAAAAAAAAAATATATATATATGACTTAAGCTGGTAGCTCAGCTGGTAAAGAATCCGCCTACAATGCAGGGACCCCAGTTCAATTTCTGGGTGAGGAAGTTCCCCTGGAAAAGGGATGGGCTACCCACTCTAGTATTCTTGGGCTTCCCTGGTGGCTCAGATGGTAAAGAATCCGCCTGCAATGCGGGAGACCTAGGTTCGATCCCTGGGTTGGGAAGATCCCCTGGAGGAGGGCATGGCTACCCACTCTAGTATTCTTGCCTGGAGAATCCTATGGACAGAGGAGCCCGGTGGGCTACAGCCCATGGGATTGCAAAGAGTCAGAGACAACTGAGCGACTAAGCACAGCACAGCACAGCATGACCATAAAAAAAAAGACCACAGTTGCACCCAACACCTTCTCTTGGCTGAAGAACCGTGGGCCTACCCTGGGGACCCCAGGACCTAGGTCAGGGGGCCTTCAGGTCTCTCACATTGGCCATCAGCACCACCTGGTCCGTGTCTCCCCATCTTAGAGTCCCCATCCTCACCCAGCGGGGGCGTCCCCACCCACCTGGACAGGAAGGCCTGGTGCTGCTGGATGGTGTCCAGCTCATAGGTGGACGAGTCACTCCTCTTGCGGGGTAGCTGCCGTTTGGGGTCTTCATTGCCGTTGCTCCGGGGGATGTCGATGTTGCTGCGGCTCAGGTGCCGGCTGCTCTCCAGGTTGCTGCCATGTGCCGTGTTGACCGTCGAGCCAGGGGACAGCAGGTCAGCGTCCTGGAATGGCCCCACACAGGTTCACTGCCCGGTGGCCACTGGCCTGGCCCCCTCTTCAGTGTCGTGGGAGCCGAGTCTCCCCTCCTGACCCTATGCCTGTGGCAGCTTCTCACCCAAGCCGGGGAGGAAAAGGCCCTGTCCCTGTGTGCCCTATGGTTCCCCCCATCTTCACTCCTGGCCCAGCCCATCCATCTGGGCCTTGCTGACTTCCCACTGATCCTGCCGCCTCGCCCAGCCCACCAGGCTGCTTGCTACTCTGCAGCGGAGGGAAATTGGGTCCTTTCTCTTGCCAGGAGGCTCAGAGGATCCAGGCCCTCATGGTGATGGATCTGCTCTCCACGGTGTAGACCTGGCTTCACTGCCTGCTGAAATCGCTTGCGCTCCTGTCTGGCCTCACTGCAGCTGCTCACCTGTGCCATGCATCTGTCCCCCGCCTCTGGGCACCTGCGTTGGCAACCCCGACCCTTCCTTTTTACCGCAGGCCTCTGGGATGTTTGGAGTCAGAGGGTGACACGGTCTCCATCCTGAAGGTCCCCTGCTCTGGGGGCTGGAGGGAGCTCGTACCTGCACGCTGGCCACACTGCCCCGGCGGCTGCTGCTCTGACTCTCAGACACCGGCTGGTTGCTGCAGCATAAGGCATCGAACGCCAGGATGCCCCCGACACAGTCCCCGATCAGGCAGACCTGGGTGGGGAGAGGTCCAGGGCCCTGAGCGCCCGCCCCGCTTGCTGGGGTGCTGGCTGGGGAGAGCCCTGGGCTGGAGGACCAGGCCAGTCCACCCTGCAGGGGTTTCTGTCTCCCCTTCTCCCACCCCACAACTCACCTGCCCGTTGAAGGTCACGCCCTCCTGGGACTTGATGAAGTCCCCGTAGGCGAGGTTGGCTCGTTGAATCACTGTGGCAACAGCCTCCTGGTACTGGGGCGAGGAGGTTGCCAGCAGGGGCAGGGCGGCCAAGGGGATGTGGTCCTGGCTGCTGGACAGACAGCCTTCGTCGTGGCTGTAGGGGCTGAGGCTGGGGGAAGGGAACCCATCAGGAGAGAGCAGGTGGCTTCAGTTCCGCCCAGGGGGCACCCTCACCCCTGACCCAAACATCAGAGCTGGAGCTGCCTGACACCCTGAGAGCCTTGGCCCTGACTCAGCAAACCGCGTGGGGATGCTTCCAGGCCAGGCGTGGGGAACAGGGCTGGGGAGTAATCTCAGAGGCAGGGCAGCATTCTCATATCACAGATGCAGAGACTGAGGCTCAGCTTTGGGCCCCAAACTCTAACCCCCTTGTATCCTCCTGGTGGCTCACACGGTAAAGCATCTGCCTGCAATACAGGAGACCCAGGTTCGATCCCTGGGTTGGGAAGATTCCCCTGGAGAAGGGAACAGCTACCCACTCCAGTATTCTTGCCTGGAGAATTCCGTGGACAGAGGAACTTGGCAGGCTACAGTCCTTGGGGTCGCAAAGATCTGGACACGACTGAGTGACTAACACACTCTAACCTCAGCCATCTTGCATGGGTTTTGCTGCCTCCCAACAGAACAAGTTAGACAGCTGGATTGGATGACGGGACCATGGTCCCAATATTAGGTGGGACGGTCTCTGACCCTCGGGGCCAGGGGAGGAGTGGAGCCTACACACTCACTCGGAGACGAGGGCGAAGGCATCGGAGCAGATGGGTGGGCAGGGCACCAGGCGGATGGCGAGGTGGCCCAGGGCGCTGGGGTAGTGCACGCGCATGACGGTGTCGAACACGGTGGCGATGGTGTTGGCGTCTCCCTGCTTGGAGCTGGGATCCCCGGCGCCCGTGTCCAGGATGGTGCCTCCATGCAACAGCAGCAGCAGCACGTGGATTTTGGAGGGCGGTGCAGCCAGTGGAGGGCTGACCTCATCCTGTGTGGGTAGGGGTGTTGGTGGGGGTCAACTCCCTGGGGACTCAGCTCTGTGCCCGGGCCGAGGCTTCTGTCATGCTGGGGAAAGAGGCCTGTTGAGGCCCAATTACACCCTCTGAAAACCCCGATCTCAGTTCCTCTGCTCCAGGGCCTGGTGCCTGATGCCTCAAGCCCTTCCCCTGGTGGGGGAGGCCAGCTGCTCCTCCCCGTCCGTCCTCTCTGCCTGCATCCCAGCTCCTGGCCGCCGACCTGACCAGGGTACAGAGGACATGGAGAGAGGGGTCTATTCCATCCAAAGCAGAAACTCCACTTCCCATCAAGGGGGCCCAGACAGGGGTTTCTGGGGCTTCTGGCCTTGGGGAGGAGGCAGAAGCTCAGTCCAGTGCGGGCCTTTGGGGTCAACCTGCCCTCTGTGTGTCTGTGTCCAGGCATTGGACAGTCACAGACTCACTTAAGAGGGGCTGGGGTCAGGGACTCAGCCTGGCTGCTCTGCCAACAGCACTGAGCTCTCATTCTATCTATATGGGCTGTCCCTGGACTATGGCCTCCAGGCCCTGCCATTCCCAGACTCTAAGACCAAGGTCCTCAAGAGCCGAGACGTCCAGCAGAGGTAGAGCCCCAGCACCTTAGAACAGAGAGGGCAATGCAGGTATCTCTATTTGAAACCACAACCGCCCCCCCCCCCGCCCCACCATTTGTGAGGAGTCATGCCCCCACCTCTTGCTGCTCAGCCCTGCTTGTGAGGTCCAAGTGAGACTTGCATATACCCAACTGTTCCATTTCGAGACGAGGTGACCCAGAGAGGCCAAGGGACTTATCTAAGGTCACACAGCATGTCAGTGCCAAGCTGGACTGGAACCCAGAGCTTCTACCACCAGCTCAGTGCTCTTCTCCTACCCCAGGCTGTAATCCCAGTTCAGGGGCCTCTCCCTGCCCCCAACTCCTGGTATATGACTGTGGGAAGCCAGAGCCCAAGAGGAGCCACTGCTGAGTACTCGCCATGCCCATGTGATATCAGCGAGTGTGGGGATCAGGGAAGGGAGCTGAAGAGAGGGGCCTCTCCCTGAGGAACCAGCAAGACAGAACAAGGGGCTGAAGCCATCTGGAGGGCCCTAGGGGGTCAGTTGGCCCTGAACTGGGCCATCGGCTGGCAGGAGTGGGCAGCAGCAGGACCCAAGTGTCAATGCAGAGCCCAGGAGAGGGGTGGGCAGCGCGGGTGCTGAGCCCAGCGACCAGTGAGGCCACAGGAACAGATCGGGCTAGACTGGGAGCCTTTGAGCAGCAGAGGGCTTTGGGTGAGAGGAAGGCTGATGGGCGGGCAGTCCTCGGCCCAGAGTGGAAATAAGACTGGGTTGCATCAATCCCCAGGAGGGGCCTGGTCATCAGCCAGTCACGGGCCTTGGGGCCTAGGCAGGAACGCACGCCCAGCAGAGCTTGGGTCCAACTCCTGTCTCTTCCGAGGGCTGCACACAGCTGCCGGGCCTGGGAGGGAATGAACTCATGGCCTGAGGCATGGTGGGGTCATTGGCTGCCCGATGGTCTCAAGGATTAATCAATACAGTCAGGCGAGGGGCTCGTGGAAGGAATATATTTGAGCAGCCTCCTGGCCACCCAGACATACCCCTAGTCACCTGGGATGGGCAGGGCTGGACAGTGGGGGGAGCCTGCCTGGGCCTGGCTGCCAGGACCCAGCACTGACCAGCCCGAGACACAACTTTCCTCCTGTGCAAACTGCTTTCTACCAGGGCATGCCCTGCCTGAGACTCGAACCCTAGTGGGAACAGAGCCCTCGGGAGGCAGGGCCTGGGAGCCAGCTCTGGGGAGCCAGGAGGGCCCCATCAGTGACTCCATAAAGCCGTCCTCCTTCCCTGAGGTTGGGAGAGGAGCTCCAGTTTGGGGGCTGTTGCAAGCAAAGGGATCCGACTCAGGATGGCGGTACTCCAGAACCGGTGCTGGGCCCAAATGCGCATCCACAGGCAGATCCAGAGCCCGAGGCCCCCTTCTGCCCCTCCCGGGCGGTGGGGGGGAGGTGGCTGTCAGAGCTGTGTGCACCAAAGGGGAGGAGGGGGTTCGCTTTGCTTCACTGCCATTAACTTGCAACTGGAAATCAACTCCCCTTGTCCCAGTTACCCTTCTAGAAAAGCCTGCTTCGACCTTAGACCTCAAAGAGAACCCCAAGAGGAGAGGGCAGTGTGGATGCCCTCCCAACCCCTAGTCCAAACTCCCCAGGGGTCCTGAGTCCCCAGGGGTACCATCTCCACCTTGGGCAGCTAGAGGCCAGAGCAGCGCGGTGACCCCACTCCACCCCGGCTCCCGCCCGAACGCAAACAGCTCTGACCGCCCGCAGGTGGAGGAGCAGAAGGGGCTTGAGCTCCGTGCAAAGAACCCCCAAAGCGGACACAGGCACTCTACCAAGACAGCTTTATTGCACACTGAGAGTAGGGCGGCCACGGCCAGCCACATCACTTCTGCCTAGGTGACTTTCGTTTCCTCCCCTTCCATCTTTTTTTCTTCAGGGACTTCAGACAGGTTGAGCACAAGGTGAAGATCTTATTTTTGATCTGGAATTTACAAGTTTCTCATTTTACTCTCCAGGGTCGGAGCAGGGCAAGGCCTTCCCTGGGGGAGCTGCCCTACTGGAGCAGACCCCACTGGTTGTCAGGGACTTCAGAGGGGGTGGGTCCCAGGCCTCTCTCCAGTGGTGCCCAGGCCAGAGTGGACGTGAGGCTGTGGGTGCCAAGTTCTGCCTCCATTGCCCCCTTGGGACTGGTCCTTGGAGCCCTGGCCCCTGCCCCCCGCGGCCCTGGCCCTCTGCCACCTCGGAACTCACCTCGATGATGTTCAGCTGCTCCACGCTGGAGGCCACCCTGAACTCGGGGGCGCTCTGGCGGTACAGACCATCTGCAACACAGACGCGGTGACTGCTGTGAGCAGACAACACCGGACACAGGTCGTGACCGTGACCTACAAGGCCCCCAGTCCCCCGGGTGGCTGGGTGCTCCTTCTCGGGGAGGAGGGCTTGGTCCACTTAGCCGCCCTCCCCAGGCCCTGCTGCCCCCAGCTGGTTACCCTGTGAGTCTTCTGGCTCAGGGCTTTCGATTTTGTCCATGAGATCGTTGGAGTTCCACTTGGTGATGTCCTTGGGGAACATTTCCTCTGAGTCAGACAGGTCCTCTGGGGAGGAAAGAGAGGGGCTTCAGCACCTCGATCAAGGGTGGGGACCTGGGTGGTGTCGGTCACTGGGAGGCCCGGCTTCCAGTGGCGGAGGGCCTGGGAGTGGCCAGTCCGGGGGGCCCCCATGCTTCTATGGCTCGTGTGCCCCTCCCCACTCGGTTCTGTGGTCTCTCTTCCTTAACAGGACGGACACATGGCCACCTTCTCACAGGACTTCTGCCTGATGTTTTTGGTTTATTATTATTATTATTATTGGCTATGCTGGGTCTTCGGTGCTACATGTGGGTTTTCTCTAGTTGTGGACAGCAAGGGCTAACTCTCTAGTTGTGGTGTGCTGGCTTCTCATTGCTGTCTGCTTGAGTTTTTTAAAAAAATTGTGGTAACATTCACTGAACATAAAACTCACTATTTTAACCATTTTCAAGTAGCACCTAGTCCACTCAGAATGCTGTGCAACCACTAGCCCTATCTGGTCCCAGAGCTCCTCCATCTCCCCATATGGAGTCCCCATTAGCAGGCATGCCCCAGCCCCCCTCTCCCAGCTCCTGGCAACTGCCGGTGGACTTTCTGTCCTTATGGATTTGCCTATTCTGGACATTTTCCACACATGGTACCTACAGTATGCGGTCTTTTGTGTCTGGCTTCTTCCACTTCACATGGTGGGGTTTTTGTATTTTTTTCAGTTCAGTTGCTCAGTCGTCTCTGACTCTTTGTGACTGCATGGACTCCAGCACGCCAGGCTTCCCTGTCCATCACCAACTCCTGGAGCTTACTCAAACTCATGTCCATTGAGTTGGTAATGCCATCCAACCGTCTCATCCTCTGTCGTCCCCTTCTCCTCTCGCCTTCAATCTTTCCCAGCATCAGGGTCTTTTCAAATGAGTCTGTTCTTCACATCAGGTGGCCAAAGTACTGGAGTTTCAGCCAGCATCAGTCCTTCCAATGAATACTCAGGATTGATCTCCTTTAGAATGGACTGGTTGGATCTCCCTGCTGTCCAGGGAACTCTCAAGAGTCTTCTCCAATACTTTTTTTTTTTTTAGTATTTATTTATTTGGCTGTTCCGGATCTTAGTTGCCGCCCGTGGGATCTTTAATGGCAGCATGCGAACTCTTAGTTGCAGCATGTGGGATCTAACCTGGGCCTTCTGCACTGGGAGCTTGAAGTCTTAGCCACCGGGCCATCATGGGAGTCCCCACACGGTATTTTTAAGATTCAACCACGTGTCAGTGCTTCATCCCTTTTCATGCCTGAGTCATAGTCCGTCATATGGATGGACTTCAGTTTGTTTCTCCATAATGTTCCTGACTGTTTTTAATGTCCACAAAAGGATAGCTTAGTGAGAAGCGCTGCTGTGAACAGTTCCACCCATGAGTCTTGTGTCTGCTTTCCTGAGAACGTATCCCCATGACCCCTGGGTAGGAAGCGGTTGTATGGACCCTGGCATGTATGTGCTGGTCCCTCCTCCCTGGGTCACTGGGACGGTTTCCTCAGGACGCTGCAGCAGTGACATCTCCTGCTCTGCTGTCTCTCCTCTTTTCCAGATTTTTCTAAAACTCTTCCTGTGTCTTTACCTCATGTTAGGGACACAGAGCCAGGAAGGGATTAGCCTTTTGGCCTGGCTGGAGGGGAGGGTGGGAGTGTGGGATGCCCCATACCCACTCCCTACTCTCGGGGAGGCCCCAGTGGAGAGGCCAGCTCAGGGGCCACTTGGATCCTGTACCAAGTCCCCCCCGCCCTGCCTGCCAGGTTTGGCAGGGGCCAAACCTGCCTCTGCCCTGTTGCAGGCCCGTGGGCAAGTCCCTGTCCCTTTCTGAGCCTGTGTCCTGCCTTGTGAACTGCAAATCCATCTCCTTGAACCTGCCTGCCAGCCCCTCTTACTTCCTTGAGAGGAACAACCAAGGTATGAAGGAAGGCTGTTTAGACCCTGCATCTTCCCAGCACAGGTGGGTGATTCATCTGGCTGTTCTCTTGCTGTGCTTGTTCTGAGATTCGTGGGAAAAGGGGCTCTTTACGTATTTTCTGCTAGTTCACATTTTTGAAGTTTCTGAATTACACGTGTGTTAATTTAATCATGAAAAGACAGTAATTACAAAAAATTAGAAAATCAGAAGTTACACTTTCGTAAGCTTCTGAGGGAATTTTTTTTTTTTTTTTGGTTGTGCCACAACAGCTTGCAGGATCTTAGTTCCCTGACCAGGGATTGAACCCACGCCCGTGGCAATGAAAGCACCAAGTCCTAACCACTGGACTGCCAGGGAATTCCCTTAGGGAGTTAAATTCGGCAGAGGATGAGATGGTTGGATGGCATCACCAACTCAATGGACAGGAGTCTGAGCAAACTCCGGGAGATGGTGAAGGACCTCGAAGCCTGAGGTGCTGCAGTCCGTGGGGTGGCAGAGTCAAACACGACTGACTGACTGAACAACAACAATGGAAAAAAATGTCCCTATATGATTGTAAATTTGTTTTGGGGGGTTTGAGAGAACAGTCCCTACCCACCAGATCCAGGGCACATCCTGGTATCAGGGTTAGGGTATGAGAGCCTAGACTCCTGGTGACCTCATCTTATCCTGTCTCCGCCCCTGACGCCCTGCTGTTCACCCAGAACTTTCCACGGGTAATTCCCATCGTGACTTGCATCCCCACCGACGCTTTCAGATCCCACCCCTCCCTCTCTTGGGAAGGCCCGTGCGCTCCAGGGTGCCCACCTACCATGAGCATCGAAGAACTCGTCGTCTGAGCTCTCGTCTGAATCCCGGGCGATACTCTGCATCCTCCATTCCGAGATGCTGTGGCGGGAAGGACTCGCTAGAAGGCAAAACCGCAGACCGACTGAGGACCTGGCTGCCCTGGGAAGAGCAGGTGGAAGCGGGCAGGTGCGATGACACTGGAGCGGGGCCAGGAGGGCTCAGAAGGGATGGAGTGAGGGCAGGGTGGCCCTGGCTCACCTCCCAGCCCACCTGGCACAGCGCGGTCCTGTCCCGTGAGGACATGGAGTAGGGAGGGTATTGGGTATGAGGCCAGGATGTGCAGCCACCTGGGCTGGGGTCCACTCGTGTGCCCCTGACCTGGCTGGCCCAGGAGCGAGCCCTTTAGACTGCCACAGTGATGCTGATAGGTAGGGAGGCTGGGCAGTGGTGGGGAGTGAGATTAAAGGTATGGTGTGTGTTTCCCTGGATCCCTTCAGCACAGGACAGACAAGCCTGGCGTAGGAAAAGCTGGATTTGCAGGTGTAGAGGGGGACTCCTGGTATTTTACACAAAATACCCTGAGTTTTCCCACTAGCCACTGCACTTTCACATCAGTTTCAGAGAAAGGATTTTCTCAGTATCTGAAGGCTTTCAAGGTCCTTTGGCAGAAGTCCCTCCTGGGTATGCTGGGTGTATCCCCCACCCCAGACCTCTCTCCTCTTTGCCTCAGAAGCCTGGCTCCTCAGAGCTGCAGCCAACCGGGTCCTATGAGGGGCTGGGAGCGGGGTTCCCATGTGGCCAGCCTGCCTGTCTGCCCGGGGCTGTGTGGGTGAGTCTGGGGGAACCTGCCAGGGTTGGGGGTCGCCCTGGGCTTCAATCTGCAGCAGAGGCTACGAAGAGGTGACTGGTTCTGACTCCCTACAGGTGTGGCCTTGGATCCGAAAGCAGCAGACCACCTTCAGTGTTAGAACACCCCACAGCCGCCCTGGGATGGGAGCTGCCCTGAGGGGTGGTCACTGGTGTGGACGAGTAGGGGGGGGGACCCCACAGCGTGGTCGCAGGGTGCTCACCTCCCCGCTTGGATGACCGAGATGACTTGGAGGATGTGGACCACTGCTTCTTCAGACCCCTGCCCGCCAGGGGCTCCCCACCGCTGCTGCTGGGCTGGGAGGGCTCCCCGGAGGCCTGGTCCTGGGCAGCCTCATTCTTGGCCAGCTCCGCAGCCCCTTTGTCCTCCTCATTGAACTGGGCCATCTTGCGGGACAGCATGAGCTGGGCCTCCTTTTCCAGCTCCCGGATGTTGTCCATGTTCAGCCCGTACCATTCGTCCTGCCAGCACCAGGCCTGCCGGTGGGCCCTCACCATCACCTTCCGCAGGCCTAGGGGCGGGGGTGCGAGGAAGACAAACAGGCCTGTGTCAGAGTCTCCTGGGGACCCCCGGCTGGGAGCCACCCCAGGCTGCGGGTCAGGCTCTGCTCCACACCCACTGCTTGGCCTCCAGCAAGCCACTGTCTCTCCAACCCCCAGGTTCATTTCCCCATGTGCAAATGAGGGATCCAGCTTATAGATGGCCTCCCGAGTTCATAGTGGCTCTGTAACTGGGGCAGGGGGTCTCCTCCCTCAAGGGGAGCTGGAGGAGGACTCCCTGAGTGTTTCCTATCTGGTCTAGTGTGCCTCTCTTAAATTTCCTACAGAAAAATCAAGCTTAAGTTTGAAGCAGGTTGGTCCTTTCTTTTTTGAAATTCACTTTTAATTTGTTTTTATTAAAAAAACTTTTGGCCACGCCATGTGACATGTGTGTGGGATCTTAGTTCCCCGACCAGAGATCGAACCCCTGTCCCCTGTATTGGAAGCACAGAGTGTTAATCAATGGGCCACGAGGGAAGTGCCGGTCCTTTCTGTTTAAAATAAATATATACGCATATAAAACACGATAGGGATTTCCCTGGTGGCCCAGTGGCTAAAACTGAGCTCCCAATGCAAGGGGTCCAGGTTCAATCCCTGGTTAGGGAACTAGATCCCACATTATGAAACTAAGAGATTGAATGCTGTGACTAAATGATCCCACGTGCCACAAGGAAGACTGAAGTTTCCATGTGCTGCAACTACAACCCAGCACAGCCACATAAACAAATATAAAATAAAATAAAACAGGATAAAGACATACAGGAATATCTTATACATAGAAGGCAGAAAATAAGATACTTTAAAGGTATAAAGAACAGAAGGACCACGAGCACAGGGAGCAGATGGGGGCTGCCTTGGGTGAGGATGAGAGTGGGGGTGATTGGGAAAGGCTCTGGGGGGGTGGAATGTTCTAGAACTATGTGCACTACTCCGCAAATACACTCAACCTTACGGAACTCAAACTTCTCTTATAACAAATGCAAAATTAGGCCTCAATAAGCTGCTTAAAAAAACATTAAGGAGAAATAAATCACCTTGGCTCCCCGCCGATACACACATCATTCTTCAAGGGAGCAGAAGTGACCAGCAACACGGACCCCACCATCACCCTCCCGCCCAGTAGGGGTCCATCCTGAGTTCTGTGTTTATCATTTGCTCTTCTTTCCATGTTTTTCTATACAAGACGTTGGGTTGGTCTACATGTTGTTGACATTTACATGTATGTGTCACGCTGCACGTTATTTTTCTGCCACTTGCTTTTCTGGGTGAGTTTCCGGTTTGTTGCTGTGCGGTCGATTTTTATTTGTTTGAAATACCACATTTTATTTATTCCTTCTCCTGCCAATGGGCCTTTGGCTCACTTTCACTGTTTGTCCGTTTTGCTTTTACAAACCTGCTGCTCTGAACATTCCAGAACGTGCATTTGAGTTTCTCCCAGGGGCTGGGGCAGACCCAGAAGGGTTGTCACTGGATCCTCCGCCCGCTTTCCTACAGAAAACTGAGCGGCTTCCCGGGTAGCCCAGTCCTTGCTTGTCCCCAGGCTGGTCTCCGGTGACCCTTGCTCCTGATTCCCCTCTCCTGGACTCGCTCAGGCCGCTCTGTCTCCCCTGCTGTCCTTTCTAAATCTCTCAATCCCAAACGTCTGCCTAGAAGGAACTCCCTCTCACCCTCTGTTCCTGGGAGGGTGCTCCCAGGCCCCAGGAACACCACCCTCAGGGCCAGCCAGCACTAATGGTGGACAGACTGTCTGACGACACGTTATGTCTGGACAAGGACAGATGGGCCAGAAGATTTGGGGTCACACCCAGGACTGGCCCTCTGCTTCCTCCTCTGTAATCAAGGGGGAGGCGGGGAGTGACAGTGGCCACCCTACTGGGCCAGGGAGAGCTGATGTGATACTTGTGAAGTGTTACCAGCGGTGCTGTGACTCTGCTCAGGGCTACACAGTCACCCTTACTCTGGGAGTCAATGGGTGTCTGCCTGGGTGCTGCTCCTGGATCATGAGCCTCGGGGCTAAGACCAGGCCCTGGGCACTGACCCCTACCCTGACCTGGCGGACATGGAAGGAGCCGAGGTAGCTCTAGGGCAGGGAGGACCCTGGGTCAGCTCTAGCTGTGCCAGGAACCCCCGGTCATCTGTTGGTTCTCTGTTCCCTGGGCACTTGCTCCAGGCCAGGCCAGCATGGGTGTGAGGACCAGAGGATGGCCAAGCCACTGTCCGCTGGGACTTTCAACCCAAAGCAGGAGGCAGCACTGGTGCAGGGCCTGGGGTCTGGCCCCAGGATGCCAAGAGGTGCCATGAACAGCAGGAAGGAGGCGTTACACCCCATGGGGGTGGGCACCGCATGTTAGAAACTCCAGCTAGTCCAGAGTGTCTGGGGCAGGACACACACTGCCTGTCTTCAGTAGGTGCTCGACAAGTGTTTGTGTGGTCAAGGTAAACCAGGTGGGATGCTGCACGTGGGCCTTGGGGTCACCTGCCCAGAGTAACAGAAACTTGGAGTCCCAGGCAGACGCGGGGGGTGGGGGGGCGGCAGGCGGATGGAGGGACACAGAGGGAGAGGCGGGCGCCCTCACCCGTGTCGTGGATGAACCTCTCGATCTTGGACTGCATGCCCCAGTAGCGGAACTCCACCTTGCAGAGCTTGTAGGCGCACATGATGGGGAACACCTGCTGCTTGTACTCCTCGATCCAGTTCTCCGATAGGGGCCCCCGCTGGGTCTTGGTCGAGTGGAACAGCTTGGGGTCCTCTTCCGTCTTATACTCATTGGGGGGCACGGGGTCCTTGACAATGTCGATGAAATCTACGAGGAGACCCCCCTGTGAGTGACCCCTTCGGCCCCAACCTCTACCCCACCCCTCCCTTTCCAGTCTCCTCCCCCATGTTCCTGCCATCCCCGAATCTTGGCAGGACCCCAGGCTTGGATGTGTCCCAGGGCCCCACATGGGAGTGGAGATGCTGCTCTGGACCACTCTGATCCCCGAGCTCCCCTGACCTCAGGACCTGTGTCTTTCCTTGTTGTCTTTTCAAATCATTTCAGCAAAACCCCTGCTTTGTGCACAGTTGCCAAAGCGCATAAATCAGGTGATGAGCTGGAGGAGCACGGGTGGGGAAGATGAATTTCCATGGAAGATGTGGGATGGGGCGGGGGGGAGTAAAAGAGGACAAGCTGGCATTTCAGCCACAGGCGCAGAACTATGAGGCGGAGAACATCCCAGAGTGTGACTCTTGACCCAGAAGTGGGGCAGTTTGGGGAACCACCAGAGTGTCTGCATGGTGAGAGGTGACGGGGATGCAGCTGGACTCATCAGCCATCACTCGCCAGGCACCCTGAAGGTGGCTGGTCTGCTAGGAAGCCCCTCCCAGACAGACAGTAGGAGGAGTCCAGAAACCAAGTTTGAAGGGCCCAGAGGGAGGTGTTGGGCATGAGCCAGTCCAGGATGTGCTGGGGGCTGGGGAAACAGGACTGGGGGCTGGTAAGACCTGATTCGGGGAAGGGGGGTGACAGTGACTCTGGGAAGAATGACCTCTGGTCAAATGCCTCCTCCCCCAAGTCAAAACCATCTCACTGGGCTGGCTCCTGTGGTATGCGTCTGTCAGATGGGGCTGTGTGCACACTTGGTGAGGAGGAACCTAGGACGGGGCTTGTAGCTCAGAGAACCTCCTTTCAGAGGTGTGGGGACGATGGCACTTGGTGGGGCTCCGCCGGGCCCAGGCCCTGGCTGTCTCATCTTCCTGGCACCGGGTCTGGGCTGTGGTTTACAGAGGAAAACATCAGCCCCACTAGAACAGGCAATGGGTCAGAGCAGCCCGGGGGGCAGCAGACAGTGGAGAGGATTTACATCCTTCCCGGAGTAGACCACATGCCCGGTCCACTGGGGCAGGCAACGGCCACCAAGAGGAGGGCTGGGACGTGAACCATGACGGGAGGCCTCCGGGGAGAGCCTGCAGCTGGCCAGACAAAAGCTGTCAGAGGGTCTGGGCCCTTCCTTCCTGTTATGGGTAGAGTGCGTCCCCTGGCAAACGCATATGTCGGCCTCAGAATATGACCTTATTTGGAGACAGGGTCTTGAAAGAAGTCATCTAAAGGAGGGCACCTAATCTAACCAGCATGGTTATGCAAAGGAGAAAGCAGTAAAGGTTTTAGTTCCGCAGTCGTGGTCGGACGCTTTGTGACCCCATGGACTGTAGCCCGCCAGGCTCCTCTGTCCATGGATTCTCCTGGCAAAAACACTGGAGTGGGTAGCCATTCCATTTTCCAAGGGATCTTCCTGATCCAGGGATTGAACCTGGGTCTCCCACATTGCAACAAAGGAGAGATTTGGCTCAATTAAAAAAAAAAAAACAACACCTGAAACTAACACAATATTTTAAATCAAGTATACTTCAATTAAAAAAGAAAAAGGAGAAATGTGAATATAGACTTGAACACTGACAGAACACCATGTAAAGATGAAGACAGAGATTGGGGTGGAGTGTCTACAGGCCAAAGAACACCAAAGACTGCCAGCAGCCACAGGAAGCTAGGGGAACTCCCCTGGAGGCCCAGCAGTTAAGAATCCACCTTCCAATGCAGGGGACATGGGTTTGATCCCTGATTGGGGAACTAAGATGCCACGGGGTTACTGAGCCCTCTCGCTCTGGAGCCTATGTGCTGCAACTAGAGAAACCATGCATTGCAATAAAAGATCCTGCATGCTGCAACTAAGACGTGATGCAGTCAAATAAATAAATATTTAAAATTTAAAAAGAGCTAAGGGAGAGACCCCAAACAGATTCTCCCTCAGGGACTCCAGAAGCAGCCAACCCTGCCGATACCTTGACCTTGACTCTGACCTCCAAAATCGTGAGACACTAAGCATCTGTTTCTTTAAGCCCTTAAGTCTGTGGTACCCTGTTCTGATGGTCTTAGCAAGCTGATGCATCTCCCAAACCCCAGTGGGGCCTAAAAGCTCGGGCAGGAGGGAGGAGTCCCAGGGAAAAGCCATCTCGGCCTCCGAGGGTGGCTGAGGGTCATCACCACCCCTACAACACCCGTCTGAGACCCACAACGGCTCATTCCTAGGGGCCTGGGGGCTGTCAAGGTGCAGCTGGTCCACTGATGTGTTTTGTCTGGCTGGTATATTTATAAAGATTTTAAAAATATTTGTCAACCTTGAGGAACTGGGAGATTTCACATGAAAACCCTGATTTCTGGCTTTTCTTTTTTTTTTCTTTTCAGGCCATGCCATACAGCATGTGGGATCTGAATTCCCCAACCAGTGAACCCGTGTCCCCTGTATTGGGAGCGCAGAGTCTCAACCACTGGACTGCCAAGGATGTCCCTCGGGCCTTTCTTGAAAACGACTTAACAAATGGGACCCATTTCCTGCACGGTGTAGTCAGCTGGAGGGGAGTGGAGGAGAGGCCGCCCACCATCAAGGGGACACAGGCCCCACTGTGTGCACATCCCCCACCCGGCCTGCCACATCCGCCGATGGCTGTCAGCCCTAGATGGCTCCCAAGCACACGTGCATTTCTGGGGATGGGGACACCTCAAAGGGATGGAGGGAAGGGGCTTGAGTGGAAAAGCACTTAGCCTCAGTGGGCACATCAGGGAAATGGGGCCAAGGAGACCCGTCCTGCCTCCCCAACTCCCCCGACTTCCCCCCAGGCTGGCTGGGACTCTAACCTCCCCTCCCAGGACAGAAGCCGATCTGGAGCCTGCCAGGCCTGGAGACCAGGGGCAGAATCCAGGGGCCTATGGGCAGGGCAGCTGGGAACTTGGCCCCGAAGGGCTCCTGGCCCTCCTAGGAGGGGAGCATCAGGGTGGACGGTTACCGACTGTCAGCTGGTTCTTTTCCACAGGAGACAGGCTGAAAACGTTGGGGTTTTCTCCAGCATCGGTTTTATAAAAGGTTTCGATGTCGATGGAGAATTTCTCCACAAAAGGGCAAGTGAACCTGTGGGGGAAGGAGAGTATCCACTAGGACCCAGGCTCAGAGGGGTGGGCGTGGGTTGCTGGGTGGAGGACGAGGGCTGGAGTGGTGGGTGAGACCTGTCTGTTCTGTCCTCCTGGACCTTCACTGCATCCCAAGAAGAGGCAAGTCCAAGTTGGGGCCAGCGGGAGGGGTGGACTTACGGGGAGGGGGGGAATCATTGCAGGAAGTGGCTGGCAGCCTGTGTCCACGTGTGTGAGGCATGATGTGAACACGGTGTGGATGCAGTTAAGGTGGCACAGTACCAAATGGGCTGAATCTGGACCAGCGCTTGGTGTGACATGCCACCCTCTCCCCTGTCCCCTAAGAAGCCAAGTGTGGCAACAGGGAGACAGCCTCTCTCTCTTGGCTGGAGATGAACTCAGAGGAGAAAAGTACTGCTGGGAAGTGAACAACCTGGATGGATTCCCCAGCAAGTTCCAGGCCCTCACCCACCTGGACAAAGAAGCCCCAGAAGACTCGTGGGGACCCCACCTGTTCAGCACATGGGTGGCCCCCTCTCTCTTCTAATCAAGCAGTGCTCAGTTATATTGGGTGTGGGGCACAGAGTGAAAAGTGCCCCCTACCCAGGGGGATCCAAAGAAAGCCATGTTCAACATGGCTTGTTATAAAATATCATCATAGTCGCTGAAGGTGTCAGGGTTGGAGGGAATCTCTGAGCCATCTGGGCTACCCTCAGTTCCTGTTTCTTCCCAGCTGGTGGACTGTCCTGCATTCCTAGGCAAACATTAAAGTGAGTTTGTGTTCCCTGAGCCTTCCCAGATGGCAAAGGAGTCTCAGATGGCCCTCAATGGACTCATGCCTTCCTGGGCTCCCCCCACTGGCAGGCTAGGAGGCACCTAGGGGTATAGCCTGCCCTGTCCTGTCTATTCCCCTGAGGGGGAACCTTCAGGGTACCACTTAGAATGGAGGCTCAGCTCCCTGGGAGCCAGGCAGCTGAGACTGTCTGGGGGGCCAGCGCCAGTATCTATGCCCCTGGGTTACTTCCTGGGAGGGCGACATGGGGCCGAGGGCAGGCTCACCTGGTTCGAGTGTAGGGGTAGGCGTTCCAGGACTCCTCCACCACCCGCAGGGCCGCCTTGGGCAGGATGGAGCGGAACCAGCTGGGGATGTGCATGCCCACATGGTACACCTTGTGCGTGTATTGCCCGGAGCCGCCGGGGCCGTCTGTGTATGGCCGGTTCTCCAGGATCTCTACGCCGCTGCCTTCGCCGTGTGTCTCGTTCCGGCTCTTCTTCTGTGGGGACAAAAGCACGTGTGGGTCTGGAGCTCTCTGCAGAAGGGGAGGGGCTCGGGAGACCCAGGTGAGGGTGCTGAGTGCAGGGGGGTGGGGGAGGCTTTGGCCAACCAGGCTGGCTCCTTTTGGGTCACTTCAACACATCCTCCTCAAATACCTCCCCCCACAAGGCTCCACGTGTCCCAGCATTCATGCAGAAGACTGAAGGGCCACGGTTCCCTCTCCGGGCCCAGTAATGCACATGCAAACTCCTCTGTTCTGACTCCTGAATCTCCTGGGCCTGAAAGTGTCCCCAAGGTCAAGAGGATGTGCTTGCTTTCTCACCTTTTAGCCAACATTGTACTGGAGGTTCTAGCCAGAGAAATTAGGCAAGAAAAAGAAATAGTAAGAGGCATTCGAATTGGAAAGAAGTAGGGACTACCCGGGTGGCACAGTGGTTAACACCCCAATCTCCCACTGCAGGGGGCCAGGTTCCATCTCTGATCAGGGAACTAGATCCCACATGCCGCAACTAAGAGTTTGCATGCCGCAAATAAAGATTCTGCAATAAAGATTCCATGTGCCGCAACTAAGACCCGATGCAGCCAAAAAATTTTTTTTATAAAGGAAGAAGTGGGGCTTCTCTAGTGACTCAGTGGTAAAGAATCTGCCTGCAAATAAGGGAAACATGGGTTCGATCCCTGGTCCAGAAGATCCCACATGCAGTGGAATAACAAAGCCCATGAGCCACAACTGAGCCTGCGCTCAAGAGCCCATGTTCCACAAGAGAAGCCACTGCAATAAGTCCAAGAACTGCAACTACAGAAAAGTCCTTGAAGAAACCAAGACCCAGCCCAGCCAAAAATAAAATAAATAAAAACTTTTTTTAAAGAAAGAAGTAAAACTATCTCAATTTGTTAATGACACAATCTTAAACACAGAAAAACCTAAAATCCTCCCAAATCTGTTAGATCTAATACATGAATCCATCGGAGTTGTAGGATACAAAATCAACACACTAGAACAAATAATGCAGAAAGGAAATAAAGAAATCATTTCCATTTACAATGGCATCCAAAAGAATAAAATACTTAAGAATAAATTTAACCAAGGAGGAGCGAGAGTTGTATACAGAAAACTATAAAACATTACTGAAAGAAATTTAAAAGATTTAAAATAAATGGAAAAGACATCTGTGTTCATATGAATTGGAAGATTTAATATTGTTAAGATGTCAACACTCCCCAAAGCAATCCGTGGGTCCAATGTAATCCTTATCAAAATCCAATGGCCTTTTCAGTAGAAAGGGAAAAACTGATCCTCAAATTCATACAGAATTTTGAGGGATCTCAAATAGTCAAAGCAATCTTGAAAATAAAACAAAGTTGGAAAGCTCACATTTTCTCATATCAAAACTTGCTAATAAGGACTTCCCTGGTAGTCCAGTGGTTAAGAATCCGCCTTCCAAAGCAGGGGATATGGGTTTGATCCCTGGTCAGGAGAAGGCAATGGCACCCCACTCCAGTACTCTTGCCTGGAAAATCCCATGGACGGAGGAGCCTGGTAGGCTGCAGTCCTTGGGGTCTTGAAGAGTTGGACACGACTGAGTGACTTCACTTTCACTTTTCACTTTCATGCATTGGAGAAGGAAATGGCAACCCACTCCAGTGTTCTTGCCTGGAGAATCCCAGGGACGGGGGAGCCTGGTGGGCTGCCGTCTATGGGGTCGCACAGAGTCGGACACGACTGAAGCGACTTAGCATCATTAGCAGCAGGAAACTAAGATCCCACATCCTCCATGGTGTGGCCCATTTAAAAAAAAGTGCTATAAAACTATAGTAATCAAAACAGTGCAGTCCTGGCATAGGACAAGTCTGTGTAATGGAGGTGAGAGTTTAGAAATAAATCCAATATTTACACACTATATTTACTGATTTTCAACAAGGGTGCCAAAACCATTCAATGGGAGAAGGAACAGTCTTTACAACAAATCCTGCTGGGACAATTAGATATCCACATGCCCACAATGCCGTACCACATATAAAGAGGAACTCAAAACAGATCAAAGACCAACTTGTTAGAACTAAAAGTATAGAACTCTTAGGAGAAAATATTAGGGCAAATCTTCATGACCTTGGATTTGACAATGGTTTTTCAAATATGATACCCAAAGTATAGGCAGTCAGAGAAAAAAATCTAAATTGGAATTTATCAAAATTTAAGAAAGAACAGGGGCTTCTCTGATGGTCCGGTGGTTAAGGCACTGCACAAGCTTACGCTGCAGGGGGCACAGGTTCGATTCTGGTTTGGGAACTAGGACCCTGCATGGCATGAGGCACGGCCAAAAAAAAAAAAGCAACTTTTGTGTATCAAGGGATGCTATCAAGAGCGTGAAAGGACAACACGGAATGAAAGCAAAGTTTCTGTAAATAATACATCTGATACATCATATCCGTACCATGAAATGTGATGTGGCCCCAAAAAAGAAGGAAGGACGGACACGTGTTACTACATAGTTGAACCCTGAAAACATGTTTAGTTAAGGAAATATACTGTATGACCCCACTTCTATGAAATGCTTAGAACAGGCAAATTTAGAGAGTCAGAAAGTAGATTATTGGTTGCCTGGGTGTTGGGGGATAATGGAGAGTGACTTCTTTATGGGGTGATGAAAATGCTCTAAAATTGTGATAATTTCACAACTCTGAAAAGTGCTAAAAGCCACTAAACTGTACACTTTAAATGTGTGAATTGTGCAGTGTGGGACTTACATCTCAATAAGTCTGGTATAAAATCAAACAAACAAAGAAATAAAAACCAACCCTGCCTCCTGCACTCAACTAAGATTTCAGAGAGTTCAAACACAAGGAATGAGAAGGGGCCTCGGAGGCACTGCCCAAGAGACGGAACGCCTAGGTCACCCCCAAGTGTCTCTCTGCCTCCAACGTCCTTCCTGGGGTCTGAAAGGTCGGGTTTCTGCTTTTGCACAAAACCTTCGTGATCAAGGTGCTAGTGACTTTAAACCCAGCATCTGTTTCCATGGCAACATGCTGGAATCACCAAGGTCATCTTCGGTCAGCTTCCTGGACAGCAGCTGTGCGCACGCTGGCACATGCATGCACCCTGAGTGCAGGCACACACCTACGCCCACAGGCATCCCCAACAGCACTGCCTCATCCTTGGGGCACGACTCTCTCTAGGGCACAAAGATGTACTGTATCTCCATGTCCAGAGCCACTGGGTCCCCGTCAGAAAAAAAAAAAAGACCCTGATTGAGGCCAAGGAGGGGTCAGAGCAGGGACATGCCCATTCCCTGCTCTTTAAAGGAGCTCCTGGAATGTGGCCCAGATTCCGTAATGAAAACAGCAACCGTTTCCTGGATGCCTTCCAAGCTCCCGCCTCTTACAGCATCCTTGTTGATTAGTGGTTGTGCTAAGTGCCTGGCATGTTCTTTCTCCTTTAGTTCCTGCAGAAGCCCCTTGAGAAAGGTGCAGGACTGCTCTCACTCCCAATGTTCAGATGGGAAGGTGGAGGCCCAGAGAGGCAGAGTGACCCATCCGAGGTTACCGTTACTAAATGGCAGAGCCGGGACAAACTCAGACCTGTTAGATTCCGGGGCCTGCTCACCCACAGCATTGGGCACCTCAAGGAAAACACCTCAGCACAGAGAGGTGCTGATAAACAGTTACTGAGCAAGTGGAGACTGTAGTCCTTACCCTTCGATCACCTTTCTCTCATCCTGGACGGGTTGCTTCCGCCTGGTGTCAGTTCCCAAAATCCTAGTCGGGGGCGGGGCTCCCTGTCTGCCTAAGGCCCAGGGTAGTGGGTTGCAGTCTCCCTGCCAGACCACGTCCACCTGGAATCTCAAACTATGACCTTACTTGGGAATAGGGTCTTTGTGGATGGAATTAGTTAAGATGAGGTCATCTTAATGTAAATGGATTGGACAATTAAGGGTGGCCCCTATATTCAATGTGGAGAAGGCAATGGCACCCCACTCCAGTACTCTTGCCTGGAAAATCCCATGGACCGAGGAGCCTGGTGGGCTGCAGTCCATGGGGTCGCTAAGAGTCGGACACGACTGAGTGACTTCCCTTTCACTTTTCACTTTCATGCATTGGAGAAGGAAATGGCAACCCACTCCAGTGTTCTTGCCTGGAGAATCCCAGGGATGGGGGAGCCTGGTGGGCTGCCGTCTATGGGGTCACACAGAGTCAGACAGGACTGAAGCAACTTAGCAGCAGCAGCAATATTCAATGAGAAGGCATCCTTCTCATTCTCATTCTCATAAGGCATCCTTATGAGAAAAGAAAACGGGGGACACATCCCTGGTGGTCCAGTGGTTAAGAATCTGCCTTGCAATGCAGGGGACGGGGGTTCGATCCCTGGTCGGGAAACTAAGATCCCACATGCCGAGGAGCAGCTAAGTCTGTGCCCACGTGCCACAACGAAAGAGTCCGTGCGCCACAACAGAAGACCTGCGTGATGCAACGAAGATCCCGTATGACACGACTGGGACCTGACACAGCGACAGAAAGAAGAGGAAACGGAGACACAGACACACACACAGGGAAGATGGAGACAGACACACACAGCAGGCAGGGGGCCATGTGACAATGGAGGCAGAGACTGCAGTGAGACAGCCTTAAATTGAGAAATGCCGAGCATTGTGGGCCACCACCAGAAGCTAGGAGAGACAAGGAAGGATTCTCCCCAGCCCCCCAAAGCCTCCAGAGGGAGCATAGCCCCCTAACACCTTGATTTTGAACTTCTACCCTCCAGAACTTTGAGAGAATACATTTCCATTGCTTTAAGCCACCTAGTTTGTGGTGGTTTGTTACGACGGCCCCAGGGCATGGAATGAAGGTCTGGGGTTCCCGGTGGCTCGCAAGAAGAGGATGTGCAGGTCGGAGGGGCCAGGGCACAGGGAGTCTCTGAAGGTGCCCAGCCAGCTGGGATCTGAGGGCAGAGAAGGACAGAGAGGGAGCAGGGACGGGGGTGGGGGTGGGGTGGGGTCCTTCCTGCTTGGCCTTAGTGGGGCTGCACAGACCCCAGGTCCCAGGGTTGGGGCAGGGGAGAAGAGGAGGAGGGGAGGGCAGGCGGCGCTTGGTGCCTCCCCCGGAGACCATGGAAGGACAGGCAGGAGAGACAGGCCCGGCTCCCAGGGGCACAGATGCCCAGTGTGAGAACTGACGTGTCCCCCTGCCTACTCTACCCACACAGGCTGGGTGGAGAACCTTCCCCTCCTCCTGTGCTCCCCTGCTGCATCCCTGGAGCCTGGGGTATGCAAGAGAGAAGTCTGGGCCACCTGGCGTCTGGTGCAGAGAAAGCTCTGGATGAAGGGGCGGGGAGGGGGTGGGTTTAAAAGATTCAAAGACCAAGAAACCCCCGGCCAATCAGGCAGCTCTCAGAGCTGTCCAGGGTCCTGGCCAAGCCGCTTCCGATCACTTCCTCACTTTGCTGAGCACCTCCAAGGATGGAAGGCTCTTTATCCGCCAGACAGACTGATTTTTCTTCTTTTGAAACCTTGAACAACATGTATATTGAGTTTCATTCAGGCAGGTGCAAGGCACTGTGACACGTGAGCCCATCTTGTTCACAACCTCAGGGAGGAGGTGGCTTGTTCAGCAGGCAGGCCTCTTCCTAGTTGCCACCCCAGCTGGCAAGCGGGATCACTGGGCAATGGATGAATGGTCTTGCTCTTCTTTCTGCAGAAACAAAGCTGCCTTCCTTGATGGTCCATCCACCTCATAAGGCCTAGCTCAGAACGGAGGCCCTCCTGGAGCACTGGCCCCAAGCCCACGTGAGCACCGGGTTCCTGTGCCCCCAGGCCCACTGGTCTGGTTTCTATTCAGTGGGCTGCATACACATCTTTCTCCCTGCAGGCAATCCCAGGGCACAAAAAGCGCTTTTCATTCATCTCTGTAGCCCAATCCTCAGCCACAGCTGGGCACAGAAGAGTCTGGTGAATTTAACTTCTTTTTTAAAAAAATATTTACTCATTTATTTATTGGGCTGTGCCGGGTCTTAGTTGTGGCATGTAGGTTCTGGTTCCCTGACCAGGGATGGGACCCAGGACTCCTGCATTGGGAGCACGAATTCTTAGCCACTGGACCACCAGGGGAGTCCCTCAACTGAGTTTTTTAACAGCATTATTGAGGTATGACGGACAAACAGTAAACCATATATATGTAAAGGTACAGTCACTGAGCTGTGATGTGGGTCCATGCCCCTAAAACTGTCACGCGGTAGAGATAACGGGCATGTCCATCACCCCCACAGTGGATGGAGCCCCCCCAGAACTTCAGGGCCAGAGGTGGGTAAGATAAATTCCAGAGTGGGAGAGAGGTGACTGGCCTTGGGAGGCAGACGGTGTCGGTGAGGCTGTAGGAGGCAACACACAGGATGCTGGGGACATTTCACATTAACTGGAGGTACAGGAAAGATGTTGAAAAACAAGCAACTTGAAACAGGGGCTGCAGACAGATGGCAGGTGTTTGAGGAGCCCTGAGTCAGAGGTGGCTATATACTCAGAAAAGCCTGGGGTACCCTAGAAGCTAAAAGCCAGCCCCCAGGATCTTGATGTCCCCAGCCTCCCAGCAGAGCTGAGCCATAGGCTGTGGGCCAGGGCTCCCTGCCGGCTCAAGGAGGAATGAAGAAGCCACATGACACACAGATCCTCTGGCAGATCAGCTGGTCCTTGAGCAGGCTCAGCCATCTCCCGAGTGCCTGGCGCTGGGGGGCTGATGCTAGTCTCGCCTCTCTCCACTCTCTAGGAATAATTATGGGGTAAGTGGTTCAAGAGGGAATCGAGTGGCGCTTCTGAAGAGGCATGAAGCAAACAGCCCCCCAGAGAGGCTGAGTTTGCCTTCTGTTCTCTTCCCGGCCAAGCATTCCATGCAGTGCTCTGGGCAAACTCGGAATGGACATGGAGGCCCTGCTGGGCTTCCCCTGCCCTGCCATGATGGGGGCCTGCTTAGCCAGGGGCGGCACTGAGGCATCCTTGTACCCCGGAGAGCCAGAGCCAGGAGGGAAGCAGGTTCACAATCAGTCCCCCAAGTGGGAGGAAGGCTGCTAGGCCAGGCAAAGGGCTGGGGCACCGAGAATGAGTGAGAGGCTGGCAGAGAAGCTGGGATGGGACTTCACCCTCCACTGAGCAGGACCCTAGCCAAGACCTTAAGGAGCAGGAGCTCTGGTCCCATCTGGGCCATAAGGACCCAATCCTGGGGCTCCCCATCCTGGGTTCCAGGCTACTCAGGCACTGAGTAGGGAGCCCAGCAATGTCTTGGATGGGGTGCTCATCTCTGGCTTTTCACAGGACCAATCATCCTCAAATCCATTTGTGTGCATGCTAAGTCGTTTCAGTTGTGTCCGACTCTTTGCAACTCTGTGGACTACAGTCCGCCAGGCTCCTCTGTCCTTGGGATTCTCCAGGCAAGAATACTGGAGGGGGTTGCCATGCCCTTCTCCATGGGATCTTTCCAACCTAGGGATCGAACAGGCATCTCTTACGTCTCTTGCACTGGCAGGTGGGTTCTTTACCACTAGCGTCACGTGGGAAACCCCAAAGTCACCTGTGACTCTGTAAATCAGCCACTTAGCCTAGGGTAGAGAGGAAAGTGTGTACCTGGAGCCAGGAGGCAGGCTGTGTGCTCCCGGACAAGTCATTGAACTTCTCTGGGCCTCACACCTTCCTGTCTGTCAAATGGGTTGCTATGGACTGACTGTTTGTGTCCCCTGTCCCCCTAAATTCATATGTTGCAGCCCCAACCTCCAATGTGATGGTGCTGGGAGGTCAGGCCTTTGGGAGGTGTTTAGGTCATGAAGGTGGGGCCCTCACAATGGGATCAGTATAAAGAGACCCTCCCAAGGAGCTCCCTGGCTCCATCCACTGTGTGAAGACACAGTGAGAAGGTGACCGTCTGTAAGCCTGGAAGAGAGCCCTCACCAGACACGGAATCTGTCAGCACCTTGATCTTGGACTTTCCAGCCGCCAGCACTGTGAGAAATAAACGTCTGTTGTTTAAGCTGCCTCATCTGCAGCATTTTACAGCCCAAGCTGATGAAACACAAGGGTGATATCTGGATCAGTGAAAAGATGGGTGTTAAATACAGAGTGATAGTCTTACGAATGCTGTGAATACTGTGCTGGTGAGACAACCCAAACGCCACAAACATCTGCAGCATGTTGCATGTGCCTGGCTTTGTGCTTGGAAGCCAGAGCTCTGGTGCAATTCACACACTGACCGGGAGCCCACTGGACAGACACTGCTGTGAAGGCCGCGGTGCCACCCGCCCGACGTTGGTGCTAAGAGCCGCTGTGGGCATGGTGGGGCCTGCCCTGGCCCCACCACCCACCTGTATCATGTACAGCTGGGCGATGCGGTACTCCTCCACGGTCATCGGCAGAGGAATCCGATATTCCTTTATAATCATCTTGGAGTCCAAGCCTTCCCGTTGATGGGGAACTGCGTGTTGGGACTTCTAGACGAGGTTCCTTAAATAACCATGACAAAATTCACCAAGGACCCCTGAGAGAGAAAGAGAGGACAGGAGAGTCACTTTCTGCAAAGGCTGGTGAGTACAGTGGCACAGGAAGGACCTAGTCTTGATCCCAAGTTAGAATTCTGACCTCAGTTCGGCCACAAGCCCACAGCATGACCTTGAGACCAACGTGTGACCTTGAGCAGGTTCCCTCAACCTCCCCAGCCTCCATTTTCCCTGTTGGCTCAGCAACTGTGTACTGGACATGTATAAACTGATCAGTCTGGTGGAAATAAAGGATTGTTCTCCTGCCAGCGAGAGCCAGGCAACAAGAGGGCATCGCATCCCCTAAGAGTCAAGAGCATTGCGTTCCTGTTTTACTCGCAGGTCTAATAAGAGGCAGCCTCAGCTCTCCTGTGCTCTGGGGTAGCTGGAGGCAGGCATGGTGATAGCAGCAAGTGATGATGGTTGGCAAGAAGTCAGGACAGGGGCTTCCCTGCTGGTCCAGTGGTTAAGACTGTGTACTTCCCATGCAAGGGGCACGGGTTTGATCCCTGCTTGGGGAGCTAAGATCCTGCATGCTGCATGGCCAAAATTTTTTTTAAAAGGGTACAACTTGAAAATATAAATAAAATGAAATATAATACATAAATAAAATATAATAAAAAATAAGAAGGCAGGACAAATGAAACTATGAAAAACAAATGTGAACAATTTTAAAAACTGGCGGTCTGGGACCCTTCAGCATCAGGGCAATTGGTTCTGCTCCTGTCACTGGGCACAGATGGCAGCACCACTTCCAGCAGGAGATCTCGGGTTATCAAAGGAGGTGGCCTTACATGTAGTTTCAGTTCAATCCACCACCCACTGCTTACTGATACCTACTCTACTGTTGACATTGGGCTAGGTCTTGGAGGTAGAAGAGGAAAGTAAGATACACGGTGGGGTCGCACAGCATGTGAATTATGTATCAATAAAGCTCATTGAAAACATAAGCAAGGGGCTTCCCCTGGCAGTTCAGTAGTTATGATTCCACCTTCCATCGCAAGGGGTGCAGGTTTGATCCCTGGCCTGAGAGTTAAGATCCCACCTGCCTAGCAGCCAAAAAAAACAAAACATAAAATGGAAGCAATATTGTAACAAATTTAATAGACTTTAAAAATGGTGCACATTAAAAAAATTTTTTAATTAAAAACTATAAGCAAGCAATGTATTCATAGCAGCTTGTATTTAACACAACAATATATTTGATGAAGACCTGCACCGAAAGGAATCATATTTTAAAAAACAAATTTAATCCTTGAAGGAGGCATATCCTCAGCGATCTGGAAAATGAAATCACCCATCAGAGTCTTTCCCCTAGATGGTAGGGGCTTCGCTGTAAATATATTTGGTTACCCCTAGAGAGATCAGATGGTATTAACTGGAAGCTGAGTGAAGGCTTCCAAGACAGGCAGTGGCAGAATCAGGATAGTACTTCAGAAGGATCACACCGGGGATAGCAGTTGGTGAGGATTCACGGTGCCTGGAAGCAGGGTGTCAGCCAAGTGATAAAAGTGAGGGACTGACCAGGCAGGCAGCTTCCCCAGGGCACCAAGTGTATGAGGCCTGAGCATCGCCCAGGCACTAATGCATTACTGGATAACTAACAAGACGGGGAAAAGCATACATACCAGAACTCCTGGGATAATCAGTACATAAGATGGAAAAGAAATCCCTTAATAAACCACCTAACAGGAGAGATGGAGCTGGGGGGTGTATATAAATAGGTCAGAGATGGCCCTGCATTATTAGCCCCAAATAACCCCCATGCTGTTAACTTCTTTACAGTAGGTAGGTCTGTATTGTGCTCGGTCCCTCAGACATGTCCGACTCTTTCTGACCCTATGGATTGTAGCCCACTAGGCTCCTCTGTCCAAGAGATTCTCCAGGCAACAATACTGGAGTGGGTTGCCATGCCCTCCTCCAGGGGATCTTCCTGACTCAGGGATCAAACTTGCGTCTCCTGCACTGCCAGCACTGCAGGCAGATTCTTTACTGCTGAGCCACCTGGGAAGCCCAGGTCGGACTATTAGCGCCCCTGCAAAACCTCCAGCATCAAACTCAACTTCTCACATATCCAATTGCTTTAAATACAGTCCAGATAAGCATCTTTTTAGCCAATTAAGACTTCATCTATGGACTTGCCTGGTGGTCCAGTGGTTGAGAATCTGCCTTCCAATTGCAGCAGACATGGGTCCCGTCCCTGGTCCAGGAAGATCCCACATGCCCCAGGGCAACTAAGACCATGAGCCACAACGTTAGAGCCCAAGAGCTCTAGGGCTCATGCTCTGCAATAAAAGCAGTCTGTATGCAGCAATGAAGACTCAGTGCAGCCAAAACAAAAAAAAGAGAGAGAGAGAGAGAGAAACAACCCCTGGGCTCAGCTGGGGCAGCACAACACCTAGGTTGACACTCTCAAGAGAGTAAGACACCAATTTGGGCACCTCCTGACACACACACACACACACACACACACACACACACACACAAAACGAGAAAGAATTAATGTTTGAGAGGTTGGACGAAATGAGGACTGGAGACAAGGAAGGGAAAACCTAGGTTCAGTGAGTGTCCTGTTTCCAAAGCGTTTCCACTGTTTTGTGGGCTCCTTCTGCAGCAAGGGATAAATGCAATGACCGAGAACGACCTTGGGCAAGACCCACATTGTCTAAATAACAAAGAAGACAGATGTTAACAAAGAGGTCAGACGCAAACTCTAAACGCAAACTCTAAACGTTCTTGAGAAACTGTAGGAATCTAAGCAATCTGCCCTCTGGGCTCTTCAGAGCTCCACAGTAGATGACCTGCCCACACTTGCCTGTACACAAGTCAGACCAAGTGTCTGCTGGTTTGCTTCCTGTGGCCTGCTAGGCACCAGGGCAGGCTGTGGGGCTGGACTACGCTTCTTCCTTCCGTGCGAGTGTGCTCAGTCATGTCCGATTCTTTGCAACCTTATAGACTATAGCCCTCCAGGCTCCTCTGTCCATGGGATTCTCCAGGCCAGAATCCTGGAATGGGTTGCCATGCCTTCCTCCAGGGGACCTTCCTGACCCAGGAATTGAACCTGCGTCTCCTGCGGCTCCTGCACTGCAGGCAGATTCTTCACACTGAGCCACAGGAGAAGCCCATTTAACTGCATGGTAACTAACAATAGGGGAGAGGAATCAGAACTCTAAGAGTGACACAAAATGTGCAGGCAAGGACTTCCCTAGTGGTCCAGTGGTTAAGACTTCACCTTCCAATGCAGGGGGTGCGGGTTCGATCCCTGGTAGGGGAGCTAAGATCTCACATGCCCTTCGGCCAAAAAGCCAAAACATAAAACAGAGGCAATATTGTAACGAATTCAATAAAGATTTTTGGAAAAACTGGTCCACGTTAAAAAAAAAAAGTCTTTAAAAAATGCACTGGCAGTCACAGTGGAGTTCCACCCTGGGATCTGAGGTCATAACCTGACAATGCCTTTCTCAGCTGTGTGACCTGTGCCTCAGTCTCTCTATACACGTAATGGGGATAACACCACCTGCTGTCCAGAGTCATCATCAGGGTCACCGAGATAAGGGCAGGTGAAGTGCTTGCATGCCAGGGGGTGTTCGTCACTCAGAGGGGATTTCAGAAAGGCTTTACAGAATGTGGAGCTTCCAGATGACATGAGTGGGGTTTCCTGGGTCTGTGAGATTCTGTTCAGCAGAGCAGGTGGGAGGAGGATGCTTTGGGAGAAGGAACAGCATGTGCAAAGGCCCTGGGGCAAGAACGTGATGCCCCATCTGAATGGTGCAACCCCAGGATTGTCACATGGTGTCCCTGGAGGATGGTACTGGGGCAGGGGTTGGGGTGCAAAGGTCACTGGCAGCCACTGTCCCCAGGGCAGAACATGTTCAAGGCCTAGACGTGGCTACTCCCTGAAGCCAGGCATGACAGCCCACTCACGTGTGCATGGAGTCCAGTGTCAGGTTGAGTGGAAGCAGGGTGACAAATGATCTGCCTTTGCTTCCAGAAGGGCTTTCTCCCAGGGGAGGAAAGACACACTGGCCAGACGGGGTATGACCACAAAGCCCATGTTTCTTAACTAGCACTTCTGCACATTAGTCAAGCTGTCCTTCTGAACAGCCCTGGGGAAGGTCTGCGGTCATCCACGCCCGTCCGGGCTGATCTCTGGGAAGCCACTGGTGCTCTGCCTGTCTCAGGTCACTCTGCCTCAGCCAGAGGAGCAGCGCTCAGGAGAGGGACATGGGCCATCTGGGGGTTTTCTTTCAAGGAGATCACTCTGAAGGGCCTGGCAGTCTCTTGCCTCGTCGGGTACTTGCATTTTATTTACTTAAAATCAGATCTGTTTCTTTCTACACCTACACTAGTTGGTTCAGACAACCATCCTGACTTCCTGTTGATGGAGGAGTAGGGGCACTTCCGTTCTCAAAATGACACCGAATGACTAAAGACACAGAAAAGTCACCATGGCCGTGAAGCGAGGAAATGGTTGCACCCCCTAACCACAGTCCGTGAAGGACAGCAGCCAGACGCCACGAGGCCAGAGCTGTCAGCAAGGGACATGCTGAGAGCTAACATGTGCCACCTCAGACCTCCAAACAAATAACATCACCTCCTGGAAGACACAGAACCATGGAGTCTAGGGCTGTGGATGCCCCCAGGGGAAGACAGCCATCACCCCACATTTTGTTTTCTACTTTAAGTTTTTAAAAGTTATTTTTATTTATTGTTAGGCTGTGGGCTTCCCTGGTAGCTCAGCTGGTAAAGAATTCACCTGCAGTGCAGGAGACCCCAGTTTGATTCCTGGATTGGGAAGATTCACTGGAGAAGGGATAGGGTACTCACTCCAGTACTTTCGGGCTTCCCTGGTGGCTCAGCTGGTGAAGAATCTGCCTGCAATGTGGGAGACCTGGGTTTGATCCATGGGTTGGGAAGATCCCCTGGAGAAGGGAATGGCTACCCACTCCAGTATTCTGGCCTGGAGAACTCCATGAACTGTATAGTCTATGGGGTCGCAAAGAGTCAGACACGACTGAGAGACTTTCACTTTCATTAGGCTGCAGTGGGTCTTAGTTGCAATATGCAGGCTTTCAACTGCAGCATGTGGGATCTTAGTTCCCTGGCCAGGGATGGAACCCAGGCCCCTCACATTGGGAGCATGGAGTATTATTAACCTCTGGACCACCAGATAAGTCCCTTCTTTTCTATTTTTTTTATTGAATTATTACATAGATCCAGAAACATGCACATAAGTACACATCGGTATATTTTCACATACTGAACACACCTATGTGACCAGAACCCAGGTCAAAAAACAGAAAGTTAACAACCCAGAGCCCCCACTTCAACCCACCAAGGCACAACCTCCCCAGCCATGGACAACCACTGTCCTGCCTTTGCCTGTTTTGTATTTTGTACTAGGTTGAAGCCTGGGCTTCCCAGGTAGTGGTAAAGAATACGCCTGCCAATGCAGGAGATATAAAAGACACAGGTTCAATCCTTGGGTCAGGAAGATCTCCTAGAGGAGGAAGTGGCAACCCAGTCCAGTATCCTTGCCTGGAGAATCCCAAGGACAGAGGAGCCTGGCAGGCTACAGTCTTTGGGGTCTCAAAGAGTCAGACATGACTGAAGCAATTTCGCACGCACACAATAGGTTGAAGCCTACAAAATTGCCAATATCCAACTGTCTTTGACCCACCAAATGAGCAATTTCATATGAAATCATGCTGTAAGTGCACTTTTGATTCTCAGCTGCTTTTGAAACATCATGATCCCAGGGTTCATCCAATTTGCTGCATGTGATTGTAGAGGGCTCAGTCTCATTGCTATCTAGCATTTCACTCCGCAAATATGCTATAATTGATTTAACTATTCCATCGTTGATGGGCATTTGGGTAATTTTCAATTTGGAGCTTATTGGGAATAGGGCTGCTGTGAACAACTGAATACACTTACAAATGCAATTTTACATTATGGAATGGACGAGGAGTGACAGTCGATGGGCAAATCATACCAATATGCCATTTCTATGTCAGAACTTAAGTTTTCCAAGGAAAGGAGTGAATGGGGCTTGGGAGGGAGGCAGGGCAGTGAGGGGATGGATAATAAGACAGAGAATCAGAGACTTAAAGAGCTTTTTATGAACCACAATGACTGCATGAACCCCCAAACCTGAGAGAGCTGGAAGCCATGGGCACAGGATAAATAACAGCTCTGGGAGGGAGACAATAAATTAGCCCAAAATGCAGCTGCAGACTGCCCTGGATCATTCCCTGCATTTCCTGCAAGCTTCTATTTAGAAGGTAGCTACAGAACAATAATAAGAAAGAAATTCACATAGGTCGTGTGCATTACGGGTGGGGGGCGGGAAATGACGAACATGCATCACAGGAGGAATCATCCAGAAAAATGCAGAAAGATTTCAGAAAAACAGCTCTCCCTTGAGTCAGAGAAATTACAGATATAATCTCTTAGAAACAAGTTGGGGCAGAGGAGTGGAAGAAAGTAAACAGAAATTTAAATAAGAAATTACTGGATAACAGAAGAGATGAAAGCTGAAAGGCTGGTAAGCAGAGTTCAGGGGAAAATGGAAAAGAAAAATAAATACATCACAGATACTTTTTAGAGCCTTATCATAAGCAATGAATAAAGAGGCAAAACATAGTGTGAACAATCAAGGATGGTAGGCGGGCTTGAGAAACTCACAGAAGATTAAGTGAAGACTAATAAGACAAAATGACAGATATGGGAGGCAGAAGGAAATCCAACATATATCTAATTGGTATGCTTCTCTGAGAAAATAGAATAATCGAATGGAAGTGGGAGAAGTATTCAAATATATAATGAAAAAAATTTCCTGAAATAAAAAAAGATTTGACTCTGCAGATTAACTGCCATTCTGTGGTCCAGGAAAACCTGACGGTATAACAAACATCAAGACATCCTTAAAAACCTGGTTGAGCTTAAAGGATAAAGAATCATACAACCAGGGTGGATGTGGAGATGGTTGAGGACAATCAAAATCCTCCTCAGCAACACAATTTCAAAACACAGTGGAGCAATATCTACAGAGTTCTAAGAGAAGGAAAATGTAAGCCAGAATTTTTATATCCAGCTAAACTGTCCTTTAAGCATAAAGTGAATAGACATTCTGAAACATGAATTTAGGAACTTAGACATCCATGAGGTGTCTTTAACATTGCCTGATACTAAAATCCATTCAACCCAAAGATAAATAAAAGTAAGTTCATCAATGGAGAGATCCTGGTGAATACTAAGTCATATTTTTGAAATCATGACAGTTATGGTTACTGAATAAAACACAAAGACCTTGACATGGTATATAAATAATATAACGAAGAAAAATTGAGAATGGAAGAACAGAAGTTGACGATACTTTCCTCAACTTCCATGGCATGGAAGTTGATTCATTATGTAGATTAAAAAACTAATGAGGAGTGAATAGTTGGAGCACAGGAATTCTTAGAGCAGTAGAATTTCTGGACATGATGCTACCGTGCTGGATGCACATCATCCTACATTTGTCAAAACACACAGATGGTACAACACAAAAAGCGTGACGGCCTTTGAGTCTGGGTGAACTCCACGAGATGGTGATGGACAGGGAGGCCTGGCATGCTGCGATTCATGGGGTTGCAAACAGTCGGACACGACTGAGAGACTGAACTGAACTGAACTGAACTGATGGCCTTTGGGTGGTAACAATATATCGATGTAGTGTCATCAGTTGTAATGAACCACTCCAGTGGGGGATGTTGATAATAGGGGAGGCTGTGCTTTTATGGGTGGGGGTGGGGAGTATATGGAGAATCTCTGTACCTTCCTCTCAATTTTGCTGTGAATTTAAAACTTCCCTAAAAAATAAATTTTATTACTTAAAAAATTAACAACTCAAACCTTTTAAAGTTTTTCTCTCAGAAAGTAGATTAGAGGTTAGCAGGGGCAAGGGAGAAGAGGGGAATGGGGAGTCATTATTGAATGCTTACAGAGTTTCAATTTTGGTGATAAAAAAAATCCTGAAAATAGCAGTGGGGATAGTTGTACAACACTGTAAATGTACCAATGCCACACAATTTTACACTTAAAAAGTGGTTAAAAAGGCAAATTTTGTCATATATAAATATATATCACAATTTAAAAAATTAATGTAATAGGCCAAAAACCATTGAATTGTACATTTTAAATGTGAATTGTATGAGATGTGAATTATATCTAACAAACCTCTTAAGGGAAGTCCCTCATGGTCCAGTGGTTAAGACTCTGTGCTTCCACTGCAGGGGGCACAGGTGCCATTCCTAATCAGGGAACCTACAAGCCTGGTGGTGCAGTCAAAGTAATAATAGTAATAATAATAATAATAAACCTGTTAAGTTTGCTTCCTCTTTTCTCATCTTAACTCTAACCTGTTAGAAACTATTATCACTGAAGAAATGTTGAAATGTTTGAATAAATGTTTTTCTGAAGTTTAACAAATACATGCAAATAGGTGATTTGCCGTTGGTTAAATTCAAGTAAAATTAAATTTGATTTTTATTTTTAAAATGCATGTAGAGGGGCTTCCTTACCAGTCCAGTGGTCAAGACTCTGCACATCCAATGTGAAGGACCCAGGTTCAATCCCTGGTTGGGGAACTAAGATCCCATATGCTGTGCAGCACAGCCATAAACGAAAAATAAAATGCATAAATACATAAAAAAGCATATTTTAGAGCATTAAAATATTATAGCATTTTTTAAAAAGCTTTTACTACTCTGTACATATCTGTATCATGCCATGCATATCTATACAGAATCTGGAAAAGTGTTCAATGGATGCTGTGCATGCACACGCTAAGTCACTTCAGTTGTGTCTGACTCTTTGCAACCCTATGGACGATAGACCGCCAGGCCCTTCTGTCCATGGGATTCTCCAAGCAAGAATATTGGAGTGGGTTGCCATGCTCTCATCCAGGGGAACTTCCCAACCCAGGGATCGAACTCAAGTCTCTTATGTCTCCTGTATTGGCAGGGTGGCTCTTTATCACTAGCGCCACCTGGGAAGCCTGGATGCTGGAGAGGGTTATCGCAAATTGATGGAATTTTGGGCAACTTTTACTAGCATTTTTCTTTATCACTCACGTTTTCATGAGGCAGCAGCAAAAGAGTGTGAGAAGTATGTGTATAACCGGCCAGAGAAGGCTGTCCGCGTAGTTGTGAAAATGATGGACTCTGAGTCAGTCAGACCTTCTGCCACCTCCCAGCAGTGACTGTGGGCAAACTGCTTAATCTCTTTGCTCTTTCATTTGATCTTCTACAAAATAAGAGGTGAGAACAGCACCTACCCCATTGGGCTGTCTTGTGGATTAAATGAGATTGTGCCCATAAAACACTTTAGTCCGGTTCCAGCCAGCACTCAGCTTAGCAATTAGGAGGTGCTGCTGTGCTGAGCAGGGTCTGGAAGGCAGGGCCTGGGGAACAGAGTCCGTGGGTGCCTGGCTGGGCTGCCAGGTGCAGGCACAGGTGCAGACACTACACCCACCAGCATCAGGGAAAGACAGCCCAGCACCCAGGACAACAGTGTCCGCAGGACCAACGGCAGGTGCTGGTTGGCTTTGCAGCCAGAATGCAGACCTGGTTAGGGCACACAGGAGTCCCTGTGTTCCCTCTCTGGCTGAGTCTGGAGCCAGGGGTGGGGCACAGACAGACCCCAGCCCCCTAAAGAGGGAAGGCAGTGTGACTTGGCCTCCGCCTGTCCACTGTGCCTCCTCACCCAGCCCTGAACCCTCAGATGATCTCATTACACCCACTCTGGCTGCCTGGGCTCGAGAGGCAGACTCACATTTCATCTCGGTCCCCGCTGGAGTCGTGATGGGTTAGACAGAATTATATTTTACTGCCTTCCACAGGGCAGCTTTTGGGGCTAGAATAATGAGACGGAAGAAAGAAATATACAAGTCTGCAGAGGCTCGCCTGCGTGGGAAGCCAGGCAAGGAGTCTGTGTGACCGTCCCCCACAAACCACTACCTTCCCCCCAGCCTCTCTGCAAGAACAGTGACAGACCTCCTAGAGGGCCCCTCAGATGTGGCACCTGTCTCTAGAAAAGCCTTGGGTTTCCAGAATCCCTGTATTCATGACCTTAGAAAAGACTCCCAGGCTCCATGTTCATCAGGAAACAGCAGAAGGGCCAGGTGATGTCAGAGTGGGGGCCACTTGGCATGGCGATCAGGGAGGCCACGAGGGGCAGAACCACCTCTGGTCAAGATGCACGGCTCAGACTGTGTCCTGCTGGGCCCAGAGCCCTGGCTTGGGCTGGGAGCTGGGGAGAGCAGGGGTGGGGGGTGACCCTCCCCCTTTCAGGTAGCTCATCCCCTGAGAACTAACATGGGAAGACAGAGAAAATGGGCCTGCAGTTGACCCAGAATATCTGATTCTGCTCAAGGACTTGTGGGCAGGACAGCTCTCGGGACCTCCCTAGCTGGGAGTTCAAAGGTCTCCAGGGACCCCAGGTTGGGGGCGCATTATCAGAGAAGACTGGTGGATTATTAGGGTTTGGCTCAGAAGGGTGGGCAGCTGGGAAGATACAACAGTGGCTCTGAGCGGAGGCCAGGGCAAGACACCCGGACTGGGAGGGGGAGCAAGAGAATTGAGTTTACAGAGAACCTAATCTGTTTTTCCGTGATTAGCTGGGGTTTGACGTCACAGATGGAATTTAGGAGTGAGGCTGTGCAGAGGCAGCGGAGGATGGAATCCATCCAAATACAATTCAGCTGCATTCTGGCCATTAGGTCTGGAAGTTCCTCCAAGCCAGGCCAGCGGAGCCTGCCTACACATTCACAACAGAGGAGGGGACGGTTGGTGGGGACGGGAGGGGCCCTGGGCACATTGGGAACGAACTTTCTGGATCCCCTGGGTCTCTCTGCTGCTGTCTTTAGGAAGCCCCCTTCTTCTGCTCTCTGCTTCCCCAGCTTACAGGGCCCCAATCAGGGGCCAAAGTGGGTATATTTTAAAAGAACTTCAGCTGCCCCCATGTGGGCAACTCCTTCCCTCCATACCTCCTCCTGCCATCCAGATCCAGGGACGGCAGGCTCCAGATGAATGGGAGAGGGTGTAGAGGGGAAAGGGGCAGTGTCCCAGGGACCAGCGCACCAGGCCCTGGGTGGAGGGGATGAGGGGTGGTGGGGGGAGAGTGTGACCACTAATTAGCTGCCTCTCTGTCCCCTGGGGTAAAAGCAGGAGCAGACATATCCCCCCATGAAATTCTGAGCTGGAAGGAACAGGGCAGGGGCTTGCAATTCCTGCCCCCAAGTAGTCTCACCTGTATCTGTTAGACACTGGACTTCCTCGAAGGTTATGGGGAACAGTATAGGACACCTCCGTTCCAGTCCAACCCTCACTTTATAAATGGGGAGACTGACGCCTGTATTTCACAGGTGTGAAGAGCTGGAGGACACAGACTCCCTCCGTGTCCTGTAACCTTAGAAGATGATGACACAGCACCCTGCAGCTTGAGTGCTGAAGGGGGCCCCATGGAGCCCCAAAGCCCCGAGCACCCCTGCAGTCACTGACATCCCAGGAAAGGCCACACGTCTCCTCGCTGTTTCCCTGCAGTGCCAACCTGGGGATGACTGCCAAGCCACTGCGGGACTCAGTCATCAGCCCTTCCCTCCAGGGACAGGGGCCACCTGCGGGCAGCTCACAGTGCTCTGCAGGCTGGGCATGCTGGGTGGTGGGGGTGGGACCCTTGGGACGTGTGCGAGGCTTCTGCAGCATAATGTCTGTAACACCCCAACTCAAACAGCAGCCGGGGCTGAGCAGCGAGGACTTTTTATCGCTATGGTGCAGACAGCAAAGCAGGTCCCCAGAAGGCTGGCGCCCTTCTCAAGGACAGCCACAACACTAAGGGCGAGGGGCACCCCACTTTCCCCAATTTCATGACTCCTACTCCCTGCCAGCTCCAACCCTGCTTGTCAGGAAACAAAGAGAGGAGATGTGCAGGTGAGGAAATTCAAACTGAAGTCCCCCAGGGACTTTCTTGGGGGGCGGGGGTCCAGTGGTTAAGACTCCAAGCTGCCCATTCAGGGGACATGGGTTTGATCCCTGGTCAAGGAACTAAGATTCCCTCATACTGTGGAGTGTGGCCAAAAAAGATTAAAAAAAAAACAACAAGATCCAGATCCTCCAAGATGAGCAAGAGGGGCACTAGCCAGAACTCACCCCACCCTTTCTGCTGATCACCCTGTGGGGACCCTGCTGGTCACTGCCACCAAGACCAACACCCTGCTGGCCTCCCAGGAGCCACTCCCCGCTCTTAGCACTGAGCACAGCTCAAAGGAGGTGGGGCCGTTCACACAGAATGCCACTGGATGCTTAGAGGTCATAACAGAAACACACACCCAGAGGGACCCGGGCTGACAGTCTGGCTCCAAGCTGTGGCTCACACAGCCATCACCGGGGGGATGGCTCAGAGGTTCTGGCTCCTGGTGGCCTCCCCTGGGTGGTACCACTGCGGCACCCAGGTCACTTTCTTATGTTGGCAGTACCCACATCTGTTCATCTAAGCTCCTGCATCTGGGCTTCAGGGGAGTCCGCTGGCCTTAGAGATGAGCACCCCTTGAGGGGAGAATGTCCCCCAGCTACTGGGTCAGGAGGAGAAGGAACCCACCAAACCAGATGCTAGGAGGTGGGAGCACCTCCAGGTTAGTGGGGGAGCCGGGAGCTGTGCTTAAGCTGGTGTTCAAGAATGCCATCCATCACAGGCTGGGGTTCTGCTGCAGGCTGTACCCCAGGGCACCTCTGCTCATGAATCCCCTGGGAAACATAAGCTTCTGGGCAGGAGAGTTAATAAGAAAAACCGGTAATGAGAGCCAGACCTGAGATTTTCACCCAAACTGGGACGACCCCTTATGTGACGATAACGATGTGATAACGACAACATGAAATAAACATCAGGCTCCCAGCACCGAATGCTCACTTCTCATACCAGCCTGGGCTCCAGGGGCTCGTGGACACCTCAGAGGACTCAGCACCTGGCAATCTTGCCCCAGTGACTCTGCTCCTACACCCACCCCAGTATTTTATACCTTCTCCTCAACTGTTCTCTATTCCCTCAAATTCCCACGCTGTTGCTGCTGCCGCCGCTAAGTTGCTTCAGTCATGTCCGACTCTGTGCCACCCCATAGACGGCAGCCCACCAGGCTCCCCTGTCCCTGAGTTTCTCCAGGCAAGAACACTGGAGTGGGTTGCCATTTCCTTCTCCAATGCATGAAAGTGAAAAGTGAAAGTGAAGTTGCTCAGTCGTGTCTGACTCTAGCAACCCCATGGACTGCAGCGTACCAGGCTTCTCTGTCCATGGGATTTTCCAGGCAAGAGTACTGGAGTGGGGTGCCATCACCTTCTCCAAATTCCCACCCTAGAATCCACTAATCCACCAGTACCTACTGCTCCTGCTATGAATACAAAGGAAGAGCATCGTGGCTCCCAAGAGAGGTCAACCTCTCGAGCACTGAGTCCCATCCTCGTCATTTAAGAACCTTCTTCTGGACTTCCCTGGTGGTCCAGCGGTTAAGAATCTGCCTGCCAATGCAGGGGACATGGGTTCGATTCCTAGTCCAGGAAGATCCTACATGCTTTGGGGCAACTAAACCTGTGTATCACAACTACAGAGCCTGTGCTCCAGAGCCCAAGAATCACAACTACTGAGCCTGTGTGCCACAACTACTGAGCCAGCACTCTAGAGCTACCATGCTCTGCAACAAGTCTCCCCACAACTAGAGGAAGCCCTTGCACAGCAACAAAGACCCAGTGCAGTAGAAAGAACCTTTTCCTGATGGGCAGAACTGAACAGACATTTTTCTTCTTTTTGGCCATGCCGCATGGCATGTGGGATCTTAGTTCCTCAACCAGGGATTGAACTCATGTCTCCTGCAGTGGAAGCACAGGGTCCTAACCACTGGACCGTCAGAGAACTCCATGAATAGACATTTTTCTGAAGAAGCCATACAGATGGCCAGCAGGCACATGAACAGATGCTCAACATCACTAGTCATTTGGGAAATGAAAATCAAAACCATCAAGAGCTATCACCTCTCGCCTGTCAGAATGGCTGTCATCAAAAAGACCACAAACAACAAATGCTGGAGAGAACGTGGAGAAAAGGGTACACTTGAACACTGTTAGTGGGAATATAAATTGATGCAGCCACTGTGTAAAACAATATGGAGTTTCCTCAAAACACTAAAAATAGAATTATCATGTTGTCTTGTTGTTCAGTCACTCAGTCGCGTCTGACTCTTTGCAACCTACGGATTGTAGCCCATCAGGCTCCTCCATTCATGGGATTTTCTAGGCAAGAACACTGAAGTGGGTTGCCAGTCCCTTCTCCAGAATTACCATAAGATCCAACAATCCCACTCCTCGGTATAAATTTGAAGAAAATGAAGACATTATTTTGAAAAGATATGTGCACCCCAATGTTCATAACAGCATTATTTACAATTGCCAAAATATGAAAGCAATCTAAGTGTCCACCAACAGATGAGTGGATAAAGCAGCTGTGGTGTATATGAAAGTGAAAGTCACTCAGTCATGTCTGACTCCTTTCAACCCAGTGGACTGCAGCCTGCCAGGCTCCTCTGTCCATGGAATTATCTAAGCAAGAATACTGGAGTGGTTGGCCCTTCCCTTCTCCAGGGGATCTTCCCAACCCAGGGATTGAACCCAGGTCTTTCGCATTGCAGGCTGATTCTTTACCGTCTGATCCACTATATACACACACAATAGAACACTGCTGCTGCTGCTGCTGTGTTGCTTCAGTCGTGTCTGACCCTGTGTGACCCACAGATGGCAGCCCACCAGGCTCCCCCGTCCCTGGGATTCTCCAGGCAAGAACACTGGAGTGGGTTGCTGTTTCCTTCTCCAATGCATGAAAGTGAAAAGTGAAAGTGAAGTCATTCAGTCGTGTCCGACTCTTTGCGACTCCATGGACTGCAGCCCATCAGGCTCCTCCGTCCATGGGATTTTCCAGGCAAGAGTACTGGAGTAGGGTGCCATTGCCTTCTTCACAATAGAACACTATTCAGCTATAAAAAACAATGAAATTTTGCCATTTGCAACAACATGGGTTGACTTGGATGGTATTAGGCTTAGCGAAATAAGTCAGAGAAAGACAAATACTGTATGTTGTCACTTATATGTGGAATCTAAAAATAAAACTAATAAATGTAACAAAACAGACACGGAGAACAAACCAACGGATGCCAGTAGGGAGGGGCAAGCTAGAAGTGGGGAATCAACAGGCACAAACTAGGCAGCATAAAATAAATAAGATACAGGGTATATTGTACAGCACACGGAATATAGCCAATGTTTTATAATAACTTTAAATGGGGTATAAATGTATAAAATACTGAATCTCTATGTTTTACACCTGAAACCAACATAATGTTGTAAATCAACTGTACTTTAATTTAAAAAAACAAATGAAAATTAAAGAGCAGGGCTTCCCTGGTGGCTCAGTGGTAAAGAATGCGTCTGCCAATGCAGAAGACACAAGTTTGATCCCTGGTCCGGGAAGACCCCACGTCTTAGAGCAACTAGGCTGGTGTGCCACAACTCCTGAACCTGTGCTCTGGAGCCTGGGAGCCACAACCACCGAGCTCAGGGGCTGCAGCTACCGAACGAAGCCCTTGCACCCTAGAGCCTATGCTCCACAACGAGAGAAGCCACTGCAATGAGAGGCCCACACACTGCAACGAAGAGTAGCCCCCATTTGAGGCAACTAGAGAAAAGTCAGCACAGCAATGAAGACCCAGCACAGCCAAAAATAACTAAATGATAAATAAATAAATAAATATTTAGAAATGTAAAGATCAGAAAAAAAGAACCTTCTCCTAAATTAACTCTCTCCTATCAGTTTCTGTCTGTCTTCAGCAGTCCCCTGTCCCATCAGCATGCAAATGTGCTGGTAATAGGTCCCATATTTACAAAAAACCCCTAATAGCTTGCTTTCTTTTTTAAATTTTTTTAAAAATTCATTTTTATTTATTTGTCTGCTCTGGGTCTTAGCTTCAGCACACAGGATATTTTAGTTGCGGCATGGGAACTCTTAGTTGTGGCATGTGGGATCTAATTCCCCAACCAGGGATCAAACCCTCACCCCCTGTACTGGGAGTGTGGAATCTCAGCCACTGGTCCACCAGGGGAGCCCCTTGATATCTTTTTTAAGCTAACACTTTTGAGATATAATTGGCATGTAAAAATCTATTAGTTGTAGGTGTACAACACAAAGATTCGGTCCCACAGCTCTCTACACCCCAGTTCCTCTTGGAACCATCCCATCTCTCCACTCCCCATTATAGCAAAAATCCTCTCCAGAACTAGCTATTCCTGGGATTTCAGCCCACTACATCCCTGAAACTGCATCAGTCAAGGCCATGACCAGGTGGCTAAACCGGTGGCCAGCTCTCAGTCCTCATATTTCCACTCTTTTTGTTAATTCCTGTGTCTAACGCATACTGATGGAGCGTCCACGGCTTGCAGGCAGGTAGCACAGACCTTGAATAGATTTTTGCCTGGAAAAGGTTCATTTTGCTTGGCCAGCACACCCAACCAGCAAACCTCCAATTGGAGCCGACTGTGTGCAAGGTTCCAGCATCTAGGCTCTGAGCCAGCTTATTCAGGGCCTGTCAACCATCAACTGCAATTTATGAGTTTCGTTGGCTTCAAAAAAATAAATAACTGGTGTTGTGCAGCCTGCACATAGCCCTGCCAGGCTGGCTTCAAACTGGGAGGGGCATCAACCTCATGTTGGGATATTTAGGAGCCATTGTCCCTGGTCCTACCCCCTTAACCCAAGGCTCTAAGTCCCCACAATATCTTTTTTTTTTTCACTTGAGTTTCTCTAGCTGCCCTGAATCATGTAGGATCTTAGTTCCCTGACCAGGGATTGAACTCAACTCCCCTGCTTTGGAAGCAGATTCTTAGCCACTGGAGCACTGGGGCAGTCCCCCAACAGTGTCTGTTGCAAAAGCTACAGCCCAATGGGGCCCAGGCCCAGTGCTCTAGTTGTTTCAGTGAGCATCAGAGCCCTTTAGCTCCAAGAAACTGCCCACAGTTGCCCACAATGCCTGAAACCGTGTTTCCCAGACTTGGCAATCCCAAGAACCAACTGAAATGTTCTTTGAAGACACAGATGCTGGAGCAACTGAAGACTCAGAGACTAAGCCCCATCCCCACCCTAGTTCATCACGGGCACCACGAGGAGGATGACAAGAAAATACAGTTCAGGGGCTTCCATGGTGGTCCAGTAGTTAAGAATCCACCTTCCACTGCAGGGGACACAGGCTTTAATCCCTGGTCCAGAAGGATTCTACATGTCGTGGCCACGGAGCAACTAAGCCCGTGTGCCACAGCGTGCACCCTAGAGCCTGTGCTCTACAGGAAGAGAAGCCACCGCAATGAGAAGCCTACGCACCGCAACCAGAGAGTAGCTCGCTCGCCGCAGCTAAAGAAAGCCCGCGTGAGAGCAATGAAGACCCATCGCAGCCAAAAATAAATAAATGAATAAATAATTTAAAAATCCTCTTAAAAAAAAAAACACAGTCCCTTCCATCTTGACTCTTTCGAAGACCCTACCAGGGCCTTATCATACCCTGCACCCCGATGCGTGGAAATCAGATTTTCTGCTTGGTCCCCTGGTGTATAAATTGCCTCAATCATTTTACACATTCAGGCCACATGAATAAACTATGAGCTACTTAATCCTCATGACTGCCTTGAGTTAGATATATTACCCTCATTTATCTATTTGTTTTATTGAGGTGTAATTTGCATTGCATACAATTCAGTCTTTCAGGGTGGACAATTCAGTGGGTTTTGATGTATTATTTACAGAGCTGTGCAACCATCATCACTGTCTAATTCCAGAACATTTTTCATCCCCAAAGAAAACCCCACACTCATCATCACTCAGTCTCCATCCCCTCCTCACCTCCCCGGGGAACATTAATCTGCTTTTGGCTCCTACGGATTTGCTGGTTCTGGATATTTTCATTTCATATGGAATCGTACAATAGCTGTTGGTGTCTGGCTTCTTAAACTCAGCATCACGCCTCAAGTTTCATCCACCTTGTAGCCTGTGTCAGTACCTCACTCCTTTTTGTGCAGAATAGCATTCTACTGCATGGCTATTATGCCCATTTATATATATATATATTCATTTATTTGGCTGTACCAGGTCTTAGTTGCAGCACTCAGGATCTTCCATCTTCATTGCAGCATGCTGGATCTTCAGTTGCGATATGTGAAATCTATTAGTTCCCTGACTAGGGATCAAACAGGGGCCTCCCGCATTGGGAGCTTGGAGTCTTACCCACTGGACTACCAGGGAAGTCCCTATTATACCCATTGTTAGAGCTGAAGAAGGGCTTCCCAGGTGGCGTTAGTGGTAAAGAACCTGCCTGCCAATGCAGTAGAGCTAAGAGATGAGAGTTCCATCCCTGGATTGGGAAGATCCCTGGAGGAGGGCATGGCAACCCACTCCAGTATTCTTGCCTGGAGAATTCCATGGACAGAGGAGCCTGGCGGGCTATAGTCCATGGGGTCACAAAGAGTCGGGACACGACTGAGCGACTCAGCACGCACACACACACACACAGCTGAGGAAAACCATGGCTCATTGTCATTAAGGCATCTTGTGCCTGGTTACTCAGTACACATTGCAGTCAGGTTTATCTATTTTTCTCTGCAGCCAGGATAGAAATAGCTTAAGAACTGAACAAATTCTTCTAAATTTACATCAATTTATATAAATCTATCCCCCAAGTACAAATAACCACATTTTATAGTTTACAAATGCTTTTAGCTTCATACTCTCACTTTTGCAGCTCAGTTCTCCAAGGTGGAAAAGGCAAGTGTGCCCCATTTTGGAAAGGAATCAAAATTTTAAGTGGTGTATTCAAGGCTAGAGATATTTATTGATGGGTTACTAGTGACTGCATCCGAATCCAGATATACCGTGCACAAACAGGTTTTTTTGCTCACAGCAAAAAAATGTTTGTTTAAAGCAAAAAAAAACTTTAATGCTTTTTACAAAGATGCATGACTTGGTGAAATCATTTTTGTCTTTTTCTTTTGGATTATTTTGTCATGAGGGCAAACCTTGGACCTGAGGGCCAACCCCATGTAGATTCTGCCCAAGAGTCGTTACTTGGCTTTATTTTAATGTTCCTGGCTGATTTTGGAAATCAAGGATGCTTTCTCTTTCCAAACACAGATTCCTTGGTTCCAGCCCAAAAGTGCTGCACTACAGAGTGTGGGACCTGGGAATATGTATTTTTAATAAGTTCCCTGTGTGGCTCGTAAGAACAGAAAAGCACCTAGAGGCTAAAATCTTAACTCCATAACCTTGCAAGTTAAGTCCTTAAAATCAGGTCTCAATCAGTCCCTCCCACCTCTCCTCCCAGCAAGAAATCTGACACTGGGGCCCCTCTGAATGGCACGCAAGCAGCAGTGTTTACTAAGCCAGAGGTCCAGCTCTGTGCCAGGTGCCGGGGAAGCAGGGGACCAAGACAGAGCCCTTGGGGAGCCCCTAGGTCAGCGGTCCCCGATCTTTTTGGCAACAGGTACCAGTTTCATGGAAGACAATTTTTCCACGGACTTGGGGACTGGGGGATAGTTTCAGAATAATTACATTTATTGTGTGCTTTATTTCTAATCTAATGCTATTGTTGATCTGACAGGAGGTACCAGCCCACGGCCTGCACTGGGGAAGACGGACATTTCACAAGTCACTGAAGACCTGGTGGGAATATTATTCAGCCTTAAAAAGGAAGGAGATTCTACTACCTGGGCCTTGCCTGCCTTCCTATGGCTCTAGCCACCTGGGCTGCTTTCTCTTCATGGAATATGCCAGGCTACTTCTTGATCCAGGCCTCTGCCATCCCCCTTAAATGCCCGTCCTCTAGGTGACGGCCCAGGTGACCCCTTGTCCTGATATGGGCCGTGGTCCTGATGCCATGTGCCCTCTGGCTCAGCACCCTCTGGGACGGTCCGATCCACTTGCACACAGCTGTGCCTTCCCCACAGCACAGCCAACCCCACGGCTGGGGCCTCACCTGTCTTGCTGATGGGTAGAAGAGCACTGGGGATGATGCAACGAGAGCAAATTCACCCTGTTCATCTTGTCATTCTCGGCAGGTGCCAGGGAGCAGGGGCCTCGCGCTTAGTGGGTACTCAGGAAGGCTTGCCCGGCAAACATTCACGCAGCCCCGCGACAGGCAGATAACATTGCTCAGCAGCCAAAGTGCTAATTACGAACTGCTCCCTTAGCTGTTCCTGAGAGCAACCAAAGGATTCTCCAAGAATAGCGTACCCTCCCTGTCACGTCCCTGGAAGAACACACCGGCTTTCTTGACAGCGTCTGTGACTCAGACTGTTCACAGAGCCAGACTTGCCTCCCCCCAACAGTGTGCACAGGAGTACAGACCTCAGACAGGCGGAGAGAGAGCTGCGTGTTGTTATCCGCAGCCTGGGGTACACAGCAGCATCTGGGGCTGTAGTGGCCCCTCCTCCAATGGGGGTGGGCTTGGGAGCGACCAGCATGGCCCTGAAGGAGATATGGCAAAGCCCGGCAGCCCTAATGCCTCTAGAGAGGCTGCCACCCCCTCTCGGATGTGCACGGTATATTACAGTTCATCATGCTCAGAAAGTCAGTGCTCAGAAGCAGCCTGAGCAAGGCAGGAAGACAAAAGCCCAGAAGGGCTGAGTCATTCAGTGAGGCCACACAGCGAGTTACGGGCAGAGAATCCCCCTGGAATTGCTCTTTCCTGGCCTGTGACCCAGAGCTTGCTCTACTGTGCCCTTGGGTAAGCAAGGGGCCAGGTGCCGCAGGCTTCAGCAATTGGGTCCGAAGACCCGACTCAGAAGGGAGCAGGCAGGGTGAGCTGGATGCTGAGCCAGAAGGCCCAGCAGTGTCCCCAGGGGGAATTGCCCACGTGAGTGCACATGCAAAGCTCTGTACGACTTTGGCCAGGTCGTGCTCCACCTCACCACGTGAGTGCTGTGGCCTTTAGAGCCAGGCCTCCCAGGACTGCCAGGGAACACAACCTTCCTGGAAAGTTTCCCAGGTAACTGGCTCTTCTTCACAGCTGTCAGTTTCCCTTCATCGCCCCATAAAATCCTCCTGCTGATGATAGATGTCATTCCTCTCCAGGCAGGGAGAAGGGAAAGAAAGAAAACACACACACACACAAACTGGTGAAATTAGGAAAGTCCAGAAGAACACCTATTTCTGCTTCATTGGCTACACTAAAACCTTCGACTGTGTGGACAACAACAAACTGCGGAAAATTCTTAAAGAGATGGAAATGCCACATCACCTTACCTGTCTCTTGAGAAACCTGTATGCAGGTCAAGAAGCAACAGTTAGAACCAAATATGGAACAATGGACTGGTTCAAAATCAGAGGAGTTCAAGGCTGTATATTGTCACCCTGTTTATTTAACTTATATGCAGAGTACATCATGTGAAATGCAGGGCTTGATGAATCACAAGCTGGAATCAAGATCACCAGAAGAAATATCAACAACCTCAGAAATGCACGTAATACCACTCTGATGGCAGAAAGTGAAGAACTAAAGAGCCTCTTGATGAAGGTGAAAGAGGAGAGTAAGAAAGCTGGCTTGAAACTCAACATTAAAAAAAACAAACTAAAGATCATGGCATCTGGTGCCATAATTTCAAGGCAAATAGAAAGGGAAAAAATGGAAGCAATGACAGATTTTATTTTCCTGGGCTCCAAAATAACTGGATGGTGATTGCAGCCATGAAATTAAAAGGCACTTGCTCCTTGAAAGGAAAGCTATGACAAACCTAGACAGTGTGTTAAAAAGCAGAGACATACGCTTTTGGCCGACAAAGGTCCATACAGTCAAAGCTATGGTTTTCCAGTAGTCATGTGCAGATGTGAGAGTTGAATCATAAAGAAAGCTAAGCACCGAAGAACTGATGTTTTCAAACTGTGGTGTTGGAGAAGACTCTCGAGAGCCCCATGGACTGCGAGGAGATCAAACCAGTCAACCCTAAAGGAAATCAACCCTGAATACTCATCGGAAGGACTGTTGCTGAAGTCCTAGTACTCTGGCCATCTGATGTGTAGAGCCGAATCATTGAAAAAGACCCTGATGCTGGGAAAGATTGCGGGCAGGGGGAGAAGAGGGTGGCAGAGGATAGATGGTGAGATAGCATCACCGACTCAATGGACATGATTTTGAGCAAATTCTGGGAGACAGTGGAGGACAGAAGAACCTGGATTACATACAGTCCATGGGGTCACAAAGAAACGCACACGACTTAGTGACTGAACAACAACCTGGGTCCACACTTGGGAAGAGAAAGCATCAGCTGTAGCTGGGTTGCCTAGTTCAGTTGCATAGGCTGTTCACTGCCCAAGTCTAAGCAGTGACATGCTCATGGACTACCATTGGATTAGCACTCCCTTGAGTTGGGCAGTACAGGGAAAGGGCCCTGCCTGATTTGGAGGAATGTCTTCACTAGTCTCAAGGCCCACATCTCACTAACAGTTGCCCTAGCATAAGGACTCCTCAGTTCTCAGGGACTGAAGCCCAGGACCTAAGAGAAGAAATTAACCATCTTCTATGAGCTGAGATTCACGTTCTTCTCCAGCATTTTCTCCTTTCTCTCCAAATCACTCTCCATTCCTACCTCTGTCTCTGATCAGTTCTGGAAAGTGTTCAGCAGCTCTCTCTTCAAATATGAACTCTGGCTTATAGTCCTCTCCTCTTCCTGGAACTCTGACTAGATAAATGTTAGGTATTCTCCTCCTCTGCGTGTCTTATCTCCTCTACAGTTTCCTCACATCTGGCTTCCAGTCATTAATCCCTTTTTCAGCTATGACTACTCTCCTAGTGAAGTTCTGTTTGATTCTTTTCCAGATCTGCTGCTGCTTTTATTTTTTGGCTGTGCTGCACAGCATGCAGGATCCTAGTTCCCTGACTACGGACTGAACCTGTGCCTTCAGCAGTAAAACCGCAGAGTCCTACTGAAACACCAGGGAATTCACTGCTTCATTTCTGTACAGCTTTTTATCCCCTGCACATATTTTCAACCATGCCTTTTATTTATTTAAATGCATCAAATGTAGTCAGTTTAAGGTCTAGTCCTAAATATTGGTGTGTCTGCAGTACTGAGGGGCTGTTTGTGCCGCAGACCGTCCGGGCTGCCTCTGGCTCACAGCACCTCCTCTCCTCTGGGCTCAGTTACTCTTAACTATGAACTGATCATTTTCTGTGGAGGTTCTTGGCAGAAATCTTCTGAGACTGAGAACAAGGGTCTATTTTTCTTGAGAGAATTTACATTTGCTTCATCAAATGCCTGGTTGCGACCCTGAACTCACCTGAGCTCTCACCTTAAATCATCAGCTAGTGGTTTGTTTTGTGTGTGTATGTATTTTTTGTTTGTTGGGGGGATATTTTTGCTTCTTTAAGCAATACTTTAAAAAAAAAAAGTATTTATTTATTTATACATGGACTTCCCTGGTAGTTCAGATGGTAAAGAATCTGCCTGCAATGTAGGAAATCCGGGTTCGATCCCTGGGTCAGGACGATCCCCTGGAGAAGGGGAAGAAAACCTACTCCAGTATTCTGGCCTGGAGACTTCCATGGACAGAGGAGCCTGGCAGACTACAGCCCATGGGGTCAGAAAGAGTCAGACTCAACTGAGCGAGTAACAGTGTCATTTATTTATGGCTGCATTAGGTCTTAGGCGCAGCACTCAGGCTTCCTTCCAGTTGTGGCACTTGGGCTCAGTGGTTGCAGTGTAGGTTCAGTTGCCCTGCAGCATATGGGATCTTAGTTCCCCGACCAGAGACTGAACCTCTGTCCCCTGCAGTAGAAGGTAAAGTCTTAACCACTGAACCACCAGGGAAGTGCCTAGTGGTCAATCTGAACTACTAGGAAGTTTGAGTTCCTCTTTCTCATTCTTCTACTCTTCCGCCCAAATAGCTAGTAAGTCTATTTGTTTCTGGGGGCTGCTGTCACAAACTGGGTGGCTTTCAGCAACGTAAATGTATTCTCTCACAGTTTTGGAGACCAGAGGTCCGATATTAAGGTGTCACTGAGATTGGCTCCTTGTCCCATGCCTGTCTCCCGACATCTGGAAGTTGCTGGCAATCCTTGGCATTCCTTGGCTTGTAGCTGCATCACTGGAATGCTTCCTCTGTCATCACACAGCCTTCTCCCTGTGTCTCTGGGTCCCTGCATCTTCACAGGGCTTTCTTATAAGGAAACCAGTCACTGGACTTAAGGTCCATCCTACTCCAGTAGGACCACATCTTCACTTGATTACATCTGCAAAGACTCTATTTCCAAATAAGGTCAAAAGACGGTGCGCTTGATCTCAACTGCAGGCCAAAGTTTAATGACTCTTGTTCCAGTGACCATCTTTCAATATTTAAACACATGTACTTAAACATATAACTCTCTAGGGTGCTTAGATTAAAATGAATCTATCTTGGCCTTCCCTGGTGGTCCAGTGGTTAAGAATCTGCCTGCCAATGCAAAGGACAAAGGTCAGGGAAGATTCCACATGCCTTAGGGCAACTAAGCCCGTGTGCCACAACTACGGAAGCCAGCGAACCCTAGAGCCTGTTTTCCGCAACAAGAGAAGCCACTGCAATGAGAAGTCCGTGCACTGCAATGAAGAGTAAGCCCGACTCACAGCAACTAGAGAAAGCCCGTGCACAGTAACGAAGACCCACCACAGCCAAAAAATTAAATAAATACAACTTTTAAAAGAGAAACTTTAAATTAAAAAAAAAGTCTACCTCTCCTTCTTCAACAAGAAAAGAAACAATAGCTGTATTCATTCTAGCTCCTCACTGATCCCCCAAACTGTGGGGGTCACTCAAGAACCCCTTCCTGCTCATCACTCACAGCTAGGCTCAGAGCACACTGAGAACCTCTCTACCTCCTGGAAACAGTACAGGCCACTGTTTCTTTTTTCGATTGAATCCCATTTTCACTCCATCTTTCGGGACTCCCTCATGGTTTGTTCTTCACTAAAGGCGTCTCTTTGCCTACATGGATATTTGCGTGTGTGCGCGCTTAGTCGTGTCCGACTCTTTGTGACCCCGTAGACTGTATACCCCACCAGGTTGTCTGTCCATGGAATTTTTCAGGCAAGAACACTGGAATGGGTTGCCATTTCCTACTTCAGGGGAGTGTTCCCAACCCAGGAATAGAGCCCGTGTCTCTTGCGTCTCCTGCACGTGCAGGCAGGTTCTTTACCACTGTACCACCCGGGAAGCCCTACATGAATATTTACTAGTATCTTTTCTATCACACGGAAAGATGTGGAGCAAGAAGAGAGGGCTATGGGATGCCCTCAGTCTGCAAACAATGATCTTGCCCCTGCTTAAACTTCCAAGGATTTTTTAAAAACGAGAGGACAAAGGGAACACAGTCAGTCCTTCAGTGATGACAAAGGCACGGAGGCTGTCGACAGCTATATCCTCTCCATGTAGCCAGTCTGGGACAAGGGATCTGGCACTTGGGCCTCACCAGAGCTGAGCCCTAGTCCCCGGGGGCATCTGGATATGCAACTCCAGCCGTTGCCGATGCCGGCTGCCCCATTCTCCCTCCCATGGTGACGTGAGCATCCATGTAGGTCCCTTTTTACTGGAGCTGGCTGGAGCTGGACTTCTGTTACTCACAACCAGACAAGTCCTGACTAATATAGGATAATATCTTCTTTTGATCTTTTGCATGTTTTTCACTTGTTGAGCAAATCTCTTTCTCCTAAAGGGCATAGAGATAAATTTCACCCTGCCCTGAGGTCAAAAAACGATGAAAAAAACAAAAAAATCCAAATCAGCTTACATGTTCAGTTATTCTGAACTCTCTCACACTGCTGTTTTTGTCCATGCAATGGAGAGTTGATCTGGTCGGGGAAAGGGTGAAGCAGATGACGGGACATCCGCCTCCTTTACATCACACGTAGATATTATCTGTGAAGCCTGAGCACTCTCTGTGAGTCTGGGGAGTTGCTCGGGGCTTCTAACAAATCTAGTTCCACCTGCCGAACTACCTCAAAGCCTTCTTCCCACCCCCAGGAGGTGGTAACACCACCAGCTGGACCTGCCCGGTGTGTCCAGCGCCGCTCGGGCTTGGTGCTAAACAGACACAACACCGGGGACCAAAATAAAATGCATCTCGGTAAGATCTTGACTCAGCTTTGCAGGAACAGCGGGCTCCTGTGCACACACTCCCCCACCCTGCATGCCTGTTTGTAAATTAATCACACGTCAGAAGACTCTGCTCAGAGTCACAGGTTTCTGGACCACTCTGAGGGGAGCTTGGGCTACGGGATCTTTGGATCAACTTCAAAACCAGATGAATCCTTTCACGAGACCCTAAGAATTCTGTCTTCCCAGACCCCTAAGCCATCTTCATCTTGCATCCCTCCCCAGCAGAAGCAGAGAGGGCAGGGGGAACCAGCACTGCCCCCCCTGCCTCCAAGAGCCCTGTCTACAAAAGTCTCCTCCATATATTGATATGACAGTTTAAACATAGACACGCACACTTGTAAGATGTTACTGGAAACTGTGTGAAAGCAAGATTAGAAGAAGCAGAAAGGGTCTTCCCTGGTGGTCCGGTGGTTGAGAATCGGTCTCCCAATGCAGGGGACATGGGTTCGATCCCTGGTTGGGGAACTAGATCCCCCATGCCCTGGGGCAACTAGAGAAGCCAACACACTGCAACTACTGAGCCCTTGTGCTGCAACAAAGACCGTGTTGTTCAGCTGCTCAGTTGTGCTTGACTCTTTGCGACCCCATGGACTATAGCATGCCAGACTTCTCTGTCTTTCACTGTCTCCCGGAGTTTGCTCAAAGTCCTAGTGCAGCCACAAATAATAAACAAAAATAAAACACCTTGAGGAAAAAAGAAGTAGAGAGAAGGTAGTTAGGAAGCAGCATTTTTAAATTGTATGTTCACACCCACACTGGCCATTGTTTCAGGCCCCTGCCTCTCTCTGGGGTTCTTCTCTGTGGCGCTAACCTCTCTCTGCTCCTGGGTCCACAGGTTCCTGGAACACTGCCCAGTCCCAAGGCCCGTTGAGCATCCTTGAGTCAGTTCTAAGGTCCCTGGGTAGGAGCAGAGGGTCAGTGGAAGGAACGTCAGGCTGAGCTTGCTGACCTGTACTTGTCACGTAGCCCTGGCCTCAGTTTACTCATCTGGGAAGCAGAGCGAATACCTGAACTCTGGGAGCTCTTAGGCGATGCCAGGTACCCCAGTGGAAGAGCGTAGGCTGATAGCTTATGCTCACGTTGCCTGGGAGACAAACTCCTCTTCTATTTGGAGCTGTCCCAGAGTGTTCCGTGCTGGCTTCTCACCGAGAGGGCTTCACCTGAGCAGACAGATGTGGGGACAGCACCACCGCGGTTACTTGCCTTCGTGGGCCGGGGTTGGGTTCACTGTGTCAGCAGCTCCTGCCAACACCAGGAAGCCCGGGCCCAGACTGCTGCCTCATTCTGCTAGACTGGAAGCATGAAAGAATTGAACTGCCCTGCCCTCCTCTTCCAGAAAGTCCTCCTGGATTGGGTGAGAAACGCTCACAGTCTTTTTGCACTCTCCTGTCCCTGTGTAACACTGGATCCTGTCCCTGCCCTTGGGCATTGGGGTGATGGTCCACAACCTGGGCCAACTGGGGAGTCACAGGATTCCATTAAGAATGAGGCCAACAACCATCAAGGAACATACCTTAAAGTTTCCTCTTTAGGGCTTTGTAGTCCTGGGAATTCATTGTTCACTGAGGTCTAGCCCTTGGCTGTGAATGGGGACCAAGTGGGTATAGACTGAAGTCATCATTTGCTTTGGGCAAGTTGGGGAGCTCTAAGGCCTCAGATTCCAAATGCAGTAAGTGTGTATATGTATGTGTATCCCTTTCTAACAGAGACTTTGAGAAGAGCAAACGAAGGAATGTTCATACCACTGTTCTCATCCTATAAATATTTACAAAGTGCCCTACACAGACCCGAATGAAACCAGGGGTGGGCAGAAGGCAGGACCAGTGGTTCTTAAGACTCTCTCCAGGGATTTCTCTAGTGGTCCAGTGGCCAAGACTCCGAGCTCCCAATGCATAGGGCCCAGGATCAATCCCTGGTCAGATCCTGTATGCCCCAACTAAAGATCAAAGAACCTGCTTGCCACAACTAAGACCCAGAGCAGCCATTTTTTTTTTAAAATAAAGGACTCTATTTCCACAGGCGATGGGCCTACAGACTCTGAAGTTGGGGCGTCCTGGGGCCTGTGGAAGCTGTGGGCACTGGTGGTGAGAACTCAGACACTTGGACGCCTGGCTAATTGCAGGGAGCCTCCAGGGTTCCCCAACCACTGACGCCCACCCCAAGTGAGGAACAAGTCCGGGGAGAGCAGGAGGCGGAGCCATCTGTCTTGTCCTGAATTATTAACCGCGGAGGAGGAGGTGCAGGCAAGGCCTTGGACCAAGGCAGGGGAACCAGGAGCAGCTGACCCCGCCCTGGAGGGAGGGGGTGGTCAGGGAGGTGGAGCAGGGCCTTTGACCACACATGTCCCGGGGATCTAGAGATTCGGCTGTGACCTGTGGTGGCAGCTGGGCTATGAGCCTGGAGGCGATTTTCCTGTCCAGCCTGCAAAAACTAAACCAAGGTTCATTCCCCGAGCTTACTTTTCCAAGTAGTTATGAACCAGTGTTCCTCATTCCTTCCTGTGGGGCATTTTGCAGAAGATTAAAGCAAGGCCGGACAAGATCAGGCAGTTCAGCCAAAATCTCTCAACTGTCAAGGACCGGCATGCATCCCAGGCCCTAAGCGCCACCTGAAGACCCTCCCCGTGGACTGCCCATCGCTAGGCAGAACAGAATGTCGAATTCGCCCCACTTGCGGTCCCCATTCCTCCCGGCCTCGGTTCCAGGCCTTGTCAGCCCTCCCTGGGGGGCAGAACAGCTTCCTCGTTGGCCTCCAAGCTTCCAGTTTGGATTTCAACCTCATTTCCAAAATCTTCCCTCTAGAAGCCAACAGACACACCGCGCTTGAGAATTTTGCAGCGCCCGCCAGGGTCAGAGCCCCGCCCCCGAACGGCACTCAAGGCCCTAGGCTCCGCCCCCGCCGTCTGGGACATGCCCACCTTTTGGCCGCCTGGAGCCGCGCTGCGGGCCGCTTCGCACCTCGCGTCCCCATCAAGGGCAGCGTTCACGGGCTCACCGGTTCTCCAGTGTCTGGCGCGCGGCGGGAGCTCCCTCACTTTGCCTGAAGCATGTGCTGAGATTCACACTTGCTTGTCCTTCTGTCGAAAAGCCCTTCCCCACCTGGTCTCCCTGGCAAACTCCCAAAGTGTCCTTTAAAACTTAATCGGGCACTCGCCTTGCCAGCACCCCCCTAGATCGAAGCTGGGTGCCCCGGGATTCTCAGGGAGCACCTCGCCTCCAGCCCTCACACAGCCCATTCCCACTGCCTGGCCCCAGACCAGAAGGCTCCAGGGCAGGACTCTGGTGTGTCCTGAGTCTTGGGTACCACTATAGAGCTGCAAAGATGCTCAGGGACCACCTCCTGGCGTGGTGGTCCCTGGGAAGAAGAAGACCAATCCCCAGCACGTGGCAGGATACACAGAGCCCATGTTTCGGGAAAGTCAGAGAGAGGCGCTGGAGGCTTGGGGTCACTTCTGGGGGATCTTCCAGGAGGCAGTCTGGACAGGAGCCAGTAGACAGGCCACCTCCCCCTGGACTAGCCCCTGCCCCCTTACACTGGTGGGCAGCTTACATGGGGGGCCCTTAGCCTGAGTCCTGGTCAAGGATCTAAACAGAGGGTGGGCCCAGAGAAGGTTGGGAAGGAATGTTTCTGAGTATGCAAGTGTTCCTGAGACCACTACCACTGGTCTCCTCATCCTATAAATATTTACAAAGTGCCCTAGAGGGACCCTGAGTGAAACCTTCTGGGCAGAAGGCAGAGTTTCTGACTCTCCACCACTGTGTCTTCGGGAGCTGGGTCTGTGCTCTCAGCTGTGGGGGCACTGGCCCAGGCTCACCCCAGTCTTTCCACACACAGCCACACACACAATTAATGCCCCAGCAGGTGCCGGGCCTGCTTCTCCCGCAGGTTCAGCTTGCGCCTCACTGATCTGTTCTTTACAGAATGTATCTGAACGTCCTTCCTGGACCAGTGTGAGGCTGGGAGCTATAGCCAGGCTGGACCTAGGGCTGGCCTGAGGGCCACAGAGCAGAAAGTACAGGGTGAGCTTAGGACACAGGGGGACAAACCAGAACAGAAAAGTCAGGCTGAATGGCCCCCAGCATCTGATGTAAGTGTGATTTCACTGATAGGAAACATCCGAACTGGCAAATCCCTAGAGAAGGAAAGCAGGTTGGTGGGTGTCAGGGGCTGCGGGAGATATGAGGTTTCCTCTGGGGAGTGACAGAAATGTTCTGAAACTAGAAAGAAGTGGTAATGTTCTCAATACCATGAATGTATTGTGTGTATGTTCAGTTGCTCAGTCGTGGTCAACTCTTTGTGACCCCATGGACTGTCCATAGGATTTTTCAGACAAGAATACTACTATGCTTACTCCTTGAAAGGAAAGTTATGACCAACCTAGATAGCATATTGAAAAGCAGAGACATTACTTTGCCAACAAAGGTCCGTCTAGTCAAGGTTATGGTTTTTCCATTGGTCACGTATGGATGTGAGAGTTGGACTGTGAAGAAAGCTGAGCACCGAAGAATTGATGCTTTTGAACTGTGGTTTTGGAGAAGACTCTTGAGAGTCCCTTGGACTGCAAGGAGATCCAACCAGTCCATTCTGAAGGAGATCAGTCCTGGGTGTTCTTTGGAAGGAATGATGCTAAAGCTGAAACTCCAGTACTTTGGCTACCTCATGCGAAGATTTGACTCATTGGAAAAGACTCTGATGCTGGGAGGGATTTGGGGCAGGAGGAAAAGGGAACGACAAAGGATGAGATGGCTGGATGGCATCACCGACTCGATGGATGTGGGTTTGAGTGAACTCCGGGAGTTGGTGATGGACAGGGAGGCCTGGCGTGCTGCAATTCATGGGGTCGCAAAGAGTCGGACACGACTCAGAGACTGAACTGAACTGAACTGAGAGTGGGTTGCCATTTCCTCCTCCAGGGGATCTTCCCAACCCAGGGATCAAACTCGTGTCTCCTGTGTCTCCTGCATTGCAGGTGGATTCTTTACCTGTTGAGCCATCTTAAATGCCACTAAATTGTTCACCCTAACATGGTTAGTTCTTTTTTGTTTTTAATGTTATATGAATTTCATCTTCAGAAAATTTTTTAGGAAAAAATAAAGTCACACCCTCCTTTATCCAGTATGCCTTGGCAGCCACCCCATTTTTGCTGAGCCAGCATCCCAGCTCTTAGGTCCCCAGGGCTCAGAGCACCAACCATGGGCGCATTTTCTATGTTACCCTGTGTTTGTTTGTTTGTTTCCCACAGCACACTGTAAGAGAGGGGGACTGACTGTGTCACCTTCCTGCTTACAATTGTCAAGAATTCACCTTTAGGACTTCCCTGGCTGTCCAGTGGTTAAGAGTCTGCCTGCCAATGCAGGGGACACAGGTTCAATCCCTGATCCGGGAAAATCCCACAAGCCTCGGGCAACTTAGCCTGTGTACCACAACTACTGAGCCCACATGCCTAGAGCCTGTGCTCTGCAATGACAGAAGCCACCGCAGTGAGAAGCCCGAGCACCACAGCTAGAGAGTAGCCCCTGCTCGCCGCAACTGGAGAAAGCCCTTGAGCAGCAACAATGACCCCCAGCCAATAAATCAATCATTAAACAAAAATTTTAAAAATTCACCTTTATTCACCAGAGAACACTTGAGCTCCGTATCCTGGCACTCAAGGGCTTGGATAAACTAGCGATGGAGCAACCTCATACATGGAGGTCCCCAGATGGTCTGGGGATGCCCAGCCTATAGAGCTGAGCCCCACCTTGTTGATAAAACCATCACTAGCCCAAGCCTCCTCAACCAGTGCCCCTTCCCTCCACCACGCTCTCTGCATGAAGGACGTGTGTTTTTCACATCTGGGCTGCTTCGAGATCTCATTTTCCCCACAAAAGTGTGAGTCCTCCAAGAACCAGAAACCACGTATCCTCTCCTGTGGATGCTCCTGATGCTACCACAATGCTGCCCAACTCCAAGGGCAGGGTCGCTCTCTTCTACGTAACAATGCTTTCACCCACTGTTCACTTAATGGTTTCACCTGAATGGACATACAATCCCCTACCACAGATAAACAAATGGTTTTGTTACATATATATATATATATATATATAAGTCAGAAGAAAACACAAGTGCACCTCCAACTAGAGTGGTCAAATAGACTTGCAGAGTCCACAGTATACACTCAGGGAGAGGATGAAGGCTGGGGTTGAGGTCACCACAGGGAATACCAGATGGGTGGTGGAAAGTACAACCGAGAAAAGTTTCCAGAGCCCAGGGTACAGCTGTGGTGCTCCTTACAGGGGCCTGGGGTAGTGCAGGGATCTTTAAGGGTGCTAGGTTGACACCAATGGGATCACAGAACTCAGACACCGAAGAGGAACGTGTTACCTAACCTCATCATTGTATAGATGGGACCTTAAGACCCAGAGAGGACTCCCCTCTCAATCCAACGGTTAAGACTCTGTGCTTCCACTGCAGGGGACTAGGGTTTGACCCCTGGTTGAGGAACTAAGATCCCATATGCCATGCAGTGTAGCCAGCAAAAAAATAAGGCCCAGAGAGGGGCAAGGAATTGATCTGTTTATCCACCCATCAATGCATCAATCTTCAATGCATCTATTCATCTGTCACCTACCCATCTATCCACTCATCCATCCACACATGCATTCATGTATCCATCCATGCGTCCATCAGCTATCAAGCATGCGTGCACACATCCACCCATACATCCACACACACACGCGTCCATCCATCTATCCGTCCCTCCCTCCTCTCCTTCTAGGGAGCCAGGGCATAGCCCTAGCCTCTCAACCCTAAGCTCTCCACAAGGGGCCACAGTTGCTTTCAAGTCCATGGCCGCACAGAGGAACTTTCTTGACCCCATTAGGTAGGAAAGAAGCAAGCCCTGCTAGTGGAGCTCATGCCAAAGTACATACTATCTCAGGCACCTGCCCTAAAGCCTGTTCACGGACAGCTCAGGGCAGGCAACTGCTTAGAGCCCACTCTGCAGATCAGGAAACGGCTGCCCTCCTGGGATTCGCTTTCTCCCTGCACTATGACGTGGGGCAGGTGTGGCTTGGCCAGGGGTGGGGCGGGAGTGGGAGACACTCTTGGTGGGCAAGAGGTCAAGCAAAGGCTCTCTAGCAGGACTGCCACGGCAGGCAGGTGGCGAGGGGATCCCTGGGTCGCTACAGGATGGTGGGAGATGTGTGGGGAAGAGCTTGCACATCAGGGAGCATGCACTCGGGGACTTCGGAGCCCGCCAACGCTCCCATATGCAAGGGAGCTCCTGAAGGTTACAGGGAGAGCTGGTCCCCAAGAAGGGCAGGCAGATGGGGTTTGAGCAGAGTGATGCCAGCTCCCTGTGCGCCCGCAGCTTCAGACAGCACTGCAGAAGAGGCTCGGGGGCGAGCAGCTCTGAGTGCTCGCAGCCGCCAGCTGCCGCGAACAGGCAAGGTAAGGAGATGGCACAGGTGCATGTACAAAAGGACTATCTGAGAAGCAGGAACTGCAGCAGGGGGTGGGTGGTGGGTCCCCAAGGAGGCCCTGCAGCACAGAGCGTCTCCTGGCTCGCTCCCCTCCTCCCTGCCCAGGGAAGGGCCCAGCTCGCATCTGTCTTCTTCCCTCAATTCGCACCTGGGAACCATCTGCTTGCCTCCTCCCCATTCAACGTGCTTTGCCTACAAATCCAGTATGCTATGTCCCCATACTCCCTTCCAGAAAGGCAGCAAGATGGAAGAGCAAGTCTGAGCCCTGGCACTTTCTCTTTTCTGTCTTTAGATAAGATATATAAAGTTCACTCATCTGTAAAGGGGAGGGGAAGGTGATAATACATCCAAAGAGAAGGGTCAGACATACGTGCAGAGAGAAGCCCACAGTATGCCTGGCAATAAGGATGTGTTCTATCACCCACGGTGATCATAAAAATGTCTACCTCCTGGGCACTGCTGGTGGTGCTGGGTGGAGTCCTGGAGGCCCCTGTGGGTGGCATCACCACTTTAGCTCCAGGAAAGAGACCCACTGGGAGGGACACTGAGGGTGCTGGGGCAGGGGCTAATTGTAACCAGAACAAAAGCAGGTTTATCCTTGGGGCCACATTTAAGAATTCAGAGCTCCCCACACGTTAGATGGTAACGCTGCATATTTCAGCAGCATCCAATAATCAACTCTGTGGACATTTCTGCAGTGAAATAAGTGAACCCAGAATACATAAGGGCTATAAATAGCCCCACTTGGACTATAAATAGCTTCACCTCGGTTCAGGCGGGAGTTTGCTGCCAAGTGAGTTATGAAAAAGTGTTTGCTTTTCAGAGCTTGCTGGAGTTTGGAATTGAGGATAAGGAATTGCGGTTCTGCACGTCAGTGTTTTTCATCTCAAACCAGGGAAACAACTGACTGTCAGCCCTGGCTCATCCCGCAGCCGGCGAGGTGCAGATCAGAGTCACAAGCCTCCTGCCCCCAACACCCGCCAGGCCCTGACCCCGGGGACACTCACAAGGAGACCAGTCAGCAAGCAAAAACAAAGGCGCACACGCAGAAACACACGACGATGCATGTAAACATAATCACACCAGCCGCAGGCGCGGAGGCAAACCGAGCCGCAGGCCCAATCCGGCCTTCTCGGTGCTTCAAGGATGGGGAGGGAGCCCTCGGGGCCCGCTGTTTGGGAATGCTGATCGACATGTTCTGTGAAGTTGCTTCAGTGATCAGAATAAAAAGGGGGGACCTCCCTGGTGGTCCAGTGGTTAGGAATCTGCCTTCCAATGCAGGGGACTGGGTTTGATCCCAGGTTGGGGAACTAAGATCCCACATGTTGTGGGGCAACTAAAAGTCCCCGTGCCACAATGAAGAGCCCATCCATGGCAAGGAAGACCAAGCACAGACAGGAAATAATTTAAAAAATAAAATAAGTAAAATAAAAGGAGGTGTTGGGGGTGGGAGAGGGATACATTACGAGTTTGAGAGTAGCAAAAATAGTCAACAAGGTCCTACTGTATAGCACAGGTAACTATACTCAATATCTTGTAATAGGCCACAGTGGGGAAAAACATGAAAAAGAATATATATGTACACACACATATATGTATGTATACGGGGCTTCCCAGGTGGCACTAGTAAAGAACCTGCCTGCCAATGCAGGAGACGTAAGTTCCATCTCTGGGTTGGGAAGATCCCCTGAAGTAGGAAATGGCAACCCACTCTACTCTTCTTGAGTAGAGAATCCTGTGAACAGAGGAGCCTTGTGGTCTACAGTCCATAAGGTTGAAAAGAGTTGGACACGACTGGAGTGACTTAGCACGCATACACACACATATGTACATATATGTATGACTGAATCACTTTGCTGTACACCAGAAACTAACACGACATTGTAAATCAGCTCTACTCCCATAAATAACTAACTAAGGGTGATATTAAAAGGGCAGCATCTTCAGTCCCAGAGATGCCCTTATGCCCCCAGGCTCTCTTTTGAGGCCAAGCCCTAGTGGATCTCTGTCCTATTCCAGGTTCCCCGGGTGAACACAGACAGAACCTTCAAGCTGCTGCTTCTAGGCAGCCCCAAGAGACTGGTCTCACAGTCTGGAGAGGGAAGCCGAGAGCAGGGACAAGCTTACCCAGGAGGAGGGGGTAAGACATCAAAGGCAGAGCCCAGCTTTGAAGCCAGACCAGGATTCCCATAGCGGCTCCACCCTTCACTGGGTCTTGGCAATTTACTCCCTCTCCGAGCCTCAGTTCTTCGTTTATAGAAGTAGGTCCAATGTCATAGACATCCCGTAGGGTAGTCCGGCGGAGGTGGGGTTTGGTAAATTAAGAGACAGTGAATGGGGACTTCCCTGGTGGTCCAGTGGTTAAGAATCTGCATGCTAGTGCAGGGGACACGGGTTGGATCCCAGCTCCAAGAAGATTCCACAGGCCCCGGAACAACTGAGCCTGTGCACCACAACTATAGAAGCCTGTGTTCTAGAGCTCATGCTCTGAAACAAGAGAAGCCACCGGAGTAAGAAGCTTGAGCACCAAAATGAAAAGTAGCCCCTGCTCACCACAGCTAAAGAAAACCCCCGTGCACAGCAACGAAGACCCAGTGCAGCCAAAAATAAATAAATAAACAAAAAAATTGTTAAATGCCTTTAAAAATGAGAGAGAGACAATGAATGTAAAGTGCCCAGCACACAACACCCAAGGGACAGTAGCAGCTGCCATCAGTACCATGACGATGGCAACGGTAATGCGGAGACAGCCCTGCTAAGGGAGGGCTTCCCTCTGACCTGTATCCTCACACTCACAATAGTCAGGAGTAGAGAAGTAACTCATCAGTATTGTCCTCACCAACCTTCCGACCACCGGCTGGGACCCCTGCCTGCATGATGACATGAGGCAGGCAGACAGATGCCCTCTCCGCATCTTCTGTTGGAAGACTGCAGCCAAGAGGCTGATGGGGACTTCAGTCAGTTCAGTCGCTCAGTTGTGTCCAACTATTTATGACCCCATGGACTGCAGTACGCCAAGCCTACCTGTCTTTCACCATCTCCCAGAACTTGCTCAAACTCATGTCCATTGAGTCAGTGATGCCATCCGATCATCTCATCCTCTGTCGATCCCTTCTCCTGCTCTCAATCTTTCCCAGCATCAGGGTCTTTTCTAATGAAAAGAAAAGACCTTCGCAGCAGGTGGCCAAAATATTGGAGCTTCAGCATCAGTCCTTCCAATGAATATTCAGGACTACTTTCCTTTAGGATTGACTAGTTTGATATCCTTGCAGTCCAAAGGGACTTGGTCAAGGTCAAACCGGGCAAATTAGTCACAGGGAGGAAACAAGAACCCCTGATTCTGAGCCCAGGATTACCCACCGAAGCCAGCATCCTGAAGCTGGTAGCCCTTAGCAGCCTCTGGGCACTCCTGGGAGTAAGGCCACCTTAGGGACACAGGGATGTGAAGCCACATCCGGTGGCCCGGGCTGAGTGAGGCGCAGGGCTGGTGAGCTGGAGGAGGGGGGCAAGAAGAAGAGGGGGTGGCTGGGGTGCGGGGAACTGAGTCATCTTAACCGGTCCAAGCCCATCGCACACAGTCTGGCTCTTCTATCTTTGGCGGGGAGCCTGGGGCTATTTCTGGAAGCTCTGCACACAGCCCGCCACTTCCCTGCCAGGCTGACTGGGTCAAAAACAAAACCAGCCCAGCAACAGCCCCGTGTCAACAGGGTGGGGAGGGGGGAGGCACTCGACAGCCCTGAACGGAACAGCAGGCTTGGGGGTGGTGGGGGCGGTGGGGGCAGGCACCACCCTGCAAAAAATAAAATAAAACGAGGTGGTGAAACAAACAAACAAAGCTAGTGGGAGGCAGCAAGATGCGGTGGGGAAGACTTGCTTTGGCACAGATGGACTCCAGTTCAAATTTAAGCTCTGTCTTTGAGCCAGTCTTTCAACCCCTCCAGGCCTCAGTTCACCAGTTTGCAGGAACATCATCCACTTCACGGGGTTAGGCAGGATTAAATAAGATGATGCTGGGGCACTGGGTACCTCCTTCTGGACAACTGAACTCTTCGCCTCAGCCTGATACTCTGGTCATCCCTCCAAGGCAGCTCAAAGCCCCCTCTCCTGGGCAGCCCCAGTCCACCCAAAGCAAGTACTCAGAAAACCCCTGTGGGTAGAATGAAAGTGGGGAAAGGGTTGGCAGTAGAGAGTGGAGGACAAGAATGGGAATGGTCATGTAGGGCATTTTTCCAAGGAGCTGGGACCACGGGAGTGGCAGTCACAGGTTATCATGTCTCTCTGACAGAAGACAGGTGAGGGCTCAGAGAAGGGAAGTGACATGCCCAAGGTCACTTGGCGAGTCAGAGCTCAGGGAAGCCCAGCTGGTCCCAGTGAGGGCTGAGGTCCTCAGCAAGCTGCGCTCTGATTTGTCTGGAGGAGAAACTGGGGCCTAAGAGCAGGGAAGACAGCATGGCTCAGAGAGGAAGGTACAGGTGGCATAGGACATTCTTGAAGGATCATCTTTGCCCAGGGGCCTGGGCTCAGGGGTCTGGAGCTAATTATGGACCAAGGAGGGTGGGAGCATGTACTGGGAAGCTGACAGCCTAGTCAGACCCCCCACCCCCGTACTTTTCTCATTAGACTCTCAAAAAGGAGCTCAGCTTGATGTTTTGCAATGACCTAGACGGGTGGAATGGAGGTGGAGGGTAGAAGGGAGGCTCATGAGGGAGGGGATATATGTATACATTGGCTGACTCGTGATGTTGTGCAGCAGAAACTAACACAACGCTGTAAAGCAATTATACTCTAATAAAAGAAATGGAAAAAAAAAGCCCCAGGTTTGGACTCACAATAGCCAGAAGGTGGGTGCAATCCATGTGTCCATGGATGGATGAACTGATAACCAAATGTGGTCGATGCATACAATGGAATGTTATTCAGTCTTAAAAAGGAAGGAAATTCTAACTCCTGCTACAACATGGAAGACATGATGCTATGTGAAATAACCCAGACACAAAAGAACAAGTGGTGTATGATCCCACTTCTATGAGGTGCCCGGAGAGATTCATAGCGACAGAAAGGGGCTGGGGGGAGTGGGGGCTTAGTGTTTAATGCGGACAGGCTTTCAGCTCAGGGAAAGAAAAGAGGTCTGGAGATGGATGGTGGTGATGGTTCATGAGAATATGAATGTACTTAGCCGCTGAACTGCACACTTAAAAATGATTAAAACGGTAAATTTTGTTATATGTGGTGGTGGTTTAGTCGCTAAGTCGTGCCTGATCTTTGCGACCCCATGGACTGTCACCCACCAGGCTCCTCTGTCCATGGGATTTTCCGGGCAAGAACACTGGAGTGGGTTGCCATTTCCTTCTGCAGGGGCTCTTTCCCACCCAGGGGTCTAATTCCAGTCTCATGTATTGCAGGCGGATTTTTTTTACTGACTGAGCTATGAGGGAAGCCTGTTACGTGTATTTTATGTGTGTTATGTGTACTTTATCACAATTTTAAAATAAAACAGAAAAGGGAGAAAAAGCCCCAGAATTGGGTACAGGGTTTTCTTTGGGGGTGATGAAAATATTTTGGAACTAGACAGAAGTGACTGTACAACATCGTGAGTGTACTAAATGCCACCGAATTGTATACTTTAGAAACAGTTTTATGTTATGTGAATCTCAACTAAAAAAAAAAAATTAAGCTGCTGAGGATGAGGCAGGTGGCTCCAGTGGACAGGCACCCTGGGCGGGGCTGGGAGCTAACAGTGTCTTCCACCACTGAGCCTATTACTTCTCTCTGAGCAGGAGCATCTAAGGGACATCACAGTGTGGGCAGGGATGCAGACAGGTGGTTGAGATGCCAGCAGCCAGGCAGGCACAGGCCACCTGGTCCTGGCAAAGAGGAATGCATGGCACCATGGCAGGGTCCCTCCATCACCCCTCGATGTAAGCAGTTCCTAGAAGTCAGACACAGGAAGGGTTTCACACAGCAGCAGGATCCATTGCTCCTTGGTGGATGGGGACTCAGGGCCCTTTGAGGGAGAGGGATACACCCAAGGTCTGCAGGAGGTCACGGCAAGGCTGGACCTTATATTCTTCAAAAGCATCCAGCCTGTGCGTGCAGGTGTGGAGACCAGCATCCCCCCATGGCTGAGATGTGTTCAGTGCATCTCGTTTGGGACAGGCCCTGGACGCACGGGGATGAAGGCTCTTGCAGGTGCCAAGCACCTAGATGACCACTCCACACTGTGCCCCCCCAGTGTAGTGCCCCGTGAGGGCCCAGTGCTGAGAGAGAGGCAGAGTCGGGGGAAGGCAGGGTGTCCGGCTGGCCCCTGGACAAGGTTCCTGGGCAAGCTGGCAGGATGTGGAGCTTCCAGAGAGATTGAGGGAGGGAGACCCGGTTGCAGAAGCCAATGGGGTGGGACGGCACATTGGGGGAGGGGGGTGGTTGGGCTTTGCAGAGGAGTCGATGGCAGCATGTGGGAGCACTCCTCCCCCTGCAAACCCATGAGCCAGGGGTCCAGGGCTGGCACCGCCATGTCCCTTTGGCTGTCCTGGGGTGAGTCTCAGTCTCAGGCTCAGAGCTCATGGGATGGGGACTCGGATGCTGTGTGCAATACCAGTCCTTTGAGGGCTGGGAAAGCATCTCCCAGGACGGCACGCTCAACCCTACAAGGTCCTGCCGGAAGGCTCTTATGTCAAGCAATCTGTCTCCCTGGGACTCAATCTGGTCCTAAAGCTCTTCAGAGCCTTGTTTAGCTTTTCTTGCCCAGGACACCATAAAGCATGCGTCCAGGACTTCTCAGGTGGTCCAGTGGTTGGGAATCTGCCGGCCAATACAGGGAACATGGGTTCGCTCGCTGGTCCAGGAAGATCCCACATGCCACAGAGTGACTACGCCCGGGAGCCACGACTATCGAGACTGTGCTGCAGCTACTGAAGCCCGTGTGCCCTGGAGCCCGTGCTCTGCAACAAAGAAGCCACCGCAGTGAGAAGCCCGCACACCGCTAGAGAGTAACCCCCGATCGCCGCAATTAAAGAAAGCCCATGCGCAGCAACGAAGACCCAGTGCAGCCAAAAACAATAAAATAAATTAAAAATAAATATATAAATAAATAAAACCAACCTTAACAAAACAAAACAGGTGTCCAAGCCCCACACCCTCTCCAGGATAGTTACCCACGCTCCCCACTGGCTATTACATCACCTCCTGTGCCCTGGGCTCTGATTCTACTCACAGAGGCAAAGCTGCCCTAGCTGACAACAGAGCCTGAGGCAGCTAAAAGCCCCAGATCTGTTTCCTGGGACCTCCCCCTGCCAGACTACTGCTTCCCCTGCCGGTGCAACAGACCTGCCCTGCCTACTGGATGGAGTGGACGGCAGTGCGTCCCCCCAAATTTGTGTCCACCTGCAACCTCAGAATATGACCTGATTTGGAAATAGGGGCTTTTTCAGATCTAGTTAAGGATCTTGAGAGGAGATCATCCTGGATTTAGGATGAACCCAAAATCCAATGAAGGGTGTCCATATAAGAAGAGGAGAGGACATAGGAGGAGGACACGCAGAGGGGACGACCATGTGAACACAGAGAGATTGGAGAGACGCAGCCACAAGTCAAGGAACACCTGGGGCCACCAGGAGCTGGGAGAAGCCAGCAGGGATCCTCCCCTAGAATCTTCAGAGGGAGCACAGCCCTGCCGACATCTTGATTTCAGACTTTTGACCTCCAGAACGGAGAGACAATCCATCTCTGTGGTTCTAAGCCACCCAGCCTGAGGTCTATTGTCACAGCAGCTCTGGGACGCTGGTTCACTGGTTTGCAGCATCAGGAAACAGGATGTAGCCCGAGCTGACCACATGGGCATCACCCAGTGTGCCCCTGTGCTGGGAGCCTTCAGGAGACAAGGCAATGGCGTCCTGGCCAGGAGGGTGACACCGGAGCTCAGCAGGACAGAGCACGCCTGTCACCAGGCTCTCACCAGGGCTGCAGCCCAATTAGGTAAGGTCACTTGAGGAGCCCATGCAAGGCTGTGAGAAACCATTCTCTGTCTGCTATGAAGTGGCTGCTGTATGTGCGGCCACACGGCCTTTCTGCTTTCCCCACGCTGGTGTCTAGACAGCTTGTTCCATGCCCCAACACCCGGTCAGGCCAGCCCAGCCCAGCCCTGTCTGAGTTCTCAGGGGCGCAGCCCCAAGCCAGCACCAGAAGCACAGGCCTAACCCAAGCATTGCTGTTTCTTCCCTTTTTAAAAAATTTTGACCATGTCATGTGGCATGTGAGATCTTATTTCCCCGATCAGGGATCAAACCCGTGACCTTTGCACTGGGAGTCCTGAGTCTTAAGCACTGGACCACCAGGGAAGTCCCAGCCACTGCAGTTTCTCTGGTGAGAGATGCTTGACCTCCACCCTGACCTTTGGCTCCATGTCCCCTACCTGTCTCCATTTTTGGAGAACCTCTCATTGGGGGATGGGGAGCTGGCCGAGGCTTCTGGAAGCTCTGGGACTGAGATTGGGGTTACCCTGGTCTCCTGTTGGGTAAGGGAGCTCAGACAGCTGAGCATCAGCAAACCCCTGTGCGGGGGAGGGGCTCTCCCTCTCCCAGCTCTGTGGATGCTTGCCAGGGGGCAAGGTTAGGGCCATCACAGCACTGATGAAGTTGGCGCTCAAAGGGCTTTGCCATGGCCAAGAGCAGCATCTCTGCAACTGAAGTCCAGGGATGAGCTGCTTTAGAAATATCTCGTGAGCTTGTTCAAAATCAAGATTCCTGGGACTTTCTTGGTGGCCCAGGGGCTGAGAATCCACCTTCCAATGCAGGGGACTCAGGTTCAATCCCTGTTCAGGGAACTAAGACCCACATGCTGAAGAGCAACTAAGCCTGCCCACCACAACTAGAGAGTATGTGCGCTGAAATGAACAACCTGCCTGCTGCAACTAATAAGGGCCCCCTGGGGCCCCCCTAGAAGGCGCTTGCTGCTGTCAACTGCCTGCAGAGACAGGTCTCATGGAGCACCCAGGCCAGGCGGCTCCGAGGAATGTGGCACTGGCCAGGCCCAGGCAGGAGCCCTCCACTGGCTGCCGTACTTGAGTCCTCGCAGACTGCCAGGTGGTTAGAGGGAGCACAGCTGTCCATGGCATGGAGGCTCTTCTCCCAGGAGTACCGGGCAGTATCTCCTCCTCAGGCTGCACACGAGGCAGCCCTGCCTGCTAAATGACCGCCTGGGGACTTCCCTGGGGTGCAGTGGTTAAGACTCCATGCTTCCAATGTAGGGGGTGTGGGTTCGATCCTTGGTCAGGGAACTAGGATCCCACATGCTGGGCAGCACTGCCAAAAAGTAAACATTTTTTTTTTAAAGACAACAACAACAAACAGGACCAACTGGTTCTTCAGCCAGGACCAGTAGGGGGTATACCTTTAAGGGCTCAGCATTGAAAAGGCTCTGCATGCACCGGCCCAGCCAGCATTGGCTGTGGGGCAAGAAGCAGCCCAAGAATGTGATGGCTCGTGCCCGTGCTTTGCAGAAGGAACATCACCTTGTCACCAGCGAGGTCTCGCCACAGCTGCAAAGGGAGGGGGGCAGGTAGAAGGGAGCAGGGGCCAGTGCGGAGAGGAAGGGGAACTCTTCCCTGGCCCTGGAGCTGCCCAGCCCAGCCCAGCTTGGCTCTGGGGTACTCAAGAGAACCTCTCTGGGTCTCTGTGCCAACTTCCCCAACTTCTGGGCCTGACCTGGAATCCCCAGTGCGTAGGCTGCTACCCGGGAGGGCAGAGGGCTACAAACAGCTTCAAGCCGCCCTCTTACCCCAGGGGGAAGCGGCCAGGAGGTGATTCAAGCATAGATTCTGCTCTCTGTTCTCTTTCTGGGTCTGGGGAGGCCCCTCCTTGGCACTGTGGCCACATCCGGCTCCAGCAATGAGACACACTCCCTGTGCCTTGGTTTCTCCACCAGGGACACTGCTGGGGCCCTGTGCCCTCAGCTGGCTGGCGAGGCCCAGGCCTTCCTCTTCTAAGCCGCAGGCAGCTGAGTGACCACACCTCTGATGGAAGCTCCCGCTGGCCATGGCACAGCACTGGCTCTCCAAACATTTGGGAACATGTAAAGCAGCAGCTGACCTGGTCCCGATCCTCGGATGACCTTTGGTACAGAGTGTCTATTTGAAACTAATCCTTTTCTTGAGTCCTGCCCTGGAGGAGAGCCCTATAACGCAATCACTGGCATCATCTTGCTCCTTCTCTCGGCCCGTTCTCACCCAGCGCCCCTGGCACGAGGATCGCCCTTGTTCTGCACAGAACACAACTCAGGCTGGCGGCACTGAGTGACTTCCGCCAGGCCTCACAACCGGGACTCAATGCTGGGTCCATGTGGCTAACGACTTCTGCTCCTCCTGTCTCCCCAGGGCAGCCCCCACCTCCCAGTCTCCCCATCCAGGAACCTGGAGTACCAAGGTAGGACTTTAGCCATGCAGTTCGCAGGGGCCCAGTGGGCAAAGGAAACCAGGCAGCTGGCTTGCGTTCTGAATTCCCCGTTCCTGGTTCCTTGTCTGCGCAGCCTGCTGTGGCCCTGACAAAGCCCAGTCACAGCCGCAGGCAGTGATAATGGTGTGTCCACGCCTCGAAAGCTGTGAAGTGCCTGACAAGGGCACGGGGCGACAGGCGGAGTGAGGTGCTGGCCAGGAGTGTGAGGCTCTGCATATACCCTCCCTGGTCCTTCCCGCCTCCCAAGGGCACCGTCCTTAACCCTGTTGTGCAGACCAGGAAACTGAGCTCAGAGAGGCCTGGGGGATCTCCCAGGTCTCACGCCTAGGCTGATGGCAGAGAGTGGACAGGACAGGGGCTCGGTCTCGCTTCCACCTCCGCATTTCCCCAGTGGGCAGTGGGCACCTGATGGTGTGAGATGGCCCAGAATGAGCCCCACACTCCCTCTCTGTGCTGCCTTCTGTCCTCCCTGCGACTCCCGGAGAGGTGAGGAGGACCTGATGAGAAATGATCCTCTTGCAGCAAGGTGGGGAACCTGGAACAGAACTCGCTGGGGGTGCTGGCTCGGGTACCACCACGCTCACCTTGGAGGTTGGGGTGGCCCACGGGCAGCAGAGCCGGAACTCCCAGCGAGCATGCCAAGATTTACTGAAAGGGGTTCTCTGGAGCCAGGGGTTCAGTGGAAGGCCACAAGGCTGACAGCACGGGAAGGGAGGCTGCAGCTTGGACCCAAACGAAACCAGCATCCCATCAAGAAACCATCAACTTCATCCAGGCCTGGGGCAAGCAGACTCAGGCCCGGGAAAGGCCTCGCCCAGCCCCAACCTCAGAGGCCCTCCAGTCCAAGGAGAGCCCTATCTTGAGAGAGTCTGGCCTGGCCACAACCTGAAAGCTCCCTGACCATAGCTCCCTCTCGCCCGCAGGCTGGCCAGCCATTGGCTCTGTTCATGTGGCTTCTTAAGGTACAAACCCTCCTCTGTTATGTCACTATTCTGTCCAGTTTTAGAGAAAAGCTCTCAAACGCTTTTTTTTTTTTTTTCATTTCTAACTTACCAAAAAGTTGCAAAAATAACATAAGAACTCTTAGATTCTCTCTACCCAGAATCACTGTTTAAATCATCTGCTTTACCACTGGCGCACTCTCTCTCTGCGTATCTATATGCATATATCTACATACTCCAAATGCTTACAGTCTTTTCTGAGCCATCAGATAGTACAATACCAGGATATCTAAATGCATGATAACAACCCTCTGATGCCAATTCTTGAGATTCACTGCCACACACCCTCACATTCCTCTCCTCCTGGCTGAGGTACATAAAGTGGGTGGTGCTCTCTCCAGGTTACAGATGAGGAAACTGAGGCACAGTGTCCTGGGGTACATGGCCCTCCTTCTACACCAAGCCACCCACACCTAAGGTCTCATAAAACACACACACCCACTCTGCAGACTTCTGGATGATAAGACGATGTCTTAACTCTTTTTCTTTTTTCCCAAAGAACATTTCATGTGCTCTCATTTATTTATATTTGGCCTGGCACACAGGATCTTCGTTCCCTGACCAAGAATCAAACCCACGGCCCCCTGCAGTGGAAGCATGGAGTCTTAACCACTGGACCACCAGGAAAGTCCCTACCTTAAGTTTTACAAGAATGTGAGCCAGGCTGCCCCCACAGCACAATAGAGAGCAGATCAGCACCCGGAGAATCAAGATTCTCTACAGAGCAGAGGGGGGGAGTGATGGGCGGTGGGTGAGTAAGGGGCTCCCCACTCCACCCTGCACCACCTCCTCCTTCAGGGCCTGCCCTCTGCTTCTTTCTTTTTCTCTCCTTAGACAGCTGGGATGGAGGGCCTCCTCCCTGGGGGAGCAAGGACTGGATCTTCCCTTCATCCTAAAGCCCAGAGGCAGGGGACCCCATGCAGAGCAGGCTGCGTGTGTAACTGATGAGTGAATGAATGAGTCCGAGAGCTGAGTTCTGGCTCTGCCATAGGGTGGGCTACTCAACTGCTCTGATGCTCAGTTTATGCTTCTGCTCAGTCGCTCAGTCCTGTCTGACTCTTTGCGACCCTATAGACTATAGCTTGCCAGGCTCCACTGTCCATGGGATTTCTCAGGCAAGAATACTGGAGCAGCTTGCCATTTCCTACTCTAGGGGATCTTCCTGGCCTCAGTTTTCTCACCTGTAAAATGGGACAACACCAACCACTTCTACAGTGTGGTTGCAAATTTTTATATTAGATGAGATTTGTGAAGGCGCCTGTGAGGTGGGTGTTAAGATCCCAGCTCAGAGTCTGCTGAACCAGACAATGGGGAGAGATGGAAAGCAGAGCTGAGGATGCCTAAGTACGAACAACGTGGGGAGGCACACACACACTTGCATGCACGCGTGCACGCACGGCCTCCGGCTCAGCACCTCTTAAGCTCAGCACTCTCTCTCTTTGACAGCCCCTCTTCCTTTCAGCTTGAGACCCTCAGCAGCCCAATCTGAAAAGCTGGCACCTGGGGCTTCCACTGAAGACACAAGTATACTAATGTCTATAACACACCTAACAACATAGCAAAGCCTGGGGTGACGTGGAAAAGAGGAATGGTAAGAGAGGAGGGCAGAGCTTTCCAGAAGTGGACACAAATGGTCTGTCTCACTCACATAAGACTCGGAGCTAAAAAGCAATGCACAAAAAGGACAGCTGTGTGATCTTATCAATACTGGGAACTGTTTATGGGAGATCATGTTATCAAGGGCAGAATGCCAGCTGGTACATGCATCCCTGATGGAAGCAGGGAAAACGGTGTGTGTGTGTGTGTGTGAGTGTGCATGTGTATGACTGCGTGTGTGTGTGTGTGTGTGTGTGTGTGTGTTCAGGCACATTGCAAAGCAGACCGGGAGAGTTGAATGTTCACGAGCTTCTGTTCTCCTGCACAATTTCTTAAGCCATTTGTGTAAAAAGATGAATTGCCACCACTAAGATTTTCTTAGTCTCAGCCTCTCAGGTGGTCGTGGTCCCAAGTCCTAGAACCCTGGATGTTGAGCCAGGACCACCTGTCCTGCCCGGACACAGCCTGGGTAGGGGGGACGCCAGCGCACAGGGCAAGGCAAACCAAACTTTCCCCGCAGAGATCTTCCTGTGGGCTTCCTGAGGTCTGTCCGAACCACCAGGCTTCCCACCAAGCCCTCCCCTGCATCCCAGGGCTCCCGTCGAATTAAAGAAGAGAGAGAGCCACTCACCGCCTGAAAGCCAGCCAACACGGCCACTATTCCACTTTTCCTGGAGTGAGCTTTCCACACTTGGGGAGGCTGGAGCCACCGGCAGCCAAAAGGCTCCCACCTCTCCGACCTGCTCTCACACCCTCTCCGGCTCTTTACGAGGCTTTCAAGTAAGGCACCGGTTTGTGAGGTTGCTCGGAGAGAGGAGGCTGGCTCCTTGTGCTGGAGGACAGGAGAGGGAGGGGGGGAGGCTGGCACAGAGCACTCAGGATTCACTCTGGATGAAAGCCGGCGGGTTGGCGGAGCCGTGCTTCCCTCCCGCCCCACACCACCCCCCCCCATCCCCGCCCCGCAAGCCAGCCCTGCTCTGCCATCCTTCCGACTTGCTGGCGTGCTGATTAAACACAAACGTGGATCGCCCAAGCATTGCCCCCCAACCCTGGACGCCCGTGAAAGACACCCCTCCTTGAGGGGAGGCCAAGTAACCCCAGCGGCCGCAACCTCCCGTGGGTTCTGGGACCTGAGCTGAGAACGGGGTGCCGCCACTCACGGGGCTGACCTTTCCCGTGTCACATCAGATTTTCCGTTCTCCAGCAAACCCAACCCAACCCAACCAGCACACGGCCTCCCCACCCCATCTCACGACTCGTAAAGCCATCAGAATTTACAGCAAACCGACCAGAATCCAGACGCGGCTAATGTCATTAAGAAGCCTGCACAGCGCCCAGATGCCGGCAGGGGCTCGGTGACAGACAGACGCCAGCCTCGCAGCAAAGGGAAAGCAAGACACAGCACAGACGCCGCAGGCACAAAAGCCTTCCTCTCATCCTGCCCCACAGGAACCGATCTGATTATCAAAGGGAAACACGGAGGACTCAGAGGTTAAGGCGGCTTTAGCGAAACGGGGCTTCGGGAGCAAACACAGTTTAAAGAGACCCGACCACAGACCCAGCCTGGGGGGGGGGGTGGGGGAGCCCTGCCTTGGGCTGTCTGTTTTTGAACGCAGTCCACCAGAGATAATGCACATAATCCAAGCACATAATCCAAGGAACCGCCTGACTCTGAACACATACCTGAGTGTCTAGGCGCCCTGCCACCTCAGCCCCCAAGGTGGGGACCACGATCACGGCTGACTATTATTTCCTCTGATACCTGCACCAAACTTTCAAGCCTCCCTCTGAGTCACTGGCATTCACTTTCTATTTAAAGATCATACAGGGCTTCCTCTTAAGCACCATTCAAACCCGTGGCTTCTAAGAACTGAGTGTTAAATCTGTTTTCTTCGGGCCTCACTTTCCATCAACAGAGATGTTCTCCTTGACAGCGAGGGGTTGTTTTTTTCCATCATCCACTGCCAGGAGGCAGAGGTAACCAGAGGGGCACGGATCCCAAGACCACCCCTGGGACGGGCGGCGGATGGAGTAATCTCCCCGATTCCTTTCTGGAGAGCTATGAGAAGCTGTCCTGAATGCCATGGCTGGAAACAGGGTAGACACAACGGAAAACCTCAACCCGCTGGGCAGCGGTCTTAGGATTCTGTCTGAGCCACACTCTACTGAGGGGCTGTCCCAGACACACAGTGGTACCGCCCGGGACAGCCAGACAGCTAGGACCCTCCCTCTGCCCGGATCAGCCTGACTACACCATCTTCTGGGAAATGCTTGGTTACGGGGACGTAACATTTCCCCCACCAAACTCCGTTTCCAGGTGAGAAAGGATTAGCTAGAGAAATCTGTACCAAGCCATCACCACTTGGGAGCCCTGTCCCATCTGGGGTGCACGTGCGTGCCCCCAAATTCCCTCTCCCTCCTCGTGTGGTCAGACCACAGTCCAGGAAAGCAGACTGTTCACGCTGTGTGGTGATGAGGCTGAAAAACGGAAGAGCAAGAGACAGCCACAGACCCAAGCACCGGGAGTGGGAGGGGGCCGCCTAGAGCCACCCTGGAGGAAAGACCCCACATGCGCCCAAGCTCTGCTGTGTGCCCTCCAGCTCCGAGTCGGGCCATGCCTCTCCCTCCCTCTCCCCCTCCACCCCAGCGACTCCAGGGAAAACAAGCAGCCCACGTGACCAGGACAGAGCCTGCCTTGCTAATAAACCCATCCCAAGGCTCTGACAGTTTTAGAACATTACCTTTCAGGAAGAAAATGTAAGGACCGGGAAGAGGGGAGACAAAGTGTCAGAGCTGGAAGCCACATGCCATAGGAGCTGGCCGGGGGCTGGTCCCACGGTCTCCCATGTCTGCGGAGGATCCCTGAGCTCCCCATGCTGACGGCCTCAGGGAGCCACCCCCGGCACACAGCCCTGCCGGCAACCCATGCCTGGAGACGGCAGGGCGCCTCAGGGACCAGGGACGGATGGAGGGATGGACCGATGGATGGAAGCGCCGTGAGCCTGGCGGGGACGGAGGAGGAAGGGAGGCCAAGAGGAAGGGGTGGGGAGAGAGGAGAGAGAGGGAGGGAAGAGGAAGAATTGATTCTCTCTCCTCCACTGGGACCACTGAGCTAAGTTGCCATGGAGAAAGGGGAGCCGCTGGCAGAGCCCGAGGCGGGCGGAGGAACCTTATGCCGGAGGGAAGGCGTCAGCTTGGAGCCAATCCCCACACTTCTGGTGCGGCCTCCCCCGAACCAGGCCTTCTGGGCTGAGGCGGCCAGGCTGGGAAGGGAACTGGCCCGACTCAGTAGGGCAGACAGCAGCTCTCTGCCCGCTGGGAGGAGACAGGGGTGAGTGGACAGAAAGCTCAGGGCTTCCTTGCCTGCTTCACTGCGCTCCATCACCCCGAGATGAGCTGCGCCCCTCATCTCATGCCCGGCCACCTGCCTGGCTAAACTCCCTGGGGACTGAGGGGCCTAGAGCCCCTCCCGACGCCCTGGGTACCACCTGGGGCCCTGGTGTTGGAGGAGGCATTTCTGACCTCCACCTGTCTCCTTGTCTCTAAAAATCAGCATTGCCAGACCTTAAGGTGCATTTCTCCATGAGTTTCAGCCATATTTTCCAACCTCAGGTGGGATGAGGGGACATTCAACTAAGGGAGGACCTCGACACCCAGAGCCTCTTTTGCAGGAAGTGCAGGAAAGATGAAGGCACTCTGGGGTGCCGGGTGGATGACCCTCCCATGTAGACAGCCCTCCCAGGTGGACGACCTTCCAGGGTGGATGACCCTCCAGGTGGACAATCCTCCTGGGTGGATGCCTCTCCGGGGTGGACAATCCTCCTGGGTGGATGCCTCTCCGGGGTGGACAATCCTCCTGGGTGGATGCCTCTCCAGGGTGGACAATCCTCCTGGGTGGATGCCTCTCCGGCGTGGACAGCCCTCGCAGGCTCTGCCTCCCTGCCTCTCCTGCGCTGGGCTGCTGCCACTGGCCCCTGCCGGCCCCGCTGCTAGTCCAGTCCACGACCCCAGCCCCAGCTCTGGCCTTTGCTGCTGGCCCCACACTCACACCACACTGGAGAAATGGGGACAGAGAGAGCACCGGGAGGCCTGGGCTGGGGTCTCAGCCTCCCTCTTGGAGGTGACATGACAGGGGCACATCCAGGCCCATCTCTGGGCCTCCACTCCTCACCACAAGCGGACACAACCCCACCATCCTCCCAACTGGAACTCCAGGGCAGTTCGATACCAAGACAGCAGGGGCCGGGGAAGGTGCGTAGATACCAGCTTAGGAACGTTGTGCCCTTGGGGGGAACGGAAGCATGCCGGGCACAGCCCCCACACATCCCACCTCCCCTTGCTGCCCACGGCCAGGACTGAGGCCCTGGAGAGACTGAAGGCACCGGCAGAGGCCTTGCACCCCCTGACGCACACAGGCCCGAGGGTGGCCCTGGCTGGGTTCCGGTCTCTGAAGGCCGCGATCTGGGAAACCTTTGCTCTCCACCATTTTCTTCTAGTCTCCCCCTCATGCTTTATTATGAAAACGTTCACACACACAGCAAAGTTGAACACATTTCCTATTGAACACTACATACGTGCACCATTGAGATTCTACCATTTCCTCTCTCTTGTGTTTAATGTGGCAAAACACCCATAAAATTTACCATTTTTTAAAAGACTTTTTTAAAATGTGGACCATTTTTTAAAGCCTTTATTGAATTTGTTATAATATCACTTCTGTTTTGTGGTTTTGGGGTTTTTTGGCTGAGAGGCATGCAAGACCTTAGCAACCCCTCCACTGGAAGGAGAAGTCCTAGCTGCTCGTGGTGGTGGTGGCTTACTTGCTAAACTGTTCTGACTCTTTGAGACCCCATGGACTGTAGCCCACTGGGTTCCTCTGTCCATGGGATTCTCCAGGCAAGAATACTGGAGTGGGTTGACATTTCCTTCTTCCCGACCCAGGGACTGAACCCTCATCTTCCGCATTGCAGGCTGGTTCTTTACCGCTGAGTCACCAGAAAAGCCCCGTCGCCCCTGAACCACCAGGGAAGTCCCATTCTTACTGTTTCAAAGCCCACAGGTCAGAGGCATGGACTGCCACAATCCCCTCTCATTCCAGAACATTTTGACCACCCACAGTCTCATCATGATAGGCACTGACTCCCCGCCTGCCCACCCCCCCCCAAGCCCCGCCCAGCTCCCAGCAACCACCAGTCTGCTCCCGGTTTCTGTGAGTTCACCTGCTCTGGACACTTCAGATCAATGGGCTCGTACACGCCATGGCCCTTCATGTGGCCTCTTTCACTCTGCATCGGGATCGGGTTCTCGAGGTTCGTCCACTTGGTAGCGTGTGTCAGTGTTTCACTCCTCTTTACGGCTGAATCACAGTATCGGAGTCATTGGATATGTGCGTTGCTTCCAGCCATTGGCTATGGTTCTCTCACTTTTAGAATGAGTTTTTCAGAACCCAGTGATGTTTCCTGAAGCCTCTTCTATGGGATTTGGTCTCAAAAGGAGGCCCCAAATGGAAATGTCAATCCTTGCTCAGCCTTTTCATTAAAGCATTGCTCCCCACTGGGTAATGGAGCCTGAGTCAGGGAGCTCCACCAGGCCCTGAGGCAGGGGTGCCAGACACGTGTGTGGCCAGCTAGTGGATTTGGGTCACCTCTGTCCCAGGAAGCGGCCCTCTGGGCAACAGGACCCATGTGCACACCATGCCCACATCTACCCAATGCCCCCAGGTTCGAGTGCTCTCTTACACTCACTGGCTGCCTGACTAGTGAGTCATTTTCCTTTCTCTGAGCCTCAGCCTCTCCATCTGTAAAATGGGGGCAAATAGTCTCCACCTTGAGGGGGTACTCTGGAGATGAGACTGGTGTTGTTTCATGGAACTTTCTGGGATGACGGACGTGTTCTATGCCTCAGCTACCGCTAGCCCAGGGGCTACTGAGCCCCTGGAAGGTGAACAGTGTGACTGGACAATGGAATTTTTAATTATATTTTACTTTAATTTAAACTTGAAATGAAGGGACTTCCCTGGGGGTTTAGTGGCTAAGATGCTGAGATCCCAATGCAGGCAGCCTGGGTTCAATCCCTGGTCCAGGAAATAGATCCCACATGCCACAATGAAAGATCTGGTGCAGCCAAATAAATAATGCTTTTAAAAATTAAATTTAAATTAAGAAGTCACATGGGGCTACTGATGATTGCTCTGGACAGAGCAGCTCTAAGGTCTTAACAGGCTGGGAACACAGGCCCTGCACACAGCTCCTGTCTTTTCCTCTATCCCTTCCCCTCCCTACTTACCCCACGGTGTCTGGGCAGTGGAGCGAACCTCTGTTTGCAGCCTGGCCCCCCACGCTCCCTCTAAAAGGACAGAAGGTGGGCAGTCGGGCTCTCAGGGAACACAACAGGCGTCAGCTGGGGAGTGGGCACAGCGGACTCCATGATGATGTAGGGCCCTGAACCGCTGACCTCTCCTCCTGCCCCCCCGGCCCCACACCCCTATTCTAGAACCCCATCTCCTGCCGTTTCCCCCAGCAACTCCTGAGGTCATCCCTGGAATGTCCAGGGAGGAGTTGGAGGATTGAAACAGACCCTCTCAGCACTCCTAAAGTAGCAGCAGGGATCCCTGTGGGGATGGACAGGGGGTCCGTGATCTCTGCCTGGGCTATCTTGGCTTTTCAGGGACACCTTCCCACGTTCTCACAGGCTTGTGCTCTGGCACCAGGGCTGGACTAGAGTCCAGATCAGATTTCAGTTCGACCTTCTCACTCTGCAGATGCTGAAACCCAGGCGCGGCTGCAGGAACACAAGGCAAGGTGGGGGTATAGGGAGGGGGGCATTGGGGCTGAAGTCCAGGCCCCCGACTCCCCCCAATCTGGCCTTCATGGGCCTCCTGAGAGGCAGGAGACTCTGAGATGGGCCAGGGTAGGAGGGGACCCCCAGCACTCCACCCCACACCAGGGCAGATCAAGGGCCCAGGGGACAGCTGTGTGGCTTCAAAGCCAGAACAATGGGAACCAAAGCCTGGCCAAGCCACCATCCCACTCCTGTTTCCCCCGCACCAACCCCACCAGCCCCTATCTGCCCAAGTTGGGGAGAAGTGATGTCTGGGGGGTGGCAGTGGGGACTCCAGTAAAATTTAAACATAACCATAAATAACCATAACTCCACGTGTGCTGTGAGCCCACCAACAGGTACGGGTCACCTAGAGACTGCTGCCGAGGACTGGGGGCCCTGGGCGGCTCCCCCTTCACCCTGAAAAACCTCCTCTTAGGCTCCCACATGCCCCCTGCTTCTCTTAACAGGACTGCCAGAGGGATCTCCTACAAACCTGTGCCCCAAAGTGACCTGGCCTCACCCCACTCACAGTGAACATCTGGAGGCCCTGCTCTACCCGCCTCAGAGAATCTGTCCCTCGGACCATCTGCCCAGAGCCCCTCCCCCTGCAGCCTCTGCTCTGGGCCCCTCCTCACTGAGGCTTTCCTTGACCACCCTTCTTTCTTTCTTTGCCATGCCGAGCCTCATGTGGGATCTTAGTTCCCCGACCAGGGATTGAACCCACACCCCTTGCACTGGATTGTGGAGTCTTAACTGCTAGACTGCCAGGGAAGTCCTTCCACTTTATTTCAAACTTCACTCCAATGCCAGCACTCCCTTGACTTTCCCCTTTACTTCATAGCTTTGATACTTATCTAAAATACTATGTACTTTCCTTTCTTCTTCTGTTATTTTAAAAATTGTAGTAAAATACACACAACATCAAGCTTACCGTCTCAATCATTTTCAAATGTACAGTTCCGTGGCATTAAGTACCTTCATACTGTGGTGCGACCATCAACCCCATCCATCTCCAGAACTTCTTCATCTTGTAAAACTGAAACTCTGTCCCCACTGAACACCAACTCCTGGTTCCCGGCCCCCCGGAGCCCCGGCACCCACCATTCTACTTTGATTGCTTTAGGCACGCCACAGCAGTGGAGTCATACAGTCGCTATCCTTTTGTATCTGGCTTATTTTACTCCGCTTCCCTGGTGGCTCAGATGGTAAAGTGTCTGCCTGCAATGTGGGACACCCAGATTCAATCCCTGGGTCAGGAAGATCCTCTGGAGAAGGAAATGGCAACCCACTCCAGTACTCTTGCCTGGAAAATTACATGGACGGAGGAGCCTGGTAGGCTACAGCCCATGGGGTCGCAAAGAGTCGGACACGGCTGACCAACTTCCCTTTCTTTCTTTCCTTTATTTTACTCAGAGTAACACGTTTTGGGTTCATCCATGATGTGACACGTTCTTTTTTTAAAAAAACTGTCTTTCCCACTGGAATGTGGCACGAGTAGTAAAGAACCCATTTGCCAATGCAGGAGATGCAAGAGATGGGGGTTCAATCCCTGGGGTGGGAAGATCCCTTGGAGGAGGGCTTGGCCAACCACTCCAGTATTCCTGCCTGGAGAATCCCCATGGACAGAAGAGCCCGGTGGGCTACAGTCCTTGGTGTCGCAAAGAGCTGGACATGACTGAAAGGACTTGATAGATATGCCCACTAGAGTAGAGGCTCCAGGGGCAAAGATTTGGATTGGGTTGTACTCACTGCTATCTCCCCACGGCACCCAGCAGGCAGTGAACACATTTTTGGGATGAATGAATGAGCGCCTGAGTGAATGAATGAAGACTCTGTAGTACCCTACACTACAGGGCTGGGTCTGCCCCTCCCCACATCGTGAACCAACTCCCTTGATGATAGCCCCGCCCCATGGCTCTAGACCCCTGCCCTGGAGTCCCAGGGCCACTGTTCCAAGGGGTGACCACACTCAGCATGCACAAAACTGCCTATTTGATGGCGGGCTTTCCCCCTAGCCGTGGTGCACCTATGGGAGGATTATGACAGGGACAGACAGATGCCCAGCTGTGGATGTGGCGATGTGTCCTGGAGCCTCACACTGGCCTTGAGGGTAGGGAGGAGGGACAGAGTGAGTGAGGGCCTGGAATACACAGCGGGGAGGCTGCACACATGGGCTTCGGGTGACCTGGAGTTCGCTGTGGACCCAGCCCCTGCTCGGAGCACGGTTCACACCTCAGTGGTCCCTTGTCTTCCACCTTCTCCACATCCTGCCTGGCTTCTTACAGCCTCCTCTCTGAGAACTCATTTTACTCCTGTTTCGGGGCCAGACAAGCTCACACAATCAAATTCATGTATAAGGAGGACCTCTCTGCACGTGCAGCGAGCCTGAAGGGTCACCAGCACTCCAGCCACGCCGGCTGGCTCCGAGGGATGTGGGGACCTTAGCCCTTGCCAGGCTTGGGTGGGAGATGTCCACCTCTTGGGCAGTGGCCAGGGGCCCATGGCAAGGCTCAGCACCCAGCCAGACCTCAACCCATGGGGGTGGAAGACAGTCACCCCAAAAGAGCCCCGATCACTCCAGAGAGCCCCTCCCTGCACCAGGAAAACAGACTGAGAAAACAGTGGGAAAACAGCTGTACCTTTAAATTATTTGGCTCACGGATATGAAAAACATTTGCCTGTTGAAGCTGTTTGCATGTTTGGTTATTTTTAGGGTCAACCGAAGTTGCCTCCCTTGGAACCAAATGAAGCCCAGGAGGCACGTAGTCTTCTTTCCCAGATGGGGGTCCCAGACCTGCATCCCTGGGAACTGGGGCTTGAGTGTGAGAGCCCTGGGGGTCGAAGACAGCAGGAGCCCCCCACCACCACCCAAGCACACACACCGGGGGAGCCAGGGCAAGTCTGCCGGGACCTTTAAGGAGATGTTCGCCGCTGACAGCGTGGCCGCCCACCTGGGTCCAGAAAGAGACCCCTTCTCCTGCCGGGAGCAGGCTTTGAAGAGAAGGAAGCTGGAGGCCCTATCTCCCACCAGGCCTGGCTAATGGGAATATTTTGCTGACATATTTCTAGAACAAACGGCAATTAGAGCAGATTTGCTCTTCCACTCCCCCTCCCCAAAACAGGAATAAATCAGCTCGACCAATTTCCCAGCTAATGATTTCCTCCATTAAATTAAAAAGAAGAAGAAGAAAATGTTTTTTTTTTTAAATAGATTACCAGCCCTGTGCTTTTGGAGACCATGTGACCTGTCAGCTCCTCTTAAGCCCTGATACATCAAAGTCCCTTCATTAATTTTTAATAAATAAAACAGTCATAGTCTAAAAGGCACTCCTCCTCCACCTGCTCCCAGTCGGCCTGGCACACAAGGGTCAGCTCCCAGGTCGGCCATGGGAAGCCAGCTCATTCGGGCCAAGGACAATCTGAGAATCAGTGCGTGAGGTCCATTTCACAGATGGGAAAAATGAGCTCAGATGAGCAGCACCTAAACACGAGGCCCACAGAGGACTAAATGTGGGTTGAGGGTCTTGATTTCAAGATGTGCCCATTTGTTGTTGTTCAGTCCCTAAATTGTGTTCGACTCTTTGCTACCCCATGGACTGCAGCACGCCAGGCTCCTCTGTCCTCCACTATCTCCCAGAGTTTGCTCAAACTCATGTTAATTGAGTTGATGATGCTATCTAACTATCTCATCCTCTGCTGCACCCCTTCTCCCTTTGCCTTCAATCTTTCCCAGCATTGGGGTTTTATCCAGTGAGTCAGCTCTTCACATCAAGTGGCCAAAGTATTGGAGCTTCAGTTTCAGCAACAGTCATTCCTAGTGAATATTCAGGGTTGATTTCCTTTAGGACTGACTGGTTTGATCTCCTTGCAGTCCAAGGGACTCTCAAGAGTATTCTCCAGCACCACAGTTCAAAAGTATTAATTCTTCGGGGCTTAGCCTTCTTTATAGTCAAATTCTCACATCCACACATGACTACTAGAGAAATGCAAACAGGGGAAGCCAGGAGCTAAGGAGCCCCAGCCTTCAGGTGTAAGGATGGCATGGGTCACTTGACCCGGGACCTGGGCCTCTTTTCCTCTTGTTGCTCTGCAGCTCCTGGGACACAGGCCCGCAAGCATCACATATATTTCTAAAAAGTTCACCTCCCTCCCCCAACAGCAGCGGTGAACCTTGGAAGCTCTGTGCTAAGGGAAAGAAGGCAGACACCACAGGACAAATACTGTATGATTCCACTCATACGAGGTGCTTAGAGTCAGCAGATCCTTAGAGACCGAAGGTGGAAAGGTGAGTATGGTGGTCGGGGCGGGGGAGGGGGGCGAGTTAAGTGTTTAATGGGGACAGAGTTTCTCTTTGGGGAAAGAAAAGAGCTCTGGAGATGGTGCTATTGATGGTGACCCAACAACTTGAGCGTAATTAATGCCGCTGAACTTAAAAATGGATAAAGTGGTCAATCTTATGTGTATTTTGTGCTTAGTCACTCAGTCATATCTGACTCTTTGCGACCCCATGGACTGTAGCCTGCCAGGCACCTCTGTCCATGGAATTCTCCAGGCAAGAATACTCCAAGTGGGCAGCCATTCCCTTCTCCAGGGGACCTTCCCAACCCAGGGATTGAACACAGGTCTCCCGCATTGCAGGCAGATTCTTTACTGTCTGAGCCACCAGAGAGAGTGGACTTGTTTTTTTCCTTTTTGTATCTTTTCATTGTGGTAAAACAAAAGCCCACTCTCCAAAATGCTATTTGAAGACACAGGAAGGGGGACTTCCATGGTGGCCCAGGGGCTATTCCGTACTCTGAATGCAGGGGGTCCACGTTCAATCCCTGGTCAATGAACTACTACATCCTGCATGCCACAACTAAGACCCGACACAGACAAATAAAAATTTTTTTAATAAATTAAAAAAAAAAATACAGGAGGGCCTAACAACTCCACAGTGACCAAGTCGGCACCCTCTGTGGCCTGCTGCTAGACAGACCTCAATTCCTGAAGTACAGCCGGGGAGCTCACAGGCCCCTCCAGTCATGTAGAAATGCCAGGGACCTTCAGAGAAAGGCTCCTTGTGTCAGCCAGCGTCACTGAGACAGGATTCTGTGTCCCTGATGGCCTATCAGAGGCCAGAATGTAGGCAGAGGCTAAGAAGAGCCAGGAGATACCCTCTCTGAAAGATGCCCCAGGGCCTTTGGACATGCTGTGCCCTCTGCCAGGAATGCATTTCCCCAGATATACATGACTTGATTCCTAAGCTTACATAGGTTTCTACAGAGAGGTCCTCTCTGGACCATCCTGTAGCCAGATGCAGGGAAGGTTGCAGGGACCAGGCAGGCTGGCCTTGAGCAAGAATGGGAACCCAACAGCCCTCAGCATCCATGGTGGGCTGGCACCAACACACTGTCACTGGCAGGAGAGAAACAGCTCATGGGAGGGCTGTCAGATCCTGGCCCCACCACTACCAGCCAGAGGGCTTGGCAAGTTCCTTCATCCCTCTAAGCCTCAGTTTTCTTTTTTTATAAAGGGGATGGGAACGTCCTTGGTGGTCTAGCAGTTAAGATTCCATGCTGCCAACGCAGGGGGCACAGGTTCAATCCCTGGTGGGGGGAACTAAGATTCCACGTGCTGCATGGTGCGGCCGAAAATTTAAAAAAAAAAAATAGGGATGGACTTAGAAAACAAATTTATGACTGCTGGGCGGGGTCAGGGAAGGGAGGAAGGATACTTAGAGAGTTTGGGATGGCTATATTTAAATACACTGCTATATTTAAAATGGATAGCCAGCAAGGACCTCCTGTACAGCACAGGTCCATGTGATGTGGCAGCCTGCATGGGATGGGGTTGGGGGAGAGTGGATACATGTATGTGTGGCTGAGTCCCTTTGCTGTCCACCTGAAACTATCACAACATTGTTCACTGGCCATACCTCAATATAAAATAAAAAGTTCAGGAAAAAAAATGGGGAAATGGAGATGAAAATAGACTTCTTTGAGGGCAATGTGAGATGATGTATGTGAGTGTTGGTATAGGCCTGGGACGTGGCCAAAGGTCAACAAATGGTAACGATTCCAATTATAAACTCCCAAACATGCAGGCACGTTCCTTCAAACAGGGCCCAGGGGGAATGATCCCAGAAAACTCAAATAACGACACACACGGCTAATCACTACCCAGGCTAGCCAGGGGTCAGTGACCTGGAAGGCAGAGGATGGCGCCTGTAGGCTTACTGTGCAGTGTATTCGATTTAACTGATTGAATCATTTTGTCCCCATTTTGCAGATGAGGTAACTGGAGCACAGACAGGTTAGTCACTTACTTGCTTCAGGTCTGGAGCCGAAGTCAAACCCTGGTCATGTGGCCCCAGGGCCTGCCTGAGCTGGTCCTCACTGATCCATAGTGCCTCTTTTTTTTATTTAACTTTTTTTTTTTTTCTTACAGTAGGTCCTTATTGGTTATCATTTAAAATATAGCAGTGTGCACATGTCAATCTCAAACTCCCTAACTTTCCCTCTCCCCAACCCTTCCACCCTGGTAACGACAGCTTTCTTCTCTAAATCTGTTTCTGTTTTGTAAATAAGTTCAATCATATCAACACTTTTTTAGATTCCGCATATAAGCCATATCATGTGGTATTCATCTTTCTCCTCCGACTTAGTTCACTTAGTATGATCATCTCTAGGTCCATCATAGTATATCTTGAGAGAAGTGTGAATGGAGAAAGGGAGGGAGGAAGGAGAGAAGGAAGCAAAGGAGGGGGAGTCCAAAAAAGCAAAGGCAGAGACCCAGACAGCTTCCGCAGCTCTGACATCCGGGCTACGTGAGTTTCCAGAAGTTGGAGGGAAAGATCTCAGAACAGGCCCCTTGGGGAAGCCCACAGCTCAGCGGGACCCGCCTGGTTCCTCTCAAAGGTCTCCAGGGCCAGGCCCAAGATCATCGTACTTCGTTCCGCTCAGCTCATCTGCACGGATCAGCACCCCCATGTGCAATTAACTCCCTCAGCACCTGGGCTGGGCAGGGAGAGGGAAGGAACAGCTCAGCACTCAGCTCCACCTTGTGATGCCTCCCCAGCAGCTCAGAGACCCAGGGGATCCCTGAAAGCCCTAACCTTCTCAGCGGCCAGACCCAGAGGGCCCTACACGCTGGCGGGTGGTTCTATGTGCCCGGCCGAAGGGCAAGAGGCTTCCAACTCATTCTTGAAGGTGATTCACTTCCCTTTATGCCAGGGGTCCCCAACCCCGGGGACAGAGACCAGTAAGGGTCCATGGCCTGTTAGGAACCAGGCCACACAGCAGGAGGTGAGTGGCGGGCTAAGCTTCATTTGTATTTATAGCCGCTCTAGTTACAGGAAAACAAGCTCAGGGCTCCCACTGATTCTGTATTGTGGTGAGTTGTATAATTATTTCATTATATATCACAGTGTAACACTAATAGAAATAAAGGACACAATAAATGTAATGCACTCGAATCATCCTGCAACCATTCCCCCCAACCCTGCCCTGGTCCATGGAAAAACTGTCTTCCACAAAACTGGTGCCTGGTGCCAAAAAGGTTAGGCACCACTGCCCTGTGATACCTTCCATCTTCATTAACAACTCTTAAGCTACTGCAATACAGAATTTCTAACTGGTCTCCCTGCTTCTACTCCACAGGGCAGCCAAAGTGAGCATTTTAAAATGTAAATGCAAATAGGAATATGTCATGCCTGTACCTCAACACCCTCCCCAGCTCCTCTCACACTTAGGACTTTTTCTTTGCTGTTCTGAGAGGCATGCAGGATCTTAGCTCCCCAACCAGGGATTGAACCCACACCCCCTGCAGTGGAAGTACAGAGCCTTCATCACTGGATGGCTAGGGAAGTCCCAAGTCCAAAGTCTTTATCATGACCTACAAGTCCTCCAAGATCACACCCCTGACTCTGCCACCTCCTACCACCTTCCTCTTACACTCCTCAGACTTGCCGAGCACACCTCTGCCTCAGGGCCTTTGCACCTACTGTTCCCTCTTTCTCAGATATTACAGGACTGGCTTTCCAAGTTTGTTTAGGTTTTAAAAGGGAGGTCCTCTCTGATCACGCTGTCTCAACCCCCCTACCACCTCCTCCTCTCTCTCTATTCTAATCCCTTGCTCATTTTCCATCCTGGCATTTAGTATGGCCTGTTTGTTAGGAAGGGATTTCATCTGGTTCACTGCTGGATTTCTAGTGCTTAGAACAATGCCTGGTACCTGAGTGGTGTCCCAAAACTCTGTTGGATTTATTTTTTGGCCACACTGCAAGGCTTTGGGGATCTTAGTTTCCTGACCAGGCCCCTGCAGTGAAAGCACCAAGTCCAAACACTGGACCGCCAGGGAATTTCCCTGTCTATGGTTTCAGACTTGAGGATGGTTGGTGGAAGTCGGGGAGTTTCTGGGGACAGCTGACGTCCCGTTGATCAATCTGTATGGTCAGTCTGTATAAAGTTATCAGCAGGACACCTAATGTCTATACGCTTTTCGTAGGGTTGTTACACTTCTATAAAAAGTTTTTAAAAAACTTTTTTAAAAAGCTCCATTGAATGAATGAATTATGGATAACTAAACAATGAAAGATGCACACCAAAGCTCTTTAAAAGCATGTATAAGCCATTATCTTGTAATAACAGATAATGGAGTACAGTCTACAAAAATACTGACTCACTATGAATCTAATATAATACTGTAAATCAACTATACTTCAATAAGAATAAATAAATCAATAAACAAAAGCACAGATAGATTCAACAAGACCCCAGCACCTACCGAGCAGATCAAACTAAGTGGAACACGGAGTTCTCTCACCATGAACCACATAAAGTCATCTTGCTTTTTATGGAGAATGAGAAGGGAAGGGACAGGTCCTTCAGGACATGGCAGCCACAAGCACTTAGTGAGGCACTGTTTAGGGGACATCTATGGTCCCTTTATGCAAATCTGGAGAAGTTCAAAGTTGTAAAACTCCAACCCCGCTAGGCACTAGAGATCAAGCTGTTGGTCCCAAATGCACTCTTGCAACTGGCCAGGGGACATCAGTCTGTCGGGGTGCCAACAACAACGACATCCCTGGCAGAGGCTGTAAGTGCCTCTTCCCACCAGCTAGATGGGCACCGTCAGAGGAGATGGACTGTGCCTGGCCTGGCTGCCTAGCCTTACCCTCCCTGCCTTCTTCCAATGGCCTCCCGCCCGCCCTGCCTGCTTCCCAAGGGGGCCTTCTCACTCACTGCCAGCCCAGAACCCTCTCCTGGGGAGACCATTCTGCTGCCTCCGGCTCCCTTCTGGGTTCCAGGACTGACTCTTTGAAGACTGATCCCCCCCAAAATGGGAACAGGTCTTCGTCTCGGGTGGTCTGCAAAGCAGGGCTGAGGGAAGAGGAAGATGACGAGAAAACACGAATTTTCCTTGGAGGAGAAAAAGAAAACACGAATTTTCCTCCCATACTCAGAAAAGATGCGGAACATCTATACCTCACTCTCAACAAAACAACTCGTGCAGGGACTCCCCTGGTGACGCAGTGGTTAAGAATCTGCCTCGCACGCAGATTCTTTTCTATCTCCACTTTACAGGCATTTCTATCTCCATTTTACAGATGTACAAAAGGAAGCTCCAAGAAGGTAATTGCTTCAAGTCCCACCAGAAGTTACAGACCCAGCCGGCACTCTGTCCTGCCCATCTAGCTCCCAGTGACCACAAACTGGGCAGATAGGCCTCCAGAAGGAGTCAAAAGCCAGGCCAGCAACGCCCAGCCAAGTTACCTCATCTCTTGGCATTTCCTCATCTGTAAGAATAAGGTTCATATCAGCGCTGACACTGGGAGTATGGCAAAAATGAGATAAGATACCATGAGAGGAGTATCCAGTACAGGGCCTGGTCCAGGGCACACACCCACTAAACATCAGCAGCGGTTCACGTTCAGCAGCATGCTCATTAATTTCATGAACATTACACCGTGAGGTTCCTGCAGGCCCAGCTGCCTGCTTCCTCGGAGCCAAGGACAAGCTGGAAGCTAGGTAGTGAGGATGTGGCTGGAGCACCCAGGGTAAGCAGAGAAGTTAGGCTGCTCACGCGGCCACCCGCTCACTGGCAGGCCCCCGCTGACCTTGCAGAAATAGCAAGGAGTGCTTCCTCTCTCCCAGGTGCCTGGCCTCACAGCAGGATCAACATCCTGCAGCCTCTTCCTTAGGAGACAGGCTTTCAGAAGCCCCCAAGTTGCTTGTGGCAGCCTTGTGGGGCACATTACGGCTGTTCCCACACTCCCAGCTACAAGAGCTGCCCTCTGTCTTCCAGTAAAACCCAAGACAGGCTGATCAATGTTCTCCTGCTTCGTTCCCACCACCACAGACGAGGGGTTGGGGAGTGAAAATGACAGTGTTAGTGGCTCAGTCTTGTCCGTCTCCTTGTGACCTCATGGTCTGTAGCCCCCAGGTTCCTCTGCCCATGGAATTCTCCAGGGAAGAATACTGGAGCGGGTTGCTATTCCCTTCTCCAGGGGAATTTTCCTGACCTAGGGATCAAACCTGGGCCTCCAGCATTGCAGGCAGATTCTTCACTGTCTGAGCCACCAGGGAAGCCACTGGCGGTGGTGGTGGGGAGTGGGGGTGGGAAGAGGAGTTATTAAATCCATCCATCTAACTTCTCCATGATAGGTCAGTGGTTCCTGATACTAGTGCTTCTTTACTGTGTGGTGGGGATGGGGGTGGGGAGGGTGGCTGGGGGTGGGCCAGGGGTGGGGGAGACAGAAGACAGCATAACTGTGTGTCTAAGACCCAAATGCAAAACGCATAAGGGTCAGCTTGGCTGATGGTTTTTAAGACGCTGACATTGTAACGCCCTGGCCAGCCACTCTCTGATTCAGATACCTTCCTCCCACCATCCAGAGCCTACGAGAGCCCGGCTGTCAAACCCAGAAAGCCACCTCCCCACACTGTGCTGGAGACCCCGTCTATAACCGGCCTGCAGTTCCTGTGAAGATCAGCTCTCGTCTCTGGGCCACCCCATCGCCAAAAGAAGATGGCACCTTGGAGAGTAAGAGCCACCTCAGTCTACTTGCAAGCTGGGAGGCCCTCCTACCCCGATGAGTCCTCTTTCATCACCCCTGCCTTGCAGGACTGATGCCAGGGCTCATATTAAATAAATCGGACAAAGCCTCCTGTGGACGCCTGACTTCCAGAGCCAGTCAGCGCAGGAGCTGTTTCTCTCTGCCTCCTAGCCCTCCTGTTTGGTTCTGGAACTTGAGGGGTCCTTGCAAGTCAGACAGCTCAGCAGACAGACCCCTCAGCCAGTGTTCCACATTGACAGGCTGGGGTGGGTGAGGCCTCACGTGAAGGCTGCAGAATCTTTTTTAAAAAGTTTTTTTTGCATTTATTTATATGGCTGTGCCAGGTCTTAGTTGCGGCATGCAGGATCTTTAGTTGTGGCATGTGAACTCTTGGTTGCAGCATGTGAGGTCTAGTTTCCTGACCAGGGATCAGACCCAGGCCCCATGTATTGAGTGCTCAAAGTCTGAACCACTGGACCACCAGGGAAGTCCCTGGAGGCTTCAGAATCTTCCCTGTGACTCTGACTGCAGCCTCCGTCCTCCCCCAAGAACCAGGGGTGGCTCAGGTGTGGCCCCTGGAGAGCTGAGAAGTGCGATTCCTTTGAATAGAAGATTCTGTGCCCCAGAAGGCAGTGCCACACGCAGCTGTAAACAGGATTACTAGTCACTCTGTTTGAGAAGACGAGACCATTAGAGCAAGATTAAACTAATGTGTAACTGCCCTCTTCTAATCCCTGGGTTGGACTCAGTCAGGCTGTCTGTCATCTGAGTCCCTTTGGATCTGCTTTGAGGCTCCTAGAGGCCTTAGAGGTGAATCTCAAGGTGGAGCCTTGGGACACATGCAGCTCAGGATTCCAGCCTTGGAACAAGGCCTCTTGTCTGCCGAGGCCTTGTGCTCTCCTCATCTGTCCGTCTCATAGAAAGAGAAAAGAAAGACTGGCAGGAAACCCCGAATGGACCCTCTCCCTCCGGCCCCCTCACAACTCTCCCTTCTCCCACTCAAGGGGCCTCTCAGAGAAAGAACGTCCTCACCCCACTCCTGGGAGCCCCTCTTGGAAGCTGCCTTTCCTGCTGCTGGCATCCTCTGCAACTGTCCCCTGACCCTCTCAGTAGCTCAGAGCTGTGTTTGAGATGGAAAAAATGTCACTCTTTAAAAATGCACTCAATCGACGAGAGGAGAACAAAATGTCGTCAATGACACACGAGGTTCAGCCACGAAAAGGAATGAAGCGCCGACACAGACTACAACATGAATCAACTTGAAGACGGCGTGCTGGGTGAAGGCGGCCTGGCACAAAGGGCTGCAGGCTGTCGGTCTCCATTTATACGGAATGTCCAGAAGAGGCAAAATCCAGAGAGAGGGAAAGCAGACTAGTGGCTGCCAGGGGCTGGGGGTGTAGGAAGCGATGGGACAGGGGGAACGTCAAGGGGTTCATTTTTGGAGCAATGAAAATGTTGTCAAACTGCGATGGCTGTACAACTCCGAGAATATACTAAAAACCACTGAACTGTACAGTTTAAATGAATGAATTGTATAGGATGTGAATTATAATCTGAAAAGGCTTTTGTGAAAAAAAAAAAAAAAGAAAACCCACAGAGAGACTTCCCTGGAGGTACAGAGGTTCAGACTCCGGGCTTCCACTGCAGGAGGCATGGGTTCAATCCCTGGCCAGGGAACTAAGATCCTGCACACCACACGTTGTTGCTGTTCAGTCGTGTCCAACTGTTTGCAATCCCATGGACTGTAGCACACCAGGCTTCTCTTTCCATGGGATTTCCAGGGAAGAACAGTGGAGTGGGTTGCCACTTCCTTCTCCAAGGGATTTTCCTGAACCAGAGATCAAACCCAGGTCTCTTGCATTGGAGGCAGATTCCTTACCATCTGAGCTACCAGGGAAGCCCTATAAACCAGCAAATGTAAGTAAAAGTCCCGAGTTCTGTGAACTCCCAGAAAATCATCAACCCTGAAGTTGGGGAGGGTAGGAACCCCCATTTGTAGCCAAGTCAGAAGTAGGTAACCTGGGACCCACTATTTGTGATTAGCATCTGAAGTGGGGGTGGGGGGAAGCAATCTTGTGGGACTGAGCCCTTAATTCAAAAGGTCTTCACTAACCCTGGGAAGTTAATGTCAGAATTGAATTGACTGTAAGGACACTCACATGTTGCCCATAGAGAACTGGAAAATTGCTTGGTGTGGCAAACCCACACATTTGGTGTTGGAAGTATTGAGCAGAGAAATGGTTTTGCTTTATTTCCTATCCGAGAAATGAGGACTTGGACTTGCATGACCTTCAGGAGGCTCCTGACTCTGACCTTCTTAATCCGTGAAGGCTGGGATTTTGGGACAGCATCTGACTTTTGACTCACACAGTTCTTAACAAAGACCACAGCATTCCCCCAAGGCAAGATCAAGGCCACACAATCTCCCCTTTCGCCTATTTATCAATCAACACCAACAAAATCATAAATACTTGGTGATGTATTTATGTATAAATCATAAATACATTTATAAATACATAAATACAAGACTGGACTAACTTCTGGGTTCTGTGGTTTACTGGAGCAACCATGTTTATCTTTCCATCACACGGCACTTTCTAAGTCACTGCTTTTTCAGGGCGCTGGCACTCAGCATAGAGTCAGCACTGGGGTGAGGAGGGGAACATGGCAGGCGGGAGCGGGGGTACTGAGAGTCACAAATCAACATCCTTTTACAACGGGCTGATTCGGGGTCGGAACCTGGAGAGGGAAGCTGGGGTCATGGACTAAGCCTCCAGGGAAGCAGTTATCTCGGCTCCAGACCCAGGCTACTGGCAGCAGCCACACTTGCTGGACAAAGTCACCTCCAGTGATAAGGGGACCTGAGCAAGTCAGAACCAATGGATGGCTCCAAGCACAGCCCCGTCATCTTTAGAAACCCGACTTTCTCAGGCACGCACCCACATGTGTACATTCTGGATTTCACAGGTTCCGTTAAAAGCAACAACAACAAAAAATCTTTCAGGTACTCAACAGTGCAAGACATCATGATGCTGCCATCAGCCTGCCCCCTCCTCCCCCCACCTCCGACCTGTCATCCCCATGGAGTCAGATGAAGCCTTTTCTAATGCATCAGAGTGTGAGAGGACTGAGCCCCTCAACACTCTCCCTCTGCTTTCAAGCCAGCATCCATGCTCCTTAACCAGACCACAAGACCTGCCCCCTACCCCTGCTGGTCTGGTTCCTTCCCTGGGCTCAGCCTGCGCTACCAGCCAGACCCCGCAGCACCTGCTCTGGCCTCTGTGCCTTTGCACAGGCTGTTTCCTCTGCCAGGAAGGTCTTCTACCACCTCCCGGGTTGGGTGAACTTGGCATTCCAAGAAGTCCAGCCCAAGTGTTGGTGTCCTTCCTCCACGGGTTCCGTGCCCCAGAAGCAGGTCCCCCAACCCATTCCCACGGACTCATAACTGCCCACTGACTCTAGTCCTTTCTGGTGGCCAGTGAGCTCCTGAGAGTGGGGACGACACCGGATTCATCCCTTGGGGCCGAATGACGGGTCCACACACGTGCCGCCCACTCGAGACATCGACGTGGTCCTGTGGTTCCCTTTGTCCTCAAAGCCCTGAAGCAGCTGCAATGACCATGGGGCAGGGGTTCAGATCCCTCATCCACAGGAAAGGCAGGGCTGTCCACTCCCCCTCCGCAGGGGTGATGTTCACAGTGTTAATAACCATCCTATCCTTGCACTGGGCCTGAGCGCACGGTCCCCCGAATGCAAGGGGTCTTTGTTCACTAAGGCTGCAGAGGGGACCGGGCTCGTGGGAACCACTTCCCACAACTGGTGACTGCATAGTAAGGATACTTTGTTCACGGGGACATCCCACGATTCTCGCCAGCTCACTGACTCCTATCCTTTTCCATGAAAAGTGTCTCCCAGGTTCGTGTCCTGGTCCTTGCTCAGCGCCAGCCCAGGTACCTGATGCTGCCTAGGAGGGGGCGGTCAGAGCCAGGGAGGAGGCAGGTGGAGAAAGGTGGGCCCGAGGAGGGGGTGAGGGGTGAGGGGCCAGGGACCACCGGACTCCTGCCCCCTGAGACTCTATCCTCGATGGAGCGGGGGGTCACTAGGCGGCCAGCTTTGGGTGAGCACTGAGGACTGGGAAACCAGAAGATAAACAAACCTGGGATCTTTTCAGGAGGAGGCAGCCGGGAGGAAGCAGAAGAAGGAGAGAGACGGCAGCTTGAGAAAGCAGAGCAGGCACCCCAGAGCAGGCCCAAGTCCAGAACCACCCAGAACCTGTCCTTGTCTACTGGCCGTGCTTGCAACAGGACTGGGCCTGGGGGAGCCAGGGGGCTGGAGATGCTGGCCGGGGGCTGCCATTTGGGGCACAACACGTGACTGTCCCACGACTCTTGCTTGGGGTTGGGGGGCGGCTAGTCCCCTTTATCCTAGCAAGGCTAAGGGGGAACTACCTCTGGCAGCCCTGTCCAGCCATGCAAGGTTCCCACAGACCAGTTCCTCCCTCCTCGCCTCCCACGGACCTTCCCTCCTGCCGCCCCTCTGCCATCCGGCCCCACCAGGCACAAGTGTGCTTTGCGAGGGAGCCGGAGAGGAGATGTCTTTCCGCACGGCACAGCGTGGCTGAGGAGGTGTTCCAGCAGACTTATTTATAGCCAAGCACCCCGTCCGCACGCTCTCCAGCGCTGCCTGCCTCGTTTGCCTGCCTGCCTGCCTGCCACTGGGGCTTTTCAATCCGTGTCTATATTTATCCCGAAGCCGTGGGGATAATGGCAAGGCCAGAAATAGCCATGAAGACATTCACGTGAAGATGATGGACAGGTCCCCAGCTCCTGGCTGACCTCACCCCCGCACCCCTCCTCCCATCACTCCGCATCTGCCGCTTGGCCGTGGGTAACAGGGAACAGCTGGAAGGGACTGGGGAGGCGGCCGAAGCCAGATGGGAACAACATAATCCCTCTCTTCACGCTGGCCGTGGTCCTCTGTAGTGACGCGGCGGGCCAAGTCCTAAATGACGCATCACAGCTGCTGGGCTGTGGGGAGACCAGAGGTGACACGGTCTCTTGATGGACGTCAGCATGTTAATCAGCTCACAGGCAGAAGCGAGAGTCAGAGATGGTACATACGCACAAAAAGCAGGCCACTCGCGCACCAAGAGTGCAAGGAGATGCCCCCCGCCTGGCCCCTTGCCCCTGGACGCAGGCGCAGGGCTCGCCGTGGAAATGTGCGCATGGTCTCCTGTTGACCTGGCCTCTTCCCACTTCCTGGAAGGGAGGACGAATCAAAGACACCCTGGCTGGTCAGGGAAGATGCTGAGACATTAGGGGAACCAGTGGGTGGCTCCTGCTCCCCCCTCTTCAGCATCCTGGAAAGAGTATGCTCCATCTGGGATGGGGGACAGACATCAATAGAGGGAGGCTCAGGGACTTCCCTGGTGGTCCAGTGGTTAAGAGCTGAGCTTCCACTGCAGGGGGTACAGGTTGGATCCCTGGTTGGGGAACTGGTCGAGACCCCATACACTGCCTGGTGCAGCCAAAAAAATAGAATTAAAAACAAAAAAGAAAAGAAAGGCACAGAGTGCAGCAGGAGCCAAGGGAAGCAGCTGGCCACTTGATGGGAATGATTTCATGCAAAGGGGGCATTTTGGTTGGGCTTTGAAGGATGCACAGGAGTTTACCATGGGAGAAGGGGAAAAGGCATGAGCCAGTGCCTTTAGTACTCAAAGTGCGTGGTATGTCTGCGGAATGGGGGAAGTCCCAAGTGTCAGAAGTGGTGAGTCAAGTGGTGAGATGGACCCAATCACAGATCTGAAGGGCTTTTGAGCACATGGGATTCAGGAGGCTCACTCATATTCTTGTAGCTGTGGCTGTGCCCTGCAGTGTTCTCTGACCTGTCACTGCTCCCAACAGGGAGGAGCTTTCTGACCTCATGCAGCCCAGCTTCCTATGACAGGACCTCTGGACAGATCCCTGACATCTGAATCTCTAGCTACCCTGGTCCTGACTTACATCTGACTCCCCATCCACCCATCCCCTCCCACGAGTCTCTCCAGGGGAGCCCAGGCTGCAGGAGCACCTCCCCACAAGCAAGGAAAGAACCTCCAGTTGTGAAGTAACCACGGACTGTCCCACATAGTTTCCATTCAATCCTGGTCCCTGGGCCAGGTAGATTCAACCTGTCCTTTTCACAGATGATGACATGAGGCTTTTGGGAAGTTGAACCCCTTAATTTTCTTAAGACCACATTGTAGTTGGTGACTGAGGTGGGTTTATAATGAGGTTGGCCTCCACTCTGTAGATAGGGCTTCTCAGCTGCTTTCTTCCTTCCCTGCTAGGAGGTCCTTGATGTGTGTGTCAGCTGGACTTTTATAGGATCCAGTCCCTTTCCAGGCTAATCTCCATTTCACCACGCTTGACCCTGCACTTCTGCCACTTGGGATTTCCCCCACCCCACCACCCAAAATACCACACACTCTGAGTACTAAAGGCATCGGCTCGTGCTATTCCCTGTGCCTTCCCCACTTTGCTCCTGTCCAACTCCTATGCATCCTTCAAAACCCAATTGAAATGCCTCCCCTTTCTATGAAATCTTCCCCATCAGGCAGTTGGCTGCTGCCTTCTATCTGGTCTGGCTGCACTCTGTGCCTCCCTCTACTGATGCACTATTTGCTCTGACTCGTGTCTGATCCCAGATGGCACACTCTCCTCCCTCCCTGTGACCCACTGCCTGGCACAGTAAACATCTGCCAGGTGAGAGAGTAAACCAATTCCCTCCTCCCCTCACCCAGAGCTGTCATTTTTTCCTACCTCCCTCCAATTGTTTTCCTAAAGACTGGACTCCCTTCAGTAATCAAGGTGAATGATAAGCCCGGGTGCTCTCTGACTCTTCCTCCCCATCTGGGCAGCACACAGGCTGCCAGGCTCTCCTACTGCTTGGAGAACACCCAGTGCTGCCAGGTTGATGAGCTGCTGTTCTGCCAGGGCACCAACAGCAGGGCCAGCCCCCGGCCGAGGGAGCAGGCCTGTCTCTGTGCCTGGGGGCTCGCGAGGCCCTGGGGACTCTGGGCCACATCTGCAGCGTGGGGCTCCAAGGACACATTCCATCACTGGTCTGACTCTCTGCGGGGCTCCTGCCAGGGCTGCCACCTCCTCCCCAAAGGCTGACTTCAGAGCAGGAGCTGGGCTGCCAAGGAACAGGGGCCACTTCATGGGGCTGGGTCTCGGCTCCCCAGCGCTGCTGGGTCTGAGTGACCCAAACCGCCCCCGATTCTGGAGGCCTGGCTCCGAATGCTCCCTGTGTTCCTGGGTCTAAGGTCAAAGTGCCTTTTGGAGTTGAAGCCACCCCTAACATCACAGATCCCTGTCAGACCCTCCAAGTGAAGGGAGCTCCCAGGGTGCAAGACAGTGACGGTCTAGGGGGCTTTCCCAGGGGTGATCAGAAGAATCAAAAGCACCAAAACATGGGGTACCCCCAGAAGCCAATTCTGCATCCTTTAAAACAGCTCTTCCCAGCCTTTTTGGCACCAGGGACTGATTTCATGGAAGACAACGTTTCCATGGACCGGGGCTGGGGGGAGGGGATGGTGTGGGGATGATTCAAGTGAGTTACATTTACTGCACACTTTATTTCTATCATCATTACATCAGTACCACCTCAGATTATCAGGCATTAGGTCCAGGAGGTTGGGGACCCAGGCTGTAAAATATCATGGACGGGGTACCTACTATGTGCCCAGTGCCTGCAGTCTTGGGGGGGGCACGGAAATACTTACAATAGCAAAAACTAGATACAGCCCCCACCAAGCACTTTATAGACATTTTCATTTAATCCCCATGACAACCTGTAGTGAGCACTAATCTTGTCCCCATTTTATAGACAAGGAAACTGAGGCTGAGAAAGGTGAAGGGACCTGTCCCAAGTCCCCCAGCCAGATTCTAAACCTAGGCAGCTTGGCTCTGGACCCTGCATTAACCGCCACACTACACAATTCTGCACGACCATCATTATAAAACAGTGCGCACTGAAAAATGGGACAGTCGCCTTGGAAAAGTCTGGCAGATCCTCAAAATGTTAAATATGAGAGTTTTCATATAACCCAGCAATTCCCCTTCTAGGGATGTACTCAAGGGAAATGAAATGTCCACACAAAAACATACACACGGGGGATTTCCCTGGTGGTCCAGTGGCTAAGACTCCTCATTCCCAAGTCTGGGGGCCTGGGCTCGATCCTGGGTCGGGGATCTAGCTCCCGCATGCTGCAACTAAGAGTTCATTTACTGAAACTAAAGATCCCACATGCAGCAGCTAAGACCCAGTGAGGCCAAATAAATAAAAATAAATATTATTAAAATGTACGCATGAAATATTTTTTAAAATGTATACATGAATGTTCAGAGCAGCCTTATTCACAGTAATCCGAGAGTGGGGGGAATCCCCTGGTAGTCTAGCAGTTAAGGCTTTGAGCTTTCACTGAGCGGGGGGACAGGGATTCAACCCCTGGTTGTGGAACTAAGATCCTGCAAGTTGTGAAGCTCAGCCAAAAAGAAAACAGTGGGGAAAATGCAAATGCCTATCAACTGATGAATGGATATATGTATCCATCCACACAAGCGAATGTTATCCTGAGATAAAAAGGAATGGATTACCCATTCAGGTTACCACATGCATGAGCCTTGAAAACATCACTGTGAGTGAAATAAGCCAGTCACCAAGGGCCACATATTGTAGGATTCCATTTACACAAAGTGTCCAGAATAGGCAAATCCACAGAGATGGAAAACAGATGAGTGGTTGCCAGAGGCTGAGGGATAGGGACACTGATTCACTGAGCACCTACTAAGTGCCAGGCACTGGGCAAGCTACTCTACACCGCCCCCCTCTTTTTAACATTTATTTATTTGGCTGTACATGTGAACGCTTAGTTGTGGTCTGTGGGATCTAGATGCCTGGCCAGGGATGGAACCCAGGCCCCCTGAGTTGAGAGCGCACATTCCTAGCCACTGGACCACTGGGGACGTCCCTAAACTGCCTGTCTCTTGGGCCCTCTTTCCTCTGGTTACAGTCTTTTTAAATCTAGGCCATTCTTGCAAGATGCTTTAAAGGTTCAAGAAAACACACCCCTGACCCCTTGAGATGGGAGTAAAGCGTGAGTCACGGGAATGGGGCCGGCCCTGGGGCGGTCCATGACGTTGGAGGAGGAGTCCTCCCGATGGGATGTCAGCTCGGCTCCCCACTGCTGCCTCATCTCATCCTGTCGCCCTGGCCTGCTTCTTGGGTCCAATGGATAAGCTTGTGCACAGGGAGGTACCAGGGAGTAAGGGCAACACACTTCCCCAGAGTATTTATAACTCTCACGAGAACCAAAGGGAAGGAGTGACTGACTGAGGGAGGAGGCGTGGCTCTCCTTCCAAGCCTCTTGAAGCACAGCTCTGCTCTGTTTTCACCTCCAGCACACGGAACAGCTCAGGCACACAGAAGGTGCTTAATTTGTGTTACGTGAATGATCACCTGACTTAAGGCAGCTCCTCTCATCTGGGAACCCCCCTCCTGGAAAGCATGCTGCAGGAACAAGCCAACAGACTCCCTTTCCTCCGGGAAACTGAGGAGTTGCAGATCCCAAAACCCATCACAGACGCAGGCGCACCCTGAGCACGGCACTTGACCTTGATTGTCCTGGAGAATGGGTCCCATCCTGAGAACTGCCCCAGGGAGGCTAGGAAGGGTCCCCCTCCGTCCTCCACAAGTGCTGCAGCCCAGGGCAAGCAAGGACTAAATGGCTCGTGCCCTGGAGGGAGTCTGTCTGGGGTTTGTTTGTTTTTTGCCATCCCCTCACTTCCCAGGTGGCACTAGTGGTAAAGTACCCACCTGCCAATGCAGTAGACTTAAGAGATGAGGCTTTGGTCCCTGGATTGGGAAGATCCCCTGGAGGAGGGCATGGCAACCCACTCCAGTATTCTTGCCTGGAGAATCCTGGACAGAGGAGTCTGGCAGGCTATAGTCCATGGGGTCACAAAGAGTCGGACATGGCTGAAGCGATTTAGCACAGCACACACGCACACTTCTAGCTCCCAAGGAAAACTCCAAAAAAAGGACCGGGGTAGGCGTGACATCAGGCCACTGAGATTCAAGCCCCACTTCAGTGATCCAGCTCCATCTCCCATGTCTGGGCACCACGCTCTCATCAGCCCTGTCCTGGGACCACCTGTGGCCACCAGGTGAAAGGTTGCCTCCCAGGAGTTGCACCTGGGTCCCCGTATTTTAAGCACAGCCTGTGATGAGTGACACAGCTGTAGGCAGTGAGATCCCAGCCCCCACCTACCCTCCTTGCTCCCTTTCTTATAAGGGATGAACTGTGGATTTAAGTAGACCACTAAGCATGCAGGAGGCCTCTGACTCGTGTTCCCCGGGGTATCTGGTGACTGTAGTGGCTGTTCATAGAGTCCATCCTGGGACAGAGATCCCAGGCCTGGACAGCGCCTGCACGTGCCTCACACCTGAGCCTGATTATCCATGATCATGGGGGCATCCTCGGTCCACCTGTCTGTCTCCTCAAACTGTTAGCTCTTCCAGAGCAAGGACACCTTGTCTCTGGGCCATCACCTTAGTACTAGCTCAATAAAACCTTCAAAAACATGCACAGAGAAAGAGAAAAACTAATATCACATATAAACCCACATATGTGAAATCTATAAAAATGGTACAAGTGAACTTATTTGCAAAGCAGAAATATAGACAGAGACATAGAGAACAAGCATATGGATATCAGGGGGGAAGACTGGGTGGGATGAACTGGGAGATTGGGGTTGACATGCATACACTACTGTGTATAAAATAGGTAACTAACGAGAACCTGTGGTCATGTATGGACGTGAGAGTTGGACTGTGAAGAAGGCTGAGCGCCAAAGAATTGATGCTTTTGAACTGTGGTGTTGGAGAATACTCTTGAGAGTCCCTTGGACTGCAAGGAGATCCAACCAGTCCATTCTGAAGGAGATCGGCCCTGGGATTTCTTTGGAAGGAATGATGCTAAAGCTGAAACTCCAGTACTTTGGCCACCTCATGCAAAGAATTGACTCACTGGAAAAGACTGATGCTGGGAGGGATTGGGGGCAGGAGGAGAAGGGGACGACAGAGGATGAGATGGCTGGATGGCATCACTGACTCGATGGACTGAGTGAACTCCGGGAGTTGGTGATGGACAGGGAGGCCTGGCGTGCTGCGATTCATGGGGTCGCAAAGAGTCAGACACGACTGAGAGACTGAACTGAACTGAACTGAACGAGAACCTACTGAATAGCACAAGGGAGCTCTACTCAGGGCGCTGTGGTGATCTAAATGGGAAGGAAATCCAAAAAAGAGGGGATCTACGTACAGGTATAGCTGATTCACTTTGCTGTACAGCATAAACTAACACAACATTGTGAAGCAAATACACTCCAATTAAAAAAAAAATGCATAAAAGCATTGCCTCTGATCTGCCCAAGAGTTTAGACACGACTACCAAGACTTCAGCCCAACTGAGATCAAAACACGGGCCCAGAGAGAGCCATTAAAGACCCAGAGCATCTAGAATCGTCAGCTTACACTCCAGGTTCCTGCCAGCCAATAAGTCTACCAGGACCCCATGCTCTGCTGCAGCATCAGGTGCCTTCTTCCCTTGGAACCTCACACCTCTGCAGGTCTCCTTACAGAGCCACCACGGGTTCAGCTACGAACACTGTGGACTCGGGGTCAGAAGCTCCAGTCTTGGCTCTGTAGGTTAAGTGAGAAGGTTGCACTAGATGATGTCTTCTTACGTGCTCAGTCGGTAAGTCACGTCCAACTCTTCGAGACCCCATGAACTGAAGCCCCCCCCCGCGAGCTCCTCTGTCCATGGGATTCTCCAGGCAAGAATTCTGGAGTGGGTTGCCATTTCCTTCTCCAGGGGATCTTCCTGACCCAGAGATTGAACCTGAGTCTCCTGCATCTCCTGCATTGGCAGGTAGATTCTTTATCACTAAGCCACCTGGGAAGCCTAGATGATCCCTTGGGTCCTTTCAAGTCCATGAGAACCTGGTTTTTAAAAGCCCACACAGGAACTTTCCAGACTAGGTTGCTAAGACTCTGCACTCACAATGCAGAGGTCCCAGGTTTGACCCCTGGTCAGGAAGTAGATCCCACATGTGGCAACTAAGAGTCTGCATGCCACAGCTACAGATCCCACATGCTGCCACAAAGATCAAAGATCCCTGGTGTGCCGCAGCTAAGATCCAGTGCAGCCAAGTAAGTAAATATATATTTTTTAAAAAGAAAAAAGTACACACAATGAGGATCACCTCATTCCTCGGCGATTCCTTCCAGCTCTGCCTTTGAAACATGCCTGGAGCCCAACTCTCTCATCAGTGCCATGCTGCCACCCTGGCCCAGCACCTGACATCTCACCTCTTGCATGCATCTCCCCACTGGTCTCCCTGCTTCCTTTCTTCACCCCATCCAGTCTGTTCTCAACACAGTAGCCAGAAACCATCCTTTTAAAGCACAGGTTGGATCCTGGCCCTTCTCTGGTCAAACTCTGGAGTGGTATCATACCTTACTTAATCAAGGCAAAAGTCCAGACAGGATTTCAAGGCCCTGCTGGATTCGGGCTCTCGTATTTCTCCAACCTCCCGCTCCTTCCCTCACTCCCTCACTCAGGTTTCTTGAGCACCCTGGACAAACTCCTGCCTCAGTGCCTTTGCATAGGTTGTATCTGCCTGGGATAATCTCCCAGCTCTCTCCCTCACCTCCTTTAGGCTTTCGCTTAAATGTCCTTGACCGGAGAGGCCCTCTCTCCCCCTGTTTATTTAGCTGTGATCACCATTTGATGTACTTATATATTTTACTGCATATTTGTATATTGTATGTCTACCTCCCTGCTAGACTATAAGCCCAGGAGGGCCAGAGTTTTAAAAGTTTTATCACGCCTTTATACCCAGCTCCCAGAAAAGCAGCCACTCACTAAATACAGGTTGAACGAATAGGTTTTGATTATTTGTGGTGGTCTGCACATGCGACTAAGAAAAATGGTCTCAGGCTATATGACCCTACAGCTTGACAGAGTCCCTCTGAGAATCCCAAGCTCTGGACACTGTCTCCGAGAATCAATGTGATTATTTTGGGCAGGTTCAAGGCTCAGGAAGTATGTGGAGGGACAAAGCAAGGAAATGACACAGACCTGGTCTGGTCCCCGGGAGGTGTGGGGGGTCATTCCATAAGCAGATGCTTCCTTGCTGGGCAAGACAGGGTTATAAACAAAGCTCATTAGTGCATGAGACACCCATCAAGGGGAAAGCACAGGAAGGAAAACTCAAGGGGTGGGCTCTTCATTAGAACCAGGGAGGACTTCCTCGGTGGCCCAGAAGTTAAGAATCCTCCTGCAAGGGACATGGGTCTGATTCCTGGTGCGGGAAGACTCCACACGCTGCAGAGCAACTAAGTCCGTGTGCCACAACTGCTAAGCCTGCGCTCTAGAGCCTGGAAGCCACAACTATGAAGCCCAAGTGCCCTAGAGCGTGTGCGCTACAACAACAGAGGCCGCCTCGATGGGAAGCCCGTACACCGGGCGGGAGGGCAGTCCCTTCTCCCCGCAACTAGAGAAAGCCCATGCACAGCAACGAAGACCCAGTGCAGCCAAAAATAATCCATTAATTCTAAAAGAAAGAACCAGGGAAAGGCTGACACAGGGGAAGAGAGAGCAAAGGGCAGCCAGAAGTGGGGCAGCAGTGCCAAGAGCCTGCGGACAGAGCTCCAGGGGCACCCCAGCCCAACCACTAAAGCCAAGCCAGCTGCTCGCCCCACCCTGCCCTGCCGACCCCAGAGCTCTCAAGCCAAGGGCCCTCGAGCCTGGCTCTCCAAAAGGTGCCTGGGCGAACGTCCACAAGTGACCAGGAGCAGAGGCCAGAAACAAGGCCCAAGAAGTGCAGCTCCTGCCACCTGGGTGAAGGTGAAGCATGTTCTGGGGAAGATGTGTGTCACCGAGGCCAAGAGGGCAAACCCAGGGAGTGGGTACCCGGGGCTCCTGAGGAGAGGACGAAATGGGAGGTGGAAGGACACTGCTCCCGGCAGGGTGGTGGGGTAGGGAGGTTCCCCAGAGAACGTGGAAAGAAGGGAGGGTCAGGCTCCAGTGGAGGCCCCCTCCACTTTCTACCCGAGTCTGGGCAGGGCTGGCCAGGCGAAAAGGGAATATGGGGGACTTCCCTGGTGGTCCAGTGACTAGGACTCTGAGCTCCCAATGCAGGGGGACCCGGGTACGATCCCTGGTCGGGGAGCTGGATCCCACACGCCACAGCTAAAGAATGTGCATGCTGTAACTAAGATCGAAGATCCTGTGTGTAGCAACTAGGACCCAACGAAGCCAAAATAAACAAATGTTTAAAAAAAAGAAAGAAAGAAAAGGGAATATGGATGGGAGAGGTCAGGAAGGGACATTGAGGGGACACCAGATCCTGCCCAGCTGATTCCTAAGTGCTGTGGGGGGACCTCGAAGGACCACAAGACAAGCCCCAGTCCTTGCTCCTGTTGCCCCTCCCCACCCCACCCCTCCGTGCATGCTCATGGCCTCCCTCATTGACCCAGTAGACCTACAACCCGGGAACTGTCGGCCAACCCTCCCATGTGGGGCTGGGGTGCAGAGCGGGGCGTACAGCTTCCACAAATGAAGGAAAGACACCTTACCCCTCCCTCAGCCTCCACCCAGGGGCCCGAGGGGAGGCGGGGAGGCCAGCTCGGTGGCACGGACTGGTGTGGACGAACAGTGTGTCGGTTGCGGCTGTGGTCTGAGGTCCCTGCCCTTGTCATCAGCTCTCTTCCTCCTCAGGAGACAGTAGTGACCTTGCGGAGGCCTTGGCGGGCAGTGGCGACAATGGCAGGAAGTGCCCCTCCCTGCCAGCTGGGGAGTCAGGAAGGAAGTGACTGACTCCGAGCCTGGGCCCTGGGACCCCGGCTGAGCCCCCACCCCAAGAACTAGCCCCCCCCAACTAAGAGCTAGAAGCTCTGCTCACCTGCTCAGGACAGCAAAAGTCCTCTGCTTTGGGGAGAGGCAGGGCTGAGAGCAGATGCTCTCGCCACTGGGACCCCCTTCTTAGAGGCAGACCTCCTGCGGATGGACGGCTCCTGCGTCAAGTCAGAGGATGCAGAACGCGAATGCAGCCAGGCTGAGCTGAGAAGACAACTCCAGCTGCCCCCTGCCCGTCCTCCACCCCACCCCCACCTCCTGGAAGGAAGGGCTCTGGGTTCCTCTGGAGCAAGGAGCTTCTCTACAAATACACCCTGCTCCTTAAGCCTTTTCCTCTCCAGCCCCCTGCAGAGGAGACGAGGAGTTGATCTCCCTCTCGGAAGGGGCATCTCACTCCACATCACCCCCTGCCTCTTGCCATCCAGGGTCCAGTGGTCTCTATGTCTGACCAGGCCACAAACTCCCAAGAAGAGCTCAAAGGCAGGTAAGGTGTGACCGTGATTGTCTCCACTGTCTGGGGGTCCAGGGTAGAGCCCAGAAGGGGGAACCTCAGGATGTTGGAACAGCATATGCAAAGCACAGAGGTGAGAGGGCAGAGCGGGCACTGGGCCAACACCAGGGCAGAAACCCCACAGGGGCTCAGACTGCAGAACTGCGTCTCAGGCGCCTGGGATGGTACCCAGTTGTCACTGGGTACTCGGTAAATGTTCGCTGGGTAAACAAGAGAAGTTGAAGAGTTCCTTTTTTTTTAAGATTGTTTTTGATGTGGACCATTTTTAAAGTCTTTATTGAATTTGTTACAATATTGCTTCTATTTTTCTTATTTATTTATTTTTTTGGTTTCTTTTTGGCCGTGAGGCGTGTGGCATTTTAGTTCCCGAACCAGGGATCAAACCCGTGTCCCCTGCGCTGGAAGGCAGAGTCTTAACCACTGGACCGCCAGGGGAGTCCCCCGAGGAGTTCTAAGTGAGGACCTGCAGATGAGGGGAGGCTGTAAGCCCACTGTCCGTAACACCATGGAACTGGGTGTGAGGCCATCAGGAAGGACAAGAACCCCCTTCCTGTAGAAGAGGAAACAGGAAGCGAAGGCTCCGTGGGAGCAGGGCCCCTCCAACCCACATGAGCTGATGTCAGAGCTCAGGCCGGGCTGTGTGGGCCGAGGAGGGCTCACTAGGCCCCCACCCCCCGCCAGCAGGAGGGCAAGTGGCCGTGGAGAGGCAGAGAGGCCCCTGTGTCCCCATGTCAACTCCTTCCCCAAACACCCATTTGAGAAAATTCACGCAAAACAACAGAAAAAAAAAACAACACAAAAAAGAAAAAAAAAAAAAATACAACACAGCACTCTCTCTTCTTAGCACTTAGAGGCCTTTTCACAGCAACAAAAACGGGTGAGCAATTAGAGGAGACAGCCCACGGTGAAACACGGCAGTGAGTGGGTCCATGGCTGTGGCCTTGTCTGCTGGGCCCCATGTGCCCAGGGAGCAGAGGAAGCCCAAGCGAGGTGTGGTGGGGAAGGGGAGAGGTGGGGAGGGCAGAGGGACTTACCTGGAGCCAGGCCCCCAGCCCATGGGGAAGCCCAGCTGTGTTTGGGAAACCACGTCATGTGCATGGGTCTAGACTTGGGGTCCAATGCCAAGATCACCACTGACTAGCTGTGTGATCTTGAGCCAGATACTTGCCCTCTCTGAGCTTCAGCTGCCTCATGTAAAACAGGGATTGTCAGTATTCTTGCCTGAAAAAATCCCATAGATGGAGGAGCCTGGCAGGCAGGCTACAGTCCAAAGGGTCAGACACGACTGAGCGACTAAGCACGCGTGCAGGCAAGGGCCTCTGCACAAGTTACTGTGTGCTTAGCAGAGGCAGTGCGTTTACAACCCATAGCCCAGCCGACACAGCAGAAACCAGAGACTTTAGTGCTCCCTTCTTCTCCCTCCAGGTTAGTTTCCCCAAATGGAATGTCCCTTCTCTGAGCCCCAAAGCTCAAACCAGCCAATTAGCACACAGGGAGAAGGGTTCATCGATGTTCAGGAAAGGAAAAGGCAACATCACTTCAGCTGCTCTGCCCACAAGAGGCCTTGGGTGTGACGAAAAGGGGACAGAGGGAAGCCGGGGCCTGAGACTCAGGACAGCAATGGGATGAGATGGACCGGAAGCCAGCATGGGGGCTCCTGTGAGAATTCGGGGCAGAAGGAGAGAAAGGGCCAGCCCCTGGGGGATGCGCTACTGGTCTTGACTCCATAGAGGATCCCAGCCCATCACAACCTCCGGCTTCAGTTTCCTCCAGGGAGGTGGTTACCCGAAAACACTCACATTGTTGTTTCCGTGTCGCCAACCACAACTTGTGAGACACGGCAAACCAGCACCCAGACTGCGTGCTCAGACGCTTCAGTCGTGTGCTACTCCTTGTGACCCATGGACTGTAGCCCACCAGGCTCCTCTGTCCATGGGATTCTCCAACAAGAATACTGGAGTGAGTTGCCAGGTCCTCCTCCAGGGGATCTTCCTGACCCAGGGATTGAACCCATGTCTCTTACGTCTCCTGAATTGGTAGGCGGGTTCTTTACACTAGCACCACCTGGGAAGCTCACCCTGGAAGCCCCAAAACTCTGGTCCTGTCTCTGACTGGGGTTGGGGAGGACCAGGCTGAGCCAGGGAACCAAGAGCAGAGAAGCACCCCCAGGGTGCCCTGTACAAAGGAGAGTAACACAGGCTGCCCCGGGGAAGCCAAAGCTACCAGAGACAGAACATCAACCCCTCCTGCTAGGTGAAGATGAGTCAATATCTACAAGACGCAGGATCGATGAATACAATCTACCCCATGTAAATCAGACAAAGTCAGATATTTACAGAAGAGGAAACGGCAGTTGAGCCCCTGCACACCCAAACTCCACAGCTTGAGGGGGGTCTGTGTGGGAAGGCAGCGCTGACGTCCTACTCTCGAGGCCCACAGAAGGGTATCGGGCACCAGGGCAGCCTGGCCAGCATCCTGCAGGGAGAAGCCCAGAGGGTGAAGGGGTGAGATACCTGGTCGCTCTGATTTTTCAGAGCCCACTGGGAAATCCACGTGGCCAGGCCTCATCCTGAGTAACGCCAGAGAAATCCAGATGTGACCAGAGGACAAGAGTGGGACACCTGGCTAAAGGAGTCTTCATTTGACAAAAGGGACACCTTCCAGGATGCGTTCCTGGAGGCTGATCCACCCGACACTGCCCATGACTCCCTCTGTTAGGAAGACAGCCCGAGGAACCCAAACCCACATCTCTAGCACATGTGGGAAGCTTTTTTGTTTCAGAAACCCAGCGTGGCGCCCTCAGCCTCAAACCTGAAGCTTTTCACCCATCAACCTTTGGGACTGCGGGACCTCAGGACCTCAGGCTGCAGAGGGGAGGCAGGCGGGAGACGGGGATGCGGAGGGGCGGGACATAATAGCCCGGAGCTCTCGGTCAGCAGTTAGCCAGCATCTCGATGCCTGGGGCAGGGTCACGGTCAGCCTCTCGGGGAGATGCAGATGACTCTCACCTTCTAATCAAGCCCCTGAACTTGGGCAGTATGTGGCTGCAGGCCCACCTCCACCAGAGGCCAGAGACGAGCATTCACAACAAAACGAAAAGAGGTAGAGAAACAGATTTCCAGGGAGTCCCGGGGTGCAGTCAGCCTACAAGAGCATAGAACATGCGCAGGCACCATGAAAGCCGCCACCCGATCCAGGGCTCCCCCCAGGACACAAGATGCTCCCCTGAACCACGTGTGCAGCTCAACATGAAACGGAGCAGGACCCCTGTGGTCCTTGCCCGCCCCACCCCCCACAACCATGCCCACAGCCTGCCTTTTGTCTGTGGAAAAACTTGAGCCAAACAATAAGCTTAATCGGAGAAGTGAGAAGATGCAGAAACAAAGGAAAACAGTCAAAGGAGACCAAATAATGATAGTTTGGTCATTAAACATAGTCAAGGACCTCCAGTTCCTCCTCAAGGGCTATAGGTAACATTCCCAGCTGTGTCCTGGCAGCTGTTTTGCAGATAGAGACCCCCACTAAGTGGAAGAAGTTAACTACACGATGACCAGACACAAGCCATGACACAAGCTGCCACAATTCCGAGAACTGGCCTCAAAGAAGTGGAAACAATCCTGGAACTGAAGATTAACTATACTTAAAACAACCAAGATGACCGCTGGTCAGACCGCTGAAGACCAATTTCAAGATGAGCATCAGAGCTGACTCTGCTGTTTCTGCCTGGAGCCCCCCTCTCTCCGTCTATAAAATCTCTTGCCCCCTGATTGTTGGTGCAGCATGGTTGGGGAGGGGAAGTCAGCCTTTGGACAGGTGTACCGCCTCCCCCATTCCCGTTTGCTGGCATCCATTTCCTTTCCACTAACCTGGCCTCTCTACTGGTTTTTGAGCTGTGAGCAGCCAGACCCCACTTTTGGTTACAAAGACGCATTCTTGTTTGTCTGACATTGGTGCTTCCCATGCACGGTGCCCAGGAGGCAGGCAGCAGTCCTGGAGGCCTCCCAGTGACCATGACGGGAAGGCAGAAGCCTTGACTGTTGCAGGAACCCTCTTCCAGAGCAAACCTACTCCTGGGGCTGAGGCCAGGCACCTCAGCCTGGGTGCTGGGTGTTGGGTGTTGGGTGTCCCTGGCAACCAGGGACACCAGAGGTAAAAATCAAAGAAGAGGGGGGTTTCATGGTGCTCCGGAAAAATGAAAGTGATACATTGCAGAGTGAGGGCAGACGGTGAGAGTTCAGAGGAGGAAGAGAAGTGAACTAGGGAGGTGAAAAGATAACCAGCGACGGCACAGTGGTGGGAGGTGTGGCTGCAAACGACAGAGATGGGCTTTTCACACGCCGCCCACCCCACTGCAGTCCCACGCTCCCTCCGGGAAGCCTCAGCAAATGCTGTGAGCTCCTCTCTGGGACGGGCCTGCAGGGGTCGAGGCTCCTTCTCTGCCCTGCACTTACATTGCAACCCTGAAGGACGAGACATCCCAGGCGGCCCAGGTGCCAGTTCCCCTCCCGGACACACTAACTCGGCCAGCTCCCCGGCTCCATCCCCTCAGAACCCTCGGCTTGCCCTGGCATACATGCCCTGCCTCTGCAGGACTTCTCCTCTGTTCTGCTTCTTAGTTTTCATCACAACACCTCCAACCCCTCTAGGAGAGTGCCCATCTCCCCATTTGAGGGGTCAGGAAACCTGCCAAGAGGTTTAGTCAAAGGCGAGCCGGCTTCAGTGCGACTCCCCTCCACTACGTGCACCTCTCCCAGGATGTCACCTCTTCCAGGTGAGAAGGTCAGCTGTGGCTCACACACCCCCTTCCCCCTACCACCCGCTGCAGAAGATCCAAGGGGGGCTGCGAGAAACGATGCTCACTCTTCACACAGGGCTGCATGGTGGGGAAATGATTTTTCCGACAAAAGAAAGCATTTAAAATCCAAAAATTGAATGCAGGGTCAACTTAAAGAGCAAGGCAGCTCCTGGTGGGACAGAGCTCTAGGGGCAGCAGGGCAAAAGCACACTGAAATAAAGTAGGAAGATGCTGCGGGAGGACTTGGCTTTCCTCCCATGACCACTCATACAAAAGGCGAAAAGCCAATCAGCCTGCTCCCTTAAAGGGGATGAAACATCAAAAGAGAACACAATTCCAGGCTGAGACTTCCTGCACACGTGTTCCGTGCACGCCTGTAGCTATGGTCTAGGGGGGCATGGAGGGAAGTTCTGGAACTAAATGATGTGCGGTGTGTTGCTGTTTACCAGGAACAAAGACATTTTATTCCTTTGAGCTCCCTCCCCCAGTGTTATTGAAGTATAATCGACAAATAAAATTGTGATATACTTCAAGTGTATAGCCATAAAAAGAATGAAATAAAGCCATTTGCAGTAACATGGACAGACCTAGAGATAATCATACTAAGTGAAGTAAATCAGACTGAGAAAGACAAATATTATATGACATTGCTTACATGTGGAATCTAAAAAGACGATACAAATGAACTTACAAAATAAACCCATAGATATAGAAAATAAGCTTAGGATTACCAAATGGGAAAGGTGGGGTGGCACAAATTAGGAGTTTGGGATTAGCATACAAACACTGAAAGTGGAAGTCGCTCAGTCATGTCCGACTCTTTGTGATCCCATGGACTGTACCCTGCTGGGGTCCCCATGGAATTCCCTCCATGGAATTCTCCAAGCCAGAATACTGGAGTGGGTAGCTGTTCCTTTCTCCAGGGGCTCTTCCCAACCCAGGAATCGAACCGGAGTCTCCTGCATTGCAGGCAGATTCTTTACCAGCTGAGCTACCAGGGAGCCCAGCATATGCACACTGCTGCTGCTGCTGAGTCACTTCAGTCGTGTCCGACTCTGTGCGACCCCATAGACGGCAGCCCACCAGGCTCCCCCGTCCCTGGGATTCTCCAGGCAAGAACACTGGAGTGGGTTGCCATTTCCTTCTCCAATGCGTGAAAGGGAAAAGTGAAAGGGAAGTCACTCAACCGTGTCCAACTCTTCTCGACCCCATGGACTGCAGCCTACCAGGCTCCTCTGTCCATGGGATTTTCCAGGCAAGAGTACTGGAGTGGGGTGCCATCGCCTTCTCCGATATGCACACTACTATATATAAAAGGGATAAACAACGAGGACCTACTATGTAGAATAGGGAACTAAAGTCAATATCTTGTAAAAATCTATAATGGAAAAGAATCTGAAAAAGAATATATATGTATATGTATAACTGAATCATCTTGCTATACACCTGAAACCAAGACAACATTGTAAATCAACCATACTTCAATTAAAAATAATAATAAAAAGTGTACAGTATGATGATCTGATAGACGTACGCACCGTGAAAGGATTCTCACCATTGAGTTTATTATTCTATCACCATGTTGGTTTTATTGTTGTTGTTGTTTTGTGGTGAGAACACTTAAGTTCTACTCTTTCAGCAAATCTCCCTTATACAATACTACAGTGTTATCAATTGTAGTCATCATGTTATACATTAGCTCCTCTTCTTTCAGTTTTAAATCTAAATCTTCAATATGCCTCTTCAATGACTTGGAAAATTGCAAGAGGGTGAAAAAAAGAAAAAAAAAATTCTTTGAGAACAGAAGTCAGAATTGCTTTCCTGAAAAATTTTCAGATCCCTCAATGTTTTAGTCGGTGGACATGAATTAGTAAGTGAATCTGTTTCTCTACACAACTGCTATTAATAGAATATCAGTCTCTCTTCATCCCCACTAAATAAATGTCAAACAAACACTTAAAGAATACTGGTTTGATGGGGTGCCAAATGACTGGCTTGCCCAGACGTCCACATGTCTAAAGCTGGCCCTGGTTGAGAGTGTAAGTTCCAAACGAGTGGGCAGCATGGCTGGAGTTAAACACTGTTGTTTCCATCCTCCGTTGACATGGAGACCGGGGGAGGCAGGTGGCTGAAGAATGGGCAGAGAGCGATGGATGCAAACGGCAGTGGCACCCAAGCAAGCTGTCCAGGCTGCTGATAACAGGTAGGGGCTGTCCAGCTTTTGATTCCATCTGAAGGTATGGCTCCTGATTTTCTGATTTATTAAGATGTAATTCACATGCCACAAAATTAACCCATTTAAAAAAAAAATTCATGTGGGATCTTATTTCCCCAAACAGGGATTGAACCTGCATTGCCTCCATTGGAAGGCAGACTTTTAACCACTGGACCATCAGGGAAGTCCCATGACCCTTCTAAGGGGTACAGTTTAGCCGCATTTAGTACATTCATAAAGTTGTGTGACTATCACCTCTCTCGAGCTCTGGAACATCACACACCCCAACATCGCCCCCCATCAAGGAAATCCCACGTCTATTAGCAGTCACTCGGCAAATCCCTTCCCTCCAGCCCCTGGCCAGTGCCATCTGCTTTCTGTCTACAGATTTGTCTACGCTGGACATTTCACGTGGCTTTGTGTGTTGGACTGCCTGCACTTCGAATCATGTTTTCAAGGTTCATCCACATCGTGGCATGTGTCAGTACTTCGTTCTTCTTTTGTGGCTGAACAGCACGGCACTGTGTGGATCGACTCTTGTTCATCCATTCATTTGTGAATGGACACTTGGGTTGTTTCCGCTCTGGGGCTATTATGAATTATGCTGCTGAGAACATTCATGTACAAGTTTTTATGTAGACATATGTTTTTGATTCTTTTAGGTACATAGCTAGGAGTTCCTGATTTTTAATAAAATAATTTAAAATGAGTAATACATTCTGAAAAGATTTCTAAAAAAGGCATGAGAGTGAGTTTCTCTGTTGTCCCTGTCCCCTGGCACCTGGTTCTTCTCCCCAGGGTCAAGCTAACTCTCCCTGAGAGGTCCAGACACAATGCACAGCCTGCTGCACCTTACAGTCCTCTGGCAGGAGGAGACCTGACAACTAGATGAGGCCGGAATCAGCTCAGTGATGCTTCGCAGCAGGCACAGGGCCCAGTCTGAGTCTGGTCTCTGCCGCCTGTCAGCAGCCCGGCCCTGGGAATCGGCTTAGCGCCCTGGGCGGACAGGTTTTGACATCTGGCTCTGCCATCTCTAGGCCCCGTGGCCTGAAGCCAGCTGCTTAACTCCTCTGGACTTGGCTTCCTTATCCGTAGAAGAGCGTTCGCACTAGGACTTCACTACTGGTCCAGTGGCTGAGGCTCCTTGCTCCTAATGCAGGGGGCCTGGGTTCGAGCCCTGGGAAAGGAACTAGATCTCACATGCTGCAGTTAAAGAAAACAAAAGATCCCGCATGCCGCCACTAAGACCCAGAGCAGCCAAATAAATAAGAAATAAAATAAGTATTTTTTTTTTTTAAATAAAGAGTGCTAACACTACTACCTAGTTCACCGGACCGCCAAGAAGGGCCCATGAGCTCAGGAAGGCAGGTGCTCAGCACCGCGCCTGGTACACAGAAGGCACCCAGTGCTTGCCGCCGCTGTAGTTACTACCACAACCACTTACTACACTGCGGCCGACCCCATCCTCAGTCTCCCCACCTGGGAAACGGCAGCAGACACCTCCCGTGCACGGTTATGTGGACTGCACGAGACCCCAGGGTGGGCCGCCGTTGCTGAGCAGCGGGAGCTCTGGGAGAGTCAGGATGGCCACAATGCATCCCCAGTCCCCCGGTCCTGCTCCGGAACCACCCCAAGGAGAGGCCGGGTGTCCCCACTCAGCACCCTCAGCCCTGAATTCTCCACCCCGCCACCCCCAAGTACAGAGAAAGACCCTGCTTCCTGGACCCCCAGCCCTGAGGGGCAAGGGGGGGCGATGGCTGGGCTTCTTATTTCTTGTCCCTTTCCAGTCACCACCCACCACCCCTTGCTGGTTCCTTCCCTCTGCTTTCTCAACACACTCAACTCTGAACCTGAACATCTCTCTCTGAAGCCCAGGCGTGGAGGCAGCAGGGAAACCCTCAGAGACCTTCAAAGTGAAGGGGCCTCAAGTGAGGAAGGACGCATTAGCAGGGCCATTAGGAAGCTGTTAGGGGTGATCTGCTCCCAGCTGGCAGGAGGCGAAACCAAGCCTGCGGAACAAACCCGGGTCCGGGAGGGCAGAGCTGGGAGAGGAGCTGAACAGGGCTGCTTCGGGCGTGTAAAAGTTCACGGGGAAAACACCCAACACACACACTCACACACACACGCTTAACAGAAAGGAGAAATTCTTAGCCTGCAGCAGTTGGTAGCATTATGTAAAATCCCAAGCCCACAAAAATATCATTTGGATGATAAAAAGTTAAATTTAGCTAAGTACAGAGTGACTAATACTACGAGGGAGGGGCAGCGCCCCCAGTTGCCTGGAGCTGATACAGCTGGCTTTTAGAAACTTTTGACAAGTAACCAGGGCCTGGTGCGGCCCAGAATAACAGATTATGTAATAAGAGGCGCAGCCATTAGCAGTACAGAGCAGACGGCAGGCGCTGCAGCCGCCTGGAGGCAGGGGACCACTGGGGTCTGACTGCAGCTTCTCCCATAGCACCCGGCCTCTGGGAGCCCAGGAGATCCAGGGGCATCTGACAGCGGGGATGCGTTAGCGTGAGTGGATCCACCTGCCTCTTTTGCAAAGAGCTTCTCTGGAAGTGGCTGTGCTGGATGTTTACCTTGGTGCCCCTCGTGGGCCAGGGCCCTGGGAAGTCCCTATTCTTTGAATCCAGTCTGGCCCCATGTCCTGTACTGACCAACAGAACTGGGAGAATTGGGGAGGCGGAGTTACACTGGAGCAGAACCTTAAGGAAGGACTGGTTGAGACTCACTGAAGGCAGAGGCTCCAGCAGATGTTAGCACAGTGTTCACAACAGCACTAGTGACAACAGCAGAAGGCAGGCTGCCCTGTCAACAGGTGGACGGATGAGCAAAATGTGGTCTATGCAAAGGAATAGTATGCAGCCCTCAAAAGGAAGGGCATCCTGTCACATACGACAACATGGATGAGCCTCCAGGACGTTATGCTGAGTGAGATCAACCAGACAAACAGGACAAATACTCTCTGATTCCATCTATATAAGGCACCCGTAAGAGTCAAGCCCAGAGAGATGGAAAGTAGCAGGGTGGCTGCCAGGTGCTGGGGGAAGGAGGACGGGGAGTTAAGTGCTTAATGGGGATAAATTTTCAGTTTTGCAAGGTGAAAAGGATTCTGTGGGTGGTGAAGATGGTTGCAACGATATGAATGCACATTGCCACAGATCTGTACACTTAAAAATGGTTACAGCGTGCACCTGAAACTAACACAATGCTGTTGTCTTTTAGTTCATTTGTATTGGAGTACAAATGCTTTACAATGTTGTATTAGTTTCCACTCTACAGCAAAATGAATCAGCTACGTGTATACAAATATTCCCTCTTTTTTTGGTCTTAATTCCCACTTAGGTCACCAGAGAGCACTGAACAGAGTTCCCTCTAGAGTCTCATCCCTCTATAGTCTCATCAGTTATCTATTTTATACATCGTGTCTATAAGTGTATGTGTGTATCAATCCCAACTATGCTTCAATTAAAGCAATGGTTAAAGCGATACATTTTACACTATAGGTATTTCACTTCAATAAAAAAAATTAGATTTTTTTTTAAGAAAAGAAGAGGATGGAGGAGAAGGAGGAGGCATGGATGTGTCTGTCTGTCCGCTGGGGGAGTCGGCAGCCATCATGTAAGAAGTCCAACTAGCTGGAGATCACTGAGCCAATCCAGCCATGGGGAGGGGTCATGCACAGAGGAACCAGTGCCTCAACTGATAGTCAAGAGCCTATACCCACCCACCAGCCATGGGAGCTGGGTCATGTGTGGAAATGCCTCTTCCACCTTGAGTCAAGCCATCCCAGCTGACATCAGTGGAGCAGAGATGAGCCGTCCCCAGGAAGCCCTGCCCGAATTGCCACCCCATCAACAAATAAATGGTGCTTTCAGCCACTAAGTTGGGGGAGTACTCTGTTGCAGCAGCAGAACACTGACACAGCAGTCAAGCCCTCTAATGGGTTTGGGGGAAATTTCTGTTATGAAGCTCTTTCACGCTCTCACATATGAGTCACTAAGAGAAGTCAGTGCTTGAATGAGTCTGAGGAAAAGACTGATTTTCCACTCCCCAAATCCCAGTGGAATAAACGCTGAACTCAAGCCCTGTGGTAAGATTCAAACAGCTGCTGGGAAGGCTGGGGGATTTTTCCAACGATCCAATGGACTAATCAGGCCATCCATCAGCTGATCAATTCAACATTCTTTTTAACAGTCATTCTTTTTAAGCCATAAAAAGAATGACTTTGAATGGTCCTGCCCAGAGCAGGGACTGGTACAGTGTGGACAGAGATATTGGTGGAATTTCCTGTGATGGGTTGGGGGGTGGGTAGTGATCCCAGGTGTGGGGGCTGAGAACAGAGTTCTAGCTGGCTGACTCTGAGCAAGTCAGTTCCCATCTCTGGGCCTCAGTTTCCCCAGCTGTAGAGTGAGAAGATTGATGTCTAAAAGGCCTTTCCAGGTATGGAGCAAAGGGACTCCTCCTACACTGTTGGTGGGAATGCAGATTGGTACAACCACTATGGAGAACAGTACGGAGGTTCCTTAAGAAACTAAAAATAGAGTTACTGTATGATTCAGCAATTCCACTCCTGGGCATACATCCAGAGGAAGCCATAATTTTAAAAGACACACGCACCCCAACGTTCACTGCAGCGCTGCTTACAACAGCCAAGACGTGGAGGCAACCCGAGTGTCCATCGGCAGAGGAACGGGTAAAGAAGACGTTGCTTATTTTATACAATGGAATACTACTCAGCCATCGAAAGAATGAAATAATGCCATTTGCAACTACACGGACGGACCTAGAGATTATCATACTAAGTGAAGTAAGGCAGACAGAGAAAGACAAACATCACATGACCTCACTCATACGTGGAACCTAATTCTTAAAAAAATGACATTAGTGAACTTATTTACAAAACAGAAGTAGACTCACAGACTTCAAAGACAAACTTATGGTTACCAAAGGGGAAAACCTGATGGGGAGGGATAAATTAGGAGCTTGGGATTAACGTACACATAGTACTAAATATTAGACAGATAACTAACACGGACCTAGTGTATAGCACAGGGAACTCTACTCAGCACTCTGCAATCACCTATGTGGGAAAAGAATGTGAAAAAGAATGAATACGTGTATATATATATATATAACTGAATTACTTTGCTGTACACCTGAAACTAACAGAACATTGTAAATCAACTATATTCCAATAATTTTTTAAATTAATAATAAGAAAAGACTTCTCCATTGGGTTCCAACATTCTGCAACACTGCAGTTTTGGCAGAAGGGAAAGCAACACTAAAATAGAATCCAAAACACTGAACAAAGTCCAATTACCTGTGTTTACAGGGAGATACACACACTGGAGTCTTCACCTCTGTCCCCTGGGGGCCGGAGCACTCTTATCTCTGCGTCCTGTGTGAATTTGTTTGTTCCTTCCACAGTATTCCCTGTGGAAGTCCGGCTTGATCCAATTTCCTCTTCTGAATTACACTTTAGCTCCCTGGATTCTTAATGGGGCTGTGTGATTAGTTCTGTGAATAGAGGGATGTACACCACACCCCCACCCCCAGGCCTGCCCCTAAGACACCTCACATGATCTTCTATGCTGAGACTCCTAATTGAGGACAATCTACATGCAAATGAATTGGGAAAAAAACCACTTAGCTGTGGACTTCCTAGTAGGCAAAGCAAAGAGGGCAACAGGCTGACCACAGAGCTCTGCTAACCGAAAAACATACTGCTCATGATAAGAATCTCTGTCTTGGCCAAGAGCTCTGAGAGGAAGGCTCTCCAGGACCTCTGGGTGAGGGAATCGGTGTCCGGGCAGGAGGGAGCAAGAGGCCAGGCTTGTCCTGAAATCTGTCCCCTCCACGGCAGAGGGAGGGCCAGCTTTGGTGGTCCTCCTGTGGCCTGACTGGTGTATTACTGCACAGAGTGTAATTCTTCATCCTTGTTAATGTCAATACCGCAGCAGCATGATAAATACGGAAAATATTTACATACCCGTACCACGGATGGGTTGTTTAGACCATCTGGCTACAGGATGCGGTAAGTGTTGTCAAACACATGGCCTGTCTATAAAGGCTGTGCCTCAGCCCTGGGGGAGGCCGGGCTCCGGGGTCCAGGTGGCTTCCCTGGGCCGTATCCCCACCATACACTGGACCATGGGGAACCTGAGAGACCAACTCACATCTCGGCAGGCCTGGACCCACTATCAGCCTCAGGCTCCTGCCAGTTGGGAGCAGAGCCCTCAAACTCCCTCTTTCTGCTCCCTCTGGGTAAGCACGTTTGATAACCTCCTGACACTTCTTTAGCAAGGAACTCTTCAGGACTCAAGTGCTTCAGACAAGACTCACTTGGCAAGGACTTCCCAGGTGGTCCAGTGGTTAAGAATCTGCCTGCCAATGCAGGGGCCACAGGTTTGATTCTTGGTCCTGGAAGATCCCACATGCCTGAGGGCAACTGAGCCCACGCACCACAACTATTGATCCTGTGCTTTATAATTCAGTCACAACTACTGAGCCGACATGCTGCCACTACTGAAGCCCGTTTACCAAAGAGCCCGTGCTCCACAACAAGAGAAGCCACCGAAATGAGAAGCCCGAGTCCCCAAACTGGAGAGTAGTTCCTGTCTCTGCTACTAGAGAAAGCACTCTTGCAGCAGCGAAGACCCAGCACAGCCAAAAGTAAATAAATAAATCAATCTTTAAAAAAAGAAAAAAAGACTCACTCAGCAAGACCGCCCCAATTCACAGCCACCCCGGGAATGTCTCCAGGGAGCTCACGGGACTGTGGGGAATTCTCAAGAGGCAAACAGCATAATTCGCTTGTGTCTGAAGCAGCCTCTGCCTGAGCTTCGTCTCGCTAGAGAGGCAGGAGACAAGGATGAGGTACCACCGCTCCTGAAGGATGGACGATGGTGAGCTTAAGTTCGCTTCAGGGAGAGTTTCTTCTGCTGAGTTCTGAGATCAGGCTAAATAACAGAGGTTTTTTCCCTCCTGGGTGGACGTTAATATTTTCCCCTTTTCCTTCTTTTAAATTTCAGGTGTGGGGCGTGTTGCTTTATTAATTTTAGTAAGAGCCAAAAAGTTCCCTTCAGAGCTCGTTTTCAGAGTAGCAATTTTCTTAATGGGACGCACGCGTTTGCCGCCCACGGGAGGAGCCATATCAGCCTGGCAGTCACAGCGCCCCGTGAACACCTTCCTGACAACCGTTAGTCAAATGGAAACTCACCACATTGGCTGCGTCGCCAGCAGCCTGGGCGGACACTCTGACAAGGGCTTTTGAGGGGGTCATGCCTGGAGGGAAGGTAGGCCGTGTTTCTGTCCACTATGAACTCACAGCTTTAGGGTCTCTTTTTTTAAATTTTTTTTCTTTTATGTAGACCATTTTAAAAGTCTTTCTTGAACTTGTTATAATATTGCTTCTGTTTTATATTTTGGGTTTTGGGCCACAAGGCATGTGGGATTTTAGTTCCCTGAACAGGGACAGAACTTGCATCCCCTGCATTGGAAGGTAAAGTCTTAACCAGAGGACCATCGGGAAGTATCTAGTCTCTCTTGTTTTCCATTTTTTTAAAGCCTTTTATTTTGTATTGGAGTATAGCCAGTTAACAATGTTGTGACAGTTTCAGGGGAACAATGAAGGGACTGAGCCATACATATACACGTATCCATTCTCCCCCAAGCTGCCTTCCCATCCAGGCTGCCGTATAACATTGAGTAGAATTCCCTGTGCTGTATAGAAGGTCCTTGTTGGTTATTCACTTAAAATATAGCAGTGTGGACTTGTCTGTCCCAAACTTCCTAACTATCCATTCCCCCCTTTCCCCCAGCAACCATAACTTTGTTCTCTAAGTCTGTGAGTCTCTTTCTGTTTTGTAAGTTCATTTGTATCATTTCTTTTTAGATTCCACATATACTGGGTATCATATGATATTTCTCCTTCTCTGTCTGACCTACTTCACTCCTTAGAGTCTTCTTATAACAAACACCCTCGAAGATTTAAAATGTACCAACCAGAGCGTTCAGGGCCTCAGGTAGCACACGGACTGGGTTCAAGTGCCAGCTGGCCACTTGCCTCCTGGAATCTGGATTTTGACTGTGAAATGAGGGTTAGTGACACAGCTAGAAGCCGCTTCCTGCTCTGATAGTCACGAGCTGGTTCTGTAGTGACTGGGCCAGTAGGGGACTCTGTGGCCATGGAATCAATCGAGTGTCACAGTCTTTCCAAGGACTGGCACTCTGTCCGTGCAAACAGGGTGAGGGCCACAAACCCCACATGTGAGAGGTCAGAAAAACGTCAGAGCCTGAGGCCAGACACGGCCTGAGGCTCAGGGGCTTGCCACCGTGTTCCAGGAGAGGAAGCCCATGTGCACATCCCACACCCTCTAAAAGCACAGAGACCAGCAGGCCAGGCGGCTTGACGATAGAGTTGGGACAACAGTTCTCACTGGTAACACACCGAGCACCCAGCGAGGCCGCGTGTCTGTGCAGAAGGCTCAGCATCTCTCTGGGAGGCGCTTCCGACCCCTCGAGCCCCAGCAGAGATGTCTGCTCAGAGCCACCAAGGAGTTGCAGACTCCTGTTCCACTCACTGGCTTGCAGACAGAGCTGGGCAAAGGCTCTTTTTGCAAAGTGAGCTGCTGGGGACACGGACATACGGTGACAAAGACCACACCCAAGTCGCTGCTTGCTTCATTCTCACTGGGCTCAACAAACATCCAGGGACAGAACTTCCCCTGGTGTCCAGTGGTTAAGACTCTGTGCCTCTACTGCAGGGGGCACAGGTTCGATCCCTGGTGCAGAATGTGGCCAAAAAAACCCCAAAGCATTTAACAGCAAGCCAGCAAGAGGCTTCTTTTGTTTAAATGCAAAAATATAAGATGGCCAAGAGTGGGCCCAGCACCTCAGAACAGGGCATGGCTTAGGGGGAGTGGGTTAGCCCCAGGCCTCCCAAGTCAGAGTGAGGATCTTTTCCAGACAGCCCAATCTGAGCTCCCACGCCCCAGCGGACAGGCCAGCACTAGGCACCACTAGGCCCCCTCCAGTTCAAGGTGAAATGAGAACTGCGGGTCAATGGAGCAAGCCATACTAAAAGCTCTGTGTATTCTCAGATTAGATCTTTCCTATTTGTTAGTGTCCTTTAGTTCATGAGAAGATGGCTACGGGGAATTATAGCTTTCCTCTGTGTGTGGTTAATTATTCATAACATAAATTTTAACATTTTTAAGCATTTTTAAGTGTGCAACGGCATTAAGCACATTCACAGTGTTGGGCAACTAGCTTCACCACCCGTTTCCAGAACCTTCTCATCCCCCCAAACAGAAACCCTATAATCATTCAACACTAACTCCCCAGGCCCCCTTTCCCCCAACCCCAGGTAGTGTCCGTGAATGGTACCTCTTTAAAAATAATGTTCTTATTTAGCAACATTATCTTGTAACTAAAAAAAAAAATTTATTTGTTTATTTGTCTGCATCGGATCTCAGTTGCGGCATGCAAGGTCTTTCGTTGCAGCGCATGGACTCTCTAGTTGTGGCACACAGGCTTAGTTGCCCCATGGCAGGTGGGATTCTAGTTCCCCAACCAGGGGGTTGAACCCGCATGCCCTGCCTTGCAAATTGGAGTCTCAACCCCTGAACCACCAGGAAAGTCCCTTATATTGTAATTTTAAAGCTCCTGGTGCTTCTCAGCTACTTGATGATAGATGAGTCGACAGAGGAGGGGCCTGGACAGCTTCTGTCCCCCACCCCCACCAGGAAGGAACTTTATAGGCCACAGTCTGTCTGGAGGAATCACAGGCTCCTTGAGTGGACATCTAATGGGAGCCGGCTGGCCAGGAACTCTGCTAGACTTGCCCTTTGCGGTAGAAAGGCTCTCACCCAATTTTCTCCAGATTTTCATTTTACTTAAAAGCTCTTCCTTGCTTGGGGTTTTGAGGTTAAAAACCACTGTCTCTTGCTCCCACGCCGTAAGTTGGAGTGTCAATTGGTCCTACCTTTATGGAGAGCAATTGAGCAGTAGCTACAGAAAATAAAAGGCAAACACTCCTTGACCTAGTAATTCTACTTCGGGAAAATTTATTCTGCAGATTTGAAAGCCTATTTGCATCAAAACCTACGAACCAGGACACTCACTGAGGCAGTTTGCTCTTCCTTGGTTACAATGCAAAACTCCATGGATGGGGAGTTGGTTTAAGAAACGATGATGCATCCAGTAGCCAAAAAATGAGCCCATCATTAAAAAGCTCCAGGCATGGGACTTCCCTGGTGGTCCAGTGGTTAAGACCCTGAGCTTCCACTGCAGAGGGCACAGTTCCAACCCTCGTCGGGGAACTAAGGTCTTGCATGAGGCAAAGGTGAGGCCAAAAAATAGAAGGAAAACAAAAAGTCCCGGACAGCCTAAATGAACCAATAGAGGAGGACCTCCAGATGTCTGAATTGTCAAAATTAAGTCAAAACAGCAGGTGCATAGGGAGGCAGTCACTTGTGGTTTTCTGAAGTAATATACACTCATATATGCAGAGCATCTTTCTGAAAGATACACACACCGGGAGACTACAGACAGGAAGCAAAGAAGACTTACGTTTACCTCTCAGCCCTTTGACATTGGGTACCAAGTACTGAATATACGGTATTACTTATCCAAACAATATTTTTCATACCAAGTATGGTCTTTATTTATTATTTTGTTATTGGACTACTTTATTGGAAACTGTGAATTTGTAAGTTCTGTAAATCAAGGAATGTATCTAATTTATCTTCTTTCTTCTCCTAGTTTTTATGTTTAAGATGCACAGCATGATGACTTGATCTAGTTTAACACCTTGCCAATGTCTGGTATAACATCATGTACAACTTTTTGTGTGTTTTAGTAATTTTTGAAGACATGAACGAATGAGTAAACAATGAGTGAAGAAAAGTAGTGAAGGGGCCTCCCTGGCTGTCCGAGGGGTGAGACTTCGCCTTCCACTGCAGGGGAATGGGGTTGGGCAGCCTAGATCCCACGTGTCTCGAGCCCAAAAAACCAAAACGTAAAACACAAGAAATATTGTAACAAACTCAATAAAGACTTTAAAAAGTGGTCCACATCCAAAAAACTTAAAAAAACATACTCCAATATAAAATTTTAAAAATGAAAAAAGAATTTATTAAAAAAAAAAAAAAAGGATTGGAAAACTAAGTCATATTCTTTAAATACTAGAAAACCATGAGTCTTGAGTTGCCAGGGAAGGAAGAGATTGAGGGGAGGCAGGAAGTGACCGACTGTGGCGACTGAGGTAGAAAAATCAGACTTGGTAATTTCAAAGGAAGATAAACACCATTGACAGGGCAGTGACATTGGTGTTAAAAGTTTAAGTGGGGACTTCTCTGGTGGTCCAGAGGCTAAGAGTCCGAGCTCCCAACGCAGGGTGCCAGGGTTTGATCCCCGATCAGGGAACTAGACCGACCCTACATGCTGCAAATAAGACTTGGCAAAGTCAAATACATAAATATTTTTTAAAAAACACATTTAACTGAACAACAGTTTTTAAATTTTTAATTTTAATAACTATTTTAATTTTTTTAAGTCAACATTTACTGTTTCTTTTGGAACAGTAGAATAACAAAAAAAAAAAAAAAAAAGTAGGTAGTCCAAATGATTTTAAAATACATTTTTTTGGAAACCACATTATATCTACCTTTTAATCCTGTGAACCACATATTCCTAAAGAATTGGAAAGTATATTAAGAAACCATCCCTCTCCAGCGAGCTGGTTCTCAGGTTTGAGAGCTCTCCAGGGATCAGTGCATACATACCAAGCTTGGGAGCACTTGCCCCAAGTGCTCCTCCATGATCCAGTCTGCAGGCCAGCAGCAACCCTGACCATTGAGAAGTCGGCTGACCAGCAAGGCCCCTAGGCTTCAAGGAACAAACTTCCACAAAGCCCGAGGCCCTCAGTCCTCGGAAAGTTATACTTGCCCCCTTGGCCGCTCATACAAAAAACGGTGGCTAAAATAAGGCAAAAGATTAACAGTGGCAAAACCACACTGAGGAGAGGAAAGGAAAAGAAACAGGAAGGAGGGAAGGCTACCTTAAAAGGAATTGAGAGAGCCCGGGGTTCAGTCAGAGGACCGTCTGGCAGGCATGCCCCCATCCAGCTCTTCCAAGGCCCCCCAGGACAGCCGGGTTCATGACACCCAAACTTCATCTGCATCTTGGTAGCTCCGGCCGGTTGGATGACTCACCCATCCCTGAAAGACTGAGTTATACCGAGGGCTCGCTGTTTATTCAGAGAGAGACAAGAAATGCCTTGGAGAAAGAGCAGGATCATCACCAGGGAAACATGAAGGATGCCTCAGTCCCCAACAAACTGGTTCATTCAGTGTCCTTGAGCTGGTTTATTTAATCTTATTCATTTATTTATGGTTGTGCGGGGTCTTCATTGCTGTGCACGGGCTTTCTCCAGTTGCAGTGAGCGGGGGTTACTCGTCGTTGCGGTGCTCAGGCTTCTCATTGCAGTGGCTTCTCTTGTTATGGAGCACGGGTTCTAAAGCGTGGGCTGCAGGAGCTGTGGTACATGGGCTTAGTTGCTCCACAGCATGTGGAATCTTCCTGGACCAGGGATTGAACTGGTGTCCCCTGCAATGGCAGGAGAATTCTTAACCATTAATCCACTAGGGAAGACGTCATCTTTTTTTTTTAATTGGCCACCATACCATCTTATTACTTGTAAATATTCTATCTATTTTGAAGCCCTAACCTGTATCCATCTCGAAACATTAATTTTGCAACCTTGTTTCTCAGTCTTCTGTTCCGCATCTTTCCTAGCCCATAGCACTGGCTTCACTCTGAAGTGATGATTTTTAGTGAGAGAGGTTCTTGCAACTAACATAAAGGGAATTCCACTTAGAGCAGCATTTTTAAATGCTTGGCCCCCAGATCTCTTTTGGACACATTCTCCAGTAGCATTCTGCACCTCTTGGAAAACGCTGTAGAGTGTTTCACTCTTAAGGATTAAGTTGCTACTGATTAGAGATGCTCTTTGTCATGCGGAAATCTATTCCTACCCTTTAATTGTTATGTTTTTAAGAGCAATGGGTGTTGAACTTGATCAAATGCTTTTCTGACATCTACTGAAAGCATCTAAGTTCTTTTTCTTCCTCCTTTTTTTTTTTCTTTTGGTAGATTTCCTCATCTTTAATCATCTGCTTATAACTTTAAGTCTGGTCCACGACCCAATGTACCGACCCCTGTGCCGGGAGCCAGACTAGGGCAGCAAAATAGCTCTTGCATACAGAGGAAAGTGGGGGGTACAGAACCTGGAAAACACAGACAGCTGAACAGCACGCTAGCATTTGTGAATTCATGTATCACACAAAAGTCACAGTGAGAACCCAAGGAACCACACGAGTTAAGCAAATCACAGAGGGCTTCCTGTAGGAGGTGACAGAGGGAATTTAGAGACAGACTGGAAATGAGGGCATCTGGATTTGAGTCTTGCCCCCCATGGAGCCCAAGAGCAGGATTTCCTGGCCTCTAATTTTGTCAAGGCTATGGTTTTTCCAGTAGTCATGTATGGATGTGAGAATTGGACTGTGAAGAAAGCTGAGTGCCAAAGAATTGATGCTTTTGAACTGTGGTGTTGGAGAAGACTCTTGAGAGTCCCTTGGACTGCAAGGAGGTCCAACCAGTCCATTCTGAAGTGTTCTGGGTGTTCTTTGGAAGGAATGATGCTAAAGCTGAAACTCCAGTACTTTGGCCACCTCATGCGAAGAGTTGACTCATTGGAAGACTTTGATGCTGGGACGGATTGGGGGCAGGAGGAGAAGAGGACGACAGAGGATGAGATGGCTGGATGGTGTCACTGACTCGATGGACCTGAGTTTGAGTGAACTCCAGGAGTTGGTGATGGACAGGGAGGCCTGGTGTGCTACAATTCATGGGGTCACAAAGAGTGGGACACGACTGAGCGACTGTACGGAACTGAATTTTGTCAGCAATAAAAGAGAAATAATCATAGACCACAAGACCTTCAGAGGCATCCAGGTTAGCCTCCTTCATTTGCAAACACTAGAGGCAGAGGATCAAAGGGAAGTGATTTGTTCAAGATCATCGAGCCATCCCTACTGTTTATCTTGGTTCCGAGGGGAGCGGGAGAGAAACAAAGACAACTTGGAGATCTTGGGCAGAACGGAAGCAGAGAACATCCGGTGTGTCATGACCCTTCCCCTGCAATAAACATTATTGTTGTCACCTTGAAAGCAGGCTGAGTCAGGTGGCAGCCCGTGTGCTGTTCTCAGGGTGCAGAGGCCAGTGGTCAGAGGAGCCTGACCGGGAAGAGGGGAGGTCCTGGAGCCGCCCCTGCAGCAGCCCCAGGTCTCCTGCATCAACACACCTGTGCAGACGTACATGGATGGCTTTGCAATCACTCATTCACTCCCCTATTCTTTCTGCAAGTACGGAGCCCATACTGAAGCGTGTCCCCCAAGTTCATGTCCTCCTTGGAACCTCAAAACTTGAACTTATGTGGAAATATGATCTTTGCAGATGTAATTAGGTGAAGTCAAGCTGGGTTGGGGGCAGGGGCCTGGATCCAGTATGACTGATGTCTTTTTTTTTTTTTTGGCTGCCCTGGGTCTTCACTGCTGTGGGCTTTCTCTGGTTGTGGTGAGCATGGGCAGTTTTCATTGCAATATGCAGGCTTCTCGTTGCAGTTGTTTCTCTTGCTGTAGGGTGTGCAGGCTCAATACCTATAGCACACCACGTGGCTTAGTTGCCCTGTAGCAGGTGCGATCTTCCTGGACCAGGGGTCGAACCTGTGCCCCCTGCATTGGCAGGTGGATTCTTAACTACTGGACCACCAGGGAAGTCCCTGATTGGTGTTCTTATACAAAGAGGAGAAGAGATACAGAAATAGATGCACACAGAGGGAAAACAACCACATGAAGACAGAGGCAGAGATGGCGGGGTGGGGGGGATACATCTATAGGCCAAGGAGAGCTGAGGATGGCCAGCCACCACCATGAGCGAGGGATGTGTAAGACTCTCCCCTTAAGCCTCCAGGAGGAAGCAATCCTAAATTTGGACGTGTGGTCTCCTGAACCAAGAAAGAACAACTCCTCTTGTTTTAAGCCACCCAGTTTGTGGTGCTTGATTACGCAGCCCCAGGAGCCCCAGTTTGCCCCATGGAACCTCTTGCTGGGAGGGAGAGGGGGTGTTTGATTGGAATCCTTCAAACCACATTATCGCCATCAGCAGGCTGGTCCCCCCAGCCACCATGCCATACATAGCCTGTGAGTGAGCATCCCAGCCTCCCCAGGCCAGACACAGAAAACCAAGTGCTCCTTAAGCTGTGAGGCCCCAGGTACCATTCAACACACTTTGCACACATTGTCCTCTAAATGTCATATGCACGTGCTCAGGTGTTCAGTTGTGTCCAACTCTGCGACCCCATAGACTGTAACCCGCCAGGCTCCTCTGTCTTTGGCATTCTCCAGGCAAGAATACTGGAGTAGGTTCCAATTTCCTTCTCCAGGGGATCTTCTTGACCCAGGGATTGAACCCACATCTCCTGACTGCCAGGCAGACTCTTTAAAGCCCACTTTAAAAGTCAGTTTCAGCCAAAAGGCAGGTGAGGACACAACAAATCTGAGACAGCAGTCCGTGCCAGAACCATACTCCAAATCTGGACTGTCTGCATGGGGGTGGGGGGAACACGTTCTTTTGCACACCCACTTCCCAGCTCCCCCAGGGCTGTAGCACCTGCCCCTGGCAGTCCTGTCTCCCACTCATTTGCAGCTGTGTGGACCCCAGGCAGTTGGCATCTGGTCTTTGATGGTATTTATCTTTCCACTCCCTGAGAGCAAGCAAGAGCCATAAAAGGCCATACCCAACGTCAGGTGCACAAGCGTTTCGTAGAGACAGATATCGTTCACACGTGGCAACTAGGCCTGGCCACTAATGGACAGGGACGCCTCCCCCAGGAGTGCGAGAGCCTGGGATGCAGCTCACAGCTCAGCTCACTGCTGAGCTGCAGGGCCTTGGCCAGGCCACAGGTGTGGACATCTCCCAGTGCCTGGACCAGGCCAGGCACTCCACAAGCAAAAGCAAGATGTAAGCCATCACAAGGCCCACTTGAGGTTCTAGCACAAGCCTGAGACTTCTGTTTGGGTACCATCTTAATGCTTTTTGGCCATGGGACATGTGGGATCTTAGTTCTCTGACTAGGGATGTAACCCGTGCAGTGGAAGTATAGAATCTTAACCGCTGGACTGCCAGGGAAGTCCTCCATTTGAATCATTTTTAAGTGCACAATTCAGTGGCATTGAGGATATTCCCAGCATTGTGCAATCACCATGGCTATTTCCAGAATATTTTCATCACCTCAAACAGAAGCTCTGTCCCCTCTAATTCCCACCCCCAACCCCCAGTATGCACTGTTCTCCTTTCTGCCTCTGAATTTGCTATTCTCAGCACCTCATACAAGTGGAATCACACAATATTGCCCTTTTGTGTCTGGCTTCTTTCTCTTAGCATCATGTTTTCAAGGATCATTCATGTGGTAGCTTGTGTCGGTACTTCATTCCTTTTTTGGCCACGTAATATTCCATCATATGGCTATACCATGCCATTTCTTTTATCCGTTTATCAGCTGATGCACTGGGTGGTTTTCAGCTCTGGCTATTGTGAATAATACTGCTAAGAAAACAGGTGTATAAGTACCTGTTTGATTCCCTGCTTTCAATGCTTTGGAGTAGAATAACCCAGGAGTAGAATTCTAGTAACATTGTTTTGTATGGGTAGACCACATTCTATTAGCCCATTCATCAGTTGGTAACCAGACAGATGAACCAGAGATCAAATCACCAACATCCGCTGGATCATCAAGAAAGCAAGAGAGCTCCAGAAAAACGTCTACTTCTGCTTTATTGACTACACCAAAGCCTTTGACCATGTGGATCACAACAAACTGTGGAAAATTCTCAAAGAGATGGGAATACCAGATCACCTTACCTGCCTCCTGAGAAATCTGAATGCAGGTCAAGAAGCAACAGTTAGAACTGGACATGGACCAACAGATTGGTTTCAAATTGGGAAAGGAGTACGTCAAGGCTGTATATTGTCACCTTGCTTATTTAACTTATATGCAGAGTACATCATGCGAAATGCTGGGCTGGATGAAGCACAAGCTGGAATCAAGACTGCCAAGAGAAATATCAATAACCTCAGATATACAGATGATACCACCCTATGGCAGAAAGTGAAGAACTAAAGAGTCTTGATGAAAGTCAAAGAGGAGAGTGAAAAAGTTGGCTTAAAACTCAATATTCAGAAAACTAAGATCATGACATCCGGTCCCATCACACGGCAAATAGATGGGGAAACAATGGAAACAGTGAGACTATTTTGGGGGGCTCCAAAATCACTGCAGATGGTGACCGCAGCCATGAAATTAAAAGACACTTGCTCCTTGGAAGGAAAGCTATGACCAACCTAAAGAGCATATTAAAAATAGAGACATTACTTTGCCAACAAAGTTCTGTCTAGTCAAGGCTATGGTTTTTCCAGGGGTCATGTATGGACGTGAGAGTTGGAGTATAAAGAAAGTTGAGCACCGAAGAAGTGATGCTTTTGAACTGTGGTGTTGGACAAGACTCTTGAGAGTTCCTTAGACTGCAAGGAGATCCAATCAGTCCAGCCTAAATGAAATCAGTCCTGAATTTTCATTGGAAGGACTGATGCTGAAGCTGAAACTCCAATACTTTGGCCAACTGATGAGAAGAACTGACTCACTGGAAAAGACCTTGATGCTGGGAAAGATTGAAGGCGGGGGGAGAAGGGGACAACAGAGGATGAGATGGTTGGATGGCATCACTGACTCAATGGACATGAGTTTGAGCAAGCTCTGGGGGCTGGTGAAGGACAGTGAAGCCTGGCATGCTGCTGTCCATGGGGCTGCGAAGAGTCAGACACGACTGAGTGACTGAATGAACTGAACCTGGTGTTGCTGCTTTCCTTTTTCTCCTTGGCCATGCCACTTGTGGGATCTTAGTTCCCCGACTAGGGATGGGATCCAGGCTCTTGGCAGTGAAAGTGTGGAGTCCAAACACCGGATCACTAGGGAATTCCCAGTAACTCTGTGTTTAATCACTTAAAGAACCACTAAACTGCTTTCCACAGTGGCTGCACCATTCTACATCCCACCAGCCAGGGGACAGGGATTCCCATTTTTCCACATCCTCGTCAACACTTGTTCTTTTCCACTTTGGGATACTAGTCAAGCCTGAGATGTCAGAAGAAGGGAAGACACAAGCGTGCCCAGGGCCCCGGACATGGCCTGCTGGCACCTGTGCACTTCAGCCTGCTCTCTGCAGGGCTGCATGGGTGCAGGCTGGAGAGTCGAGAGCATTCGGTTCTAGTTCCAGCACTGGTGCTTGTGGCTGTGCGATGCTGGACACAGACTTTAACCACTGGGAGCCTTAGTCACGTCCTCTGTGGGAACCGAGCTAACGCCCCAAGTGTCACTTCCCACAGGAGGTGGGGCTGTGAATCTATGAGAGCAACCGAAGGAAGAGTATTTTCAGCAACTCTACAGGGGGACACAGAGGTGGTAGAAAGAGGGGGGCAGGGTTAACCTCCCTTGATAGATCGCTTATGATCCTGTCTGGACAGGACTAGAATACGTTCCCCTTCAACCTCCTCTTTTTCTGCCTATTCAAAAAAGTTTTTTGTTTTAATTAATTAATTAAGTTTTGGCTGCTCTGGGTCTTCGGTGCTGCACGCAGGCTTTCTCTAGTTGTGGTGAGCGGGGGATACTCTAGTTGCAGTGCTTGGGCTTCTCATTCCAGTGGCTTGTCTTGTTTCGGAGCTTGAGGGCTTCAGTAGTCGCCGCAATGGGGCCCTAAAGCACAGGCTCAGCAGCGGTGGCACACGGGCTTCGTTGCCCCTCGGCATGTGGGAGCTCCCTGGACCAGGGACTGAAACTGCATCCCCTGCATTGGCGGGCGGACCCTTCACCATTGGACCACCAGGAAGTCCTCTTTCTCTGCCTTTGAATGGAGAAGCCAAAATATGGGGAAAAGTAGAAAGACAAAGAGGGAATAGGAAGAATGCTAGATGACCGACTGAGGGCGACCTTGCATCGGAATAATTACCGGACACAGACACACACCCCAGTGTACACACACACACACACACACACACACAGCTCTTGAGTCACATCATGGATTCAAAGTTTGTCTGAATTTCTTATGTCACCAGACCGAGAGAAGCGCACAGACAGCAGGAATGAGCAACACAAATTTTCAGAGGAGGAAATGATGGCCCAAGGAAGTGGGGTCACACACAGCCCAGTCCAAGTGGGGCCTCTGGCCATGAGTGCAGCTCAGCCAGACCATAGGACAGCCATGGACACTGAGCTCCACTCAGGGCCCAGGCCCAGGGCTTGTTCTTCCAAAGCAGCAGCAGCATCTGTCTGTCTGGGTCTGTCTGTCTCTCTCTCACACACATACCCAGTGACTGAGGTCTCCACCGAGAAGCCAACGCTACATTCCAGGAAAGAAACAGGACCCTTTTTCCTCTCACCAGCAGGAAAAGCACATAGCCTCGTGGGCCCCCAGCCGGCATCTCCATAGTGACAGAATCACAGAGGCTGTGGGGCTAAAAATAAAGCTTCCACTTTCTGAAACCCCCGTCTGCTTAGCTCCAGCTGCACGAGGGCTTGGTGATGCTCCATGGCCAACACCTAAACAGCGAAGAGGGGCCCTCTGCCCTGAGGACGGGGGACAGACAGCACACCTGGGACACCAGGAACAAAAGACCACCTGTGCTCTCACGAAAGAGTTCCCGAAGGTTGTCACCCACAGGCTCCCAGACAAAAGGGCTCCATGTGGGTCATGACAGCAAGCAAAAGGCGCCCCAGCTTCCATGCACAAACGTCCCCACATGTGCCACAAGCAACCCATTCATGGCAGCCCTTGGGAGGCACCTCTTAAGCCTTGAAACTAGTAAGTGTTCCTTTTCCAGAAGTACCAAGGGTTTGCAAGTTTTCCCACTTAAAAAAAAAAAAAAAAAAAAGATTTTCAAAATGCTTAGCTCCCCAGGCAGGCTCTCAAAAACCTACTTCACTGCAAAAATGGGTGCAGTGTATGGTAAGTGGTCTAAAACAGTCATTTAGCCAAGGGCTTCCCTGGTGGCTCACAGAGCTTCCCCGATAGCTCAGTTGGTAAAAAAAAAAATCTGCCTACAGTGCAGGAGACCCTGGTTTGATTCCCAAGTCAGCAAAATTCAAAATCCGCTGGAGAAGGGATAAGCTACTCAAGTATTCTTGGGATTCCCTGGTGGCTCAGCTGGTAAAGAATCCGCCTGCAATGTGGGAGACCTGGGTTTGATCCCTGGGTTGGGAAGATCCCCTGGAGAAAGGAAAGGCTACCCACTCCAGTATTCTGGCCTGGAGAATTCCACAGACTGTAGAGTCTATGGGGTGGCAAAGAGACAGACACTACTGAGCAACTTTCACTTTCACTTTCCCTGGTGGCTCAATGGTGAAGAATCCACCTGTCAATGCAAGAGACTCGGGTTCAATCCCTGGGTCGGGAAGATCCTCCGGAGAAGGAAATGGCAACCCACTCTAGTATTCTTGCCTGGGAAGTCCCGTGGACAGAAGAGCCTGGCAGGCTACAGTCTATGGGGTCAAGAAGAGTTGGATGCGACTGAGCACACACACACAGATGGATTTTTTTCAGAGCCAGACTGCCTGGACTTGAATGGTGCCCTTGGGGTAGCCAGCTTTCTGCTTTGGGCCTCAGTTTTCTCATCTGCACAATGGGACTAACTGCAGGGTGCCATTGAGGACCAGGCATAGACTAGGTGCTTCAAGAGCTCAGTTATTCAGCTGTCTGGGGGTCCTGTCCTTGGTGGGTCAGCCTGAGAACACGCTAGCAAATGGACATTCCAACTGAGAGCAGCTCAAGGGGCCAGCTGTGCATCAGCTGGAAACTCCCCATCTTACCCAGCAATTTGCACACACTGAAACCCCGCCCCGCCAACTCTCCATGTACATGACCTTCCCCAAATCAACCCTCAGCCTCGGCTTATCTTCTAAATAATCTATAACATGGATTACAACGAACGATTCCCAGTATGATTATTAACTATATTACAGCTCATTTTAAACGGCCTTAAAATTCGCACAATGAATGCAACTCCTCATTAGTCACACAGCCCTGAGTTAATAATTAAGCAGCCTTAATTGGTGGATGTGGAAAGGCATGGCGCAGCTTCCTAGGCACCACTGCACACGGAACCAGCCCAGCCCTATAATGGATTTCCTAAGTCAGCTCACAGAGCTAATTCACATCGAAAGTTAATTAGCCTAATGAAGGCAAGTGCGACTTAGTGACTTCCAGCCTGATTCTGCTCTGACTCAGCCACCCCAGGAGGCTGCCAATGCCATCCTCCTGGGTTCGATTTCCTGGAGCTCCAAGGAAGGGGCCCCAGGGACGGTGCTTCGGGGAACCATGTGTTCCTGGCTCCCCGACTGCGATCAGCTGGGAGTCAGCGAGCACTCAGAAGGCCATAGAGAGGCAAGATGCACCTCCTTGTGGAGTTCGTTCTGGAATCTCTGCAAGGGAGGGAACCTTCCAGCAAGTGGAAGTCATAGGTGAGCCCCAGCGAGGGGGAGGGCCAGGCACCACCAACCTTCATAACCTATGACTGGTGAAGACCAGGGCTGTCCCTTGTCCCTGACCAGGAAGATGGCAGCTTACATATGCAGGGCAGCTGACAATCCACAAAACTACCCTCTCATTCAGACTCTCGCTGCATCCTCCCCTGGGAGGGAGCATCGCTGGATGTATACAGAAACCAAGGCCCAGAAAGGCAGGATCATCAAAGGCCACTCATCTTCGAAATGGCACAACTCAGACCTCCCAGACCCCCAGGCCCTCCTGGTCCAGCTGTCTCTCACTGTTCCTCGTTCAGGGGCAAGCCAAAGTCAACATCTTGCTGGCCTAGAAACAGCCCAAGTGTCCATCAACAGGAAAACAGGAGGTGGTCTGTCTATATACAGTGGCATATTACTCGGCCAAGAGAAGAAGGAAATTCTGACACAAGCTACAGCGCAGGTGAATCTGAAGGATATTATGCTCAGTGAAACAAACCAGACCTCGAAAGGACAAATACTGTATGATTCCACTTATTCGAGGCACCCAGAGAAAACCTGCAGAAACAGAAAGCAGAACGGTGGGTGCCAAAGGCTGGAGGGAAGAGGACGTTGTCGTTTAACGGGGACAGAGTTTCAGTATGGGAAGAGGAAGAAGTTCTGGACAGGGATGGGGGTGATGGTTGCACAATAGGGTGAATGTACTTAATGCCACGCGACTGTTTGCTGAAAAATGGTCACAGCGGTAAATTTGACATTATGTGTATTTTACCACTCACACACAAAAATGAAGTACTGATATCTGCTACAACATGGGTAAACCTTGAAAACATTATGTTACATAACGGAAGCAAAAAACCAAAGGTCACACAGTGTAAGATTCCATTCATTGGGTGGCCAAAAAGTTTGCTGGGGTTTTTCCGTAAGATCGTATGGAAAAAAACCAAATGGATTTTTTTTTTTTTTTTGGTCCAACCTAATATTTGAAATAATCGGAACAGATAAATCTATAGAGCAGAAAATAGAAGAGTGGTGGCCACAAGCCAGGGGAGGAGAGAGAGGGGAGGATGACTGCTGATGGGTGTGGGGTCTCCTTTCGGGGTGGTGAGGATGCTCTAGGATGAGACAGAGGTGGTGGTCGCACAGCACTGTGAACATAGCATGTGCCACTGAACTGCACGTTTAGAAGTGGTCAGTTCTCTGTTACATGAATTCCACTACGAATTTTCAAAGAAGGCCGGGAAAGAAAATCCCCCATTCTCTCCTGCACCCACCTGCCTTCCCCCTCCTGCATCCACACCCTCACCCAGCACCCTCATTCTCTGCCAGGCATGTGTCCAGTGGCCCTTCCTGGCCCTTCCATGCGCTGCACACCCTGCAACCTCCATTTTCCCTCTGCGTCCAGCCTGAGCACAGTCAGAGGCTTGGAATCCTCCTGAGTGCATGTCCTTCCGAGCAGGCTGGATTCTAGGGAGAGCAGGAGAAACCTGGAAGGCAGCCTCCTGGGAGAGCAGGTGGGCCAGACTGCCTTCCCCAAGTTTCCTCCCATCAGAGGCTTCGTTAAACCCTCTTCTTGGACTTCTCTGCTGGTCCAGGGGTTAAGAATCCTCCTGCCAACGAAGGGGATGCAGGTTCCATCCCTGGTCCGGGAAGATCCTATGGGCCTCACAGGAACTGAGCCCAGGCTCTGCAACCACTGAGCCCGAGCACCTAGAGACTGTGCTCCACAACGAGAAGCCACTGCAATGAGAAGCTGGCACACAGCAACAAAGACCCAGCACGGCCCCAAATAAAAATGAATTAACAATAAAATCCTCTTTCAAGTTCAGAACCAGGCAAGGTGCTCCAGGAAGCCAAAAAGGCATCCCTCGGCCCTGCCCGGGGAGCGGCGCTGGCTGGACGCCTGGACCCTAGGGGCCACCTGGAGAGGATGACAGTCCTAGAGTGGCCTGCACAGTGTGGAGGGCCCCAGGGAAAAACAAACCCTCTAACTCTTGCCCATCGGACCCCAGCCTGAGCTACAGAATCCCACGGGGACCCACCTGCATCTCTTCTCCGCCCAGCAGCCACTGGGCCTCCCGCTCTCCCAGCCTAGAGGAATGCAGAGGTAGTAAGGCAGGCGATCGCGGTGCTGCTGGGAGACACAAAGCGCTGGCCTCTGCCTGCTCCCCTCCCTGCTGCCACATCTTCTCTAATGAGGGATAGAAAGGACACAAGTGGGGCAGAAAGAGGGGTAAAACCCAGAACAAACTGACCCACCGCCACTGGATGGGTCAGAGCGTGTGGTGAGCAGGGCCCACCCACCCTGGCGGACGAGGCCCGTTCACTCTGAACTGTGCCCTTTAAAAGCACACCTGCCCTGCCCGTCCCCCCCCCACAGGCATCCAGCCAGTCTGAAAGCTGCTCTCGCTTCAGGGAAGGGAAAGGCACCACTTCCCAGGACCTCAAAGACATACAACACGCAGGGCCTCTGACCACAGCCTCCTGGGTGTGTGGCTACAAGACTCGACAACGGGAAGCCCAGGGGGCCCCCAAGTCATGCCCACGCCGTGATCCCAGAGCATGCTGCCCTGTCTCAGGAATCTATGATAAATCCTGCTCTACATCCATGGTGCCTTTGGGCCTCTTTGAAGAGCAAAAGCTACAGAACAAGAAAAAAGAAATTCTGTTTTCTTCTCTGGGTAAAAAATGAAACAAAAAATTCACACAAACCCAAACCGAAAACTTCTGGGCACTGTTCAGACTGAACTGCATCAGGACATACTCATGGAATTTTTGTTGCTGTATTTGGCCACACGGCAGGTTTTCCAGGATCTTAGCTCCCCAACCAGGGATTGAACCCCAGGCCTCAGCAGGGAAAGCCGTAAGTCCTGACCACTGGACCATCAGGCAACTCCCCGGATGGATTTATAAGCAACAACATAACAACATGGCGTGGGTCATGGAAGGAATGCAGCGGCATGAACTTGAAGAATCAAGGACCCCAGTAGGACAAGAATCCTGGCCAGCCGTTAACTTGCTCTACTGCTGTTGCAGCTAAGTCGCTTCAGTCGTGTCCGACTCTTTGCGACCCCATAGACGGCAGCCCACCAGGCTCCCCTGTCCCTGGGATTCTCCAGGCAAGAATACTGGAGTGGGTTGCCAGTTCCTTCTCCAATGCATGAAGGTGAAAAGTGAAAGTGAAGTCGCTCAGTCCTGTCCGACTTTGAGCGACCCCATGGACTGCAGCCTACCGGGCTCCTCCGTCCATGGGATTTTCCAGGCAAGAGTACTAGAGTGGGGTGCCATTGCCTTCTCCGAACTTGCTCTATGGTTGGCCCAAATCATGCCCTCCCTGAGCTGTAGTGTGTGTGAAACGTGACAGCTGCAAGCACTGGATGCCAAATTAAGGCTGCTTCCAGCCTCAGTTTCCCCACCTGTAAAATGGGCACAGCAGCACTTCTGGGAGTCAAGTGAAAAGCAACAGGCAGAAGCTCTCTGGGCCATGGAGGGTACGACCCAAAACATGGAGGAATGAGAAAGGATGTTTTCCCTCTGGATCTCTAGCCACTGCCTCTCCCCAAATGGTCATCAGTTGGCCCTGAGTTACCTCCCAGCCACTGTACTGGGCACGGGGGACTCAAAGTCAAATAAGCCCAGGACCCTGAGCCTGCAGAGCAGCTAGGCTTGACCGGGGGATCCCCATAGTCTGGAGAGGGAAGAGTTGCCTTCTCCTTGGGCAGGAATCTCAGGATCCAGAAAAGTCCACTATGAAGCATCAACCTGTCTGGTTATGTGATGGGTGCCTTTATCAGCCTAAACCCTCCAGACACCCTCCTGTAGCTCTCAGGCCACCAAGACAAACTCAAGTGAATCAACATCCCAGATTTCACAAGCCCGCCTCCCTCCAGTTCACAACTGCGTCTTGAGTCTCAAGCCTGCTCCCCATCCAGTCTGAGGTGGTAAGGTTTCGGGCAAATGGAAAGTCATTCCTCCTGAAAGATCAAACCCGTGGATTTTTTTTTTTTCCCCAACACTCCTTCCCCTCTCCTATTCTCTTAAAATGCTGAATTCCTCTTTTCCCCCCGCTGCTGCAAAGTCAGACAGCACATTCCTCAGGAAAAGGGACAGTCAGCCAGGAAAAATAACTAGGTAAAAAGAGACAGCAATGGGTGTGATTGGCGCTCTAAACCTTGGTACCTAAGGAGTGAAGGGCAGGCTTCGCTGGTCAGCTCTCATCACCATGAGCTCACGACACTCAGTGAGTCATCGAGGCTAAGACCCGAAATAAAACCAGTGGCTCGGGAACTCAGCTGAATACTGATGGAGTGATATGTTCCCTGCCTCCCCTGGCTACTCCTGGTGGCAAAAGCTCAGGCTGCATGGCCCCCAAGTATAAAAATTAATGAGCTCTTTTCCATACTGGGTTAATGCAAATTGTGCTCTGGATCAATTAAATCGGCCACTTTATAACTTTGCTTGGCTGCGTTGGGAAATGTCACAGGCGTGGGGGGAAAAAATGAGGTCTTAAGTTATGCATGTCCATCTTACGGCTCAACAAGGGGGAGTGCTTTCAGAACTCTGGAAGCTTTTGTTATTAATGGTGTTTTAGTGTTGGGTTCTTAAACACATCAAACAAATTTCCTTCAAACTGGTAGTTACTGACTGCCACGGGGAAGGCTGCAGGCCTCCCACCTCCCAGATGGCTCAACCACAATGAACGCATAGCCTGTCAGATGCACAACACTGACGAACTAATTGAAATATGCTGCAGGAAGCCAACCCCAAATAAATGTGAAATAGCGGCTTCCTTACGCCAGAGCCCGCCTGCCGAACGCCCTCCCTGGCTGGCCATCCATACCGACTGAGCGGTCCCCTGGCTCCGAGAGCGCCGCCTCTGTGTGGTTTTCAATGGACTTAAATGTCTTTTTTTTTTTTTTTTTCCCATTGTGATTACCCGAGAGGGAAAAATTCTAATTGCAGAAAATGTTTGGTTTTCCTCCCTCTTATGGGGAAAAAAAAGAAACCCTGCAAGTGGAAAGTCAATTCTCATGAAGTGCCCAGAAAAGCAGTTATTGGGCCCTCAGGCAGGATGGAGGGAAGAAATGGACCCGTGGGCAATAAAGAGGCCTTGACCGGCCTCCAGACCTGCGGGCAGCCCTGTGCAGATGGATGCTGGTCCCTGTTGGAACTGGGAATGGCCACGCCAACGTCTGCCCCTTGCCCTTCAAGGCGGGTTTTCAAGGGGCTGTAAAGAGACAGCAGATGGACAGCCCATCTTTCACCCGCTTCTCGCAGGGCGCTGGCGCCTGGTGGGCTCTCCCTGGGGCCTAACTCCTCCGTGGACCACAGCCAGGTGAGGCCAGGAGGCCGCAGGGCCTGACTCGGTCCGGCAGGGCTGCAGCAGGAGATAGTTCTTGCCCTGCCTCACAGCACAGCAGATGAGTCGGCCAGGCCCTACGGAGACCTGGGCGGTCGTCCCCAGCTGCTAAAAGAGAAAATTCCATCCTTCAAGGGGAACCATCTCCGAAAAGGGAAATAAAGAACCTTGGAGAGAAGAAATAGCAATAACTCCTATGACCTGTGTACCAACTCTTCAAGGGGCACAAGCGACAGAACATTTTTGTAAAGGTGCCCAGGAGTAAGAAAGCCAGGATTGGAGGCATGGGGCCCCAGGAAGCCCCATGCTGGCCCGAAGTGCCTCCCTAGGAGCATTATTCCTTTGGGTGACAGGCTGCCCTCAGCTCCTCCCAGCAAAGACCAGTTCTGTTAGATGTGAGGTTGCCCACATCTTCTGGTGTGCTGGAACATGGGACCTCCTGTTTGCAGGCTGTGGAAAAGGGAAATGGGCACCCTTCTGGAAGGGGTACAGGAGGGCGAGGGGGGAAACCTACGTCCAGATATTTCTTCTTCTTCTGGCACCCAGGACGGAGCAAACACAAGAAGCTTCGGTCCCAGCCTTTACTCACCAAGAATCACTGAGCGTCGCCGAGGAGTCCAGGTGGCACTAATGGTATAGAATCCACCTGCCAAAGCAGGAAACTCGGCTTCGATCCCGGGTCAGGAAGATCCACTGGAGGAGGCAATGGCAGCCCACTCCAGCATTCTTGCCTGGAGAATTCCATAGACACAGGAGCCTGGAGGGCTACAGTCCTTGGGGCGGCAAAGAACTGAACTCAGCTGAGCACACGTGAGGAGCCCTGTTCTGGATGCTGCAGACACAATGACAAAGACAGCAGATGAGGTCTGTGCCTGGGAGTGGGAGGACTGTGGCCACGGAGAGGAAAGGCTCTCACAACAAATGCGATAGGAGCTGAGGGGAAACAACGACACTTGGGATCAGCCAGGGGTAGGTGCAAGTAGGCGTGGGTGCAAGTGTTGGCCGGGCCCCAGCTACTCACACAAGCTGCATCAGGTCCTTCACCTCTCTGAGCCTGTTTCCTTTCTGTTAAATGTGGCAATAGTCCCTCCTTATCACTCAGGAATGCCGTGTTGTGGAACTACTTTGCAAAACAGTCGGTACCCATTATTCACAGATTCCGTAGTATTTACGGCCCCTCCTATCTGGCTACAGTTTTACCTGTAACTCAGGAACTGAGGAGCGCGGTGCTTACTTGGTCTTTTGCAGACGTGCACAGAGCAGGGAAAAACTGAGTCACCCTGCCTGACTGAGCCCTGCAGAGGTCAAACAAGGCGGCCCCCTGCCTTTCAGTTCAAACTGTCAACAAGTATCCTCTCCGTGGTCTGTTTAGTGCCATGCTTTTCACACTTCTGTGCTTTTTGTTAGCGATTTAACATGGCCCCGAGCGTGAGGCTGAAGCGCTGTCTGGTGCTCAGAGCTGGGGAAAACCGTGATGTGCCTTATGGAGAAAACATGTGTGCTAGAGGATCTTCACTCAGGCATCGAGTAACGGTGCTGTTGGCTGAGTTTAATTTGATGAATCAACTGTTATTGCTGGTTAGTCACCAAGTCATGTTTCTTTTGCGACCCCATGAACTGTAGCCCACCAGGCTCCTCTGTCCTGGATTTCCCAGGCAAGAATACTGGGTGCGTTGTCATTTCCTCCTCCAGGGGATCTTCCCGACCCAGGGATCGAACCTGCATCTCCTGTACTGGCTGGCAGGCAGATTCTTTTCCACTTAGCCACCACGGAAGCCCAATGAATCAGTAACCTATATTAAGTAAGAAACACACACAAAAAGAGTTTTCTATTGGTCAGGGGACAAACGTTGTGGCCAGAGGCTGGCAGGAACCTAACTCTGAATTCCCCCAAAGAGCAGAACTGCCAGAACTGGACCTGGACTGTGTGCACACGTGACCTGGGATGTATTATATTACACTTCAAGACCTTCTGCCCTGCTGGGCCACCGCCCCATGCAGCTGAAGGTTGACATGTCCACACCCATCCGGTCAGCATTACCATGGGATGGGAATCAGCCTTGGGATCCCCAAGTCCTCGGGCTTCTTTTAATAACTCTCTTTCCCCTGTACCACCAACTCCCCACACCATCCCATAAAAGGGAAATGGGACTATGGGGTGAGGGCTCTCGGAGGAAAAGCTTTGAGAAAGATGCCGGATTTCAGCAAAAAGAGGGTGTGAAACTGCTTTCTCTCTTAAAAAAAAAAAAATCATTTTTTTTTTATAATGAGGACTTAAAAAAAAAAAAACTTATGTGGCTGTGCATGCGGCATGTGCAGCTGTGGCATGCAGGATCTAGTTTCCTGACCAGGGATCAAACCCTGGACCCCTGCATTGGGAGCTTGGAGTCTTAAGCCCTGGACCACCAGGGAAGTCTCGAAACTGCTTTCTTGATGTTCTTCCCCAAGCCGCTTGCTTGGGTTTGATTTGTCTGCTGCCGGAATCCTGCCTGTTGGTTAATCTGGTTTCCCTCCTCTGGTAAGGGCAGTTGTTAATATGGGTAACTGAAGCGAATGCCAGCCCTCCTCTCCAACAGGGCTCTTTCTGCCTTTGGTCATGACGATTTTGCAGGACTTTCTCTTGGTGTTCACCAGCCTGGAAGTGAGGAAGGCAGTACCCCTGTACCTACTTTACAGGAACAAAGGACCGATGTACAGGGCTGCTGCCCGTCGTCAACCCCCTCCAGTAACAAGAGCCCGCACCGAGCTGGGAATTAGGGACCTGGGTTCCAGGTTTTGGGGCAGGGCTTGGGCAAGTCGCTTCTCTTCTCTGGCATCATTCATCCTTAACGGGGCGCAGTCCTCAAGGCTCCAGTGTTCCCAGAGTCTCCTGCAAGGCTGGAGAAGACCTGAAAAGGCACCACCAATCTTGCCATTTTCTCTCCTTTTCCACAGGAAACTTTTCTGGAAGGGCCCTGGTGATAACTACAGATTTGAAACTCTAAATTCTACACACCTTTCCAGGTGCTGTGACTATCAAAACTCCACCCATTCTTCAAGGCCTCCTTCAAATCCCACCTCTTCCAGGAAGTCAACTCTGACCGTCTTACCCAGAAAGGGCGTCTCCTCCTCTGAACCCTGCCTGCTGTTTAAGCCACAGCATGCCCTGTGTTACATGTGGGGCGAATCACCCTAACCACACCGTGAGTCGAAGTTTTACATTCAATGTTACTTATTATATTCAACTCTTTATATGTCCAGTTTTCCAGAAACCCTTTGTGATGACTGATAAAGGTAGATTTACACATATGTATATATACACACATAGACAGTAAAGTAGAAATTAGTATGCTGACTATGAGGGTGAGTGAATATAGTCTGTATATGAATATGTTGCGTTGTCCGTCCAGCGTCCTGGAAGCCAGGGAAGAGGAGGTGACCTGAATCAGAAATACAGTGCAGGTGGAATGAGCAGAGTCCAGCAGAACTGGGTAGAAACCCGCAGAGCCTTTGGGCAAGTGGGTTGACCTCTCTGTGTCTCAGCTTCTTTCTCTGGGAGAAAGGAGGGTGGGAGGGCGAACACCACCTCACTGGCAGGGTGCATGGGGCAGCCTTGTGCACGCTGTACATGCAGTACACATACCAAACATGTTTTCCCCCCATCTTCCTTTCCATGATCAGAGGAAGCAAACTACTTTCCCTGCACACAGGGGAGGCAAAGCATCTAAATTCTAAAATCAATTTTTCTTACACGCTCTAAGAAGACTTGAGCAGAGAGGGAGCAATGCCCCTTGTTCATTACCCCAGGCTTTAGAGCAGAGCGGACAAGGATTTGCCATGGCTGCCATGGCACTACTTGATAACATCCTGGGTACCTAGTGAAAGCCTAATAAACACTGATGGAAGGATACAGAGAGAAGTCATTTGAAGACCACTTAGCGGGGCTTCACTGGTGGTCCAGTGGTTAAGAATCTGCTGCCAGTGCAGGGGACATGGGTTCGATCCCTGGTCCAGGAGGATCCCACATGCCCTGGAGCAACTGAGCCCGTGCGCCAAAACTACTGAGCCTACGTGCAGCAATTACTGAAGTGCGAATGCTCTAGAGCCTGTGCTCAGCAACAAGAGAAGCCACCGCAATGAGAAGTCCACAAACGGCAACTAGAGAGCAGCCCCCACTCACCACAAGTAGAAAGAAGTCCACACAGCAACGAAGACCCAGGACAGCCAAAAATAAATAAATACATAATTTTTTAAACCTTCATTATTAAAAACAAATAAAAGACCACTTAGCTACATCGGTGTCCGGTGGCAGGGGGTCCTGGTGGGCAGGTTTCGGGAGGTCTGTCCACAAGGCTGAGAAGGGGTGGGAAGGGGCCTGGAAGCATGTGAATGCTCACTCAAGATGGCTCACCTTTCCAGCCCATGGCTAAGGACACAGGCATGAGATCACTGGCCTTCCACAACGGAGCATACACTCCCCCACCCTCTACTCCATTGTCTTTTCCTAAAGCAGCCAAGCAGAGATCTCGAAACACCAGAAGTTTCCGCTTCTAATCTCTACAGATGAATGGCACCGTTCTCCATGACTGGCTCTTCACAGAGACCAAGATGGAAAGCCTGAACGGGATGGGATGGTGAGAACATCTGCCTGCTTTCATTTCATTTATGTATTTTTTTTCTTTGGCGGAACCTCACGGCTTGCAGAACATCCCCGACCAGGGATTGAACCCGAGCCTCCTACTGTGGAAACAGAGTCTTGGGCACTGGAGCGCCAGGGAAGTCCCCGTCTGCCTGGTTTTAAAACAGGTCTCTAGATAGGGAGGAAGGCAAAGTTGGGTCCCTGCGAGAGAGAATGTATAGTCAACTGGAAAAAGGGCTCTCAGCTTCTCACCTTTATCCCACAGACCTTTTCCCTAGAGCCTCCCATGTGCCAGGCACAGGACAGGCAGAGAAACGAGATTTAGGGCCAACCCCTGCTCCTCTAGGAGCTGAGTCTAGCAGGGAGGCACAGGATAACATTCAACTGCCATTCTTCGTGGTAAGTTGAATTAGCATGGGGCACAAAGGTGGAGGTGGTGGACTCCACCTGGGAAGGCCAGTGAAGACAAGTCTGGATCTCCGTAATGAACAGTCAAAAAGGCAGAGGATGTAGGGCCCAAATCCTGTAGGGCCTCATAGAAGCAGAGGAATTTTCTTTCAGATTCCATAAGGAAGGACCAACCAAAATCAACAGAAACCTGGTAACTTAGTTACAGACGTTATGGGAGGGCCAGGCCTGGAACCTTGAATCCCAGTCTGGTTCTCTACTGCCTCCCATGTCCGACGAGTGCGGAAGGCCAAAGAGAGAAGTCCATTCCACACCCAGGGCCCAGAGAGCTCACAGTCTGTGCCTGGACATCCTCATAGCAGAGCGTGTACTGTCCTAGTCATTTGGCAAGTCACTCCCTACAAGAAAAACAGCCCTTCCTAACTCATGGTGTTTCTCTCTGCAAAGGAAGAGGGCTGGGAGTCTCTTCCAATCGCCAGCGAAGAATTTAACAGGGACAGTCCAGGAGTCAGATAAGCAAGGGTCCCAGAGCTAAGCTGGGGTGGGGACTTCTACTTCATCCAGACAGATTCTGACAGTGCCCAGGATGCTGACCCAGGGCAGGCCTAGGGATGAATCAAACCCCACCTCCATCCTCCAGGAGCTGACAATCCAGCAGGGGAGATAAGCCAGACACAAAAGTAACTATAAAACAAGGCAGGTGGTGATAAGAGTCACACGAGAGACCCAGATAAGGTGCAATGGGAGTTCAGAGCAGAGATGAGTCACACTGGGGGCTTGGCCATGGGGAAGACTCAAATGAAGGGGAGCATTCCCTTCAGAAAGGAGGGAGGGGTCTAGCCTGCCACCCCAATGGCTCCCTGGTGGGGACTGGGGAGAGAGCTAGCAGTGGACCGAGAAAGATGCTCAAAGGAGGTCTCCTCTGAAGAACTCTGATTCTAGAGGGGAGGGGGTGGGCAGGCCTGAGACTTTCTGCCCTACCCCATATTTCAGAGGTAGGGACAGGAATGTAGGATGAGGAATCCAGAATTTATGTAGGGGGCAGCAAATGGGTTGAAAGGGGATAGAGCTAGAAGATTTGCCTTGAAATGACATTTGCCTAGCAAACACACTCTATTTACTCAGAACGTCCATCTGAGGTTTCCCTCAGGGAGAATTAGCTGCACGTTATGGGGGAGGGGGGACTCAAGAGTTTTCCCCTCCCCAAGTCACCCAGCGGCCCTGCACGCCCCCCGCCCCCTACCCCATAAGAAAGGCTGAGAGGGTAGGAAGGCAGATGGCTGCTCAGACACAGAGCTGGCACCGCAGGTTTTACAACAGGAAAGGGCGACTCACGGGATGGAGATTGGCCAGATTTTTCCTCCAGCGAGGGGGACAACCGGGAGCACTTCTTCCAAGTCCTGGCCCCCTCTCTCTGAGGGCCACACCCCACGCTTAGGCCCCGGGTACACCCCCAGGCAGGCCAGGGCTGGAGGAGGAGAGAAGCGCAGAGGGCTGGACGGAGGGCTGTGGCCACCACTTCCTCCCGACCCCTCAGTCAGGAGCGCGGGCCGGCCGGGGAAGGCCCAGCACCGCACACACACCTGCCCCTGGGCCGCCGCGACACTTGTCACTGGGGGAGGGGAGCCCTCCGCGCCCCAGCCAGAACCGACGGAAATTCGGAATTAGCATTGGGCCCCCCACCCCCCGAATCCGGAGGGCCAGTGCTTGGGGTAGGGGGGTCGGGTGCCGGGCTGGGGGCGGATTTCCTCAGCCCCGGGTCCCGGCGCGCCACACCCTCCTCCCAGCGCGGGGCGGGGGGCCCGGGTCTCCTTTTCCCCGCACCGGCCAGGAGGGCGGGCCGGGGCCTTCGGGAGCCGCCGCCCGCCCGGCCGGTGCTGGGGGGGGGGGTCCTCGCCCCGAGCCCGCCCCCACTGGGGTTTGCTGCGGGCCTGAGGAGGGGGCCCAGCCGCGCCGCCTTCCGGCCGGGCCGCTGAGACACTCACCCCGCTCTGCACGGCGCTGCTCCGTCCTCTTCGGCCGCGCTGGGCCGCCGCCGCCTCACGCGGCCCGGGAGACTCCGGCCCGGTGGCCCCAGCCCGGCCGGCTGCGCCCCGCGGCTCCACGCGCCGCCGCCGCCGCCAGCTGGCCCCGGGCGAGCGGCCGGACTCCCGCGGGCATGCTCCCAGATCGTCGGCTGGCGGGCGGCGAGCGGGCGCACGTGCGGGCCGCCTCGGGTCTGGGCGCTCGGAGCGCGGGCCGCGGGCGGGGATGGAGGCGGCGGCCGGCGGGGCGCGGGGCCGGGCGCGCCCGCGGACCGGCCTGACAGCTCTACACGGCGGCACCGCCGTGCCCCGCGCGCCTCAGCGGCCGCTGCTGCCCGTGCGCGCCGGGCCCGCCTCGCATTCCCTCACTCGGCGGTGGGCCTGCGCCTCCGTCAGGCCACGCGCGGAGCCGTCCGCCGCCTCCGCCCGCCCGCCCGCCGCGAGGGCCAGCCTCCGCCCGGAGAAACCCCGACAAACTTGGCCCCGCTCGGGCGTCAGGTCTGCGCTCGCCCGGGCGACCCCGCAAAGGCCTGGAGGTCACTTCCATGAGGGGAGGCCCCGGCCCACGACCTCTTGGCCCTTTTAACACTGTGAGCCTCACTTGCCAGGAGACACTCCCCCCGCCACCCCCCACCCCCAACAATACGAGGGGAAAGGAATGAGCAGATTTACAGAAAAGAAAAATCGAGTCCTTTGGGAGTAAAACGACAGAATCAAGGGGAACGAGCTGCGGAAAACTAAGGAAGGCATTTGGAATGTGTGGGCAAACCAAAGGTAGTCAATGGAACTCCAGACCTTGACACCTGGTGCTTTTATCCGTTACCAACCTGATTTGCAGAAATAGAGGCAACCAGTTCTCTCCTCAGGACACCAAATATGGTCTGGACCGAAAAATGAAAATGCTCTTTGGCAATCAGAAGGCGTGGCAGTAATAGTAGCCAGAGGGTAAGTTCTAGCCCCTGACCTCAAGAAGGAACTGGCAGAGGATCAGAAATAGCTTCATCTTGATATTCCAACCAGACTGGACACTCCAGTTGAACCAAGAGGGTACTGAGTGATATTTAAATCATGAAGTATATATTTAGATTAAGCAAGGAAGGCCTTATTTGTCAAGATTTGAAGTAAATGAATTAAACAGGGCACACCCCCAACCTAGGAGTAGTTTACTTATCACTAAGTATCACTTTCTCAGGTTGAAAGGAGCCAGGGAGTGCTTCCCCTTGGGAGGGCAAGTGTAAGGTGAAGTTAAAAGCAGCCCAAGATGAGTTCAGATCAAGTCAGAGAGAGTACAACCCCAGACCAAAGGCTGTCCCATCTCCTTGGACACTGAATGGGCCAACTCCTTCCCTCCATCAAGAGGCACCCTAAGAGCCAGTCAAGTTTTCCAGCCCCAGCTGCTGTTGAGTCGGCCAGGGATTGAGTCATCATCTGTCTCCCGCACAGGCGTCCTCCTTGCCTGAGGATCTGTGGAAGCCAAACTGAGCGACAGGTCCTTTCACTGCTACTTCTGCTTTGACCTTTACTTTTTTGATAAAGGTAAAAAAAAAAAAAAAAGTTTTCAGAGCATATAGATTTCGGGAGTGAGGCTCTCTGTCTGTAGGCCAGTCAGAACAGAGCCCCTGGGCAGCTGCCCTTGTAACCCTGCAGTGCCTGCCCCCAAACCAGTAACTCAGAGGACTTAACACCATTAAAAACCAGAGCCCACAACTGGCCAGCAGGAATAAATACACTGATAGCACAGATGTTTGTATCCACAAATATTTATTCAGTGCCTGTATGCAAAGAGATGGTCCCTGCTCTTGCGGAGCTTACAATTTCATCACTCTAGCATCTGACTAGATTTTAAAACTGCAACAAGGACTGGTCTTTATCTAATGTCAGTAGCACTACAGGAAGCAGATTTCTCACTGTATTGGTCATGGTTACAGTGAAATTGTGAATAAAACATTATCTCTGAAGTCTGTAGTCACAGCAATGACAGGGCATATAATGTCCAGCAAATGCAAAGTTATGGCTTGATTCCTCCTATTTGAGAGGAGCCTATTGAAACAGAACACAAATCTGAAAGGGAAAGCTTAGTAACACAGGTCGTAAGAATACTGGTGTAGTTTATTATTAAACTGCCACAGAACTCTTGGCAAGGCAGGAAATTATTTCCTGCAAAATTGGTGCAATATAATTCATTTAATCAGACCTGCAAATTTCATAACCATGTACAATCACTTGTGATGGGTAAACACGATTTACCTTTGATTCCTAAAGGGCTCTAGACATGTATCGATATTTATTTTCTAAAGCTTCTTATAGACTCACAGCACACGTGGCACATTAAAATTTACTGAAAACTGCTTTTGAGATATCTAAAATTCAAAATGACAGAAATGTCTAACTTCTCAGAATTCAAATAGCATTCAGCCAAGCACTGGGCTTTTCCGAGTTAAAAGGGGGAACAAATTCTGGTTGCTTATCAAACTCCAAAAGCAAATCATAAACTTCATGTTAACCTTCAAACATTCAGTGGCATCCTCTTCCTTTGTGTGGTCCTGCTTCACAGGCCAGCAACTTTAGAAGTCTAATTATGGAACATTCAAAGGAGCAATTATTTTTATTACATTGGCAATACTTTTTTTTTTTTTTGCAAAACAGCTTATATCAAACAACTCCCAAGTCACATTGAAGATTGCAGGGTATTTGAACTTACTACAGAGGTCATCAATTACTCATGGGAAAAAACAACACACACACCAGAGGGAAGCTCATTTAAACCCCGAGAAAGCTCATTTTTTACAAAAAGATGGAGAGAACATCTTTGACCACCTAACGTATGTCAACCAGCCCAAGGCAGTTTTTAAGTCAATTGCTAGGGACATGGTCTACTTTTCTAAGAAAGCACTGAAATCACTACTTCAAAAGCCTATTTAATAACTTAGAATGAATCTGAAATGTACTACGGATTGAAAACTTAAGAGATACCAGGCACTTTGCATATAATCTCCCACAATGGAAGGAAGTTTCTTATCTTTACCTGGAGGAAAGCCTGAGCAGGGTGTGATCCAGGTCTGGCTCACCTGTCCCCTGTCCAGCTCCTGCAGTCCTAGTGTGGATTAGTAGCTATATCCACTTGGCACCTTCAAGCAGTCAAGCACATTCCTCCCTCAGGCGTTTCAGTGAAAGGAAGGCGGCAGGTCTGGGTGACAGGAGAGCAGTAACTCTATTTCAATTTTAAATGGCACTTCCTAGAAGTGGAAGATTCACTTAGTAAAAAACCTAACTGCAGCCAGCAACTATAGTTTACCTCCCTGGGATATAACAGTTGCTTTTTAAGGTTGTCACCTTTCCAGCTTTTAGGCTGTTTTTATTTTTTTTATTTTTTTTTGGACAAAGCTGAGGCTGTTTTTAAATAGAGTAGTTGTACATTAAGCATTACCAAAAGGAAAGACGGTTGGAAGGATTTTCCTTGGTGTCCCTCTTCACAGCTATGGAGAGAATTTTTTTTAAATTTCTGAAGTGACTGATACTTCCAGTTTATGACATGTCACAAATCAAATCACATGTTTCCCTGAGAGGCACAGAAGACACTTTAATGGGGCTTAAATACTGGAATATGACTACTAAGAAGATAACTCCCTGGTAAGATAAAACTCTCATCTCTTCTGAAAGGGCAATTTCCTATTCTTTGGAATGTAACAGACTTTACAATAAAAGCAGGGAACAATGAAACAGGCTGACAATTTTCAAGTGAGTTTTTAATGTCATGTATAGGACCATATTAAAGGGAGCATCACCCGTAAAGTCAATCCCTGTATTAAGTTTTGATACAACTATACTGGAGATTGATTAAAATGAATGTTTTCTTCACTAGGAGATTAAAAAGAAAGAAAGAAAGAAAAAAAAAAAGACTAGAAAAAAATACCAGGAGTAAGGCACTTGATTCTGATGAGTAACTCTGATTAGCCAGAGGTCTTCAACAGGTTGCAGGAGGTGGGAGCAAAGGTCTGATTCATGGACAGGAAGAAGCAGGAGAGGCAGCTGTCAGTGAGTTCCCCTTGCTGAGAACCCCCCACAACGCTGAGCAGGGAGCCTGAGGAGGGAACCAGGCCTGGAGCTCAGGCAGAGGAAGCTTTGGTGAAGGGTGCTCAAAGATTCTCTGAGATCCCTGCTCGAAGGCATACATAGACCCTAGTGGAATATCGGGTGGCTTGGCTCGCCAAAACTACATGCTATTAAGAGCCACAGGGAGGAGGAGAAAAAGCTCAAGAGTAAACCAAACTTTAAAACCTGAATCGGTGGGAATTAGTGTTGAAAGTGTGGAATGAGTCTTGTTTATCAACACATATTGAGCTTGAGTGGGCACTGGGTTCTGACTGGCCACCAAAAAAGCGAGCAGCTGAGGAGCCCGGACCTTGACCAGCAGTCAGGACCTCTACCTGCCATACTTCTGGTCAGATCACAGCCTCCGACCTATGTGGAATTTCTGAGAGCAGGAGGCACTGCCAAGGCAGTGGGCTAGAGCCCCCCAGCAAGGCCAATCGAAAGGCACGGCGCTCTATCTAGACACATTACCTGTGCAGTAACAAGCAGCATAAGCTGCTCTGACCTCCACCTACTGTTCTTACAGCAGCTACTATGGAAGTGTTTTTCTTCATTGGGAGGGTGGGGGGATGGGGGATGGTGGAGAGATGTTAAAAACATCTTCCTGACAATCTGACATCTGAGGCCGTGTACGCTGAGGAAACTGCTCTTACAACCTTACTGGGTGGTGGCCTGTATTTCATCAAAGCTTTTTATCATATCAGTGTCAAAGGTGGGACACAAGTTACATTCAGAAAGATGGGCAGAAAGCTACAGCTCTCCAGCTGACTTTTTTCTGGAAAGTACTACATATATCACAAAATTAGAGATTTCCATCTCTAGCATTTTTCTTTCTTACAAATAAGAAAGCTTAAGGGAAACAGAATGAAATATTCTCACTTTCAGAGCTTTCCAATATTCCATTATTTCCAACATTTCCATTATTAACTCTAATGTTCACTCTAAGACACGTTTCAAACAGGAATTACATTACCATTTTTAAAAAAAACTTCAACATAGTTAAATCTAGGGTATGCTTTTTTTTTTTGCATTCAGCATGTATTACTCTATCACTGTGGAAGCTCTTCTTAAGCATTTATTTAAAAAAACTAGACTCATATTCACAATGTAGAACAAGTTTATAAAATTGGTGTGCAAAGTTCATCGTAAAAGGATAACACTATGTTTAGAAACAAAGCTGCCTCCCCTGTTATATTTCTTTATTCTTGATATAAACAGGAGACATATACTATTTAAAAATAATACTTTTTAAATAGTAAAATATACAAGAGGTTCCTGAGCATAACAAAAATATCTTGAAAATATGTGGCTATCTGAAGTATAAAATAGCAAGTGTAAAGAATAGCATGATTGTAAAACTACGTTTGAAGGCTTAGAAACAGTATAAAATAGTTTGCCTTTTTTGAGTGCATAATTATACATTAGTGCAAACAAAAATGTCTCAAAATTTAATGACCACAAATCTCAAAGATTTGCAGAGGTGCGCAAAACATGGAATTTCTTTAACGTCATGCGAACAGAACCCAGCTCTCGATTAATCTCCTCCAAACGATCTTCCAAGGCTTCCTGGGCGAAAATAAAGGAAAAAACTTAATCAGAATTCTACCGAGTTCACCAATTCTATAAGTATCACTAAAATGACCTCTCTCTTGCAGCAAATGAGCAAGTTTAAACATCAAAATTAAAATTATTTTGGCTTTTATACAAATCATCCTTTACATTATTTCATTTAAACTATAAACATAAATCAACTTTTCAACCATTCAAGGTAACTGCTGAACTTTAAATATTCTCAATATGTTTGATACACTATGTAGAAATTATAGCAACAGCAACCCAGTTCTCTAGGAGAGAATTATTTGACTCCGCTGAACTGAAAACAGTACAGGAGGAGTCCAGAAGGTTCTTCATACATTTCCCCAGAAAAAATGGACACATCTGACTGGTGCTGTAACCCACTTATATCAGATAACTTTTTTCTGACCAAAATTTCTAGGTTAAAAAGGAAAAATGCTGGAGGAGACCTTTCCAAGAAACAAGAGATTGTACAATGAATCAGTGTAACAACTGCTATTTTAAAATAAACACTACTACTGTTAAACAGTACCTGAAATATATATTCACCACTTTAGGTATTTTATTCAGTACTAACTCCAATGGTATCCCGAAATAAAACCTAAAAATTTTCTCTTCAACACTTTCACTGTAAGAAATTAACAGTTCATTTTTAGAATATTCAGAAGATAGAAGAGCAAAAAGTAACAACCACTGTTTCTGTTTCCTGTTTTTTTATGTATATAGGAACATCATTTTAAGAAAAAAAAATCAAACACTTCTTTAGAATGTTTTTCAATTTAACTTTTCTTGTTATGGAATATCCTTTATGAGATCATTTTAAATTAAATACATATTCTGAAACATGTCTCTACACATACCTAGAAATATTGCCTTAGGAATCATTCCCTCAAGTAAAAATGCTAGGTCCAAAAAAATGTATAATTTTAAAGCTTTGGATACATGTCAAGCTGAATTCCAGGAAGTCTGTGACACTTTCTCCTTACTCAGTGTTGAAGGATAAGCTTTTCCCTAGCCCAGGTATCATTGTTTTTTTGTTTGTTTTACACCTGCCAATGTAAGAGCTTAAAAATGATGCATGCACACGTGTGTGTGCTCAGCTGTGTCCAAGTCTTTGCAACCCCATGGACTGTAGCCCACCAGGCTCCTCTGTCCATGGGATTCTCCAGGCAAGAATACTGGAGTGGGTTGTCATTTCCTTCTCCAGATTTTTCCCACCCAGGTATCAAATCCACGGCTCCTGTGGCTCCTCCACTGGCAGGCAGTTTCTTTACCACTGAGCCTCCTGGAAAGCCTTAAAAATTATGCTTTTGTTTAAATGTGTGTCTGTTTTTTTTTAACTCATTAGTGAGGTGGAGCATTTTTCATCGTTTTTTGCCCTTTTTTACTTACGAATCCTACACAAGCATCCTCAGCCCTTTTTTTTGTTGTTGCCCTTTATCTTCTTACTATATTGAAACAGCTTTGACACACATGACCGGAAACTAAGGCCCTTTAAAAGTCTTATTTTAAGAGCTTGTTGGGACTTCCCTGGTGGCTCAGTGGTGAAGAATCTGCCTGCCAATGAAGGAGACATGAGTTCGATCCCCGATCCAGGAAGATCCCACATGCTGCAAAGCAACTAAGCCAGTGTGCCACAACTATTGAGCCTGTGATCCAGAGCCAGGGAGCCACAACTACTGAGCCCACGTGCCACAACTACTGAAGTCCGCACACTCTAGAGCCTGTGGTCCGCAACAAGAGAAGTCACCACAATGAGAAACACACACACCACCACTAGAGAAAAGCACGAAGACCCAGCATAGCCAAAAATAAAAATAAATAAAATTATAAGGAGCTTGGGCCTCCCTGATAGCTCAGTTGGTAAAGAATCCAATCCCTGGGTCGGGAAGATCCGCTGGAGAAGGGATAGGCTACCCACTCCAGTATTCGAGGGCTTCCCTTGTGGCTCAGCTGGTAAAGAATCCACCTGCAATTCAGGAGACATGGGTTCAATCCCTGGATTGGGAAGATCCCCTGGAGAAGGGAAAGGCTACCCACTCCAGTATTCTGGCCTGGAGAATCCCATAGACCAGTCAATGGGGTCGCAAAGAGTTGGACACGACTGAGTGACTTTCACTTCACTTCATAAAGAGCTTAAAATCATCATATGTAAACATATATGGAACCAAATGTTTCAGATACATTTAGAATTAGAGAACCAACAAATTTTTCTTCTGCCTTCCCAATAAACTGCTTATTTACTTCTGGCTGCACCTTGTGACTTGTGGGATCTGGGACCAGGATCAAACCTGTGCCGCCTGCAGGGGAATCACAGAGTCCTAACCATTGGACCACCAGGAAATTTCTCAGTAAACTACTTAAAAATGAGTTTCATGTGTTGAGTCTTACCAATTATTGAATAAAAACTTTCAGAGCAACAAAGGAAATGAAAGAAAGTCAGAAAAAAAAGAGACGTTAAAGATAACGAAGAACCCATGTGGGATCTTCCTGGATTGGGGATCGAACTTATGTCTCCTTCACTGGCAGGCAGATTCTTTACCACTGAGCCACCAGGGAGGTCCCAACAAGCTCTTAAAATAAGACTTTTAAAGGGCCTTAGTTTCTGGTCATGTATGCCAAAGCTGTTTCAATATAGTAAGAAGACAAAGGGCAACAACAACAAAAGGGCTGAGAATGCTTGTGCAGGATTCCTAAGTACAAACCTAGAAAAAGACCTCTTCTGTGTGTCTCTCTTTCCTTCTGATATCACAGATCAATCTGAGAATGAACTTTTCCTGAAATTAAGGCACTGAAAAGCCAAAGCATGCTGTTATATGAGACACGGCACTGATGTGATGTTTAAAATGTTACAAAAAGAGATTTAAAATGTCCCATGGCTTCATGCATTTTATTGATAATTCTCTTTGAAAAGCAACTAAAAGAAAGGCACATGGGTCATTTCACCTGCACCATCTCCTGCTCAATAATGGAATCACATTTCTCTTTTTAACCTCACATCTATTCCAGTTGCAAAGTGCCACTGTTTTACATGTTCACTAAATGGAAAGAGATTCAGAAATAATTTGCAGTTTGGAGAGGAAAAAACAAAACACAAAAAGAGAGATTTCATGTGAGAGCCTTAACAATGCAGAAATCTGTTAACAGACATCTTGCCATTTGCTCCCAAGTTAGTTTCTTGAAAACATGATGGCATGAATGCCTTTTCTTGGAAGTATCAAGTAAAATCACTTTGTTCCTGAAAGCTAGCATCAGGTTATAAAATACGCTGTCATTACCAAACACTTCCCATAAAGGCTAAAAGTTCTGATCGACTGTTTCAATGTGCCTACAAACTGACATTAAAGAACCACTGTGGGGCCGTGCAGACTTCCCTGGTGGCCCAGTGGTTAAGAATCCGCCTGCCAACGCAGGGGACATAGGTTTGATCCCTGGTCTGGGAACTAGGATCCCACATGCCTCAGGGCAACTAAACCCATGTGCCACAACCACTGAGCCCTCGCTCTAGAGCCCACCCTCTGCAACAAGAGAAACCAGCGAAACAAGGAGCCCACGCACCACAACTAGAGAAAGCCTGCACACAGCCAACAAAAACCCAGCACAGCCATAAATAAGTAAATAAATACTTTTTTAAAAGTAGAAGAAAAAAAATCCTCGTGGTTAAATGGAGCACTGACTAGCATCAGGCCTCCAAAGCAGATTCAAGCTAAGACACGTCACCTGATTTAATCTCGTCTGCAAAGTGACTCGTCCTCCAGTAGACGGCATTCGGCTTAGTGCTGCCTCAATCTGGTAACACACACAAAAAAACGTTTAAATAAAAATAGGGGAATTCTAATTACTGGCAAGGATGTTTATAACAGGATGGAAAGAAGACTTCAGCCTAGTATTTTCTTGTCCATCTCGACTTCACCTAAGTTCCCTCTGACACAATTAGTAACGACAGCTGGGTTCACACGCGTTTCCAGTACAGCTTTGTATGGCATCAACAGTAACTTCCTGTGTTTGACTCAATAATTCCCTTCTGACTGTTCCTCAGACATCTGTATTAAGTTCAGACAAAGATTTAAAACTTTTTTTGTCTGTTTGTTTTTACCTGGTCTTTTTCTTTTGTAAGTTCATCAAAAAACCGTTCCGTTTCAGCTAGGGTCCTTATCTTTGCTGTATACTCAAAATTGTTACCCTGTGGTGCTGTGGAGACGGGCTGACACTGTTCATAGCTAAATGACTTGTTCTTCTCCCAGGCTGGTCTCACAGAGACTTTCTTCGCTCCATTTGGCAACGGTTCGGGGGAAGAGCTATGATTAACATGGATGTCAGGGGCTTTTTCTGAGTATTTTTTTTCTGCCAGAGAGAAAAGAAATTTCTTCCTTATCAACTCTTCTCAAAGAGCATGTACATACTAAATATGCTACCCAACTTCACTTTCTGGAAATGGCTGCTACATGGTCAAAAAAACGTAATGAAAAGAAAATATGTAATCAATCATATATACTCAGCTTTTTCTCCTCAGAATTCTAAAAACCTTTCCCTCAGTCTGACAATCTTCACATCTCCCCTAAATAAACGTATGCAAACTTTCTGTAAACTTGAAGCAAAAGAAGTTTAAAAAATAAGCAACACATTTAGTGGACATATATCAACATTACAGAGTTAGCATTTTAAGGGCCTGCCCAAGCAATTTCATGTATATTATTTTATAACTTTATCTCAAACAGAAAGTACAATTGAGAAAAAGGAAAAAACATCCAAAGCCTAAGTTGTATATAAGTTACAGAACATAAAAAACTGAACAATATGGCCCTGGTAATTAAACATTAACATCCCCTGACCTCAGTTTCCCAACTTTCCAATGAGGATAACACAAACAATATGAGCATCAACAATACTTATTTTTAGAGGCCCTTGGGTAAAAAAAATTTAAGTGCAGGCTATAATGTCATCTAGAGCCCTGATGCCAGAAACTCACAAAATGAATGACTAAAACCATAATTAATAATTTTTTAGGAAAAGATACCTTCCGAGTCATCTAGAGGAAGAAACTGGAGTTGTTTCCTTGGATTGGAACGTTGTACAGTAGACACAGGAACAGTATCTAAATCATCCAAAAGTATATCAAATCTATTGAATGAAGCAAGTTACTTGTGAGAAAAAAATGTTAACTGATGTTCCCTATTCTCCACTAGACAGATGAGCTGGCATCCAAGTTAACTCACATATTTACATATTTTTTAAGAGAGAAAGGTGGTCATATATTTTTTAAAACTTAAATTTAAATAATATTTTCTAACACAAAACTATATTTACATGCCAGCGACTTAAAGCATTTACTGATACATGATCTCATCTGATCTTTGTTAATAAGCATATGAAATAAGCAGATAGGCATTATTATCCCTGTTTTATAGAAGAGGAAACTGAGGTTCAATGTGCTTCATTAATTTTCCCCAACAGCCCGACAGAGCTGGGCCACCAGCTCTCGTGTCTTAGGCGTCAGTGGTCATCTCCCACCACAGTACACACAGCAGACCACCCTTCAGAGAGAACAACCTTCTCAGGAGCACAGGTAAACTGATGTTGAGTGCCAGGGCCATACCAAGACAGCCCACTTTCTTATACAAATTGCCCCCAGTTTTCCTTATACCTTAAACCTTTTTAGGAAAACAAAGAATTATTCTATATCCAAAAGCTGGAAGGGGTTCTGAGGCAGTATTTAAATTTTATAGTAGCCAGTTTACATGGTTAAAAACAGTTTTCATGTATTATAGTACTTTTTTTATTTTTAGTAGGGCGTTTATTTAAATGATTTAAATCTACAGAATCCCAACTGACAACTGAAAAATTAGTGATAGCTAGATGTAAAAGTTGACATTAAAAAAAAAAAATCAATTCTATTACATATTTTATTCTACAGTTTTTAGAGAACTTACCGAATCGGGCTGCTCTCGTTTTTGCTAAGTAGATGACTAAATCCTGGGGATAAATTTTCTTTAGGGGATCGCTTTGGACTATACGCCATGGTCACTGGTGTTAACATAATCTCTCTCCTTGCTACAGAGGAAAATGAAGAGGGGACAGTCTTTTCCTTCTATGTAGGGGCTATGTTGGCAGAACACAGAAAAGCACTGAAAGAAAAACTAACTGTAAAAAGAATACATTTTCACTGTAAAACTTTTTGAAAGATAAATAAGAGTACACAAAACTAAACGCATACTTCTAACTATCTAGAGGAAACCACTGGCCATATTTTACTCTATCAGACTGTTGTTGCAGTGCTCTGTCTCAAAACTGGTTTTTCAGGATTTTAGAAGTCGACTGGAAATAAGATGGAAACACCAGTGCACCTATGAACAGTTCTAAGAGCACAGTCATATATGAATTTCTTCAGCTGCTTACGAAAATGGAAATTAAGGATACAGAAATCCAATGCTTGAGTTTAAAATCATACTTGCAACCGGCTAAAGAAAATGCTGAGTAACTTTAGGTAACTACATGAAAAAAAAAAACCAGCTTTATTTCAGGCTAGCTTAATTTGTTTGAACTAATGTTTAATTAGTCAGTATCAAAATATTTGAGTTTGACTCAAAAACTGAAGTGGTATTAGTTGCAAAACATTTGTGGAACACACATAAAAATCTCACTTTGATAAACGGTGAGAATGTCTTCTGTTATGGTCATAGTAACTGTGCAATCAGACAGTTTGTTACTGAACAAGATGGCATTTAGAGATTCGGTGTTCAGAGTACTGTACTAGGTGCTACGAAAAGCATAAGGGAAGCAGAAAGCATCAGTGTGTACAGCTCAGATGTCACTCTTCCAAGCCCAAGACAGAAACCTCTAACCCTTACTTGGAGTATTCGATTTACGATTTGAAGGTGGCAAAGATGATGATCTCTGTGAAGCAGAATTAAACCTCTTTTGTCTTTGCTGGGCACCTCTCTCTGGGGACCGACTTGCATTGACTGAAGAGTCAGCTGGCCGAGGATTCACCAATTCTGTAACAGAAAAATGTAAAAAACAAAACTAGCTTCAGTTATCTGCCTTCATCAGCAGATGGTTACACAAAGCAAGCAATTCTTCTATCTATATTATAATGATTATTTGCAAATGCACCACATTACAATGAAAACACTTGATGAAAAAAAATGTGGGAGTTTTTAATGAATTCATTCTGGTTCTCTGTTTACAACTGGCATTCAAGGTGATTTTTCAAGAGAGTTTATTTTTAGAAAACAGGTCACTAATTTATTTACTAGGAGATACTGCTTAGGAAATATAACACCGAAGATCTTAATGATGTGATTAGCAGGCCTGACCAAATAAGCGCCACAGAAAGTACAAGTGCCTGGACCTGTGAAACACACTTCAAGTATTAAACATACTTCTTGGGCTTCCCTGGAGGCTCAGTGGTAAATAATCTGCCTGCCAATGCAGGAGACACGGGTTCAATCCCTGATCTGGGAAGATCCCACATGCTGTGGAGCAAATAAGCTTGAGTGCCTTGACTATAGCCTGATATAGAGCCCAGGAGCTCTAACGACTGAGCCCGCCTGCTGCAACCACTGAAGCCCACACACGCTAGAGCCTGTTCTCCACAAGAGAAGCCACTGCAGTGAGAAGAGTAGCCACAACAAAGAGTAAGCCCTGCTGGCCGCAACTAGAAAGAAGCCCGTGTGGCAACTAAGACCCAGCACAGCCGAAAATAAACAAATAAAATCATTAAAAAATAAACAGACTTCTTGTCCTACTGACAGAAGCTCAGTAAGCAAGAAAGGGAGCGTAGGAAATGTTATATCTCACTTTATGAACTCCAAATGCCTGCTGTAACTTTCTGATGTGTGTGAGTAAGACAAACTGAGGTAGAAAGTTTCAAATACTCTTAAGAATGTCACAGAAATCTTTAATAACAGAGACTAATATGTCATTTACTTTGTATAAAAGGTATGTATGTAACGACAATGATACATTAACAACTAGTGGATTCAACTGTCTGAAATAGGGCTGAAGCAGCAGGAAAATAAATTTAACTTTTTATTTTACTACTTGGGGCATTTCATTTTAAGAAGGTATATAGTTGGGGTAGAAAGGGGAGGAGATCTATGTACGCATCTATATTTCTATCAGACAAGGAATAAAATACTTACTATTCGAGGTATCCTCTTTCTCTGTCTGTGTACCCCAATTTTTAAATACTTTTTCTTCATCAAGTTCTTTCAAAGCTTTCATGATTGGTGTGTCTAAAGTCTCTCTCTGCTTTTTTATCAATAAACTTGGTGAACTTCCAGGTGAAAGATCCTTTTCCAGAGAAGAATGGTACCTTAAATAGTAATTACAAGACACACAGTGCTATGACCTGAATATTTTCTGTCTCTCCAAAATTCTTATGTTGAATGAGATTCTTATGATGAATTCTTATTCTCAATGCGATGGTGTGTATGTCGGGGGCAGGGAGGTGGGGTCTTGAAGGTGATTAGGTTTTGATGATAACATGAGAGTGAAGCCCCTACGCTGGGGTTAATACCTTTATAAAAAGAGGAAGAGATATCTTGATCTCTCCCTCTGGAGACACATGCACCAAGGAAAGGCCACGTGAGGACAGAATCCAGCCCAGCCATGCTGGCACCCTGATCTCAGACTGCCCACCTCCAGAGCTGTAGAAAGTAACCGTTTGTTGCTTAAGCCACCCCGTCAAGGGTAATCTGTTGTAACAGCCTGAACTAAGATGGTTTACTGGGATTATTACTAGACTAGAGGAATAACATGATGGTTGATAGTTATACTCCACAATAAATACGTATGCTTTTCAATACAAATCAATAAAACTGAACCTGTTATATAAGACCATTGTTTCCCAATCCTTTTCACAGCCTAGCGCATGCTATTGTTTAGTCGCGAAGTCATGTCTGTCTCTCTTGTGACCGCATAGACTGTAGCCCACCAGGGTCCTCTGTCCATGGGATTTCCCAGGCAAGAACACTGGAGTACATTGCCACGCCCTTCTCCAGGGGATCTTCCTGACCCAGGGATCGAACCAGCATCTCCTGCATTAGCAGGTGGGTTCTTAACTACTGAGCCACCATGGAAGCACTCAGAGAAATATAATATTTATACGACACTCTGGAGGAAATGAATGAGGTTGCTTCTGGGGGCTCTGGTGATCCACAGGGTGAGGATCAACCTCGTGTCCTAACTGCAAGCCCATGCACAGGGCACATGGCTATGCCAGGGGCACAAGTGCAGAGGCTCTGCACCACCTCTGAAAGGAAAATTTCCTAAAAGCACTAGCCTTTCAAAGTAAAAGAAAAATCAGATCCTCAAAATTAAGACATGAAAGGAACAAGGAGATGGCTCTTTAAACCTTCCTGAACTTTGAAAGGCAACTGAAATCTCTAAGAAAAGCTAAGAGTGCCTAAATGAGATCTTCGATGGAGCTGTCTCACCCAGGAAGGCAGGTCTCCTCTGGCTGGCTGTCCAGCTTGGTGTCCAGGGGCTGCCCAGTGAAGATGGAATGCTCCGCTCCTGGGATCAGCCACTTCCTCCGGCTGACATCCGAGCCTGCCAGTGTGCTGCAAGGATGAGAAGTGTGCTCAGACGCTGCAAGGTCTGCACTCTGGTTTAGACTGAGCACAGACAGCAAATAACCTGCTCTGACATACTATTTCCACATTTACCCAGGGATTCAAAGACTGCATAGAACAATCTTATCATTGTAGCTAGATGAACTCTATTTGAAGGTTTTCAGTTCCAACTGAATTGCTCTTCTTGGTCTCGGAAGAACAAGAAGACAAATCTTCAACAAATCAACGCATAACTTAAACAAAACATCTGGCTCACACCTAGAAAATTACATAATTTGTGTATGTCTTGAACTAAATCTAGCCTCAAGATTTGGTGCATTCACATGCACACAGCTCTGAACACCCCCGCCCACGCCCTCACCACACTTCACACCCTTTATGACCCATTGGAGCTCAGGGCCAGGGGATGAAGGACGGTCCTGCCTCTCCCCCGTAGACCAGGAGGGCTCAAAGAATTTTCTGTGAAGACAGAAAAGGCCTTCCATCTGCACAGTCCAATACCATAGCCATCAGCCATACACACAAACTCGTGAATGCTTGCAACACAGCTAGATTTAAACAGCTCTGTGGAGAAGGGCCCTGCTGTACTGAACAGTGCCGTTCTAGACCAGGATGTTCCTGCCTCCGTTCCTGGGAAGCACAGCCCGTCCGAAGCTCATTCCACCATCCTCTGGTAGCTCCTGCCCTTGTCCTGACCACCCTCCCCATGCACATGGGAGCTGCTCCACCTCCCACCAACCATGCAACTCTCAGAGGATGCTCACTGAACTTTATGACCCTAGAGAAGACAGTCCCCTCAGAAATCAAACCTCCAGGGACTTCCCTGGTGGTCCTGTGGCTAAGACTTTGCATTCCCAACGCAGGGGCTCCAGGTTCGATCCCCACTCAGGGAACTAGATCCCACATGCTGCAACTGAGTGTCTGAATGCTGCAATTAAAAATCCCGCATGCTGCAACTGAGACCCAGAGCAGCCAAATAAATATGTTTTAAAAAAGGAAATCAAACCTCCAAGATCCTTCCGACTCCCATGCTCAAGCATCCGCATGCACAACACACTCACCTCAAGGCCCATGACCCTGGGTCTCCCCTTCCCCTGGGCGTCAGCCCCTTCCGGCTTTACAGCTCCTCTTTACCACCCACCCCCGACCCAGGACACTCTCCTGCTGATCATTACTCATTGCCTGGAACCACTTTTCTAATCACTTTCCGGCACACCTGACTGGCAGCAAGACCTAAGCCTGGATGACTACAATGACCTCCCTTTTCTTCAGTGTCTGTATTTTTACAGCTGAGCTTTGCGGGAAAGAAGCTGCCTGCCTGTGTAGACTGGGACATCATCAGAGAATCGCTATCTCAAGTGGACACCCGACACTGGCTGCCAACACGTCTTGCTATAATCAAGGAGCTCCGATTCACCAAATATGACTATCTGACACCCTCTCCACTCTCCTCAAACCCCTCGCCCCAGGCTTGACTGTCAGGTGATAACCACCCATCACACTCCAGAGAGAAAACAGAAACCAGGAGACAGGAACTCCTGTCTTCCTCTCTCTGCGCCTTTTCACAACCAAACTTTTTTAAAAGGGTTGTCTCATCTATTTTCATTTCAATCCCAGTCATTCCTCTTCCCCTCAGTTTTTAAATGAAGAATCATTTCAAACATTTTTAGAAAATTACAAAGAGTACCATAACAAGCACTCGCCCATAGTTTTAACAAATGCTACCATCTTACCATATGTGTTTTTAAGACATAAAAAGCATATTTCTGGTTGTTTACATTTTTAAAATTACATAAAAGGCATAAGGTACACATCCTTTTAATGCTTTTTCTACTCAACATTCTGTATGAGACATACGCATGTTAATACATATATAAACCTCTACCATTTTAATCATTTACCCACAGTATGACTGTATCACAAGTTATTTACCCTTTCCCCTCTTGGTGAATGTTTAGTTTTCAATGTACTCCCTTTTCAGCAATGCTATAATAAACATACACAAGAACTTCTCTAAGGTAAACATCTATTGTATGTGTGCTCAGGTGCTCAGTTGTATCTGACTCTTTGCAACCCCTTGGACTGCAGCTCACCAGGTTCCTCTGCCCATGAATTTCCCAGGCAAGAATACTGGAGTGGGTTGCCATTTCCTACTCCAAAGATTGGTGAAAAAGTAATTGAGATTTTGCATTGCTGAACCCTGCCTTTTGGATACTGGAATACCTTCTTAAATGTGGTTATGTTATACATAATTTTAATGCACATTTTTTTGCTAATGACTTATTACTTGCTGTTTATATTTATTTTAGACTATAGAAATGATGTTAGATGAAAAGCAAATTCAAGTGACTTTTTTTTTTTAATTCAAATTCAAAATGGGTTGTAAAGCACTGGAGACAACGTGCAACACCAACGATGCATTGGGCCCAGGAACTGCTAAGGAAAGTACAGTGCAGCGGTGATTCAAGAAGTTCTGCAAAGGAGACAAGAGCCTTCAAGATGAGGAGCGCAGTGACCAGCCATTGGAAGCTAACAACCAACTGAGAGCCATCACTGAAGCTGATCCTCTTACAACTACACAAGAAGCTGCCAAAGAATTCAATGTCGCAAGTGAAAGGGCTTCCCTGGTGGCTCAGCTGGTAAAGAGTCTGCCTGCAGTGAGGGAGACCTGGGTTTGATCCCTGGGTTGGGAAGATCCTCTGGAGAAGGGAATGGCTACCCACTCCAGTATTCTGGCCTGGAAAATTCCATGGACTGTACAGTCCATGGGGTAGCAAAGAGTCGGACATGACTGAGCGATTTTCACTTTCACTGGCATTTGAAAGCAAATTGGAAAGATGAAAAAACTCACTGAGTGAGTGCCTCATGAGCTCACTGCAAATCTAAAAAGTTGTCGTTTTGCAGTACCGCTTTCTCTTATTCTACACAACAGTGAACCATTTCTCATAGGATTGTGACATGCGACAAAAAGTGGATTTAATACACCCAGTGACGACCAGCTCAGTGGATGGACCGAGAAGCAGCTCCAAAGCACTTCCCAAAGCCAAACTTGCACCAAGAAAAGGTCATGGTCACTGTGTAGTGGTCTGCTGTCCGCTTGGTCCACTACAGCTTTCTGAATCCCAGGGAAAGCATTGTATCTGAGAAAATCGATGAGATACTCCAAAAACTCAAAGCCTGTAGCTGGTACTGGTCAATAGAATATGCCCAATTCTTCTCCAAGACAATGTCCAACCACGTGTAGCACAACCAACACTTCAAAAGGTAAACAAATCGGGCTACGAAGTTCTGCCTCATCCACCATATCCACCTGACATCTCGCCAACCAACTATCACTTCTTCAACCATCTCCACAACTTTCTGCAAGGAAAATGCTTCCACAACCAGCAGGAGGCAGAAAATGCTTTCTGCTGCTGCTGCTGCTAAGTCGCTTCAGTCGTGTCCGACTCTGTGCGACCCCATAAATGGCAGCCCACCAGGCCCCCTCATCCCTGGGATTCTCCAGGCAAGAACACTGGAGTGGGTTGCCACTTCCTTCTCCAATGCATGAAAGTGAAAACATAAAGTGAAGTCGCTCAGTCGTGTCCGACTCCTAGCGAGCCCATGGACTGCAGCACCAGGCCCCTCCGTCCATGGGGTTTTCCAGGCAAGAGTACTGGAGTGGGGTGCCATTGCCTTCTCCGAAATGCTTTCCGAGAGTCTGACAAATCCCAAAGCATGGATCTCTACACTACAGGAATAAACACACTTATTTCTCGTTGGCAAAAATGTGTAACAGTCCCTATTTTGATTAATAAAGATGTGTTTGAGCCTAGTTATAATGATTTATCTGGAGGAGGGCATGGCAATCCACTCCAGTATCCTTGCCTAGAGAATCCTATGGACCGAGGAGTGTGGTGGGCGACAGTGCATAGGATCACAGTCGGACATGACTGAAGCGATTAAACACATGATGACTTAAAATTCACAGTCCAAAACTGCAAGTACTTGTGTACCAATCTAATAACTAGCATCCTATTTCTTCTGCAACTAGTTTTTTGTTGTTGTTCCATATTATGTTAAGATTAAACCAAAAAACAAACAAACAAACAAAAAGATTAAACCACATTGAGTCTAGTTCAGGAGTGGGCAAATTTTTTCAGTAAACAGCCAAATAATAAATATTTTAGGTGTTATCAGCCAGATAGACTCAGTCCCAACTACTCACCTTTGCCACTGTAGCACAAAGCAGCTATAGACAGCATGTAAGTGAATAAACTTGGATGTGAGCCAATCAAACTTTATTTATGGACACTAAAAACTGAATTTCATATAGTTTTCATGTATCATGAAACTTTCCCCCCCCCCGAAAAATTAAAAACAAAAACCATTCTGTGCTCACAGACCCTACAGAAACAGGCATAGGCCTGGATTTGGCTAGGGAGCTGTCGCTTGTCAACCCCTGATCTAGTCTGTATATGGTCATGCTGAGCAATATTATGCATAAATGTATCACAATACACTGACATTACAGCTGTTAGACATCCAGGTTGTTTTCACTTGCTCTTCATTCAGTACATTCCCAACTGGCTTCCGCTTCTATGGCTCTACATAAATGGCTCTCCAGGTCATCAAGAACCCCCAGCTTGCAAATGCAAGGGACACTCAGTCTTTATCTCACTGGTTCTCATGGTAGCTGCTTCAGTCTTCTTCCTGTTTTTTAGCAGCTATTTCTCAGTTTCCTTTTCCAGCTCCTTCTCTACCCAAAACCACAACACTGGAGCTCTTCAGAGCTCTGACCTGGACTCACTTGTCACTACACACACCCATCCATCCAATAACTTTAAGCGCCACCTACAAAGACAAAACTCTAGTATTTGTAACTCCAGTCTTCTTTCTGCACTCCAAATGCAAATTTATCATCCCCTGCTTGAGTTCCACTTGGAATTCACATGAATCTCACACTAAAATATTCAAGATGGAAATTCTGATCTTTACTTCATGGTCTGCTCTTCGCATCTCTTCCCTGGTTCAATGTGACACCCTTGGCTGTTTAAGACAGAAACAAAGGTTTTACCTGGCCTTATCTGAAACCTCCCTTTCTTACGCTCCATCCAACTCATAACTATGTTCTGTGGCTTCTACCTCCAGAATTTTCTCAAATCCTTCCCCTCTACCCATTTCTGTGGCCACAACCCAGCTAATACCATCTCTCTCCAAGTCCTTCAAGAGTCTAATTAGTCTGCTTCTACTCTTTTCCCTTCCTTATGGCAGGTTCACTGAACAAAAGTATAAAATGACACCATTTTACTATACAAAAAGCCTTCAAAGGTGCCCCAATGGACTTAGAGTAAAACCCAAACCCTTGTGTATGATGGGAACAGTAAGGCCACACAAGCCTCCTCTGGGTTCTTCAAACATAAAACTAAGCTCTCTCCTTCCTCAGGACTCAGCAAGACCACTGTCTCTGTCTGGAACACTCCCTCCCTTCCACACCTCTCTCCTGAAGGACTCCAAACACGTCTTACCTCTCAGCTTACATGTCCCTTCCTCAGAAAGGCCTTTCCCCCCAGGCAAACCTTAGTCCTTCCTTTTGTTCAATCTCAAACATCCAACTTCAGTTATTTACATATTTTTTTCTTTAAATAATCCATTATGTCCCACATAAAATAGATTAGTAAAAATTTAGAAAAAGTTTCTCCTTTGACAATTATAACTTAAAAAGGTTAACACAATTTAAAATTTTTGTGATAAAACATCAATATTAGGAAGTTATAATCTACTCTTTATTACTTTTTTTACATCAAAATCATAATAAAAAACAATTCAAATTATGAAAAAACTTACTCTGTAAATGTATCATCAAGATAATGTTCTTAGCTTATAACAAAGCTAATCTGGAAAAACTAAAAAGAAAAATTCACATAACCTAACGCAGATCCATCATCATAAGTTTTTCATTAACACAGGAATGAAATTTATGGAAGTTAAGAGCTACGGCAACTCACTCCAATATTCTTGCCTGGACAATCCCACGGACAGATGAGCCTGGTAGGCTACAGTCCATGGGATCGCAAAGAGTTAGACATGACTGAGCATTTGAGCACAAGGGCTAACACACCTTTTGAGATGTTGTAGTCCAATGTCCTTGATTTTACAGATTATAAGATTGAGCTCCAAAAAAATTAAGTGATTCATCTGAGGTCACACAGCTGGGCAGAGTCAAAAACCAAAAACCATCCCAATTCTCCTCAGTCCCAATTTGCTTCTACTACTTCCTCCTTTTGGCAAATGCCTCTGCGTAAGAGTTTTCATAATATCTAACAGTAAGATGCTTTCACACATAAGATCTGTGATGACATTTAACCCTGTCTTCCTCATGATTTACACAGGTGAGTGTCTCAGTTCAATTACAGGCTTTACCTATTACTAGTTTCATAGAGATTAAATGAAGTAACTTACTTGGCATGTGAGGGTCTCATGGGAGTTTTAGAATTATGACGAAGACTTAACATATTTTCATGCTCTACTTGCTTGACTTGAGCTTCAAGTTTTGAAATTGTCCTAATTCAAAAGCAGTAAAATAAATTAAGTACATTTCAACAAGCTTAAAATACAGCTCAATTATAAATTACTTATTTAACAGACATTTCTACGAAAGGGGTGACAAAAGAGATGCAAATCCATATAACTTTTTCATAGTAAAATGTCACATTAAACTTTAAGAAGCTGAACAAAATCAGGGAGAATAAATAGAAAGGCAAATAGAAAAAAATCCTACAAAGGAGTATTTCATATGCTATAACTAAAGGAAAAGGGAACAACAAATGCATTTAATACAGCAAGTAGAAAAAAATTTAGAAATTTGACTACAGATAAAACAGTACAAATTAAATAAAAATAAAATTCAAGCAATCAAATAAACTGCAATTCGCAAATAAACTGCAAAAGATGTTTAATTCTAACAGGTATGTGACTTGTACAAAATACACACAGGTTAGGCTCTCACAAAAGAGAAAGCAGGCTTGCCATCCAAAGCAGCCCTATTAACAAGAACTTGCTTTCTGAACAACTCTCAACTTACAGGCAGCTCATCTAATTTGTGCCATGCTCAGAATAACAGCTTATCTTCAAGTTCACCAACAGAAAATAAGTACTATGGCCAATTAATTATTTTGAGGCTTATCTTTGCATTCTTTCTGTTCTTTTAAAACTTTTGAATATGTCTTTATCTCATCTTTCAAATTTAGATTCTTACCTACTCTGTTGCAGGGAAGGTTTGAGAAAGAAAGCTCTAACAAGGCTGATTGTGTATACCAATCTGATAACAAAACTATCCCTAGAACTGAACACTTCACAGAAAAGACTTGAGCAGACAAGAAAGCTACCCAGTACTTCTGTTCTTTCCAATGAGAAGTCCTTAAGAGTATGGTAAAATCTCTAAATAAGGGACATCATTAATCTCCAAACACAAAAATACACTCTGAAGCCAATTAGAAATATCTAATCATGGCCATAGGGACCATTTACACACTGTGCCTTACCTAATTAAGCAAATCAGATCATGAATAAGTCCCCGAACCTGGTCTTTAAGAAATATATAACCACAAAATTGGTGTGAATACTATTTTCTTTTTGGAGCACAAAAATAATTCGGTGAATTAGACTACTTCCTAAAATTCTTTTCAATGACTTAATATCACTTACACTTTACCTATGCTAAGAAAATGCATAATGTTTAAGCACGTGCACACCTTGTGGGCACAGCCACCGATGTATTCTAATTATTTTAAAATCTTCGGCTAAAATCAAATGTATTTCCAGGTGATGGGAAGATGAGGATAAAATCTAATCTCAAAGTGCTTAAAAATCCTTAAGAAAGGGTTTTCTTTCCCATCATTTTCAATCTAGACACATATTTAAGGGCTCAAAGAACAATTAAAAGGTTTTTGCTTATTAGTAAGATAATAGATTTTACCTTTTCAAATCAGAAATCTGAGTATGTGCATCAAGCAATTTGTTCTCAGTTATATTTAATGTATCCTATGAAAATAAAGAAAAAATTCAGATAAGTGAAGACAAATATTTAGATGTATTCCTCTTAAGATGCATAATATAAAACTAATCCAAAAGAGAACTATAAAGAAAATTATGCATAATCAGCAAGTCTGGCATCAACCAGAGAAAATACACATAACACAAAGAAAGAAATGAGACAGCAAACACTGGTTTAATCAAATAGCTGTGTGTAAGTTCCCTTTTTAATAAAAGTGAAGTAAAGTGAAGTCACTCAGTCATGTCTGACTCTTTGCGACCCCATGGACTATAGCCTACCAGGCTCCTCCATCTATCGGATTTTCCAGGCAAGAATACTGGAGTGGGTTGCCATTTCCTTCTCCAACAGATCTTCCCGACCCAGGGATCGAACCCAGGTCTTCTGCGTTGCGGGCAGATGCTTTACCATCTGAGCCACCGGGGAAGCCCCATCCAAGTACTAACCAGGGCCAACCCTGCTTAGCTTCCGAGATCAGATGAGATCTGCCATGTTCAAGGTGGTATGGCCGAAAAAAAGGGTATGGCCCCTTTTTAATAAATAAAGCCTATTAAGCTTTGCTTGATTAGAAACAATCGGTGTCAAAATTAACATTTTTAAACACAAACTGACTGAAACCTCAGTAAATGGAAAAACTAAAACCTGTAATGATGAGATTTCAGCTGTAACGACTAGCCCCTGAAACCCCAGACATCCTGGCTACCAAGCTGTGCTGGCCTTTTCATTAACCTTGGATAATCACAACCCTGCATTTTATGCAACAGAATTACTTGAACCTCAATTACTTATTGTGGAGTTTCAGTGAATTAGAAATTGTAGATCCCAAACAGAGTTTTAATTATAAGAATTCAAACATAGATTACTCAACCCCACAAAAAGCTACTGTTTTGCAACACAAAACTTTGTATCTAAATAGTATTAATTATGTGCATTTGTATGGTATTTTACACTCTTCTAAAAACTTCATCTCATCTCATATGAAGCAACCATTCAATAAATATTTTTTAAATTAACAAATGTAACAAACTTGTGAGTTCAAGGGCAGATATTTGGAAATAAGGATACTGACACAGAGAGGATAAGTCTAGTTCAAATAGCCAGATGGGCACAAAGGAGGGGAGAAAAAAGGGAGACAGTCAGATCTCCTGACTTCCAAACTGATGCGTCTGCCCCACAGGAAGTTCAGAACATGAATCATTGACCATTACCTTTACTCTTTCGTGTTCTTTTCCAAGGGACTCATACTCTCCTAAAAGCTACAAGGAAAAACAAAAGAATTGCATCACAAGATTAAATATTATAACATCAGTGGAGTCTATAAAAACCTATAAAATCACTGCCCATACTCTTCAAAGATGCTAGTGTCATGAAAGGACAACGTTAACACATTGTTTCAGATTAAAGGCAATTAAAAAAAGCAGAAACAAAAAAGGAAAAAAAAGAGATGAATGAGGGAATTCCCTGGTGGTTCAGTGGTCAGGCCTCCCATAAGCTGCACAGTGTGGCCAAAAATAAACAGTCACATGTGGCTAGCAGCGATCATGTTAGAAGGCACAGTTCTATAAAATAGTCTGTGATCTTCAAAGAATTTGAAGGTTATAAAAGAAAAACAAAAACTGAGGAAGTGCTCCAGATTAAAGGAGATAAAAGAGATATGACTCAATACAGTATGTAGTCTTGGATCACATCCTGAACAAGGGAAAAGAGATCTGTTATCTCTTTATACCAAAAGTATAACTAACATTTATGGTATAACTAACATTTATAGTATAATTCACAAAAATTGAATGGAGCATATAAATTAAATAAGAGTACTGTACTGGGAAACACAAAGTTTTTGAGGCAGAAGCCCAGTGTGTCTCCCTTTGCCTGCCACAGCTATCCTTTCCTACTTCACCCTCTCAAAAGATTACTGTACTAATGTTAATTTCCTAATTTTGCTACAGTTATATAAAAGACTGTCTTTGTTCTTAAGATATATACCTCGAAGTATTTAGAGATAAAGGTGCATTATATCTCTAACTTACTCTCAAATGGTTTAGGAAAAATATTTTTTTCAATCATTTAACTACATGTGGACAGAATGATAAAACACATAAGATGTTATTCAGAATCTAGGTGAAGGGTATATGGAAATTCTTTATACAATTTTTGCAACTTTCTGTAAGTCTGATGTTATGTCAAAAAGTACAAGAAATTTTAAAAACTAGGAGCTCATGTACTCACACACACTAAAATTATACTATCAATACATTAAGAATAATAATAACCAAACAATATAAAGTTCTAATAAAATACAGCACACTGACAGAGTGTTCATATGCACGCCCCCCTGAAACTTTACTAAAATGACTGTAAAAGAATAAAAAACATAGTGCTTGCTAATACGACATGCTGAAAACGATACTTTACTTCTATGATTTTCCTCCTAATAACCCCCGGTCTGATGATGAGAAAAACATCAGTCAACTCTCAAGGGACATCCTGCAAAACATCTGCCCAGACCTCAAAACTGTCAAGGTCATGAAAGAGGAGGGACGTCTGAGAAACTGCCACGGCCAAGAGGAAGCTATGCAGATGGGATGGCTAAATGTGACCTGGTCTCCTGGAGGGAGTCCTGGAGCAGAAAAGGAACATGAGGAGAAAACAAGGAAATCTAAATAAACCGTTGAATTTATTAATAATGCATCAAAATGTTCATTAATTGTGGCCAAGGTACCATACAAATGCAAGATGCCAAAAACAGGGGAAATGGTGTGGGGCATATGGGGACACTCTACTGTCTCCTCAGTTTTTCTGTAATTCTAACTATTTCTAAAAAATAAAACTTTTTTTTTTAAATATAAAGTGGGGTTGTAACTATAAACATTTTCAGATATGGAAGACCTCAAAATTTGTCTCATGCTTCTTTTTCTCAGGAGATGTACACTAGCAAAACAGAAGATGTAGAACCTATACAAAATGACAGATGCAGTACAGAAAAGAAGGAAAGACAACTCCCAGGATGATGACAAGGCAAGCCCTACAAATCTGTATATCAAACCTCAGAGCAATCAGTTCAGACTGAAGCAAGGATACTAGGGAGGCAGGCAAGGGGAAAGGAAGTGCTATGCATGTTTAAAAAAACAAAACAAAACTAAGCAGATTAAAAATAAAGCAATTACTAAATTAAGGAAAAATATAATAAAAGTTGGAAGAGAAAGGAAATAAAATCACTGAACATTGCAGTTTAGCTCTGAAAAATATTTATATAGACATAAGAAATACTGAATTCTAATCCACCTATAAATAATATATTGTATTTAAAATCTAAGATACCACTGATCAGAAATTATACTATTTAACCACTGATCAGAAATCGTACTATTTAATATTTACTAAAATACTAAGAGGGGGCTTCCCTGGTGGTCCAGTGGTTAAGAATCTGCCTTGCAATGCAGGGAACACCGGTTCAATTCCTGGTGCGGGAAGATCCCACATGCCATGTGGCAGCTAAGCCTGAGTGCCACAACTACGGAGCCTGCACTCTGGAGCCCGAGACTGCAACTATTAAACTCTGCAAGATGCAAGAAGAGAAGCCACCGCAATGAGACGCCCATGCACCGCAAGTAGAGAGTAGCCCTCACTCTCCACAACTAGAGAAAGCCCACGCAGCAGTGAAGACCCTGCACAGTCATAAAATGCTAAGAGGAAAAAACGCTGCCAATTAAAATAAGACACTATAGTGTAAAAATGTATTCCAATTTCAGAGTTGTTCAAATGTAAAAAATAAGCTTCTTAGAATCAATTTAACCACACTGGAAAAAGGGGGACAAGTGTTTGGGAGCCAATGGTGAAAGACAGCTAAACTGTAGACATCTTGCACAGAAGGAATTCAACATATAACATCTGAGACTGACAGGTAAAAGAAAAGAGAAATGTAAGTTTATTATTTAGAAACAGGGAGCAAAATTTCAGAAGAAATAACTGAAAAGGCTGAAAATAACGACCTCTAGGATAGAGGATTACAAATTAGGAAGAGGTGGAGAGACTGCTGTTTCTCATTTGAAATTTGACCATTTAAACCATTTACATGTATTATCTTCATGAAAATAAATGTTAAAAAACAAAGCAGCAAGAATCAAATCTAAAGCTACCAGAAAGAAAATTTCAACAGCCGGAAATACTTTCATATTTTTTATGTACTGTCACAAAAATATTAATAAAAACTTAAACTGAAAAAACCTGAAACTTAATCCATCTTTAATGTGATACAATTCTAAATTTTAAATGAAATTAAATCAAAATGAAAAATTATATCAAGCCTCTTCTAAATCTGGTTCATTTTACCTTCCAGACACACAGATGTTGATTTAAGACCACTCAAAAGCTGCCCTGCTAGAGACCAAAAGGCGTGGGAGTGACACCATAGTTCTGAAAGCCCTGACTTCCTGTTTCAAGATAAGACCCAACCGACTCGACCAGAAAGGTATACAGATATTTGCAGCAACAGCAAAGTCATGTAAAGCGAAAACAAACGTGAAATATGTCATAACAGCTTGTAAGACTACAAAACCTGAATCTACTTTTAGCCAACCACAGAACTGAGTTATCGGTGTCACTTACATCTTGAAACATTTTGTTTTCTTGTTTTAGTCTTGCTTCTTTATCATCTGAGAGTTTGTAAGCATTCTCAAATGCCTCCTCCAAATCCTGAAGTCTAGATTTCAGTCGAATAATGGTATTGTCTTTTTCTTTATTACTTGTTCTCATCTCTTCAATTCGTTCCTGCAGAATTTTGGAGGCACTGCTGGCTGCATTGAAGCGTTCTCTGAAATCACTCTACAAAACAAAGACAAGGATAATACGTTGTTTTCAATAATAATAATTAAAAAAAAAGAGGTCTCAATAGCAGCTAATAAACTGCGGACACTAAAATATAAAAACATATAAATGGAAATGAACACATTTGATATTCTGTTATATCCTAGGAATGGAGACTAGAAAGGATTACCCTACAGAATAATATAGAGAAAAGCACTGAGGCATTCTGATTCCAGGACTCACCTATAGACCACTTTAAAGAGGAAAAAAATCACCATGACTATCAGGAAACTGATTCTGAGAGCAAAACTGGAATTTTTTGCTTCACATTAATATTTATAGGGGGGAAAAAAGCATTTCTTACCATATTGTCTCATAATGAAAATAAAAGAAAATTCAAAATGCATCTGATCTGTTAATATTCATTCAATAATCATTAATTGCAAATCCACCAGGCACCAGGTTACCAGGGTGCTAGAAATGTAAGATTAACAGAACCGTCCCTGACTTCATGAAGTTTATAGTTTAGGCGGTGCCTGCGTGTGCATGCATGCTCAGTCACTCAGTTGTGTCTGACTCTTTGCAACCCTATAGACTGTAGCCGCCAGGCTCCCTCCTCTGTCCATGGGATTTTCCAGGCAAGAATCCTGAAGTGGGTTGCCATTTCCTCCTCCGGGGATCTTCCTGACCCAGGGGATAGAACCCACATCTCCTGCAGGCAAATTCCTTACCACTGAACCAAATGGGAAGCCACAGTTTAGGAGACAAAGATAACTAAATAAACATCAAAGACACAGAAATAATGTCTAGAATATAACTGGCATTTTCCAGCAAAACATTGTTTGTAAAATTACACACAGAAGAACAAAACTTGGCAGTACATGGGGGAAAAAAACAAGTTATTTAAGAGGAAAAGGTTAAGCACTCCTACTTATATATCTAAAAAACTGAAAATATGTCCATATAAAATCTTGTATACACATGTTCACAGCACTATCATTTATAATAGCCAAAAAAGTGAAGACAACCCACCTATCACCTGATGGATAGATAAACAAAATGTGGCGTAGCCATACCACAGAGTACTACTCAACTATGAAAGAGTGACATACTGGCCCATGCTACCCTATGGATAAACCTTGAAAACCTGATGCCAAGGGAAAGCAGCCAGACACACACGGTCACATATGATGTGATTCCATCTACACCAAATACCCAGAATAGCTAAACTCATAGATACAGAAAGCAGAGTAATGGCTGCTTATGGCTGAAAGAGTATGTATGTGAATGGCGGGGATGGCTAAAGGGGTTTGGTATTTCTTTTTAAGGCAGAAAAAACTTATAAAATTAATTATGGTGATAGGTGCATAAATTTGTAAATATACTAAAACCCACTGAATTGTACACTTTAAAAGCATGAGTTTTATAATGTCCAAATTATATCCCAATTAAAAAATAAAATTTTTAAAGGGTAAAATTTGTAGTTATCATATGAAGCTAGCAGCATTCAAAACGGAATCTTAACAAGAAATCCTAAAGGAGAAGACAAGCAACATATAATGCTTTTATAAAAATATTCATTTGTCTCTAAAGTTCAGTTAATAAAAAAGCTTACATTTTTAAACATTTAGCCACTAGAACAATGACCAAAAATACCACTTACCACTTCTCTTTCCAGTAAGTTATTCTTATTTTCAAGTGTTCTCACACGACTAGTAGCTTCATTCAGAGCACTCTCTAACTGGCCACATCTAAAAAAAATATTGAAACAAAACAATCAAAAGCAATATCCTTTCTCTTAAAAGTGTCAGAAAAATCTGATTCTCTAGTATATTACATAAAACAAATTTTCCAATGTTAGCCAAGACTAAGGATGCCATTTTAGTAAAATATATCCCAATGAACCTGATATTATAACATTCAGGGAATATTAAAAATGATATGAAAAAATCTTGAAGAATTATTAGGTGAAAAAAGCAAGATATGAACAGGTTTTTGTATATTCAGATTCACAGCAGCATAATTCACAATAGCCAAAAGATGGAAGCAATTTAAGTGTCCACCAAGGGATGAATGGATATAAACAAAAGGCAGTGTGTATGTGTGTGTGTATACATGCAATGGAGTATTATTCAGGCTTAAAAAGGAAGGAAAACTCTGACATATGCTACAACATGGATGAACCTCAAGGACTCAGTATGCTGAGTGAAATAAACCAGACACAAAAGGACAAATACTGTGATTCCATTTATACAAGGTACCCAGAAGCATCAAATTAATAGAGACAAAGTAGAATGCTGGTTGCTGGGGCTGGAGGGAGGAGTCATGGGGAGTTATTGTTTAATGAGTACAGACGGACAGATTTGCAGGCTAAAACAAGTTCTGGAAATGGATACTGGTGATGGTAGCCCAACAACGGGAAGGCACAAAGCCAGTGAACTGTACACTTAACGTGATACAGACGACTGCATAAGACAGCTCAATCTTTGTCATGAAAAAAATTTATACATGCATATACATTTTTATTTCTAAAAGGATGCAAAAAATTAAGTCTAGGATGTGAGAACAGAAGATGGGTAGAAAGACTTCATATTATATCCTTCTATATTATTTCAAATTAGCATGAATGTCAGTATTCTTATAATGAAGGACATTCTTTGTAAAGCTAATTATCATAGGACATGAAAATAACAAAATACACAGAAGAATTCGGTTACCATTTTGACTCAGTGTTTAATGATGCATTGTGAATAATAGCTAGTATTTATTGGACACTGGCTACATACTCAGTCTATGTTAAGCACTTTGCATTCATCCTCACAATCCTGTGAGTCAGGACTGCTATCATTCCCACTTTACAAATGTGAATACAGAGACACAGAAGTCAAGTTCCTCCTGAGCCATACTAGGATTCCGAGCAAGGCAGTCTGGCTCCAGAGTTCAGGTTCCTATCCACTATGCATCGATAACCTCAGATATGCAGATGACACCACCCTAAATGACAGAAAGCGAAGATGAGCTAAAGAGCCTCTTGATGAAGGTGAAAGAAGAGAGTGAAAAAGCTGGCTTAAAACTTAACATTCAAAAAACTAAGATCGTGGCATCCGGTCCCATCACTTCATGGCAAATAGATGGGGAAACAATGGAAACAGTGATAGACTTTATCTTCTTGGGCTCCAAAATCACTGCAGGTGGTGACTGCAGGCATGAAGTAAAAAGATGCGTGCTCTTTGGAAGAAAAGCTATGACAAACCTAGAAAACCTATTAAAAAGCAAAGACATTACTTTGCCAACAAAGGTCCATCTAGTCTAAGCTGTGGTTTTTCCAGTAGTTACGTACAGATGTAAGAGCTGGACCATTAGGAAGGCTGAGGGCCAAGAATTGATGGTTTTGAACTGTGGTGTTGGATAAGACAGCAAGGAGATCAAATCAGTCAATCCTAAAGGAAATAAATCCTGAATATTTATTGGAAGGACTGATGATGAAGCTGAAACTCCAGTACTTTGGCCACCTGATACAAAGAGCTGACTCACTGGAAAAGACTTTGATGCAGGGAAAGACTGAGGCAGGAGGAGAAGGGGATGACAGAGGATGAGATGGTTGGAAGGCATCACTGACTCAGTGGACATGAGTCTGAGCAAACTCCAGGAGATAATGAAGGACAGGGAAGCCTGGCGTGCTGCAGTCCATGGGGTCCCAAAGAATCGACACAACTGAGCAACTCAACAACAAAAGCATCAAAGCCTTGCAGAAATGAAATACTGATTAAAACTGTTGATGAAACAGGCAAATAATAATACATTCACTGAATAGTCAACTGTAGGTGTGCTGTTATTTTTCTGTTTTAATTACCACACTAATTCTGGTATGCCAAAGATCTCACCCCCTAAGTTACAACTGTGTGACAAGTGTTAATGGCCCCAACTGGAGCTCCCAATTCGCAATTTTAAAGTCTGAAAAAAACTGCTACGTATACTGCCAACATAATTATTAGTTTTTGTCTTAGGTAAATGATTTCTCTCTAAATAACCTCAGGTCAAACCAAATCCTTTGGGGGCAGTGGAAGGGGGCAAAAATGCATTGCTCTTCATTTGCATGTTACAGGCACATTGGCTCCAGTGCCTAGACTGCTGTTGTTATTAACAACTTTCATTTATGTAAGACACTGACTTCCAGGATGCTCCTCCATCCTCTTATGACTCTGAGAGCTTCCAGACATAACAATATTTTAACTAGTTCCCCTTTACTTTGTGCCTTCTTTGGCACCTTTTCTTTGACCTAATAAGGCCTACTGGTCGCTTCTGTCAGGCTTCTGATTTCCAACAGGAAGTACCTGTGGTCATCTGTGCCCTCCTAAAAAAAACACACACGCACAGACAAGAACCAACTTCCCTAGCCTGCTATCTACTCTTTTCTTTTCATCCTAGAAAACCTAAAACTAGTTTGTTTTTTTTCCCCTTGGTCTTTTCAAACTACTTCTGTCTGCCACTGGACCCCACCCCCACCACCAACAGCAAAATGGAAGCAATAGAAATGACCAGGATGGATTAAGATAGCATGTTAACTACCACAGCAACCACACATTGGTATAAAAGCTCGTTCTCCTCGAATTCTGCAAGTGAGACTGTTAACTGGACCAGAAGATTTCAGCTCCCTCATAATTATTCTCAAGGAGCTTTGTCTTCTTTGCCCTAAAGAAGGATTATTTGCTGTCATCTAGACCCTATCAGTTTTCTTTCTTTTTTTAAAAATAATTTTATTTATTTGTTTTTGGCTGTGCTGGGTCTTTGTTGCTGTGTGGGTTTTCCTCTAGTTATGACAAGCAGGGGCTACTCTCCGGGCTCTAGGCACAAGGGCTTCAGTAGTTGCGGCTCCCGGGCTCTAGAGCACAGGATCAATAGTTGTGTCACAAGGGCTTATGGCTTAGTTGCTCCTCAGCATGTGGGATCTTCCTGGATCAGGGATCATACCTGCTGTCTTCTGCACTGGCAGGTGGGTTCTTTACCACTGAGCCACCAGGGAAGCCACCCTTCAGTTTTCAATCTGTTTAATTTCATTTGTAGAGTATGTTGCAAGGTATGCTGTTATTAATACTAGTATCTAAACTAAGCGGAAAGCTGTTCTTAATATAAGACCATGCTCCTGCGTGCCTACGGTTTTTTTAAATGAGATAATTATTTCCACAGGTGCATGAATGGCTAGGTTAAAGCTATGCATATCTGGGTCAGAAAAAAGGACATCAGCCACAGACTTATTAGGAAATAAGTATACAGGACAAAACGACACTCCTTTACATATACAAAATCTGCTCAACTGTCTCAGTACTTTGCCCATATGAAACAAATGTCCTCATCAATTTTCAGTATTTTTAAGAGGATGGCTCAGATCTTTAAAAATAATTACTGAGGCAAACATGTTTCTCTGAAAAATTTCAAATCGAAATTACGTGCTTTCAAAAGTGTTTTATCATCACAATATATTATGCTTTGGGTAAAACAATATATCCAAATTGGAGAAACACTAACTTTACAGTTAAATTACAAGTTTTACCTGTCAGCAAGAATTTGATTGGTTTTCTTCCAGTCTTCAGCTACAGAAATTTCTTTTTCCTCCAGTTTCTGTTTCAAACTATTTATTTCTGATTCATAGTAAGCTCGAAGGTCTGCTATGTGTCGCGCATGCTTTTCCTTCAGGTTCTGCCTAATCCTGTTGGTGAAAAGAAAAAATATTTAGAAAGCATCTCCTCACTCTCTCAATAGGAAAAAACAAGAACACAATCATTCTCATAATCAAAAATATAGCCTTTTCCCTTTATACACCTATAGAAAATATGAGATTAATCTATAAGTTGACAGCTATTAATAATAAAGCAAAAAAAGATTTTTTAGACAGTCTACCTTATTTTAATTTTTATGTATTACTGAAGTTCAATAAAAACAATTTTCATCATTTAAGCAGACATTAGAGAACATCTATTAACATTACAAGCCATTCCCAGAAGTACATACTTAGACAATACCACAGGATCCTCCAGGGAAGTCAGTGAAATGCATTCTGGGACACCATTGGCTGTACCTGGAAGCTGGGACTGACTGACTGAGACAGGCGGTCCCAGAACAGGGTTTTCTTCATCTACAGTGCTGACTGAGATGTTGTTACTACCAACGGTATATACTGAAGGAAACGTGGAACTGGTCCTACTCTCATTTCGGAATGCCTGATTTTTCCAAGGGTCCACTGGCGAAACTTTTGCATCTGTAGGATATTTTGGGAAACCAGATAACTGAAAAGTGATATGACTTGCTTGTGAAAACAAGTCTATGTCAGAGTGACTAGAGAGACTAGGATCTAGAACAGAGTCCGGTGAAAAGGATATTCTGTCATCAAGAGCATTCAAAAAGCTATGTGGTTGAATCCCTGAAATCTGCTGATTTGGCTTCATGTGTAACGTTGGGTCCAGAGTCAGTACCTAGAAATAAGACAGAGAACAGTAAGCTTTCTCTCTCTCCGCGCAGGTTTGTTTGTTTGTTTAAGTGAGTAGGCTTTAGATCTCCTAGGGAAAAGAAGCTCAAGATGCGAGTTAAAGTCATGAAGCATCTTTTATTTTCACCCAGCAGTGCTGACAACTTTACCTCTGGCGGATGATTTGGGTTGGAAGCAGAAGTGAGATTCCTCTCAGGTAACTGCTTGTTTTCCCTTTGTTTTTTATGATAAATATCCTTCAGTGATGGTGGCTTCATCTCATTACTAGTATTAGACTTAAAGATATGAAACAAAATCATTCAAATATTATCAATGAATCAATGATGAAAAAAGTTTACTTTCCTGATATCAAGATCAGCACCATAAAAAGGTTTTTTGAAAAATTTAAAATAAACCAAGATGCTAGACCATCAGATTTATAATAAGAGTTTGGAAGTCATTCCCCATTACCTGTTACCTATAAATATTAACGGGATAATTTTAACCTAAGATATTTAAAACCCTAAGAACGCTTTCAAAGAATAAAATCCGTGGTAATCTCCTTACTTAAAATAAGAACCAAGTTCTAAATAAAAGACTTCATAATGAGTGAATGAAGCGGGACGAGAAAACTTCCAACCAGATTTATTTCCTGTGACTTGAAGGAACAAGTCAAGAGTGTCAAGAGTGGAGTTGCCTCGCTCTGTAGTTACATTCATGTTTAAGAGCTGGCAGTCTCTGGTGCCTCAGATGGTAAAGAATCTGCCTGCAATATGGGAAACCTGTGTTTGGGGTTGGGAAGATCCCCTGGAGGAGGGCACGGCAACCCACTCCAGGAGTCTTGCCTGGAGAATCTCCATGGACAGAGGAGCCTGGCGGGTTACAGTGCATGAGGTCGCAAAGAGTCAGACACGACTGAGTGACTAAGCACAGCACAGCACAGACAACAAGAAGTGTTAAGAAAGAAGTTACCCAATGAAAATAAGACCTCCTTTAGATTAGTTATAAAAATAAGAAGATACAATCCTAACTTCCACAACTGAAATCAGGGCTTGGCTACACTGGAAGTGTTACAAAGAGGCCTCAGCTCCAAATAGTAACACACCGGGCCTAACTTATCTTAAGACGGGACATACTGTAGGTCATGACAGGGTACCATTTAACTCTGGGCCTCAAATTTAAACTGTGGACATTCTCTCAAATGATATTACAGATTCAGTGAGAGATACACTGAAAGCACTGAAAGAACACAGTCGTCACACAGCTTTAAGCTTTTAAACTGTCCCATTTCCAGATACCACAGAGACTGCCGAGCACCACAAATTAATATTTTTTAATAAACCCTTAACTAGCTTGTGAAAAAGACAATTATACTTTGTGTGTGTGCACTAGAGGCATTAATTTGTTAAATGTAAACTTTTAAAATTAACGATTTCTATAACCCCACTTTGAAATTTTACTTTTATATACCTACAACCCAGAAGCCTTTTCAAGTGTTAAAGCCCACGCTGAGCAGCAGTTCTTCCGCTCTGGCCACAGCCTGAGAAAACTACTCCGGGGGCCTGGGTGAAGAGTTATAACTATTCTATTTAGGGCTCATAGTAATACAAAGTGACTTTTTTCACCTTGGAATGGGTGAAGGGATGGATGGACAGAGAGATGGGTAAATGAATGAATGGATCAAAAACAGCATATTAGAGAAACACTTGGAAAGTAGCCCTATACTGGGGCTTCCCTGGTGGCTCAGTGGTAAAGAATCTGCCTGTTGATGCAGGAGACATGGGTTCGATCCCTGGGTTGGGAAGATCCCCTCGAGAAGGAAAGGGCAACCCACTTCAGTATTCTCACCTGTAAAATCCCATGGACAGGGGAGCCTGGCAGGCTACAGTCCATGGGGTCACAAAGAGTCAGACACGACTGAGCACACACAGCCCTATACAAGGGACTGCTGCTTTTTTCGCCATGCCACAAGGCTTGTTGGATCTTAGTTCCCCAACCAGGAATTGAACCAAGGTCCTCAGGAGTAAGAGCACAGAGTCCCAACCACTGGACCACCAGGGAACTCCCTTTTCACTACCTTTACGATTTCTCTTGTCATATTTTAACATCTCTGAACAGAGAATGCCTCTTATAATTAATAATATCCTACAAATGCCTTTGGTCAAGTAGTAGCTGTGACACAATTGTCACTGGCTGCTCATATGCAAATAAAAAAGCCACCAAAATTGGCCAAACAGGTGTCAGCAGCTTGGAAGAAAATCCTAATGATTTGAACCTGTGCTGGAATCCCTGAGAACCAATATATAAGGGACAGTGAATCAGCTGCTTAAGCAACATTCCCCATCTGAGGGTGAAATACAGGTCAGTCCTACATAACTACTAAGCCAGGTAGAAACTCAGCACCAAGGCTTTTCATTCTCTTTTAAAGAAATGTAAAGTCACCAATGATCTTGGTGGCCCAAGGGAAATGGAGTATGGAAAACACAGAAACCAGCACCGACGTAAGAGAAGAGTGTGAAGAGTTAAGCCCCTGAAGGTAAAGACGTTTCAACCAATTTACTTCACTTATATTTTTCATTAAGTATATATGAGAAATAGATGATAAAAATATATTTAAGTCTATAAAACAAATTCTAAGTGATAAGAAAGCATTGCATCAGTCTAATTGATGCATTTTTTTTTTTTCTTGGTAGAATAGGAAGCAGGAAGGCTTAAAACTGATGGGTACTTAATATTTGAGTCAACAAAACAGAGTGTTCATTTACAGATGTTGCAGATCAAGAAAACACACACAGTGAGCCTATAACTGAAAAGCCCATTGAGTCTCCCAGACCCCTCAATCTCACTTCCCCAGCCCTTCCTTCTGTGTGTTTATCTGTCTCTTTCACTCCTTTCCTGAAGGATAGAGTGCTGGTCTCCACCTTCTCTGGGACTCAGACGTCCACAGATCTGCTGGTCCCATGTTGTCCAGTCCATCTACGCCTGTCATTGTGTTTACAGCTCTCCTGGTTACTTTAATCATAGCTCTCCTTTCCTCCAACCTATTTTCTCATCCCCTGATCTAAGCACAGAAGAGAGAGAGATATATATCGATATACATCGATATACACATACTAGATATTTTTATTTCTTTGCTCTGAAGTCAATAAAATATTTACATTTCTTGCTCAAAGAAAATCAATACAGTAACTTAATTATGACAAAATGGATCAGTGGGAGGTTATAACAGAGTAGAAAACCAAAACCAGGTCTGGAAACGGGAAAAGTTTGTCTGTGTACTTACTACATTGAAAATAGTGGACACAAACCATGTCATTTAATTTCATATGACACTGGGCATTTTTAATTTCATTTTTAAGTAATTTTCCTAAGATCACACGAGCAATGAATGATAGAGACCAAATTCGAAAGCAGGCGGGTATGATTTAAGGCCCATGCCTTTTTTCTGTATATCAGAAATTTAAAAATACAAAATTTATAAATGAAACAGTATACAATTGTGCAACACAAATATACATGTGTGTCATGTGTTATCAAGTTACCTGGCTTGGTGATATATCCGTGGAGGAGGCTGGTGCAAATGTCTTCTCTAAAGTCTCAGGCAAAGAGTGATACATGTCCTTTTCCTCCAGTTTCCAGTAAGTCAGTCCTAATGTGAAAAAATACACAGAATAGATAAAGGTGAGGAAAAAGAATAATAGTGTTTTCTAGAAGAACTTATTTCTACCTAAAGAAAATTAAATATGGGAGGTTTTGGCTACCTGGATACAGAAAATTGAATTTAGAAGGAAAAAAAAAATTCACTTAAATGTCTTGCCATGTAGGAGTCCTAACTTAATAATTAAAATATTTTAAACTGAACTATAAATACTTAAGACTTTTTTTTAATGTGGACCATTTTAAACATCTTTATTGCTTATAATATTGTTTATGTTTTGGTTTTTTGGACCTGAGGCATGTGTGATTAGCTCCCTGACCAGGGATCGAACCTGCACCCCCTGTGTTGGAAGGTGAAGTCTGAACTGCTGGATGGCCAGGGAAGTCCCTAAAATATTTTTTAAAAAGACAACAATTTCTTTATGCAAAGTACAGACTTATACAGGAGCAATGTAAACAACTTAACAATTCAAATGCTTATTGAGCATTTACTATGCTAGCTGCAGGGAGGAGGCAAAAAGACTACAGTGTATATACAGTATGTCAGAAGGTGGCGAGCACTCCGGTAAAATTTAAAAACTGGGCGTAAGGGAGGATGCAGTGTGTGTGGAAGGGAGGACAGGTGTTCTTACCGAATAGGATGGTTGAGGTTGGCCGTGTTAGCCATGTATGAGGAGGTTCCCCCCAAAAGGAGTGAGGAGAACATCCACGTACAGGAAGCAGCTGAACAAAACCCCTAAAACGAGAATTCATCTGATATATTTGAGCAAAAAGCCTCCCTGCTAAATCAGAGAAAAGGGGAGACTAGGAGACACTCAGGTCCAACAGCAGGGCTAGATGTCTGTAGGCCTGTGGGAATAAGGACAAACTCCGGGCTCTTATTCTGCACATAGCAGACCCACCGCAGGGTTTATGCAGAGGAGTCACGTGATCGGATCGGTCCTTACAAAGGATCCCACTGGCTACAGTGTTGAAAACAGATGCAAGGTGCAAGGTGAAAGCAGGGAGGCTGGTCAGGAGGCTCATGGGAGCCCAGAGGGCAGGTGATGAGGCTCTGCGAAGGATGAGAGCAGAGAGGTGGTGACTGTTGCTAGCGTCTGGCAACTTTCACAGGCAAAGCTGATTCATCCTGAATCGGATGTGGGATGGTGGAAAAAGGAGTTAGCGTGTAAAGCCATTAAGACTAAAATACGTTCACCATGGAGAATACAGAATGGCTCACAGGGGAGTTGAATTTCTTAATTCACTTTGGATATCTGAGAAAACTCTGAGATGATTTTTGTAGCCATTTGAAATAACTGTAAAAAAAAAAAAAACCACTTCTATCTTTTCAAAACCTGTAGCACAAATTAAGGCAAGTGAGGAAGTTACAGATGCAGAGACATAAGACAACACACAATACACCTTAGAAACCCCTTTAGTATACAGTACACGATTATCACCCTAGGAGAAATGCACACATTACTATTTTGAAAAAACTCCTTAAAAATGTAAATATTGGGACTTCCCAGGTGGTTCAGTGGTTAGGACTCCATGCTTCCACTGCAGGGGGCACAGGTTCTATCCCTGATTGGGGAACAAAGATCCCTCATGCCAAGGGGTAAGGCCAGAAAACAAAACAAGTATCATACCTGTTCCTGAATCAGACATCCAAGATTTTGGACCCTCATCTGGTTTGTTGAAGTAAAAAGCTCTAGAATGTGTATCAGCAGTGAAATCAGACTACAAATCAAGAAAGAAAGCCATCAGTTGACAGTATAAAATTGCTAGGCACAAACTGCTGACCCAAGGAATATGAGCCAGGTGTCAAACCCAGGCACAGAGAAACTTTCAGAGGTTCACAGAGAAAGTCAGCCTGGCTTTCCCCATGGTTCCAATAACTGCAAAATGATAGAAATTAACAGTGAAGGATTTTCTATTCCTGTGTAATTTACAAACGTTTATTTTGATTCTCTGTGGAGCCGGAAGAAGAAACCGGAAGCAGGTGTTAAAGAGAGTTCAGAATGAAAACGGATTCCTAATTTGCCATCGATTTCCAAAAGAAATTTCAAGTGCCTAGAATTACAGTCATTTAGTACAAAAATTAATGTAAAAGCCGTAATAGTTCATTTTTATCAGTAAGACTGCAATAAATCAACTCTGAAAACTGCACATAAATAACATGAACTCTAAACAGTAGACTATATCTTATATACAAATAATTGGTTACCAGAAAAGGTTAAAAATGCTTACTTATCCTCATTTCTAATTAAAAACTCCAAGTTAAAATTTCCTTACAATATCTCTGGCATTGTCACAAGAAATCTGTGTTTCCAAACAGATATGTGAAAAGATTATTTTCATCGGAATTTTTATCAGTTCCACCTCCAAACTTTCAATTCCTGTTTATAAGTACATGACTCTATTTGCTTAGAAGCACCCGTGGACCCACTGCCAAAGTAAAAGCACGCTAAAGCTGCTGACATTCTCCCTACCAAGACGGGGATCTCCGCTCAGCCTTCTTTTTCTAGCCTCCTCAGATTCCCAGGTGAAGCCAATGGTAAAGAATCCACCTGTCAATGCAGGAGACATAAGAGACACGGGTTCGATCCCTGAACTGGGAAGATTCCCTGCAGGAGGGCATGGCAACCCACTCCAGTATTCTTGCCTAGAGAATCCCAAGGACAGAGGAGCCTGGTGGGTTACAGTCCATAGGGTCGCAAAGAGTCGGACATGACTGAGAATGCATGCACAGCTTTCTAAGGCACCACTTTTAACCTCTTTTTCATCAAATGTCTCTTCTACAACTCCCATCTGTTTGAATTTCTGTTGCGTATCTGAACTGAACTGACCAGAAAAGACCTGACTGCAGAAGACTAAGTGAAAAATTCCCAGTGAAATATTTTGTTTTGCACCGGTTCTGAGGCACAAATCCTAAAGTGATAAGCCAACGCACACTGCGTTGGCCGGAGGGGTCTTACCTCACATAATCGTCTGCTGCTCTTCCAGCCCATAAGGCATTGGCTGAAGAAAACAGCCCATTTTTAAAGAGAAAGGAACGTATGGTGCAAGGAAAGCCCTTCCCAAGAAACCAGCCTCAGTCTAGCATGGGACCTTCATCAGTAACCGTCTAAAGCACCTGAAAAACCACAGAGAGGCCACAGCTGGGAAAATGATAACAGCCAGTCTGTCCCAAAGGACCAAGAAAACAAAGACTGGCTGGAGCTTTAGAAAATCCCTGCGCTAAACACTATCCAATTTCAAGATGTGCTTCAGAATAGCTAGACCCCCAAATAAACTATATTATATTAGAAGAAAATTGGATCCCAAGAGAATTCTGATCATAAAGATTCCCCGGATTTAGGCTGAAAATGAAAAGAAAAAAAAAATGAGAGACATGAGAAAGGACGAAATAAAGAGGAAAGTTCCAACTTTTGTGAATCCACAGAATTTGAGAATTAGGCAAGTAAAAAGTACGATTCAGGTGTGGTGTCTTTGTTTCACCAACCCCCATTACCTGAAAGCTGTTTAAAACAGACATACTAAAGAAACTTGATTTCCCCTAATGATTTAATATCAAAAATATCGAATTCACCTTTAAAAAAATAGGAAAACAAAACTTGTTTAGGATATGATCAAAGAAAAGGAAAAGTTTAAAGAGCATCATGCCCTCGTCACAGCTTTACCCTCTGCCCTACTGAGATCCCCAGAGGCAGAACAGACTACTAGGAAGAACTAACCCCAAACAGCATCTCTCAGACAGTACCTTCAGCTGATCCTTCTGCTCCTTATCAGATTCTCCACTGAATGGAGGAAGAAAACTTGGCCATATCACTGGTTTCAAGCTTTACAGCCCAGAAGACTCACCGGAGGAGCTTCTAAACCACCTGGTAACAGGTCACAACCACACCAATGAGGGCAGACCATCTGGGGCTGGTGGCCAGGTATAAGTAGATTTTTAAAAATTTTTTTATTTGGCTGCGCCAGATCTTAGTTGCAGCATATGGAACCTAGTTTCCCAATCAGAGATCGAACCCAGGCCCCCTACATTGGGAGTGCAGAGTCTTAGCTACTGGACCACCAAGGGAGTGTCCCAGATGTCTGAAGCTCCTAATGACTCTAACGTGCAGCAAATTCTGGGAACCACAGGGCTACATTGAACAAATACTGATCCACAGTCGCAAAAGACAGTGAATACACTGAGATACACACCACAAATACGTAGTTTATCAGAAGTGAAAAAGTCTCCACTGAGTTTCAGTTAATGTTGAAACAAAAAAAGAAACTAGTATGTATGAAAACATTTTCCTTTTCTGCCAACCTATTCCAATGAAAAAAGCAACTTTCAGTCCAGTCTCCAAATGCTTTTATGCCATTACACCAAACAAGGATATACTGTGCGGGTTCAAAAGAACAGAGCTACCAATACAGCACCAGGCCCAGAGGCTTGATGGTTCATGTAGCTTCTTCACTTTCATTTCCCTCCTCAACACAAATCTGATTAAGTTCAACACCTGATATTAAGAAGCCTAAGTTATCAAGGATTGAAGAAAGAAAATTTACCAAAAGAGAAGTAAATGGTGCCTTATGAAGGCTGAGGGACTGTGTTCTTATGATTTCTATTCTTTAATAGATCTTTTTCAAAGGATGATAGAAAGACTGTTCAGAATAATCAAGACATGACCTGTCTCTAAAGGAATCAAGTTTGTAAAGAGACTTGACTTTGTGATTTCAAGGTATTATATTAAACAATGTTATTCAATGACAATTTAGGCCAAAGGGGCTTTAAAGATATTTAAAACTTACTCAGTATCCGTTAACTCTTTAACAAAAGCAGCTGCTGTATGAGCAAATGGGCCACATAAAATGTAAACATTTAATCTCTTGCAATTTGGATTATAAATTCAAGTTGTCCAAGCTTCAACTGTTTTTATAGAGGCATCTAAAGCATTCACACATATATTACTACTTATTACAACTTAATAGTAATAAAAATTACTTGAGGGTTTTTCAAAAATAGATTACTCTCAGGCTAATTGTAAAGATTTGCAGTACAAAGGGAATTAGGACATTTACAAAATAAATGTTTCATTTTTTTTTTCTAGTACTTTCATTCCTCACTAGCTTTGGTTTCTGGCCTATTAAAGAACCACTACTTGGATTACTGTTTCCCATTCTTAGAGACACCATAAAAGGGAACAAATTAACAATACAAAAGAAAAGGCAAAAAAAATTTACGTTAATGAACAGGTGGTAAACACAATATAATTATCCTGATTATCCGCAGCTAAAGCACACCAGAGTCAAGTGACTTATCACCTACTTTCTCAATTGGTGATTTCTTGGTTTGCTCATCCCCTTGCATAGATTTTGAGTAGCCCTCTTCTTTATGTGCTCTCTTTGGTTGGTTCTGCTTCAGCCTTTGAGCCCATGATGTTATCAATTTACTATTTAAAAAGAAAAAAACAAAATACCTCTCTTTAAATGCTGTCTTCAAATAAAACTAAACACTAATAGAGACTATACTTCGAATTGCCTTTCTAATAGTAGAGAGGGGATAGATTTTTATTGAGTTGCATGAATTTCTTTTCACGATATCTTATTATTAAAGGCAAAATGAATAAAAGGACTGACTAGCAGTGATTAACAGTACGTGCAGTCTGTAGCCATGGGACAGAACAAAAACCACCATAGTGGCACCTACAAGTATATCTCCATAGTGAAAACATACTTATTTAGATGGACTTATGGGTACCCAAGATATGAGTTGCTATAGTTAAATACCTTACATTAGATGACATACTTCAGAGACATAAAACTGAACATAATTTTAAGTGATTATTTGCCTTACAAATTCAGCCAAAGTTTCTTTTACTGAAATGTCCCCTGGATGAATTAAAATGTCATTTTTAACTTACAAAATCTCTTCTAATATATAACAAACATAAAATTGAGCATGCTTGTATATAATATTTGGTTTTAAATTATATGAACGTGTGTGACAAAATTCCAGTTGATTCAGTCCTATACTCTAATTTTCAGCAAGTCAATAGTGACTACAAAATATAAAAGGTATTTTTCTGGCAAGCCTCCCACCCTAAGAGTTTTCGTAGTCTTATTATCAATGGGAAGGCAGTCAGATGTCATTAACATATAGCATGTTTTGTTACTTTCAATTTTCCACAGGCAATAAATAAAAAATTTGATAAAACTGACATGTTGAAACACATCTCATTCCAACTAAAAAGAGCTGTATTTACTAAACATTTTAGCTTATTATAAATGTATTTAACAAGTAAAACTCCCTTCAAGTGATGGAGAAATTCAACTTACTTGTTTGTTTTTCCACTGGATACTTCAAATCTTACTTTCACCAAGAAAACTGTGTTCAAATTCCCTGGGAAATATGGGAGTATCTTCCTTTAAAGAAGCACAAAACTCTTCATTTGGATGGATATAAAAACTCTGGGTTCTCACACCATCTCCAAGTGGCTCCGCTGGCAGCACTGGTGCTCCAAATTGTCCTTCAGAAGCCTCTATGTGCTCCATGAAATCCTGAGCGTCCTTAGATTTGTAGGTGTTTAGTTCTGAGACGCAAAAGGTTCCATACCCACTGCTCACTGAGCTACTATCCACATTGCAGTCTGGTTGCGACAAGGATGCTTCTTGCTGCATTTCAGACTCTTCAGACTTAGGATAACTGATAGCATATTCATTTCTCTCACCGTTTTCAGAAAAAAAACCCATTTGACTTTCTGAAGATCTTTGTTTGCTTAAAGAACTTCTATCATAGGAAGCCCAGGAAGCATTATTGGTCTGCAACTTGACTAAATTTTTTATTTCCTCCTGTATACGCTAAAAATAAAAAAGAGATTTGGGGGAAAAAAAAAAAGAGATTTGGCTAAGAATGTATATTAAATATACATTTTCATAAATGTCTTAAATACACTGCATTTAAAAATAAGAGCTACTACTCTAAAGATGACACTTGTGCCTTACATTTAATTTATAAGCAAAACTGATATAAAGAATTAACTCACTGTGGGCCTCTCGTCTTCTGAGATGCCCCACACTCTGACTGTAGAGTGTGTTTCTCCCAGGGCCGCTCTTGCCTTTTGAGACAGACTGTATTCTGTCTGTGGAATGTGTGCCTCTATAGGTAAATCCACTTAACTATTACCTTGGCTTTCACTGAGTTCTGTCTTCAATGAGACATAAAGAACCTGAGCTTCAGTAGGCCCTGACACTAGGAATTAAGCCCCTACCCGGGTGGAGGACGGAACTATGATGCCCACCCTCCTGACTTCAGTCTACTAAAGCATGGACTCTGTAGATCTCTGCCCCAATTCTATGCTGAATTCTCCTCTGCTCAAGCCCCCTCGTGAATATGCATGTGCCCTTAGTTTAAAACTTCCTCAATTTTACAGTTCAGGGAGATACTGCTTTGGGTGTTCTCCTTACTTGCTGCAAGTAATTAATCCTTCCTTCTCAAAAAAAAAAAAAAAAGAATTAACTAATTGGTTCTTCTAAAAATTTTACAATGTAAAACAAGAATCAATATAAAGAACAACTTACTTGAATTTGGTTGTGAAATTGCTCCTGCTGAGCCACTATCTGCTCTTGGCACTGTTTTTCCACCAAATTGAATAGCTGTAACCACCTGGTCTATTAAATTATAAAATATTTTGGTTAAAAATAATTTTTTAACCTAGTATTTCACAGAAATATTCCTCCAAAGGGGAAGGGCCTTTTAAAAATGTATTTTTAATGTAAAAATTTTAAGCTAAATTAGCTATGAAACTATAAAATTAGTTATAAAAATGCAAAAATACAAGGACATAGGCTTGGGCACCCCTTTATGTTACCTGTGGTCTGGGTAAACTTGAAGGTCTCAATAAATCTGATTAACTTGATGTCATCTGCTACCTTTCTAATTAATCAACAACTGCCGGTAGATGCACTTCAAATTTGTCTTAAGCCCCTCTTCCTTTCCTCATAACAGCCAATAGTATTCTTAAACTTTAACTTGGACCCCCCCCCACATCTTAAAACAAAAAACAGTTTGGTTTATGAGAATTTGACCCCAAATTAATTTTTCAAGTTAAAAAAAAACATTTGAGAGTAAGATATTAAAGTGTTTTAAACACTGCAGCAGCTAAAAAAAAAAAAAAAAAGAATCTGAAAACCTATGGAAGTGACCTAAGATTTCCTTCTGAGCCCCTTTTAGGTCCTGAACCATCCTGACCAACCAACAGTAGTTAGTAACTAGATGAGGCCAAAACACAAGAGGGGAGTATGAATTCTCCAGAGGCTGCATTCAAACTAAAGGCTGGTCTACTTTCAGTAACAGTTCAGTTCAGTTTGCTCAGTCGTGTCCGACTCTTTGTGACCCCCATGGACTGAGCCAGGCCTCCCTGTCCATCACCAACTCCCAGAGCCTATTCAAAGTCATGTCCATTGTGTCGGTGATGCCATCCAACCATCTCATCCTCTGTTGCTCCCTTCTCCTCCTGCCTTCAAACTTTCCCAGGATCAGAGTCTTTTCAAATGAGTTGGTTCTTCACATCAGGTGGCCCAAAGTATTGGAGTCTCAGCTTCAACATCAGTCCTTCCAATGAATATTCAGGACTGATTTCCTTTAGAATGGACTGGTTGGATCTCCTTGCAATCCAAGGGACTCTCAAGAGTCTTCTCCAACACCACAGTTCAAAAGCATCAATTCTTTGGCGCTCAGCTTTCTTTATAGTCCAACTCTCACATCCATACATGACTACTGGAAAAACCATAGCTTTAACTAGGCGGACCTTTGTTGGTAAAGCAATGTTTCTGCTTGTTAATATGCTGTTTAGGTTGGTCATAGCTTTTCTTCCAAGGAGCGAGCGTCTTTTTATTTCATGGCTGTGGTCACCATCTGCAGTGATTTCGGAGCCCAAAATATAAAATAAACAAACAGTATGCAACAATATATAATGTCAAAAAGTAGCTACTGCGACAACTGGCTTTCTTGTTTAAAACCGTCCAGTGTCTTTCCATTCCATTTCCATTCCATTCTATTCCCTACAGGGCCCTGTGTGATCTGGGTTGCACACACCTCCCAGCTTCCTCTCAAATCTCTTTGTCCCTTTCATGACACACACTGGCCTCGCTGGCCTCCCTCTGTTCCCTGGACATGCCCAAACTGTCTTTCGCCTCAAAAGTCTTATACTGACACTTATACTGACACACCCTCTACCGGGAAAGCTTTCTCCCCAGCTCTCAACATGGCTGGCTTCTTCCCATCCCGCAATTTCAGCTTAATTATCCTCATCTCTCTAAGAGTTTTCCAAACCATCCTTACAGGCACTCTCTTTCTTGGCATCCTGTTTAGTTCCTTCAGAGCATTTAGCACCATCAGCAAATACCTCATTTGTTCACTTGGGTTTACCAGTCTCCCTCCCATCCCTGCCTGCACTCCAGCACCTAGGATACAAGACCAAGTTAAGAATGGGCACTCAGATATATAGTCTAAACAAACATAACAATGGATATTGAAAGCTGAAGGAAATAAGCCCTGAATATCTGGAAGGACTGAGGCTGAAACTGAAGCTCCAATACTCTGGCCACCTGATGTGAAGAGCCGACTCAATGGAAAAGACTGAGGCTGGGAAAGACTGGGAGCAAAAGGAGAAGGAGGCGACAGAGGATGAAATGGTTGGATGGCATCACTGACTCAATGGACACGAGTCTGAACAAACTCAGGGAGATAGTGAACAACAGGGAAGCCTGGCATGCTTCTGTTCATGGAGTCACAAAGAGTTGAACATGACTCAGCGGTGGAACAACAACTGCAAGCTGAACTTTTCCTGGTATTATAGATCACACAATCCAGTGATCCTCCCCATTCATGGTGAAAGCCATTTACACAACATAACAGAATTAAGTTGAAATCTGTATAACAGTATTAAGGTAAAGGGGAGAAAACCTCAAGATTGGAAAAGAAAGCCTTAAATGAAATATGAGGGCACTGACAGGAAGTGAGAATTCTAAATCAACTGACTTCAGGACAAAGCGGACTAGATCAAATCAAGTCCCGTACTCTCTCAGCTTACAAAGTACCTTATATTAATGAAAACAGAAAAGAAACAATCTAGCAACAGTTTTCTCAAGTTATACCCCTGTACCTTTAGGTGTTATTTTTAATCTGATACAGTTATTATTCACATAAAGCTTAACTATAATAATGATAGAATGACAATTTAATAAAAATAATGGCTTCTTAGTATGTGAGACAAGATATTAATCACATCCTTATCATCATTTTCTTATTTAGGATACAAATGAAGAGAGTTCATTCAGGCTATAAATTAGTGAAGACTTTTGTTTTTCTGAGACAGATTTTATTGTTTACCCTTTAATTTTAAATAAAGTAACTTAAAGAATATTAATACAGTGATAACATTATATGCTTAATTGTTAAGAAGGGCTATTATACATTTCAAACTAAAGTGATTTGTACTACCTGCACTTTATATATTGCTGGAGGATATGGGCACCTGACTGAAGTTTTTCTGTGAAGGCAGTTTTCTGCTGCTATCAGCCTGCATGGGATTGCTATAGTCTGGTTCCCTAGTCTGACCTGGTAAATACCCTGTGGGCTTTCCCATAGTTCTGACTCCCACCTCTTCCACCAACTTGTGTGATTCTGAACAAGTAAATTTAATTTCTTTATACTTCAGTTTCCTAGTTTAAAAAAAAATTACTAAGGAGATATACATTCCTTTATTGTCTTTAAAATCCAGTGTGTATTTTTTTGGCGTGGGGGTGGGGGCTGTGCTGGGTCCTTGCTGCTGTGCAGGGGCTTTTCTCTAGTTGCAGCGAGCAGGAGCTGCTCTTTAGTTGAGGTCCATAGGCTTCTTATTGCAATGGCTTCTCGTTGCAGAGCACAGGCTTAGTTGGCACACAGGCTTAGGTGCTCTGCGGCATGTGGAATCTTCCCAGATTAGGGATCAAACCTGGGTCTCCTGCATTGGCAGGCAGATTCTTTACCACTGAGCCACCAGCGAAGCCCTCAGTTTCCTAATTTATAAAATGGCAATAACAACACGTTATTTGTGGCTGTGAGGATTAAATTTTAAATATGATGCCTGCAAGGCAAGGATCTCAATGGGGGAACTATATGTTGAAATCTATGAGGTCATGGTTGTCACAAAGATAGTGGGAGCACCACTAGCATTTAGGGGGCATGGTCCAGGGATACAAAACACAGGACAGTCTCCACAATAAGGAACTGTCCCGTGTCCATTTTATGTTGTATTCTGTACAGTTTTCAAGCCACCAAATTGTCCAGGAATGCAACTACCAAGATGGTTCAGAACTTGCTCAGGAATTACACGCCATTTCAGAAAATCATGTCACCAGCTACAGTGCTGGTGCATCAGTGCAATGCAGCTGTACCGTTCTGTGCTGATAGCTGCTGTGCTCATGGAGATCTACACAGAGGTAAATGCTGGACTGCTTCATTATGTTCTCTAATGTAGATACATCTGAGCATTTATATATTTACATATTATCTTATTATAAATAAGTATTATTACTCCTTTATATCACAGGACATTACACTGACTTTTTTTAAAAGCAGATACAAGCAGGTTATATTATCTGTGAATTTCATTTCAGGACAATATAAGTTGATGTTATTTTAAAAGCTGTTATAAAAAGGGAGCTTCAGGTCTAATAAGGTTGAGGGCCACTGACAGAAAGTATCTCGTATACCGCCTGGCAAATAGGTAAGCAATAATCATCAGATAATTATTATTATTATAATCAGTAGTGCTAAATAATTAAAATGCTATAGATAATGATATGCTTTACAATTTTCTTATAATCATAGAAATATTAGCAAGTACTTTAAAATGCATTAGAGAAGTTGCCTGGGGGTCCAGTGATTAGGACTCGGTGCATTCACTGCAGTGGACTCAGTTTCAATCCCTGGTCGGGGAACTAAGATTCCACAAGCCACACAGCACAGCCAAAACCAAACAAAAAGAGTATCTTAAAGTATTTCTACAGAAATGTGTTAATAGATTCTTTCCTGATAGAATAAAAATATATAACCTTCCTGAGTTTAAGCAGTGATAAACTTTGAGAATTCCAGAAGAGAAGTTTTAATAAAAGAATTCTAAAGAATCAGGTCATCACCAGATCTCTTCCAGAGCTCTGTAGAAGGTTTAGTTCTTTAATAATGTACATTAGCTTCTTACAACTGGTAGAAATCAGACAAATGTTACTATTCCAAAAGAAAGGTATAAACATGAAATTCAGGGAAGAGTCAGGAATAAGACTTACACGATATTTACCCTCCCATTCTTTCTAAAGCACTATCCTAAAGCATCAGAGGCCTTTATTTTCATATGTTACAAAAACACACAAAACAAATTCAAGAAGTTTTACTGAAATGGCCAAAATAGCATTTCACTTTCCGTCAAAGTATGAAATAGCTTACAAAGCTCTTCAGTGAATAATCAATTATATGCCTACATTATGAAAATTAAAGTCAGTTAATACGAAACATAATTTTAAAAACCTGTTAGATCACAGAAGAAAGGGCAGAAAGAAACCAGTTCAAATGTTAGGAGGTTTAAGCAGCTAGCTGGTATCCTGGCATGTAATAATCTATGTCTTAAATTCACAAATATAATCTGATTCTGATTGAAGATGTTGATTTCAAAGATTTCACATAAAACTTTCTAGTTAAAAATGAATTTACCAGACGTCAAGCCACATTCAGGCAATTTGCCTCATTTTTTTTTAAAGCACTAGGGGACACATTTCATAAAACATTCCATTATTATTTACATCATTTTACAAGGACATTTTATAGGTCTTTTGCATTAGCACATACTGATCATTATGTGGAAAAAAAAGTATAAAAAATTAAACAGTTTTCTTTTAAGTTTGCCATAACAGTCATTTTTATAACTCTAACGATTATGGATAATGAATATAAGTAGCTATTACTGATTTCTTAAACCAGATAATCTTTCATTCTATTTATTCCACATTCTGAAAATTAACACAGATTATAGTCTTAGAACTATAATTAACATTTAAAACAAAATTTACTGCTCTCTAAATAAAGAATTTAATAATAACGTTTTATACATTTCTACAAAGCATTACCAACCTAGCCTTGGAAAAGTGTATCGTGGGCATTACTGCATGACACAAAATTTACATATAAATATTCTTTTAACTATTAAATTTTTATATCGCAATTTAACCTATGGACAAAAGAGCGAGCCACTTGACCTGAATAATCAATGTAAGTCAATAAAGCACAGCTAAACGCAATAAGGTATGAAACAGAAGCCTTATTTATAAACAGAGCATTCAAAATATTTCAAAGTGAATTTATGTTTTACAAAATCATGACAATTCTGTTTAAGTTACTTAAAAGATTAGGATTAGTAACAAACATCAATAACTTGGTTGACGATTCTCATTTTTCTGAAAAAAGACATTTTAGTTTATAAAAACTAACAAAAAAACCTAACAAAGTATAACAAAGTATTTTAGTTCACATTCACAATATATAAATTAGAATGTCTAATTTATGTATTAGTGACTATATTGTTAAAATGTACTTTTGATCATCTTGTTCACATTTGTTCTATATTGTTCCTTAATTAATATACTTGACTGCTTTATTCTAGCAATAACTTAAGTATCATGCTCTTTAGAATATAAATTGCTAGTAATTTAGAGTTTAGTAGAGGCATATTCATAAACAGAAATTGTTTAATTCCAAAAATAAAACAAAACTAGATACCTCACAGTTTTTCCAAAGTTCCGAATCAGTCTTTCCACTGTTTTGTAGCTCTTGCATTAAAGAGGTGAGGACTTCAACTGTACCTTGAATTACAGATGGTCTGGTCTTCCCTGAGAAAGAGGATACCCCATTTGTACTAAGGTGGGGACTACTTCTGTTGAAACATAAATAATTCACATGGTTTTCTTCATTCTACCAAAGTGTTGAATAATTCAGCAGTTCAAGATTTAGCAGAGCAGTACAAAACTACTGATACTTAATCCTACTTAAGAGCACCTCATTTGCTGAAAATCTGATCACAAGTTTGTCCGTGAAAGGAAAACAGCAGTGAAAAGACAGATAGCACTTAATTATATTTTTAAGAACAAAACAGAAAGACCTTCAGAAGGGAGAGAATACTCCAAAGTAGAGCAGAAGATAAAAGTGTATGCTAAACAATAAGGAAAATTCTCAGTGACTCTGATCTAAATTACTCCAGAGGAGTATTTCACTCCACTTTAAGAGCAGTCCTTTATTGTAATAGAGATCCTTTCTCCACTGCCCAGAATTACAGTCACGTCTTGTTAACTGGATCCCCCTAATTTGGCATGATAAGCTCATGCTTATCTTTGCACTGTCTTTGAATAAAAGTAGTGCCAAGCAAATTAGTAGCAGATATTCAGGACTTATTTAGCCTATTCAATGTATAAAATAGCACTAATTTTTCCCAGGAGGACTGCTTTTCCAAATCTGAGAGGAGTTTATTTCAGATTTGCTTTATAAAAACACAAGGCATAATTAGGGACATTAAAATTTATTTAAATTCCAACCACTGAAAGGTCATTTTTCTTTTATTTATTGATACTCTGCTTTGTTTTACAAACAATTTGTGAAAAAGAGGACACTAATGAAAATAACAGTAATATAATAAAGAGTTAGGATCAGAAAAATACTAATAAAAATTCAAGGGAAAGAACATAATATGGTATTCATTAAGGGTTTAATACACAATTACAGTTGTATAATAATCAAGTTTAAATTTGGCCAATTTAACTGCCAGTCACAATAAAAGGGAGACAGTTCAGTGACATAATTTTCATTAGAAAGGCACATTTAAGTTCCTCCAGGCAAATCAAACACTATGTTCTAAAAAGGATTTCTTCTAGAAGTAATTTCAAAAGGGCTGCCAAATGATGACACAGGAAACAAAAAGCGTGGCCAACATTCAGGAAGTAGGTACAGATTACGATGGCAAGTGTTTCTGGACCATGTCCCATGCTTTTTTTTTTCTTCTCCCTTTTTACCCTACTTTATGCTTTCTCATTTTATATATTCTTGTAAGCTGCCTTAAATTTCTCCAGAGGAGGGCAAAGAATAAACAAATCTTTTAAGGAATTTATTTAAAATACACAATTTCTTCAAGATCTATTACTGTGTGCAAGTTTGCTCCTTTACCAGTAAGCGCCAGACTGCTGTGTTTCTGCTTTACTGTACTTGCTTTTTATAGGTGATAAATGGTCTCTGCCTCTTTGCTGTTTGTAAGCTAATGCAAATTCTGAAGCTGGGGTGCTTTAGTTCATGGGGTCTCAAAGAACTGGACATGACTTAATGACTGAATAACAACAAAAAGTTTAGAAACCAAATAATCAACTTGTCTGACCATGTAAAAAAATGAGAGTAAACAGGCCCTGATTCAAACAAACCAAACATGGGATAATTTAAAAAGAAATGCATAAAATGCATTGTTTGGTAGCATCTGTTTTGTCAACTCCGCCTGCTTTTTTGCTAACTTCCTAGTATTCAATTTTTTTTCAATCTTGAAATTGCTACTTTCAAGACTGGTGAGGTATTCCTGCAACATGAAACATTATTTTTCCTCTTAATTTCAAAATGGAGAAACAATATTTAGGCAATTAAATTTTAAAGATATGCTTGTAATTTACCAAAAAAAAAAAAAAATGTAAAGAGAACTGCATCTAGCAAAACAAGTTCTTTTTCACAACGTTCCCCATACGAAAGCGTATCTCTGAGAGAAATGAAGAACATGGAAGTACTGAAATTATTCTTAAACAACTGTCCTTGAACGGTTCCTGATCTCAGTTTTCGGGTTTTAAAAATGCAAACAGTAAGTATGACACTATTTGTATAAACTGGCAAATTATGCAAATGAAGTTATTTTGATTTGTCATTACATTAAAAAATCTATTCCCATTCTTACCTATTAGTATTTAAGTTCAGTCCAAGAGAATGAGGAGAATTTTTTATATCAGATTCTATAGAAGATGAAGCTTTCTGTGAGGGCTTCCCCAAGTCAAAATCTTCCATAGTGTACAGAAATTGTTACACGCTCTCATTTGAAAATTCAGGTTCTTGCACTGTTTGAAGAAACTGAATCTGAGTCATCTTCAGATGCTTCATCGTCTACAGGCATTTTCAGTTGCTGACATTCAGAAGTGAAATATCTGAAGGTCCCAGGAGAGTCTGAAAATGAATGGGGAACAAAATACTATTACAAAAAACTTTGTCAAACCTTTAGAAACCTTGATCCTTTTATACAAATCTACATTAAGGATAGCAACACTTTTCGTAATAGCCAAAATTCAGAAACAACTCCAATGTCCATCAACTGTTGGATAAATAAATGTGGTGTATCCATATGACGTGAAGAGCGGATTCACTGGAAAAGACCCTGATGCTGGGAAAGACTGAAAGCAAAAGGAGAAGTGGGCCGCAGAGGATGAAACGGGTAGACAGCATCACTGACTCAATGGACACGAATCTGAACAAACTCCAAGAGATAAGGGAGGACAGAAAAGCCTGGCATGCCACAGTCCACTGGGTCACAAACAGTCAGACAAGGCTTAGTGACTGAACAACAACAATCCATATAATATTTCTCAGTCATAGAAAGTAATAAAGTGCGGAATTATGCTACACTGTGGATAAACATTTAAAACATTATGCTAAAGGGAATTCTCCGGCGGTCCAGGGGTTAGGGCTCAGGCCTGTTACTGCTGTGGGCCCAGGTTCAATCCCTGGCGGAGGAACTAAGACCCTGCAAGCAGCACAAGGTGTAGCCAAAAAAAAACACACACACACACACACACACAAAATAAAAGAAGCCCAACAAAAGACCATATTATATGATTCCATTTATACAAAGGATCTAGAGTAGGCAAATCTATAGAGAAAGAAAGGAGACAAATGGTTGCCAGGAGCTGGGAGGAGAGAATGAGACTGACCAAAATGGGCATAGGGTGTCTTTCTGGGGAGATGAAAAGTTCTAGAATTAGACAGTGGTGATGAATAGCACAACCCTGTGACTATACTAAAAAAATCACTGAATTGTACACTTTAAAAGAATAAATTTTATGGTAACTTGTATCTCAATAAAAAATCTACAATAACAGTGATTTACAGAAGTAGCAGTAGGAGTTGAAGGCAGGAGAAGGGGTCAACAGAGGATGAGATGGTTGGATGGCATCACTGACTCGACGGACATGAGTTTGAGTAAGCTCCAGGAGTTGGTGATGGACAGGGAAGCCTGGTGTGCTGCAGTCCATGGGGTCGAAAAGAGTCGTACATGACTGAGCGACTGAACTGAACTAGTATTTTTTCAGGTAACGTTTCAAAACTTTAGATGCTTAATGAGCAAGGTTCCAGACACAATTCTGTGTAATAATTGGAAAACTTACATGCCTTGTTCATTCCTTTTTTTTTTTTGGTTGTTCATTCCTTTAATACATTTTATCAAGCATGCTTGTTGATTTATACCATGAACAGATGAATGGGAACTACTTACTATTTAATTTGGTATTGAAAACAGCCAGTTAAACTGTTAACAATGCTTGTTTCCCCACTGAAGGTGGGGGTGGAAAGAATGCATTTTGCACTGTATACTATATACACAGAGTACTTTAAATTACTTCTGAAAAAATAAACTATTTGCCAGGTCCACTAAAATTTAACTGAAGCTAGATGTACAGAGGTAAACTGGCTATAACAAGTCAATTGCCTCCTTTTTAAGGAATTCATGTACTTAAAAAAAAAAACAAAAAACAAGCCAAGGAATAACAGGGGGAAAAAAGAATAAAAGAAAACCTATGCTGCTGACAAGATGGAAGCTTTAGGGGACGCAATGGAGGAAAATAATTCTGGTTCCTCTACGTTCCCACTTTCTACGGCCTGGTTTTACAAAGGACAACGTTGAAAGAAAGCATCAGCTCACAAAGGAACCGTTTCCTTCAGGGACAGGTGTGAAGGCCAAGGGTAACCCGATCTAGCTAAATGGATTTCTCCCCAGTGACTCAGCCCATCACCAACGACAAAGGATACTGACAAACTCAGGGGCCGCACCTTCCATCTGGCAATGAAAATACCTGAATTCAAATCACCTTGGTCTTCCACCAGGAAAACGCAAGCTCTCTGGGGACATGGATCTGCATGCAACCCCATCTATTATTTCCCCCGTTGAGTTAATCCGGACGCAGTAGACCCAGATGCATCTTGAAATGTGATGATGCCTCCCTAGCACAGCGTGAAGGTGGGGAGAGGGATGCGGGGGGATGAGTTTTTTAAAAAAGATACACAATGCAGAATTTTAAGAACCTGATGGAGAATGGATATAAGAACGGAGACGTTTTTGTATCTCCCACAAACAAAATATGACGCTTTGGATGCCCCCAGTTCCAAAAGGGTAAAAGGGAGTTAGGAGGAAAGGGAACGACTGATACGGGGTCTGCTGAGAATATTAAAGTTAACCAGGCGTTCTGCTTTGTTGGGAACCCGAGAAGGGGAAAGAAGGGATGATTTCAGGTTTTGAGGCCAGATTCTGACATTTTCGCGCTGACAGCCAGACCGCCGCTGCTGGTTCTCGCCTAAATCGTAGTCAGCAGGGAGGCCGGAGTTAAAACTGTCGGTGCAACAACTACAGTACTGATTCTCAAAGGAAGCCCAGGAACCTGGTCAAAAAAAAAAAAAAAAAAAAAAAGAAGAAGAAAAGCGAAATCCCTCAAGCCCCCCGCCCCTGGGGAAGAGGCGCTCAGCGATTGGGCCGCGCGGGTGTCACTCAAGGGCACAGAGTCTAGAAAAGGCGTACGGACCGGGAGAAAGCCCCCACACGCCCGCGGGCTCCGGTGGGGTGGTTGTCACCTGACTGTTGTCTTCCCCCGCCCTAACCCATCAGCACACTCAGGGGTCCGTTGGCTCGGTGTCCTCGACGTCGCGTCCCCTGTCCCCTGCGACTGGCAGCTCCCAGCAGGCCGGCGGCCACTTACCTGGCCGCCGCTCCCACTGCCGATGTCAGGGTCGGGCGCTCTGCCTCTCGCGACCGTTAAACTCGAGGGAGCGTGCGCGCGCCCGGCGTCTTGGTCGCGATTGGTTACTTGGAAGGGGGCGGAGACGGCCGTGCAGCGGCGAGCGCTTCGGCTTCCCTTTCCTGTCCCCCAGCTCCCACCAGAGACGAAGGTCAGCCGCCGGGGAAACGAGAGGGGCGGGGCCTGCTGTCAAGTCCTCTCCTCTGATTGGCTCTCTGGGAACCTACGGCAGCCACGCGGGAAAGACTACTTAGCTTCCCGCATGCGCAATAGGTAAGACGGGGGGGCTCTCAGGCCTGAGGGCAGCTGCGGCTGGAGAGCCGCGCGTGCGCAGACCGGGAAGCGAGTTAGCGATCCCGCTCCTGAGGTGATTTCGGTTCTCTAGAACACTGGGGGCGGAAGGCCATTCCTGAGGTCAGGTAAGCGTCTGTGGAGAAGCTCGGCATCCACACGGTTGCCCACGATCATCAGGGGCTCTGGAGAGAGGATTGGGAGCTGGAATCCCTGAATTTCCCTGTTTTGCGACCGAGTCGCGCCGCCCATTGACCTGGAGGCCCCACTGGCGGTGAGATGAAGCCGGCCCGTACACCTGAACTAAATTGTCCCTGGATCTGATTTACCTTAGGCTGGTGGGGGGTCAGCACTGGGCTCTTCACGGACTTGGGGGACGGGCGAGGACGAGAGCCCACCGTTATGGGGAAAACAGTTCCACCGAAGCCGGAGGGCAAATGGATCGATGCTCATTTACTTGTTCGGCGGAGCCTTGGGTAGCTATGATCATGCAGCTGGGCCTGTTTTAGGCATTGTGAGGGTTTTGCTCCTGCCAAGCCTTTCGAAGGACCACAGAGAACCCACGTCCCTTCCCGTGGGCCCCCCAGCCCATCTCATACGCAGTGTTTAGTCTGCGTTTTTCAGACGAAAGTACTTTAAAGTACTTCCAGCTCTTAGATTTACCTCTAAGTGTCCTGAACCCCCAGTAAAGGCTCATCGCTAGCCCTGTCCTTAGGTGTGCCTGAGAAGCCAGGATGCAGGAGTAGAAGGATGCAGGATGCAGAAGCCAGGAGCAGATGTTATTTGCCTTTGGAATAACAAATCTGCCAAGAGGCGTTTCATCTGGTCAGAGCCTTGTAAAAACACCTAACAATTTTGTCTCAACAGTAAAAATTCATTCTCTCCAAAATCTTATCAGTGTATGGAAGATCTCAAACGTAAATAAATCAAATCCTCCTCCCAATTGTATTAATCCACCAATCAGTACTGTGTTTAATACTTAGACTAAATCAAATTACTTTTAAGCACACGGCTCTATTTTCAATGTCTATTTCAAGTCCATCAAAAAACAAAACAAAAAGCAGTTTTACCGCTAATTTCAGTTGGTTAAAAATCTATAATTGAGATACTATAGAATCTTGCACTAACACAAGAAAGGGAGAGTGGATTCCTGGGACAGCTCCAGGCAAAGGGAGGTGTGTTTCCTTCAAGAAAAATGTTAACCCCAACATCGAGTACTGGATATTAGTTCCTAATCATGCACTAGGCAGGAGAGCATGGCTTTTCGATACAGAATCAGATGGATTTTGTTTAGTTTCAGTGCGTTTGTTTTTGGCAGTGTGATTTTAGGTAAGTTTCAAAGAACCTATTAATCTGTTATTAATTAGTAAGCCAACATGTTCAGGAGCTAGTATTCTGATTAACCAAGTTATCTTGTTAACCAACTGATACGAAATATTTTGGTAAAGGTACTCACACCTTATTTCTTAATTTAACCTCTTTGAAGGAGTCTAAATTTTTACAAATTCAGAGTGGAAATTGCTTTTGACTAATTGGACTAAAAAGAAGCTTTATAAAAATAACTAGGGAAGAGAAGGCTTTAGAAATACAAGTATGTGCCGTGTGTGCTGTGCTTAGTGACTCAGTTGTGTCCAACTCTTTTCTATCCCATAGACTGTAGCCCGCCAGGCTCCTCTGTCCGTGGGGATTCTCCAGGTAAGAATCCTGGAGTGGGTTGCCATGCCCTCCCCTAGGGGATCTTCCCAACCCAAGGATAGAACCCAGGTTTCCTGCATCGCAGGCGGATTCTTTACCATCTGAGACACCAGGGAAGCCCAGTAACTATTCATCTAATTTAACCTCCCTCTCCTCATACTGGAGATTTTGCATTACTTGTGTGTAAGCTTACACTAATATTTTATGGCTTTATAAGAGTGTGATTACCATATGACTTTATTATAACATCATATTGCTCAAGTGGGGCTTCCCAGGTGGCTCAGTGGTAATGAATCCACCTGCCAATGCAGGAGCCACAGGAAATGTGGGTTCAATCCTTGGGTTGGGAAGATCTCCTGGAAGAGGAAACGGCAACCCACTCCAGTATTCTTGCTGGGATAATCCCATGGACAGAGAAGCCTGGCGGGCTACAGTCCATGGGGTCACAAAGAGTCAGACACAACGGAACGACTGAGCATGCATTGCTGAAGTATTCCTCTTTTGCCATGAAGGCTTCAAATGACAGTTTTGAGTGGAGCTCCTTGATTGGGATAAGATTAAGCTATTCAGTAATACTGGCTGTTAACTGCTTGAGGCATTTAATGTCTATTAAGCAGGGTGTTACTTGGTGTCAGTAATTCTTATATCCAAACAGCTTGTCATTGATGGGGGTTGGGGAGGGCTGTCCCCCACAGGAAAAATGAGGAACTCTAAAACTAAAACCACTGGACATGAAAATAAATGAGCAGGTGTACATTTAAATATGGTGTATTTAATATCAGGTGTACATTTTTTTTTTTACCTTTCCTACCCCTCATAATTTTTCTTACTATATCAGATAATTCCTAAATATCTGTATATTTAAAGCAGGACTTGCTTTGATGAAGGTAGTTTTTATCTTTCACTTTGAAACCAGCTGGGAAGTCAGGCTGTATTCTCTGCATCATAATTACCTCTCTGGCACTTGATTTCATAGACCACAATTATGACCTCACCAAACAGCGAGTCTTTGATGATCGCATGGTCCCCAAGTATTTCTAAAATTGGACCATACCAAGTAAAATAGTTTGCAGGTCATGTTCTAGATATCTTTCCTCTGAGCTTTTAAAACGTAAGTCCATGAAATAATCCGTTTGCAGACTGGGCTTGTGTTTTGTCAGCCAGAGGTTGCTGAGCTTTGTGTGCTTTGGAGCACCACTAAGTGCTTTAAATCTATGGCAACCTGTGCAATTTTTTGTTCTCTTCCTAGGTGGTATAACCTCCATTTTACAGATTTGGAAACATGGCCAGAGCTGCACGGTGAGTAAATCATGGCGTTGAGACACTGACTCAGGTCACACTGACTACAGAGCAGTAGACAGTAGTAGGGACAAATAATGGAGAGAAAGGGTCAAGAGGAAATTGAAAATGAGCTAATACTCTTTAAGGAGCTTGGGGAAGAACAAATCTGGAGATGTTATGAAAGGTTAAGAAACAAGGGTTGGGAAGGACAAATTTAGTTTAAGAAAATGGAATGTTCTTCGAAAATAAGTCTTCCTGAAATATTCCACATAGTATGCATCTCATCTTTTATTTGTATGACATACAATAATGTATTTGAATGTGGTTTGAAAACAGACATCCTAAACAAATACAAGGCATCATTAATAGAGTCTTTGCAACTTTTCGAGAAAAATGTGGAGTGTAATCATTGCTGCTTTTTTATGTGTCTGTCTTATTTTGATAGCATAGTTGATAAATAACAGAGTTCTGTTAGGCGCCATAAATAGAAGAAAATCACAGTGATGCACCCAAATAGGAAAGGTGTAATTGTGGATTCAACGTTTTCTGTTTAAAAAAAACTGAATGGGCTGTTGGTATTGTATGAATTGAAAGCTTTTCTCTTTATCTACTTTATTAGTTGTCTCTAGAACTGGGCAGCAGTAAGCCTATTGAATTTAAACCAAACTCAGGAGTGGTCTCCTTATTCTCTTGTCCTCTGTCGTCAGCTCTGTCCTTTTGACAGCTCTGTTGTCCTTTCCTGCTCAGTCCATTGTGCTTTTTTTTTTTTTTTTGAGGAATAGTTCTCTGGAAACACTTACTGTGGCTGGACGGTGCTTTCTCTTCAGTGGAGAACCCCCAGCCTAGGAAGTGACAGGGTCTGTGTCAAGCCTGAGCCACGGTTCCCTGGGGTTCTGTTTGGGGATGTGTTCCAGCCTTCATGAGGATTTGGGTTTCCCAGGTAACTCAAACTGTAAAGAATCTGCCTGTGATGCTGGAGACCTGGGTTTGATCCCTGGATGGGGAAGATCCCCTGGAGAAGGGCATGGCAACCCACTCCAATATTCTTGCCTGGAGAATTCCATGGACAGAGGAGCCTGGCGGGCTCCAGTCGATTGGGTTGCAAAGAGTTGGACGTGACTGAGCGACTTTCACTTCACTTCTTCATGAGGATTTCAGGTAATCGGAACAGAAGCTTGAGCTGGATGTGAAAGGGAAAGGAAGGGTGCTTTCTCTTTACTCCCATTTGGCAGGGAACACCAAAACACACTTTTGGGTTTTTTTCAAATGTATTTACTTACGGATTGGCAGCGTCAGGTCTTATCTTAGTTTCAGCACACAGGATCTTCCTTGAGTCATACAGAATCTTTTTCTGCATCACACAGACCCTCTAGTTAGTTGTGGTGTGGGCTTAGTTGCGTCATGGCAGGTGGGATCTTAATTCCCAGACCAGGGATCAAGCCCACGTCTCCTGCATTGCAAGGTGGATTCTTAATCACGACCACCAGGGAAGTCCCCCAAACACACTTTCAAACTATAGATTATTATTAAGCATTTCTCAGAAAATCCTCTCACTTAGCTTCTGGTGCCATCAGCTGGCCATTTTGTCTTTTTAAAAGCTCAATGAATTTGGTTCTTCACCCTTGATGAGATCATTGTTTTTGAGATCTAGTTTATCTCCTTCAGGAAGGGGAAACAAGACCATGACTAAGCAGGTAAACAGCCCTGCTGCATTCTGGCCTCAACTTCTGAAATATTACCAACATAAGAGACAACAAGCTCTGAAAAGCAGCTGGAAGAACTTGCTAATTCCTGTGTCCTTTGCTTCTCAAACTTGAATGTGCTGCTGAATCACTTGAGGATCTTATGAAAACGCGGGTTCTCATGTAGAAGGCCTGGGGTGGGACCTGAGATTCTTCAGACCCAACAAGCTCTCGGTGGCGCTGCTGCTCCATGGACCACACTGATTGGAAGACTCCAGAACTCCCTTAGCCACTACAGTAGCCGTGAGCACTCATGGCTAGTCCAGACCAACATGTGCTATGAGCGTGGCCACACCTCAGATTGTGCAGACCTCATATAAAAAGGAAATCTCAATAATTTTTATAGTGATCACATGTTGACCTAAGTATATTTGGGATGTACTGGATTAAGTAAAGTATATTGAAATTTACTTCATCAGTTGCTATTTACTCTTTTTAGTGTGGCTTAGAAAATTTAGAATTTCACACGTGGCTTGTGCTGTATTTCTGTTATACATTGCTGTTCTAGAACATTAATGCAATAGAAGCAACATTTTTGGTGTTCTTTTTTTCAGATGACCCAGTTTCTCAATCCCCTCGTGACCATTTCACCTGCTCTTTTTGCTCAACTCGACATTTATTTCATTCTTTTCTCCAAATGTCTTTCCTCTCTTGCCTGTTCCTTCCCTTTCCACCTTCTCCACCTCCATCATTGTCAACACGATCCTAAGACTCTTACCCAGCAGTCATATAATCCTAAGAGCCAGGACTGCAGGCAGCAGCCACCTTACCTGAGAGCTGGTTAGAAAGGCAGGGTCTCAAGCCCCACCCCTGTGGGGGACTTCCCTGGTGGCTCCAGGGTAAAAGCATCTGCTTACAATGCGGGAGACCCAGGTTCAATCCCTGTGTTGGGAAGATCCCCTGGAGAAGGAAATGGCAACCCACTCCAGCACTCTTGCCTGGAAAATCCCATGGACAGAGGAGCCTGGTAGGCTACAGTCCATGGGGTCGCGAAGAGTCAGACACGACTGAGTGACTTCACTAGTCACTAGTCAAGCCCCACCCCAGACCTAATGAGCTGCATCCTATTTAACAGGATCCCTAAAGAATTTGTGCATGAAAGTTAGAGCCATGAAAGTGTGAACTATCACCTTTCCTATTGTTGTCGTTTAGTCACTCAGTCGTATCCGACTCTTTGCGATCCCATGGACTGTAGCCCTCCAGGCTCCTCTGTCCATGAGATTCTCCATGGCAAGAATACTGGAGTCAGTTGCCATTTTCTCCAGGGGATCTTCCTGACCCAGGGATCGAACCTGCATCTCCTGCTTGGCAGGCCAATACTTTACCACTGAGCCACCTGAGAAGCCCCATCTTTGCTAAAGCACCCCATTTCAGTGAATCTCCACACCTGTTCCTTTGCTTAGTTTGGATGATTCCCACAAGGTTGATACACTAAGAAGTTGTGTCTAAGAGGAAACTAGTACTCTACCTTTCTAAAACATCATCAGTGAATGGTAGGCAAATGGCATCCAGAAGGTGGATCCAGAGCTAATCCTGAGCCTTCCAGATTTCAAATACCTTCTCTGTGTCTAAGATGCACAGGTAGTAACCTCCCCTTACCACTCTCCAGAGCTTTTGAGCCATTGGTGAAACAAGCCTCACCTCGCTGCCTCTTGTTTAAAGTCTGTGTGTGCTCCAATCACAGGCCACATTCCAGAGCAGAGCATGCCACCCCTGAGCTGGGTGTCTGTCTTGGTTTGGGCTGATCGAGTAAGCCAGAGGAGGGACTCTGCCGGCTCCTATCAGGAACAAAGGCACCTTCTAGGATGCAGCTTCGAAGTCCTGATAACCAGCCTTCCGGGTGACAGGGGCACAGTGAAGTCTGAGAACCACTGCTCTCTGGCATCTCGTCCATGCTAGGCTCTGGCACATACCTTACTTACAGACGTCTCCATTTCCATTTTATGCTGCAGTCTCAGACTCATTGAGGCATATAGTAGATGCTGAAAATGTTCATGGAGCAAATTAATGTTCCCTGTTGTAAAGGCATCTGCCCTCTTATCTCCAGCTTGACCAAGTGAGAGAGCACGGCTTTAACCTAAATTGCAGTCAGCTGTCTAGCGCAGAAGCCGCCCTCCAGGGAAAAGCAGAGTGGAGGGGAGTCAGGGTGGAGACCCCACCCAGGCCTGAGGCTCACACCAACAGGAAGGAATCAGGGCTTGCTGTTTCGACTGCCGGTTTCCCCTTACTCACACTGCTTGTTACTTTTTTTTTTTTTTAATGTCAGGATGAGCTCTAATTTGAGCTGCTTTTATTGTTCCCCAAAGACTTTGGGTTGCTCTGTGGGTATCACAAAAACTGAAATCCAATCTGTCTTCTTCCCCGAGCTTCAGGGAAGTGGAGCCACGGGTGTGTTTGTCATTTTTAGCCATTTTTGGAGTCCAGCCAGAGCTCCAGGAGATACTCAAAGTATTTGGAATCATCCGATTGGCCGTTGGAATTAGCTGTTAGACAAAGCAGCCAGTAACTGAACACTGGGGACCTTCGTGAACTCCAGTCGGGTGGGAGACCTTCCTGTGTGTGTCAGCTCTAAACTAGGACAGAAAGGTAGACTTGAAGCACATCGACCTGGCGACAAAGCAGCTGATAAAAGTGCTCTCCTCCTCTCTACCCTTTGTCTGGGAGTTTCGCCCTATCTCAGACCTCTTTCCTTTCCTTTGTGGCCACACTGTATTCTACCTCCATCCTGCCTGGTCAGATTGCCTAACGGAAGGGCAGCCCCAGGAGAGGCACTGGGCTCCTGTTCCATGAACCTAATCCAGGGACCAGACACTAATACACAAAGGAATTCTGTTCTGTAGACTGAAAGCAGAAATAAGGGGAAGGAAATTGTGGACATCGACTTGGTCTCACTCAGTCATTTATAGGGGAGCGGATTCTTTGTTGTAGAGACGGCAGAGAAAGGCTTTATCGTTCATCTTTTCCTGAGGATGCTTCTGACATATTTCACACAATAAACAGAACCCATTTTTAAAGCACCACTTTCACTGGCATACTCTTGTTTCAGAATACCTCCCCTGGTAGCCCCGGAGCATCTTATGAACCAACACCACCTTAATTATCACCCACTGGGACTGACGGAACATTGTACTTTTCACAAAGAAGATATGAGTTTAGACCAGAGGTTCCCAACCTCCCAGGGGCCTCCCTGGTGGCTCAGCGGTAAAGAATCCGCCTGCATTGCAGGAGCCGCAGGAGATACGGGTTGGATCCCTGGGTTGGGAAGATCCCCTGGAGGAGGGCATGGCAACTCACTCCAGTATTCTTGACTGGAGAATCACATGGACAGAGGAGCCTGGCCCACTACAGCCTTTAGGGTCGCAAAGAGTTGAACATGACAAGCGACTGAGCACGCCCACATGCCCCAACCTCCGGAATCTAAGGCCTGATGATCTGAGGTGGAGCTGATGTAATAATAATAGAAATAAAGTGCACAATAAATGTGAATCATCCTGAAACCATTCTCCACCCCTGTGGTCTATAGAATAATTGTCTTCCACGAAGACAACTGTCTGCCAAAAAAGACTGTGGACCATTGGTTTGCACCATAGTGTCAGTTACAAGATTGAAAACTAGCACTGGCCTAAAGACTGAAAAGTATATTTCATTGTATTTATTTTCCATAGAGATGAAGAATTCTGTATTCATTCTGGAAACAACCCAAGGCATCTGTACTGATAACTAAGATAGGCACTTAGATTTTAGAAAATGCACATATTTGCAAGGAAGCCACACCCACTAGCATGTTTCTGCCATAAGGTCACCAGAGATCATGTGGGGCCCAGAGGACGTCAGCCATCAGAACTTCTGGTGGGTGAAAGGCAAATGAGCCAAGAGAAACCCAGTGAAAAATAACTTGGTAGACCTTAAGTACTTTTGGCTGAAGAAGTTGGTTTAGGTAAACTCCAGTTCCTACCTGTGCTAGAGACCAGTTGCCATGAGCTAGAATGTACAAGGTTTCAAGTGGTAAAAGAAGCTGTCTAGAGCCTCACAAGAAGCAGTTGTTAGAGGAAGACATAAAGCAACTACGATTAAAAAAAAACAACTCTACATCTCTTTTCAGTGTCTACAGAATCCTCGATCAAGAAGTATTTAAGTGAGGGGCACATTTGTACTTCCCCAAATCCACCTGGGTGATTTTGCTAAAAACCAGTCTCATACCTTCAGGAGTATCAACGAAGCCCTTTCCAGAATACTACTCTTTTCTCTGAGTTCACTCAAAACCTATGTGGGTTGCATGGAGAGGGCTTGCATGCGTGCCAAGTTGCTTCAGTCATGTCGGCCTTTGCAACCCTATGGACCGTAGCCCACCAGGCTCCTCTGTCCATGGAATTCTCCAGGCAAGAATACTGGAGTGCATTGTCATGCCCTCCTCCAGGGGCTCGTCCCTACCCAGGGATCAAACCTGTGGCTCCTGCCTTGCAATCAGATTCTTTACCGCTGAGCCACCGGAGCGGCCCCAGTGAAGAGGGCTTATTCTCCTGCATTTTTCAGATGAGAAAACGGGCCAAGGTTGTGACACACACCCCTGCCCTGTTCACATGGAGAGTACGTAGGCCTCTGAAAATTAACAATGCCTTTCAGATCTTCTGCCTTCCCGCGAAAAACAGTGGAGGCCTGTGGGACTCACCACATCGTCATGGCTGTTATTCTCCATTCATTTGTCAACTAAGACACTTCAGCTGTGTGCTAATCTTGAGTAGTTATTGAAACCTCCCGTTCAGCAGCTCTCACATTCTTGAACACCTTCTCTGACTGGGAGAAATTCTGTGAGCTCCGTGAAGACCGCATCTTGCTCTCTGACCTCATGTCCCTCCCTCTCCCTCGCCTTTTACTTTGAACCTAACAGGCACCTTAATAAAAAATCAGTGGATTTGGTAGCACTAAGGATGAGTGCTGGTTGGATCCTGTGATTGGCAGTGCTTCTGAGGGAACAGATGTTCCTATTCAAATCCATGAAACTGGAAACATTAAAAAACAACAATCAGGACATTGATTGATAGTGATATTTACTGCGTCAGACTGTTTAAACTCAGCTCTAAAACAGACCACCACATACTGTCGTCTTTTCATTTTGACTTCAGAGATTCTCACACACTTAAATCATGTCACTTGACTCAGATTCTAAGTCTTGCTTGGTGTCCTTTGGGGTATTTCCTCATCAAATTACAGCCCCGTGCTTTTGAATTTCACACTCGCAGCCTCTCCTTCCTGAGAAAACGGCACCTCTGGGTGCTTTGAAGATATTTTTGGTCCTTTTACAAGAAAATATTTACCAGCTGGCAGGGCATGTACTGCTGTGCTGAGAACACTATAGACAATGCAGGGCCAGGGAGAGGTATGTGTGTGCGGCCGGTTGTCCTGTCTGCACGGATTTCCTAAATCCCCTGCCTGCCAGATGGGTGGTGATCCTTTGAACTGGTGCATAAGAGGTGATCTTAGAACCTGAAGAAGTTCATCTAATCTTGAGAGCAGACAAGGCTGAAGGCTCTCCTCTCTGTCTGATTCAGGTCCTGAGAGCCCCTCGCCATGAGTACCTCAGGTCTGTTCCGTTTTCCCGCTCCACTGACCAGAGTGTGCCCGGTGCCCTGGGGACTCCGGCTCTGCGAGAAGCTGCCACTCCTGTCCCCAGGAACGGTGGCCACTCCAGTGCAGGCGGCCGGCAAGAAGGACCGCCCCACACTGCTTTCCCTGGACGAGCGTGAGCTTGAAGAGCAGTTTGTGAAAGGCCACGGTCCAGGGGGCCAGGCAACCAACAAAACAAGCAACTGCGTGGTGCTGAGACACGTGCCCTCGGGCATCGTCGTCAAGGTAGAGGAAGGTGGTCTCGGGGACCCCTGATTTCTCCTGAGTGACAGCTGTGGCCCCCAGCAGTAGGGGGACTGTGGGTCTCGGGCCCGGCCCCAGGAGCCCCCTCCCAGGATCCTGTGCAGCTGTACTCTTACTGCTGCTGTCCTTGAACTTGGCAGGCCCCACAGTTCTTGTCGAGCCACTGGGCTGCAGAGGGCTCTGTCTGTGGCCCTGACATGGGCTCCGGGCCCCCAAGCAGCCCACGGGCCCAGGCTGTCTGCCAGCAGGCTCAGGCTGTCTGCCAGCAGGCTCAGCCCTTAGCCACCTGGCTGATGACTCAGATGGCTGCACCCTCCATGTCTCTCTGTCCCCCCTTTGGTAAATGTCAGCGACACCTGCCCTTCTGGAGAAGGACTGAATGAGGTAACGAGGCAAACTGGTGTCAACCCTCAGCAGAACGGGCCGACAGAGCCTCCTGAATATAAAAATCCAACCACTGATCTGAACATCGCCAGCCGTCAACACATGCTGCACTCTAAGAAAGGGTGTACTGCTTTCTCTTGTTTCCTGGTTTGGTAGTGGGCTCACTGGCTCTGGAACTGCTGGTCTGTCCCGTAGCCCCAGGGCCCTGAAGGCAGCACAAGCCTCGAGGCGCAGTGGAGAGAGGATTGGCGGGTTTTCCTACACCAGTGGTACCATTAGCAAGTACTTACATATCATGTGAGCATGTTGCCAGCCGGCCCTGTTCTGAGAGCTTCACATTCACGTTAACTCTTAATCTTTATAAGCCCACGCTCATAAGGTGGAGCCTGAGGCCCAGAGAGGTTCCTCCAGCTGCCAGAGTCAACTCGGACCAAACCCAGAGTCTGGTCCTGACAGCTGTTCTTTGCTGCCATATTTCTGAGCATATTAGTTAAAATCTCAATCATTTTTCGTTTCCTCCTCAAAAAAACTGTTATTCATGAGCCACAAATAAAACTCTGAAACCTGACATAGTTAAATTTGTTTAACCTGTTTCATATAGCTTACTCCAAAGTTGCTCAAAATGTTATCTTTTCACCCTAATTTAACAGAATTTATCAAATAAATTAGCTTTGCAAGGCACTCGCCAGTTATGAGATGTTACATAATGAACATCATGGTTGACTAATAGCGCATGCATGCATGCTAAGTCACCACAGTGGTGTCCAGCTCTTTGCGACCCTATGGACTGTAGCCTACCAGGCTCCTCTGTCCATGGGATTCTCCAGCCAAGAATACTGGAGTGGGTTACCATTCCTTTCTCCAGGGGATCTTTCCAACTCAGGCATTGAACCCACGTCTTTTACGTCTCCTACATTACCAGACAGGTTCTTTACCACTAATGCCAAAAGAGGCTATTTTCCTCCTTCAGACAGAAGTTTATAAACGGGACACACAAGAGGGCTTGCTTAGACATACTGGTTGACATTTCCAAAATTATCTGGGGACTTTCTTTGAAGGCTACTGTTACTTCTAAACAAAACAACACTTCAAATATTGGCATGGTCACAGTGAAAGCCATGTAACAGCCAGGGTGTGGGACTGGGCACGGGCTGGGCAGAGGCAGGAAGGGGCTTGGCCTTTGTCCTGCTGCTGACCGCTGGGACTCCTGACAAGTGGCTTTGCCCCTGTGGGCCCAACCCCTCTGTAAAGGGATGAGGTTGTCTAATGATTCCCAAGGTCCTGCCCAGGACATACCAGTTTCACATTATGAAATATCATCTCTTACAGTGCCACCAGACCAGATCCGTTGACCAAAACAGAAAGCTAGCTCGGAGAATCCTGCAAGAGAAAGTGGACGTCTTCTACAATGGCGAAAACAGTCTCGTTTGCAGAGAAAAACGCGAGGCAGAGAAGAGAAAGCAAGAAAGAAAAAAAAGAGCAAAGGAAACCCTCGAGAAAAAGAAACTCTTGAAAGAACAATGGGAATCCAGTAAAAATGTGCCCGGAGAGGACTGCAGGTTCTGACTGAAAGAACCTGCCGACTGGCCTCCAGGGTGGCGGCTTTCAGAGGAGAGCGTGTGTGCCGGGCCCCAGAGACAGCCAAGTCTCTAAGTGGCAGACAGACTGTCACGAATAGAGATTTAGACTCTGAGAATAAAACTATAAAGAAACACAAGGAAGTCATTACTGGAGAAGGAACAGGGGCGCTTTTGTGGGGGAGGAAAGGTTATGGTGACAGGAGGCTTGGAGGGCTTCCTGGGCAGCTGCAGAGTCCTTTTTCTTGACCAGGGCGGTAAGTAGAAGCATATCCCCTTTTAAGCTATACATTTGTGTGACTGTATCATATTTTATCACCAAAAGTGAGAAGTGAAAGTATTTTTGAAAGAAAAAAAAAACTAACAGACTTCTTATGGGAAAATGATAGAATTGAGTCAAACAATAGCATTTTTAGTGCCTCCTTGTCATCCGCTGGGACTGATCATTGACACGTGGATGTCCGTTAGCTTCATGTCAGGTTAAGAGAATAAAAGAAAACAAGATGGTGGAAGATTTACAGGTTGGTAGCCCACCTGCCCATTTACCCCATTAGCTTAAGACTGTTGACAAGTGACCACTCTGCTGTGGAAATATACACATCATTCCCTGTACGTGGATCTACGAGTAGTAAGTTTATGAAAGATGAGGTTTCAGAAACCTGGTTTGTGAATTTGCTTAATACCATCCCTCAAGCCAGATTTGACCTTACAGATTGTTGGTGGGGGAGGGGGAGGGTTAGGCGTGGGTATTAGCTTGGTTTATTAGAACCCATCTGGAGTTTAAGCAAAAACTAGGAAGGAAACGAAAACCATAAGGTGAGAAGGCCACGGTCAGACACAGGACCTGCCTCATTTCTTCACTGAAGACCAGACTGCATGGTGGTGGTGGTTTAGTCGCTAAGTCACGTCCAACTCTTGGGAATTCCATGGACTAGCCTGCCAGGCTCCTCTACCCATGGGATTCTCCAGGCAAGAATACTGGAGTGGGTTAGCATTTTCTTCTCCAGAGGATCTTCCCGACCCAGGAATCGAACCTGGATCTCCTGCATTGCAGGCAGATTGTTTACCAACTGAGCCATGAGGGAAGCCAGACTGCACGCATTCCAGTAAAATGACTTGTAAGGAAACCAGGTAAGGCTCTTCTCACCTGGCAGTGGCCTGATTTGGAAGCTTAGCTCCATGCAAGGCTCTGGACCTCTGCCCACAATGTGCAGGACCCTTCCGATCTCCAACCTCCTTTTAGAAGGTAGCCAAGAGAAGCATCTGGAATGGTACATGAGAGACCGTAACAGTGGATGGGAAACTCGGGGGAGCTTCAGACAAGAGGGACAGGCGCTTTAATTTCTGTCTCCCTTCTTGAATTTTTGTGAATTTCTTATGTCCATGAAGGAGATGCAGACAAGCCAGCTCCCTAATACCCACCTACTGGCCTTTAGAGCTATCATGGCTGGGGCCTGGCCTCGTACCTGGAAAACTGACCACATCCCTTCTCTTAGCCTTACCTCTCACCACAGTAAGCCCTCATTACATGGGGATCAGTGCCTAAGGAATATAGGAAGGATGACCTCAAAGTCCCTTTGGAAGGCACTCCTGGGGTTCCCATGAGTTCTCAGGACATCCCAGGCAACCCACTTTTCCCAGCACGAGGACAAATAGTTCTTACCATCTGGTGAGAACAGGGTAAGTAGCCAGATGGAGTTTAGTAGCTGCATTATATGGAAAAAAAAAAAAAATGCTCACAGGATAAGTTCCTAAACACGGAATGGCCTAAGGGAGGTGAGCTCAGGAAGGGCAGAATCAAGGGCTTCCCTGGTGAAGAATCCGCCTGCCGATGCTGGAGACAGGTTCTACCCCTAATCCCACATGCCACGGAGCAACTAAGCCCACGTGCCACAACTACTGAGCCTGTGCTCTAGCGCCCGGGAGCCGCAACTACTGAACCCCTGTGCCCTGGAGCCCGTGCTCCTGAAGTGAAGCCCCCGCAATGAGAAGCCTATGCACCGCAACTAGAGAAAAGTAACACGGCCTCTACTCTTGCTCTCCTTCCTGGCGTTCACTTACACCTGCTGTCGTGAAGATGCATCCACTGTGCAGCTTCGCCCGATCCTTGCCTTTGATTTACCCCACACATCCCATCCCTGGCCCGTTGTCCTACTGACACTGTCACACCAAACCTTCCTGGACCAGGTAGGAAAATGCCCTTTGACAAGTCTCTCCCACCTCTCACTGAGGAGCTGGTTTTTTTTTAAATATCACCAAGAATTCAAGGAACCCACATCTTAATACAAGCTGTTAATGAAAATAAGCTTTATTACATCAAGTAATAAATACAAAGACGCAAACAGTTCCATTTTCTTCCAGATGTTTGGGTCAACCCTCAGAAAAGGCAGAACTGAAATCTACATACAGTCTTAGGAAAAATTTCAGGGGTCCTTGTTAGGTTTGGTTTGGGAGGTTGCTCTTTCTTCTGTATTTATAACTTGTGCATTTTAGAATGGACTTCAAAAGCACTAATCATGCAAATATGCTTAAGCAAAAAAGAAGTTACATTAAGCAGAATCTATACCGTATGGCAACGAGGGGACTGGCTCCTAGGTTAAGTGTGCTGTCAAGTCCGTACTACTAAAAAACTTGAAGTTGTATCAGCTTGTGAAAAGGAACACAGAACAATCTGGGTTAACATAAATGTATTCAAAAGAAAACCAGACACTGGTATCTTAGAGTCAAAACTAGTTTGCTGTGAGATAGGTAACTTCTACGTGCATCTTTTGAATCAACGCTTTTAAAAAAAGAAAACAAAACCACAAACACCTGGGAAGTTCCTAACTATTTCAAATGTAACTCCTAATCAATTTCAAAATCTTTCCTCAATCTTAAAGAGACTGTAGATTCAGAGCCTAAGTGAACCATGGGAGGGGCGGGGGAGGAGAAACTGAACTGGTTAACCATTTTGAAAACAAGAGTTTCATCTGAACAAGGGAGGTGAACCATAACTTCTCCTCTGGGAAGAAGGGGAAAACCTTCCAGGCTCACAAGGCTAGGACCTGGCGTTTCGCTCCGTTTCAGCCAGGCACTCCCGCACCAATCCTCGGGCATGGATGATGCCTGGAAGAGAAGCAGAGACGGGCATCAGAGGGCAGCACCAACTCCAGGAGTGGAGAGCGGTCCTTCCACGACCAGCTGCAGAAATCTAAGATTGGAGAGAACGTGGGACCTGCATTCTACAACCCAAACCCCATCCTATCCCTCAAAGCCAACATTCCTCATCACATCTCCCTTAAAGTATTTCTTCCCATGCTCAAGATGACAAACCAGCAAGCTCTTTTCCTGACATTACTCGCTACACAAACCATGTTACCATCCAGATGCCAGGAATAAGTGTCTCCACCCAAGTTCTTTAAGTGAGGACCCGTGACAGAGATTGCAGGCCAAGTCGCTTCAGTTGTGTCCGACTCTTTGCAACCCTATGGACTGTAGTCCTCTAAGGCTCCTGTCCATGGGTTTCTCCAGGCAAGAATACTGGAGGGTTGCCATACCCTCCAGGGGATCGTCCAGGGGATTGTCCCAACCCAGGAATCGAACCCACATTATTTGTCTCCTGCATTGGCAGACAGGTTTTTGACCACTAGTGCCACCTAGGAAGCCCACCATGGAGCTTTCAAACCATTATTTTTCCTAAATTCTAAAAAGGACTTGGGAGTGTCAGGTAGCCTGCCCAGATCTGGGCACAAGACAAAGGCTCAATCAGTCCACCCTGGTCCACTGCTTCATCCTTTCTGCTAGGGACTGGTGCCATCTACGATGTGATTTTCCCCTCATCTTTTATCACTATGGTTTGGGAGTTATCGTTTGTTTCGGTTTTGTTTTTGTTTTGGCTTTACTAAACTTCATGAAACACTTACCTCATTTTAATCGACACCAAGAATCTATTCCTTCTAAGAGCTGACCCTGAGAGGGCCCTAGGAATGACACCCCAAGTCACTCAGGTATCCCCACCTCACAAATCTTATTTGCCAGAGCTTCTGAAGACTTTCAGCGAAGGGCGTACGTACAGCCAACTATCACAGCTACTCCACTCTGCCATTATACCATGACAGGGCCCAGACGTTACACAAGCGATGGGTGTGACCACGTTCCAACAAGTCTCTACTTACACCCTAAAGTTTGAATTTCGCAGAATTTTGACATGTCACAGAGTTTTTTTCCATCGTTAAAAACCACAAATGTTCACTCTCAGGTTTTGGCACCAAAAAACAAAACAAACAAAAAACACAAATAAGAACTTCCCTGGTGGTCCAGTGGTTAGGACGCCACGATTCCACTGCAGGGGAGGTGGGTTCCATCTCTGCTTGGGGAACCAAGATCCTGCATGCTGCGTGGTGCAGCCAAAAAATGGAATAATAAAAATGCAAATAGCATTCTTGGTGCCTGATTCCCCATGCCCTAGGACCCTCCTTCCTTGCTATGATGTAAACTTGGCAAGCTCCCTCAGCTACTGGTCAGGGCAACTGTGGGACTAGGTGCTCACCCAGGATGCGCCCTGCACCAGTCGCTAGGTGTATCCACGTGTTGACCTGAACCGCCAGCTTCGCTGGGTGGCTGCAGATAGCCCGTCAGACAAACTCTGGGGCTCAGCATTTCCACAGGCATGCCCAGTTAGGTAACCAGCACTCCAGTTTACCCGGACTCTGGGCCGAGTGACACCCCCCTGACCCCTGTGGTTGGACTGGGGTTAAGCTCATTCTCTCCCCCAAGGCCTCTTCCAGCCCCTACTGCCAGCCTCCCCTTCCCACACCAATGCCTGTTATTCTCTGATCTGGCTTTGCAATCAGTCTCTTTACAGAGGTAGTCACCACCTGTCCTCAGCCAGCCTTGCCCATCACTAGAGCCATGGCTTGACTACCGCCGTGCCCCCCCTGCTGTCACGCCCCAGATTTACAGCCACAGAATGTTCCCCTCTTTCGTTTTTCTCCAAAGTTGCTTCTCTAACCTTAAAAGAAAGAAAAAACCCTCCTAAAATTAAATTCGCACATAAGCCACCATGCTCTGAACTGCCACCTTCTAAAATAGAAATCCTTTTCTCCTCTCCACTCCCTTTTCACTTCGTGAAGCAGCAACCAACCTATTTCACTGCCTTCTGAAGTCAGCTGGCCAGTCACATCTTCACGTGAGTCCCTTTCTCCTGGTGACACCAGCCTCCCGCCCTCCCTCCCTCTTCAGTCACGAAAGAACTTCAAAGCTCTCTCACCCTCCGCCCCACACCCCTCCTTGGGGCCCCGTTCCAAAGAGGACAGCACCGGGCAATGCGGGCCCCTGTGGCCCCAAGGTCTCCCCCAGAGGGGGGGCCCGATGTACTGGGCTGCCTGGGGCTCCCAGGACCAGAGTCGGCCAGCGGGAGTGAGGCAGGCATGAGGCAGAGCTGCAGGATCTGGGTACAAAGGCTTTTTTTTGGTCTCGAAGCCTATGGGATGTTGGTTCCCCAACAGAAATCAAACCTGCACCCCCCTTCAGTGAAAGCACAGCGTTCTGACCACTGGACCCCCACCCAGGGAAGCCCCAGTCAAAGGGTTTAACAGTCACAACGGCCCCTTCTCAGATGCCTCATCTGACAATTGGCCGCCAAACCTCTTCCCTTCAGATCCCCAGGACAGTCTAGCTCATGCTGCCTCAACAATCACTCTGAAACAAAATGAGCGCCCCTGTGCCATAGGAGATGCTTCTGTCTTGCCACCCTCCGTTTTCCCCAAAAGATCTTTCAAGACTGGTAGAGAGCCAGTGCCAGGGGTCAGCCAGCAGAAGGGCATCACCCACCAGGGGAGTCCAGGGTCCATGACTTACCTCGTTTTAGTCTCTCCATCGCACTCTTGCTGCCCGCGTAGGTGGGTCTGATCTCCTTCCCCAGCTCTTCGATGATGGCCAGCAGCTCGGCATATTTGCTCTGGGGCACCTGGCTGTTCCCAGTGCCCTGGATTCAGAAAGGAAAGCGTTCAGAAGGATTCCACCCAACCTGACACCAACGCCACAGTCAGGACCCCACTGCACCCCAGTGGCAAGGGGCCAGGGCAGGGGAGTGGCCCGAGCCCAGGGGCAGCGGGGCGGAGGGAGGGCGGCCCGGCCCAGAGTCCCAGGGCAGATGCCTCCGCTGCAGGCAGGCACGTCCCCTCTGGGCAACAACTACAGACCAGGGAGCCGGCTCTCTCTACTGTCCTCGTACACTCAAGGCCACCACCCAGCAGTCTCCAGACAGTCCTCTGATCATCTCAAATAAGAAAGAAAGAGTCGACAGAAAGGTGATCACTGAGAATTTCCTGGAAGGAGCCATGGCTAGGCAACTGAACCCAGGACGGCTGGGGATCCAGAGTGAGTGGCCGAGATGGACGACACACCTGGGGGTCAGCAGGACTAGAAAAACTGCCAAGGCCACCCAGACAGAAAACAGAATGTATTTAGAGTCTTCCCTCCTCCCCACACCAGCAGGGTCCACCACACAGAAACCCTTTCCTTCCAGACCCCCCTCCAACTGCCCCCAGCAAGCACACTGATCAGTGGGGCCGAGTTCCCACCAGCCTGCTCGGGCCTCCCCGCCCCCACCAGCTGCATCAGGCCAGCCACCTCCCCCGGGGGAGGCCCTCGCCTGCTCCCCCCGCCTCTGTCGCCTCTGCTTCCTGGCCTCCCAGTCCTTCCTCCTCTCCTTGTCCGGCTCCTCGGCATCCTCTGGGCGCCTCCCCTGGGCCCCTCGATCCTGCCTCCTCTGCTCTGGCCGCTGCCTCAAGGCCGGGGCGCTTCGGGGTCTGTTCAGGCCACGCCTGGCCCCGTCCTCCAGCCACCACCTCTTCAGGGGGGCCCTCGACCCCACCCGCTTCCCCTCCAGGGGCAGGAGGGCCTGGCGGGGCATGGCAGCGGGCCGCCACCTCATCCCCAAGGGCAGGGCCGAACTCCGTGGCGACCTCGGAACACGAGTTGCAGCCACGGGAGAGAATCTCTCGGCTGGTGGCCCAGGCTCCCCCCCGCCCCCCTCAAGGCAGCACTTCCTAAGGAGGGGAAGCTGCCTCCACTGATGGCCCCCCCAACCCGAAGGGGAAAGTCAGTCTCGGCTAGTTTTGGGGTGGAGGGGGGCAGGGTCACAGCCCTGTGACCGGTGGAACCAGGTGTAAAATTCAGGGGCCACCAGCTCTTGATGGAACCCACCTGGGCTCCACTAGGGTTCGGGCCCCGTCCTCCCTGCTGGGGCCATAATCTTGTGGCGAGTGAGTGGGAACAGGGTCCCCTCCCCTCCGTCCAAGCTCAGATCCAGAGTCCAGGCCGGACCTCACTTGCCCAGGCAGCAGGCACGAGGAGACCGGCCAGGGACACACACGGGGCAGCGGCCCAATGGGGACGGTGGCTCCCCGGGCCGCCAGCGCCCCTGGGCTCTCCCACCCCTTCCTGTCACTCAGCGTCCCCCATGAACCTCTCGCCACTTCTCCATTCCAAGGCCCTGAGCCCCGAACACGAGCCCAGCAGCGCCCTGGGTTGGGGAAGCTGGGGTAACCACGCCATTCCATCATTTCTACTCCTTCTACTGCCTCCCCTCCGTGCCCAGGCCGCCCCCTGGGTCCCCCACACCTCACATCACCCCCGCTGCCATACCTGGGTGTAGCCGAGAGATGGCGGCCCGTAGTCACTCAGCAGCTGGCGGTACTGTGAGGACGTTGCCATGCTGGTGGAGGGCGGGTGGACACTCCCAGCTGTGGGGGATGAGACAGAAGTCAGTAATCCAGTAGCCTTGGCTAACTAGCCATTGCCAAGGTAAGGACTCTGAGTCCCCCTGCCCAGGACTCGTGCCGTCAACAATGGTCTTTTGTCTCCGAGGACAGAGAACCCTCCTCCCATCCTCCAGTTTGGTGGTGGCTGACACTTGGCCTAAAGGACTGACAGTAAAAAGGAGCTAACAGACCGCTGCCCTTCACACCCCCGACCCCAGCAGACATTGCTAATCAATCACAGAGCTCCTTCCCATTCATGCCATCAAGGACTCGGAACAAAGAAGAAATCTGCTGCAATATCAGCCTAATCCTTTCAAGTCTCCTTTCCTGGGTCCTGCGCCTCAGAGGTTGACACCCTAGGGACCCATGGATGCCTCAAGAGCCCACCTACTACTAAGGCTGGTCCACACTCCGGCTAATACATCTCCTGTGTGCCCAGACTTCTGCTAGACTCTACAGTGAGGAAGACAGGGGAAGGTTTTAGAGTTCTGAGGCCCAACCCTGGCTGGGGACTGGTGTGTGTGTGTGCTCAGTCGTGTCTGAATCTTGGTGACCCCATGGACTGTAGCCCGCCAGACTCCTCTGTCCATAGGATTCTCCAGGCAAGAACACTGGAGTGGGTTGCCATGCTCTCCTCCAGGGGATCTTCCCGACCCAGGGACCAAACCCACATCTCCTGCATTGGTGGGGCTGAAGGTGGGGGGTGGTTCTTTTCCCACTAGTGCCACCTGAGAAGCTCACTGGACACCAAGTCAGGAATCAGGAGCACATCACAGCCTGTGTATCCCTGGGCAAGTCCCTCAACCTCTCTGAGCTCCCGTCACTCCTCTCCAAAGAGGGAACCAGACTCTCGCCAGTCTGAATCTATGCTTGGATGGCTTATGCCCCCAGAGGGGAGGAGTAAGACCCGACTTATGGACTGTCACACTAGAAGATGCTGTCCCTCGGCGGAGGGACCACGTGGGGCCAGGGCCTGGCTCAGAATGAAGTCTCCTGGATGGGGGATGGGGAGGTCCGCAGCAAGGAATATTCCAGCTCCAGCTCAGGAGCTGGAAGCAAGCAGACCCATAATGGCGTCCAAGTGGCCATTAGCGGGTAAAGGATGTCCTGCGGAATTACAAACAGCGGTAACCATGGAGAATTTACCTAGCCCTCCTCAGCAGCGGCCCGCCTTCCTCCACGCCTGGCCTGGGAGCAGCTTCCCCTCTGCCTCCCGCCCCCAGAGCCAAACGGTCTCTCTCTCTCTCTCTTTCTCCCTCACGCACACAGCGGGCTCTGCAGACTTGGCCCTGGGGATGGACAGCTGGTGCCAGGCCGACCAAACCGACCAGCTGCTCATCTGGTGTGGGTAAGGGGAGGGGCAGGAAAGGAAGGAAGTTCAGGGGCTCAGGCTGCTAGAGCTAAAGGGGCCCTGGAACCCCTCACTGCAGAGAGTGAAACACGGACCAGAGAGGGTGGGCACTGCCCCAAGGCCACACAGCACAGAAGAGGCTAACACCTCACACCTGTCCCTCTGTCCAGGAGCTGGGGACAGTTCTGTACCCAACCTGACTGGCCCTGGATTTCTCCACTGGGGCCCAGATTCATGCCCAAGCATGGGATGCCCAGACAGGAAACACAGATTCTGCCACCTCTAAGTTGGGGACTGAGCACAGCACCCAGCTGCCATACCTCTAAAAAGGGCTGCTCACACACTTGTGCAAAGAGCTACACTCACGTCTCTAACACCATCCGAGGCAACCATGGGTGTGCAATGGCCAGAGCAAGGGAACGTAGCAGGTGCCCCCCCCCAGCTCCCCTCGCCACATCAGCCAAACCCCAATTTCCTGGCCTTCTGATGTGGGTGGTGAGTGTGGTCTGGGTAGCTCAGGCTTCACTGCCCCAGGCCAGGGTTCAAGTCCCAAGACTGCAAGTTCTTACACTTCTCTCTGTAAGGCTGGGATGCTAAAGGCAAGAGTGGGTGGGGGCGGGGGGGGGGGGGTCCATGGCACTGCTCAGCTCTTCAAGGCATCTAGAAGATTCCAGCTCCTGGGCAGGAGATGAGTGCATTCTCTGCCCCACCTCCTGCCCTCCTCCTCCTATTACTACATTCTGTATGTCTTGTCTTCCTGACCCATCCTCTCTCCTGCAGGCAAGGGTCTGGACTGGGAAACAGGCCAGCTGCGCCATACTGGGCTGCAGAACCTAAGACATGGCCCTTCTCTCTCTGGCCTCAGTTTCTCCATCTGTTTGAGGTAATAGTTCCCAACAGAATGTCTAAAGGCTCTAGAACCTGCTCCTCCACAGTGCTGGGGTTAGGCCCTGAGAGAGGGAGAAGGAATGGGTTGCGGGCGTGGGAGCGGTGTGGAGGAGAAGTCAGGCAAGAGCCCAGAGCTTGACTTTGCTACCACCTGGGTGATGAGGTAGGCGACCCGACTCTGAGCCAGTCCTTTGCTCAGTGTTCAGAGGGGGGTGTCTGTGGCTCTGGGAAGAGTTGGCAGAGGGGCCCCAAGTTCCACTCATGCCCGCAGCTTCCTGCAGACACAGAGAGGGCCGGCAGTCCGGCTACCCAAGGCCAAGGAGAAAACCAGACAGGGCGTGAGCGCGGTCGTCTCGGAGCATCGCAGACAATGCGCGCAGTGTGCGGGGACCAGGGAGGGCCCTGAGCAGAGGGAGGGATTGGCAAAGGCCAGCAGCTCCTGGGGCCAGGCGCGGCTCCCCGCCCCCACGCCAGACAAAGAGCGGCCCGGGCCTGGGGAGCTGGCGGCCTTCCCGCCACTTGGGGCGCCTGGGGGGGCTCTCTGGCGGGGAGGCGGGGGCTTTGTCTAACTCCGCCACTGCCACCGCCGGCCAGGCCGCGGCTTGGCAACTCGCGAGCAGGAGGCAGGGCTGGAGGGCGTGAGGGATGATGACAAGGAAGCCGGAGGAGCGGCAGCGGAGAGTCCATCTTGGATGCAAATGGCACAGGGAGATGCGGGCTTTCTAAAGGGGTCCACGCGGAGGAGGGGCGGCCCCTCACCCGAACACCAGAGATCTGGAGACCTCAGCGCTCCTCCTGGAGTTCACCACAGGAGAAGGAAGACCATCTGGGCACAGGTGTTAGCCAGCCCAGAGTAGGGCTTCAGGGCGCCTAAGCGGGTGACTTGCTCCCTCTGGGACCCCAGTCCCCAAAGCGCCAGGTTCAGGGTCCCTGCCTCAACTGCACCAGGGCAGCCTGAGACTTCCCCCCGACTTGGGCCAGCAGCAAGACCCTCCACCCATCCCACCCCAGAGTCAGATGAGGGAGGCAGTGAGAAACACTGGCTACAAAGCCTGCTTCTTAAGGTGTGCAGACCCCAGAGATGAGAACATTTCAGCTGAAAATAGGGGCCGTTTTCTCTTGGGGCTCAGACAGAGCCCACACTTGACCAACTCAACTATCTAACCCCACAGCCATCCACACCCTGAATCTTAACCCTTTCCAATCCCCAAATCTCTAAGAAGTTAAACATACACACCCCTATATACACCTATGTATAGGTATATACATACATGCATATACACTTAGAGCTTTTCTGGGGCGCCCTTCAGATTTTGGAGTTACCGAGTCAACATTAGGAGACAAGGCCCAAAACTTTCGGCCAACTGCCAGCGTGGCACTTCTGACCAGCGAGGCCCATTTCCTCCCTGCCAAGCCCCTGCTGCCACCCCCACCTCCATGCACCTCGCTTTTTTGGAAGTTTCCCACCAAGAGTCTAAAGGAGAACCTCTGTGAGAGGGGACCGAGTCAGTCACCTACGAACCCCACAAAATTTTACCACCAACCACACACACCCCGCGTGCCCCCTCCCACACACACACCCCGCCCCCGCCCTGGTCTCTGGGGCAAGACCCCCGGGCTCAGCCTAAAGCTGCCGGACAACTTATGCAGGAGTTTCCTGGGACCGCCCAGCTTCAGCCCCAGCACAGGGAGAGCACGGCTCCTGGAGGAGGCCCCTCTAAACCCAGACTTGGGGGCTCCAAGCCGGGACCCCAGCTGCAATGCCTCCCCCGCCCTCTGCCTGCAGGCAACTCCGAAGCCCCCGGTCTTCCCCAACTTCTCTCACTCCGCGCACGCCTGAGGGGACCTCCCGTGCGCCCCGTTTTGGGCACCTGCTCCCCCACGCCAGGCCGGGCAGGCGTCCAGAGACCACCTCCCCTGCACCGCCGGTGACCCCAGTGGCCCCCCGCCCTCGGGAGCGGCTGCAACCTGGCGCTCTCGCAGCCCCGCAGCGCCGCCTGCGCGTGGCCCGGCCTTGCTCACGTGCACCCCTGCCGCCTGGACCCCCCCGCCCGGGCCTGCCCCTCAGGTCCCCAAGGGCGGACCCGCGCCCCGCTCCCGGCGCCCCGCTCCCGGCGCGACCGGGCCGCTCCCGATTCCCGCCGGCAGGGGCCCTCGCCGAGCCGCCCAAAAGCCGGAGGAAAAAGGAGCCGAGAAAGCCTCCCCCGCCCTCGCTCGCCGCGCTCCCCACGAGCCCTCGGCCGCCGGCGTGGGGGGGACCGCGGCGGCCGCCCGCGACCCGGGCCCCGGCCCCGGCCCGACCCCAGGCCCGGCGTGGCGCGGGGCGCACCCGCGAACTTTGGCAGCGCGCGCGCCGGAATCATGGCGGCGGCGGCCGCGCTGCCCCGGGCCGGGACCCGGTGCCCGCCGACCCCGGCCGCCGCGGGCCCCCGGGAGCCGGGGCCGGGGCCGGGCGCGCGAGCCCCCAACTTGGCTGCACTTGGGGCGCGGCGCGCGCGGCCCGCGGGGCGCACTCACTCACCGGCGTTGAGGGAGGCGGCGGGCATGTGCGTGGTCAAGTTCGGTTTGTAAGACATCCCCCCGAGCGGCGGGGTGCGCCGGGGCGCAGCGGGGCCCGGCCCGCGAGGGCGGCGGCGGCGGCGAGACCCGGCGACGGCGAGGCGGTCCCGGCGTCCGTGCGCCCGTCCGTGCGCCCGCCGAGCTCCCGCGCACTTTTTGTTGTTGACGGCTCGGGCCGCACCGGCAAATATGGCCGTCCCTCACCCTGACACCCGCTGCAGTATATCACCCATACATCGGGCGGGCGCGCGGGCGCAGGGGCGGCCGCAAACTTTGAGCGGAGCCAGCGGGGCCGGCCGGGGCCGGGAGGGGGCGGCCCGGCGCGCCGCGGCCGGGCGTCAGGGGGCGGTGCCGCCCGCGGCCGCGCCCCGCGCCTCCGGGCGCACTAGGCGCCCGCAACTTGGCAAAGTTTGGGGGGCTGGGGTCCTGGCAGCGCCCGAGGCCCACCTGGGTCCCTTTCTTCTGCTGCGCTGGCGGTGCCTGGAGATTTGTTGCTGTAGCGATTAATTTTTTCTTTTTTTCTCTAAAGCTAGGTAGGATTGCGGAATTACTTTTTCCCCCCCCCTTTGACTGTGGGGGCAGGGATGGAAAATTACCTGGAGAAAATGGTGGCGAGTGGTATTTTTAAGCACATAGATCATTCCAGACGCCGAGGTCTGGCTACTCCCCAGAATAAGAACAACCAATTCTTAACATCGATTTCAAATAAATTTCACGTCCCTGTCGGTATTAAGTGATTGTTAACCCCTTGGCGGCCTAGACTCCTTTGACACTGGACAAAAGTCGGAGGCCTCCTCCCGCGAAAAACACACCGTCGCATCCACCTAATTTTGCATCTTAACTCGTTCAAATATTTAAGAAGCGACTGCTGTGTGGCGAGCACTGTTCTAGGCGCTAAGAAGACAAGAATAAACTTGACCAAGTTTCTTCTCTCCTGGAGTTTACGTTGCAATTTTTGACCCTCTTCCCACCCCACCACAGCCCACTCCTCAAATCTGACTGAACTGCAATCATGAAATGTATTTTACATCAGATGATGAAGCTTTTCAAGGTATTATTTCTTGGAGTTCTCCTTAAATAGTAAATCTTGTCAAAAGACACAAGATGCCCGCCCTTTTCTGCCATTTTTAATCGCCCTGCTTTGCAAATATCTTTTATTAGCTACAGACTTTCAGATACATCTGGATCTAGTAAGGATTGTTATTGCCCCAGAGGGATATACCCATTCCCTCCCTCCTTCATTTACTTTAGGAGTGAAGGTACAAGCGACACCCCTCTTCCCAGGACCCCTTGTGATCAGCTTTAGGCTGGTTCCGTCAAGGATGTTCAGCAAAGTGTTAGTTCAGGGGTAAATTAATATCATCCTTTTCCTACCGTGCTCCCAGGGGACCAATACTCTATAGAGTAGCACTGTCCAATAGAAAAGTATTGCAAGCTACTATGTAGTTTAACAGTTTAAATGATCACATTTCAGAAAGTAAAAAGAACTGATGAAATTAATCTTTATTTTTTATTTAACATAATATATGATTTAAATATATAATGTATGAAATCAATATATAATAAATATAAAGCAATTCTTAAAGATACTTTACATTCTTTTTATGATACCATCTTCAAAACCCACAGGGGATTTTACCCTTACAGCTCATCCTGATTGGGACTTCAGGTCCCTGATTGGGGCCACATTCCAACAGCTTGGTAGCCACAATAGCCAATGGTTTACTTATTGGACCAATGCAGGGCAAGAAGCTATAAGCAGAGCATAGGCTGACAGACCCGGGTATTAATTCTGGCTCCATCATCTATTCACTGTGGGACTAAGCCTCCATGTCCTTGGGGCAAAAATCCAGGTCTCAGAGGTCTGCTTCAGTCCTTTCTACAGATGGTGTGGGCTCTTCTCTCCATATTGTATTTTTAGAATGATGTCCATCCTCACTGATCATAATTTTTAGGGGGGGGCAATGCTGCGGGGTATGGGGGATCTTAGTTACCCTGCCAGAGATCAAACTCGTGTCACATGCAGTGGAAGCAGAGTCTTAACCACTGGACCACCAAGGAAGTCCCACCACTGATCATCATGGAAAAGTATTTTTCCTTTTGTTTTTTAGATCTATTCATTTAGTGTAAAATTCACCCTTTAAAAATACACAGTTCAGTGGGATTTAGTATAAGCACAAAGTTGTGCAGTCATCAGCACTATCTAATTCTAGAACATTTCCGCCATCCCAAAAGGAAACCCAACAATAGTCACTCCCCATTCTTCACTACCCATAGCTTTAGGCAGCTGCTAATCTGCTTTCTGTGTCTATGGATGTACCTATTCTGGACATTTCATAGGAATGGATTCAGTTAAAATATGTGTATGGCCTCTTTCGCTTAGTATAATACTTTCAAGGTCCATCCGTTTTGTAAGACGGATCAGGACTACGTTCCTCTTTATGACTGAATAATATTCCATTGTATAGATAGGCCATATTTTATTTATCCATTCATTAGCTGATGGACATTTCATTCATTTTCACTTTTTGACTATTATGAATAAAGCTGCTATGAACATTTGTGTTCAAGTTTTTGTGAAAATGTTTTAGTTCTTTGGGGTACATAACCAGGAGTGGAATTGCTGAGCTACCTAGTAACTCTGTGTTTAACTTTTTGAGGAACTGCTACACTATTTTCCATAGTGACTATCATTTATATTCCTATAAGCAATCTGTAATATTTATAATTTCTCCATATCCTCACCAACACTTTTATCATCTGGCTTTTTTATTTTAGGCATCCTAGTTGGTATGAACTGGAATCTCATGGTTTTGATTTCCTTTTTTGTGTTTTTTCGGCTGTGCTGGGCCTTCTTTCTGGTGGACAGGCTCTTTGTTCCAGCACTCAGGTTTAGTTCCCTGGTGGCACGTGGGATCTTAGTTGCCCACCAGGGACTGAACCTGCATCTGCATCCCCTGTATTAGAAGGCAGAGTCTTAACCACCGGACCACCAGGGAAATCCCTGCATTTTTTCTTTTTGAATTTGGGTGAAGGGGCACTCGGGAGCTTTGATCTTTATTGTGGCGTGTGGTGAACCCGAGTCCCCTGAACTGGGAGCTCAGAGTCTTAGCCCCTGGTCCACCACAGAGGTCCCCCCCTTAACCTATTTTTTAATTTGAGTTTTTATGTTAAGTTGTATGAGATCTTTATTCTGGATACTTGTCCCTTCCCAGATTTATAGCTTGCAAATATTTTTTCCCATTCTGTGGTCTATCTCTTAATTTTGTTTCATTTCATTAATTATTTAGGCTGTGCTGGGTCTTCATTGTTGACCCTGGGCTTTCTCTAGTTGCAGAGAGCAGGGGCTACGCTCTTGTTGCGGTTCCCAGGCTCTAGAGCACAGGCTCAACAGTAGTGGTGTATGGGCTTACTTGCTCCAAGGCATGTGGGGTCGTCTAGACCCAGGGATTGAAACAGGGTCTCCTCCACTGGCAGGTGGATTCTTTTTTTAAAAAATGTTATGTATTTATTTATTTATTTATGGCTGTGCTGGGTCTTCATTGCTGGGCAGGCTTTCCTCTAGTTGCTGCAAGTGGGGCCACTCTAGTCACGGTGCAGGGGCTTCTCACTGCAGTGGCTCCTCTTGTTTCAGAGCATCGGCTCTAGGTGTGTGGGCTTCAGTAGTTGTTGCACATGGGCTTAGCTCTTGTGGCTCCCAGGCTGTAGATCACAGGCTCAGTAATTATGGCTCACAGGCTTAGTTACTTCAAGGCATGTAGGATCGTCCCAGACCAGAAATCGAACTCATGTCTCCTGCATTGGCAGGCAGATTCTTTACCATTGTGCCACCAGAGAAGCCCTCTTTTAATTTTCTTGATAGTTTTGTTACAAAAACTTAAAGTCTCTCAGTCGTGCCCGACTCTTTGCGACCCCATGGCTTATACATGGAATTCTCCAGGCCAGAATAACTGGCCTTTCCCTTCTCCAGGGGATCTTCCCGACCAAGGAATTGATCCAGGGTCTCCTGCTTTGCAGGTGGATTCTTTACCAACTGAGCTATGAGGGAAGCCCACAGTTTTGGTATAGAAAAGGTTTTAATTCTACCCGCACTCCCCTCCAGCACCATGTGGTTTGTGGGATTTCAGGTCCCAAAGCAGGGATTGAACCGAGGCCCTTGACAATGAGAGCAAGAAGTCCTAACCACTGGACACCCAGGGAATGCTCCAGAAGTTTCTGATTTTGATGAAGTCCAACCTATTTTTAAATGTCTATTTGCTTGTGGTTTGGGTATCATATTTTGTCAAAGGTCATGAAAAATTTCACCTAAGTTTTCTTCAAATAGTTTTTCTACTTTTTGTTCTTATGTTTAGGCCTTTGACGGAGAAGGCGATGGCACCCCACTCCAGTACTCTTGCCTGGAAAATCCCATGGACGGAGGAGCCTGGAAGGCTGCAGTCCATGGGGTCGCTGAGGGTCGGACACGACTGAGCGACTTCACTTTCACTTTTCACTTTCCTGCATTGGAGAAGGAAATGGCAACCCACTCCAGTGTTCTTGCCTGGAGAATCCCAGGGACAGGGGAGCCTGGTGGGCTGCCGTCTGTGGGGTCGCACAAAGTCGGACACTGAAGCAACTTAGCAGTAGCAGCAGCAGCAGTTAGGCCTTTGATCCATTTTTAGGTAATGTTTGTGTTATGGATTTATACACAAAATTCATTCTCTGCATGTGAATACCCAGTCAGTTGTCTCAGTACCATTTGTTGGGAAGTCTATTCTTTCCCCACTACACGGTCTTGACACCCTTGTTGAAAATTAGTTGACGATAAGTGTGAGTTTACTTCCAAACTCTCAGTTCTATTCCCCGGATCTATGGAAGCTATCCTTGTGTCCCTACTACACTGTAGCTTTGGAGTAGGCTTTGAATTCAGGAAGTCTGAGTGCTCCAACTTTTTCAAGATTATTTTGGCTATTCTGGGTCTTTTGCATGTCCCTATGAATTTTAGGATCAGCTTGTCTTTTTTTTTTTTTTTACAAAAAAATTTGGAATTTTGATACAGCTTGTATTAAGTTCATCAAGTTAGGGAGTATTGCAATTTTAATTTCAATGTTAACTCTTCCAATCCATGACTACAAGATGTCTTTCCAATCATTTAGTTCTTTTTCTTTAATTTCAACAATTTTTTAATAGTTTTTAGTCTACAAGCCTCGTACTTCTTTGGTTAAATGTATTCCTAAGTATTTCATTATTTTTGATACATTTGTGGGGTTTTCTTAATTTTAGGGTTATCTTTAGTGTGTAGAAACACAACTTATTTTTCTACATTGTCTTCTATCCTGACACTTTCCTGAATTCACTTTTTAGCTATAATAGTTGTGTCTGCATGTAGATTCTTTAGGATACTCTCTATATAAGATCATGTTATCTGCAAATACAGAGTTTTCATTCTTCCTTTCCAAATGCAATGCATTTTCTTTTACTTGCCACATAGCTCTGCCTAAAACCTTGAGGACAGAACTGGACAGAAGCAGTAAGAGCAGACATCCTTGCCTTGTTCCTGATCTTAGGGGTAAAGCTTTTAGGTTTTCACCATTAAGTATGATGTTCACTGTGGCCTTTTCATAGATGCCTTTTATCAAGTTGAGAATGTTCCCTTCTCTTCCTAGTTTGTTGAGTGTTTTTATCATAAAAGAGTTGGATTTTGTCAAATGCTTTTTTAGAATCAGACTTCCTTTTTTTAAATTGTATTTTTGGCTGTGCTGGGTCTTTGTTGCTGCGCACGGGCTTTCTCCAGTTGCAGTGAGCAGGAGCTGTTCTCTAGTTGCGGTGCATGGGCTTCTCACTGCGGTGCTTCTCTTGTTGCGGAGCAAGGGCTCTAGGGTGCACTGGCTTTGGTAGTTGCAAAGCAAGGGCTTCCCAGCCCCAAGGCATGTGGGATCTTCCTGGACCAGGGATCAGACTGGTATCCTCTGCACTGCAAGGTGGATTCTGAACCACCGGACCACCAGGGAAACCCAAATGCTGTTTAAGTGATGTTTTATTTTTTTTGTTAGCATATAATTGCTTTACAATACTGTGTGAATTTCTGCTATACAACAAAGTGAATCAGCTATATATATATATATATATATATATATATATACACACACACACACACACACGTGCGTGCTAAGTCGCTTCAGTCATATCCAACTCTAAGCGACCCCACGGACTGTAGCCCAACAGGCTCCTCTCTCTGTGGGATTCTCCAGGCAAGAATACTGGAGTGGGTTGCCGTGCCCTCCTCCAGGGGATCTTCCCAACCCAGGGATCGAACCTGCATCTCTTTCATCTCCTGCCCTGGCAGGCAGGTCCTTTACCACTAGCACCACCTGGGAAGCCCCAAATATACATATATCCCCTCTCATTTGAGCCTCTCTCCCACCTCATCCCAAATGCTTTTCCTACATCCATTGAGATCATGGTGGGAGGGGAGGATCTCCTTTATTCAACAAATATTAATAGTTATGAAGTGTTTACTACATCTCAGGCACTATTGCAGCAGCAGCAGCAGACCATCCCCATGTTGTGATGAAGCTTATCATTACAGGCATGGCTGCCCTGTTTAGCTGTCCTCTCTCACCCCACTACACTGGAGCCATTTCCTTACCCCTTGTTTCCCATGAGTTCTTCAGACCAGACTAGATTACGACCCTGGTGCTTGTTCATTCCCACATCAGAGCCTTCATCACACCAACTTGCCCTTGTGTTTCACTTGGCGAACTCCTCAAAGCCCAGCTCAATTATCCCACCTCTGAAAAGACTTCCCTGCTATTGCCCACTATTGCATTTGGCTGGTCTCCTTGAGTTTGAGCCACATATAGGAAAGACCTGCATCCTTGAATGTCTAGTCAAGGCATATAGAACATTCCATAAAGGGCCTCAGTGTGTTCCTAGAAATGAGGCAAAGCAAGATCAATTCTCATTTGCAGGTGGTTAACTCCTGTTCACAACCTTCTTCCTGCTCACAACTCACTTTCCATAACGGATGTGTTAGCTTCCTGGGGCTGCCATTATCTAGTCACCACTAACTGGTGGCTTAAAACAACAGACTTACTTGCTCTCAGTTCTGGGGGCCAGAAGTCTGAAACCAAGGTGTGGGCAGGGACAGGCTCCCTCTAAAGGCCCGAGGGAGGATCCTTTCCCTCTTCCAGCTTCCAGAATGGCTACACGCATTCTTTGGCTTGTGGTCACATCACTCCAGCCCTGCCTTCAGATGGCCTTCTTCTCTATGTGTCTTCTCCCTAGCTCTTCTAAGAACATGTTACTGAAGACCCACTTTAATTAATGCAGGATGATCTTATGTCAAGAACTTCAATTACACCTACAGAGACATTTTATCCCCAAAAAAGTCACATTTACAGATTCCAGTGGGTAAGACTCTGCACTCCCAATGTAGGGGACCCAGGTTCAATCCCTGCTTAGGGAACCAGATCCCACATGCCACAACTAAGACCTAGCACAGCCAAAAAAAAATCTGTATGAAACTCTCAAATAAGTCCCTTTAGCTTTATTATTATTATTTTAGCAAAGAAAGGTTTATTGCAGGGCCAAGCGAAGAGAACAGGTGGATGCTCAAACACCCTGAACTCAAGATGCTGCTGCTGCTAAGTCACTTCAGTCGTGTCCGACTCTGTGCGACCCCATAGACGGCAGCCCACCAGGCTCCCCCGTCCCTGGGATTCTCCAGGCAAGAATACTGGAGTGGGTTGCCATTTCTTCTCCAATGCATGAAAGTGAAAAGTGAAAGTGAAGTTGCTCAGTCGTGTCCAACTCTTAGTGACCCCATGGACTGCAGCCTACCAGGCTCCTCCATCCATGGGGTTTTTCCAGGCAAGAGTACTGGAGTGGGGTGCCATTGCCTTCTCAAGATAGGTCCTTTTAAATGAGTGGTTTTAGAATGATCTAGAATGGACCCTTATTAGCTTAATGGGTATGTCACAGAGTGATTTGCCAGGGAACACAACAGATGGAGAAAACAGAGTCCAGTGGAAAAGCCTCAGGGGATAAGCTTTAGCTCTGGATCCACTGTAAGCCAACTCTTTAGGCCTCAAATAACTTGTTTAACCTATCTGGGCCTTAGTTCATCTATAAGATTAGGGAGGTTTGATGGGATGAAGCTCCAAGAATTCTCAAAACTCTTAACATCCTAAGAAAGCAGTCAGACAACATATGTACCATTTTTTTGCCTAAGGGAAAAGCATCAGAAAAGTCTTGAAATTGTTAGGAAACTTGATACCATTCTGGGGCCATCAGCTCCAAAGTGGAGTGAACCTGCCTCAGGTGGTAAGAAGGGGACTTGTAGGAGTTGAGGGTATATTTAACCTCCTACGTATGTGGGATTTACTGCATACATACTAGCACAGATGCACACACAGGACTTATAATTTAATAAATTAACAGTGGAAGTATACTCAGAAATGCTTACTAGAATACAGACAGGCTGTGGGTAAAGTATCATGATTAACTTCGCAGTGACTCCAGTGTGGTTTCTATCCTCTGGACAGTAAAACCATATCTGACATCAAGTTGGGTTTTGATCAGAAGTCTACACCCAAATTTACTAATTTTCAGTTACGTTTCTGCCATTATTTCTGTTTTATTGACCAGGAGTTGGCAAGCTTTCCCGAAAAGGGTCATATAGTCAATATTTTAAGCTTTGCAGGCCACATTCTCTCTCACTGTGCAAGTCTGCCATTATAGCATAGCCTTAGATGATACATCAGATGATGGGCATGTCTGGATTCCAATAAGACTTTGTAAACACCGATATTTGAATATCAGGTATTTTTCACATGGTACAAAATATTCTGGGACTTCCCTGGTAATCCAGTAGTTAAGAACCCACCTGCCAATGTGGGGAACATGGGTTTGATCCCTGGTTGGGAAGATTCCACATGCCAAGGGGCAATTAAGCCCACAAGCCTAGATAGAGCCCATGTTCCACAACAAGAGAAGCCACCACAGTGAAAAGCCTGCACACCACAATGAAAAGCAACCACCACTCGCCACAACTGAAGCCCACATGCAGCAACGAAGATCCGATGCAGCCATAAGTAAATATAAAACAAATAAAAAACCAAAAAAAATGTAGTTTTTCAAACATTTAAGAAAATAAAAACTATTCTTAGCTTCCAGGGTCATTCAAAAATAGGTGACAGTGCACTGGACAGACCCATGGACCGTGGTTTGCCAATCCCTGTGTCAGACCTCAGAAGTTTAAGTCTGGTCTGCAAACAGAAGAATCCTATTTGCATAGCAATACCTCTGAACAGGAAACACACATGTAAAAACATACACTGTGGAAATAGCTAAAGGGAAATCCAGTGTTAATGCAGACATTTAGAGGATTTTATAACTTATCTTGATCTAGAACTAGAGATGAAAAAGTACATTTTAGGGAACTCTTATGTCTCTAAACAGTGGGCATCTTCACACAACACTTGACTTTCTACCGAAGGTTCATGAATGTCTCTATTTTCTACAAGTAATAATTTATTCGTTTGCCTTTCTCCAGTAATTGCACATCCATCTTTGTGAGAATGAATCTTGCCTACCACCACAGATAAATAACAGAAGCTAGAGCATTTTTTGTGATACTCAAAAATTTACCCTCTCAAGTTGCCCAAGAAAGGATAGTGAAGAAACTGGCAAGAATGACTGCCGTGGAAAGGAGAACGAGGGCCAAGCGGGAGGAGCAGAGAGAATACTCAGCGTGCGTTCTCAGCCGCCTGTTGACTTGTCAGGTGCTGGTGTTAACGTATTCAAGTCAACAACCAATCACAAACATAAAAATTAAGTATTCCAGACTAATTTGGCGTTCACCTAGCTGTCTTACCTTTGCACGCTACTGGTGGTGATTGCTAATGGGATGGTAGCTTGGAACCGGCAGCGTGGCACTCGCCTCTCCTAACCCAAAGATGCACTTGACGCCCAGAGTGGGCAGCTTTCGGAGGACAGAGCCAACTTGCTGAGAGTTGGGCTCTAAAAATAAACATTTTGCACATTTCTTTTAGCCTCCTTTCTCTCCATAAAGGCCTTCACAGATGGCTTCTTTACATCATGCTCTCAAATGACTAGCTGATAAATATTCATACTTATGGAAATTGTATTGTACATACTCCAAACCCCCTAGCCAGTTAACATTTGTATTTTCCATTCTCTCAAGGGTGTTGCCCCCTCGTTCACGGGCCTTGTCCTCTATAACACACCAATGTGCGTGCAGACACAGATCAGACACCAGCCTTGGCCTCTGTGTGACCGACTCGCTTAGAGGCAGTTTTTCCCGTCAAGAGGCCATGTCTGGAGACATTCTGGGTTTTCACTATCGGCAGGGTGCAGGGTACGCAGTGTGTACAACTGGTGCTGCTCAACAACTGGTACAGCAAGGGTGCCGCTCACCACCACACAAGGCACAGGACAGCCCCCACCTCTCCCCACCCTCCACAAAGAACGGACGGGGCCCAAGGTGAATGGTGCGGAGGCCCCGGGGAGCACCATGTGAGGAGAACGCAGACCTGGATCACAGATGAGTCCCCGAAGGGAATAAAGTCAAAGCAAGCTGGAACATTAACAGGAAAACTCGGTGAGGACGGTGGAGGCTCTCCATGAAGTCAGGCTTCTTATTTCTTCTTATTCAGATTAATACTCCATGTATTAAGGTTATACATTTAGGAACAAGTTTGCTTTAAATCTTGAAGCTCAATTTATAAATATTTTTGTGAGATTTCAGTTAAAATGTAAAACACTCTCTGTCACTTGTTCTTCAATTAATGCTCGGTTATCTCATGTGTTCGGCAGGCTAAATTCCCCTAAACATGAACACCATTTACAAATTGGATTAAATTCCCTTAAGCATTTCAAGCTACAAATTGAACATGATGCTCTCAAGCATTTCAAAGCCCACAAAGAGGACTCGCAAACAAGCCAGATTCTAAATTTTTTTAAATGTTTTTTAAAAAATACCTTTGTCCACATCTAGAGAACAAGTTGGTCCAGACCACCCCTGCAGTTCCCCAACCTCTGTGCCCATCTCATCTGTGAAGTGAGTGCCAGCTCTCAGATGGCATGGAGGTGAAGAGAGGCAGGGAGGCTTACACACACACACACACACACACACGACACAGGGATCTACTTACCACTCTGGGTGTCCTGCAGTATCTTCTCTCCTGTTCACTCCCAAATTCTCTGGTTTCCCGAGCCCAGTGCAAGGATCTGACTGGATCTCTCGGCCAACCATTACTTCGCCATCCAAGAGCCCCAGAGCTCACCACCCTCCCTCTCTCTGTCCACCGCAGGCCCCACGAAGCAGTCTGGTGCCAGTGGACAGTGGCTCACCTCCTCCCCACTTTACCACAACCCCCGTACCCGGCATTCCTGATGTTTCCTTCCTAGCTCCCATGACCACCAGAACCTTAACCTAATCGCTTATTTGCTGTCTCTGACATGAGAATAACTACCCATGAAGAATCCCTACCAAAGAGAGCCATGCGACCCGATGCTAGACACACAGCAGTGGCTTATCAAATACTTAGTGAAGAAATATGAAATACAGGCACCAATTCCACAAGCCTTAGAAAAGCTTTTCATCTGAGAACCAGCAGAGGACTGAGGACTATGGGAAGCACCCACAGTGACTGGCACACGCTAAGCTGCCTGCAGTAGTTTCCGTTTTGCTTTTCATCAGCAGAGCTCCAATCTCAGACTCACGGATTGGATGGCTGTGCAGCAGCAGGAATGAATTTTCAATAGCAAGCCTCATAGTCCCAAGTCCTCCAACACTGCGGCACCTTGCAGAGGACACCTGTGATCTGAGTCCCCCGGCCCAGGCACCCAGTGCCAACTCACTGAAGCTCTACAGCGGTGCAGCCATTTTTTTGCTCTAACAAGCACTGGGCTGCTTTTTATCCTCATCGTAAGAAGTCTTCTAGAATTCTTTTTAAATATAAAGCCAATAAAAAGTCCAAGCCCCCAATGGAAAGAAGCGCTCTAGGTCAGCGTGGTGAGCCCTGACACAGCTGAAACAGGTACTCAAGAGCCCAGTCAAAGAAAACACACAGATAAAAGCAGCATATTAGCCAGTTTAATTTATTTAAGAATCTTACAAAAAAAGAAAAAAAAAAAAAGAGAGAGAGAAACAAAAATCAGAAAACACAACAACAACAAACTAAATACAGAATTTTGTTACGCTTCATGGTTGATCGTTTTTACTTGCAAGGGCATAAACCTCGCTAAATGCAGCCAATACATTTTTTTATTGCATGAGAGCCAATTTTTTAAGTTACAAATCAAAATGGTTAGAACAATTGTTTCTGGACACTTGGTTCTGTATCACCACAGAAGGCTGAAGAAGCAGTGCAGTATCATCAGAACAGTGCGTACCCTTCATACACTGACGGACATTCAAAACAGAGTAGCAATATAAAAAGAGAGATTGTAAAAAAGAACACAACAGAAACAACTGAAGGAGTTTTACATCCACCTTTGTTTCAAATTGTCTTTGGATTCCATCACATGTTGTCTCAAGGTGCACCATGTCAGATTAGTAAAGGAGGAAGATCTATGCCTAAGTACAAAAGTATCCTTTGCTCAGCGGGAGGTAGAACCTGGCAAAAGTTTTATTGCAGAGATACAGCGTACCTCTTCCCACCTCTCATGGTTGATGGTAGATACAAGTGGTTATTGAAAAATAATATCAGTAGTTTGCAAATTCAGTATAAACCATGAACAGGATGATTTTTTTTTTTTTCTGATGGCAGCAAGACTGCAATGTGCTACGTAGAAAATACAAGCTATCTGCCCCGCAAAGTGGAAGTCAGAAAGAAGGCTCAAGCTTCTTTACCCTCTTCAGTGCCACAAATACTGTCATAGCAAGAAAGGCCCTCAGGACAGGGGGATGGGTGGAAAAGCCAGGGAGTTCTCACTAAGGAGCCTGCGGACTGACCCTCAGCCCCAAGGAGGCCTGACCTGCAAGTACGGAAGACAGCCTACGTCCCAGGCGGCACCCCTTGCTCGACTCTGCACTACAAGAGTGTGGCCTCAGCCTGACCGCTGCTGCTGCAAACCGTGTGGTTCAACTGCTTCCTGGGAGTCAGAGAAGGAAAGCCTCTGACAGAGGAGCTCACCTCTGACAGGCCCTCTTTCAAGACACACTAGGTTTCTAAGACTCACCTAAATACAGACAACCTCTAAAAGTCTACCAAGCTCAGAGCAACGAATGAAACGTGTACATGAATGAAACGCCCCAGAAATGCTCATGGTGTCTTTGCTGAAAGTTACGGAGGAATATTTTCTTAAAAGTGCAAAACCTGCAGACAGAAACACAGTGTTTGCCTGTTACCACAGTGGTGGCAATGACTCCCACCACGTCTGTGAGCCACTCCTGGGTGGGCCCTCCAGGCAACACTAATCCAATCGTTAAGAGTGCCTCCAGCCCTCTCAGCTCCTAGGTTTACAGCCCATCTAGTCAAGATCAACTCAACAGCTCGCTGGTGGTGGGACAGCTCAAGGGATCCCACCAGCCTGTCCCCTCCACAGGTAACACACAGCATTGGCCCTTGAGCCAGAGGCTCACGGGAGCCTGCACGAGCAGTTGTGCTGCTCTACTCAGGAGGACAACTGTCCCTGGAAGTACGTTCTCTAACCTGCCAGTACGGACACCAGCACGTACCGGGCCTGTCTCTGCCCCTTAACTGGTGGGACAGAAGCAGATCACCCATGCTCACTGGAAAGTAAGTTTTTGATTATTATTTGAAGGCTGAAAGGACAGATCAACTTCTTTAACAAACAGAAAATTTGCAGCAGCAGCAGCCCATACATCGCTGTTCAGATCTACAAGATTTTCCTCTCGGCTGGAAAGCCACAAGGATGAAGGATGTGGTGCAGGCCTGAAAAACTGCAAGGGTAGAAACAAGTCAGGTTTACTGAAGAGTTGAGGTTAATCCCAAATGCACTGAAGAAGTTAGAGGAGCTTAAAGGAAGTCTTGGGAAGAAATTTTTTCAGGTGAAAACAGGCTCACTATAGCTTCCAAAGAGCAACATAAATGAGCATAACTAGTCATATAATGACAGTATCAGAAATTGCACTCAAGTACATTCCCCCAATACAATGCATTGCACACAGTAAAAAATTTGTAATAAAAATGCAAAACATAAATCAGGCATGTTGAAAAATATTAACACGAAACAGACACAGGAATTCTATAGTAAAGATGCAAAGCCGAATTCTAAAATACGTGACAAATTCAACTAAAGTTTTTCATGTTTCTAGAGCAAAAAAGAAAAAAAAAATATTATAAGAAGCCCCCTATGGGAAACCAAGAAAAGAATAAATAGAATTGGAGGAGGGAAAAGAGACAAACAAGTGGGTGGGGTCCCAATTTACAAGAAATATTTACATTCAGAATTCGAAAGAACTCAACATTTCTATATATACACATTATGTACATATATATAAGTACAGCGTAAGATTAGAAGGTGGGTTTTGGATTTCACCTCAAGTACTCAGAAAAAAATTACTAGCTAGCTAGAGCTGCAGGTATCTAAATGTGTTTCCTTCACTTATATGCCCTTAAAACGCACTGCCTCGTATTAGACAATTGGTATCCAACAAGGACTTTTTACAAATGGTTTTTGCTCGCAGCTGTAGCCACAACATGGACTGCCTACTGCATATTCCAGAGCAAGGCATGCACAGTGCACGCACCTGGGTGCGGTGTTAGCCAAGGAGACCTCAGATATAGGAAGGATAGTCAACCAATGCCACTACCACTGGGATGCCTGCATTCACCAAACGTCTGTTAGCTGGGTACCAGTTTCACAGGGACTCTATGTAACACCATTCGTAGAAACTGTCGAATGTCATTCAGGTACGTTTTTTTTAATAGAGTAATTGGGTAGGGACTTTCCTCTTAACATCTTTTCAAGAAAAGGACCCAAGGGAAAAATACTTTTCCTCTGTTCCTACTTTCATCAATTGAGATCCATCAACCATTTCTAATCTATCGCCTTTCTTCCCCCTCCTTGGAAAGTGGAGGGGAATGAGGGAAAGGGTCCCATTATACAACTCTAAGTGCTGTCCTGGTACCCTTGCTTGTCATCCCTGTTAGAAGTTGTTCTGATAGCATCACATGGAGATTAGCAAATGAATGTCCCGGGGGTACAGCCAGAAAATTATGCCTCTAAAATACTAGTATTTCCCTGGAGTTTGATAATCTAGAACTTTTACCTTTACAGATGAAGCAAGATAAAACTAAAAGGTTTTACTGTTGCAACTCAAAAAGGTTTCTGAAGTGCTAACTGGATTGGAATAAATATATATACATACACACACTCCTACAATGCTTTGGATGCAGGTTCTTGCTAACTTATATACAGATGTGAAGAAAAGATACTGAAGAGTTTTATCGGCAATTTAGCAGCAGAAAGGGAAAATTGCTTAAGATATTTACTTTTTCATCAAGTTGTGTTTAAAAATACCTTATTAATACTTTTAGGAATTTGTATCATTGATACATATCTGGATAATCCCACTAAACTGCAGCTAGAGACCTTGTGGTATGGAGGATGCTAGATCAGGGGAACACTAACCTCTCCCAATACCATCTGAGCAGCTCTGGACTGGGAAAGTGGTTTTCAGCACAATCGGTACTGTAAACTCTGAAAACACGAACATGATTCATAACCAGATCTTTGTGCTCAGAGCCATATTGCTAAAAAGGGAGAAAAGGCATTAGAGGCCAAATGGACTCACATACGGTTCAACAAGGTCCTTGGGTTCAGACATGGCATTCAGATCCTGAAATACAAGACCTGTTTTACAGAAGTTAGCTCTCGTTTGAGACTTGATTTTTTTTTTGACAGAGGAGGACGTTGAATGCTGGGTTTCCCCATGTTGACCAACCTAAAACTTGCTGACTTGGATAAGGGCACAGTGTAAAGGTCGTATGTTCACCTCCAGAGAGGAGCATGGGCAGAGGCTCCGAGGGCTCACGTGCACACCCCACCACCGTGAGCGTGGGCAGCCGGCACCTCAGCTCCCCATCCGTTTACACGGCTGCCTTTCCGAGGTCTACTCTCAGAGTTTTCACAGGACTTATTTCTGGACCTTTTTTAAAAATGCAAAACAAAGCTGTTCTACAAAGAACAGGACATACACATCCCCCTCTGTAATTAAGATAGCTATTCCAAGAGCAAACATTACATCGTGAATTGTGAGGGTCAACTAATTTCATGTTAAAGAATCCTCATACTGAAGCTGCTTGGAAAAAACCATAACCTGCTTTAAAAAAAAAAGATGCCCGCACACACAAAAAAAGCAAAGTTGGGCCAAGCCTATGAGAGTCTCTCTTCCACAACCCTGCCATTCTGTCTCACTGGAGGCAACAGGCTGGTTAGGCTTCCTCTCCACAGCTCTATCTCCCTTGGGGTGCTGATGGAAGCAGACTAGGCTCCTGATTTAAAAACAGAACTAAGTGGGAAGTTTTGGTGCAGGTGGACAACTCTGCTCTTGGCTGCCAGCTGGGTCTAGTGGCCCTAACAAGGGACACTGGTTGATATTCACATGGATCACTGCCTGAGATATAAGGATAGACTGAGGATAAAAGTTGCATCCACTGGGCAAAATATGCCAAAGAACCGAAATTATTGTCAATTTGTTCTTTTAGGCATCAAGAATAAATACATCCAAAGAAAGAAAACTTATGGTGAACGTGACCTAACTAAACTCAGGCTTGTAAAAACACGAGAGGATGACAGCGCTAGCTTACCCATCACTGAACACATATCTCACCAGATCCTGCAAGAAGAAGGCAAACGGTTCAACTTGCAAAACATTTGAAAGCACTATTATTTCACCCCTTCCTCAACACCACTCTGATTCTGTGGGGTGGGTTTGAAGCCAAAATCTAAGGCTACCTGGAATGTTGAGCAACACGCCGAGCTCTGCAGCGTTTCCATCACAGGCTACTTCTGCAGGTGGTGAGGGCCTAAACAAGAGTCCACTTCGGGTTAGTATAATAACTTTTTATTTGACATCTACAAGACTGTGGTATCTTGCAGCTTTTGACCAGGTTTATACAATCTCAGTTTCTTAATAGTGCAACCTGTGCAAGCAAAAAAAGTAAAGGGGAAAAAAAAAGGAAACAAAAAGACCAATTGTCCCCTCACTTGTTTTTATAAACATCTATTATAGGCAAAACAAAACTTACCCATATTATAGATAAGTGTCTATTCACATTTGTACATTACCATTTTTAACAGCTTGAGATAAACTCTACAATGTCTTACAACACGTTAAACAATATTCAAGTTACTGGGTAACAACAATAACAACAAGAAATAAACATACAGCAGAAGCCTCAAGTGTTTCCTCATTGTCTAGTTTACAACTCAAGTACAAAGTTTTCATTTTTAAGAGTGACAAAGCAAATTAAGATAATGAAGTTAAAAAAAAAAGATTGCTTGCAAGACAGAAGCCAATCCGTACTCCTTTCTACAACTATCTTTAAGTTAAGAAAGATGTAATTTTAAGAAAAAACAGGCTTGTAGCCTTTTTTGCAGCACACGTTAGGAATGCTATTAATACATTAAAATTAACTTTTAAGAGTTTTATCACCAAAAAAATGTGTGTACTCATTACCTTGACAAGAAACCTGGGGCAGGAAGAATGGGAGGAGGAGATTTTGCAGGGTTTGAAGCAATACCCAGGTATAAACACTATAAAAATGCAATAACCAATGCTGTACATCTACAAATGTTTCGCTCTGTTACTTGACTTCTGTGTTAATCTTGTTTACGCATGCTTTCAGAGACATGCACTGTCAGAACAAAAACTAGAAAAGAACCTGAATGCATGATATGCAACCTTTCATTTCATGCCTTAATAAACCTATTGTTTTAATAAGTTGGGAAAAGAAACCAATATATATTTTCTCTATTTATAGACTCAAAACACATGCATCTGGGGATAAGTCCCACAGCAATGGCATGGATGTACTGCATTAACCCTGAGCACTGTATAACATAAAAGTAAAGCCAGTTTGGGAAGTTCCAAGCATTTTTAAACCAATTATGGTTCGCAGCTTTTAACAAACTCACAAACAAACAAACAGACTGACACATACACACACATACCCCTCTGCTCACCCAAAGTAAAAGCATACGGTAAGTACCATGGGAAAAGCACAAGGAAAGACAGATGTACCAGTCGGCACTGCTGATTTTCAGTTTTGCTATCTATTCCAGGTTTGTCCTTATTCCCAAGAAAATTAACTAGAGAGAGCACAACTGAAAAAAAAATTATAATTCTTTGGAAACTGTCCCTGATTTTTATGCAAATGATATGCTTCAACAGCATTTCAGATACATCCATGTTGAAACCTGTCTGTTCTTATGTGCTGCTCAAGCTGGCAATGCTCTGGGGGTGACGCTGCTGCCAGAGCTGTTTCTGCTGGACTGCAAGCTGTTGAGACTGGTCTGAAGTTGAAAGGAGATTTATAAGAGGAGACACACAATTTGCAGGAATGATCAAACCTGCAAGGAGAAAACAATTTATAAAGGTTGCATCCAGGAGAATTCATACTGTAGTTTACAGCTTCACAGAAAATTCCAAATGATGTTATATTTTTTTTTTTGTTATAATACTAAGTTAATAAATAAACAAGATTCCATACACAAACTAAATGAATACTAAGTAACTGAACTGGCCCCTTCAGAAGCAGCCTGATCCCTCAGCAGTATTACCCACAAATGCCTGAGCACATTCACGTGTCTAGGGCAATACCACCTACCTGTTAAAGCAGGAGAAAGCCAGATACAGGATCTTCCTAGCCACTATCTTTGCAGTCTAGAAATGCAGGCAAGCACCACCTTCTTTGATATGTACTAATGTACCAAAGAGACTCCAGATAGTGGCTACAAATTCAAATGCACACTGAAACACTAACTTCTAAGTGGAAGAGTGTGGAAGTCAGCAAACTGGACAGTGTATACATCCTGTATAAGGGAACCTGAACTTCGCTCATGTGGGAACAGGGGCTCAATGCTCCAGGCTTCTCTGTAGTGTAATCTTTTTTTAAAAAAATAAAAGAAGATAGAAATCCATTCCCTTGACTTTTAAAAAGTAGCAACTAATTCAACTGAAATCTGCAACCAAAAATACTTGAGGATCAAAAAAATGCTCATGGACTGACTCTGGCCCGCAGGCAACCCATGATATAGAGAAAGGTTGTTGCACAAGAAACAGAGCACGTGACAAGGCAAGTACAGTAACTGGGTGGACTGCTGCGAAGTGAAGCCTGTCAAGGAGGGACTGTGGGGGCGGCCAGCCTGGTCTCCCTTGCTCCCTGCATAACTTCAGTCCAGCCTCTGTGCACAGTGGCTTTGAGTTCCATAGTTTCACGTGGCCCGAACACAAAGAGACAGACGTCAGAGAATCCCTCGTCTTCATACCAGAGAGCCCGCACAGAGGTCAAGAGGGAGGGAAGGAGGGAGCAGAGCGCTGCGGGCAGCGCAGAAGCACATCAGAACCTCAGCCACAACCAACTACAGACATCCAAAAGCTCAACTTCCGTTCATCCTTTTAAGAACATCACAGAAAGGAAACTTTACCCCACCACTGGAAAAGACAGATTCTAAGATGTTATGAAGCAAATTAAGAAAAACAAGGATCTGATTTTATTCTCACAGCTCGAATCAAAAGAAAAAAAAAAGACTCACCTACAATCCGCTGTCCATCCTCTGTTCTTAGGCGAACTATCTGCATTTTCACATTTGTGCCACTGACAGACGCAAGAACACCCTCAACTTTTGTCCAGACACTCAGTACTGAGCCACATAATACATAGTATGTGCGGCAACGAAGACCTATTTCACAAACTAATCCCAAGCTTGCTTTTTTGCAGTTGCCACGCCTAGGACAGATCAAAAAAACAAACAAAAACATATATATGTGTATGAATATGCACACATACCAGGCTCACACCTACTGAATTTCAAATGGAAACTGCCCTATCATTTACCTTAAGTGACAGTTTCAGAGTCTGCAATTCTTTTCACATATTGGATTATCCTGTCCAATTTAAGGTATCATTACTGATTTTAAAATTACAGTTATTTCTGGGGTCTGGCTCCCTATAAAAGGGCTGATATATTGGTTTTGATAGCCATTCTGCATGTGTCATTTTAATATGTTTGTTTACTGGACTAATGCCAGTTTATAAGATAATTCTGTCATTTCTACAGTATTAAAGGACAAATATATGGTTCTAGATCAGGTAAGTGAAAAAGGCCCCAGCAAAACAAAACAAAAACTTGCTTATATCACAGCAAAGCTATCTACTTACACGTGTCTAAATAAAAACCTGGCTAAAATTCATCTATATCCTGAGTCCCTTTTCATAAAGTGGGCCAAGATATTCCATTTTCAATGCCATGAAATGAACATAATGACTTGACAACACCTCTGGCTAGCCTAGCAGCACAGCAGGATCAGTTCCAGAGCTCAACAGTCAAGTTTTCTACTGCTGTTAGGTACTTGAGGCATCTTTGTGGTTTCCTAGATGTTACTTAGCCTTAAAAATAAAACTGACTTGAGACTCCAATAAAATTTTGGCAGGGAGGGGGGAATTTAAGAACAAAAGGAAGGAAGGAAACGAAGAGAGAAGTAGAAAGAAAAAGCTAAGTCTCAACCCCAAGCATGATAATTAAGTCCCTGCAGGCAGACGACAGTCAGTCGGAAGTAAGGAAGCATCCTTGAACAGCAAAGGGGAGAAGTAAACAGTGTGTGGTCAGAGACTTCCACTGTGTACCCCTGCCTGAAGAAACAACGAGCAACTGGTAACTGCCGATGTACTTACAGGGACAGACTGCCAAAGAGTAAAGAAGTATTTAAATTAAACCTTGACAAACAGAATAAATGGTGAGAAAAACAAAAATACTAACCAATAAGCATGAGTACAAGTATCTGCAGATGAATTATACTGATCTAACCAGTGGACCACGGCATCGTCTGAGACTACCTGTGAAAAGAAGATGAAAATTCCACTGAAACACACACACACTGGTTGCCTAATTTGATCTCTGAAGTCAATTTAAAATAATCTCTGCATAGAGAACCTGGCCCTTGCTACTGCTTGCATCTGAATGCTAAAGCTCTCCCATGAGGGCTTCCCTATGTAATGAATATTTCAAATAGCTAACAATTACAAACTGTTTTCAAGTGGAAAATGGCTAGGAATAACAGTAATATAAGGTAATGCTAACAACAAAATAATTACATAGTAAAGTTAGAAACAACAGGCATTCACTATTTTTCTCGAAATCACTGCAAAATGTAAACATAGCAGTTCACAATAAAAGCAAGAGTTGGTGGGAAGGTATTTTAGTCTTGTACATCTTCCTTTCACTTAAAAAATTCTAATTTTTGTAGTCAGCATTGTTAAAGCTTCCTTTTTTGACAACATAAGCTGCTTCAAATAATCATAATTTTCCTAATAGTTGATAACATTAAGACTGAAATATTAATTTAACAAGACTTTTTTAAAAGTTAAAACTTTTCCTGAAAGCCATATTCCAGCAACCAATAATAGGAAAACTGACAAAAAAATTTCACATATAAACATAAACATACTTTAAATACATTATGAGAAAGTATTCATATATAACATCATGTACAAATGGAAAAATACCTTCTTATATTTCTTTTTTAGATCAGCATAAATTTCTAATTTGAGTTGTTTCCCGGTATTTGGTCTATAAACTAAGAAAAGCTTCTTTTTAGGGTTTACTTCTTTAACTAAGATGGCAGTTTTCTTGTTGTTTCTTATCTATTAAAAAAAAAATGGTGAGAAAATATATAGTCAACATTGTACGTTTTAAGACAGGCTTGCTTTTTGTACCATCACATCAGTAAATCTTATCCTTTGAAAGATTATAATGCCAAAGTGAAAGAAAGTGAAAGTGAAGTCGCTCAGTTGTGTCCGACTCTTTGTGATCCCATTGACTGTAGCCTACCAGGCTCCTCCGTCGATGGGATTTTCCAGGTGAGAGTACTGGAGTGGGCTGTCGTTTCCTTCTCCAGGGGATCTTCCCAACCCAGGGATCAAACCCACATCTCCTGCATTGCAGACAGATGCCTTATCCTCTGAGCCACCAGATAAGCCTATAGTGCCAAATGTGTAGGTAAATACAGAACTGTGAAGAAAAGATAAGACTGCTGTGTAATCGAGTTAAACAAGGTGAAGGCCTTAACTCTGAGGCAGGCTGAAGGTCAAGATATTTTTTAGAAAATTGTGTCAAGTAAGACTTAAAGCACAATATCCAATGGAGAAAATTTTGCTTCTTTTAGTCCATGACACTGGACTCACAGCCTGGACAGGCTCAGAGATGTGACAGAGGAATCTAAGTAGTGGGTAGGAAGAGTCTTCATGGGAAATTCTAAGGTATGTTACTCTCCTTCAAGTTACAATGAAATATAATCTTCAAGAAAACAATTTTGATCATTCACAGTCCTCTGAATTCATCTAATCCACCAGTGCTACAATTTTAAGCCTACAGTTTGTGAGGGTGAAATACCACATGAAATATCACGAATTGATCTGTAGACAGTAATGCTGTAATAGGAGAAAGCCAAATGTTGAACAAATAATACACAATATGAGGCAGAAGTGGAAGAAAAGGATACATCAGACAAACAATGGAACTTGGTGTTTCTGTTTTATTTTTTTAATTTTTAAAAGTTCGACTTTATGAGAGAAATCCTAAGACAAAGGAGTTGTAAAAACCACCATTTCACTCAAGGAAATATAAGGTTTGGAAATTAGTATCTGTTCTAAATAATGGTTAACAATTTCAAAGCAAGAGTCTCTGGAGCCAAATTGAAGGAAACGGAAAAGTCTGAAAGGTATCTTCCCAGCTCCTCTACAAAAAAGCCCTCCTCTACAGGGCTTCCCTGGTGGCTCAGACTATAAAGACTCTACCTGCAATGCAGGAAACCCATGTTCGATCCCTGGGTAGGGAAGATCCTCTGAAAAAGGGAATGTCAGCCCACTCCGGTGTTCTTGCCTGGAGAATTTCATAGACAGAGGAGCCTGGCAGGTTATAGTCCACTGGGTCACAAAGAGTCGGACACAGTTGAGAAACTAATACTTTCTTTTCTACAAAATAAATTGTTTGCTAAGCTACTAACTTTTTATATTAAGATAATTCTTAAATGGATAAAACAACTCAGTATTTTACCTTTTGTGGATATTAAAGATCCTTTGTTTTTTACTTGTTCACATGATTTGAAACACTGTTTATATAATTACTGTGAAGTCTATGAAACACTAGTTGAGTGAAAAATACATTTAAAAATCTTTTACCAGCTGATGTGAAATACTCTAATTATACTTTAAGGCGATGTTTAAAGCATTTAACAATGTGATCTACCTTGACAGTGTTAATTATTATAGTTATAAAATAAGCATCACACTACAGAGGAAGTGATTTTGTGGACTTTTCTGGTGGTACAGTAGATAGGAATCTGCCTGCAAATGCAGGGGATGTGGGTTCTATCCTTGGTCCAGGAAGATCCCATATGCTGAGGAACAACTAGGTCCTTCCACCAAATCCACTGCCTCAATGCCTAGAGCCTCTGCTCCTCAACGAAGAGTATCCCCTGCTCGCTACAACCAGAGAAAGCCCACAAGCAGCAATGAAGACCCAGCACAGCCAAAAATAAATAAATAAACATTATTTTTAAAATTGTGTCAATGATTCTGACATGGCTTTCCTAATGTCAACACACATTAAACAAATTCTAAGTCATATGTGCTTAATGCTGAGGAGGTTCAAAGAAATAGGCTATGCCTTCCCGGAAGAACGCCTCCTCTTCAACTTTCTGGCTGCGCCCCAGTGTGCATGATCTTAGGTACCCTGACTAGGGATGGAATCCACGCCCCCTGCATTCAAAGTGTGGAATCTCAACCACTGACCACCAGGGAAATCTCAGATGTCTCTTTGGAGGTCCTCACTCCTCACATCCAGCTGTCTGAGCCCATGCAGACAGTAACAAAGGGCAACGTTACCACATCCTTTTTCACTCCAGGGAAACTGATAAGGATCAGCATTTTCAACAAAATCTACCAGTGCTTCAATTCTGGCAATAATTTCAAATGAAAGACAATAACCAATATCCTATATGGACCAATCAAAATCCTATCCAAGGCCTTAAGAGAAATTTGAATAAAATCCGGTGAACTGTATCAATATCTTCACTGTGATATTGTACTATAGTTGTATAAAATGCTACCACTGGGAAAACTCATGTACAAGAAATTCCTATGTATTACTCTGTATAACCTCACGAGGATCATAAGATTTACACACACACCCCTCCCTCCCCACCCCCCAGAACCAGATCCAGTTTGAGAGCTTTGCTACTGAGTTAGGGACCATAAACTAGGCTTATGGACAAAATCTGGCCTGATCTTATGCTTAACAACAGTTTAAGGAAGGGAGGGAGAAAGGATCTTAGAAAGGAAGGGGAAAAAATTCACAAAGAAGAGTCAGCAGAGATGATACACGCCCTGGCAAGATCTACGATACTGACTACCTGACCCCTCTCATAAAAAGTTCAGGATTCATGCTCTAGACAGCTTATTTACGGTTTTACCCTGCCTGCAGCATCATCATAATTGGTCTCATTTACACAGTTACTTCTTGAACCAGGTCTTCATTTACAGTTTGTCACTCCATAAATGTCTGCAAATAAGCAAAAAGTGCTATATACATACAATGGAGTTCAGTTCAGTTCAGTCGCTCAGTCGTGTCCGACTCTTTGCGACCCCATGAACCGCAGCACACCAGGCCTCCCTGTCCATCATCAACTTTCGGAGTCCACCCAAACCCATGTCCATTGAGTCAGTGATGCCATCCAACCATCTCATCCTCTGTCATCCCCTTCTCCTCCTGCCCTCAATCTTTCCCAGCATCAGGGTCTTTTCAAATGAGTCAGCTCTTCAAATCAGGTGGCCAAAGTAATGGAGTCTCAGCTTCAACATCAGTCCTTCCAATGAACACCCAGGACTGATCTCCTTTAGGCTGGACTGGCTGGATCTCCTTACAGTCCAAGGGACTCTCAAGAGTCTTCTCCAACACCACAGTTCAAAAGCATCAATTCTTCTGCACACAGCTTTCTTTAGAGTCTAACCCTACTTATTTAACTTATATGCAGAGTACATCATGAGAAATGCTGGGCTGGAGGAAGTCCAAGCTGGAATCAAGACTGCTAGGAGAAATATCAATAACCTTAGATATGCAGATGACACCACCCTTATGGCAGAAAGTGAAGAAGAACTAAAGAGCCCCTTGATGAAAGTGAAAGAGAAGAGTGAAAAAGTTGGCTTAAAGCTCAACATTCAGAAAACTAAGATCATGGCATCCGGTCCCATCACTTCATGGCAAGTAGATGGGGAAACAGTGGAAACAGTGGCTGACTTTGTTTTTCTGGACTCCACGATCACTGCAGATGGTGATTGCAGCCATGAAATTTAAAGATGCTTACTCCTGGAAAGAAAGTTATGACCAACCTAAATAGCATATTCAAAAGCAGAGACATTACTTTGCCAACAAAGGTCCGTCTAGTCAAGGCTATGGTTTTTCCAGTGGTCATGTGTGGATGTGAGAGTTGGACTATTAGGAAAGCTGAGCGCAGAAGAATGGATGCTTTTGAACTATGGTGCTAGAGAAGACTCACAAAAAGGAATAAAGAACTGACACAGGTCACAACATGGATGAACCTTGAAAACAATATGCTGAGTGAAAGAAGCCACACACAAATGTCATATGTTGCATGAGTCCATTTATATGAGGTACCAAGATATGCAAATTTATAGACAGAAAAGAGATGAGAGGTTATCAGAGGCTGGGGGAGTTGTGTAATGGTGATGGCTGGACAGTACTGTGAATATAATCAATGCCACTAAATCGTACACTTTAAAATGGATAAAACGGCAAGTTTGTTATGTATTTTACCCTAACTTTAAAAAATTCTGTAATATGCCAGAAATCATTAAATTATACACTTAAGTGAGTGGATTGTACAGTATGTGAATTATATCTCAATAAAGCTGTTAAAGAAAAAGAAATAAAGATTAAAAAGAATTCAAGAGAAAATAAATATAAAAGGCAAAGTAAAGATCTAAAGTGTGGTAAGAGGAGTCCTAGTAATGGAGAAATTCAAGAAAATACTAAAAATTTTACAAATACAAATAATTCAGAAACTTTCTAAAATAAAGATCTGAAACTACATATTAAAAGAGCATACCACCTGCCTGAGAATACTGACCAAGAATGACTAACAGAAGATAAACTCTAATAAAATTACCAAACTTTAAAGAATCCTTTATACATATAGGCACCAAAGAACAATTAAATACAAACAGGGAAAGGAAATTAGAACACTATCAAACTCTGACAGCAACTCTATCTCAGAAGAGTACATAGTAGCATCTTTTAAGATATTCAAGAAAAGAAAATGTGAAATAATAGACTTCATGTCTGGTAAAACTGTCATTATCTATAGAACTAAGATTAATTAAGGGTTAAAAGAAGAGTATACTATATCATTGTCAGATGCCAACATGCAGAAATAGTATAACTATTTTTAAAATAGAATGGGGGAAGGTATATGCAAACAAGTTATTTTTAAAAAGTATTTTCACGCCAGTCCAGGTTCGATGCACGATACTGGATGCTTGGGGCTGGTGCACTGGGACGACCCAGAGGGATGGTATGGGGAGGGAGGAGGGAGGAGGGTTCAGGATGGGGAACACGTGTATGCCTGTGGCAGATTCATTTCGATGTATGGCAGAACCAATACAATATTGTAAAGTTTAAAAATAAAATAAAATAAATAAAATAAAAAGTATTTTCAGGAATATTGGGGTAGAGTGCCCATAAGATTTTATCATCCTATGTGCCCTGAAGCACAAGGATTATTGGTGTGGAAGAAAGAAGACCAAAGTATCAGAGAAAAGGTGAAACTAAAATTCCACAGTTTTAATCAGGACAAATAAATATGCACTCGTTTGTGTGTGTACGTGTGTACGTCTGAATGTAAATTATGTACACCATATTCTCTCTCCCCTGAGCTTTGTCCACATGCAAGTACTAAACTAATGACAGTAGTTATTACATTAGCAACTGAAAACTGAATCCTGAAGACATAAAGCATTAGTATGACTAGAGAAGGTCACACTATATTACGGGGAGTTCAATTTACTAAGAATATGCAATTTTGGGGGGCCATGCTGAGTGGTAAGGAGAATCTGTTTCTTGACCAAGGACAGAACCCATGCCCCCTGCAGTGGAAACATGGAGTCTTAACCACTGGACTGCCAGGGAAGTCCTCAAATATGTAATAATTTAAAACTTGCATTTAATAATACTCCTCAAAAACTATTAAAAATGTATCACGCTTACAATGATAAATTATCATAATAGAAAAAGCTAAATACAGGTGGAAAATCAGTACAAAGCAAACATAATTACAATGATGGCAATGAAAACACATTATCTTAACAATTAAGATTTAAAGGAAACAAGTCTTACTTGCAATGACAAATAAAAGCCATCATCTGGTCCTGTCAGCTCAGCCCAAATCTTGGTAGCTTCCTCCCAGGACATTCCCCTCTCCACACTTATCTGTAAAAAAAAATAGTAATGAAATTTAAATTAAACTCACTTCTTAGGATGTCTATCAGAAAAGCACACTATACTTGAATGTGCACATTTTACAGACGTACTGTGTATAATTCTACATGGCCAGATGTTGAATATCCTGGAGTCAGAAACTTCTTAACATCACTTTTCCTCACTTTTTCATCCCCAGAACCAAGATCTTGAATAAGAAAAAGCAACATATAAGTATAAAGTAATTTTTCATCAGGAATACACATGACATTTTAAAAATTTCCCAACTTACCTAAGATTCCCATATCGTATCTTCCATTTTTTTTGGCATTTTGAACGACTGCAGTAAGTGTGTCTGCGAAATACTGAAATAGTGCATTCTGTTGATGCACTTCCATGCCCAAAATTCTGTTTAAGAATTTTCCTATGTTGTTATAATCTGCAATGACAAAATTTTATGAACGATTTAAGGCATTCAAATGGCAGTTTAACAAGTTTATTCATCTCAGCCTAGTTCAAGTCTCACTTTCGTCTCCAAAGTCTTCCCTCACAATTCTTGTACTGTTTCCAGAACAGGCCTATACTTTGACCGCTTCTATCTCTAGCTATTAGTACAGCTATACTGTGTGGTCAAAAGATGTTTGCCAAATTAGATTTTTGCATCTTCAACTTCACTTACTGAAAATATGAATACAATTTAGCACATAAGAATGCTTTCCAACATTAAGTCATAACTTGTAAAGTTATTAAGTGCCACAAGTCAGTGAAGCTCAACTTTTGCTGCACAAGTAGAATGCCCTAGAGCTCTGGAAAATTACCACTGCCTGAGCTCCTGGCCTGGCTTAAGTACTTTCAAAAAGCTCAACAGTTGCTCATACCTGCAACCTAGTTTGAGAACTGCTGATACAAGAGAGAGGAGAATAGAGGTCTAATTTTTTGAATAAACACAGTAGCAGGAATGCTTTGTGAACACTAAGTACTGAGAGACAGACCAACAGACTTGAAACTTCCCCTTCAAATTGACAAAAACAAACAACAAAATGGGCTGTAATGATACAGCAACAGTTATGTACATATATGAAACTCATATTATTACCTTTATCTAGAGTAAGAATTCCTGAACGATCTTCTACATTTATTAGACCAACTCCTATCAGTCCTTGTCGAACATCTAAAATAAAACAAATTTATAAAAAATGTTACAGCTCAAATGACTCAATGAGCTGTTACCTAACTAATTAAACCAGATCAAGTTTTAGCATACGTATCTTCCATAATTCCTATTAGCTGAATTAAAAGGAACGCACAGACCCTAAAGATCTTTAGGCACTTCAAAATCCTAGAACTCTAACTTCACATTATACATACTGTTTTCACTAAGATGTCTTATCTTTCCAACAACAATCTTTGGCAGTGGAGATTCTAGGCTACAAAGCTGCTCTGCTCACAGAATCAATTTTGAATTTTGAATACACAGCAGGATAGTGATTAAATAACTGTGTAAATAAGGAAATAATGTTTCCTTTCCAAACATTACCTATCAGTATTGACAAGGAGATGCAAAAGATAAGCAACAAGTGTAACGGTCAACATGTTCTGAATTATGTTACTAAGAGGATGATTTATAAAATTTAAAAAAAAAAAAAAAAAAGGTCTCCAGGCTCCAACCCAGACTTACTGAATACGGGTTTAAGAAAGAGAAAAGGGAAATAAGAAACATAATTATATCCTATTTACATGTTTATTTAGTTAGCTAGACTGCTACATGCTTAAAATGTTTAGATTCTGCAAGTGACATGACAACTCTGTAGCCAAAGAGCTCCAATGCAAAAAGTCCTCATTTTAGGAACCCATTCTATGAAGAAATTACATGAATAGAAGGAATTCTTCTGAATAGAAGAATAGCCGTTATGATTCCAGCACTTTGTGATGCAAAAAAAATTAAAACTACTTGAATATCAATAAAGGAATAACTGAAGAACTGTTACCTAAGCTAGATGGAGAATATTACACAACTGTTAAAAACGTGTTCATGCTATAGCTAATGACTTATGAGAGATGTATGTCTGTGATATACTGAGAAAAGTACGTTGCAAGTAGTATGTTTTTAAAAAGCTCTGTGTTTAGACAAACACGGACAAGGATTTGTTAGTCTGCTCCTGTTCAAACTGTCAACATTTGTAACCTTACCAGATGAGAGTGGAAGTGGGCAGGTAGTTAAAGAGAGTATTGGCTCCTCATTATTTACTTTCGGAATAGTTTTCATTACTGACAATGAATAAATAACATGCACTATTTCAGAACTAGAACTAAATCGGTGAGTCGTTTTGACAATCCCTCCAATGACCAGACAAAAAGAAAAGAAGGAAAGGGAGAGGGAGAAAAAGAACAGGGCTAAGGTTTTATAGGTTTTTGTTTTGTTAAATGCCATCAATGGTTATAAACAGCCCTGCCAGCTGTGTCAATATGGACTACTACCAACAGTAAATACCAGTTCAACTGGAAAGGACTTCCTAGTAAAAAACGCTAACTTAATAATGACAATGTTTCAAGTATCTTACATCTATTTATTCTCCAAAATACTTTCAGTTTCCTGAACTACTGAAATCTCTCAGCCTACTAATATTAATGGGGTAAAATCTACACATCTAAGAATTTCTGTAGCACTATTTAGGACTTCTTTAATATAAAAATTTCCAAATATACACAAATGTAAAGAGAGAATATTCTATGAACCCACATGTACCCATTATCCAGTTTTAACAACTATTAATATATGGCCAATTTTATCAATATTTACATTCCCCACTAACCTTCACAGATTTACCCAGATACTTAAAATTAAATGCAAAAAGTTATTTGACATAGTCATCTTCAATTAATCTAACAAAACTATTTTTCCTCTAGTAATCTAAAGTTATACAACATGCAATAAACTCAAGAGTAAAGTCACTTTACCTGAATGAAATTTAGTAAATCTACTGCTTATTGTAAGAGGTCAATTTAGGTGTCTGATAACCATCAATTTCTAAATTTCATACATTTTATGTATGAAAGCAACAGCACCTCTTAGAATGGGTTTTAGTACCTTCTAAAAGGTGAGGCTTGTCAGTACTCATTTTCCTTTTTTATTATTATTTTTAAGAGTTACCTTTAAAGAATTCTCCAGGATAGTCTGGAGGTGGTGATACCATAGGAGAATCTAGGTTTACAATGGATTTCATGACAATTTCTAAAGCATTTCTTCCATACTGCAATAAAAAAGCAAAGACATTTAACCAGTTTCAGCATTTGGATACTCTTCAATTACATGACCAAATGAATGCTATAAAAACTACTATTGTATCAAACAGTAAAAAATAGCAGGACTCAATTACCTTTATGTAAACTTTACATAGCCTAGTGCCTCATTCACACCTTTGCACACAGCAGGCATTCAATAAATAAACAACTTTCTTTACTACTGGGAACTCCTACTTGATTCATCCACAAGTATTTCTTATAATCCTCTTTTCCCACAGCAAGAGATCATTATACAGCACATTTGATCACCGAAGACCTAATTGCTTTCCATCTTGCAGGAAGCCATGATTTTACAGCAAAATCGTAAGAGGAGGCAACTTAAAAGTTTTAAACAGTAACCACTTGACCTTTCTGTTCCTCATAGACACCATACACTGCCACAATTTCTCAGGGATACTGACAGCTGAAATGTACCTTATTATCGAAGTTGAACCGGCTCAGATCTCTAGATTCTGTTGCTCTTCTGTCTCCATGTGTAAGTGCGCCCTATCCAAACATAAAATTTCCAATCAAAGCAGAGAAGACAAGTAACATACACCATTTTTTACACACATCTATGTAACTAAAAAACTTACCAAACTCTCAAGTCTTTTAGCAACAATAGATGCAAATCTTTGTTCTCCTGCCAATTCAGAAATCAGAAAGACATATTCAGGAGCGGTAACTTGATTTGATCTATGAGTTCGTCCTGTAACGACATTAAAAAAAAAAATCACTGATTGTGTTTGCTCAGTACTAGTGTTATGAGATCTATTCCTAGCACTTAAGAGTAAGCTGGTGTCCTGAAAAAGTAAAGAATGTAATCACCCCAATTCCCCAAAAAGGAAAAAATTGCAAACAATGACTTGAACAACATTTGTATTCAGAGTAACACTCCTCATTGCAAGAGAACAAAAACTCCCATAAAACTGTTAAGTGATAATCGCTTAAGTGCTACCCCAGTTTGGATGACCACAATGTTGCTGATGCACAGCTGCTCTGGATTCTCAAAGAAAAATTTTTTTTAATTTTTCTTTTCTTTTTTTTTTTAATTGCCAGGTCATGGGACATGAAGATGGAGGGGAAGGGAGGAGCAATGTGCCCTCACTCAAGCCACTGGGGGGTGAAAAGGACATCAAGTGGCAGCTGCTGACACAGGTAATATACATCCCCAGAGGTCTGCAAGAAGGATATTCCTAAGGAGCCCCATTCTTGAATATAAAGCCAGAAAGCCCTACTTCAGGTCTTTTACAGCTTTTATGACTAAGAAAATACATTCATGATGTACTCTATTCTTTAAGGTACATGCAATACCTAAGTATCTCCAAAACCGACACACGCGTCAAGTTTTACTATGTCCAATATTAAAGTATTTTCCCCAATGAAATGAAATTCAGTGCAGGATTTACCAAATTGCTGAATTGCTCTATCAGCACTCCATGGTAACTCCAGAGTCATATGAACTCTTCGCCTTTGATTTTTAGCCCTTCTATCCGCTTGTAATGAAATACCTGAGCTGGCAGCTTCTGAGATGATAGCAATATTCTGTATCAAGAGTAAGGAGAAAAAATAAAAGATCACTTTTGCACAAAGACAAGCAGGAAAACATCCACCACTACGTATTCTCCATAAATTATAGAACCCTTCATTTTAGCTGTGCATGGTTACAAGAACACTCAAAATCAAGACTACATTTCCAGTCTCCCTTACAGCTAAGTGTGGGCACACTCAACCCAGCAGGTCACATGGACAATGTCCAGGAAATGTCCCTAATTGAAGATATGTCTTCCTCTTTTTTCCTCTCTGCTGGCTGAAACACATTCAGTAATGACTGAATGTGAAATAGCTGTCATGGAATATGGAGGTTAACCTGGAAATCCAAGTCTGCATATAAAGTATCAAGACAGAAGAGACCTAGTCTTCAAGGGGTCATGTCAGTGCTGACCTAACAAAATTTCTACATGTGAAAAATGAACTTCCACTTTAAGTCATTGTGATAGTGGGTTTTCTGTCACTTAACAGCCAAACGTGATCCCAACTAATACATAATTCCTAATGGACATGGGCCTAAATTACTAGTGAAACAAATAAATAAAATAATTGATACCTCTACCTACAATCTTTAAAATACGTAACAAGAGCTTTGCTGCTGCTGCTGCTAAGTCGTGTCAGACGCTGTGCGACCCCAAAGACGGCAACCCAACAGGCTCCTCTGTCCCTGGGATTTCCCTAGGCAAGAACACTAGAGTGGGTTGCCATTTCCGTCTCCAGTGTATGAAAGCGAAAAGTGAAAATGAAGTCGCTCAGTCCTGTCAGACTCTTAGCGACCCCATGGACTGTAGCCTAACAGGCTCCTCCGTCCATGGGATTCTCCAGGCAAGAGTACTGGAGTGGGTTGCCATTGCCTTCTCCGGAACAAGAGCTTTAAATACACTTAAAAGATAACTTTGATAACGGTAATAACTATCATCTGTTTTCCACTTGCAGAAGAATTTTTTAAATACAGAGCAAAATGTGGATAAAGATATAAGATTTTATTCTACCCCTTTCAGATTAAAGAATGAGGCTGAAGTGTTACACCTACCTATTTTTTAGCAAACTCATCAGCAAACACTTAATGAGCAATTCCAACTAGATGGAGGAAGAACTCATCTGAGACTCTTACAATTCATGAAGTTTACTTAACAATAAGAGCATACAGAAAGGGCCTCTGAAGGCAACCACAACCTCTGCAGTCATTAAATAAGCAAGTGTACATTCATTCAGAGTAAATCATCCTAATAGAACACAGCAGAGCAGGATAAGAAACAGCAAAACTAAAGAATCCTAGTAATCTAGGCATGCTTAAATATATCTCTAGATTCAAGATTATACTGACACTCAAGTAAGCATTAGATATATGACCACTAATATGACCTGAAAGAACATATTAATATTCTGATTAAAGACTTTTAAAGGCCCCAAAAGAGCGGCATCTTATTCTGTGCATGACCCTTACTGCATTCAACTTACAAGAAAATAATGAAAACATGTAAAATGTTCAGTAATTACTATTAGTTTAAAAAAAAAGAACATTCAACATACATGATTTTTATTAAAAGAAAAAAACCTAAAGATTAACTGAAATGTACGGGCATAATTCTTTTCACCAAAACACATCCTAGAAAAACATACCTTATCTCCATCCATAAATCTTTGTTTTTCTGTAATATTTAGTATTTCCACAGGAACATCAAGTTCAGATCTTGACTCATAAGATATGCTTCCATCATCATTGCTTACGACCCTCCCCTTGCGGCCAGTCATCTGCAAAGTCAAACAATGTTGCTTACAATTAAGGTATCTGAGTATGGTGCAGGAAGTTTAGGACTCCCACTAGAGAAACATGGTGGAGGTGAAAGGGAGAAGGAAGCCAACGTGCACTGTGCATCCTCTCCCGCACCAGGAGCCGGGCGGGGGAGATGAAACACTGCGACATAAAGCCTGGTTCTGAAAAGTCCAAATTCAGTGGAGAAAACCGACATGTGGCAATGACAACAAAGGCTGTGTGTGACAGGGGCAATAACACAGATCTGAGTCTTGGGGCAGATACTCAAGACACTAGGGGAAGGAACTCACTTGCTCTAGGATGACAACTAGAGTAGAACAGGGTTCTCAGATCTCAGAGAGGATGTTAGATAATTTTATGAGGAAACAATATATTATTCATTCTAAAGGGTTTGTAAGTGGCAAAAAAAAAAAAAAAAAAAAAATTACCTAGGACAGAATCAACGGTGTTCAAGTCATATTTACCTCAGCAACATTTTCAGGGCCACCAAGTTCATCAATAAGTTCATCCAGGGTATTAGGAGGGAGGTCTTCAGCTAATTTTTCTAGTTTATCAAGTAGGTCTTTCTTCATCTGTTGGGCCCTTTCCACGGCATCTTGACTTGTTATAAGGCTACTGTTGCTGTTGGTGTTACTGTTAGCTAGATAAAGTACATGTGTTAAAAATCAGTACACAGTTTAAATATTTGTTTTGTTTGAAAGTACATTTCACAGACAAAGCAAACATCCACGTGGTTACCTGGTGCACTGTTAGGAGCAGGTGAAATAACTGGTGTAGAAGAAAAACTAGGTCGTTTTGATCCAAGACCTGACGCTAATAAGGCACTTTGAATAGAATCTGGATCTATACTTTTCCTTTTTTTTTTATCTTTGTTTTTCTTATGATCTTTTCTGATTAACCAGGGATCTGAAAGTTAAGGAAAGACATAAATCATCTGTTAACGCAGGTACGGAATTTTCAAAGGAAACCACCATTGAGTTTTTTTGTACTGTTGACCGACAACTTGTAAACCACCACCAACTATAGCAGTCCAGTACATCCATACACCATGAGGTAAATGCCATGGTTTGAGGTTAAACATAATTGAACAAAATTGACGTCGTGACCTTTCATAAATGAGCTCAACTGCCAGAAGACAGACAAGCTTGGAGCTCCCACAAAGCAAAGATTAGAATCTGTCTGATAATTTTTACAGGAAAAGAAAAGGTTTTAGTACAATATCCCATTTCAAATACACAGAATTAAGGACCCTTTAGTTTATATTTAAAATATTAAAGAACTTACCATCTTCATCATCCTCACTAGACTCATCTCTGAATGGGTTGAAATCATCATCATCTCCAGAACTCATGTTTTTAGAGCTCTCATAGTCACTTTCTTCATTATCAGAGGCATCAGATTCACTTCCACTATCATCAGAACTGCTACCAGTAAGGCCACCTATTTTTCGTGCTTTTTTGGCTTCTCGAGTTATTTCTTCACCTGCCCACAAAACCCAAACAAGAGAGTCAAAATGCACTGTGGTAAAAGTTAGGAAATTATATTTAGTTCATAAGCACAGTTAACTAATTCAAAAGAAAACTACAGAAGAAAAGTATTTGCATAAGTATATAAGAACAAGGAAGAGGGGAAGGCACACCATTCTACTACTCTTGCCTAGAGAATGCCATGGACAGAAGCCTGGCAGGCTGCAGTCCACAGGGTTGCACAGAGTCAAACATGACTGAATCAACCAAGCAGCAGCAGCAGCATACAAAAACAATGAACAAGTATAGCCTTTTGGACTCCTGTAAAAAATCAGGTTATATATAATTATTTTTAGGAGAAATTATGTACATAAGTATTAACTCAAGACAGCCTTCAAACGCACAAGTTTTAAAATTCAGGACAACAAAGATGAAACAATCTCTGGCATTGTCAGAATGTGTGTATCAGGTTGAGAGACAAGGCCTAATAATTACAGGTTTTTAAACTACTTAAATACTTTATGGAATACTACCCCAAAAATCTACAAAACTGCATTTTTAAAAGTTAAACAAGGTGCTAATCTGAATTATCTTACTGGAAATTCATAGAAGATATCTAGAGTAAACTAATCAAAACTGAGAAGAACATTAAAAAGGTTCACATACCAACGAAATGGTGAGAAGATAATTTAGAAAAGGGAAACATGGCCATCCACTGACCACTCTAACAGGTCACTGACTCTAGGTCACAGCATTACTTTTTGTGTCACCAAAATAAAAAATAATGCCAGTTATAATACCCAACCTGCTTTCAGGCATATTAAAAATATAAGGGAAAAAGCATTTCTTGCAACAGATGAAAATTTAAAGTTAAAGTGTCAGGCACTGTATTTAGAACACACAGCATCATGTATGTTCTTATCAGCATTTTGGAGAGAGCCTGAGATGTTAACTTCTAAAAGGCAAAGAGCTTGCTAAGTCGCTTCAGTCATGTCCGACTCTGTGCAACCCCATAGACAGCAGCCCACCAGGCTCCCCCGTCCCTGGGATTCTCCAGGTAAGAACACTGGAGAGGGTTGCCATTTCCTTCTCCAATGCATGAAAAGTGAAAGTGAAGTTGCTCAGTCGTGTCCAACTCTTAGCAACCCCATGGACTGCAGCCTACCAGGCTCTTCCATCCATGGGATTTTCCAGGCAACAGTACTGGAGTGGGGTGCCACTGCCTTATCCAGGTAAAGAGTTTAGTAAGTACCTAAACACAAACCCAACTTTGCAATTTTTATAAAATGTCTAACAAACATAAGTAAGTGTATGCCTAATAATTCAATAATAAACTAACAAAAGTCTCTTTAAAGAAGACTATATAAACACACAGGCTTCCCAGGTGGCTCAGTGGGTAAAGAATCTGCCTGCAATGCAGGAGACGTGGGTTTGATTCCTGGGTCAGGAAGATGCCCTGGAGGAAGGCATGGCAACCCACTCCAGTATTCCTGCCGGGAGAATCCCCATGGAAAGGGGAGCCTGGCAGGTTACAGTCCATAGCGTTGCAAAGAATCGGACACGACTGAAGAGACTGAGCACGCATGCATGCACACACATACTCTCACACACCCACACACACAGCATCAACAACAGAAAGGTCCAGATTTTGGTTCCCCATTTATCAACCAGTAGTGGTGTGAACCTAAGGATATCGCCTGACCTCTTTCTGTGCCTTAATTTCCTGTCTATTAAAACTGAAAAAATAAAGCCTTTCATATGGATCCCTTGCAGTTAAACAAGACTATGTGTGGGCAGTGCTCAACACAGTGCCTAGCACCAAACTATTAAAGCCCCAATATAAAATGGGGATTACTTGTGCATTCAAAATGACATGGGCCATGGGAATTCCCTGGTGGTCCACTGGTTAGGACTCCGTGCTTTTTGACCCCAGATTCAATCCCTGGTCAGGGAACTCAGATCCCACAAGACTCGCAGTCAAATAAATAAAAGACACTTCCTTTAAAAACAAACCAAACACTACATGATCCAATTTAAGGAAGGCAGTTCAGTTCAGTCGCTCAGTCATGTCTGAGTCTTTGGGACCCCATGAACCACAGCATGCCAGGCCTCCCTGTCCATCACCATGACTCAAAGTCATGTCCATTGCATCGGTGATGTCATCCAACCATCTCATTCTCTGTTGTCCCCTTCTCCTCCAGCCTTCAATCTTTCCCAGCATCAGGGTCTTTTCAAATGAGTCAGCTCTTCGCATCAGGTGGTCAAAGTATTGGAGTTTCAGCTTCAGCATCAGTCCTTCCAATGAACACCTAGGACTGATCTCCTTTAGGATGGACTGGTTGGATCTCCTTGCAATCCAAGGGACTCTCAAGAGTCTTTTCCAACACCACAGTTCAAAAGCATCAATTCTTTAGCGCTCAGCTTTCTTTATAGTCCAACTCTCACATCCATACATGACCACTGGAAAAACCATAGCCTTGACTAGACGGAACTTTGCTGACAAAGTAATGTGTCTGCTTTTTAATATGCTGTCTAGGTTGGTCATAACTTTCCTTCCAAGGAGTAAGCGTCTTTTGAAGGCAGTACACACCCAAAATACAGCTTGCATCAAAATGCTCAAGTTTATATTACTTCTAGCACCATTTAAAGGAAAGTACTCACCTTTCCGCTTCTTTGTTTTATTTTCCTTACAAGGACTATCTCTTGGTGAACTGCTGTTACTTGGAGCTGTCAAATCAATTCCCAGCAAACTATAAAGCTTTTTTCTATCCGGAGCAGGGAAGTGTTTTTCAATGAGTGACTGTAACACTCCTCTGTTCGTACGAGAGATAAAAAAGTGACAGTCAGTGGCTCAGTATGCAAAATTATTATATATAAAATATTACTGAAAGTATTTGCTTAAAATAAGTACACTTTATTAGCAGCATCTCCAAATTGGATACCACAAGTTGGTTAGCTTCACATAATAATAAAGCCAGCTTAGGAACTCAGCACCAATGGTTTCTTTTTCAGAAATGCTGCAGAGGACTCCATGTGGAAAAACGGAACATAAGGGACTGAGTCAAAAGGTGACTCAGAACAGCTGGACTCTGAATATAAAGGACTTTAACAATCCTTTAACCAATTTATTTCACATGTATTTCCATTTTCAGGTATGTGAAAGAGTTAAAATAATTAAATCTATGTCTTACTGAAAAACAAAAACAAAAAAATAGTTTATTCAATCTTATAAGATCCTGATAATCCAGGTCAGAAGAATTTCAGTATTCTAGGCAAGACTATCCAACTGAAATGTAATGCAAACCAAGCACAACTTTTACACTTTCTAGAAGCTGCATTAGGAGAAGGCAATGGCACCCCACTCCAGTACTCTTGCCTGGAAAATCCCATGGACAGAGGAGCCCGGTAGGCTGCAGTCCATGGGGTTGCTAAGAGTCCGGCACGACTGAGCGACTTCACTTTTCACTTTTATGCACTGGAGAAGGAAATGGCAACCCATTCCAGTATTCTTGCCTGGAGGATCCCAGGGACAGAGGAGCCTAGTGGGCTGCCGTCTATGGGGTCGCACAGAGTCGGACACGACTGAAGCGACTTAGCAAAGAAGCTGCATTAGGGCTTCCCTGATACCTCAGTTGGTAAAAAATCCGCCTGCAATGCAGGAGACCCCAGTTCGATTACTGGGTCAGGAAGATCCGCTGGAGAAGGGATAGGCTATCCACTCCAGTATTCGTGGGTTCCCTTCTTGGCTCAGCTGGCAAAGAATGTGCCTGCATGCCTGTACTGCAGGAGATCTGGGTTCGTTCCCTGGGTTGGGAAGATCCCCTGGAGAACAGAAAGGCTACCCACTCCAGTATTCCGGTCTAGAGAATTCCATGGACTGTACAGTCCATGGGGTCACAAAGAGTCGAACAGGACTGAGCGACTTTCACTTTCAGGAGCTACATTAAAAAGTTACAGAAAACAACCTGTCACTATAAAATGTCACAATGAAATGTTTTACATTCTATTTCCTTAAGTCTTTGAAACTTGGTGCATATTTCATACTTGACGGTCATCTCATACTGGAATAGCCATGTCAACTGCTGCACTAGCCATGTAGTACCTATCATCTCCGAGGCAGTACTAGGCAAGATACAGATTAGCAGGTGCATGCTCTGAATTTAAAGGAGTTTTAAATTATGTCTTAAAAGGAGCCACTTGCATGTATCCCCTAAGGCAAAAGATATCATGGTGGCAAAAGTTATTTTACTAGTTTTACTCCAAGAGTTGGAATTGTTTGGTTACACAAAGCAAAAAGTAACGTCTAAAGCCTTTCTTAAAATTCTTTTGACTTTTCAAGAATTATCTGCAATGCTGACATGAAAGCATAATAAACTGGGACAAACGAAACCATTATTATACAGCTTTGTGTATTTGTGCTTTCAAATACACAGAGCAAAGACAAAACTGAAACTTAAACCAAGCTGTCAGAATTCCAAGACGTACAAAACAGAAATCAAGCCCTTCCATTAGTCCAAACACTGGACATACAATGTTAAAATACTTAACATTTCAGTATTTCTATGTTACTGTTTTTCAATAGATATATTGCTATGGATACACAGGATTATGAAAACTCAGATCAGAAAAACTTAAATTTAAAAGGCAAAAATTTTGTCTCCAGGAAATGCTAACATTTAAACTAATCTTAGTAAAGACTCAAAACTATAAACATTACTTGGCAGTTGAAACAAAATCATTCAATTCTCCCCCGCCCTCTTCCAAGGCTTCTAATGTTCTAGCTTCTCCCGTAGACTGCAGACCAATTACAACACACTGGAGGAAAAAAAAGAATGTTATTAATTATAAATAAAAATATGTATGTGGTTTCTTACAACATATTTTACACATTTAGTTTTAAAAAAAGATTTCAAGGCTTCCCTGGTAGCTCAGTGGTAAAGAATCCACTTGACAATGTAGCAGACATGGGTTCTATCCCTGATCCGGGAGGATTCCACATGCCACAGAGCAACTAAGCCCTTGAGCCAGAACTACTGAAACCCACATGCCCTAGAGTCCATGCTCCATAACAAGAGAACTCAGGGCAATGAGAAGCCCAAGTACTGCAATCAGAGAAAAGCCCATGCAGCAACAAATACACAGCATGGTCAAAAATAAATAAATTAAAAAAGATTTCAAACAAGAATTACCCATTTTGTACATGTGTACCAATGTCTTTATTTTGCATATTTGAAATGCGCTATATGTAAAACACTTAGCCAGGTGATAGTATTACAGCAGTGAACACTACTGAAGCCCCTGCTCCAGTTTTTTGTGCTTTAAGTAGATATATATTCGCCAAAAATGAAAAACCTTTGCAGTATTACATATCCATGATATCAGTGGTTACATCTATGGACAGCCAAGTTATAGTGATGTTTATTTGTTTATACCACCTTTTTGAGCTATCCAAATTCTTTATAAATACATATTGCTTTTATTGTCGTAAAAATGTATTTTTTAAAGTCTCACTGTTAATACTCTTACAACTATCCTTTAGAAACAAAGGCTTTTTTAAGTAGAAAACCTCAACACCCAAAAGACTAAAACACAAAACCAAAGACACATCTGTTAATGCATTCTCCAACTTACTTTTCCATTCTTGATTTCTTCTCGAGCTAGTTGCACAACTCTTTTAACTTTGGACGCTATGCACAAGTATTTGAAAAATCTCTGGTGAGCAGACCAGAACTGACCCCACATGGATTTCTTCATTCTCTGCTCAGCATCAATCAGATCTGCAGCTTGCTGAAACCGCTCTCGAGCAATGACCCACTGAAGGCACACAATCAACAGATATTTCAATCTTCAAGTGTGAATTACTTCAATATGACTAATTCAATCAAAAGAATGTGTAAGACACCATTTAACATTAATTCAATGAAGCATTTTCAGTAACTTGGGAACCTCTAAACAAATGTTTTTTAGGACACTCACACAGAGCTGTCTCAAAATTCCTATTAACTAATACAGTAATTTTAGGAAACAGTTATGTTGATTTTTAAAGCTACGCATGCTCTGCTATAAAGGGTTATTTAAGTTACTGTAACAGAGAAAACTGGGAAAATAAGGATCCAGTAATTTATCTTGTTATTTTACGGCAGAAATATACTGTGAGCTGACAGACATTACACTGGACAAAACTAACAAAAACATCATCGGGTACATTAAAAATACTAGGAGTTAAGGAAAAAAGGCTTACCAGTTTGACTGCTTTGTTATACATTTTAACATAGCTCTGAGAAAGAAGAACTTCCTCAATTTTGAAGGTCACTCCAGTAAAGCTCAGCTGTCGAGCAATGTACATTCCTCTAAGCTTCATATCCATAGCAACTATTTCCATGGCACCAACACCTCTGAATAAAATTAAAACACACAGTAACTATCATTAAATATAGTAGAGCTTTAACATACATGGAAGAGATTTTAGCAAAATACCTCTTTTAGATTGCTACTGAGAACAAATAATGTACACTGTAAATTCCATTACCTCCGTTCTACTGCCTGAATAAAGTCACTGAATTCTCTAAATGGAGTTCCCTCACCCCATATTCCAAGACGGTTCATATAGGCCATATTTCGTGGTTCAGAAGCACCTGAAAAACCCCCCAAAAAAACATATTACAGCTGAAAAACTAACATGTAAAAAGATACCTGTATCTTTTAAATAAATACTCACCAGTGGCACTAGCATAGACAACTCTAGCTTTTGGCAATTTGTTCTGAAGTTCTAAAACTGCTAAGCCTGTCTTGGTTGGCTTTGAAGAACCAACAGGACATAAGTTTTTTGCTTTATGACATTCATCAAAAACTATCTGTAAAGAATAAATTAAGGAACATGTCACTTTAGTACCAAGTGTCTCTAATCTCAGAAAGACTTAACTTTTATTTCCCTGAGGCCTGGGGAAACATGCAAGAGTCCTAAAGAGTAAACAAACAAACAAAAAACAGAAAAACAATTCTGGAGTAAAAATAAATCAGGATTATCATGGGGAGGGATGCTGTTGGTAACAAGCCCCTGCACATGAACTTTTTGTTTTTTTTACTAACACCCATACACCTATCATCTGGTTTCATCAAACCTTAACATTTTACTGTTATCTGCTGCAGCCTGTTTCCTTTTTTAAAGTTACAAATATAAACAAAGCCCTCTATGTGATTCTTCTCCTTGATTTCTGCCCCTGTGCTAGCCACAGAGGCATTCACTGAATTTGGCACTAATCTTAACTACATATTTAAATCTTTTTCTAGATACAAAAAAAAAGTTACTACTGTGGAAAATGAAGACTGCTTAAATCAAATGGGGGGTTGGAGAGGGCCTGTGGTTTTTCTTTTTGATTAACTGCTGTTATACTGTCCTTCAGGTGGCTGAAAGGAGTTTCGTAACTTCTTCAGACATCACTAGGTGCCAAAGCTCTCATAGGACAACTTTGATGCTGTATGAATTCTGCCATTTTGCTAGCACTGATACAGTTCTTGGGTCCACCACTCCATTAGAACCATTGGCTCCAATCATATTAATCTGTTAAAAATCTTACAAAGCTGGGTACTTCTGGGTATTTAGGTCCACATTCTATTTTAAGGCTGCATATTCAGCATGTCCCATACCTATTAACATTTTCCTAAAGCAGGAACTAAACAGTGGCCTCATATATGACAGCTACAAAACAGAATCAACTATCTGACTCCCTTGCAAGCTATGTAATCATTAAAGCTCTCATTCCAGCAATCTTTTTACTTAACTTCAGAATTCCCATATATTACATTAACTTTCATGTCATTAAAAAATATAAAATTTGTTGGAAAGGATACCACTCCATCGAAGTCATCACCGCACCAATGCAGAAGTTGTTTTAACCTCGTTTTATATTTACCACCAGACTGACTTTCACCAATAAGGGAAGAATAGGTAGCAAAAATAACACCCTTCTTCACACTCCCATTATGTTTGGAAGAAATTTTTCCATATTTAAACTGAAAAAGAAAAGGGAAGAACTTAATACACTTCTGTCTCTGAAATATTTATCCCACCCAAATTTATACAGCAGGGAAATGATGGTACCAATACACTTTTGTCTCTGAAGTATTTATCCCACCCAAATCTATACAGCAGGGAAATGATGGTACCATGATGGGCTTTAGGAAAGTCAAAGGACCTCTTAATCATACACAAAATTTCTCACACACAAGTACATACACACATACACACACATGTGTGTATGTATATAAAATTATAAGGATCCAGTTTTCAAAGTCTATCCTCAAAAAACATTACAAACCAAACTCTCCCCAAGAAAAAGGCACAATATTCATTCTACCAATATTTACTATGTATTTTCTATATGCAAAACACTGTAATTAAGATCTGAGGGATATATAAGAATTATGATCAATAGTCACTGCAGCCCTCCTCAATTATACTGACTCAGAAATTAAAAATATTGCTAGATGCCCATTACATGTTTTAGTTTTGAACTGTTGGTAATTATCTAAGACATAATACTTTTACCTACCAACCCATTCAGTAAATCTCATCCCCAAAAAAGTCACTGATGGGCAGAGCAACACTGAAGCAACTTAGGACTAGTCTGTACATTTACTCACTTAGAACTAGATGTACATTTACTCACTGTCAAAGGCCTGCAGAGAAGTGCCTACAGGAATTAGGTTTGTTAGCCTAGGCAAACTAGGCTCCAGGAATTGGTGCCTAGTAGGAGGCCAATAAAAACTTGCTAAATGAACATTAAACTGTGCTTCTGGAAAGTGAAACTTTTCTTCCAAATGACAGAACTGTTTTAACATTAACACAGGTACAGGTATACAAGTTCATTGAATATACAAATATCTAAACCAGTCTCCAAACCACAATTCATGATGCAACGGACATACTATACTACTTGTCCATACAGCTCTATTACACTGCACTCTTATACTCAGTGTATTAGTTTCATCCATAAATAGTAGTTTTATAAGCAGAAACAATAAATGAAAAAAAACCCTGAAGGTTGAGAGAATAAACTCCATAAAAAGAGAAAATGCCTATTTTACTTGCCACTACATAACCCTACCTGGCACATTATCTAAACCAAAAATCAACAGTTGTGGCTAGCACTCACTATACTTTTTGTGAAATAACTCATTTAATCCTCTTAACAACCCTACAAAGTGGAAACTATCATTCTTGTCTCACAGATATTTACTGAATGACCAACTGAATAGAAGACTTTCATACCTTATTCAATGAATGGACCAAAATGTTTTTTGCTCCAATATCCCTCAAATCTCTTTCAGCATCATACTTTAAATCATTTGAAACACTGAACCTATAAAAAAGAAAGGGAAAAGAAAAATACACAAATTAAATGCAAATCCTATCATTCTAGCAGTATTCAGGAATAAATAAAATCAGGCCTTGACACTTCTAAAAAAATACATCTACTCATTAAGACCCATCCCCATATGCTGGTCATTTGCAAATGAAAGTTCCCACAGACAGTCTTTAGCACTTACCACAAAGCCCTTTTTCTACTCAACAAATAATTTTCATAGATGATTCCTGCTATTGTCCTTCCTTTTCCTACACCAGCACCATCGCCTATTAAGAAGCCAGCACGATCTCCATTAGGTAGGAACGTTTCATGTTGCTGAAAATGAAAATGCTGATAATTAATCTATTCCTTTAGATATTTTGGTGATCGGTTTCTCATATTATTTTAGCAATATATTAACATTGTCTATTTTTATACAAATGACATACAGTTAGCTTAGTGTGGAAACTATATTTACTATACAGGAATACTTTGTTTCATTTTGCTGCATGCACTGTTAACTGCACTTCTGGGAAACAGCATTTTTTTTTTTTTTTTAAACGAATTGACAGAAATGCTGTATCAAGCAATTTTATTGGTGCCATTTTTCCAAAAGCATTTGTTCACTTCATGTCTGTATCACATTTTGGTAATTCTCATAATACTTCAAACTTTATTATTATTATGTTTGTTACTATGATCTGTGATGAGTGATCTTTGATGTTACTATTGTAATTGTTTCAGGGTGCCATGAACTTTGTCCATACTTAATAAACATTGTGTGTACTGTGACTGCTTCACTCACTGACCATTTCCCCCATCTCTTTCTCTTTTGGCCTATTTCCTGAGACACAACAGTATTGAAATTAGACCAATTAATAACTCTACTTAATGGATTCTTTAAGCATTCAAGTAGAAGGAAGGGCTACCATGTCTCTCACTTTAAATCAACAGCTAGAAATGATTATTTTAAGGCCAGGCTGCAGGGCATGTGGAATCTTCGTTCTTTGATCAGGGATGGAACCCACACCCTGTGTATTGGAAGTACAGAGATTTAACCACTGGGCAGCCAGGGATCTTCCCTAGAAATGATTATAATATAAGGAAGGCGTGTTGAAAGCCACAATAGGCTGAACACTAGGACTCTTGCTCCAAACAGCCAAGTTGTGAAAAGAAAAAGGTCTTAAAGCAAACTAAAAGTGCTACTTCAGTGAACAAACAATAAGAAAGAAAACCAGCCTTATTACTGATATTAAACTTTTAGTGGTTGAGATAGAAAACCGAACCAGCCATAACATTCCCTTCAGCCAAAGCCTCATCCAGAGCAGGGTCTGGATTCTCTAATTCTATGAAGACAGCCAGGTGAGAGCTGCAGAAGAAGCTAATAGAGGCTGGATCATGAGGTTTAAGGAGTCTTCTCCATATTATAAGCACAAGGAGAAACAGCAAGTGCTGATGTAGAAGCTAAACCAAGTTATCCAGAAGATAATAGGGTAAAAGTGTCAACATTAAACAACAGATTTCCAATGCAGATGAAATAGCCTTCTATTTGAAGAAGATGCCATCTAGGGTATTCACAGCTTAAGAGAAGTCAATGCCTGGCTTCAAAGCTTCAGAGGACAGGCTGACTTATGAGGGGTTAATGTAGCTGGTGACCTAAAGCTGAAGCCAATGCTCATTTACCATTCTAAAAATCCTAGGGCCCTTAAGAATCATGCTCAATCTATGTTGCCTGTGGTCTACAAATGGAACAACAGAGCACTACATCTGTTTACAACATGGTTTACTGAATATACGAAAGCCACTGTTGAGACCTACTATTGCTCAGAATAAAAGATTCCTTTCAAATACTGCTCACTGATGATGTACCCAAGAGCTCCGATGGAGACACACAATGATATCAATGTCACTTTCATGCCCACTTTATAACACAACAGCCATTCTATAATCCATGAACCCAAGAGTAATTTCAACTTTCAAGTCTTACTAGTTAAGAAACACATTTTGTAAGGCTGTAACTGCCAGAAATAGTGACTCTTCTAATGGATCTGGACAAAATCAATTGAAAACTTCCTGAAAAAGGAATCACCATTCTAGATGCCAGGAAGAACATTCGTGATTCATGGGAAGAGGTCAAACTATCAACATTAACAGGAGTTTGGAAGATGACCCCAATCCTCATGAATGACTTTGAGGAGTTCAAGACTTCAGTGGAGAAAGATTCTTGACATGGAATCTACTCCTGATGAAAACGCTGTGAAGATTGTTGAAATGACAACAAAGGATCTAGACTATCACGTAAACTTAGTTGATAAAGCAGTGGCACAGTTTGAGGACTGACTCCAATTCTGAAAGAAGTTCCAGTGTGGGTAAAATGTCATCAAACGGCACTGCGTGCTACAGAGAAATGATTAGTGAAAAGAAGAGGGAATCAATGAGGCAAATTTCATTGCAATCTCATTTTAAAAACCTGCCATAGCCACTCCAACCTTCAGCAGCGACCATTCTGATCAGTCAGCAGCCATTAACACCAACACTAAGACCTTGCACTACCAAAAAGATTACAATTTGCTGAAGGCCCAAGTGATGATTAGCATTTTTTAGCATTATTTCTAAATTAAGGTATATATATTTTTGGGGGGGGACATAATGCTATTGTTATCTTCTCCACTGCCTATTGGAGAAGGCAATGGCACCCCACTCCAGTACTCTTGCCTGGAAAATCCCATGGACGGAGGAGCCTGGTAGGCTTCAGTCCATGGGGTCGGGAAGAGTCAGACATGACTGAGCGACTTCACTTTTACTTTTCACTCTCATGCACTGGAACTTTTCACTTTCATGCACTGGAGAAGGAAATGGCAACCCACTCCAGTGTTCTTGCCTGGAGAATCCCAGGGACAGTGGGGCCTGGTGAGCTGCCGTCTATGGGGTCGCACAGAGTCGGACGCGACTGAAGCGACTTAGCAGCAGTGCTACTGTACACTTAGCAGACATCATAGTGTAAACACTAAGTTTTGCATGCACTGGGAGACAAAAAAGTTCATGTGGCTCATTTTATACAATGTTTGCTGTACTGTGGTGGTCGGGAACCAAATCTGCCCTATCTTCAAGGTCTGACTTTGTTTTTTTCCCTTGCTACCCTCGCGTGCAGCAGGTAACTAAAGCTAACAAACTGGTGAGCATTCTTCCATAATTTTTCATTGACTATACAATCAAATACAAACCTTTTTATAACACATAAATATAGTGGATGGTTGCATATTTATTTTACAAAAATGGAGTATATCAGAAATCCTCTCAAAGACAACTGGCATAAGATAAAAGCTAGTACAACACCCATATGGTAATACCAAAGTTTATTCAATCACTCCCCAAGGGTGTGAGCTTTCAAATCTAGTCTAGCTTTCAGTCTCTAGGGGAAAAAAGCTGCAACAAATAGCCTGATACATATGTTCTTATCTAATAGTTCCATGAAACAGACTCCCAGTTCCAGTAACCGAACTGTTAGGTCAAAGGATATACACATTTTTAATTTTAATACATGTTCCCAGTGAGCCCCAGAAAGGCTATGACAATTTATCATTTCCACTATAAATGCAGTCACCAAATCCATGCTATTCTTTTCATTTCATAAAACTATCTATTTCATAAATCCTATCCATTTCATAAAACTAAAAAAAATCACATTCACAAGATTTTCATTCAAGGAAAACTTTGAATTAAAACTAGTATATATTGTGAACTAAGATTAAAGATAAAAACTGTACCTAGTTAAAAAATATTATGGCTTACCTGGGCTGCATAAGTAATTGCTTCAAGCTGTAATGCTGATAACCAGCCATTATCAATGGTTTCTTCAGAAATAGATGTCTTGTACCAAACATCAGGAGGAGTAACACTGGATAAAGAACTAGTCTCAACTACGGCATCTGGGTGACGTAGGCCAATTTTTACTAAACAAAGGTTTAAAAATACTTCATTTTAATTATTCTGAGTAATAACACTTCCACTCTTATCATAAAATATTATAGCATTTCTCCTCTGACAGAGAAATGTAAGTAACCCTGGGATCCTATATAAAGTCACCGAATGATGTAAAGTACTGTTAAACTTAACTAACGTGATCTAATTACCAACTACCTATGGTTTAAACAGAGACTTGTGAGGGTTGGGGGAGGCTCAACAGGGAGGGGATTCATAGAGACATGGCTGATTCGGGCTTCCCTGGTGGCTCACACAGTAAAGCAACCACCTGCGATGCAGGAGACCTGGGTTCGATCCCTGAGTTGGGAAGACCCCCTGGAGGAGGGGATGGCAACCCACTCCAGTATTCTTGCCTGGAGAATCCCCATGAACAGAAGGGCCTGGTGGGCTACAGTCCATACGGTTGCAAAGAATCGGAGATGACTGAGTGATTAAGCATAGCATGGCTGATTCATGTTATACGGCAGAAACCAACACAACATTGTAAAGTAATTATCCTCCAGTTAAAATGAGAGTAAAATAAATAAATTTATAGAAAGAGACTTGCTGATTAAAAAGATCTAGGAAAATACAATCTCAATTCATACCACGAGGTTCTCCACAGTAGCAGAGCACACTCCTAGGTTACGTTCATTTGAAATGATCTACAAAGTAGGGAACTAGAATCTATATACAGTTGGTAAACAGATTTTTAGTTTAAGTGGTCTTATTAGTGACGTTTTATAGAAACCCAGAGTGTATGAGAAACAAATTCTAGCCATACATTTTCCCATTTTATTACCCTCAGAAAATGAAAACGTGAAAAAATTTATATATAAACTAAAAATTACTAATTTTCAACTTAATATACTGGCCACTTCAAAAAAAAACAAAACAAAAACTGAATCACGGTCCTTGTGGGGAAAAGAGGAAGAAATGGTGTTAATTTAAGCCACTGAATTCAAATAGCACATTTTATTTTAAGATTCCCATGCTTTTATAGCTTGTTTTAGATAAGCTGTATAAACTATAACGCTAAGATATATGTTTACATCTCTGTAATTTACTCTGATTTTATAATCACCGCTGATATGAGCAAAATTAACTTGAAAGGAAAAAGCTTTTTTACTCTTGGTTTTAAGACTTCATTCCAAAACAAAGTTCTAAATTTGTGTAGGAAAATTAAAACTGACAGTAGAATTTTCATGTAGCTATTTTAAAACATATTCATACACAGCTCATACTTATCAAATCCTGAGGTACCCAACATGGACAGATCCTAATAGGTAACAATGTGTGGGGAAAAGTTTTTAAGTTTAAAAGGAACCCAGAGGTTTTTCATTATTTTAACAAATCTCAAAGACATACATTTTATTGGCATATACTCTGCATAGGTTTCCGCATGACCCATTTCTTCTTCGTCTTCTTCTTCTGGTTCATCTTCCTCTTTCACAACAGGGACCTTCTGTAACACAGACAGAGCAAAATCAAGTAAGTCAACAGAATGGAGGCCCAACCAACACACAGAAATCCTCTTCTGCAGGAATACCCACTATCTTCATCTTGGAAGCAGGACATGCCATTCTATAGTTCCTAAAATCTAGGTCATACTCTATGGCTTCCCTGCTTCTCTAATGATGAGCACAATCTGTGATGTGATATCATCACAAACACACACATGGGATCACCACAGGGCTCCACCACCTTCTCAAACCAGTTTCCCTTTCAACACTGCCCACCAGCCTCCCTGATGCCCAGATGTCTAACCTTCAGTCCTCACTCTCCATTCCAAGAACAGAAAGAACAAGAGGTTTGGAGAAAAATGGTGGCTGAGCCCCAGCAGCACATTCTACAACCTCATTGGCAGGGACTCTCTGTAAGTCTCACTCCCAGTCTCTTTTCACTTCAACCTCCATCTGTTTTCTTTCCCTCGGGTCCTAAAACCAAAACCCCAGAAAACTCGGGAGTTTAAATGTTCTTCTGAAACACAGAATTTATTTCAGACGTCTGTGTCTCCACAGACACAAAAACAATACCACATCATCTACTCTCCAAACACTGGCACATCTCAGAGTAAAATGATGAGTTATTAGTAACTACACCAGGAGAACAGCAGACCAGGAGAAGCCCAGACAGTCCCAGGCAAAGTGAGTGAATGGCCACTATAGCCATACCTTGTATTCCTCTACAGAATCTTAAAGGGGTAGAGACAGGGAGAAATAGGGGAGAGGAAGCCCCAAAAAAGCTTCTTTTCACTACCAGCAAACTATAAACGGAAGCTCTTTATGAATGAGGGCTTAATCAAGGAAGAATGTAGGGAGAAGCTGTGAGACCAGAGAAATAGAAAGAGAAAACCCAGTTAGGATCTACATGTAATGCCAAGGATAAAATAGTATTAAAAGGTAATATCAGGCTTCTGTTTCATTTTTACTTATTTTTACTTAATCTAGAGCAGAATATGATGACACACAGATACTCAACAAATGTGGGAAGGAATAGGGAGATGACAGATAAACATTCAGCCAACATCAATCCATGAAGTCCTTTAGGAAAAAAAAAAAACTCTGAATATTCTCAGGAAGTATACTAAAATGAAACCCAGTTTCAGAAATGAGACCAAATGCGGCTGGCCAAAGAAACAGACACAAACCCCAATTCTGTTGAATTTGTGTAGCCTTGGGCAAATTACTACATCCTCAGTCCTCCCTACCCCTCTTTGGACCTCTTCTTCATCTATAAAACAGGAATATATACTATACTAAATGACCAGCCTCCCTTCTCCCTCTACCTTAAAAAAATTTTTTTTACCACAGATATAATAGGAGGATTAGCTGGTCACAAAATTCAGGGACCAGACAAGTAATATTTCTAAGCCAGCTGAATAGAAAAGTGGCAACTGACACCAAGCTTAGGGTGAAGGAGCAAAATGAAGGGGAGGGAAACTGTGGCACATGGGGAACATGTGACTAACACACAGTAGATGCTCACTACAACTCTAGGTATTTTTATGTGTTAGCGACACAGTCAAGATTTTTCAAAATAATGTGGAGGCCAAACAAAACACATGTCAAGTGGTTCTGGTCCACAAGCTACCAGTTTGCACTGTTAGATGTCACTTAACTACTAGGACAATATAGAACTTTTGACATGTTATGGGCAACATGGGCTGGACTAGAAACTTGAACACTAAAATCTTTAAGAAAAATATATTCTTATTTTCAAAAAATCAACTTTCAAGTAAGCTGTTGGCACACAATCACTAAGTAAACTGATACTGCCAGGACTTATTCTCCTGGTCCCCGTTCAAAACCTCAGGCACAAGTTGCTCTGCTGTCCCTCCAAGTCCAAATTCCATTCCCAGTCTTACCAATCCTCTGGTATCGTTATATACAGTCACCTCTTATTTTCTTATTTTTTTTCTTTCCCCTTACCGTTTCCAATCACCTCTGAAATTCCCAAGTTTAGTCCCTTGTTACTTCCTTTCTGGATTACCTGACAACCACCTAACCTGTTTCTTCCTCCCAATCCATCCTGAGTCACTAACCAGTCCCTCTACTTCCATCCAGTCGCCCTCACTGGGGCTGCTCCAAGTCCCAAGTCTAACAAACTCAAGACCTTCCACAGAGCCCCCAATCAACCATTCCAATTTCTTCCTGCAAGCCAAGTATCCTAAGCACATAGCTACCACCTTCTTTATGCCTATTGATGCTGTAGCTCCCTTCCTAATATGCCCTCTCAGATTCTCCATACTCAACACCCCAACTCCATGACACCTCCTCCATAAACTGAACTCCTACCAGGCCACCTGAGTCTCATTTTCCTCCAGACTCATAATCCTTATTGCGAGCATCACAACACACCTCTTGCTGTACCTTCTATTACTACTTAAACCACGTGGTGTTAAATTATGTTTATTAAAAGGGGGAACCAGAAACCACCTCACAGAGGCAGGGTTAAACACTGTGCAATTATTAAATACAGGTATAGAATCAATTTTTTGCCTTTTCATACAAAGGTCTGTCTAGACAAGGCTATAGTTTTTCCAGTAGTCATGTATGGACGTGAGAGTTGGACTATAAAGAAAGCTGAGTGCCGAAGAATTGATGCTTTTGAACTGTAGTGTTGGAGAAGACTCCTGAGAGTCCCTTGGACTGCAAGGAGATCCAACCAGTCCATCCTAAAGGAAATCAGTCATCAATATTCATTGGAATGACTGATGTTGAAGCTGAAACTCCAATACTTTGGCCACCTGATGCGAAGAGCTGACTCATCTGAAAAGACCCTGATGCTGGGAAAGATTGAAGGCGGGAGGAGAAGGGGACAACAGAGGATGAGATGGTTGGATGGCATCACCGACTCAATGGGCATGAGTTTGAGTAAACTCTGGGAGTTGGTGATGGACAAGGGAGGCCTGGCGTGCTGCAGTCCACGGGGTCGCAAAGAGTCGCACACGACTGAGGACTGAGCTGATAGTATCAATTTACCTGAAGCATATAGCACTTTCAAAATGTAATTTAAAAAAAAAAAGTTATTATATAGGGTGGGAGGTTGAGGGAGGTTCAAGAGAGAGGGGAGATAGATGTACCTATGGCTGAGTCATGTTGATGTACGGCAGAAACCAACACAACATTGTAAAGCAATTATCCTACAATTAAAAATAAATTTTAAAAAAGTTATCATGTAATTGCTTACAATTAAACCATTATATATCTGACAGTTCATAACTAGCTATATAATAAGGCTCAATCCTAAAATGACTATAACTATGAAATACTTTTGGTTAGCCCCACACTGTCTTTTTTACTTATCAGACAAGATTTACAATAAAAAAGGTGTTAGTATTTTATGTAATACTCTATCAAATATGCAAGTTACAATCACCTTGTTTAGAACACATTAGTTTATTCCAGTGAGGTTTAATGCTTAGTTTATGTGGCTAAGACACTCTCCTTCACCTAAAAAAATACACTTAGCCAAGGGTAGAGCCAAGTATATTTTCATACCACACAAAAACAGAGATACAGTTTTTGAAACTCACCATGGTTGGGGAAAAACTCCTCATTTTCATGTCATTTATCCATATTCTTGCTACTTCTTTATTAGAAGACTCTTTCTTTACTGTGCCATTGCTTACATCAGCTGATGAGGAGAGACAACTTACATTTTAGAACAAGACATTGTTCAAACAAACGTTTTTCCTACAGTTTAAAAAAAAATTCAGTAAAGTTTACCCACTTCACAAACCAAAGAATACAAATCTGCTTATTTCCAATTAAGCGTTAGGATAAAAATATTCAAAGCTACATGTCATTATGCAGATAAGAATTGAAAACAAAAAGAAATGTGTGTACAGGAAATTTGAAAACTATTTATTAAAAAGACACCTCAACCAGAACACTATTTGGCAGTTTATTTCAAAACAATTACCAAAGGCTAGCATTATTCTGAGACACTTCACTTAGTTCATTAAAAAAAAAAAAAAACAAAAACCCAACACCTGGTGTTATCACAGAGACAGTCAATCTCACTTGATCTGGAGGTAATTATTAACTTTCAGACAAAATAATTATTTCTTTTAATTAGGGAGAAAAAAATTTTAAAAAATCAAGGAACTCTGGTCTTCCTTCCCTCAGAATAAAGATCCAAACAAAGAACCTGGGCTTCTTAGTGGTTTACACACTTTTTTTAAACATTAAAAACAGAACCTCTCAATCAAAGCAGAACTGCTTGACTGAGAAACCCAGAACCCCTGTAACCAGCCTCCAGCCATCCCTGAAGCATTCCCAGTACTGGTATTCTTGAGATCAGTGTGGAAATCGCATCAGGAGAATGCGTCAGCATCTTGTTTATGTACTCTATCAAAAGATGGGAAGTACTTTGGTGGCCTGTCACTTTGGACTACACAATGACTAGGATTAAAGCGTTAGAAAGATAAAGAAGCTGGTACAGAAATAATAAATTTAAGCTTGGGGACACAGATTTGTTTCACATCAAAGAGCCAGTGAACAGTTTCATAGAAAGGACTGGAGCTCAACTGAGAGACCAGAATCCAAAGAGAAACCCAAAGGGCTAAGGACTGCAAAAGGGGCAATATCCACACAGATAGAAGAGAACAGGCACGGAATTCCCTGGTGGTCCTGTGGTTAGGACTCCATGCTTTCACTGCTTAGGGCCTGGGTTCAGTCCCTGGCCATGGAACTAGGATCCCACAAGCCAGACAGGGCAGCCAAAAACAAAAGACAAGAGAGACAGAGAACATGCAAAACCTTGCTCTTTGTTATTTCATTATCTTTCTTCCCTTTCAATAAAAAAATGACCCTCTCCTACAACACAGAAGTTAGTTTATCTTCAGCATTCATTTATCATGTTTCTTTTTCGTCCCTCCTCCAGTATGACAATTTCTCAGGCTTCCACACAAGGATGGCCTTGACTTGCAGTCATCTGTCTTTTAAAAACTGTTACATTGGATGTAGATGTTATTGTACTAGATATTACTTGGTCAACTTCAAATCTACCCTGTTTTGCTCTCTAAACTCTTTCCTCACAATGACACAGCAGTAGTCTTTCTCCTCATTAAACCCAGACTTTAATGAAAACCAGCTTCCACTAACTGCTGACCAGCCCTAAGTCTCCCAAGAGCCATTTCAGATCAGATGCTGCCCTGCACCTCGGCTAGGTCAGGGTCATGGTCCTGCTCTCCATGACAAAGGTTGGAAATCAGTCCTAAGATAGTTAAAACGATTTCTCAATGAGCATCAAGTTGCCAGGCTCCAGTTAGTTCAAGACAGTAACCTTGAGAGTAAAACTACAGCCATAAAGCACAACAGTATGGACTCAAACGGAAAGATTAGATTATCTGATATTTTTTTTATTACATTTGTCACTGGAGACAATGTTAGTTCTGCATCACTCTACAAACACTCCTTGCCCATTCCTTCAGAATGCCCCAGCCCTCTACTTCATAAATGCAAGGACATTAGAACTTCCAAGCAATCAATTCTGCTGCAAAATTACATACAGTCTGCATCAGATGTTAAAACGTATCTCCCACAGCTGGAAATAAAGCAGTTGTGTGGAAGGAGGAACTCTCTACTCAGTATCTATAACCTCATTCCAAGGGCCAAATGGAATGTTACATATTAGTATACATCACCAGGCAGGCAGGCAAATACTATTTAACTCAATAGAAAAAGGAAAGACAGACTATCCTTCTCAAGAGTTCACATTTTGAGAATTCCTTAGCAGTCCAGTGGTAGAACTCCACGCTTTCACTGCCAAGGGCACAGGTTTGATCCCTGGTCAGGGAGTTAAGATCCAGCAAGCCACCCAATTCAGCCAAAAATAAACAAACAAATTATCTCTTAAATAACTGAGGAATAAATAAGCCACTCTATAAAGAAAAACTAACTGTAAAATTTACATTCTTTACACACAAATGAATTTCTAAAAAAAGTGATCAAACCACTGTTGAGCTTTTTCTCTTTAGATCTAAACCTACACTTAAAATATTAGATTACCTAGTGGTAATTGAACAATTCTTGTGAATATACTAAAATCCACTGACTTGTACCCCTTTAGAAGGTACAATGGTATGTGAATTACCTCAATAAAGCTATTATTTAAAAAGCATTATGAGTGCTCACTTAGAAGAAAATATAGTGAATTAGTTTACAATAAAAGTTTATTTAAAAAAAAATTCACTAAAAACACAACTACCAACAAGCAATGAAGCTAATGACAGGTAAGATCATAAAACTGTAGGAATTAGAGCAAAGCATCAGCCCGTTACCTTAAGCATGGTCCAAAGACCACCAGTAACAGCAACTCTAAAAAGTTCATTAGAAACGCAGAATCTTGGGCCCCACCCCAGACCTATTGAATCTGATTCTGTTTTTTAACAAGACTCCCATGTAAAGACTTCCCTGGTAGTCCAGTGGTTAAGAATCAGGCTGCCAATGCAGGGGACATGGGTTAGATTCCTGGTCTGGGCAGATTCCACATGCCATGGGCAACCAAGCCCATGCACCACAGCTACTGAGCCCATACCCTAGAGTCTGAGAGCCACACTACTGAAGCCCAAGCACCCTAGAGTGTGTGCTCCACAACAAGAGAAGTGACTCCAATGAGAAGCCTAAGCACAGCAGCTAGAGAGGAGTCCCTGCTCGTCACTACCAGAGAAAGCCAATAAGTAACAAAGACGACTCAGAGCAGCCAAAATAAATAATTTTTTTTAAATAAAAAGATCCCCAGGTGACTCACAGGTATAAAGTTTGAGAAGCAATGATTTAAAGGACTGAGAAATATGTCAGCCAGCTATTCACAATATACAAAACTTGAGATCTCATAGTGTTAATGTAGCTTCTCAATTCCACACATTATCTCAAAGCTTAAAGCTTTTAAATGTTTGCTCCCTTGAAGGAGAGTCATGCAGACGTCATCTTTCATGCTCAGTTCTTTCAAGACCTAAGTACACCCCTGAAAACACACTGACATATCTTAACAAAGGCAGCAAGTTGACACTACTGAAAACAAAGACTTACTAGCTGCTGTTGCAACTGGCTGAGCAATATTAGCAGGTGGCTTCAGTTTCATGAGTTCATTCAGACTATTATTTTTTAGCAGGTCCTTCAGTTGAACTTGGTCTTTTGAAGGTGCGGAAGTCATGGCATTTCGTACTGCTGGTGCTGAGACTGAAGGGCGTGTGTTTGCAGTTGTCTGAATGAACTTCGTTAAAGTGATGGTTTGCCTATTCGTGGTTACAGGTGGTGTCTTAGTCATTACAATTGTAGATCCCAAGGTTGGAAGCTGATTTATTTGATTCAGCACAAATGTTGTAGTAGATGGAGGCTGCTGCTAGAAAAGAAAACCATATACATCACACCTGTGAAAAATTCTTTACTCTCTATTGCTATTGCTAAGTCACTTCAGTCGTGTCCGACTCTGTGTGACCCCATAGACGGCAGCCCACCAGGCTCCCCCGTCCCTGGGATTCTCCAGGCAGGAACACTGGAGTGGGTTGCCATTTCCTTCTCCAATGCATGAAAGCGAAAAGTGAAAGGGAAATCGCTCAGTCATGTCCAACCCTCAGCGACCCCATGGACTGCAGCCTTCCAGGCTCCTCCATCCATCCATCTTACCAGGCAAGAGTACTGGAGTGGGGTGCCATTGCCTTCTCCGCTTTACTCTCTAGTGCAACTCATATCCATAAACAGAGGAGGCCATTTAAAAATCTAAAACTGACTTAAGAATCTTAGCTAACCACTGGCACTTCATTTCTAATAATCATTAGCTATAAACTACCTAGTTAAAGGGCTTCCCTGGTGGCTCAGTGGTAAAGAATCCACCAGCCAATACAGGAGGTGCTGGTTTCATCTCTGGGTTGGGAAGATCCCCTGAAGAATGAAATGGCAACCCACTCCAGTATTCCTGCTTGGGAAATCCCATGGAGAGGAGTCTGAAGGGCTACAGTCCACGCGGTGGCAAAGAGTCGGACATGACCTAGCAACTAAACTACAGCCAAGTTAAAATACACCACTTTAAGGTAAAGAAGGTATAGCAGTAATGCTGAGGGCAGCAAGCATAAAATGAGAGTATCCTAAGTAAGCTGTGATGTACAGCAACCCTACATAACACAAGGACTAGGAACATAATTTCTAATCCCAGCACCGCTTCAACTAATAAGATAACCCTAGGCAAATCACTGAGGATCATTTTTCATGTCTAACATTCTATGATTCCTATAGAGTGTTTTTTGTCTACTGTACAGACTATACTGATGTTTAATTTACTAAGATAAAGCCACCAAGCAGAGTTTTAAGTTCCTATGACATATGAAAAATCCACCCAGGTAAATTACAAAGGTTAGTGATAATATGGATTCTTCCTTTGAGTCTAAGACAAAGCTATATAGCATTTTATCTTTTTTAGTTGGGAATGGGAGTTAGGAACTGGACAAAAATTTTTTAAAAAGTCAAGATCTGAGGATAACAGTATGTCTATGACTTCTACAACTAAAGTACAACTAAGATATTTTTATAAATTTAAATCTATTTCTACTTTCTGCCCTCTTCAAAGTATCTGTTATTTCTCCATGGCTTTTCTAACAAGAATCTTCTAGATTACAATTTATCAATTTTAAATGTAACTTTCAATAATACTTTATCACAAAGTCATCAAATTTTAACCTAACAGTTTATCTAATAATTTATACCACTAGGGCTCTTAAATAAGTAATTTCTATGTTTAGGGAGTTCCCTGATGCCCTGGTGGTTAGGATTCCAGGCTTTCATTGCCAGGGCCAGGGTTCAATTCTTGATAGGGGAAGCTGAGACCCCATAAGGCATAGCTGCCAACAACAAAACTGCTATGTTTAAAGCAAGATGAGGAACTCTACATTTAAAGCATAGTAATTATTATATGTGCCAATGGACCAAACTGATTAAAATGAAAAATGTAATGGGATAATGTGTAGTTCATCTTTACTTCATGAATTCTTGATCATTTTCAATAAATAAACTAAAAAAATGTTTTTTTCCTATCTTTTGATCAACATAACAGAAGAGTGAAAGAAATGTTTTATAAAATTCAGTTCAGTCCTCAGTCGTGAAAGTAGGTGAGAGTAAAATATTGGGAAAGCAGCAAAAAGCAGAACTAGTAAAATAAACTATTTTATAATAAAGGTTATTTTATGACTATAATCCTAAACTATTTTCATAGCAATGCCAAATCTAAATAATTCTTACCCTAACATTTAGAAGTGCTGGAGTAGGTACCGTCTCTGGTTCTTGTTTAACAGGAACTGCTGCTTCAGTCTCCAAACCTAGTTCTAATGCACTAAGTGGCACTGACTGGAGAGAAAACATCAGAGAAAGAAACAAAGAATGATGGCAGTGAATTCTGTTTCAAGAACAAGAGATGTATTTATTTCATTAAAATTAAACAAAAAAAAATCCAAGCTTTACATTCAAATGGAATGTAAAACCACTGATACCAGGTACAAAATAACAATATTTATAAGCATAATATCTTCATTAAACTACACTAACACCAGAATCTTATTTTTGCTTTCAGAGAGTGTGTATCGTAAAACCTACACAAAAAATGAAAAATGTGTGAAATCTCAGAAAAATGTTCCTATAAAGTACAAAGACAAGTATTGAGATTAGTGGTCCTCCCATAATAACTCTAAGCAATTCATCTCCTGCTTTTATATCACCATATATCAAAGCAGAAAACATCTTGATCTGCACAACAAGTTATTTTCCACCTTGTGAATGAACACTAACACTCAACATAAAAATAATGTTCACATGCATATTTAAAATTAACTTATTAATACCTATTTCTATAACAGAAAATAAAACTAAGAAAAAATTCACTTTTTACAGATGCTTTGGAAAACTCTTACCTGCTGTATGGGAGGGGTAGGTGTTGGAGTTGCAAGCCCCGCATCTCCACCATCAATATCAAAGAGGTCATTTGGACTAATTCCACTCTCGCTCAAAGCAGCAAGCAGTAAATCTTGCCCTGGTTCCACCATCTTTAGAACAAAATATTAAATATTAACATAAAAAACTTAGGATGACAACTAACGCTCTTCTAAATATAAACCAGTATTTTCTACCAAATCCATTTATTCAATATTTATGAAGAATCTTCTACATAGCAGGCAAAAACAGATGAAAATAGTCTCTTATCCAAAGAAATTCACATTAAGATGGAAAGGACAAGGGACTTCCCTGGTGGTCCAGTGGCTAAGACTCTGCGCTCCCAGTGCAAGGGGCCCAGGTTCAATCCCTAGTCAGGGAACTAGATCCCACATACCACAATGAAGAGTTCACAACCAAATAAAATATTTTTTAAAAAGAAAGAAAAGCCACACTACGTAATTCAAAAATAAAGTGGATGATTAAAAAAGGTGGAATGGACAAAGAAGTATGTAAATCACAGCAAGAGTCTATGTCTACAAAATGCTGTGGGAACAGAGAAGGAAATGGTGAATTAACCTGGAGAGAGAGGTTACAAAGATGACAATGCAAGCAAGTCCCAGGTAAGAAATTGCCAGGCAGACGAGGATCTTCTGGATAGTGCATTCAAACTCATGGCAGCACAAAGATACTGGCACTCCAGAAAAGATGGCTACAGTAATTCACCATGTTCACCGTGGGTATGGAAGCTCAGAACAGAAATATGAGGTTCGCAAAGGTGATGGAGAGAGACAGGAGATTATCACTGCAGCCTGTTCACTATGCGCTGGAGCACATTTAATCTTAAGGGCAACAGCAGTTACTAAAGGGTTTTCAGATAGAGAATCGCATGATGTAGTCAGATCTGTGGCTTAGAAAAATTACTCCATAGCGGTGTGGAAGCAAACTGAGAATGGGTAGAGTAAGACCAAAGCAGGGAGACATCTTAGGAAACTGCTACAGCAGACCAGGAAAAAGATAATACGGTGTTAAGAGCAGAGTACAGAGATAAAGAAGGGGGAATGGATTCCAGGATATTTACGAAGGAGAATCCGTAAGTTTAAATAAAAGCTCAAAATGAAAGAGGGAACATGAAATACACATAGAGTATAAAAGTTGGTAAAGGATTAGAATTAAGCCATGAGAAAATGGGCTGGGGGGGAGGTTGAGCCCAGGAGACCTAAAGATACATGGAGTTCGGTGGAGGGGGGGTGGGGGGATGCCTATTTCGAGTAGGCAGACACATTTTCAGTTGAAGTTTCCCAAGCCAGATCAAAGTATTCTACCACTAAGATGGATTTTTATCTATTTTGTAAGGAAAAATAAAGTTTAACAGAGCTTTCTCAATTTTAACTTTTCTCATTAATTTATCTAAAATAACCAATTTATACATACAAACATACTTATGGGCAATCTGACCGCTTGGTTTTTCTCAGAGAACTAATTTCATGCTACATAAATAATATTCTAATTTCAGTTAGTCCACTTGTTTTCAGACTGTGCAATAGAATTAAATGTTTCATTATGTCCTACCAAACAAAAAAAAAACGTTGTTAGCCAAGAATATCACGACTTCCCAACATACAAGAACTACTCTTCTAGATGAAATCAGGACATTTTAACAGAGAAATTCTCTACTAGATAAATCTATGTCATCTGTACATCATTTAGAAAGATGTTCTAAAGGAAGTATGAATGAGTTTCAGGTGGAAACCACAGACATTGAGAAACAAACTAAGGGGAGACCTGCTGTTTAAAAAAGAAAAGAGCCCAAAGAAGATCTCCCCAAAATTTTTCAGAGAAATGAAGTCTAAGGAAGAAAGCATTTTGAGCAGACAGGAGGAAGGGAACTGACAGTGATTAAGTGTCTTTTGAGCTTCCCTGAAAGTTCAGTTGGTAAAGAATCAGACTGCAATGCAGGAGGCCCCGGTTCAATTCCTGGGTTGGGAAGATCTGCTGGAGAAGAATACTGAAGCCCACTCCAGTATTCTTGGGCTTCCCTGGTGGCTCAGCTGGTAAAGAATCAACCTGCAATGTGGGAGATCTGGGTTTGATCCCTGGGTTGGGAAGCTACCTTGGATAAAGTAAATGCTACCCCTCCAGTATTGTGGCCTGGAAAATTCTATGGACTGTATAGTCCATGGGGTTGCAGAGAGTAGGACACAACTGAGCGACTTTCACTATTTTTCACAAGCCTTGCGGCGTACTTAGCTCTTCATGTACATCACTAGTCCATGACAACCCTTAGCAAGATAGGTACTACAATCCTAGACATGAAACTAGGGCTCAAAAAGTTTAAATTACCCACCCAAGGCCACACCTAGATCTAGACTTCTCTAACTCCCAAAGTCATGCCATCTCTTTCCAATCAGTAGATAAAGAAGTCAATGTTGGTGTGGAGTTTTAATACTTAACTTCAGAATAAATGCCTGTCTGAACTGTAATGGGGAGTGTTGATATTACACAGCAAGATGGAAATAGTATGAAAGAACCACATGCCAGAGGAGACAAGGAGAAATATCCCAACATGGATTTAATATAAAATTGACAAACTACTCTAATAAGGAAGTAATAAATAATAGTTGACCATACTTTACAAATTACTATTCTAGTACATAGTACATATGTACCAAGAGTGCTAAATTGATGCTTAAAAAAATACATTTTCAATTATAAAATACTTCACTAGGACCAATGACCTAATTATACTCAAAAGTACACAAATATCATTAATTTATTTCAACAAAAAATCATTTAAGTGTTACTGAATTCATGAGCTTTTTGAAATATATTTTCCGAACAACTACAATTAAAAGTACAAAAATATTACAGAAGAGAGGAATCTGGGGAAGAAACTTGTTGGCATTCATACAAGAGATAACAGCAACACTTGTAAGTAACATTATCAGTGATCTCTTCAAAGTTCATAGGAATCACAACTTGAGACCCTCTGATCTGAGGAGTGACCAAGCGGTGACAATACTGTAAGAGACATTGTCTTTCACAAACTATTAGTGAAAAAGATTTTAATTTTATACACATCTTATATACAAATAAAACCTAGAGCCTTTCTCTCAAGCCAATTGGGCAAAGATTTCCTATTTATACTTTTTTTTTGCAATGAGAAGCAGGGAAGGGGATATAGAGAAAACATCTATGCCAGTGTGTAACTTTATTAAGCAAAAACCCTTAATATTTAATCATATTCCTATTCTGAAACTATTACAGACTTATAGAATTTCAGTGCTCAAGCTAACAGAGCCCCTAAAAGGTTATATTATGCAACCTTCTCCACATTTTACAAACAAGTAAGATATATTCCTGAGAGGGAAAACAACATTCTCATTTTGAAAGTATATAATGTAAACGCAAATACCATTATGTGCAAAAGAACTGTCACAGTGTCTACAAAGATTTCACAGACCTCCGGTGACATTTAATATGTAGTAGCAACCTAACAACGGAGAAGGCAATGGCACCCCACTCCAGTACTCTTGCCTGGAAAATCCCATGGACGGAGGAGCCTGGTAGGCTGTAGTCCCTGGGGTTGCTAAGAGTCGGACATGACTGAGCGACTTCACTTTCACTTTTCACTTTCACGCATTGGAGGAGGAAATGGCAACCCACTCCAGTGTTCTTGCCTGGAGAATCCCAGGGATGGGGGAGCCTGGTGGGCTTCCATCTATGGGGTCGCACAGAGTCGGACATGACTGTAGTGACTTAGCAGCAGCAACCTAACAAATACTTTGGCCACCTGATGCGAAGAACTGACTCATTTAAAAAGACCCTGACGCTGGGAAAGATTGAAGGCGGGAGGAGGAGATGACAGAGGATGAGATGGCTGGATGGCATCACAGACTCAATGGACATGAGTCTGAGTAAACTCTGGGAGTTGGTGATGGACAAGGAGGCCTGGCGTGCTGCAGTCCATGGGGTCGCAGAGAGTCGGACATGACTGAGCGACTGAACTGAACCTAACAAACCTAAAAGTTACTAACCATAGAGTGATTCTATTTCAAACAATGAACAACAAAAAGGTTCTATTTTATCATAAATACTTTCAAAAATATCACCTGTTCAAACAGTATCTATAGCTCAAACATCAAACATCAAATATCACCTGTTCAAACAGTATCTATAGCTCAAACATCTATCAAAATATCAATGATAAATAACAAATAATAAATAAAACAGTAGTAAAGAGAAACTAAGAAATATCCTTGGCAGGAAAAGAATCCGGAGAAACAACAGCCAATCAGAAGAATGAAAGGATACAGTTCCCACCGAGAATACCAACACTGAAACCTATCAACAAAGACAAGGTTCCTCTTGTTGAGACCAAAGCAGATCCTTCACAGCTCTGGAAAGACACGAGGGATGTATCTGCAGTGGCAGCAGCACACCACAGAGGTTGAAGTGGGAGTCAAACAGAACACATGGCTTAGCATACTGCCAGTAGTATGAGAAAGTCAAGTAACAACGACTCAGTTTCCTCATCTTCACATGGGAATAAAATGAGAACCTATTTTATAGGATTGCTGTGTTGATTAAATGTTATGCTGCTGCTGCTGCTAAGTCGCTTCAGTTGTGTCCGACTCTGTGCGACCCCAGAGACAGCAGCCCACCAGGCCCAGCAGTCCCTGGGATTCTCCAGGCAAGAACACTGGAGTGGGTTGCCATTTTCTCCTCCAATAATTAAATGTTATACTACTTGGGATAAATATTAGCTGCTGCTAAGTCGCTTCAGTGGTGTCCGACTCTGTGCGACCCCACAGACAGCAGCCCACCAGGCTCCCCCATCCCTGACATTCTCTAGGCAAGAACACTGGAGTGGGTTGCAATTCTAGCTATTAACTATCATACTGATAAACATTACTTCAAAGTTCAAAAAATGTTTTTCTTCAAATTGCTGATGCAACACCTTATTTCCAGAATATAAACTTTACCTGTTCGCATTTTAATTCAATAATTAACTTCCATATTAGCTCTATAAAATACCAGCTCTTTTTTACTCAGGTCATACTTTCAATTTGTCCAGTTAACCAGCATATCTAGAGGAAAGTGGCAGACATCTTCAGATGTGTACACATAGTATCATTTTTAAGAAGTATCTTTAAAAAAAATTATCTTAGGGAGGGGCCATACGTATACTTGTGGCTGATTCATGTTGCTATATGGCAGTGTGTTTGTCGCTCAGTTGTGTCTCTTATGACTCCACGGATATATGGCAAAGGCCAACATAATACTGTAAAGCAACTATCCTCAAAAAAAAAAAAAAAAATCTTTGCCTGAAAAGGATTTTTCTCATTATTTAGTAGTGCTAAACACATCTGATTTTTGACCCAACTTTTGTTTTTACCCAGCCCGGATATCTGATGACTGACATTTAGCTTAAGAATCTGAAGGATAATGATCCACTTTGAATTTAACTGGTAAGTCCATCAACAAGTATTCATTAAGTGTCTACCGGGCACTGGTTCCTTAAGACTATTAGGTAGAAGGGAACGTAGATATAAACAAGTTTGCTAAAGAAAATTTTCTTTACCTAAAAAGGTATAATCTGTGTTTTTTAACACCTACTTCCCCAAGCAGCAATTGCTCATTGACATGCCCCTCCCCTCACTGTGACTGCAAAATCTATAGAAAGAATGGAATCACAAAGGAATGTGCAGATTATATACAAGTTCCAAAAATGTTTTGAAAAAGCACCATGAGAAAGAACGGGGGAGGAGGGTGAAACTACGTTCTTAATCACAACATTAAAATCAGATGGCTAGTCTTCCCAACATTCACTGGATGGTTGGACTTTTTTTCTCTTAACTCTCAAAATAATCCATAAGTAAAAATTACCTGTTATCCCCTTGTTGGAGATGAGATACTGAGGCTTAGAGAGATGAACTGTAACAAGTTAACAACAAAGCAAGCTTGGAGCAGAGTTACAAACCTAGGAGGGCTGATACCACACCTCCCAGATCCTGTGCTTTGAATCCCATACCAGTATGTTTCAAACTGCTAGTCACAACACAACGAGTTGTCAAATAATTTACGTTATGACCGGTATTTTTCAAATGTTTCAAATACAGACTATTCAAATATGTTAAATACAGAATATAGTGCAGCACACAGTAAAAGGTAAACATTGTTATATAAAACTCAGTTCTACACATGTATTAATGTGCTAGAGTTCACAATATAAAACACATTTCTTACTATGGAATACAGTAAAAAGGTTTGAAAATCACTGCTCTGTGCTACATACTGTCTGCTAAGAAGTAAATAACCAAATTAATTTGATGGGTTTTATACCATATATATATTTTTTGTTCATAAGAGAGTTCCTGCTCTTCAAGAGCCTATCCTTTCCATCTACAGAAAATTTCAGTGGTATCCCAAGGCTGTCCTTAATACTCAGTTCAGCCACATCAAAGTGGATCTGTCAATTAGCATAAAAAAAGACAAGAGCAAAAACTTAAGGATTACATCATTTTGGCTACTAATTGGGTATTTAACAGAAAACAATTCCTCTCAGAAAGTATCTTTCTTTACTCCAATGTTCAAAAACCCACAGGGCCTCAAGTTACCTGAAAAGTCAGGTAACTTGTGAAGACCAGCCCTCAGACCTGCCTGCTTTCTTACTTCACAGGCAGGTCAGCAAATCTCAAATCAAAGCTCAGTTTAGAGACTAAGAAAGGCCAAAATGTTATCTGTACCTAAAGTCTTCGCGGGTTGGGGGGTGGGGGGGGAGCGGCACGAGGACGACTTTAAAAATCTCCATACTGCACATTTTAAATGGTAATCTCAGTAACGCCCTTAAAACCTGTAAAACTGCCTGAAACATAAAAGCACTCAATGGACGAATGACTGGATGAATGAATTTATCAACTATAAGTCACTCACTAAACCTCCCTTTTTAACACTTATCCAGCAACTGAAGTAAAATTTACTTAAATTTCTGAAGAACTGTAAGGAATAAATTTAGACTGGAAATAGACTGGGAGATAAAAAGCAGAAGCCAGAGGAAAACAGTAAAGATGTCTTCTCTGGTAAGGTAAACACTGGAAACAACTTCTTTAAACATGAAAATAAAATGTCCCCTTGCTTGCAAAACTAATGTCCTACCAGCAGTAAATTCTACATTTTACCCTAGAAATTCTGTACAGACTATCTTTTGTGCAGTGATGAAGGCTTTCCCCATTGCTTACAAAAATCAGTTCTGACTGCCGTAAATAACCGGGAAAATATGGGATCCCTTCGCACTGTTAGCTGGTTTAAGTGACTGCAACTGTTAGGAGGAATAGCGATAGAGAGCAACTAAGGATTTGACAGCTTTCTGGGCCCTCCTTGGCCGACACTTTAGAACCCCATTCCGTCTCTAATTCTGGTTACATTGAGAATATGAAATATTTAACTCAACATAAATTGCTAATAATCAACTTCAAAGGTCAAAGGGGACCCAGCTTTTAACCTTCTCTCATCAACACGTGTTCAGTACAAACTTCCGGGTGCAGTTACAATTGGCTGCGCAATTCAATGGATAAAAACGTTGCTTTCTTTGACTCTCATTTTCTCTCCCGTTCTTTTCCCACGTTTCTCAACCAGCGACTCCCCAAAACAAAAGCCTCCCACAGTAAACCGAGCACGCACATAAAAAAGAGCTTCTCCGTGCGAGGATCAAGTTAGTGGTCCGCAAACATTAACCAAACAGAAGCACAAAGCCGGGGTGGAAAGGGGAGGAGCTGGATGCCAGGGTCAGGAAAGAAACAATCACAAGGGTTCAGGAACATCCAAATCTCCTCAGCGGTTAAACCGACTTCAAACCACTACTGGGAAACCACCAGCATACACTGGTTTGGGGAACTTTAGATGCTCGTTACGCCAAACACTCTAAAAGTAAGCAAATCCCCAACCGACTTGCCCCTCCACAGATGCCTGCTTAGCGTCTAGGAGGCGGGCGAGCCAGCTTGGGGCAAAATTAACCTCATCACTGGGTGAAGCGTGAAGGTGGCCCCACGTGTCCCACGTACCGTCCCCACCACCCCGACAGCGAGGTGACCAGCAAATTGTAGGTGCGGTGTCCCGTCGCTCCCCGCACTCTCGCCCTGAACCGGAGCAATGCCTGGGTACGAGGACTTTTGAAGGACTGCGGAGCTCACTTTTCTGCGGGTCCCGGGACCTCACAGACCCTGGTCTAGCCGCGGAACCAAAGGGGGCGACCCAAGCAGAGCCGGAGCCGGCGTCCGCAGACGCTGACTCCTCGCTTAAACGAGGTGTCTCCAACCCCGGACAGCGCGCCCTCGGGGCCCGAGAGCCCCACGCGCGGCGACCGCAGGGCCCGGCGCTGACGGGCGGAGGAAGCGAGCGCGGCGGGGCCGCCGCCGGGACCGTGCCCCCGAAGACCCCGGGGCGCGCAGCGGAGGGGGCGGCGAGGAGGGCCCCAAGCCAGGGTGAGGTGGCGGCCTCCCCCCGCCCCCGAGCCCGGCCCCGCACGGCCCCCCGAAGAGGGTGGGAGTGGGAGGCTGTCCGGGAGAAGGAGTGTGGAGGCAGAAAACGGATAAGGGGTGGACTTACTTTCCCCGCCGGATCCGACACCGGAACAGATTCTCTCAGGTGACGACAGCTTGAAGAACCAGAGGCGACGGGAGCGGAGGCGGCGGTGGCGGCGGCAGCAGCGGCGTCCGGCTCTGCCTACCTCCCCGCCGCCATCTTGACGCCCCTCCCCCAACCCCCCCGCCCCACGGGGAGGGGGTGGGGCGACGGATGAGGCGCCGCGCGCACGCAGCGCGCGCCGCGCGACCCACGTGACTTCCTCCCTCCCCCCAACACCCTACTCCCTAGCACTCCTCTCCGCCCCGCCTCCGTCCTAGGTGAAGGAAGATGATTTCCACCCCCCCATGACTGCCCCCTGCCTTCGCCGCCAAGCACGAACTCCGTCGCTCCCGCCGACCGGGTACCAGTGGTTGGATCCAAGGGAATTCCGGAACCCAAACGGTCCATTACCGCGGCTCCCGGGTGGGCGAGGGGTGAGGGGGCCGGGTTTCCGAGAAGGGGGAGGGGGGGAAGGCGAAGGCCGCCTAGGAGAGTCACGTGTCTACTGCTTCCGCCGGGGCTCGAAAGACGTCGCGAGAGTTCCGTTCCTCCGCCCTTTCGCCCCCGCGGGCTGTCGGGAAGAAGGTCGGTGCTTTGACTTGCCACGAGGAGGTCAGCTGGTGGGCCGGGCGCATGCGTGCCACACCTGCTTTCAAAGTCGCTAGGAGGGGCCTGAAGCTGTTTTCAAACGTTTTTGGTGTGTGGCTTTGGCCCAGTAGGTTATCTAATAGTGTCTCTGTCACTTTGAAACGCTTGTTACCTTAATGAATTCTAGAAAAAAATATTCGCCTACTTATTGCTTCCTAGGCTTGCTCAAAGCACTTTATTTAATGTGAAACCGCAAGTAACTGGAGCCCCTCGGCTGTTCTATTACCATAATCAAATCCTAAGGAGTGAGAGCGCGGTTAGCCCCTCTTTCTCTTTTTCTCGCGCACACCCACTAACCGGAACAAACTGTTGCTCTCAATTAATGATTGCTGCAGGTCTGTTGCTACCTCCTCTCTCTTCCTTATTTTTGTATTCTCCGTTATGATTATTGTTACTGGTACTACTACTAAATGACCTGACCCAGAATAAACAAATTAACTTGGTAACCCTTTTGTAAAGTCATCCTGAGAATGCTGTTTGAACCCGTTGCTTAGGTAATGGGCACGCTGGGTGATTCTTGCCCCCTACCGGTGGCGCGTCGAACTCGCCTTGTGCTCCAAGCAAATTTAGTGGTTTGGTTAACTTCGAGGTAAAAGCGTGAGCTCTTCTAGAGACAGTATGGGGCTAGGGGAGAGGGGGAAAAAATTACGGCAAGAATAGAGTCTTCCAACGTAGTGTCTATATACATAAATATGTATTGTTCAGTTCAGTCGCTCAGTCGTGTCCCACTCTTTGCAACCCCGTGGACACAGACCAGGCTTCCCTGTCCATCACCAACTCCCGGAGCTTGCTCAAACTCATGTCCATCCCATCAGTGATGCCATCCAACCATCTCGTCCTCTGTCGTCCCCTTCTCCTCCTTCCTTCAATCTTTCCCAGCATCAGGGTCTTTTCTAATGAGTCAGTTTGTCACATCAGGTGCCCAAAGTATTGGAGTATTGCAGCTTGAGCATCAGTCCTTCAATGAATAGTCAGGACTGATTTCCTTTAGAATGGACTAGTTTGATCTCCTTGCAGTCCAAGGGATGCTCAAGAGTCTTCTCAAACACCACAGTTCAAAAGCATCAATTCCTTTGTATTATATATGTGTACATATAAATATTTTAAAGTATGTTAGTGGCTCAGTCGTGTCAGACTCTTTGCGACCCCCACGGACTGTAGCCTGCGAGGCTCCTCTGTTCATGAAATTCTCCAGGCAAGAATACTGGAGTGGGTAGTCGGTCCCTTCTTCAGGAGACCTTCCCCACCCAGGGATTGAACCCAGGTCTCCTGCATTGCAGGCAGATTCTTTACTGTCTGAGCCACCAGGGAAGTCCAGGCATTTTAAATTGAAGGTTAATTACTTTGCTGATCACTTCTGTTATTTCATTTACTGCATACACACACCTATAAAGATAACAATAATAAAAACAGTTCCATAAGAACAATGCCTTGGAGGAACTTCCCTGGCAGTCCAGTGGTTAAGACTGTGCCCTTCCAATGCAGGGCTCAGGTTAGACCCCTCATGGGGGGAACTAAGATCCCACTTGCCCCAGAGCAAGAGGCCGAAAAAAAAAAAACCATTGGAAAGCAAAGTCATTCATCTGTCTTGTTCACTACTTTCCAGTAGACTAGTTTATGATCTAGTACAGTTGACAGCAAACAAGCAATTGTCATATTATGAAAGAATGCAGTAAAGAAATCTAAGAGAATGTAGTTAATGCATCACTGTCTTTGAAGCTTGGTTGGAGCAATTCAGTTTCCAAGTGGCCCCCAAACTCTAGCTGTACACTGGGACTAGACGCACCTTTTTGGTACTTTCTGAGCATCTAAGCCAGATTCTAGGGACTTCCCTAGCAGTCCAGCAGTTAAGACGCAGTGCTTCCAGTGCATGGGGCGAGGGTTCAATCACTGATTGGGGAACTAAGATATCTCATGTTGTGTGGCTCGGGCAAAAAACAACACCCAGATCCTTGCTGCCATCTCTGCACCATCTCTTTATCCTGAACCAAAGTAAAAGATGGAGTTTCGGGGCATATTTATACAACTGCACATATGCACAGAAATGTTATGCACAAAGTTATTCATGGCAGTAGCAATTTGCAGAAGCAAAAGATGGGAAACAACCTTAATGTCTTTGAAGAAAAGATGAACTGACTATACTGTGGTACTTTCCTACAGTGAAACAGTTGTTAACAAGAAGGAAGCACTTTTGTCTATGAGAATACATAATATATTTTGATTGAATGTACACTCGGGGCATCTCAGAATGACAACACAAGTAGTGGTTGTATCAGGGGATAGAAACTGAGATACTGAGGGTCAGAGGCAGAAGGAAAACATACTGGAAACATCCAGAATAGAGATACTGCTGGAAGCAGATAATTCAGAAAAATTCCCTATTTAGTCATGGTGTCAACTCCGACTCCCCTGTGGCTATTTATATTTACACTGTACTTCTCATTTCATTCAAAAAATATTTATTGAGTCATATGTTAGAGGTATTGTGTTAGGGACACAAGTTTAAGAAAAACAAATCAAGGGGAGGGAGAGTCGGGGATGGTCCCCTTACAGAGTAGTAGGCATTAATCCACAAAGCAAAAAATGTTAACTTGTAACTGTGACAATGCAACATAAAAGCTAACAGAACCTATTAGAGTAATTTGATCTCATCAGGGAAATCAAAGAAGGCTTCCTTGAGAGAGTGATAACCTCCATAAGATTTGAAAAGTAGGTGTTAACTCCTGGAAGTGAACAGGGAACTTCAAGAAGAGGAAACATGTTTCTGTAACAAATGTTCTGTGTAACAGACAGGAGCAAAGCTGAGACAACAGACAGTAACAAAGCAAGTGAACCAGTTATTAAGACATGGCTTTTCTGAACGTTCCTGGTGGTCCAGCGGCTAAGACTCCATATTCCCAATGCAGGGGGCCTGGGTTCAATCTTTGGCCAGGGAACTAAATCCCACATGCCACAACTAAGAGTTTTCATGCCATAAGTAAAGGTCCTGCATGCTGCCAACGAAGATCCTGAGTGTCTCAACTAAGACCTGGTGCAGTCAAATTCATTAAAAAAAAAAAAACTGTTTCTCAGCTCCAAACTCAAGCATCTGTGCTCTCCTTTGTGATTCACTGCAAAACTACACTGCTGCTTTGCCAGCTGTTTCAGCGTTACACTCTGTAAGCCTAGAGGGAGGCTGCTAGGCTGGAGGAGGAAAAAGTTTCCTGTGAACTTCATCCCAGCAACACCTCTTCACCCTGGCACATGCCTTTCCTTCCTACAGCAAGAGCTGTATCCATTTTGCAGTTTTTTCCCACACTTTACTGGTAGAGCTGGCCTCATCACACCAAACTCTCCTTCCAGACAGGAGGACCAGTGAGAGCATCCACAAGGTCACTCTCTAAGCTCAGAGACACCAGCTGAGCAGAACCCCCTCCTGGGAGTTTGGGTATCAGCAACATGGGGCCCCTCCTTTATTTTTTAACTTTCTTTCAACCTTTACTTTTTTATTTTTTACAATTTTTTGACAATTTTGAAATTACCAGGAAGACCACTTGGTTTTTATTTTATATTTTTATTTATTTGGCCATACTGGGTCTTAGTTGCGGCATGTGGGATCTAGTTACCAGACCAGGGATCTGACCTGGGCCCTTGGCAGTGAGAATCCTAACCACTGGATCACCAGGGAATTCTAGGGAGAATTTCTGCTTGCATTTTCACCCTATGCATTTAATGTATTTATAATGAATGCCCTGCTATTCATTTTTATAAACTTTCCCTTAAAAACACCATATTTAAATTATTAACTTAAAAGGATAACTATGGGATACAAAAGGTTATGGGTTGAACTGTGTCCTCCCCGAATTCATATGTTGGAGACCTGACATAAACCTCAGAATGTGACCTTATTTGGAGATAGGGTCTTTACAGATCTAATCAAGTTAAAATGAGATCCTTGAGGTGGGCACTACTCTGACATGACTGTGTCCTTATAAAGGGAATTTGGAGATAGACATGCAGAAGAGGAGAACAGCATGTGAAAATGAAGCCAGAGGTCGGGGTGATGCTTCAACAAGTCAAGAAAGCCAGCCTGCCGCCAGGAGTTAGGAGAAAAACATGGAAGAGAATCTTCCAAACAGTTCCTCAGCAGGAACCAACCCTGCCAGGACCTTGGTTTTGGACTTCCAGCCTCTAGAACCATGAGGTGATACATTTTTGTTACTCAAGTTGCTTAGCTTGTAGGGCTTTGTTAACAACAGTCCAAGCAAACTAATGCAACTATTAAGAACAAGTCTCACAGGAATTCCTTGGGTCTAGAGGAGAAGGCAATGGCACCCCACTCCAGTACTCTTGCCTGGAAAATCCCAAGGACAGAGGAGCCTGGTAGGCTGCAGTCCATGGGGTCGCTAAGAGTCGGACACGACTGAGCGACTTCACTTTCACTTTTCACTTTCAAGCATCGGAGAAGGAAAAGGCAACCCACTCCAGTGTTCTGGCCTGGAGAATCCCAGGGACGGGGGAGACTGGTGGGCTACCGTCTATGGGGTCGCACAGAGTCAGACACGACTAAAGCGACTTAGCAGCAGTGGTTAAGAATTTGCCTTCCAATGTAAGGGGTAGGGGTTCGATCCCTGGTCAGTGTGGGAACTGAGATTCCCACATGCCAAGGAGCTACTAGAGAAAACCTGGGTTCTGCAAATAAGACCCAATGTGGCCAAATATATATATATATTTTTTAAAGATTAATATGTTTACTGAAAAAAAAAGCCCACACAAAAAAATGTGAGAAAAATCCCATTCTAAATTGAACAGCCTGAGCTGTGCTGCTAAACCATCTCTAAACTGACTTTCAAAACAAACAAAAAACTACCCTTGCTCATCAATGCATATATTTTCCATGTGCTTTTTCAATAAAATTATGATTTTTAAAACTGTAATGAATTCCCAATCAATTGAACAACTAGCTTGTAATACCTTTTCTTAAAGACAGAAGTGGCAGTGGGGAAGGGGGGACCGGGAGAAGGGGAGGGCAGTGGGCAGGGGGGCAGACTTTCCTGGCTGTCCAGTGGTTAAGACTCTGCACTTCCACTTTAGGAGGTGCTGGTTCAATCCCTGGTTGAAGAACTAAGATTGCACATGGCATGCAGCAGTGGCAAAAAAGTTTTTTAAATAATTTAAAAAGAGATACAGGGAGAAAAAATAGACCTGTTTATTTACAACAGATTAAAAAAAAAAGGCTCATCAAACATAAAAGTCATTCGCTATTTTTCATCCTATGCCAAATTTTTCACAGCATTGGCTATTTCTTATCCTATGCCAGATTTTGGGCTTCCCAGGTGGCCTAGTGGTAAAGAATCAGCCTGCCAATGCAGGAGACACAGGGGACTCAGGTTCAATCCCTGGGTGGGGAAGATCCCCTGGAGGAGGAAATGGCAACCCACTCCAGTATTCTTGCCTGGAGAATCCCATGGCCTGTAGCCTGCCTGGCTCCTCACAGAGGGGTTGGACATGACTGAGCACTGAGCACACACTTGCCACATTCTATACTCTTGATACCATTTTTGTGTTCATTCAAGTTTGGTCTCCCTTCTAGAGAACCAAAGAAAAGAAAGAGAAGAAAGTGTTAATAACTCCAAATTACAACAACTCATTAAGATGCAATTTTGCAACTTTATTTAGAAGTTAATTGCTAAATTTCTACATCCCCATACATTTTATTTTTGTCATTTAATTCTTTATTTTTGGCTGCACTGTAGCTTGCAGGATCTTAATTCCCCAACCAGGGACTGAACCTGCACTCTTCGCAGTGAAAGTGTGGAGTCCTAACCATTGGACCTCCAAGAAATTCCCCTCTCATTGAATTCTATCAATAAACCTATGAGGTAGGGAGAGTATTGTTTTACTCTTATTTGCTTGAGTTCCAAGTATATATGTACTAAATATATATAGTACATATTAACATATATGTGTATATTTACATATGGGAAATTTTATACATCTGTGCACATCCATCCATATTACACATATATACACACACATATAATGGGAAAATGTATGTATATTATATATTTTGTTGTTCAGTTGCTAAGTCATGTCCAACTGTTTGCAACCCCATGAACTGCAGCATGCCAGGCTTCCCTGTCCTTCACTATCTCCTGGAGTTGGCTCAAATTCACGTCCATTGATTCAGTTATCCTATCCAACCATCTCATTCTCTGTCACTGCCATCTCCTACTGCCCTTGATCTTTCCCAGCACTCACAGATGAAGGGAGTTAGTAGATTACAGTAGCCATGATTGTGGAACACATAACCCTATTTGGTAGAACCTTATAAGAACTCATGCCAATGAAAAAGTGTTCAGGACTTCTCTGGTGGTCCAGTGGTTGAGAATCTGCCCACCAATGCAGGGGACACGGGTTGGATCCCTGATCTGGGAAGATTCTATGTGCCGAGGGGCAACTAAGCCTGAGTCACAACTACTGAGCCTGGGAGTCTAGAGCCAGTGCTCTGCAAGAAGAGAAGCCCCCACAATGAGAAGCCTCTGCTCACTGCAATTAGAGAAAGTACACAGCAACAAAGACCCAGTGCAACCAAAAAATAAATAAATGAATAAATAAATTTTTTAAAGTATTTAACAACAGCAAAAGCCTGGAGCAAATATTCATGTAAAATAACAGTAGAGTAAGGAAAATCATCTCTGCTGCTGCTGCGTCACTTCAGTCGTGTCCGACTCTGTGTGACCCCATAGACGGCAGCCCACCAGGCTCCCCCATCCCTGGGATTCTCCAGGCAAGAACACTGGAGTGGGTTGCCATTTCCTTCTCCAATGCGTGAAAGTGAAAAGTGAAAGTAAAGTCGCTCAGTCGTGTCCTACTCTTCGAGACCCCATGGACTGCAGCCTACCAGGCTCCTCCATCCCTGGGATTCTCCAGGCAAGAGTACTGGAGTGGGGTGCCGTTGCCTTCTCCGAAAATCATCTCAGCACTGGAGTGATTACACCCACATGGTATGGCCCTCTTAGGAAAATGGAGATCATTAAATAGACATTCCTAAAGCATGTCACGTTACTTCAAGATTCCAGGTCTCAGTGCAGATTACTGTCACTTAAGTAGCTATCTGCAGTCCTTCTGTTTGCGTAACTGTTTGCAAAATTACTCTTTAGATTCACAAATCTATCCATCTACCCTTGGCTTAAAATCATGTAGTGGAGACTTCCCTGGTGGTCCAGTAGCTAAGAATCTGCCTTGCAATGCAGAGGACGAAGGTTCACATCCCCGACAGGGAACTAAGATCCCACGTGCTGCAGAGCAACTAAGCCCAAGAGCCACAACTTGAGAGTCAGTTCATAGCAACAAAAGATCCCTCATGATGCAACGAAAATCCTGTGTGCAGAAACTAAGCCTCAGCATAGCCAAATAAATACTAAACAAACAGAAAATCATGCAGTAGTTTCTTATCAGACTTGCAATAAAAATCTCAGTCCTTATTAATGGCTTTTGGGTCCATCAGGGTCTGGTCAGGAAAACAGAATTTAAAATAGGCAATTCATTAAACAGGTGGCAGAGGATTGAACAAGCAAAAAGGGAACATTGAAGTAATTTAATCATAACAGCAGGAAGCAGTTCCTACTTCTAGGGCCGGAGAACAAAGAGAGCAGTTGGGGTTAGCAGAGCAAGAAGAATCAGAAGAGGATTCCTGGAGGGCTGGTTCTTATGCCTCTGGGAAAGGGGCACCATGATGTTGGTGCTGGTCCTTCAAGAGCCTCCCCTTGGCAGGGGAGGGGCCCTGCCAAGCTGGGGCTCAGAACTCTGAAAAGGGGCTGTTGCTGGCACTTCTGAGGTAGCGCACTGAGGCTATTTCTGGAACGAACCTGGAGAGTGAACCAAATGCCCTGTCAGAAGCAAAATGTCATTACTTACCATGATAGGAATAGCAAGTAAAAGGGCATGCACGAGTGAGTCCCTCCCTCTGCCTTCCAGTCTCCTCTCCTATCGACAGAACCTAAAACTAGCTGACAAAGGTGCAATACAGTTTGCAGGATGGATACTGCTGGGCAGGGTAGAGAAGAGTGCATCTGCAGCTGAGAGACCAGCACAGCCTTCAGTGGCCTATTCGATCTAGCCCCTACCTACTTTCCCAGCCTGATCCCCTCCATTCTCCCCAAAAGTGAAAGTCGCTCAGTTGTGTCTGGCTCTTTGCAACCTCAAGGACTACAGTCCATGGAATTCTCCAGGCCAGAATACTAGAGTGGGTAGCCTTTCCCTTCTCCAGAGGATCTTCCTGATCCAGCAATTGAACCGGGGTCTCCTATACTGCAGGTGGATTCTTCACCAACTGAGCTATCAGGGAAGCCCCATCCATTCTCCCCATGATATACTCAATTCCAACCACATTGGGTTTCTTTTTCTTTCCTAAAACAACCAAAGCTAATCCCCAATTCTGGGGATTTGCTTTCACTATTTCTTCTACCTGCGAGTATCTTCTCCCTTGGGGTTTACTTATTCAGGGTACAACCTAAAGTCACGAACTCAAAGAGGATTTCTCAACTTCACCAATCTATAGAAGCAGCCATCTCCCCACACACGCTCTGTAAAATTCCCTATTTTCATTTTACCCACAGCATTAATCACTATTATTATCTTTAAATTTGTTTAAATTTTTTTTGGCTGCTCCCCATGGCATTTGGGATCTTAGTTCCCTGACCATGGATCAAACCTGTGCCCCCTGCATTGGAAGTGAAAATCTAAACCACTGGATTGCCAGAGAAGCCCCTTAATACTACCTTTAAAAAGTGGTTTCTTATTTCTTTCCTAAAAAATTTAGGCATCTGTCTTATTTGCCACTGCGTCCTTGGGGAATCGGACAGAGCCAATAAACAGCTCAATAAATGTTGAATTAATGCATTTTAGTGAAAGTAAAAACCTCTGTATATCTATGGAAGCTGGAAGGAATCTGGCAGATCACAGATGACTCCATCATTTGACAGCTGGATAAGCTGAGGACCAGAGAGCTGAAATGATATACCAAAAAGCACAGTGAGTGACAAGTGTTGCTTCCTACTTTCCCCAGTGCTTTCACATATATCACCTTGTTTTGCTCTTCTACTTTCCTGGTGCAAATGATAGGGTCCTTGGGCAATGGTGGGGATTCCAAAATCATCTCGGGAACCAAAGAGAGAGAATGGACCTCTGCTCCTATCTCCAGGAAGGATCCCCAGCGAAGAGCTGTAACTGAACACCTCATCTGTGTTCAAAGCAAAGAATACCTAGGATACCTGTGCTTCTCAGGGACTTAACCGACCGAGGCTCCTCTGGGTGGGGAAAGGCGCAGGCTTGTTTCCCTGGGGTGAGGGAAGCCCTCTAGTGGACTAGGACTCAAAAGACTGATCCAGGACCCAGAAATAAACTGTTCCGTGACGTTGGGCAGCAAGTGAGTTACCTGTTCCTTCTGATCCTCTGTTTCCCCATCTGTAAAACAGTTGGGGTATGTTGGGCTAGGATCGCCCTGGTTCGGGGAGGCTGATTCAAGTCAGTTTAAGAACTCTGCCCGCGGGTTTTGTATACTGGAAGAACAGACTCCATAAACCTTGCAACGTAGGAATGAATGGATTAAACTGCTGAAAAGGTAAAGGTGGTTCGGATGTTAAACTGCTGGGGGCTAAGCTTCCCATAAGGGGGGGTCGAGGGGTCAAAGGTCGGGTTCCGGTCAAACCCGAGAAAAACCGGAAGTCCCCTGTGGTTCTACACCGAGCCGGGGCCGCCAGCCGCGTGACTAAATCTCCCCGGGGCGGAGCTTCAGCACCGCCAGAGGGAGGAGTTTGGAGCCCCCCAATGGCAGGGCAGCTCCCCTTCCAGCACAGCCAATCAACGCGGAGAGACGGTAAAATTTAAACCCCCTCCCTCCTCCTCCGCTGAGACCTGTCCCGAAAGCGTTTGTAGAAAGTGCGGACGCTCGCCCCGCCCCCGCTGAGGAGGCGGGGAAAAGGGCGGGCTTTCCCTCCAGAGTTTGCCTATCACGGCGGGCAGCCTGAGAAGAGACGGGCAGCGGCGCCAATCAGGGCAGCAGCCGGGACCCGGCGGAGCAGTTGGCTACAGTTGTTGCAACTTTTTTCGAAAGCTGCGTTTCCCGGGAGATCCTAGGCGGTGACAGAGCAGGGTCATGGCTAGAGGTATTGGCCCCGGTGGCCAGCGCCGGGGCTGCTGGGTTGGGGGGTCGCGCTGCAGGCGACACCGAAGTGACGGGAGCGGCGGGAAGGCGCAGTCCCGCCGGCTGCTCGGAAGGCGCGCGGGGACTAGTAGGGTTGCGGGGGGAGGGGCTGCGGAACCTTTATCACCTCTTCCCCACCCTCGCTCCAGAAGCCCCCAGAAACCCCTCCCACTCCCGTGCTTCGGTTTCCCCTTTTTAAAGAGTGGACACTTGGTGACCTGCCTCTCGAGAGGCAGCGGGGCCATATGTCAAAGATGTTTGGAAACTAAAGCGACTAGCGCCTCAAGGGAATGGTTGTCATTGATACAAATGAGGGGGAGGGCGAGGCTTCGCTTGCTTTGCGGCTCTCTCTGGTTTGGAAAGGACGTGATCCCGAGGCGAGGGCATAGATCGGTACCCTACTTGGTGGGGAGCGCGACCGAGTGGACACCGCGGCAGGCGCTTTCCTTTCCCTCTCCACTCTCTGAGTCAGCTCTGCGCCGCCGGGGCGGGGACGGGCCCCGCTGGCCCACTTTGGGGTGAAACAGGTCCCCTGGCACCTCCCGGCGCGGCCCTTCGCGCCGCAGCTGATCAGGGCTCCTGCCCACGGGAGATGGCTTGGGTGGGGTTATGCTGCCGCGAGGGAGTCGATGTCTCTGCCTGAAGTTCTTCGCACAGTTAGTTTGCTGTCAGGACAGACCCACGTTATGCGGCAAAGTGATCGCTAACCGCTTGGTCGTTTCCAGCCGCTGTGTCTCCATGCAAAAACTTGAGCGTGACAGTTCACTTGAATTATTATGTAAAAGAAATAAGTCGAGGTTTTATATTTTTCTCAAAATTCCTGGGGTATTACACGTTAGTAGGAATTTGCCTTAATGCAGTATGCAGACAGGTCTTTACTGTATTAGCCACTACGGAAGCCCAGGCTCCCCATGGCGATCATAATGAACAAAATAAGGATTCATTCAGCAGATATTTATTGGGCTTCTTTGTTTTCAGCCCCTGCACCCAGTTGCATCATTTATTCTCGTAGCATCCCTTTAGGGTCTTTGGGAACAAGACTTAGCTAGATTTTGATTAAGAAATAAGGCATAGTGAACTTCAAGTTAAAGAGCTTCATAATCTAGTCCACAGAGAAAAGTAAGATGCCTCAAATATTCTTCTTCAGGAAAGTGTTAAGCATCTAAAAGTATATTTAATAATATCTGGCTAATTTATCTGACAACTCTGAATAAAATTATGAAAGTGAAAGTAACTCAGTCATGTCTGACTCTTTGTGGCCCCTTGGACTGTAGCCCACCAGGCTCCTCTGTCCATGGAATTCTCCAGGCAAGAATACTGGAATGGGTTGCCATTCTCTTCTCCAGGGGATCTTCCCAAACCAGGGATTGAACCTTCGTCTCCGGCATTGCATGAATTCTTTACCCGCTGAGTCACCAGGGAAGCGAGCTACTGAATGTTTCCAGGCTGTAACCCTCCTAACCCTTTATGAGAAGATACTATTCCATTTCACAGATGTAGAAACTGAGGCTTGGGGAAGATAAATCATTTGCCTAAGAGTTATGTGACTAAGATACTGATAAATATGAAGATGCTTTAGCATAAAAAATGTATACTGCTGTCCTCAAACTCAAGACACTAAAATACTAATTCATTCATTTGACAAGCATTTATTCATTACCTACTGTGTTCCAGGCCCTTTGCTAAAGACACAACAATGAACACAGACAGAGAGCACAGTGAGGCCAGAGGGGTGGGAAGGCTGCTATAGGCCACAGTGAGGACTGTGGATTTCATCCTAAAAGCAAAAGGGTATGGTTAGGGATGGGAGGAGTGGTAAGAAGCACATGATGAAAATCTGTGTTCTTGGGGACCACTCTAGCGCCAATAAACTGGAGACGGTCACAATAGAAAGAGGGAGACCAAGTAGGAGGCCGACTGATAGAAGGACAGATCCTACCCAAATGAATACTCTTGAGGCTGTAAATATTTACATGATTGTAAAATTTCTAAACCAGAGAGGAGTTGCCAGATATCTGAACATTATGTTCATGTGACTTAGCAGGGCTCTCAAAGTGAGCTACAAGCTGTGAACAAAGACTGCTTTTCTAGAAGAAAAAGACTGACCCGTCATTTGAAATACTGTAAATAATTCAATATCTGATTACACTAAATGCCCAATTTAATGATTTGCAAGAATAATGAAGCCTAAGAAATAAATAACTACAAATGGGGTGGTGGGGGGGAGGTCAAGTGACTCAGTGAGAATTACTGACCATACATTACAAAGGTGATTCCTAAGCCTGTTATGCTAGAAGCTGGGAACTCTCCTCTTCACTTTGGCTAAATAAGAGAGGTAGAGGGACTTGCCTGGTGGCCCAGTGCAGGGGGTGAGAGTTCCATTCCTGGCCAGGGGAGCTAAGATCCCATATGCCTCCAGGCCAAAAAAAATCAAACCATAAAACAGAAGCAACACTGTAACAAATTCAACAAAAACTAAAAATGGTCCACATCAAAAAAAATAATAAAAAAAAATGAGGTAAAGTGGAACAAGCAGAGAGACAGAATGGCTAGAGTATGTCCAGTGACTTTGGCCTTCAGCTTCCACCTCTGAAAAAGGAAAATAACAGTTTGTAAAGATTAACTGACATAATAAAGTACCTGGCTCTCGGTGATAATTATTATTAACCCTTATTAAGTATTTATTTCAATGGCCAAAAGGTTCACTTTGTTTCCCCCTACAGATTAATTTAAGCAAACTATTTTTTAAATGCACTACTACTAAAATAGTAATTTAAATGATTTTGGTGTGATGGGAAAAATGAAAGGGGCTTCCCTGGTGGCTCAGCGGGTAGAGTCTGCTTGCAATGTGGGAAACCATGGGGTCTCAAAGAGTAAGACACGACTGAGTGACTAACACTTTCAAATATTCAGTAAATGTTAGAGATTAGTATCATTGGTGATGAATTCTATTTCTGTGAGATCCTGGGCACCATTATGAGTTTTTATTTCTGTGACTGGGTATATGTATTTGTTATGCCCATAGGAACCTCATGACAGAGACAAGAAACTGTTCTACAACTTTACTGAATGATTGGTACTACATTTTCTAGCTACTAGAGCTGCAGAGTTGAGAGGAATGGGTGCTAGACTTGTATTTTAGTGTATCCTCTGCATCTGTGCACTAAAATAGAGGAAGATGTAGCCATGGGTATGTGTATGGGGTGGGGGAGTGAAAATTCGTGTGAGAAATGGACAAGATAACTTGAGCAACTGTTTCCTGCCTCCAAACCAAGATGCCCCTGATTGTTTGGCAACAAACTACAAACCCTCTCTGCCAGGCAGAGGTAACAGACACTGTTTCAAATGGCTCAACCTGAATGTCCCTTTGGAATCCTAAGTCTCTGCATAGTCTCTTGGATATTCAAGTGGGCAGAGTACCCTACCCTGCTGGAATTAGTGGTTGGGTGGGGATGGAGGGACTTCCCCAGCCCTGTGAAGGATTCTAAAGCATGAGCTGATTTGGGAGGCTGTGTCCTGAGCAGTGTCTTACCATTTAATCCACAGTCTAATCCCTTCTAAGAGGAGGAGGAGGCAGCTACTTACAGTGATAGCCATTTGTTTATGTGGGTGTTGGAAGGTGCCCTCGGTAAGTTGTGGAATTCATTGATCTTGGTTTTTTATCCATGAGGATGCTGCAGCCCAGGCTGGGGAAGAGACTTGGCCTTTGTCACAAAGCACCTCTGGAGCAGATGCAGGGAGAGATACCCAATCTTTGCCTCCCAGGCCATAACCGAAGGCTGGATGCCCTGAGGTGTCTGTTTGCATCTATGACTTTGCACAAATGCAGGGACTCTTTGTTGGCTGTGAGCCCTCAAACCCTAATGGCTACAGCACAGTGGTTCAGGGCAGTAATCTATGCCGAGATACCACAGTGCCTGGAACCACTGCCTCCTAGGACATTTCTCATGGGGGGACAGGACACTTGGGTGACCTGCTAATAAGCCTTCTGCAACACCATTAGCTCCTCCCTACCTGTTTCTATAACTGGTAAGTTAGTGGCTGCGGGTGTAGGCTCTGGGGTCTGTTGGCCTGGAAATCTAGTTCTAGTTCTGAGAACTTGGCCAAGCTCCTCACTTCTCTGAGGTGGTTTTCCCTGTCTGTGGAAGAGAAAATAATAAGGTTTCTACCTTCAAAGGGCTGCTGAGAGGTTTGAATGACAAGGTATGCAAGAGAAGCGCCCAGCAAACATGTTATTATAATTCCCGGCTCCATCTCCCCAGGGACCTCACGGATCTGGTGCAGCCCGCCTGGGTTTGACATCTGACCTGATCACTTTCTAGTTCTGTGGCTCTGGGCAAGCCCCTGCATCTCCCTGAAGCCTCAGCATCCCCATCATAAACGGGTTACCCGCAGGACCTGGCTCCTAGGGGCTTGCCGGGAAGGTTAAATGCCCATGAAAACGCTCCGTGGGCACAGACTCAGGCACACAGGAGGGCTTTCGTTCACCGCTGCCCGCTGCGCCTGGCACGGACGGGTCTCCCGAAATATCCGTGGAGCCAGCGAGAGTGGGAGCCCGGCCGGCCGAGAGCCCGGGCTGTCATTATCATGTTTCCCACCCCTTCCTACCCGAGTGGCTGAGGACGCGCGAGAGGGGGCGCGCCCGAGTTGGGATTCGTCGCGGCCGCGGGCCCGCCCTCCTTCGCTCCCTCCCTCCCTCCGGGGGAGCTTCTCAACTCCGCCCCTGCCAGCCCCCTCCCCGGCTGGGAGCGGACGGTGGGCGGCGGCGGCGGCGAGCGGGCGGGCCGCGGAGGACGCGCCGCCAGCGCCTCCCTCCCTGCGTCCTCGGTCCCGGGCCGGCCGGGGCTGCCGCGGCGCGTGGGTGCCGGGCCCTGCCTCGCAGGCCATGGGGGAAGGGGGCGCCGTGGGGCGCCGCCGGCCCTTCCCCGGGGCGCCGCGGCGGCGCTGGTGGCGGCGGCAGCAGCAGCAGCAGCGGCAGCGACAGCGCTGGTGGCCGGGCCGCGGCGGCGAGGGCGAGGGGCGCGCCGCCATGGGCCTGGCCGGGCTGCAGGTGGGTGTGGCGGGCCCGGCCGCGCGGGGGGGGCGGCGCGCGCGGGCCCGGCCGGGCCGGGAGGCGGGAGGGCGACGCGGGCCCCGGCCCGGCCCGGCCCGGCCGGCCGGCCCACCGCCGCCGGGCCCTCGGAACATGGCTGCGGCGGGAGGCGCCGCCGCGGCGCCCGGCCCGGGCGGCCCCGCTCCCCGCCCCGCCGCGCCCTGAGCGCCCCCTCCCCCGCTTCCCCCGGGTCCCCCTCTCCAGGCAGGAAGATGTCCAAGCCCCGCGCGGTGGAGGCGGCGGCGGCGGCGGCGGCGGTGGCAGCGACGGCCCCGGGCCCGGAGATGGTGGAGCGGAGGGGCCCGGGGAGGCCCCGCACCAACGGGGTAAGCAGGCACCCTTCCCGCACTCGCTCGGCGCGCTCCCAGGGGCCGTGCGGCCGGGCGCCCCCGCGGGCCCAGCTCCGAGAGCACGTGGGCGCGCCCGCGGCCCTGGGGCGGGGGTGCGGGCGGGGCGCCCGGCCGGGCAGCTTCCTTTTCTGCTGCCTGCCTGGGAGTGGCGTCCCCACTCGCTCCGCCATGACCCTGGCAAGCTCCGACCTCGGAAAAGTTTGTGTCTTTATGGCATTTCCACACCCCGAGACCCGGCCATCCCGGTGGCGGCTGCGCCTTCCCAGAGTGTGCGGGGCCTGCCCGGGGCCCTCGAGGAGGTCACAGGTCTTCGCTGACTTGGTGAATGGCTCACCAGGCAGAAAGGCCCAGCAGTGTTTCTGGGAAAGCCCTCCTCCCGTCTGTGCTTACTCAGAGGAGAGGCCCCACACCCAGAGACACCAGCGGTGACCCGTACCGCCCCACCGGCCTGCCCACCGCAGTAGAGTAACCGCCCTAAATGCCTTGGTCTGCTGAGCTCCGCACCCGCCTAGTTAGCCTGAGAGAATTCCCCAGCCGCAGCCCAGTCCCGCAGTCCTAGGACTGCACGATTTGAGACGGGCCGGGCTTGGGCTCATAGAAGGCTCAGACAGTCTTGGCAAGTCCTACCAGCTAGCTGACCTCAGGTCCAAGAAGTGGTTATTCAGGTTCCCTGAGGCCTGTCTGTGCTGGAGTTCCTGCAGCTCCTGCCAGGGCAGTCAGCTGCTGCTCAGAGGCCAGCCCTTCCAATTCTGGCCTCGTTTGCCCTGGTCACTCTAACCTTCTTATTACTGGTAGGTTGCCTCCTTCTTCTATGGATCTTTGTGGACAGCTGGTTCTCTTCGCTGGCCAGATGTTCCCCCTGCCCTCCTTAACAGACTGGAATTAGAGACCAACTTGGACCTGGGGGATTCTAAACCTTCCACTACTAGGCTTCCCCTAGTAACCCAGTTTTTGAACCATGTTTTTTTCCTTTTTTTTGTCTTTTGGATTCCGGTTGCCCCTTCTCCGTCTAAATGTTGTAAGATCTTCTTCTTCAAGCCTCTTTCAGAATATGCATTTGTCGTTTTAGGAGAATGTATTTACCGGGCAATCAAAGATCTATACCTACATGAGCCCGAACAAATGCTCTGGAATGCGTTCCCCCCTTCAGGAAGAGAACTCAGTTGCACAATACGAAGTCAAATGCCAGGGGAAGCCATTAGCCGGAATCTACAGGAAACGCGACGGTAAGCCTCTGAAATGGCCCTGCTCTATTCACCGCTGACCGGGTTGCATCCTCAGTAATAATGTCTGTATGCTAGGTTTCCTTATCCAATCTTTTCAAGCCAAAGCTTGCAAAGTTTGAATCATGTCCTGTCTAAGAAACATAGACATGGGGGGAATAGAGCCGCGTGTTCCAGGGCGTGTGCCCTATTGGTCTAACAGGTTTTCCCTGTTTTTACAAGAGTTAGCATGTCCTTCAAGCTTGGTTTTCTTGCCAAGCTGCCAAAATAAGGCAGCTGGCATGTCGTTAGAGAGGTTTACAGGCGCTAAAAGTACAGAAATGATGAGTCTGGGTTGTCCAGACCAGGCACTTGTACTGCAGCTGAGTCATGTGAACCTAAGGAACTGACTTCCTTCTCTTTTCTGAGCTGGCCTTGATCTCAGTTCTAAAGGTTCTTTCCACTCAAGTGTTCAGTGCTACTCTGAAGCCGCGTACGCCAGAATGAGATTTAGAGTTAAAATGCTGAGCAAGAAAATACTTATTGAAAGTTCTGTCTGGCCTTGCAAAACATGCCGAAACCTGTTGGAAATTTTGCTGTAACCCAAATATTCCCTTTTAAAGTGGCGGTGGTAGGGGTGAGGGTGGGGATGGGGGCTAGTGGTGAACTTTCCCCAGTTACTGTGCTCTAAAACTTGCCTTAAAGAAACAGCAGCTACCAGCTGCTCCAGCAGCTCTGTACAAGGAAGCTTTGTATTTGTTAACAGAAAGTGCCATAAAGGGATGGGGTAGCCCAACCTCTGGTCCAGATCTGAGAACCAGGGGCAGGAGCCAACCCTTGGCCTGATTCCCCCTGGTGATGTTATTTCAAATGGACTTAGGTTCTAATCCTAGCTCTGCCGTTTATGAAAGGAAGGGTCACAGGCAGGTTGCTACGTTTTTTTGAGCCTCAGTTTTTCATCAGTGGGAGAGAGGAGTCCTGCCTGAAGACCAGTTAAAGCATGGGTGCAAAAGGCCTTTGTGAGCAAGTTCTCTGGTGGTCCATTGGTTAGGATTCTGTGCTTTTACTGTCAGGGGAGAAGGTTCAATCCCTGGTCTGGGAACTAGGATCCTACAAGCCTCATGGCACAGCCAAAAGAAAAGGGAGGGGGACTTTGTGAGCGCTCCATACTGTCAGCCCATTTTCCACTGGACCGGAAGCATCACAGCCTGCCCCTCCCTGCATCCCTGCTTCCGCAGCACTTAGGCCAGCACTAACCACACTGAGACTTGGGAAGGGCCTCTCTCTAGATGCCGTAAGCCAGCCTCACAGCCCTTCTGGGATGGGGCGGGATGTGGATTGTCCTGAATGGTGACATGGGGCACAAGTTAGCTTATTTGACTCGAAGTGTTACTACATGGTGCCAATTTAAATGGGGGGCTGGATGAACACTGGAGGAGACCCCCATAGACTGGGCGTCTATCCATGATTCTCATCCTTTTTCCTGCCTTGACACAGGCTCACGTGACAGCTAATGTTCATGAATACCACCCACTCCTAAGCTTATGCCTGACGTCTTGGCCTTAACCCCCTCTTATTCCACTCAAGACAGTGTGTCAGGGAGCACTGTCTGTCTGTGTCAGGGAGACAGTGTATCTGGACCACCTGGAGAACGGTCCGGATGGCTGCTGATGTGTTTATTTTTTTCTTTTGTTTGTTGAACTATTATTCAGATATCCTGACATTCACCATTTTAAAGGGTACAGTTCACTGGTTTTAGGTATACGCACAGATTTGTGCAGCCATCACCTCTGTCAAACTCCAGTACATTTCCATCACCCCAAAAAGAAACCCTGTACCTACTCACAATCATTCCCCATTCCTACTTTCTCTCAGCCCTAGGCAACCACTGATCTGTTTTCCATCTCTGGATTTGCCCGACCTCGACATTTCGTATACATGAAGTTGTAAAATATGTGACCTTTTGTGTCTGGTCTCATGTACATTATAATGTTTTCAAGGTTCATACATGTTGTAGGCTGTGTCAGTACTTCATTCCTTTCTGTGGTTGAATAATATTCCATCGTGTGGATAGACCACATTTTGTCAGTTGATGGACATTAGAGTTGTTTTTACTTTTTAGCTCTTCTGAATAAGCTTCTGCGGGCATTCGTGTATAGGTTTTTATGTAGACATATGTTTTTAATTCTCTTGATAGATGCCTAGAACTAGAACTGCTGAGTCAGGTGATAACTCTCTAACATTTTGAAGACTGCCAGATTTTTTTTGCAAAGTGACTGCACCATTTTGCATTCCCACCAGCAATGTAATATTTATTTTTAAAAAGTAAAAAAATTTTATGGAAAAAAAAAAAAAACAGTCCAATACTGGTGCTCCATGAGTATTTTTAGTAACAAGTCATTGGCGACGTCCCACACGACACACTGAACCGGTATTGGGGCACCATGCTGAGAACCACTGTGAATGCCACGCTTCGACCCTGTTAGAAGAGGGATTTAAAAAAAGAATCTGAAATGAATCATGCCAGGGAGCTAGCCTTTGGGGAAGAGGTCTTTGTTGGGGAGAGGTTCTGCTTTATCACCTTACTTCTGTCTACCAATGCTGCCCCACCCTGTGGGAATTGTGCTTCCCCCCGCCCCGGAGCCCATTTCCTCAAAAGCCATCGATGGAGCCCTCATGCCAGTGTTGCTGGCTGTGACACTTCTGCTTCAAAGGCTCTTCCCTCAAGCTGCAGACGACCTGATGGGTTGATTAATCACAAGAACGGAATCCAATCACAATATATATATATCAACTTACCGTGGTCTAACACTTCAAATATGTTATAATTGTATTGATCAATCATACCTCAGCAAAGCTGGAAAAGAGGGGGCGGAAAAAATGATGCAGAGACCAAAAGCTCTGCCTAGTGTCTGGGTCAAAAAGTAAAGCCAGATCTTTTCCCCAAGATGCTGGTTAGTGGACACCAGGCTTAACAGCCCAAGGGCACTACTGCCCAACACGCCCCCACCCCCCCATCTCCTCCCCGAGCCTGCCTTAGCAAGCAGCCGAGGGCTGGAAAGTGGGAGGTGTCAGGTCCAGAGTCAGCCTGTCTCTCCCCACCCTCTGCCCACAGAGAAAAGAAACTCTGGGAATGCAATACGAAGTTCCATGAAGGCCGAGGAACAGAAGATCAAAGACGCCAGGAGAGGTCCCCTGGCACCTTTTCCAAACCAAAAATCTGAAGCTGCAGAACCTCCCAAAACCCCGACCTCGTCTTATGATACTCCCAATGCAGCCGCTGCCAAGCAGGGCCTGAAAAAGCCTGTGAGGGGCAAACAGGCCCCCAGGAAAAAGTAAGTGCTCCCTGGAGCCACTTCTCACGCAGGGCGACCTGTTGGGTACCAGCTGGGGGGAGGCCGTCCACCCTCTCAGGCCCTTGAGCTATTAAGGCTCAGATTCCCGAGACAGCACCAGGGATACCATTACTTGCCGCGTCCTGGTCTGCCTAGGGTCCAGAGCCCCCACCCTGCTGAGAGTAGGCAGCCTGCCTTTGGCGCTCTTTCTGAGGCTGCTGTGGGCAGGCGAGCTGAAGTGACCCCGGGCCACAGTGGACAAAGGTGTTTTACGTGACCCGATTTCCAAGGAGCCTGCTCCTAAAGGCTCGCGTGCCTCCTGGCTGTGAACATGGTTTCAGAGCTAACGCTTGGTTCCTCCTCTTCCTTTCCCACCCCAGAGCTCAAGGAAAAACACAGCAGAATCGCAAGCTCACAGATTTCTACCCTGTGCGAAGGAGCTCCAGGAAGAGCAAGGCTGAGCTGCAGGTAGGGTCACGTGTTTCAAATCGGCTCTCAAAGGGGCGGGGTGGTCCAGTGGGCAGTGCTCACTGCGCACCACCTGAGCTCTCTTTGCATTGTCACGGGAAAAGTCTCTTGGCCTCCGCGGCCCTGATGTTCTCCTGGGTCTAGTGGGGGTCGTCATAACTCCCTTGGGTCACTGTGGTGCTTAGTTAAGATGCTTCTGTGAAGGAGCCTTTTCGCCTGTAGTGTGGGGCATGGAAAGTCAGGACCTCCAAGGAAAGTGGCTTTGGCAGGGCCATCGGAGCCTGAGACTGGGGTGGGCTGCGTGGTTTATTAGAGGTGTGTTTGTCTGCTGTCCAGAGGTTTTATGTTTCGAGATGATGAAGAGCACTGGCTTGGAAACTACTTTCTGGTTGTGTGACCTCAGGGCTTAACCGCTCTCTGCCGTGTCATCTATGAAATGGGATGATGTAGTCGAGCCCTGTCTGGTGGTTGGGAGGGTCACGCACGTTAGTGGACGCACATGGAACACTTAGAACCGTGCCTGGGATGCAGTGAGGACCTATTAACCCTTGTCACCGTTGCTTCCCCCGTGTTGTCCTTTCCCGGGGCTCCTCTCTGGCCTTCCCCATGCAGCCACAGAACCTGTGAAAACCAGGCAGGAAGGCCAACTGGGCTGTAAGGCCCCCGCCCGCCGTATTTGCAGAGTGCTGAGCTGTGCACAGTCGATCAATATTTGATGCAGTGAGGTGTGGTTATTGCCTTTCTGTTAGGGAAACTCAGGGTGTGGCCTGGCCCTGCAGCCCCCAGCTGCTTCCATCCCCCCCTCCCACCCAAGGGCAGCAGAGCAACCTCTAGGCTTGGGAGGAGCTCTCAGGACTGCCGCCCCCACCAGGGAGGTGGGGGACCCCGGCCTCTCAACCCGCAGACTCTTCTGCATTTGGACGTTGAATCTGTAGCTGTACAGACGGTGAGGCAGCATCTCTGTGTCTCCTTTGAATTGACAAGACTTCATTTTTTAAAAAGGGGGGGAGGGTGTCATTTTTCTCCCCTCAGAGAGAAGCTCTGGCTGTATTTCCTTAGAAAGGCAGTGTCTTTCAGCCAAGAACAAGCTGTTACAAGCTGTTTGCCTGCAGTGGGAGGCTGTGCGAGGTCAGCCTAGAGACAGCACTGCAGAGGGCAAGGCGGTGCCAGCCCCCAGCACCCGGGACACCTCCCAGCCGCGGTCGGGAGCTACAGAGCCCACTCAGGGAACCTGGGGGTCCACCCAGCGCCGCTGTGGGCTGCAGGGTCGGGGAAGCCTGAGTTGGCCTTTTTTAATTAAAAAAGAAAACAAAAACCAGGGGCTTTTCTTTCTGGAGGAGTGGAAGCTGCAGTGGGTGTGTGGCCAGAGTGCTGAATTCTACCGCAGGCGAGCGGAAGGCAGCTGGCAGTGGCTCCCCAAAGCTTGGTCTGCAGGCGATCAGGCCCACTGTGTGGCTGGATGGAGAGCCAGAGGCCAGGGAGAACCACACTCTGCCCACCACCGTTTGTGTTGGCTTTGTCGAGTGGGCACCCCGGCCAGGTGGTGGCTGGCCAGGCTGGTGGGGCTGCGGCTGGCAGAGGTGAGGCCCGAAGGCAGGGCAGCCGGGTCTCCTCTCGGGTGAGGCTGGTCCAGACCTGACTGCCCTTCTGGGCCAACCAAAGCCGAAGTGGACACAGCATTAGGGAAGGGTGTGGGTAGGTGGGCGAAACAAACAAAGAGCCCCGAAGACTCCTCGTTGTGGCTGAAGACAGAGCAGGCGGGGCTCAGTCCAAGGTCCAAGTCCAGGGCAAGAGGGTGGAAACAGGGCCCTGGAGAGATGCCCTGAACCCCTCGTTGCTTTGCTGTGGGAGCCCCTTCTCTGGTTGGCCCAGCGTTGGGTGGATGACAGCCTGCACTGGGCAGGGACTGCAGTGTTGGCAGTGCCCTGGCCGCGTCATCACCAGCCCAGCCCAGCCCAGCCCCGGGCCTGGCATGCAGAGCAGCCTGCTGACTCCGGCTGGGCACGTCTCGAGTCCTTCCTGCCTTCACCCTGGTTCACACCTTGCTCCCTTTCCAGGCCCTCAGTCCCCCAAGGACCAACTACTGCTGCCTTCCTCTTTAGGACGCTTGGAGCTAGTTGTTCGCGTGTCCCCAAACCACCAACCCCCCCGAGTAAAATGGACTCCTTGGCTGCACATTCAGGGTGTCTCACCTGGCCCCAGCTCGTCTCCTCTGTCTCATTCTGTCCCAGTAGGATAGTCCCTGTCCCCACTGCCCACCACGTCTCCCAGTTTTCCCACGATGACTCCCATCTACTTCTGCACACTTGTAACTAATTATTTAACAAGGTGGTTGCGCCTGTGCATGTGGGGGCAGGGCATTGTTGCCTTGAGGGCTCACTACGTCCAGGTGCTGTTCTCGGCCAGGAAATGCCACGGCGAACAGAGGGTGGACATGGTCAATGGGTGGGTACACACCTCCTGTTCAAGCGGTGCAGCCTCTGATCAATTTAGCCCTGGCTAATTTTATATGCAGTTGGAGTCCTGATTTTTACATGTCCACAATTTAGATATTTTGTAAAAGTCTGTGTGGGCTAAATAGAGCATAGCCCCAGGCCACATTCTGCCACAAGCCCTATTCTGCCCTCGAGCCGCCCCGTCCCCCTCCTGGCCCACCTGAACGCCAGGTGGTGAACAGCCCACCTTAGACGGGCAATGAGGAAAGGATGGGGGCTTGGTGGCCTGGACATGCCGGGAGACCGATGCCATGGAGGCTGACTATGAACGGACCCTGTGGCGGCTGGGACTCCCGGAGTGGCCTTGGTGAGAATGCTGATGCACTTCTTGTTTTTTCTTTCCCTCCCCACCCAGTCTGAAGAAAGGAAAAGAATAGATGAGTTGATTGAAAGCGGGAAGGAAGAAGGAATGAAGGTAAGGGGCCGCAGGGCCCACTGCGTGGAGGCTGAGGCTGTGAGGTCTGGCCCTCCCTGGTCCAGAGGCCCATGCAGGAGTCATGCTGCCTTAACCTTCTGATATCACTGTGACCAGGCAGACTGTTGCAAGCTGTCAAGGGACTGAACACTAAAAGTATCCTTAAGGGAATACCTCCTGAAGGAAATGTAATGAGATACTGTCCTGTGGAAACTTTTTATTTATTTATGGCTGTGCTGGGTCTTCATTGCTGTGTGGACTTTTCTCTAGCTGCCGTGTGTGGGGCCTTCCCTCTAGTTGATGTGCTCAGGCTTCTCTGCGGAGCACGGGCTCTGGGGCGTGCAGGCTTCAGTAGCTAAGGCTTCTGGGCTCTAGAGCACAGGCTCGGGAGTTGGCAGCGCATGGACTTAGTTTGCTGCTCCGCCTTTGTGAGATCTTCCCAGACCAGGGATCAAACCTGTGTCTCCTGTACTGGCAGGTGGATTCCTACCCACTGTGCCACCAGGGATGCCCCTGAGGAAAATTTTCACAACGAAGGACTTCCCTCACAGTCCAGGTTAAGAATCCGCCTGCCAGTGCAGGGGATTCAGGTTCAACCCTTGGTCAGGGAACTAAGATCCCACATTGCCACAGGGCAGCTAAGCCCAAGTGCCACGACTTCTGAGCCCATGCACTGCAACTAAGATTTGACACAGCCAGTAAATATTTCTTTTTAATCACGATGACATTTATACACATATATGTAACTTACCATCGTAACCGTTCTTTATGTGTAAAATTCACTGGCATTAAGTACATTCTTCATTCACAGTTGTGCAACTCTCCCCTCTGTCTAGTTCCGGAACCCTTTTGTCCTCCCGACGGGAAACCCCGGACCCACCAGTAGTCACTCCCATTCCTTGCCCTCAGCCCCTGACAACCAGTCTGCTTTCTGTCTCTGTGGATTAGCCTCTTCTGGACATTTCATACAAATGGAGTCATAGAATGTGTAGCCTGTTGTATCTGGCTTCTTTCATTTAGCATGACACGTGGGGAAACTTTTAAAAGGACAGGCTAGTTTTTTCTATACTGTTTTCCTGGGAAATGGCAATGCCCAGGAAGATTTGCTTTTCTCTCACGTGCTCAGTTGCTTCAGCTGTCTCCTACTCTTCGCGACCCTATGGACTGTGGCCCGCCATGTTCCTCTGTCCATGGCATTCTCCAGGAAAAAATACTGGAGTGGGTTGCCATTTCCTCCTTTATGGGATCTTCCTGAACAAGAGATCAAACCCAGTGTCATGTCTTCTGCATTGGCAGATGGGTTCTTTACCACTAGCGCCGCCCCCTATTCTTATAGTATATTTCAGACATAGTGGGAGCATGAGAGGGGAGGAAGTCTCAGAGGTAGTGGCCAGATGGGTCTGGGCTAGGACCCAGGGGATGGGAAGCTTCAGTTTCCACCTGCCACTGAGGGGAATCTGAATTTCATTCTGGGCTTCTCAGCCAGTCACCCTCCATCTCCATTTAAAATGGAGTGCAGGAGGAGGTCAAAATAAATAAATAAAATGGAGGAGAAACCCAGGCATGTACGTTATGGACTAAAGGAGAGACTCAGAATGTTGGGTCCTACTTTTCCCCTAAAGAGTGGGCCAGGATGTGGCTTTGAGTCTGTGCTACATCACTTCCTAGCTTGGTGGCTGGAGACACATGACTCTGCCTGTCTAATCCCTAATTTTGCAGGTTTTCTCACCTGCAAAATGGGGCAGCACCCACCTAGCAGACTTCTCAGGATCCCACATAACAGTGCTTTGCAAACAAACACAAGGGAGCTCTTTGGGGTGATGGATTCTGGCGATGGTTGCACAACTGTGTATGCTGCATGGGCTTCCCTAGTGGCCCAGTAGCAAAGAATCTGCCTGCCAATGCAGGAAGCACAGGTTCGATCCCTGGGTCGGGAGGACGCCAGGGATCCGGAGAAGGAAATGGCTACCCACTCCAGTATTCTTGCCTGGGAAGTCCCATGGACAGAAGAGCCTGGCGGGCTACAGTCCATGGGGTCGCAAAAGAGTTGGACACGACTTAGCAACTAAACAACAATAATGTGCTGAATGATACCCTTCAAACCATGTGTGTGAAATGAGTGGATTTTATGACCACCTGCAGTAAGGCTGTTCAAAGAATGTACTACAAGCTGCTGGCCACGCACGGTGGCATTTGTTGCTGTTTATGAACCAACCCTCCCTCTTGGCACCTCCCAACAGATCGACCTCATCGACGGCAAAGGCAGGGGCGTCATCGCCACCAAGCAGTTCTCCCGGGGTGAGTTTGTGGTGGAATACCACGGGGACCTCATCGAGATCACCGACGCCAAGAAGCGGGAGGCTCTGTACGCACAAGACCCCTCCACGGGCTGCTACATGTACTATTTTCAGTATCTGAGCAAAACCTACTGGTAAGTCCCCTGGGGCTTCAAGTGGCTCTTCCCACCCTGGCAGTGGTGCAACCAGAGGGCCACCGAGGGCATCCTGACTCTTCTTTTGGCTCCAGCTTCTTGCTTGGTTCTTGCTGCCATTTTTCAAAGCTGCAGTGCAACTCTTCCTACCACACACACCACTTCCATTTTTAATTCTGGTGATTGAAGCGGTTCTGGAGGCAATCTCAGCCACCAAGCGGTGGACTAGTCACGTGAAAGCCCGCAGAGGGGCTCACCTGGCCTTCTGCCTGGGGCATGTGACCAGAGCAGCCCTGGGAATCGCTATTTCTCTGTCCCCTATGCGACGATATCACTGATTGTTTTTTATTTATTTTTTAATAGACTGTACTATAACGTTCCCAGCAAAACTGAGTGGAAAGCAGAGCGAGTTCCCATATATCCCGCCTGCCCCCACCATCCTGCATAGCCTCTCCCCTACCCTCACCAACAGAGTTGACTTTTATTCATTTATTTATTATGCTGAACTCCACAGTCATCTCTGGTGCTTCCACAGAGTCTTTTGCGTTCCCATCTACACTCCCCCATCTCCCGCCCAAATACCCCACACCCAACGCCCCTCTGGGCTCTTAAAGTTACATATATATATTTTTTGAGTTGAGTTGCTTTCCCAAAAACACGGCCATAAATCACCATCATCCCACCAGAGCTGAGAGCAAGCCTGACTCAGACTGGGTTCAAAAGCCTCTTTATCAATTTAATCCTCTGTCGCCCTCCCTCCCCGCCAGCGTGGATGCAACCCGAGAGACAAATCGCCTGGGAAGACTGATCAATCACAGTAAATGTGGGAACTGCCAAACCAAACTGCACGACATCGACGGCGTGCCTCACCTCATCCTCATCGCCTCCCGTGACATCGAGGCCGGGGAGGAGCTTCTGTATGACTATGGGGACCGCAGCCGGGCTTCCATTGAAGCCTACCCCTGGCTGAAGCATTAACCCAACGGTCCCGCCCCCTCCCCATTCTAAGGACAAAGTGCCCTCAAAGGGAATTGATTTTTTTTTTTTTTTACACACTTAATCTTAGCAGATTACTTCAGATGTTTTTAAGAAAAAAGTATATTAAGATGCCTTTTCACTGTAGTATTTAAATATCTGTTACAGGTTTCCAAGGTGGACTTGAACAGATGGCCTTATATTACCAAATCTTTTATATTCTAGTTGTTTTTGTACCTTTTTTGCATACAAGTCGAACGTTTGTGCTTCCCGTGCATGCAGTCCAAGACTCGGCACAGGTTTTAGAGGAAAGAGTCGAACATGAACTAGGAAGCTGGGCAACGCACCTGCCTCCAAACGAAGAGCCAGGACTCTCTCCCCCGCTCCCCACATACCTGCCCCCCCCAACATCCCAGTGCCAGGTGGGCGCGAGGAAGACACTGCCTTCCCCGCGGCCCGGATGGGATGTTCCCAAGCTCTTGTTTTTCCTGACATCTCGACAGGCGCACATTGAAGTGTATGAATATTTTTTAAAAAAAGGTTTCACAGTAAGATAGTCTTCCCCTCTGCTTTCTCGAAAGCTTACTGACCCGGTGGCTCACGGGCCAGGCCTCGATTTACTCTTCCACGGGCTGCCACTTTTCCGGGCACCTTCACACATCAGGGCGGGGAATCAAAGGAGACGTGGGCAGGGACAAGCATTGCTTACCTAGCCCTTGCAGGGGCAGGGTTTCCCGAAACTGGGTTAGTTTCTTTATAGAAATGTGAACACTGAATTTATTTTAAAAAATAATGATAAAAAAAAAAAAAAAAAAAAAAAAAAAAACCACAGAAGACAACTTACATGTATATAGGTCTTGAAGTGAGTGAAGTGGCTGCGTTTTTGTTTTGGGTTGTTTTTAGTTCGGCTTTTTCTTTTTCCACCCTTGGTTTTGCTTCTGTAGAAGAGATATGAGATGGTACACTATTCTAATCAGAAATCTAAAGTTCTGTAGTGGGACCAGAAATTACTTACCCAATTCCCCACCCCCTCAACCCCAACCTGATTCTGCTTGGGTTGAAAGCTCCAGACCGGCTGTCAAGGCTTCCGTGTGTCAGACCGCCTGGTGTCCTTCCTGTAAAGCTGCAGCCATGAACCAAAGAGCGAGCCTACAAAGCCCTGAGAGGCAGGGCCCCTGCCCTAGCTGCGAGGGGGCAGGGGAGCTGGCAGGCCCAGGGATCATGGCTGAGGGTCAAGTTTTCACCTCGACTGTGACAGCAGGAGTAGTGGGTAGCTTCTTCCTGAAGGGGGGACCGACTCCCACCTTCTGTCAACTTGTAATTCAGGGGCCTGGGGCTCCAGAGCTGCGATCTGGGGTCTGGTGCAACCCCACCCCACCGCCCACTCCCAGGTAAATGTGAATGGAGACAGGTATGAGAACCTGTCCTCGACTTCAATGCCCCCCAGCCCCGGCCTCACGACGGTGCTACCTGAGGAAGTCTTCCCCCTCCCACACCCACCCCCACCCACCAATCCCACACTTGCCTGGTCAGTGGTCAGCAAATTGGAGGAGGATCCGATGGGAGTGTGTAAATGTGAGATAAAATGTCTTGGTTGTACCTGTTTGTGGTTTAGCTTTGTATTTAAGAAAAGGAAATAAACTTGAAAATTATTTGTCATCATAAAAATGAAACAAAAATTAAAATATTTATTGCCAGGCGAGGCTACCTGTGTCATTCTGTTGTTTTTTGCAAAGCAGGGGTAGAAAAAGGTAATGTACTTTCTGTTTCTCTTTTGGGCTGTACCATGTGGCTTATGGGATCTTAGTTCCCCAAACGGGTTGAACCTGGGCCCTCAGCTGTCAAAGCATGGAGTCCTAGCCACTGGACCACCAGGGAATCCCCATTGTTGTTTTTTTTGGTTCCATTGGGTCTTTGTTGCTGTACTCAGGCTTTCTCTAGTTGGGATGAGGCAGGGCTACTCTGGTTGTGGTGCGCAGGCTTCTCATTGGAGTGACTTCTCTGTTGCGGAGAACGGGCTCTAGGGCATTTGGGCTCAGTAGTTGTGGCGCGTGGGTTTAATTGCTCCTCAGTATGTGGAATCTTCCCAGACTGGGATTGAACCTGTCTGTGTCCCCTGCATTGACTGGTAGATAACTATGGGACCACCAGGGAAGTCCCCCCTGTTTATTTTACAAAAGGGCCACTTAACCAGTTTGAGTCAGTTTTGGTGACTGTCCTAGGGGACAGTCTCTTCACTTTTATCATGAGGAATCAGAGGTTGCTTGTGGAGATTAAAAATGAAGCACATGGCCCCCTGAGAAGAGGGCCCAGCATGTAGCATATATTTTAGCTATTGTCATTGTCATTGTTTCTAATGTGCTAGATTCTCAGGTAGGCGTCTCAAGAGTCATCAACCTTCCCTGTCTGGTGCTGGAAGTATCCCAGATCCTGATCCCTAACCCCCACACCACAGTCCACCCCCAAGAAGCTGCCTTCCTTCAGCCCCAAGGCACTGGAGGCAGGTTGGAACTGAGGGCAAGGTCCTTGGTTTACAGGTGAAAGATCCATTCCTGGCATAGGGTTTCAGCATCTGTCAGCCGTTGCCCTGAACAAATCACTTACCCTCTGAAATCTGTCCATCAAGTTGGGAATGGCCTCTACCTACCCGCCTTGCAGGGGTTTCTCGAGGATTCAGTCATCATATACTACTACCTTACCATGGAGGGGACAGTGTGGCCTGGTAGCCAAGTGCTCAGCCCTGGAACCGAACCTCAGGTTTCACCCACTTTGCCGCTGTGTAACCTCGGGCAGGTTACCTAACCTCTCTGGGCACCACTTCCCTCTCCTGTGACATAGAGACAATACTGGTGCTTGCATCGGGGTGATTGTGAGGATTGACTGAGTTTAAGACATAAAAGTACTTGCACAAAGATAATCTTCAGGAATCAGCTATTATTAAGATGAAAATTTGGGGTGTTTTTAAAAATTTATTTGGCTGCACAGAGTCTTACTTGTGGCATGCAGGATCTAGTTCCCTGACCAGGGCTCGAACCTGGGACCCCTGCACAGGGAACGTGGAGTCCCAGTCTCTGGGCCACCAGGGAAGTCCCTTGGGTGGTTTCTATCATTCAGTATTTACAAGTGCCCCGGACTGACAGATAACTGCTTCTAAGCCTGCTCTCCTGGCTCAGGGTTTGGAGATGGAAGCCTGCAGTGTGGGAGCAACTGTCTGTCTTGAATGTGGTCACACTGGGCCCAGCTCCAAGAACTTACCTTCTGGCATTCGAACACCCACATCCCAGCATCTGTCATTCTGAAGTCAGGATGCTCAGATTTGTTTCCCAAGTCAGTTCTCACCTTCAAGGGGCAGAAATCTTCCTCCTCCCTACCCACTATTAAGAGGGGAGAACCTAGTCAGGGATGCACCATTATACAGGGTTCCAGGAGTCAGAAGCCCCTGTGCTGTGGCAATCTCATTCTGGACTGACACTTAAAGGTTGCCAACTTCTTTTGGGAGGCAGAGTGGTTTTGACCTTTGCACCTGAGTTCAAGTCCTACTTCTGTCACTTCCAGCTGGGGCTTTGGACAAGCCCCTTAGCCCCACCATACTAGCAGCTGCTTGGGTGAATAATAATAGTAACGCCCACCTCATAGGGATAAGGTGAGGCAACATATGTAGGTGTGGTAAATTGCATTCGTTATTAATATCAGCACTTTTTGGAGAATCAGGGTACATAGAGCTTCACAGATAAGAACCTGGGCTTGAGGGGACTTCCCTGGTGATCCAGTGGCTAAGACTTCATACACCCAATGCAGGGGGCCAGTGTTGAGCCCTGGTCAGGAACTAGATCCCATGTGCTGCAACTGTGAGTTTGCACACTGCAACTAAATATCTCATGTGCCACGGCTAAGACCCGGTGCAGCCATATAATTAAAAAAAAAAAATCTACAATCAGGCTTGCATTAGCACCCTGGGCAGTAACTTCATAGCTACGTGACCTCGTGCACGGTGCTTCAACCTCTCAGAGCCTTCATTTCCAAATCCGTAAACTAGGCAACTCATAGTAGTTAGTCTCCATCTCCTCAGGTTGTTAGAGGAATAAATGAGATAATCAGGCAGGAACCGAGACGTGATCACTAAGCCAGGGTTATTCACTGAGAAGACAGGCTCACAGGATGTGTTCAGCAGGCTCGTTAGTTTCTTTGAGAAGTGTAGTCTCCTGCTCTCTATGGACTGTATTTCATTGATGCCTAAATTTACTTCTTTTTCCCATTTTAAACATTGCTGAAATCATTGGTGAGCCTTAAAGTCAATAGCATCTTGATGTTATTATTTGTAGCATTTTTTTTTTCTGTCACAGCAACACACAAAATAAAGGTGTATCACTTAGATACAATGAAATACATGTCCACCATATATATGCATGTATGTATCAGTTCAGTTCAGTCGCTCAGTCGTGTCTGACTCTTTGCGACCCCATGAATCCCGGCATGCCAGGCCTCCCTGTCCATCACCAACTCCCGGAGTTCACTCAAACTCATGTCCATCAAGTCAGTGATGCCATCCAGCCATCTCATCCTCTGTCGTCCCCTTCTCCTCCTGCCCCCAATCCCTCCCAGCATCAGAGTCATTTCCAATGAGTCAACTCTTCGCATCAGGTGGCCAAAGTACTGGAGTTTCAGTTTCAGCATCAGTCCTTCCAATTAACACCCAGGACTGATTTCCTTTAGAAGGGACTGGTTGGATCTCCTTGCAGTTCAAGGGACTCTCAAGGGTCTTCTCCAACACCACAGTTCAAAAGCATCAATTCTTCGGCGCTCAGCTTTCTTCACAGTCCAACTCTCACATCCACACATGACCACTGGAAAACCATAACCTTGACCAGACGGACCTTTGTTGGCAAAGTAATGTCTCTGCTTTTGAATATGCTATCTAGGTTGGTCATAACTTTCCTTCCAAGGAGTAAGCGTCTTTTAATTTCATGGCTGCAATCACCATCTGCAGTGATTTGGGAGCCCCCAAAAATAAAGTCTGACACTATTTCCACTGTTTCCCTATCTATTTCCCATGTATGTATACATGTGTTATATATGTATAATATATACGTGTGTGTGTATTTGGCCCTTGAACAGTGCAGGGAGTTACGGGCCCTCACTCTCCCCACATTGAAAAAATCCAAGTATAGGGACTTCCTGGTGGTCTAGTGGTTAAAACTTCAAGTTTCCAATGCAGGGGTGTGGGTTTGATCCCTGGTCAGAGCACTAAGATTCCTGTGCCACGTGGTATGGCCAAAAAATAAATAAAATCCACCTGTAGTGATGGACAGGGAGGCCTGGCGTGCTGCGATTCATGGGGTCGCAAAGAGTCGGACACGAATGAGTGACTGATCTGATCTGATAGCTTATAGTCAGCCCTTTGGATTCAAGGTTCCTCCTCCATATATGCAGATCCAACTAGATTCAACCATCTCATGTGTGGAGATATGTATATATATCATACATATGATACATACATTCATATATATATATGTATGATATATATACATATCTCCACATGTGCAGATTGTGCAGTACTATGGTGTTTACTGGGCTTCCCTGATAGCTCAGTTGCTAAAGAATCTGCCTGCAATGCAGGAGACCCCAGTTTGATTCCTGGGTCGGGAAGATCCACTGGAGAAGGGATAGACCACTCACTCCAGTGTTCTTGGGCTTCCCTGGGGGCTCAGCTGGTAAAGAATCTGCCTGCAATGTGGGAGACCTGGGTTCGATCCCTGGGTTAGGAAGATCCCCTGGAGAAGGGAAAGGCTACCCATTCCAAGTATTCTGGCCTGGAGAATTCCATGGGCTGCATAGTCCATGGAGTTGCAAAGAGTCGGACACGACTGAGAGATTTTCACTTTCAATTTCATGGTGTTTACTATAGAAAAACATTCATGTGTCATTGGACCTTCGCAGTTGACCAAACTGAATTGGTCAAGAGTCAACTGTATACAGTTCACAAATTTGGAAACCAAGACTCCAAAAGGCTGAAGTACCTTACACCAGGTCACATAACTCTAAGAGGCCACTCTGAAACACAGAAAGTGTAAAAGTCATTTTACTTTAATACAAAATCATATATAGAAAGTCATATGAGCAAAATCAAATATTCACTAATATCAGTGAAGTCTTCATTGCAATGTCCATACCAGGTTTTCCTGCATCCTCTCCCCGTCCCCACTTGTGCTGGTGTATTTCGCTGCTGTGTGGCAAAGACGTGGGCCCGGGGACGCAGAGCTGGTGTCCACATCTGCGTGCTTGGGGTCCCTGGGTGGTTGAAGTGGGGCTGTAGGTGGCCCCACTGTTTTTTTCTTCTGCTTTCTCAATTTCTTTTGCCACTTCTCCTGCCGTGGCCCAGCGTTCAGGGGTGTTCAGTTCTGCAGCCGGGGAGAAAGCTTCACCCCTTCCTCCTTGGACGGCTTTGAGGGGAAGTAAAGAAGCAAGTGCAGTGGGTACAGGTGGCACTGACAGATGACTGTGGAAGTCGTCTTTGTGGGTGGTCCTCCGTGTCTGAGAACGCAGTCATGGCCTCCGGTCTAGGTCTGCTTCCCTGATCGGAAAGAGAACCTGGGTCGGGGCGGGAGACGGGAGGTCAGAGCAAACAGAGCGCTGAAGCAGGGGGTGCACAACCCCCTGCAAATTCTGTAAGCAGCTCCTGCAGGCCATTCACCCAAAAGTTTATTTCTTAAGAGCTCATTATGCAACAGGCACTGTTCCAGGGCTTTCCATCTACTAGCTCATTTCACACTAATAACAGCATGAGGATGTTGAGTATAGTCAATATCCCTATTTTACAGATGAGCAAACTGAGGTTCTGGGAGGTTAAGTAACAGGCCCAAGGTCACACAATTTTGTCTTGGAACTGGGAGTTGGGCCCAGAAGCCCACTTAACCACTGTGCTAGACTGACAAATGGAGTCTGGAATGTTTTTGTTTTCATTTTAAGTGGTTTTTATTGTAGAGGAAACGGTAACTTCTCGGTGTTCCCTACAATGATAAAATGAATAATGACTAATATGTAAATTCTTGGATATAACAGATAACACATATAAAGATATCCCTGAAGCATGAATGCCAAACTTTCAGTCCTCCTGACGCACTAGACACGTGGGGGTGATCACAAAGTACAGTGTCAATGCTAGCTCAGGTTGTCGGAAAGACGCAAAGATGGCTAGTGAGCTGAAAAGTCGGTGATGGGGATACAGGCTCTTGCTTCTAGTCAAAGACAAGCCCCAGTCCCAGCCCCGCTAGCAGCTCTGCCGGCAACGGCAGGGGTGAGCCCTTGACTCGTGTGGATACAGGCGATAAGGCACATCCACCCTCCCCCTGAACCTAAGTATACCATCTCCCAACCCCCACTTCCCTGCCTCAGGAAATGACATCACCCCCAACCCAGTCATTCAAGCCAGGAACTGGGAGTTGTTCTCAATTCCTCTCCTGTCATCCCATCTGTTGTATTTTAGTCACCATGCCCCAAATATGTTCCTAATCCCACCACTTATCTCTTCCACTGCCACCCCCAGGCTGAGCCACCCTGATGAGCAGCACAGCCTTCCTGTCCGCCCCCTCCCCCGCCACCCCCACAATCCACTCACACAGCAGTCAGCATGACTGCATCACTGTGCAGAGATAAGTCATTCCTCAGCTTAAACCCTTCCAGGGCTCCCCATTGTCCTCAGGACAAAGATAAAACCCTTCTTAGCGTGACCTAATTCTTCGGAAAGTCATTCATTCATTCACTCCGTAGCTTGTCTGATCACCAAGTCGCGGCCTCACTATCTTCAAACCTGTGTCTTCAGTGTTTGCTCAGTCGCTCAGTCGTGTCTGACTCTTGGCCCCGTGGACTGTAGCCTGCCAGGCTGCTGTGTCCATGGGATTCTCCAGGCCAGAATACAGGAGCAGGTTGCCATGCCCTCCTTCTGGGGATCTTCCCAGCTCAGGGATCAAACCCAAGTCTTGCAACTCCTGAATTGGCAGGGGGGATTCTTAACTACTAGTGCCACCTGGGAAGCCCATGTCCTTAGGCTGGCTTACGTACATTTCATTTTTGCCATATCAGGCTCAAACTCCAATTATGTGACCCAAAGAACTCCCCAAGAAGAGAAAGAAAGAAACCAGTAGCTTATGGGTCTGGAAGCCTTGTTTCCAGTGCAATCCTCAGCCAGTGAATATCCCACATAAACACTTTCAGATCTGATACCCTCTGTAGGGTGGAGATGCTCTCTCATACATTATCTTACCATAGGAGACCCTTTCTAGGGAGAAGAAACAATTTGACTCTGTCCTATCAACGCTTCTCCACAAAGCGGTCAGAGTAAACTTTTGTTTTTTCAAAAAGATTTTATTTTTTATTCTCGGCTGCATCGTGCGGCATGTGAGATCTTAGTTCTGGACCAGGGATTGAATCCATGCCTACTGCATTGGGAGCACGGAACTTTAACCCCTGGATCACCAGGGAGGTCCTTAAAGCTTTTTATAGGTGAATACGGACATGTCACTCCCCAGCTTAAAACCTCCCAAGGTCTTTCCGAAGCACTTAGAATGAAATCCAAAGTCATCACTGGGATCCATGTGGCCCAGAAGGACCCAATCGCTCCCCACTCCAACCTCACCTCCCTTCTCTTTGCTGCTCCAGCCACTGTCATCTCTGCTGCACAAGCTGTCTCCAGCCTCTGGCCTTCATACCCGCTGTTCTTTCTGCCAGGAAGGCAGGGAAAACTCAGATCATCATAGTCTTTCAGAACTTAGCTTGAATGCTGCCTTTTCACAGGCGCCTTCCAGGACTCCCCAAATCTAAAGTAGCTCTTTATCGGGACTTCCCTGGCGGCCTAGAGTTAAGATTCAGTGCTTCCATGGCAGGGAGGATGGGTTCAATCCCTGGTCAGGGAACTAAGGTCCCCCATGCCTTGAGGTGAGGCCAAAAAAATTAAAAAGTAGCTCCCAATCAACCTCTCTCTTAGCACCCTATTTAATGGTCTTCAGTGCATATAGGGCCATCTGAAATGTCCTGACCAGTTCACTCTCTACCTCTCCCGCTAGAATGTAAGCACCATGAGGGCAGGGACTCTGGCTTGTTCACTCTACCCCAGCACCTAGAACAGTGCCTGCTGCATGGTAGACCCTCAATAAATATTTGTTGGAGGAATAAATAAATGCGGTTTCAGGTGGTCTTGTCTGACAAAGCTGTTTTCATGCAGTCATTCAAGAAAGCTTGGACTTCCCTGTGGTACAGTGGATAGGAATCTGCCTGCCAACGCAGGGAACACAGATTCGATCCCTGGTCCAGGAAGATTCCACATGCTTTCGAACAACTAAGCCCGTGTGCCACAACTACTGCGCCCACATGCTGCAACTACTGAAGCCTGTGTGCCTAGAGCCTGTGCTCCACAGCAAGAGAAGTCATCGCAATGAGAAGCCCATGCGCCACAGTGAGGGAGTAGCCGTGCCGGCCGCACTGAGAGAAAGCCCGAATGCAGCAATGAAGACCCAGTGCGAGCAAAAAATAAGGAAAGAAAAGAAAGGAGAAAAGAGAGCCTGGCAGAGACATCCTTGGTGGTCCAGTGGTTAGGACTCCACACTTCCACTGTAGGGGGCCTGGGTTTGATCCCGGGTGAGGGAACTAAGATCCCACAAGCCTGGTAATACTTAACTAAGAAGATGCATACTCTGTGGGCTATCTGCCCCCACAGAATCATGTCCTCCCTTCTCTGGCCTGTTCTCCGCTCCAGGAGGCTGACATCTCTGGATGATCTCAACAAGCTCCCTTGTCCTTTAGCTTCTGGCTGTGCTCAGCCAATGGGAAGCACCAGCAGGAGCTGGGAGGGTGGGAGGAGAGAAGTGTAGGGGTATTCACTCCCAGCTCTGTCCCTGCCGGCCTTGTCTCACTAGCCACTGTGTTTTCCTCTTCTGAAGGCCACACTTCAGTCTGACTCCCCCAGGGCCCCTCACAGCTCCCTTTCCTCGCTCCTCTGTTGCCCGCCCCAGGGTGCTTCTCCATCCCTTATCTCTGTTCCCACATCTGTAAAATGTCCCTTCTTGAAATCTTTTCAGCCACTCCTTTTGAGTGAGGCTTGGTTTCTTGATAAACAAGAACCCGGGCTGATAGGCTCCGTGGCCTTGCAATTTTCCTCCTGGATGTCTCTCCCTGGGAAATTCACACACAAGTCCATGAGAGGACATGAATAAGCATGCAGATATTCACTGCAGCACTGTCCACACTAGGGAGAAGGCAATCTGGGATCCCATCACTGGGGTTAGAAACAAGACGTGTGTCTACACTGCTAGGTGGATAGATCTTAAAAAATGCTTAGGGACTTCCCTGGTGGTCCAGTGGCTAAGACTTTGAGCTCCCAATGCAGGGGGCCTGGTTTGATTCTCGGTCAGGGAACTAGATACCACAAGGTCACAATTAAGACCCAGTATATTCAAATAAGGCCCTCCCTTGTAGCTCAGGTGGTAAAGAATCCACCTGCAACGCAGGAGACCCTGTTTCGATCGCTGAGTCCGGAAGATCCCCTTGAGGAAGCCATAGCAAACCACTGCAGTTTCTTGCCTGGAGAATCCCAGGGACAGAGAAGCCTGGCAGGCTATAGTCCATAGTGTTGCAAAGTGTTGGACAGGGTTGAAGTGACTGAGCACGCATGCAAGCATAGTCAAATAAAGAAAAAAAATTAAAACAAAACAAAAAAATTGCTTTATGTCCATCAAGAGATGAAGAGACAAATCAAAAGTGGTCTACACATACCATGGAATATCACCAGGCGTTAAAAATGAAAGAAATTCTGACACGTGGCACAACATGGATGAACCTGAGAACAATGTGCTAATCATATAAGCCTGTCACGGAAGGACAAATACTGTATGTCTCCTCTTATATGAGGTCTCCAGAGCAGTCAGATTCATAAAGACAGAGAGGGGAGTGGTGGTTGCCAGGGGCTGGGGGAGGGGAACTGAGCAGTTAGTGTTTAATGGGGACAGAGTTTCGGGATGGGATGATGAAAAAGTTCTGGAAATGGATTGTGGTGATAGCTGCATAAGATCATAAATTTCCTTTTTTCTTTTTTTGGCCACACCACACAGTATGTGGGATCTTAGTTCCCCGACCAGGGATCAAACCCACGCCTCCCGTAGTGAAAGTTCAGAGTCTTAACCACTGGACCGCCAAGGGAAGTCCCTGTAGACATATTGATATTTAATGCCCCTGAAAAATGGGGACTTCTCTGTTGGTCCAGTGGCTAGGACTCCACACTCCCAATTCACGGGCCTGGGTTCAATGCCTGGTTGGGGAATTAGATCCCACACGCCGAAACTAGGAGTTCGAATTCTGAGACTAAAGACTCCAAGTGCTGTGGCTGGGGATCCGGAGTACCTCAACTAAGGATCCTGTGTCCCACAAGAAGACCTGGTGCAGCCAAATAAAAAAGAATTTTTAAAAAATGATTAAAATGGTCTCACAGACATAGAAAACAATCTATTATGGTTACCAAAGGGGAAGTACGGGGGAGGAATAAATTAGGAGTTTAGTATTAACAGATACACACTACATATAGAATAGATAAACAACAAAGACCTACTGCACCACACATGGAGTAATATTCAGTAACGTATTATAACCTACATGAGAAAAGAATATTAAAAAGATATATATTATATATGAATAAGTGAATCACTTTGCTATACACCTGAAACTAACACAGCACTGTAAATCAACTATACTTCAATTTTTAAAAAACGATTAAAATGGTAAATTTTATGTTAGGCATACCTTTTTAAAAACACTGAAGAAAAGGCTTGTTCACACTCAGTTCTCAAAACCCAAAGCATTTGACCACATATTGCTTAAAGCTGTGCCGCCCAAAACAGTGGCCACTACGAGTCTTAATTGAAATATGCTGTCAGTGTGAAATATACATAAGATTTCAAGGGCTTATTATTTTTAAAAAAAGACTGTAAAATATGTCATTAATAATATTTTATAGTGATTACACGTTGAAAATGACAGTATTTTGGAAGCATTGGATTAGTAAAACATATTACTAAAGTTTTTGTAAAAAAGTGCCTGAAGAATTATTCCCTGGTGGTCCAGAGCTTAGGACTCTGAGTTTCCACTGCAGGGGGCAGGGGTTCGATCCCTAGTTGGGAACTAAGATCCCGCAGCCATGGCGCAGCAAAAAAAAAAAAAGCCTAAAAAAGAAGAGTGCCTGGTAAAAAAGAAAACAGTGACAGTGCTTAGTGAAGGGGGAAAAAAGCACTAGGAAACAGAATGAAGATGACGTGTGAAACAAAATACCAGTTACCATTGAAAACACATCCACATAAGACAATATATACTTTTTAGAACACATTAAATACATATGAGATGGGCTGACGGGGAGGGGAGCCGGGAAGCAGATTGCAAATGGGCGATGGAGATAAAGAGGGAATAAATAAAAGCAAGAAAAAAGAAAGCTTGTGCTGACAGCGAAGCTCATCGTGCCATGAGCTGAGAATCACTAATGGAACACTCTGTTCCTGAGGATCCAGAAAAAGAAAAAATCTCTCTTCTCTCTTGAAACAAAGGCATCTTAATTAAATCTGCCCTGGGAGGTAACCCAGAATCTCTGACCCCTCAAAATTACTTCCCTGTAAAACCAGAGTCAACAGAGTCCTTACAGAATCGCTCATGGCAGTGCCCCCAGGGTGAACATCCCGCCTGGCGCACAACATAGACTCAGTGAGGGTCTGCTGACTGACTAACGACCAAATAATGTGAATGGAAGTTGAGGCCCCCTCAGCCCTCCCTGGGAGGCAAGACTAATGAAGCAAGAGCTGGATGGAGGCTGAGGACCTGATGCAACCCACAGTGATGGTTCATTCGGATCACACGATTTTTATTTTTAAGCTTAAATGATTTGCCAGCATTTGGAAAACAGATTCCATGAACAAATCCGACATCTTGGCATTGCTCAAGAATCAGAAGGTCTGTTAACAAGTTGTTCACTGGCCAGACAGAACTGAAAGGCAAATGTCCCCACCCCACCCTACACCCCCCTCACACATCCACATGAAGTGCTTGGCCCCCGCAGGCTTTCGAGTTTGACATCCTTGACCAAAGCCGTTTCTCACTTTCGATCCAAAAGTCCAGGAGCTGGTAAACTGTCACCAGGTCATTTTCAAAGCAACCAAGACCAACAGGCTGCTTGCTTCAGCCTGGAGTTGAGGAAAGGTGTGCCTCAGTTCAGCTCAGTTCAGTCGCTCAGTCACGTCCAGCTCTTTGCGACCCCATGGACTGAAGCATGCAAGGCTTCCCTGTCCATCACCAACTCCAAGAGCCTGCTCAAACTCATGTCCATCTAGTCGGTAATGCCATCCCACCATCTCATCCTCTGTCATCCCCTTCTCCTCTTATCTTCCATCTTTCCCCGCATCAGGGTCTTTTCCAATGAGTCAGTTCTTCACATCACATGGCCAAAGTAGTGGAGTTTCAGCTTCAGTACTAGTCCTTCCAATGAATATTCAGGACTGATTTCCTTTAGGATGGACTGGTTGGATCTCCTTGCGGTTCAAGGGACTCTCAAGAGTCTTCTCCAACACCACAATTCAAAAGCATCAATTCTTTGGTGCTCAGCCTTCTTTATGGTCCAGCTCTCACATCCATACATGACTACTGGAAAAACCATAGCTTTGACTAGATGGACCTTTGTCAGCAAAGTAATGTCTCTGCTTTTTAATATGCTGTCTAGGTTGGTCATAGTTTTTCTTCCAAGGAGCAAGCGTCTTTTAATTTCATGGCAGCAGTCACCATCTGCAGTGATTTTGGAGCCTAAGAAAATAAAGTCTGTCACTGTTTCCATTGTTTCCCCGTCTATTTGCCATGAAGTGATGGGACCAGATGCCATGATCTTAGTCTCTTGAATGTTGAGTTTTAAGCCAGCTTTTTACTCTCCTCTTTCACTTTCATCAAGAGGCTTTTTAGTTCCTCTTTGCTTTCCATGTTGTCACCCTGCTTATCTGAGGTTATTGATATTTCTTCTGGCAATCTTGATTCCAGCTTGTGCTTCATCCAGTCTGGCATTCTGCATGATGTACACTGCATATAAGTTAAATAAGCAGGGTGACAACATACAGCCTTGATGTACTACTTTCCAAATTTGGAACCAGTCTGTTGTTCCATGTCCAGTTCTAACTGATGCTTCTTGACCTGCATACAGGTTTCTTAGGAGGTAGGTAAGGTAGGTATTCCCATCTCTTAAAGAGTTTTCAACATTTTGTTGTGATCCACACAGTCAAAGGCTTTAGCATAGTCAATAAAGCAGAAGTAGATATTTTTCTGGAATTGTCTTGCTTTTTCTATGATCCAACAGATGTAGGCAATTTGATCTTTGGTTCCTCTGTCTTTTCTAAATCCAGCTTGAACATCTGGAAGTTCTCGGTTCAAGTTCTCTGTTGAAGCCTAGCTTGGAGAATTTTGAGTATTACTTTGCTAGCATGTGAGATGAGTACAATTGTGCAGTAATTTAAACATTTTTTGGCATTGCCTTTCTTTGGAATTGGAATGAAAACTGACCTTTTCCAGTCCTGTGGCCACTGCTGAGTTTTCCAAATTTGCTGGCATATTGAGTGCAGCACTTTCACAGCATCATCTTTTAGGATTTTAAATAGCTCAGCTGGAATTCTATCACCTCCACTGGCTTTGTTCATAGTGATGCTTCCTAAGGCCCACTTGACTGCACTTCACACAGGATGTCTGGCTCTAGGTGACTGATCTCATCATCATGGTTATCTGGGTCATGAAGATCTTTTTTGATAGTTCTTCTGTGTATTCTTACCACCTCTTCTTAATATCTTCTGTTTCTGTTAGGTCCATACCATTTCTGTCCTTTATTGTGTCCATCTTTACAAGAAATGCTCCCTTGGTATCTCTAATTTTCTTGAAAAGATCTCTACTCTTTCCAATTCTGTTGTCTTCCTTTGTTTAAGAAATGGAAGAAACTAAGGTGTGCCTAGTTGTATTCATACCTGGAGTCAGAAAAGGCACATCTAGGGACTTCCCTGGTGGTTCAGTGGCTAAGACTCTGTGCTCCCAATGCCGGGGGTCTGGGTTCAATCCCTGGTTGGGGAACTAGATCCCACCTGCCACAAGTAAGAGTTCACATGACATAACTAAGGGATCCCACATGTCATATCGAAGATTGAGGATCCTATGTGCTGCAACTGAGACCCGGCACGGCCAAATAAATAAATAAATACTTTTTTAAAAAAGAAGAAAAGGCATATCTCAGGTTGTTGTCCAAAGGTTCCCCACATTCAATTGTCTGGGCATTCATTAAAAATCCAGATTTCTGGGCCTCCTCCTAGAACCAGCGATTTGATTTCTGAGAATCTGAACTTTAACTATCATCTCACAGTCTATGGTTTGAGGTGCTGCAACCAAAGAAACCAGGAATGAACAAAGGGGCATGAAAACAAGGGGAGTGTTCGAAGGAAACTGTCTTATGTGTCCTAATGTTGGGAGACAGGGGGCCCTCCAGAGTTGGAAGTAGAAGAGGTGATGATTTAGCCCCTGTAACCTCCAATAATTATTGCTATTGTTTTTCTTGTTTAATATTATTAGTATTATTATCTGGTTATTGTTATTATATCACAGGGAGGCAGTAGAGTGTCGAACCTGGACTTCCCTGGGTTCCTGACTTCACCACTTACAATGTGTGTGACCTTGGGTACAGAACTTTACCCCCTGGAATTTATTTCCCCATCTGTGAGTCAAGGATAACAACAGTGTCTACCTCATAGGGTCACTGTGATGAGTCCATGAATTAATAATGTTAGGTGCTTATGCTACTGCCTAGAAGATAGCATAATACACCAGCATAGCATTTGCATATCAGCTGCAGGACCACCATCAGAAGAACAGGGCCTCCCCTCTCACCCCCACTCCTTCCTTTAGCGACTGTTTAGTGGCAACATGGGGCAGCAAGTCAACTTACAGTTTCCTTATGATTGTCTTCTCCTTGCTGTTGGCATTGCTGCCCCTGGGAAAAAGAGCCTCTTTCTCTCTTCTTCCTCCTGGGCCTTCTCTTGGTGGAATCAGACCACTGGGAAAAATGAGATAAATAAGTGGGTTGTTTTATTGTAGATCTCTTATCTGTGCATCTTTGAAAGTGAAGGTTTTTTACAGTTTATTTATTTACATATTCATTATTATTATTATTAAAACACATGGAATGCTTTATGAAATTGCATGTCATCCTTATGCAGGATGACATCTTGCATAATCTTCTCTGTTTTGTTCCAATTGCAGTAAATGTGCTGCTGAAGCGGGCACTGAAAGTGAAGTTTCTTCGTAATTATTATTATATTAATAATGCTATCATTGAAAGCTCTAGAGTTAGATCTCCTGACCCAGATCTCTGGAATCTTCCTTCCTCTTTTCCAGTGTTGATACCTCTTCTTTCCTTCTCTTATCTAATTACCATGGCTGGTACTTCAAGCTTCTCTAATTTCTAGAAATATGATCATGTATAAATTGTCTAACTCAGGGCTCCCCAACCTTCAGGCTACCGACTGGTACCTCCTGTCAGATCAGCGGTGGAATTAGATTAGAAACAAAGTGGACAAAAGTGTAAAGCTCTTGAATCATACTGAAACCATCCCCCACTCCACCCTGGTCTGTGGAAAAACTGTCTTCCATGAAACTGGTCCCTGATGCCAAAACGGTTGGCGGCAGCTGCTTTAACTTAAGCCTTGATTTCCTAATTGGAAATAAAAGGATCATAAAAGTACCTGCCTTCTAGGATTGATGGATTAAGTGAGCTAATACATGGAATTCATTCATTTAACAAATATTACTAAGCTACATAGTCTACCAAGGTATATAGACATAGCAATGAACAAAACAGATGAAATATCTTCTCTCATGTAATTTATATTTCATTGAGAAGAAAACAGTCAACGAACAAATAAGTAGAAATGTAAAAATATACAGTAAGTCAGGTGGTGCTAAGAGCTAGATTGATATTAATCAATAAGATACTGAGGTCAGGTGACCCAAAGAGATTCAGAGTATTTCCCTGGACTTGATGTACAGAACTTGGAAGAAGGCTGTTCTCTCTCACTTGCTCAACTGGGACTGCCAGCAGTCATGCTCCCTAAGATTCAGAAAAGGATTGTCTTTAATACAAGATAAGGAGGCCAACAAAGAAACAGAATCAAAGAAAGAATCATGACTGGGGTCTCTGATTCCAACCCTGAGGTCTTAGATGCAGTCTTTTTCTTTATTTCTGAGAGCAATTCTAGGATCCTTCCCAGCTATGTGAACCAACAAAATCTCCTTTTGTACTTTAGCTGATTTGAAATAAGATCTCTGTCACTTGCAACCAAAAGAAGCCTGACTGTGATGAAACATTTCAATATCTGACCCAGTAAGCTCATTAGATCCACTTAGGTATTTTGTTGTGTGTACCAACTGGTAAATTTATGCCTATGCTACAGGCATAAATTTCCCCCTTACCACAGACTGAATTATGTTCTTCCAGAATTCACATGTTGGGACTTCCCTGGTAGTCCAGTAGCTAAGACTCTGAGCTCCCAGTACAGGGGGCCTGGGTTCAATTCCTGGTCAGGGAACTAGATCTCACATGCTGCAACTGAGAGCTTGCATGCCACAACTAAAGGAATCCACATGCTGAAACTAAGACCCAACACAGTCAAATAAAAACAATCAAAAATTTTTTAAAAAGTTTTTAAATAATTTGTATGTTGAAGCCCTAACCTCCGGTATTACTGTATTTGGAGATAGGGCCTTTGGAAGACAATTAGGTTTACATGAGGTTATGAGGGTGGGCCCTCATGATGGATTGCTGCTGCTGCTGCTGAGTCGATTCAGTCATATCCGACTCTGTGCGACCCCATAGACGGCAGCCCACCAGTCTCCCCCGTCCCTGAGATTCTCCAGGCAAGAACACTGGAGTGGGTTGCCATTTCCTTCTCCAGTGCATGGAAGTGAAAGTGAAGTCACTCAGTCATGTCCTACTCTTCGCATGGACTGCAACCAACCAGGCTCTCTGTCCATGGGATTTTCCAGGCAAGAATTAGTGCCCCTTTAAAAGGAGATACAGCTTTCTCTCTTTCTCATTCTCCCCACCAGCTGAGGACACAGCAATATGGCAGCTGTCTACAAGCCAGAAAGAGCCAAAACCAACCATACTGGCAGCTTGATCTAAAAATTACCTTTCCCCACTACCCACAGCTGTCAGTTCAGTTCAGTCGCTCAGTCGTGTCCAACTCTTTTCGACCCCATGAATCGCAGCACGCCAGGCCTCCCTGTCCAACACCAACTCCCTACAGCTATAAAACACCCTTAAACTTGTTGATTTACAATAATGATGGGGGACTGCCTTGGCAGTCCAGTGGTTAAGATTCTGCCTTCCCATGCAGGAGGTGTGGGTTCAATCCCTGACTGGGGAACTAGGATCCCACACATGGCACAGGGTGTAGCCAGAAGTTAAAAAAAAAAAAAAAGTGAAAACAAACAAATAAAAAACAATGATTTATGACTTCTCATGATGGCTCTATTTTTTTTTTTTTTCTGGCTGCTCTGCACAGCTTGTAGGATATCAGTTCCCTAACCAGGGATTAAATCCAGGCCTTTGGCAGTGAGATTGTGAAATTCAAACCACTGAAACCGCCAAGGAATTCCCAGATGGCTCTATCTCTTATGGTTGATTTGGTGGTTCTCCTAATGGTCCACTTTGGGGTTCTCAAGTGGCTGTGTTCAGTTGGTGGATCAGCTGGGGCTGTCATATGGGACCCCTCGATTCTTCTTCATGTGACCTCTCCACGTGACTGCCTTGAGCTTCCTCATAGCATGGCAGTCTCAAGGCAGCAGTCTGAGAGCACAAACATGGAAGCTGTTAGGCCTTCGAGAATCTTAACCTTGGAAGCCAAACAGCATCACTTCCACCACATTCAACTGGTCCAAGAAAGTTATAGGGCCATCTAGATTCAAGAAAAGGGAAAATAGACTCTACTTGTACTCTGATGAGAGGAGTGGCAAAGTCTCACTGCAAAAAGAGTGCAGGATGGGAAAAACTGTTGCATCCATCTTTGGAAACAGCCTACCATAGCTGCCCTCAGTTAAAAACTATCCTTCGTATGAGCCTGGGCTTCCAAATTGATGCAGTTGCTAAGAGAACACCTCAGTTGACATGCTAGTTTCTCCAGAATATATAACACTAGAGACTAAACAGAATCCTGCTATCTGTCTGTCAGCCTGCACCAGATGGGAAGTGCCCATCTGTTGTTCTCTGGGAATTCAAAACTGGAACCAACATGTGTTGCTTTATTCACTTGCAAGCTGCTTACGGCATTGGCAGTCTAGCAGTTCCTCTTTTTAATTAACTGTGTCTGAAGCACTTATTAAATGAGATGAAGGCAGGTCTTTCCATTAACGTGGTTCCAACCTCAGCGGAAGGAAGACAATTAAATTCCTGTTGGCAGAATTCAGTCCTTTCAGATAGGACTTTCTAAGGACATTTTTACTTTGCTGCTCTCTTAATGATATCACATTGAATGAATTTAATGAATAATATCATTGGGGGACTTCCCTGGTAGGCCATTAGCTAAGACTCTGTGTTCCCAATGCAAGGGGCCTGGGATGGATCCCTGGTCAGGGAATTAGATCCCACAAACTGCAATTAAGAGTTTTCATGTTTCAATTAAAGATCCCTCGTGCTGCAAACTCAGCACAGTCAAATTAAAAAAAAAAATTTTTGTTTGGTTTTGTTTCAGAGTACATCCCATATTTCCAAACTTTCCAAGTTTCAATGTGGTGTGATAATTAAAAGCTCAGGCTCCGATGTCAGTCTGTCTGATATCACATCTCAAGGTTGCCACCACCAACCAGCCCAGGGACTTTGAGCAGCTACTTGACCTCTCTGACCCTTAGATCATCTTGGGGATAATATTACCCTAACTCACAGGCTTGCTGTGAACACTAATTGAAATTATGCTTGGGATACACTAAGCAGAGTTCCTGGTAAATCTGTACACAGGTCAAGAAGCCACAGTTAGAATTGGACATGGAACAACAGACTGGTTCCAAATTGGGAGAGGAGTACATTAAGGCTGTATATTGTCATCCTGCTTTTTTAACTTATATGCAGAGTACATCATATGAAATGCCAGGCTGGATGAAGCACAAGCTGAAATAAAGATTGCCAGGAGGAATATCAATAACCTCAGATATGCAGATGACACCACCCTTATAGCAGAAAGTGAAGAGGAACTAAAAAGCCTGTTGATGAAAGGGAAAGAGTAGAATAAAAAGCTGGCTTAAAATTCAACATTCAAAAAACTAAGATCATGGCATCCGGTCCCATCACTTCATGGCAAACAGATGGTGAAACAACGGAAACTTTATTTTATTTTCTTGGGCTCCAAAATCACTGCAGATGGTGACTTCAGCCATGAAATTAAAAGATGCTTGCTCCTTGGAAGAAAAGCTATAACCAACCTAGACAGTATATTAAAAAGCAGAGACATTACTTTGCCGACAAAGGTCTGTATAGTCAAAGCTATGGTTTTTCCAGTAGTCATATATGGATGTGAGAATTGGACTATAAAGAAAGCTTAGCACCAAAGAACTGATGCTTTTAAACTGTGGTGTTAGAGAAGACTCTTCAAAGTCCCTTGGACTGTAAGGAGATCAAACCAGTCAATCCTAAAGGAAATCAGTCCTGAATATCCATTGGAAGGACTAGTGCTAAGCTGAAAACTCCAGTACTTTGGCCACCTGATGCAAAGAACTGACTCATTGGAAAAGAGCCTGATGCTGGGAAAGATGGAAGGTAGGAGGAGAAGGGGACGACAGAGGTAGTTCGATGGCACCAGTGACTTGATGGACATTGAGTTTGAGCAAGCTCCAGGAATTGGTGATGGACAGGGAAGTCTGGAGTGCTGCAGTCCATGGGGTCGCAAAGGGCCAGACACGACTGAGCGACTGAACTGAACTGAACTGATAAATATTAGTTGGCACGGGACCTCCCTGTGGTCCAGCAGTTAACACTCCACGCTTCCAATGCAGGGGATATGGGTTTGACCCTGTGGAACTAAGATCCCATGTGCTCTGCAGCACCACCAATACACCAAAACGAAACAAATACTAGTTGACTGAGCCTGTGCTCTAGAGCCCTTGAGCTACAACTGCCAAGTCTGTGTGCTGCAATTACTGAGGCCTGTGCACCCAGAACCTGTGCTCTGCGACAAGAGAAGCCACCACCAGGAGAAGCCCTCACGCTGAAACAGAGTAGCCCCAACTCGTCGCAACTGAAGAAAGCCTGGGAAAAGCAACGAAGACTCAGCACTGCCAAAAGTAAATACATAAATAAATAAAAGAAAAACAAATATTAGTAGGCAATACGTTTTCATTCTTTTGGTCTTTCCTTTGCCTGCCTCTAATGAAACTTGCTTTGCTTAACTGCAGGCTTCTCAGAATGATTCAACCACAGAGCTCCTGTATGCCGTGCTATGTGGCTTGTGGGATCTCAGTTCCCCAACCACAGACTGAACCTGGGCCATGGCAGTAAAGGCACCGAATCCTGACCACAGGACCACCAGGGGACTTCCTAGAGCTTCCTTTTCAAGAAATACCTATGTAAACTACAACATTTTGGGAAACTTGGTAGAGAGGGATACAACAAAGGTCAAACCTGCTATATCAACAACTTCCTTATTTCCTGCCTTGCTTATCCTACAATTCCTCCTGTATGCAATATTTATTATGATTTTTTTTAACTTGTAATTTTTATACAATTTCAAATTTAGAGAAAAGGTATAATATTAGTGCAAAAACTTTCCATATACTTTTAACCCCGATCCTTCAAATGCTTATCCATGTATCTATCTACCTACCTAGCCGTGCATCCATCTTTCCATCCACTGACCCATCCACCCCTGCAACTATCTACCTTCTCTCTGAACTCTCTGGAGAGTGAACTGGAGAAATCTTACCCCCTTACTCCTAAATACTTATGTGGCTTTCCAAAGAACAAGGACTTTCTCTTACATAACCAAGTTGTTCAGTTATCAGAATCACCACATTGATCTTTTCAAATACTGAATCAGATCTGGTCATTCCCTTGATTAAGGCATCCCAGAGTCTTCTTGTTACATTTGCTATAAAACTAGAGCTCCTTGATGGCGGTGGGATGAATTGGGAGATTGGGATTGACACATATACATTATTGATACTATGTATACAATAGATAAGTAATGAGAACCTACTGTGCAGCTCTGGGAACTCTACTCAATGCTCTGTGGTGACCTAGATGGGAAGGAAATCCAAAAAAGAGGGGATATATGTATACAAATAGCTGATTCACCTTGCTGCACAGCAGAAATTGATGACACTGTAAAGCAGCTATGTGTGCCAGTCGCTCAGTTGTGTCTGACTCTGCAGTTTCGTGGACTGTAGCCCTCTAGGCTCCTCTGTTCATGGAATTCTCTAGGCAAGAATACTGGAGTGGATTGCCATTACAACTATACGCCAGTAAAACAACAACAAAATAAAAAACCTAAAGCTCCTTTCTGTGGCCAACACGACCAGCTCCTGGTCTCTTCTGAACCATTGTATACCTCACAATCCCAGTTCCACCATGGTGGGTCCCCTAAATTGGCCAAATGGTTCCCACCCCAGGACCTCTGCACTTCCTGTTCTACTTTCGCCCAACCAAACTGTTACTTGGTTGGCTGCTTCTTGTCATTCACCTCAGAGGGGTCTTCCCTGTCACCGAATCTGACACAGGCCCCTCCCAGCACTCCAGTCTCCGTCAAGCCACTTTTCTACATTCTCTCCAGCATCCACCGTGCTCATCCTGCGGGCTCACTGTAGGCTTCCTGGCTGAGTGCCTATCTTCCTGCTAGCCTAGCACGGACTTCCTGTTTTATTTCCCGCTCTACCCTCAGTGCCGAGAATAGATTCCAGCATAGAGTGGGTCTCCAGTAAGTTGACTGGACGAACATCAGAACAGATAGGTAACATATCAAGGAGCTCCAGACAGGATCTGGGTCTGCAGCGTAGGCGCCCCAGGGCAGCAGGGCCCACCTCTTATAGCACTGCAGCTCTTCCTGCACCACCAGCAGCTGTGACTTGAGCTTGTTGCGCTCCTGAAGCACGTCCCTCAGCTCCTGCAGAGTAAAGCGTGGTCGGTTGGGATCTGTCAGGTCAACCACCATTTTGTCTGGTCCCAGGTTCACCTGTAAGAAAGGACGTCACTTGTACATTTTACCCCACGAGGCTGGACTTTCCATCCCAGAAAGGAGAGTCCTCTTGTTCTGTTACTCCCAGGGACCTGATGAGGTGAGGCACCACCTGCTGCAAGTGTTTGGTTGCTGGTAAAGAGTCTGGGAATTCCCTGGCAGTCTGGTGGATAGGACTCTGTGCTTTCGTTAGGACTCTGGGCCCTGGGGTGATCCCTGGTTGGGGAACTAAGATCCTCTTTTAAAAATTTTTAAAGAAGAAGAAGAAGCAAGAGTTCTAAGTACTATTCTCCAAGAAAGGAGCCAGGGCTCCTTGGAGAGAGGCTGAGTCTAGGGCTGGAGCAGGGCAAGTCCAAGTTTAGTCTGGAATATTCCATTGTGTAAGGGATGGAGACAGAGCAAAAGGACATAATTCGAAGGCGCTCCTACTGGCCAAACTGAACAATCTGAGTAACAACATTAATAACAAGAATGGATAATAAGCCATCAAATAATAAGAGGAGGACTCAGGAATCTATACTTTTTTAATTTAATTAACTAATTAATGGGGATCTAATAGCTAACTTTATATGTCACCCTACTGGGCTAAGGAATACCCAGATAGTTGGTTAGCCCATTATTTTGAGGTGTGTGTGAAGGTGTGTTTTGGAAGAGACCAGCATTTGATTTGGTGATCTAAGTATAGCGGAGGGATCCCCCCAGTGTGGGTGGACATCATTAAGGGCCCAAATAGAACAAAAAGGTGGAGAGAGGGTGAATTCACTCCCTGCTTGAGCTGGGACATCCTTCTTCTCCTGCCCTTTAGCACTGCACATCAGTGCTCCTGGTTCTTGGGATTTCGAACTGTCCCAAACCAGGACTTTTACCATCAGCCCCTGAGACAAGCCTTCCAACTTGGACTGAATTACAACACCAGCTTTTTTGGTTCTATAGCTTGCAGACATCAGATTGTGGAACTTCTCAGCCTCCATAACCCCCTGAGCTGATTCCTATAATGAATATTCTCATCTATATCTATAGCTACATCTGTATCTCCTATTGTTCTATTTCTCTGACTAATACACTGGGAAGGAAGGGAATCTGTACTTTACAGCAGAATGCCAATTAATGTTTATTTATTTATTTGACTGCACCAGATCTTAGGTGAGGCACAGGGGATCTTTGATCTCTCCTGTATCATGCAGGATCTTATAATTGTGGCATGTGAACTCTCAGTTGCAGCAAGTGAACTAAGAGTTGCAGCATGTGGGATCAGCATGGGGGATCTACTTCCCTGGCCAGGGATCAAAGCCCAGACACCTGCATTGGGAGCAGAGTCAACCACTGGACCACCAAGGAGATCTCTGGAATGCCAATTAATGTGTAGAAGATGATAAGAGTTAGAAAATCCTTTTGCAACCAATTTAGTAATAATTGATTCAGGCAAGACTAATGAATGGATCTAAAACCACTGGGTGAAAATTTGTCGGAGAACAGGATATTTTACACAGTTTCAAAGTATTTTCCCATAGGCTACTTGCGCATTACAAAGGGCATAAAAGCACCCTTCTGGTGCAGAAATTTTGTAGACAACACCTTAACCAAGGGCTAGAAGTTACCATCACCAAACATCACCAATGACGACAAACTGAATCAGGCACCTTCTAATCCAAGACACTGAGAAGGATATAGCATCACTTGAGTGATAACCCTGCTAAATACGTGTTACTTGTTTAAACATGAATCTAACTGTGAGGAGACACCAGAACAAGCTCAAGTTGAAGAACATTCTACAGACAGTGATACATAATATATTCAAAAATGTCAATGTCACGAAAGAGAAGGAAAAGCTGAGGAACTGCTCCAGACTAAAGGTGACTAAAGAGAGGTGTCCTACTTCCCTGGTGGGTCCAGTGGTTAAGACTCCGAGCTCCCACTACAGGGGGCAAGGGTTCGATCCCTGGTTGGGGAATTTAAGATTCCACCTGCTTAGAGGTGCAGCCAAAAAAAAAGAAAAATGAGAGAGAGGTATTTCCTAAAGATACTGTACAACTCTATACTAGATTCTGTATCAGAAAAAAAAAATGCTAAAAGGTAATTATTATGAATTTTGAATAGGGATGGCATTTAGATCTTAGTATTCTACCAACTTTTCCCCCTGAACTTGATCATTTATTGTGGTTATCTAACAGTATGTCTAGGAGATACACACGAAAGTCTTTAGTATTTAGGGTGAAAGATCCTAATCTTTTACTAACTCTGCAGCTAACATAATGTCTGCTCAAATAGCTGGGCAGACTTTGAATGAGTAAATAATGTGTATATACATATGTGTATATTGACACTGACATTGAAGTCGCTCAGTCGTGTCCGACTCTTTGCGACCCCATGGACTATTCCTCCGTCCATGCAATTTTCCAGGCAAGAGTACTGAAGTGGGTTGCCATTTCCTTCTCCAGGAGATCTTCCCGACCCAGGGATTGAACCCGGGTCTCCCACATTGTAGGCAGACGCTTTACCGTCTGAGCCACCAGGGAAGTCTCGTGTGTATATGGGTGTCTATACTTCAGTCTGTATATCTTTTTTTTTTTTTTTTGGCTGGACTATGCGGCATGCAGGATCTTAGTTTCCCTACCAGGGACTGAACCCACACCCCAGGCAGTGGAAGCAGGGAAGTTTCAGTGTCTATTCCTGTTCTCTTAAAAATAATTATATTTATTTTTGGCTGTGCTTGTCTTTGTTGCTCTGCATGGGCCTTCTCTAGTTTTGGCAAGTGGGAGCTACTCCCTAGCTGCAGTGCTCCAGCTTCTCATTGCGGTGGCTTTTCTTGTTGCAGAGCACGGGTTCTAGGCTTCAGTAGTTGTGGTGCATGGGCTTAGCTGCCTCGAAGCATGTCGAATCTTCCCAGACCAGGGATCAAACCCACATCCCCTGCATTACCAGGCAGACTCTTAACCACTGAACCACCAGGGAAGTCCCCAGTGTGTGTTTCTTAAGACATATTATACACACACACAAACACACATATACACACACCTGAATACAACAACTGAATCAGGGTGAAAGGTATACAAGTGTGCATTGCACTTGTCTTGCAACCCTTCCATAGGTTTGACATTGTTTCAAACTGAAGTTAAAATGAAGCAAATATTTGAAGACAACCTAAATGTCCACTAGCAGAAGTCTAGTTAAATAAATGGAGGCACAACCACACTCAGAATATTCTACAGGTGACAAAGAGAATAAGGTACACAACAAAGAGAAAGGCAGTAGTGCCCACATTCCTCCTCTTGGACTGACAAATATCAGTGGTGTGTGAGGAAACACTGTCGTAAAAGCTGTGGGGAAACTGGCTCCTTCACTGACCGCAAAGGGAGCCAATCACTTTATCCCCTTTAGAGTGCAATTTGGCAATAGTTCCTGGTGGCACCAGGCTTCTCTGGTGGCTCAGATGGTAAAGAATCCACCTGCAATGCAGGAGACCCAGGTTCGATCTCTGGGTCGGGAAGATCCCCTGGAGAAGGGAATGGCAACCCACTCCAATATTCTCTTCTGGAGAATCCCATGGACAGAGGAGCCTGGTGGGCCAGAGTCCATGGGGTTGCAAACAGTCAGATACAACTGAAGTGACTTAGCACGAATACACATTAAAATGTCAATGCCTTTCCTTTGACCCAGTGAGTGCACTTCCTCTACATATTCAAGGGCCAACTGGTACAGATCAGACTAACCCACTGAGGCTTGGGCTCAGAGCAAACGAGTGGAAAACAAAGGTCTTTTAATAGGAAACTGGTTTAAGGAGAGACTCTTAACATTTTTGTGTTCTACAAACCTTTTTTGGCAGTCTGGTAAAGCTCATGTGGATTCCATCTCAGAATAATGATCTCAAATGTATAAAACAAAAGGCATAGGATTACAAGGAAACCAACTAAGATAACATACACTCATCAAAATCTAAAAATAAATATGTGATCCCGAGACCTGCTCCTTCATTAAACACAATGTAGCTACAGGTCCAATAAGATACAGAAGAAAAACAAAGTTTTGAGATATGTACTACATTGTAATGGGACATGAAAACACCTGTGATTTCCATTGATGATTGCCACAGGTACTACTGATAATATTACTGTGGTTTGTTTTTTACATTCATGATTTTTTTTAATTTATTTATTTTTAATCAAAGGCTAATTGCTTTACAGTACTGTGTTGATTTCTACCAAACATCAACATGGATGCATTCATGATTGAATAAAGTGGTACTACATTTCATCTGGAGGCTGGTGAAAATAAAAATATAATTTCTTCCCATGCAAGTTCATGGATCTCATGGATTAGACTCATAATCTTGAGGAACAGCGGGGAGCAGGGTTCCAAAAACTCCAAGCTGAGAACCCTCAGGTTGAACAATTGATATTACTGTACAATGGAAGTTTCCAAAAGCCATTAAAAGATGAGGAAGTAGAGATTTTGCTGGAGATCCAGTGGCTAAGACTGAGCTCCCAATGCAGGGGACCCAGGTTTGATCTCTGGTTAGGGAACTAGACCCCACAGGCCACAACTAAAAATCCTGCATTGTAACTAAGACCTGGTACAGCCAATAAATAAATAAATACATTAAAAAAAAAAAAGATGAGGACGCTCTTTATATTCTGATTTAGTACCACTTTCATGCCATATTAAGTGAAAATAAGCAAGGGGCAGAACAGGGCATATATTATCATACTATCTGTGTGGGTAACAGAAAACTATATTCATATCTGCTTGTGTTTGCATGAAGTATCTCTGGATACTTTAAGAAACTGATTGCTTAAATTTTTTCTGAGGGGATATGAGAGCTTTTCCAAGGCAAATACTTTTGTAACTTTTGAATTTTGAACTTAAATTTTTTAAAAAAAAGGGAAAAAAAATCTCACACCTATTGGGATGGCTACTGTAATCAAACAAACAAAATATAAAATAACCAGTGTTGGCAGGACTTCTCTGATGGTCCAGTGGTTAAGACTCTGTGCTTTCACTGCAGGGGACATGGGCTGATCCCCTTGTGGCTCAGATGATAAAGAATCCACCTGCAATGCTGGAGACCTGGGTTCCATACCTGGGTTGGGAAGATCCCCTGGAGAAGGGAAAGGCTATCCACTCCAGTATTCTGGCCTAGAGAATCCCATGGACTATATAGTCCATGGGGTCACAAAGAGTTGTACACAACTCAGTGACTTCCACTTCACTTGACTTCACAAGGAATATCCCACATGACATATGGTGTGGCCAGGAAAAAAAAAAAAAAAGACAAACAAGCTTTGGTAAGGATGTGGGAAAACTGAAATTCTTGGGCACAGTTGATAGAATGTAAAATGGTGAAGTCACTATGAAAAACTGAATGGCTGATCCTTTAGAAATTAACAACAGAATTATCACATGATACAGAAATTCCACTTTTGGGTACATACCCAAAAGTCTTGAAAGCAGGTGCTTGAAGATTGATTTATAGATCCATGTTCAAAGAAACAATATTTACACAGATCACGAGGTGGAAGCAGCCCACGTGTCCATTGACAGACGGATAGACAAACTGGTGAATCCCTACAATGGAATATTATACAGCCTTAAAAAGGAAGGAGATTCTGACACATGCCACAACATGGAGGAACCTTGGGACATGAAGTAAAATAATAAGTCAGTGGCAAAAGAACAAAAATCATCTGATTCTACTTATATGAAGTACCTAGAATAGGTAAATTCACATAGACAGAAAGGAGAACAGAATTACCAGAGGCGTGGGGGAGAAGGGAAATTTGGAGTTAGTGGTTAGTGGGCACCGAATTTCAGTTTCGCAAGATGGGCATTTTGGAGGACGGTGGTGATGTTGCATAATAATGTAAATTGACTTAATGCCACTGAACTCTGTTCTGAAAAATGATTAAGATGGTAAATTTCACCTCTACTTTACCACAGCTAAAAATAGTAATTAAAAAAACAAGAAAAAAAAAAGACAAGGGCATATTTTTATAAACTGTCTAGCGGTATTAAATATTCATTCTCTCTGCCTTTTCCCCCACGCTCGTTCTCAAGACTATGGTTTGGGAGGAAAATGTGCTAGCTCATCTGGGGCTAATGAAGCTTGTCTGCTATGCCCCAGGCAGAAAATGGCCCGGGCCCTGTGCAAACCACACTGTTCACGATCCATCATGGGTCTATCTTTGTGTTGGAGTTGGAGATGACAGGAAACAAGTGCAAAATGTGAGCTGAGGGATCTTGGGCAAGTCATTTAACTGTTCTTGAATCTCAAAAGTCAGGCTTCTAATGATATTCAACCATCTCATATGACAGATCCTAAAGAAGAACCTTCTCTACAAATAGCATTGTCACCGTGACTAATGAGTAGGTGAAGTAAAAGTGTACCAACAAATCTACCAGAAATCTTCACTCTTCCCTGTGAATTTCAGCCACCCTGTTCCTGTTGTCTTTTCATGGCGCACTTCTCAGTCTGTAATCCTGTGGGCTGGTTTTGAAGGTCTGTGTGTCTCGCTTCTCCCACTAGTTGTGAGGCTCCATGAAGGAAGGGACCTTGTCTAATTTAGCTCCATAGCTCCAGGGCCCTCACAGTGTAGTCACTCACCAATGTCACTACAAGCAAAGTTACAGGTCTGTACTTCAGCACTGTGTGGTTAAGACTAGCGTCTCTGAGGACTTCCCTGATGGCTCAGTAGACAAGAATCTGCCTGCCAATGCAGGAGACATGAGTTTGATCGATCCCTGGTCTGGGAAGATTCCAGATGCCCTGGGGCAACTAAGCCTGTGCTCCACAATGGGAGAAGCTGCCTCATGGAGAAACCTGTGCACCGCAACTAGAGTAGTCCCTGCTCGCTGCAAATAGAGAAAGCCCTCAAGAAGCAATGAAGACCCAGCACAGCCAAAAAAAAGAAAAACAGACTAGCATCTCTGAACTAAAATCCTGCCTCCACCTCTTACTTGCTCCAAGTCCTTGGCAGATTACTTAATCGTTCTATGTCTCCGCTTCTATAAAACGGGAATAATAATAGTATGAGGATCAAATGAAATAATTCACTTGAGGAAGGTTTTTTTTAAAACTAACTGGAGACCTACTAGAGAGTTGTGATATTAATTTAGTGAGTTACAAAATAATTTAAAAATTCATAAAAATAGAATAGGAAAGTATGACTATATATCATGTTTAGTAAGGGTGAGTTAGGATAAATTGTTTCTTGAAACTTTTTGTTTCATCAGTTCTGAATATTGATGCAAAATGTAATTTTGTAAAATGGGGGTATAACATATATACAGAAATATGCACTAATCTTGAATTTATAGCTTGATGATTTTTACCATATGTGTATACCCAAGTAACCACACCCAGATTAGTTCCCTATATATTTCCTTCCTGTTCTCTCCCACTCTCCCATCCTGGGGTTACCATCAACCTGTCTTCTATAAGTAAAGATGGGACTTCCCTGGTGGTCCAGTGGTTAAGACTCCACACTACTAACATAGGGAGCTTGGGTTTGATCCCTGATTGGTGAACTAAGAATCCACATGCCACTGGTGCAGTCAAAAAATTTATATAAAGATTACTTTGCCTATTCTTGAATTCTATGTACAGGAGGCTCTCTTTTGTACCTGGCTTCTACCTCTCAGTGCAATATCTGTGAGATTCATCCATATAGTTGAGTGTTTCGGTACCTTCTCATTGTTGTGTAGTATTCCATACCACAAGTTAAAAAATCCATTCCTCTGTTCCATCTGGATTCCCAATTTGACACAATTATGAATAAAACTGCCCTGGATATTCTTGTACATATTTTTCTGTGGTCATAAGCAGTAATTTCTCTATAGTTAAAATGTATGTCTTACTCCAGGTCAAAGATTCTCAAATCATGAAACCTGGACCAAGAGCACCTGTATCATCTTGGAACCTGTGAAAAGTTGTAGATTCTAGGTCCCACTGCAGACCTACTGAGTTGGAAACTCTGGGACTGGGGCCAGCCAATCTGTGTTTTAATCACTCAAGGTGATTTTGATGCCTGATAAAAGCATGAAATACCTGCTTCCCTGGTGGCTCAGATGGCACTGAATCTGCCTGCAATGCAGGAGGCCCGGGTTCTATCCCTGGGTGGGGAAAATCCCCTGGAGAAGGAACTGGCAACCCACTCCAGTATTCTTGCCTGGAGAATCCCATGGACAGAGAAGCCTGGCCTGCTACAGTCCATGGGGTCGCAAAGAGTTGGTCATGACTGAGCGAGTAACACAGTAAAGCTTGAGAACCACTGCTCAAGGTCCCCATCAACCTGTCTTCTGCAAGTAAAGATGGACTTCCTCGGTGGTCCAGTGGTTAAGACTCTGCCCTTCCCTCTTCCGCAGGAAGCCTCTGCTTTAGAACATACTCAGTGCGTACCCCAGCACCTAGTAAGTGCTCAGTTAATGTTACCTATCATAAAGCTTCTGGGCTTCCCAGGTGGAGCAGTCGTAAAGAATCCACCTGCCAATGCAGGAGACATAAGAGATTCAAGTTCGATCCCTGGATTCCTTGGAGGAGGGCATGGCAACCCACTCCAGGATTCTTGCCTGGAATATCCCATGGACAGAGGAGCCTGGTGGGCTACAGTCCATGGGGTCGAAAAGAGTCAGACAAGACTGAGCAACTGAGCAGACACAACACTTCTAAACTGAGGACTGGATACTCGTGGGGAGTTGTTTTGAGGGGTTTGGATGTTCAAGAGAGGTGAGCGGCCCCCCTCCCACTGGGAGCTCCCTGCACCCCGCCCCCGGGGCGAGTCCCCGCTCTCCCGCACTCACCTCTGGGCCGGCGGCCGAGCCTTCTCTCCGCAGCCCCTCCACCTCCTTCCTGAGGTTGTCCCGCTCCATTCTTAGCTCCTCCACCGTCAGGTTCCCTTCATTCACCAGCGTCTCCAGCATCTCCAGGACGCGGACAATCTTGAACTGCAGTTGTGTCACCCGGGGGTCACTGCCCAGGGCCATCAGCTCACGGCCCATCACGTAGGAGATGTCATATACGTCCTCAGCGGTCAGCTGCAAGGGGCTCTTGCCCAGAGCCCCCTCGGGTCCCGCCTCGTCCTCCTCCTCTTCCTCTTCTTCCTCTCTCAAAGGGGGCTCCTCCATGGCGGCCCAGACCCCTACAGCCTCCGGAGTTGCTTTCTCGGAGTCTGCGAACGTTCAACTTCCTCCCGGCACAGAAAACTTTCCGCTCGCTGGGCCGAGGACCCTGCCGGGCCCGGGGGCGGGGGAAAGTGGCCCAGAAGCGGCCAATCAGCGCCGCCGAGAGGTGGGCCCGGGAGGTGGGGGCGTCTGTGGAGGCCACGCAGGGCGGCTCGCAGGCCCGCGGTCCGGTGCACCGTCCACCCCGAAGTCCGTACAGGAGTGCGGGCTCCAGGATACGGTTCTGAGCACGAAAGGACAAGAGGAAGGGAGGGCAGGGGAGAAGAGGAACAGAAAGGTTAAAGGGGTGCCTGTGGTCGCTCCCAGCCAGGGAGCAGCTGCAGACCGGGGGAAGGGCAGCGCCCCCCAGCTCCGCCCCTTGGTAACGGCGACCGCGGAAGCCGGGTTTCCACGGAGACGGGGGCGGGGTTTCCACCGCAGCCTGGGAAAGAGGCTAAAAAAGCACACAGCTTTTCCCTTGCTGCACTCGGGCCTTCCAGCCATAGAATTTGCATGGTATGTGGAGGCAGATCCGGTCTCTGAGAGTATTTTCTGCGGCAAAGCGGGAAAACAGCAGTAGGTGGCAGCTCCAGGAAGTCCGGAGATCTGGACTGCGTAGAGCTTTCAGGCCCATTGTCACCTGGACCTGCAGCATCTGACCCTCAGTAAACTGGAGATTTCTCTGCTCTGTGCACCTGGCCCTCTCCTGGGATCCACCACTTGTCCAGCGTGCGGCCTTGGAGAGTTACTTCACTCCTCCGAACCTCACTTTGCTGCTGCTAAGTTGATTCAGTTGTGTCCAACTCTGTGCGACCCCATAGATGGCAGCCCACCAGGCTCCCCCGTCCCTGGGATTCTCCAGGCAAGAATACTGGAGTGGGTTGAACCTCACTTTACTACTGTGTAAAAAACGGTACCAACGGAGTAGGGTTTCTGTGAGGAATATACGAAATCTTGAGATAAAGTATGTGACAAATGTTATTGGGTATCCTGCATTCTTTTCTCCAACAAACGCTAAGCTTGTGGTCAAGAAAACAAACAAAATACATACTATTTTCAGATGGTACAATAGTCTAATTGTAATAGTCTAAAGCAAGCCCTTGGGCAAGAAAGAAAGGGAAGTCGGTCAGTCATGTCCGACTTTGCGACCCCATGGGCTGTAGCTTATCAGGCTCCACTGTCCATGGAATTTTCCAGGCCAGAGTACTGGAGTGGGTTGCCATTTCCTTCTCCAGGGGATCGAATTCCTGACCCAGGGATCGAATCTGGGTCTCCCACATTGCAGGCAGATGCTTTACCAGACCTGACAACACCCTGTGATTAAATAGGTAGATAAACTATTAGGCTTACCATAAGTAAAATAAGTATATCCTTACAATGGAATGTTCAGTCAGTTCAGTTCAGTCGCTCAGTCGTGTCCAACTCTGTGAACCCATGGACTGCAGCACACCAGGCCTCCCTACTGCTGCTGCTGCTAAGTCGCTTCTGCTGCTGCTGCTGCTAAGTCGCTTCAGTTGTGTCCGACTCTGTGCCATCCCATAGACAGCAGCCCACCAGGCTCCCCCGTCCCTGGGATTCTCCAGGCAAGAACACTGGAGTGGGTTGCCATTTCCTTTTCCAATGCAGGAAAGTGAAAGTGAAGTCACTCAATCAAGTCAGACTCTCCCCGACCCCATGGACTGCAATCCACCAGGTTCCTCCGTCCATGGGATTTTCCAGGCAAGAGTACAGGAGTGGGGTGCCATTGCCTTCTGTCCATCACCAACTCCCCGAGTTTACTCATACTCATGTCCATTGAATTGGTGATGCCATCCAACTATTTCATCCTCTGTTGTCCCCTTCTCCTCCCGTCTTCAATCTTTCCCAGCATCACGGTCTTTTCCAGTGAGTCACCTCTTCAAATTAGGTGGCCAAAGTATTGGAGTTTCAGCTTCAGCATCAGTCCTTCCAATGAATATTCAGGACTGATTTCCTTTAGGATGGACTGGTTGGATATCCTTGCTGTCCAAGGTACACTCAAGAGTCTTCTCCAACACCACCGTTCAAAAGCATCAATTCTTCTGCGCTCAGCTTTCTTTATAGTCCAACTCTCACATCCATACATGACTACTGAAAAAAATATAGCTTTGACTAGATGGACCTTTGTTGGCAAGTACTGTCTCTGCTTTTTAATATGCTGTCTAGGTTGGTCATAGTTTTTCTTCCAAGGAGCAAGCGTCTTTTAATTTCATGGCTGCAGTCACCATCTGCAGTGATTTTGGAGCCCCCCAAAATTAAGTCTGCCACTGTTTCCACTGTTTCCCCATGTACTTGCCATGAAATGATGGGACCAGATGCCATGATCTTAGTTTTCTGAATGTTGAGTTTTAAGACAACTTTTTCACTCTCCTCTTTCACTTTCATCAAGAGGCTCTTCTTCTTTGCTTTCTGCCATAAGGGTGGTGTCATCTGCATATCTGAGGTTATTGATATTTCTCCCAGCAATCTTGATTCCAGCTTGTGCTTTATTCAGCCCAGTGTTTCTTATGATGTACTCTGCATATAGGTTAAATTAGCAGGGTGACAATATACAGCCTTGACGTAATCCTCTCCCTATTTGGAACCAGTCTGTTGTTCCATGTCCAGTTCTAATTGTTGCTTCCTAACCTGCATACAGATTTCTCAAGAGGCAGGTCAGGGGATCTGGTATTCGCATCTCTTAAAGAATTTTCCACAGTTTGTTGTGATCCACACAACATAGCATAGTCAATAAAGCAGAATGTTTTTCTGGAACTCTGTTGTCAATGATCCAATGGATGTTGGCAGTTTGATATCTGGTTCCTCTGCCTTTTCTAAATCCAGCTTGAACATTTGGAAGTTCATGGTTCATGTACTGTTGAATCCTGGCTTGGAGAATTTTGAGCATTACTTTACTAGCATGTAAGATGAGTACAATTGTGCGGTGGTTTGAGCATTCTTTGGCATTGCGTTTCTTTGAGATTGGAATGAAAACTGACCTTTTCCAGTCCTGTGGCCACTGCTGAGTTTTCCAAATTTGCTGGCGTATTGAATGCAGCACTTTCACAGCATCATCTTTTAGGATTTGAAATAGCTCAACTAGAATTCCATCACCTCCACTAGCTTTGCTCATAGTGATGCTTCCTAAGGCCCACTTGACTTTGCATTCCAGGATGTCTGGCCCTAGGTGAGTGATCACACCATTGTGATTGTCTAGGTTGTGAAGATCTTTTTTGTACAGTTCTTCTGTGTATTCTTGCCACCTCTTCTTAATATTTTCTGCTTCTGTTAGGTCCATACCATTTCTGTCCCTTATTGTGCCCATCTTTGCATGAAATGTTCTCTTGGTAGCTCTAATTTTCTTGAAGAGATCTCTAGTCTTTCCCATTCTTTTGTTCTCCTCTATTTCTTTGCACTGATCACTGAGGAAGGCTTTCTTATCTCTCCTTGCTATTCTTTGGAACTCTGCATTCAAATGGGTATATCTTTCCTTTTCTCCTTTGTCTTTAGCTTCTCTTCTTTTCACAGCTAATTGTAAGGCCTCCTCAGACAACCATTTTGCCTTTTTTGCATTTTCTTTTCTTGGGGATGGTCTTGATCACTGCCTCTTGCACAATGTCACGAACATCTGTCCATAGTTCTTCAGGCATTCTATCAGATCTAATCCCTTGAATCTCTCACTTTCACTGTATAATCGTGAGGGATTTGATTTAGATCATACCTGAATGGTTTAGTGGTTTTCCCTACTTTCTTCAATTTGAGTCTGAATTTGGCAATAAGGAGTTCATGATCTGAGCCACAGCCAGCTCCCAGTCTTGTTTTTGCTGACTGTATAGAGCTTCTCCGTCTTTGGCTGCAAAGAATATAATCAATCTGATTTCAGTGTCGACCATCTGGTGATGTCCATGTGTAGAGTCTTCTCTTGTGTTGTTGGAAGAGGGTGTTTGCTATGACCAGTGTGTTCTCTTGGCAGAACTCTATTAGCCTTTGCCCTGCTTCATTCTGTACTCCAATGCCAAATTTGCCTGTTACAACAGGTATTTCTTGACTTCTTATTTTGCATTCCTGTCCCTTATAATGAAAAGGACATCTTTTTTGGGTATTAGTTCTAGAAGGTCTTGTAGGCCTTCATAGAACCGTTCAGCTTCAGCTTCTTCAGCATTACTGGTCGGGGCATAGATTTGGATTACTGTGATAGTGAATGGTTTGCCTTGGAAATGAACAGAGATCAGTCTGTCATTTTTGAAATTGCATCCAAGTACTGCATTTCGGACTCTTTTGTTGACTATGATGGCTACTCCATTTCTTCTCAGGGATTCCTGACTGCAGTAGTAGATATAATGGTCATCTGAGTTAAATTCACCCTTTCCAGTCCATTTCAGTTCACTGATTCCTAGAATGTCGACGTTCACTCTTGCCATGTCCTGTTGATCACTTCCAATTTACCTTGATTCATGGACCTAACATTCCAGGTTCCTATCCTCTTTACAGCAATATTGCTCTTTACAGCATTGGACTTTATTTCCATCACCAGTCCCATCCACAACTGGGTGTTGTTTTTGCTTTAGCTCCATCTCTTCATCCTTTCTGGAGTTATTTCTCCACTGATCTCAAGTAGCATATTGGGTACCTACCGACCTAGGGAGCTCATCTTCCAGTGTCCTATCTTTTCGCCTTTTCATACTGCTCATCGGGTTCTCAAGGCAAGAATACTGAAGTGGTTTGCCATTCCCTTCTCCAGTGGACCACTTTTTGTCGGATGGAATGGAATCATTTGTCAGATACAATGGAATATTATTCATTCATAAAAAGGAATGGGGGAATAGAATAGATGGTCCAGAAAGGAACCCTTGCATATATGATCAAATTATTTTCAACCAGGGTGCCAAGAACATTCATTGGGGAAAGGACAGTCTTTTCAACAAATGGTATTGGCAAAATAGGATATCCACATGCAAAAGTGTGAAGTATCTTCCCTTACACCCTATACAAAAATTAACTCAAAATGGATCAAAGACCTAACCTATAAAACTCTAGGAAGAAAACGTAGTGAAAAAGCTTTATGTCAAAGGATTTGGCAATGATTTCTTAAAAGACACAGGCAACAAAAGAAAAAATAGATAAATCGGATTACATTGATGAAATAAAATTCACATTTTAAGGCGGGACAAGAAAATGTAAACACAAAATCTCTCTCTATCCATTTGGGTCTCCTCCTTCCCTCATATGCAAGGTGTATTTGCATTATACATTAACCAGACCTCCTCAAAGGTGCGAATGCCTGCTTGACTGCAAAGATCAGTTTTTTTCCCCTTTCTTCTGATGCTAGCAATGTAACTTTTCTGTGTGTTTTTTTGGCCTGACTGCGTGGCATGCAGAATTTTAGTTCTCCAACCAGGGATCGAATCCTGGTCCCTTGCCGTGGAATCAAACAGTCCCAACCACTGGACAACAGGGAATTCCAGTAACTTCTTGAAAGATTGGCATTCCTTTCTCTGGCAGTCCAGTGGTTAAGACCTGTGCTTAAACTGAGGTCAACTGGTTTACCATTTCCTGGTTGGGGAACTAAGATTCTACAGGAATGGCTCCCCCGAACCCTGACCCTGGGCCAAATAGTGTTTTTTGCAAACTCTGTAGGGCTGTAGGGAGTCATGGTGACTTGCTGCCTGCATACTTGGACTAGATATCTTTTTAGTATGTCATTTTGATGTAAGATTCTTTGTCCCCAAAATGTGTATAATGTGCTTTCTAATGGGCAGAACAGTTCTCAGGACTTCCAAGAGTCTGTCTCTTGGGTTATAATTCTTAGTTTGACTTGAATAAAATTCTTTTTTCTTCTTGATTGTTAATTGAATTTTTGTTGCCAACATCAACATTTAAAACTTGTGCATCAAAGACTACAATTAGGGACTTCCTTGGTGCTCTGGTGGCTGAGACTCCATGCTCCCAATTCAGGGGACTCAGGTTTGATCTCTGGTCAAGGAACTAAATCCCACATGCCACAGCTAAAAAAAAGAAAAATATCCCACATTCCCCAGTGAAGATCAAAGATCCTGAGTATCTCAACTAAAACCAGGCACAGCCAAATAAATAAATAGTTTTTAAAAATCTGTGCAGAGCCTGGATGAGAGGGGAATTTGGGAGAGAATAGATACATGTAAATGTATGGCTGGGTCACCTTGCTGTGCGCCTGAAACTATCACAACACTGTTAATCAGCTATTGTTGCTGTTGAGTTGCTAAGTCTGTCCGACTCTTTTGTGACTCCATGGACTCCTCTGTCCTGCCAGGCTCCTCTGTCCATGGGATTTCTCAAGCAAGAATACTGGAGTGGGTTGCCATTTCCTTCTCCAGGGGATCTTCCCAAGGGATTGCACCTACATCTCCTGCATTGGCAGACAATTCTTTACCACTGAGTCACCAGAGAAGCTATACTCCAATATGAAATTAAAGGTTTATATTTTTAAAAATCTGTGCAGAATATAGTTAACATAGCAGGCCCAAGAATGCTATCATTTGAAAATACTTCTTGCAAGGTTGGCCTTGGCTAGGATCTGGGAACTTGAATGTGCAGAGGGTTCCTACCACCCCAACTGATAAGAATGCCTTAACCATATGTGCAAACAAAATACGGCTTATGATGAATGTGCTAGGCAGGTGGTACCTGCAGGACCAGGTACAAGAAAAACCTTTGGCACGGAGTCTCTGATGCTTCCTTCATAGACAATATTTCACACATGTCACAACTCATTACTTGGAAATTATTCTAAGTCAAAAAGCCAGTCACAAAAGACCTTGTGTTGTCTGATTCCATTTACATGAAAAGTCCAGAATAGGCAAATCCATAGAGACAGAAAGTAGATGAGTGATTCCCTAAGGCGGGGGAGGTATGGGGTTTCTTTCTAGGGTGATGACTCTGTGCATAGATTAAAAATCACTGAATTTCACACTTTGGGAAAATTGTATGGTATGTAAATTACATTTTGTTGAAGCTGCTATGAAAAAATTAAAAAATAATGGGCAAAGGACTTGAGTAGACATTTCTCCAAAGATATAGAAGTAGCCAATAAGCACAGGAAAAGATGCTCAATATGGCTAATCACTAATTTCATTACAACCACAATGAGGTATCTCCTCACACCCATTAGGTTGGCAATTTTTTTTTTAAGGTAGAAACTAACAAGTCTTGGCGAGGATGGGGTAGAAACTGGAACTCCTGTGCATTGTTGGTGGGAATGTAAAATGGCATAGCCTCTATGGGAAACAATATGGTTGTTCCTCAAAAAATAAAAAATGGAATTATCATATGATCCAGCAATTCTGGGTACATATCCAGAAGAATTGAAAGCAGCATTTCTAAGAGATATTTGCACACCCATGGTCCCAACAGCATTATTCACAATAGCTGAAAGGTGGAAGTAACCCAAATGTCCATCCATAGATGAATGGATAAACAAAATGTATACACACAGAATGAAATATTAATCAACCTTAAAAAGGAAGGAAATTCTGACACATGCCACAACATCGATGAACCTTGAGAACTTTATGCTAAGTGAAATAAGCCAGTCACCAAAATATCAGTACCATATGATTTCATTTATATGAGATATCTTGTGTACAAATTCATAGACAGAGAAAGTAGAATGGTAGTTGTCAGGGGCGGTGGGGAGCAGGGAGTGAAGCCTGGTTGTTTAGTAAGTATGAAGTTTCAGTTCTGCAAAGTGAAAAAGTTTTAGAGTTTGGTTGTGCAATGTGAATGTACTTACTACTACTGAACTGTACACTTAAAAACAGTTAAGATGGTAAAATAAGTTTTTTCTGGTGAAGTACGCACTCACCATAGGACATGTACGCACTGCCATATTTATTTATTTTTGGCTGCGCTTGGTCTTTATTGCTGCATTCGGGCTTTCTCTAGCTGTGAAGCGTGGGCTCTAGGTGCACGGGCTTCAGTAGTCGCAGCACATGGGCTCAGGAGTTGTGACTACTGCTACTTATGGATTTCAGTAGTTACAAGAGGGTTTCCGTAGTTACGGCACAGGGGCTTTAACTGTGGATTTCAGTAGGTATGGTATAGGGGCTCATTAGTTAACGACGTGCAGACCCTAGAGTGTGCCTGCTTCAGTAGTTGTGGTGTGGGGCTACTCTGAATCTTCCCGGATCAGGGATCAAACCTGTGTCTCCTGCATGGGCAGGCTGATTCTGATCCCTTGTGCCATCAGGGAAGTCCCAGGTTTGGTTTGGTTTTAATTCATGATAACTCTCTGGGGAAACTCTCTGAGGTGATGAAGATGTGCCACGTCTTGATCTTGGTGGAAATCACATGAGTATATGCATAGGTGAAATGTTAGGGGACTGTATGCCTAACCTTGTGTATTTCCTTTGGGTAATTTATATCTCCGTAAAGAGCTGGTGAGGAGGAAAAGGATGAATCACTGACAGATGCTACAATGTGGATGAATCTTGAAAACATCTTACTGAGTGAAAGAAGGCAGCCACAAAGCCATACATGCCTCTTGTATGATTCCATGTATAGGAAATGTGCGCAACAGCAAACGCGGTTTAGTAGTTGACTAGAGCTGGAGCCGGTGGGGGTGGGAGTGGGGTGGGGGAAGGGGGATGAGGAGTGACTGCTAATGTGGACAGAGCTTCTTTCCAGGGTGATGAAAATGTTCTAAAATTAGACAGTGGTGATGGTTGTACAACTCTGTGAATATACTAAAACCCACAGAACATCATTCTTGGAACGTAGACTTCTCAGAACAATGCTATCAGAAAGAACTAAATACGGCTACCTTTCTTTCTTTCTTACCTTTAGAATTCGCAGCCACCAGGGCTGGTATGAATCTCTTCTCCGCCACTGTCCTTTTCAAAGTTTCTTCTGCCTTGAAACTTCTCTAGAAATTCATCCTCTGAGGTGCCATATCTTCCCTCCTTTGCTACACGGTGAAACCTAGTAAATGACGCTTTTACAATGTCAAAATGTCTTCCAGTGAGTATTTAGGCTTTAGATATTATTTTTAAAAGATTCTTTTGTTCATTCATTTAACCATTTATTTACTGAGCACCTACTATGTGCCAAGACTGTAGTGCAGTCATCAAGAGGGCTGTGAAGTTAAGTAGTCTTCAACTTGAACCTCACAGTTGTTATTTGCTGGTACGTAAGTTAGATGCCCTAATCGCTCCAAATTCCCATTTCCTACAGTCAACATGGAAAAATAAAAGTAATTCCCCCAAACTTGGTGTGAGGATTAGATAAGATAAGGTGCTGACAAGTGCCTCATCCAATGTCTAGCATACCAGAAGCATCAGTGGATCTTAGCTCTTATTATTATAAAGTATTAATGATCTTAACTCTTGGATCCCTCATAGAATTGGAACCATCTGTTAGTAGATAATCATGACCCCCCTCTCCGTTGGGAAATTATGAAAACAATTCTGAGTTACAGCTGTAACTGTATTTACAAAAATCAGGGACTTCCCTACTGGTCCCTTGGCTAAGACTCCATGCTCCCAGTGCAGGGGGCCAGGGCTCAGTCCCTGGTCAAGGAACTAAATCCCACATGCTGCAGCTAAGAGAGTTCTTATGCTGCAACAACGATTGAAGATGCATCAAATAAGACCTGAAGCAATGAAATACATTTTTTAAAAAATTCAACTGAGTAAACTTGAAGAACTCAATGGCTTTATTTGATGAGTCATGAATTAGCATCCTATCTAGCAAATAGAAAATAGTTTCAGAGTAGCTGTACAAAATAGAAGATTTTTTAAAGGCAGAAAGAGGGGATAAGACCAGAAAGTCATGAACAAAATAAAGGATTATTTTCGGTAAGGCTACCTTCCTTTAGGGGAAAGGTGGGGAATCTATCAAGCAGAGTACTAGAGATGATCAGGAAATTCCAGCCTGATTGGTTTAAAGTCCCACCTCTTGGAGAAGCTGAAACTGAAATGAGATATTAAAGTTTTTATTTCTGCCATGGGACTTAGCACAAGTGATTCCATTTGGGGCCTGTTTCTTTTTAAGCCAGCGGAGGTTCTTAAAGCATGCGTCGTGTGCTTCAGGGACCAGCAGCATCAGCGTCACCTGGAAACTTTTGAGAAATGCAAATTCTTGAACCACTGAATCAGAAACATTGATGTGGGCCCCAGCAATCTGTGTTTTACCAAGTCCTCTAGGTAATTCTGGTGCACAGTGTGTGTGTGTGTTAGTCGCTCAGTCATGTCTGACTCTTTGCAACCCCATGGACTGTAGTGGGCCAGGCTCCTCTGTCCATGAGACTCTCCAGGCCAGATTTACTGGAGAGAGTAGCCATTCCCATCTCCAGGGGGTCTTCCCAACCCGGGGATCAAACCTGGATCCCCCACATTGCAGGCAGATTCTTTACCAACTGAGCCACCAAGGAAGCAAGGATTACTATTATTATAAACTACTTTTATCTCCAAAATGTGAAGTACAAGAAACTCCCTAAGTTCATGTTTGGGAACAAGATATGAATTGGGTCATTAACATACAGAGACTGTCTACAACAAAGCTTTTCAAAAAGTCCCAATGATGTATCACGATACAAAGTTTTAAAAATAATTTCAAAAACACTCATCCCCTGAGATGCACTTTCTTCCCCCTCTGCCTTTAAGCAGAAACCAAACTGACTGCAAAAAGGCGCGAAAGTAAGGTCATGCCCTATGCATGGTGAGAGGAAAAAGTGATGTGGGAATCAGAAGTAGTGGGTGGGTCACGTTTTATAAAAATGGAACCATAAGTTTCTGGGGGTTAATTCCACCCATAGGAAATATCTAGTGGTCCTATTTTGGTACATCAAGCAGCGTAAATCTCATGCTCTTCTGATTACCTGCAGCATCACTAACTTCCTGAGTGGCTCATTCAGTATGTCTTTCTTCCTGTTCTCTAAATTACGTTCAGGTCTTAAATCCTGCATAGAAACAGCAAGGATTTGAGAGATTTCCCAGTTTGGCTTAAATGCCTGTAGTTCTGGGTCAGTGACTTCATCTCTCTGAGGCAAAGTTCTTTAGAAAAGAATTTGGTTGAAGGAAGGGTGGTGCCCGGAGCACTTGTTTTCAGTTGGTGTTTGCAGAACACTTTTTTTTTTTTTAACTTAGGTGAAATGTTTATTCAGGGTGGTGAGTGGAGGATGGGGGGTGTGGGGAGGAATGCAGTTGGGTGGGTACGGGAAACATTAAAGGAGACTAAATCTTCCAACCTACTCTCCAGGGCAGCTCTTGTTCCACCCTGGAAGGCAACAATACACTCCACAAGGAGCTGTTGAAAGAATGAAGTGAACTTAGCTCAGTGCCTAGCAGGGGATGCTAAATGTTTGCTTTAAGATAGTATGCGTGTGATGGTGATCATGTTGAAATGTACATGAATAGCGAATATAATACTGTACACGAAGAACTAACATAGTGTTGTAGGTCAGTTATACTTCAAAAACAAACAGGAACCTCCTTGGTGGTCCAGTGGCTAAGACCCGAGCTTCCAATGCAGTGGGCCCGGGTTTGATCCCCAGAGAACTCAGTCCCACATGCTGCAGCTACGAGTTTGCATGCTGCAACTAAAGACCTCGCACGCCACAACTAAGACCAGGCGCAGCCAAATCAATATAGAAAATTAAATAATAAATATTTAAAAAACAAACTCATAGAAAAAGAGATCGGGCTTACGGTTACCAGAGGTGAGGAATCAGGATGGGTGAATTGAATGGAAGCAGTCAAAATGCACATATTTCCACTTATTATTAATTAAGATAAATTAGTACTAGGGGTGCCTGTTATATTTGAAGGTTATTAAGAGAGTAATTCCTAGGAATTCTCATCACCAGGAAAAATGTTTTTTCTGATTCTTTTATTTTGTATCCATATGAGATGATGAATGTTCACTAAACTTACTGTGATAAACATTTCATGATAGACATAAATCAGATCATTATGCTATAAACCTTGAACTTATATAGTGCTGTGGGTCAGTTATCTCAGTAAAACTGGAAAAAAAACACCTTCCGTTAGTGTGAAACTTATATAGAAATCTCTAGTACGGTAGTTCTTGTTGTCCCCCAGATCTTCAGCTTGGTTGATAAAGCATTTTACTGTATAATTATCTTGTATATAATTGCATTTTAATCATATTTTTAAAATTTGACAGTCATGGAGATAACCTTTCAGATTACCCTCCAAGAGGCCATCAAGCATATGAAAAGATGAGCTCAGTATGAATTGCAGGGGGCACAGGTTTGATCCTTGTTTGGGGAAATGAGATCCCTCATGTTGCACAGCCCTCCTCGCAACCTCCCCCAAAAAGATGCTTGACATCATAAGGAAATGCAAATAAAAACTACAAGGAAATATCACCTTGCATCTATGAGAATGGCTATTATTTAAAAATACACACTCACACAAAAAGTAGAAAATAACAAGTGTTGGCCAGGACGTGGAGAAATTGGAACTCTTGGGCTAATGGGAACATAAAATGGTGCAACCACTGTAGAAAACAGTATGGAAGTTCCTGAGAAAACTAAAAACATTTAGAATAACCTTATGATCCAGTCATTCCACTTCAGGGTGTGAGCAGGTGCTCAGTCATGTCTGATTCTTTGTGACCCCATGGACTGTAGCCCATCAGGCTCCTTTGTCCATGGGATTCTCCAGGCAAGAATATTGGAGTGGGTTGCTATTTCCTACTCCAGGGCATCTTCCCTACGCAGGGATTAAACCTGACTCTCTTGAGTCTCCTACATTGGCAGGCAGATTCTTTACCACCACGCCACCTAGTATACAGCCTAATTAGAGAGAGAGAGAAAACTGACCCCAAAGACTTAAAATATGTTTGTTAAAGCAAACATTTCAGCTGGTTTTCCTTCTTTGAAGAGTTAGTAGAAATGTGTCAAAGGAATATTACTAAGGAGCTAAAGGGGCTCCTTTCCTCTCCTCCTCACAATTAAGTCAGGTCAAGAGATTTGTATTCAAAAGGATAAGACAATATCATTTCAGAGACAACTTTCTAAGAACCTAAAAGAGAAAATCTTTATTAGCACTCTAACAAACAACCCCACCGGCATGTCACCTCCGGTCAGCTCCCTTTGAGTTGTGATGCTTGATTGTTTTCACCTTTGCGTCTAATGACTGCTGTGCCTTAGAGTACCAGCGACACGCGGATCTGTGATAACAGCTTATTCTACGAAATGCACTTCACCTCGTAGGAACAGACATGCACCAAAACTTGGGTCATCATTTAAGTGAACAAATTCACTCCCAACATTTAAAAGCTCAATTCCATTTACCCACTCATTAAAAACAGTTAACATTAACTTTCCTCCTACCATTTATTCCTATGGCATAGGTGATTTAAAAGGATAGAAAAGTACATATTCCAAAAGAATTGAAAGCAGAATAGAAGAAATATTTGTACAACCACGTTGCACATGTGTGCATAAGTCGCTCAGTTGTGTCCGACTCTTTGTGAACCCATGGACAGTAGCCTGCCAGGCTCCTCTGTCCATGGGGATTCTCCAAGCAAGAATACTGGAGTGGGTTGTCATGCCCTCCTCCAGGGATCTTCCTGACCCAGGGACCATACCTGCTTGTCTCCTGTGTTGGCAGGCAGGTTCTTCACCCCCAGCACCACCTGGGAAGCCCATTCATGTTGTATGTGGCAGCACTGTTCACAAGAGCCAAGAAGTCTAAGCAACCTAAGAGTCCATCACCAGCTAAATGGATAGAAAAAATGTCATCTATCCATACTGTGGGATGTTAATCAGCCTTAAAAAGGAGGGAATTATGAAAACATTGATGAACCTCAGGAACATTAAGTGAAATAAACTGGTCATGAAAGAATACTTTATGATTCCACTTACATGAGGTACTTAATAGTCAGAATCATAGAGACAGAAAGTAGAATAATGGTTGCCAGGGGCTGGAAGGAAGGGGAATAGAGAGTAATTGTTTATTGGGAACAGAACTCCAGTCTTGCAAGATGAAAAAGTTTTGGAGATTGGTTGCACAACACTGTAAATATACTTAACACTACTGAACACACTTAGAAATGATTAAGACAGTACATTTAATATTTGTAAAAAATTATTTTATTTCCCTGCATCAGATCTTAGTTGCAGTATGTGGCATCCAATACCCTGACCAAACATTGAACCTGGGCCTCCTGCGTTGGGAACAACAGTCTTAGCCACTGGACCACCAGCGAAGTCCCCATCACATCCTTTTAAAGGTTCGTATTAGTGACTTATACTGTTGATGCTGACCTCAATCAGCTGGCTTCGGCAGTTTTTGTCAGGTTTCTCCACTGTAGAGTTACTCCCCTTTCTCTCTTTTCCATATTGCAGTCTTTGGACAAAAGTCACTATGCCCCACCCAGACTTAAGAAATGGGCACTTTGGCTCCACGGTATTGAGAGAGGAGTTGTCTAGAGACACAATTTGGGGTTCTGCATGGGAGATGTGTTTCTTCTACTCAGTTTATTTAACCATTTATTTATATCAGTATAGACTCATAGATACTTGTTTTATATTTTGGGTTCTACTATAACATTGTTTTGTTGCTGGAATTGTTCCTCTTTGGCTGTTGGGAGCTCTACTGTGTCCCTTCGATGTCCTTATCAGTGGGTCTCTTGGTTTATTTTCAGCACTTCTTTACTTTCTGGTATTACCAGTTCCTCCAAGTTCATCTTGTGTATTTCTTGCCCCAGTCCTAGAACCAGCCATTTTTCCAAGGTGCTCTGATTCCTTTTATTGGAAGACATTAAAAACCAAGATCTGGGTGCTGCTGCTGCTGCTGCTAAGTCCCTTCAGTCGTGTCCGACTCTGTGCGACCCCATAGACGGCAGCCCACCAGGCTCCCCCATCCCTGGGATTCTCCAGGCAAGAACACTGGAGTGGGTTGCCATTTCCTTCTCCAATCTGGGTGCTAGGTTGTGTCAATTGCTACTGGAGTGCAAACCTATACTTAAAACTTTTTATTGTGTTAAAACATACATAAAATTTACCATTTTAACTATCTCTGAGTGGACAGTGCAATGGCATTAAGTACATTCACAATGTTCTTTAAGAATCACCATCCATTCCCAGAACTTTTTCATCAGCCCAAACTGAACCTTTGTATTCATAAAACGGTTCCCCTTCCTCCAACCATCAGCCCCTGGTAATGACCATTCTACTTTCTGTCTCTATGAACTTCACTATTCTCAGTCAGTCAGTCAGTTCAGTCGCTCAGTCATGTCCGACTCTTTATGACCCCATGAGCCTCAGCGCGCCAGGCCTCCCTGTCCATCACCAACTCCCGGAGTTTACCCAAACTCACGTCCATTGAGTCGGTGATGTCATTCAACCATCTCATCCTCTGCCGACCCCTTCTCCTCCTGCCCTCAATCTTTCCCAGCATCAGGGTCTTTTCAAACGAGTCAGGTCTTCGCATCAGGTGGCCAAAGTATTAGAGTTTCAGCTTCAACATCAGTCCTTCCAATGAACACCCAGGACTGATCTCCTTTAGGATGGAGTGGTTGGATCTCCTTGCAGTCCAAGGGACGGTCACTCATATAAATGGAATCATAAAATATTTGTTCTTTTGTGTCTGGCTTATTTTACTTACCATCTTCCAGGTTCATCCAAAGTTGCAATTATCAGAATTTCCTTCCTATTTAACAGTATTCCATTGCATGTATATAACACACACACTTTTAAATATGAAATTTTAAACTATAGATGCTGCTCATTTTTTCCTAGCAGCTTGCCCTTCACCCCAAATTTAATTTTCCTTCCTCAAAATATAGAAGTAATATATCACTATCTTAATGTATTCAGCTCCTGAGTTTGGATGGGAGTTCAAATAGCATGAGTACAAAAACCACATTATCTGAATCTACCCGATTCTTGAGTTTTGGATAACACCAGAAGTTCAAAACCTAAGGAATGCTTGCTGTTGTTTAGTCGCTATGTCTGACTTTTTTGCAAACCCATGGACTATAGCCTGCCAGGTCCTCTATCCATGGGGTTTCCCAAACAAGAATACCAGAGTGTGTTGCCATTTCCTTCTCCAAATACTGCTCATTAAAAAAAAAAAAAAAGTGTACCAAAAAAAAAAAGCCTTAACGGAATTGTTACAATATTGTTTCTGCTTTGTTTTGGCCATGAGGCACCTGGGATCTTAGCTCCCTGACCAGGGACATAAACGCATCCCTGCACTGAAAGGTGAAGTCTTAACCACTGGACTGCCAGGGCCTGCCCTGATGATTTTTTTTTTTTAACTCAATATATTACTATAATGAAAGCTATAGACATTCAGGGCCTATGCTTCACCTACATAATAAAGATTCAAAAAATACTAAGTAACAGTAATACATCCGTATTTGTTGGTGATTGGCTTACCTTCTAGGAATAAGACTGGAATCAAAATGAGATCAGATGTTAGCAGATATGACCCACTTGTAAGAATTAAAGAGTGGTTGAAGAAATCACGAGACATTCATCAAGAAAAGCACAACTGTATCAAGACATTTCAAGTTGTACCGCAAGTCGTAGTCTACCCGAATATATTATTAACCTAACAAACAAAAAACCTATACTCTGAACTACACATCTATTGGTTCTATACAAATTTACGGATTGCAAGGCCCTCCCTTCCCCCATCCGCCCCCAGGTTTTAAATCTAGTCTTCTTAACCGTAAAGGCAGGAGTCCTAAAGAACCGTTTGGGAACTTGAAAAAAAAAAATAATAATAATGCAAATTTTCAGAGATCCTTCAATTCATAGATCGCTACGAGCGCCAGGGAAAGGCATTTAAACCAGCTCCCAAGAGATTCTTAAAGTCTCCAAACTCATTTTCTTTTTAAAACTTAAAATTTATTTAATTGGAGGATAACTGCTTTACAATATTGTTAGAAAAACTCTGGCAAAAAATATGTACAACGTTTCGTTGGACACGCATTTTCTGAGCGGGGAAAAAACCGTAACATGAATCGAATTCTCAAAGTGTGTCTAAGAACTAAAACTCCCTGCGCTGAAACGTCTCCTCGTACGGAAATTCAGCGGCTTTCAGTCAACTAGCTGCACTTTCGTTAGTTGTTCATCAGCATTTTTTAATCTTCATGAAAAATTTTAGAAAAGCAGAAATTTCACTCTCTTCGGAGACGATACGCCTTTGATGCTCAATGCCTGTGATTAAATTTCCTACAATAAAAGGAAAGACGGAAATACGGCCTGTGACGAATCTGCTGCTTCAGATGTTAAGGTCCGGTCGGTCTAAGAAGAAGAATCTTCCGTCGCGACGAGCTCGGGGCAGGCCTCGGTGGGAAAGGAAGACCGAGCTTTGCTGAGGTGAGAGGGAGCGGCCAGGTGGAGTAGGGCCCACCCTGGCGAGAAGGACGAGGGGAATCTGCCTGGATCGTGTGTCGGCTCGAGCGTGGGCCGCCATGTTGAAACCGGGCAAGGCGGTGGCGGGGAACCTCTTGGGGTTGTGTTGCGGGGAGCGGGGGCGATAGCTGGGTTAGTCTTTCCTCCTCTGCGCACCCAAATGAGGAGCTGGTGGAGGTAGCCTCCAGGGCCGGCGGCTGCAGTAGTGACTGGAAACATAAGCCTTTTCACCGAAACTTCCGCCTTAGCGCCCAGGTCCCCACTACGCATGCTCTGACGGCTCAGTGACCCAGCCTTCAAGGTTTCCCACCTGGTGGGAACCGCGGGTAGTTTCGTTCTGCAGATTCAACCTGGGGAGGCGTTCGTTGTTTATTTGCTTCTTTAAGAATAGATTTTACTTGCATAATAATTTGTAATTATAAAGCGTTTTCAAAGACACTACCTTATCTCATCTTCATATAAAACGCGGTGAAGAGGCATTTAGCAGCATTTAACAAATGATTTAAATTTTGCCCAAGAAGGCACTAGGTCTTAAACCTGGGTTTTCTGACTCCCAATCCAGAGCTTTTTCAGTTTGCACACTTCTGTTTTTAATGGCTAATTGCCCAACCCACCTCCACCTCGCACGATTCATCCCCATTCCCGTTTATGAAGTAATGACTGAGAATTGAAAAAGCCAGAGAGAGTCTAAAAATTTGTAGGAAATCTCAACGTAATGTTACAACGGAGGAAACACACCTAGAAAGATAAATGAGAACCCGTGAAGTCCGCTGTTCGCTTGGTATTTAGTATTGATAGGAGCATGCAGATGAGGGAGAAAACAAAATTCATCTTTTGTACCTTTGTAATTCTCTCCAGATTTTAATTTGAAGAATTCTTACAGCTTTGAACAGGAGCTCTGACTGTGTACCATAATGTCAGGTTCATTTGGTGGATCTTTGCAACCTTTTCCTGTGAAATGGGGACGGGTTTCCTTCTCACTTGATTGGAGTCGCCGTCAGCCTTCAACACCCAGACCTAGCCTGCTTTTTCCTATCCCTGTTTCAAGCTTTATATTTTACGATAGCCATCTAAGGAAATAGTTAAGAGCTCAAGCTCTGGGATCAAAAAAGCCCTTGGTCCTAACTCCACAGGTGAGCTACTTCTGTGATTTGGGACAAAAGACACCTTTTTGCATTTCACTTTCCACATCTGAAATGGCAATAGAATTACGTGTGTCCTGTTATTGTTGAGAGGTGAAGGGAGATAAGTGCTTAGCACAGTGCCTGACGCCTCCTAAGTGTTCTATACAAGATAACTATGATTATTAGGGTGTTTTTGTTGTGTGTGTGTGTTTTTTCCCTCTGCAACCTTGTGATGGAGGCAGGAAGTAAGATTAGAATTTTAAGAATTTTAGGGCCATTTAGAGAATACCAGAGCAGAGATCAATGAAACAAGGCAAGGATGGGACTTCCTGGTGGTCCAGTGGTTTAAGACTGCTTCCTTTTCAGGGGGTGCAGCTTCAATCTGTCCTTGGGGAACTAAGATCTTGCATGCCAGGAGGCAAAAAAAAAAACAAACAAAAAAATATAGCCAATGAAGATCACCAGATATATTCAAAACAGCCCTGATTTTTAACTAACATATTTCAGCATTGGCTCTAAAGCTTCACAGAGGTGGTCACATTATTAGCAGGATCTGATTTATTCCAGCAGATTCACATAAGTCAGTTATCATGTGTCAGACTTAACCTTACCTACACTCTTTAAAAAAAAGAGAGAGAGATCTTGTATCAGAATGAATGGATGACTATGTGCTTGCTGGACTCAAATTACCATTGCAGTCAATACTCAACCCCTAAAGCATAAATGGATTATCAGCTAGGGAACTGAGAAGAAACCCCATCTTCCTTTTGAACTGAAGAGCCTGAGGCTGGGTCACTGTTATTTTGACTTTGCTACCTGTTTACTGCATTCAGAGCACCATTTTTCCTTATGGCTTTTTTTTTTTTTTTCAAGTCTTTATCCTTTAGTAATAATGGACACTGAGATATTTACAGATGAATGATGTAATATCTTGAATTAGGTTCAGAATAATCTGGGAGGGAGATGTGAGTGGGGGGCACAGATTAAATAAGATGGGTCAGCAATCAAAAAATGGGCCAAAGAACTAAATAGACATTTCTCCAAAAAAGACATACAGATGGCTAACAAACACATGAAAAGATGCTCAACATCACTCATTATCAGAGAAATGCAAATCAAAACCACTATGAGGTACCATTTCACACCAGTCAGAATGGCTGCGATCCAAAAGTCTACAAATAATAAATGCTGGAGAGGGTGTGGAGAAAAGGGAACCCTCTTACACTGTTGGTGGGAATGCAAACTAGTACAGCCACTATGGAGAACAGTGTGGAGATTCCTTAAAAAACTGGAAATAGAACTGCCTTATGATCCAGCAACCCACTGCTGGGCATACACACTGAGGAAACCAGAAGGGAAAGAGACACGTGTACCCCAATGTTCATCGCAGCACTGTTTATAATAGCCAAGACATGGAAGCAACCTAGATGTCCATCAGCAGATGAATGGCTAAGAAAGCTGTGGTACATATACACAATGGAGTATTACTCAGCCATTAAAAAGAATACATTTGAATCAGTTCTAATGAGGTGGATGAAACTGGAGCCTATTATACAGAGTGAAGTAAGCCAGAAGGAAAACATAAATACAGTATACTAACGCACATATATGGAATTTAGAAAGATGGTAACAATAACCCGGTGTACGAGACAGCAAAAGAGACACTGATGTATAGAACAGTCTTATGGACTCTGTGGGAGAGGGAGAGGGTGGGAAGATTTGGGAGAATGGCAATGAAACATGTAAAATATCATGTAGGAAATGAGTTGCCAGTCCAGGTTCGATGCATGATGCTGGATGCTTGGGGCTGGTGCACTGGGACGGCCCAGAGGGATGGTATGGGGAGGGAGGAGGGAGGAGGGTTCGGGATGGGGAACACATGTATACCTGTATGGATTCATTTTGATATTTGGCAAAACTAATACAATTATGTAAAGTTTAAAAATAAAATAAAATTGGAAGAATAAAAAAAAATAAAGGAGAAAAAAAATAAATAAATAAATAAGATGGGTCAGGTGTGGGTCATAGTTGGAGCCAGGTAAGAAATTCATGGAGGGTTATGCCATTGTTTATGTTAGTATGTGTTTGAAATTCTTGGTAGTCAGAGGTTTTTGTTTTCTTTTTAAAAAATTATTATTGGCCACTCTGCTTACAGGGAGGATCTTAGTTCCCCGACCAGGGATTGAACCCCTGCCCTGGCAGTCCTAACCACTGGACCACATGTAAAGAGTTTCTTAAAACCCCCTTTTCCATAGAAGTTCCCAGGCTGGTTTTCCTAGGACTGTTTTAAAGTTTCTGAAAGGTAAGCCTGGATTTTGATTCTGGATTTTGATCTATATTGCCACATTAAAAGAGTTTGTACATGCCCTACTATGGCTAAGCTGGATAATAAATGTATGCCTCAGACCTCAGCATGTTGTCTTCCCTGGAGCGGGGGTGGGGAGGTGGGTGAGAGCACCCTGGAGGCCCACTGCCCGGCTGTGACCCTGTCTCCCCTACTTTCTAACTGGGAGGCCTCAGCCTTTGCTTCCTTCCCTGTTGCAATAAGGGATTTAAAATAGTATCCGTTTAATGGGGTTGTTGGAGGACTGAAGGCAGAGCTCTTAGTAGGTGCTACATAAACTTGCTTGCTGTGCCCCTCCTTAGAACATGAATGATTGGATGCCCATTGCCAAGGAGTATGACCCGCTCAAAGCTGGCAGCATTGATGGCACTGACGAAGACCCACACGATCGCGCTGTCTGGAGGGCGATGCTGGCACGATACACCCCCAACAAAGGCGTCACAGGGGACCCCCTCCTCACCCTGTTTGTGGCGAGACTAAACCTGCAGACCAAAGAGGAGAAGTTAAAGGAAGTGTTTTCCCGCTACGGGGACATCCGGCGGCTTCGGCTAGTGAGGGACTTGGTCACAGGCTTTTCGAAGGGCTACGCCTTCATTGAATACAAAGACGAGCGTTCTCTGCTCAAAGCTTACCGGGATGCTGACGGCCTGGTCATTGACCAGCACGAAATATTTGTGGACTATGAGCTGGAGAGGACTCTCAAAGGGTGGATTCCTCGGCGACTCGGAGGAGGTCTGGGTGGGAAGAAGGAATCTGGGCAGCTGAGATTTGGGGGGCGAGATCGGCCTTTTCGCAAACCCATTAACCTGCCAGTTGTGAAAAATGACCAGTTCCGAGAGGGGAAGAGGGAGAGGAGGGAGCGGTCTCGGTCCCGAGAAAGACACTGGGACTCCAGGATGAGGGACCACCATGACAGGGGTCGGGAAAAAAGGTGGCAGGAGAGAGAACCAGCCAGGGCATGGCCAGAAGGTGACTGGGAGAGAGAGAGGGACTTCAGAGATGACAGGGTCAAGGGGAGGGAGAAGAGGGACAGAAGCAAGTAGACCATCCCTCCCCTTCTTCCTCCCCAAACCCAAAGGAAAGTGCAGGACCAGTAAGAGTGCAGGGATACCACATTGCTTGTGTACAGAGTCTAAGTCCAGTGGTTGAATAAAACTTACTGATGAAAACGAAAACAGAACAAAACCTTTCCGATGATAATGGGGTTGAGTTAAGTTTTCTTTTGATTCTGGAACCCAGTTTCAAGCTGAACACACTGATATTGTATGAATTTTCTCTTCTTCATCTTACGAGTGTGTGTGTTAGTTGCTCAGTCATGTCCGACTGAGGTTTGCAACCCCATGGACTGTAGCCTGCCAGGCTCCTCTGTCCATGGGATTTTCCAGGCAAGAATACCGGAGTGGGTTGCCATTTCCTCCTGCAGGGGATCGTCCCAACCCAGGGATCGGACTTGGATCTTCTGCGTTGCAGGCTGATTCTTTACCATCTGAGCCACCAGGGAAGCCCCTCTTCATCTTACAGTTTTTTTCAGTTTTTATTATTTTTAAAAATCTTTTGCCATACCTCATGGTACGTGGAATATTGGTTACCAGCCAGGGAACCCGGGTCCCCTGTATTGCCAGCATGGAATCTTAATCACTGGACTACCCTGTTTTTGTTTTTGGGCTTATGGGCAGCTTGCAGGGATCTTAATTCCCTGACCAGGGATTGAACCCGGGGGCCCTCAGCAGTGAGAGTGCAGAGTTATCTCTAGGGCATTCCCTTCATCTTACAGTTTTCAGTTTAGTTCAGTCGCTCAGTCGTGTCCGACTCTTTGTGACCCCATGAATCGAAGCACGCCAGGCCTCCCTGTCCATCACCAACTCCCAGAGTTTACCCAAACTCGTGTCCATCAAGTTGGTGATGCCATCCAGCCATCTCATCCTCTGTCATCCCCTTCTCCTGCCCCCAAACCCTCCCAGCATCAGGGTCTTTTCCAATGAGTCAACTCTTTGCATCACGTGGCCAAAGTATTGGAGTTTCAGCTTCAACATCAGTCCTTCCAATGAGCACCTAGGACTGATCTCCTTTAGGATGGATTGGTTGGATCTTCTTGCAGTCCAGGGGATTCTCAAGAGTCTTCTCCAACACCACAGTTCAAAAGCATCAATTCTTCAGCGCTCAGCTTTCTTCACAGTCCAACTCTCACGTCCATACATGACCACTGGAAAAACCATAGCCTTGACTAGACGGACCTTTGTTGGCAAAGTAATGTCTCTGCTTTTTAATGTACTGTCTAGGTTGGTCATAACTTTCCTTCCAAGGAGTAAGTGTCTTTTAATTTCATGGCTGTAATCACCATCTGCAGTGATTAAGGACCTGTTATTTGATAAGCTTGAGAAACAATTTTGTAGTCACTATCATCTGTACAGAAAGACCTGTGTAAGGAACCATCATTCATTTAATTTGGTAGTAGAGAGCTTTGTTTTGATTTTTTCTCCCATCTACTGGAAATGACCTTTTTGAAAGTGTAGCAAAAAGAGGTGATGCCTGGAAACTATTTGCATTGATCTGTGACTCTCAGGAACCTGAATCTGGTCAGGATCAAAGTTGTATCTTTTCCATCTTTATGTCCATAGTGCAAGGGTTTGGTTGAGTGAAATTAAAAATAGGATAGAAAAGTGAATTCAAGGAGATTGTCCAGAGACAGAGAACCAAAAGCCAGTCCTAGCAGTGTTCTGGGTCAATAGCCAGCTTCTCTTGAACAAATATAACTCCATTCTCCAGCCAAGTGCTGACTACTTTTTTTTCCCTTTCCTTTTTTGGTGGGGTGACTGGCATTTAAAATGAAAATCCAAAGTTGCAGGGATGTGAGGCTATGGACTATGGCAATCTTCCAGCCCTTGGAAAAGAGGAAGTTCAAGAGAATGAGAGTGAAATGAAAGTGAAATCCACGAAAGGTCAGTATCTAGTTCTGATGGACTGATTTGCCTTTTCCCTCCACCATCTGGCCTCTGGTTTGTTTAAAAGCTGGATATATTGACCTTAACTTCTGAGGACTTTGAATAAGTGCCATACTATTCCTATGGTTTTCAAGAAACTGACATTTAACATTTTTGTTTTATCCATGACTATATTTGAAAGTTAAGTTCTTACAATTCAGGATGTCTCATGCAGAATAAATGCCTGATTTAGTATCAAGATTCACACATTCATTACTAGGTTTTGGCATCAGGAGTATGAATCTCATTGTTACATTGGGGACCTACAGTATCTTAAAATTACTGTTAACTGTTAAAACCATTTTAGAAAAAATATACTGTTTCTCGATTTCCAGTGCAATAATTTACAATCTCCCAAATCTCAACCATCTTGCAGGAACACCTTTCTGATTTCACCCACATTTCATTTAAAACATCTGTTATGGGCTAGAGTTAGAGTTAGCAGGTATATTAGGTAAACGAGAGATCCCCATCCAGGAACATGAATTGTGAGATGGCTTCAGAAGTAACACATCCAGTGGCAGTGTTTTGTTTAGTTCTAATTTTTATCTTTTGACCGTGCCACGCAGCATGTGGGATCTTAGTTCCCCAACTAGGGATCGAACTTTCACCCCCTGCATTGGAAGCATGGAGCCTTAAGCATTGGACCACCAGGTAAGTCTCCAGTGGCAGTGTTTAGTCTAAGCTGGCATTTATCAACCCTGAGTACCAGAACATGAATGGGTGGAAAAAAATATACACACCCAGACCCTGCCTCTGGACATTTGGGTTTAGTCTTGTATCAGCCCTGATAACTTAAAAAAAAAAAAAAGTAGGACTACCTCCCTTTACCCCCTCTGCGCCACCCTGGCAGGGACTGTAGCCATCGACATGGCAAAGGCCGACTCCCTCTGACCCAGCAGTTCTGCTTCTAGTTCATTCTGCAGGCCGATGCACAAGTATGAAAGTGCACAGTGCTGTTTTAGGAAAACTGGAAGCCATCTGTCCACCCGTGGGCCTGGACAAACACAAACACATTACACTCTGTATGGTTGACCAGGGTTCCTCAGGACTGGCATCGACATTTGGGGCTGGAATGTTCTTTGGTATTGGGTGCTGGGCTATGCGTTGTAGGATATTTAGCAACATCCCTGGGGCCTACCCAGGATGGATGACAGCACCCGCACCAGCACCCCCCCCACCCAGTTGTAACAACCAAAAATGTCTCCAGAGAGTGCCAAATATCTCTGGGGGCCAAAATCACCCTTGGTTGAGACTCAATGTCTCTCATACTGCTGTGGAGTTATATCCGGGGTATTCTAAGGAATGAAAAGTACAGAAGGACGAGTGTATCATATGCTGCCATTTATGTAAAAAGAACAGAAATACATGTTTTTTTACATGACTGCATTACTTTGTCAACAAAGGTCCGCCTAGTCAAGGCTATGGTTTTTCCAGTGGTCATGTATGGATGTGAGAGTTGGACTATAAAGAAAACTGAGCACCGAAGAATTGATGCTTTTGAACTGTGGTGTTGGAGAAGACTCTTGAGAGTCCCTTGGACAGCAAGGAGATCCAACCAGTCCATCCTAAAGGAGATCGGTCCTGGGTGTTCACTGGAAGGACTGATGTTGAAGCTGAAACTCCAATACTTAGGCCACCTGATGTGAAGAGCTGACTCATTGGAAAAGACCCTGATGCTGGGAAAGATTGAGGGCAGGAGGAGAAGGGGATGACAGAGGATGAGATGGTTGGATGGCATCACCGACTCAATGGACATGGGTTTGGGTGGACTCCGGGAGTTGGTGATGGACAGGGAGGCCTGTTGTGCTGCAGTCCATGGGGTTGCAAAGAGTTGGACACGACTGAGCAACTGAACTGAACTGATGTATATTTATTATTTCAGGAAAGACACCCAGGAAACTACCAACACTGGTTACCCCAGGGAAGGGCAGTCAAATGTGATGGAGGGAGTTTGATGGCGGATCAGTTTTGTTGTTGAGTTGCTCAGCCGTGTCTGACTCTTTGCAACCCCCTGGACTGTAGCCTGCTGGGCTCCTCTGTCCATGGGATTTCCCAGGCAAGACTTCTGGAGTAGATTGCCATTTCCTCCTCCAGGGGATCTTCCTGACCCAGGGATCAAACCTGCATCTCCTGCATTGGCAGGCTTTTACACTCTCTGAGAGTAAACTCCAGTAGTTCTAATGGCAGTCAGGTTGGAGAACCACTACTCTAAACCAACATTATCCTATCTGATTATTTTTCTTAGTGATCTGTAAACAGAGTTCATATAGATTCTGTAAACCAACCTGATGATTTCTTAGCACGACACAGTAAAACGTGCAGAAAGCAGCCAGTCAGATGTCCTTGAGTGCTCTGTTGGGAAATGGTATCTCTTTCAAGTCTTGCACCCTAGGTACCCCTTTGGGTGGAGAAAAAGCATTATTTGGGCAAATCCCCAACTTGGCAGTTGCAGACAGGGCATCCGGCTGTCCACCACAGCCCCAGAAGTCAGCCAGACATCAGTGATCCCCAAGCCATCGTCACCCACCACCCTCTCTTTGCCAAGTCTACCCCACCCACCATCCAGCATCCCCTAGCGCTCCATACCCCACTCACAATCCACTTTGGGATCTTTGTCTTCTTCCCAGGGGACTAAGTATTTGATACAGTAAATGCTGAAAAGAAACCAGACGCCAATAAAAAAGAACACACACAAGAACCATTGCAGTGTCTCATCCTTAGCAACTTTGTTTGGTTAGTACTGCATAACTCACAGCAGATTCCAAGGCACTGGCCTTGAACATTGCTACATGCTCTAGGCATTATCAGTAACAAGGTGCAATAGAGAACCACAGGCTCTTGCAAACTTGTCTCCAGTTTCTGGGTGGGAGGACTGTTGTCCCTGTTTTCTGTTGCTTTGTGTCTGAGCCGGGCCAATGTGTCCTGTGGCTTCGGAGGCCCTCCCTGTCTAGTTGATGCATCCTATATATTCTGCTACCACCATGACAATATCATTAACGCAACTAATAAAAACCTACCAGTTCCCTGCCTCCCATGTCAGTATGCCAAATGTGATCATAAAATTTCTACACAAAGAATTTCATACAAAGCGAGTCAAACAGCAACTAGAACGGCAGGTGATGTATCTGGCGAAGCTCGTGTTACTGAAGTTAATGCAAAAGTCGGCCTCCGCTCATGGTCTTATTAAATATATATCTTAAGGGATTGGAGTCATCTATTAGAAACGGTGGTAGCCCTGGTATAAATAATCGTCTCTTTAGAGTTTGGCATCAGTTTTTCAACGTGCTCCCTCGAAGCAGACAGTCTGTTGGAGGGATCAGTTTTGAGGGTGTGACACCCGAGGTGGCCGTGTTTCATGGCAGCCCCTGGGGGTGGGTGGTTCAGGTCCAAGGACAGAGGTGAGTCATGGTCACAGGTGCTGCAGGGCCTCCTGTCCTTGCTCCGTGTAACCGTCATCGCGGTGGCAGTTGGCCCACTGGCCGAAGGTCTCGTGGATGCGCACGTTTCTCTGCGTGTTGGCCAGACGCTTCTTATCTCGGGAGAAGAAGCTAAACCTTTGGGAAGGGAAAGACGGAAATGAGAGGCTGCCCTTGGCTGTGCACGCCACAGGTTTTGCAATTGCCAGGACGTACAGCAGCAAACGTGAGGGGAGCGAATCAACTCAAGGTGTGAAAGAAAAGGTTGGGGGTGCGGGTCAGAGTTATTCCAGAAAGCAGCGGGGGGCTGATTCTGCATGTGACCGTCACGGTACCTTGGAGGTGACACAGTGTGAGCAGGGCGTGCGCGTAGGTGATGTGTGATGTACCTCCCCTTAAGCACTGAAGGGGATTTCTCCTCCTTACCAGTGGAAATAAAAGCTACTGGAAACATACGTCATGGGTTTCTTTACCTCGATGATGCAGAGAAAGGAATACTCAGAAGCCATATGAAATGTAAGATGATTCAGATGTAAAGAGATGAATGTTTTAAAGTAAATATGTATTTATGTGACGTGAACTGGGAAGCTAGATAAGTAGCACCTCAAAGTCCAAATTTCATGGATATTTCTACTGCTTAGAATGAACTGAAAGTAGGTAGTTAAGAGATTAAAATACATATTAAGAAAAAGTAATAGTACACATGTGCACTGATTAGATAAACACTGTGAATACAGACTGTGAAAGAAATTTGGAAACATCAATTTGGACAAGTGACAAGAAGTGATCTAATGGTGAGAGCCTTTAGAAGTTGTCACAGTTACTATCTGCATGGCTACAGTAGACCATGAAGTCTTTTTCAAATAGCTGTGACTGTTGCTCACTGATCAATCAGAGCGAACCATCAGATGCCTGAATGATAAAAGTGGAAAGCTCAGGCCAAAAGCCGACAAAGTGGCCTGCTTGAAACAAAGTCAGCTTAAACGCCACCTCAACAGAGTCGAGGACCCAGGGCAGTCAACCCGAGTTGGCCCACATTGAGTATTTCCGATAAGTCCTTTCTAAGCTGCCAACTGTCCTCCTGTACTCCCAGCTTCTAATTAAAGATGATTTCTAGTCTTACTAAGTTCCTCTACTCTTGAATTTTGGTTTTTGAACTTGGTCAGAGTTATAGTAATTCAGTTATGTTTTCTGAGAGCAGGAATAGGAAGGAACCCCTGAGAAATCAAAGCTTCAACTATTTTTAGTTCCCTCTGTCTGTTTACCTATTAGGTTTTATTGTTTGTTTTGTTTCTGTTTTTTGGTGCTGTGGCCTATGGAGTTCAGTTTCAATCACATTTGGGTGAAAATGATTTTCCTATTCTGTGGTTACTGGATCCTACAATCACTTCCTACCTAGAATGAAGTAGTCTTTCACTGTAAAGCTGGGGCAAGCAAAGTCTGCCTGGAGAAATCCTCTGTACTAGCTAAAGTCTCTCTCTCTCTTTTAACGATGTCTTCTTGGACTGTTTTTGTTTGTTTGTCTTTAAACTTTTTACTTTGTACTGCGGTATAGCTGATTAACGATGTTGTGATAGTTTCAAGTGAACAGCGAAGGGACTCAGGCATGTATATGTAAAGCCTCTTTTTCTTCCTGCAGCCAATATATGTACTGGCAAATGAAGGAATGACTCTCATTCTGGGTTATTTGAGAGCTCTTTCTGTAATGTAATCGAAGCAATTAAGCTGGCCAGAAATATAGCAGCATTCATCACTGATACATATCATGTCTGCCTGATTCAAGCAGGAAAGCCACTTGCCACTTCCTGTCTAAGGGGACACAGAAAGAATCAAGACAAAGTCCCCTCTTCTGCTTTTCCTGTTAACAAGCTCAAACGGCTTGCTGACGATGGCTTGGCAAAACAAAGCAGTTTAGAAAGCCAGGGTGTGAAGATCGAAAAACACAGGGTTAGTGTCACTCGGGGTGGGTCATGGTGGGTGTGGCTTACTGACCCGTCATTTAAAGGACCTTCTTTACTGGATCATGGACAAGGTGGTTTTAGAATGGAAACAGAAAAGACAAAAAGAATTATCGGTGACAGAGCCCAGAATTCCAAGGCCTCACTCGTGCAGATGGAGCGTTCATGAGTGGCACGTTTGAAATCACACTCAACACCCACTTCAAATGGGAACACGCAGGGGGATGGCCATGCAGCTAAAGGGGCCAGAGGAGACAGGCCAGCCCCAGCGATAGCCGCAGCAGACACTGCAAAGGCACAGCTCAAGAGGAAACCAGAAAAAAATCCAGTGCCTACGAGGGACACAAGTCGTCGGACAGGCTGCAGGGTGGGGTCATCTATTATCAGTCCGGCTGCTACCATGGGCATTATGGCTGTAAAGATCCTGGTTAGAAAAGTACAGATAGACACAGAGAAGATAAAAACAGGGGAGGTTGGGACTTCCCTGGTGGTCCAGCGGCTGAGACTTCGCGATCCCAATGCAAGGGGCCCCGGGTTCGACCCCTGGTCAGGAAACTAGATCCCACATGCTGTAACTAAGAGTTTCCATGCCTCCACTAAAGATCCCGCATGCTGCAACAAAGACTCAGTGGAGCCCAATTAAAAAAACAAGGGCAAGGTGTGAAAAAGAAACACTCTCCACAGACAGGTCAGCTGAAGGGTTTGCTTATGGTTTACGTGGAACTGTGCTGCCCACCTACCACCCCGCCTCTGTGCATATTTTGGAAAGTCCTAACCCGTAGCTCAGAATGTGACCTTATTTAGAAATAGAACCCTTGCAGATGTAACTAGTTTTGGTGAGGTCATACCAGAGTAGGGTGGCCCCAGCCCAATACAACTGGTGTCCTTATAAAGGGGGACGTGTGGACACAGACATGCATACAGGAAGAAGGCCACGTGAAGATGAAGACAAAGCTTGGGGTGATGCTTCTATGAGTGAACAAAGGCCAAAGATGGCCAGCAAACCACCAGAAGCTAGGAGAGAGGCATGGAGAAGACGATCTCTCTCAACCCTTTGAAGGAACAGACCCCGCCGAGCACCCTGATCTTGGACGTCTAGCTTTCAGAACTGTGAGACAATACATCTCTGTTGTTTAAACCAGCTTGGTTTGTGGTACAGCAACCCTAGCAAATGAATAGCATGTGACAACCACGTAGGGAAGACAGGCTGGCCTCAAGGGCTGAAAACACAGGCCTGGATGTGAAGAACGGTAGATCAAAACCTCCTGTGGGATTCAGTGGTGACATCCGTGGGCATCTTCCAGCCCGTCTCCCCCACCCGCCACAAACTGCAGGCTTTGTATCCTGAAGGCAGCCAGGGGAGACGCAGGAGAGAAGATGAGGCAGCCAGGATGGGCCGGGCAGGAGACAGGCTGCATAATCGCTCCCCTGGATGAGCCAGAGCCTACTCGGCAAGCTCTGGGAGACAGTGGCTGACAGGGAAGCCTGGCGTGCTCCATGGGGTTGCAGAGAGTCGGACACAACTTAGCCACTGAACAACAAACAGTAATGAATACTCATCAGTTCCTTGTCTGGGCAAGGAAAATGAAGAAACTCCAACCACGTCTCCAGAACTTATTTTGAACAGCTTGGTTTTGTTTTTGTTTGTTTTTTTAAAGAGGTTGGCTGGGGAAAAGATATAATAATATGATGATCTCAAATGAGGTTTGAGAATTCTGTCTGGATCACTTTTCATGCAACTCCCCAAAGTAGCTGGGAGCTGGCATCTCAGCAGAACCGATCTGAACGGCTTCTCATGGTGACAGTGAGGGGCTTCCTACTGAATGGGCCCAGTCCACAGAGGCCAGGCTAGCGGGCATCATTAGCTTCTCGGCCATAAGGCTCTGCATTCACCTTTATGCTCTCTCTAGCATAACAGGGAGCCCCCACAGACACAGTCGTTGTTTGGGGGATGGCCCCAGATATGCGGGCTGGGTATTTTTCCTGGATAGATGTTTGCCTGCTGGGAAATGCTGGACTTCATTTGGGGCCCAATCAGGGGCCAGACTGATGCATTAGGGCCTTGGGACACCTGGCGGGGAGGCAGGAGGGGGTTCTGGTTGAGCTACTCTGTGGGTCTCGCTGGGATCCCTGACATGGACGGCGCCCCCTCCCCTCCCCATTCCAGGTGCCTCCCTGCATAAGCCACCTCCTCCAAAGGGACAGCCACTGCCATGAAAAAAGACTGGCTTGTTTTGGTCAAAAGTTATATCCTGGATACAATGTAGCTGGTTTCAAGCTCCCACCAGCCCCCACCACCGCCCCACCCTGCAACAATTATTTCTGGAAGACTCAAAGCAAATGAGGTTCTAACAGTGGCATTTCAGGCAGTGCAATGGGCGGCTGTGAAGAAGTTATTTCTGGGCTGCAGTGAGCAGGGTGGCAGGTAGGAGGACAGGGAGAGATTGCACCGTTGTCACTACCGTTGGATACTCAGGTGACCACCTGCTTCAAGGGCCAGCTTTTCTGGTGTGTGAGGCCAGCTGTTCTGATTGCAGCTTCCCTGGCTGAGCCTCTGTGCCCACTACCAGCTGGTCAGCCCCCTTCCTCCGCTCAGCAGCCCTGTGTGTGCCTGTCAGCCCGTGATGGAGAGCTGCGAGTGACACAAAGGGGGCGCTGGTGCCTGGTGTCCACTGGGGACGAGGGTGGAGCCACTCAGGCGCTCCCTCGTGACCTTCCCAGGCAGTGCCAGCCCAGACTCTCTGGCCAGCAGCTGCTCAATCACAAGCTATTCTTGGAACGTCCTCTGGGCACTCTGTTTGGACAGGCGGTTGGAGTTTCTGGTTCCCTCGACCAGTTCAGCCCAGAAATGTAGACTCTGGAGTCTTTGGCTGGTGGTGCATTTGAAAGATAAGGGAACTGGGCAGTCAGCCCATAGCTGGTGACTCGGGAAGTGGGGGAGGTAAAGAAAAGGAGGGGCAGGGAGGCCGAATGAGGCAGTTGGGGCAAGCACAGGGCTGGGTGGCAAAACAAGGCATGGGTTCCAATCCATCCCAACTTTGATCCTTCCCAGCAAGTGATCGCAGTGAAGTCAGTGGGCTTCCCTGGGCCTCAGTTTCCTCATCTGAGAAATGGTGCTAACAGTCCCAGCTCTGAATCTCCCTGACAGGGCAGAACCTCCAAGGTATTAAATAGTTACTGCTTACTCATTGGTGGGTGGGGAAAGTGGTGGAGAGCAGGAAGCTGAGCTGGAGAAGAGCTGTGAGCTGCACTAAAAAGGCTGTGTCGGGATTTCCCGACGCACTGGACACCGTGGTCCAGTGGCTGGGATGCTACGCTCCCAATGCGGAGGGGCCCGGGTTCCATCCCTAAGTCAGGCAACTAGATCCCAAGTGCCACATCTAAGACCTGGAGCAGCCAAGTAAATTAAAAAAAAAAAAAAAGCTGTATGACTAACATTCCACAAAAGCCAGGACAAAGGGACCAGACAGACCCAGATGGGTGCCTGAGAGTGAAGGATGGAGAGGGAGACAGGCGTGGAACCATCTTAAGAATGGCTACTCCCTTCCCTGGTCTCCAGGGAAGATCCATTTCTGCCCCAGGCTCTGAGCTCGTGGTCACCCTGATGCAGCTTCCGGTCAGCGGCCGAGGCGGACAAAGGCGACTGCTGTCCTGTCTGGGCTGGTCAAAAGCCTTTTGTGCCAGTTTGATCTCCCACTTATCCCCTAGAAGACCGGGGCAGCCATGGGACTAGCCACCTGCACCCCATGGAAGAGAGAATCTGAATTCCCTCTCCCTCTCTGTCTCTGGCTCCCAGATTCCAGCTGCTTCTCCAGCCAGGCTCAGACCCCAGGTCTTGCTGAGCAACCAGAGGCCAAACTAAAGGGGAAATGGGGTTTGAGAACAGAGTCCTTTCCGGAACAATCTGGGAAAAAAGAGGACCAGACACGACAGCCAACTCAAGTGTCTGTAGAAGAACTAGTAGAAAAAAGAGTGTTGGCTAATTCTGATTCCTTTCCTCTGGATTTTACCTAGTTTGCCATTTGCAAAGACCAACACTTAATTACCTGTTTTAGAGAGAGGGGGCTGGAGTGGAAAACTAGAAAGTCAGAACCACACTGCTTCAGAAGGAAGCCTTAGAATTACACGTGACTTGGAATTACAGTGCCGGAGATGCTGTACATGCAGTGCTGGTGGAGCAGAGGTGATGGAAAGGTCTGGCTGTTAAAGGGAAGGAGCTGCTGAGGGAAGAAGATGTTGCTCTCTTGGTCTTATCCTTCCCTTAGCCAAGGGAGGGACTGTGTGAGCTCATAAACGTTTTCTCTACTTCCCCAGGATTTAAGCCAAAGCATGTAAGATCACTTCTGCTTGTCCTAGGGCTTCCTTGGTAGCTGAGATGGTAAAGAATCTGCCTGCAATGCAGGAGACCCGGGTTTGATCCCTGGGTTTGGAAGATCCCGTGGAGAGGAAATAGCTACCCACTCCAGTATTCTTGCCTGGAGAATTCCATGGACAGAGGAACCTGACAGGCTACAGTCCATGGGGTTGCAAAGAGTTGGACATGACAGAGCAAATAACACTTTCTCTTTTCACTTTCTGCTCATCCTTACATGCAAGTGGGGCTGGAGGACAGATCAGGGTCTCAGCGAAAGGAATCCCACTTCTTACCAAGCACTGGATGGGAAATCTTAACCAAAGATACTGAGTACATCAGAGAATCAAGACCAAAGGGCTCCTTCTCCCCAAAGATGAGGTTACAGTGAACGCTGGTTACTTCTGTCTGCTCAGCAAACTGATCTTGCTTGGGGTCTGTCCCTCCCTTAACTTCTCTGTGGGAACTGGATGCAGTTAAAGCTGCTCCAAGCTTCAGGTGTGAGAAACAGACCAGACCAGACCTATGGATGCACTGCCCTGTGATTGGCTTAGGGGGTGGTCATGTGACCTGGTCAGAGCCAATGAAACTCAATTCTGTGACCCTGTGGGAGATTCTCTTTTCCCACTGAAGTTTCATACCAGAAAGCAGAAGCCTGAGCTGATGGTGGCTGTACTGCCACCCAAGAATACAGCACACAGAAAGGAAAACTGGGGTAGAGGTGGAGGGAACGAGGCAAAGCCCTGATGACAAGGCCTGGATCCAGCTGAATCTAAAGCCAAGATGACCTGAAAATTGTTAGTTGCTTGACCAACAGTTTATCTTAAGTTACTTAGAGGTGCGTTTCAAGTGCCATCAGAAGATTACAAACTAATACATGGCCAACATGGTGTTGAGATCCAGAGGAGGCCTATCAATGAATAGTTCCAAGCTTCACCCCCAGGAAATATTTATCCCTAAGCAGAACTGGGGACCACCCCCCCCAAATCCAGCAGATGGAGGGCCAACGTGTGAAGCTGGCCAAGAGTGGCTTGGAAGAAACCCACATCTTTAACCCCACACTCTACAGGGAGGCCAGCCTTTCCCAGGGCCCAACATTTGAACAAGTCATCCGTTTCTAAGGGCAAAACAAAAACCAACCCAGGGACTTCCCTGGCGGTCCAGTAACCACTGGACTTCTAATATAGAGGGTGCAGGTTCGATCCCTGGTTGGGGACCTAGGATCCCACATGCCTCAAGGCCAAGAAACCAAAACATAAAACTGAAGCAATATTGTAACAAATTCAATAAAGACTTTAAAAATAGTCCACATGAAAAAGAAAATCTTAAAAAAAAAAAAAAGACTGTACTTCCAATGCAGGAGGTGTGGGCTCAGTCCTTGGTCAGGGAACTAAGATCCCATACGCCGCCCAGCTCAATCAAAAACCCAAACCAAATAAAACCAAACAAAAACTAAAAGCAGAAGGTCCAGCAGTTACACACACTTTGCATTCCCTTCCCATCCCTCAACGCTGAGGCTTAAGTCAATTCACAGGATAAGAACTAGTCAAGGATTTTCAAACATAAATGGGCTTTAAAGTTTGAGGCATCCACGTAACACCCCAATTCCCCTCTCCAAACATCCCAGCTAGCTTTCCAACCCAGGCCACTTGCTTTCACAAAGCTTCTACCAGGGTTTGTGTGGAAGAACTGAGGCCTCTTTTACAATAAGTTGTAAGGCTGAGAGCCAGGAAGACCCTCTTAGGGGAGAACAGGAGGCCACAAGACAGCTGGGAGTGGGAGGCCCTGCTGCAGTTTAAAATGGGAACTGTGGGCTAGGTGCCTGGGTTTGAACCCTGACTCTGCTTCTTATTAGCTGTATGACCCTGGGCAGGTGACTGACTTCAGTGCCTCAGTTTCCTTAATTGTAAAATGGGAATGACAATACCCCCACCTCACAGGGCTACTGGAAAAGACCCTGATGCTGAGAAAGACTGAGGACAGAAGGAGAAGGGGGCGACAGAGAATGGGATGGTTGGATGGCATCACTGACTCAATGGACATGAGTTTGAGCAAACTCTGGAAGATAGTGAAGGACAGGGAAGCCTGGCGTGCTGCAGTCCATGGGGTCGCAAAAAGTTGGACGTGACTGAGCGACTGAACAATAACACAGGGCTATGGTGAGGACTCAATCTGCCGGGACAGTACTGGGCACATAGTACATTCTTAGTAGATATTAGCACATAGTAGGTTCTTGGTAGATATTAGCTAATGAGACTAGAGCTTTAACCCTTTACCTGAAGGGTTGCAGGGGTCAATGAACCAAAAACTGTTTGCAAAATTGTATGATTTCCTCCCCCAACCTCTCCAGGAAATGGTCTGCAACCTCTCATCTGAGTCTCAAAGGAGTCTTTTGATGCGAGGATCCCTGAAGTAGCTTTAAGTCTAGTTGAGAGCAACGACTAGGTTGCTCTTTTTCTTGTGTATTCCCCACAGCAACCAGGACCTGGCTCTGCATGTATTATGCACCAATGAATACTTAATAGAGAGATGGAGGGACAGATAAAGTCATCACAGAAAAGCATAGATAGGGTGGACCTGGGGCCATTCGGACATCTCAGAGCTGGGGTTTCAAGCCCTTAAGATGCACAAACCTTCCCCACCACGCAGTATTTCAGAGACATGCCCCACCTGATACACTCAAGCAAGCCCTGAGCGTCAGCCATAGGTCCCAGCCCTTTCCCGCACTCTCAGCCTTCCCCAAACCTCTCTGCCCAGGGACCAACCCCCATCCCCCTAGGAGGAACTCAGCCTTCAAGGTATAGAGGTGAACGCCAAGTCAAGGGCTAGGCCCAAAGTGCCCCAGGGTTAGGTCCATCTCGGCGGAAGGTGGTTAATGACAAGCCCCGGCCTGGAGCAGGTGCCCAGGAGAAGTGAGAGGTCATGTGAACCACCAGCTCAGCCGGCAACGAGCAGCTCCAGATACCAGAAGCGCAGCACTTACAGTCGCTTGATCCCAGACTCGGGCTGGGGAGACATTCTCGGGTGGGCAATGGGTGGAGGTTGGGGTATTTGATTCTCCTCTTCGATTTCTTCACTGGAAGGAGTTGAGAGACATGAGATTAGAGAGTCAACAATTCCATGAAAGCTGGAATATTTCAAGGGCACTGTCTGGTGGTCTGAGAGGGCACATACTTTTACAAAGGAGTGATAATAAGGGACCCAGGAGGACAACAGTGGCCTTCGCCCCACAAGCTCTCTGCCTCAGGGGCTGGCTTCTGGAATGGCCAGTTAAGAGGAAGGATATGTCCCGGAGGCAATGCACACAGGTGTCTGCAGCCCCTTTGGCCCAGTTGGCCATGAGTGAGAAATTTCAGGAAGGTACCCACATCTCTACTTTAAGTTTACTTTGGAGAGTCTAGCCAAATAGAATGATTTCCTATTTCCTATTCTTTCCAAATGTTTCCTTGTCTCCATGCCTTTGCGATTCATTCTGCCTGGAATATGCCACCCACATCTCCCATATCTAAGAAGTACCCTGTCCTTTAGAGAAGGCCCAGTTCAAATGCCACCTCCTCCAGGAAGCCTTCCTGATTTCCACCCCATCCCCAAGCCAGAAGAGATTTCTCTCTTTTTCAAGCAGCCAGTGCACACACTGTCATAAAACTTTCTTACGTGGCAGACTCGCAGTGGGTTTTCAATAAGCATGTATGGCATTGTATTTTCTCTGATGTCTTATCTTCCCTACAAGGGCAGGGACCACATTGGTCCTTCCTTCCAGTTTTCTATTCAACAGGCACTTGTGCACCTACTCTGGGCTAAGCTGCCTCCTGAGTGCTGGGAACTTAGTCATGAACAAGACAAGTAAGGTTTCTGGTGCCATGATGGTGCAGTCTGGTGTGGAAACAGACAATAAAACCAGCACGTTCCGGAACAGGAGAATGTGAAATGGTGAAAAAAGCCATGAAGAAAGTAAAACTGAGGGGGGTGTGGGACTTCCCTGGTGGTGCAGTGAATAAGAATCCGCCTGCCAGTGCAGGAGGACATGGGTTGACCCCTGGTCAGGGAAGATTCCACAGGCTGTGGAGCACTAAGCCCGCATGAGGGCCCGAGAGCCAAAAGTACTGAAGCCTGTGCTCCACAATGAGAAGCCTGAGCACCACAACGAGGAGCAGCCCCTGCTTGTTGCAACTAGAGAAAGCCTGCACAAATCGATGAAGACACAGCACAGCCAAAAAGAAAGCAAAACTGAGTAAAATGAGAGACTGTGACTAGGGCAGAGCACTCCTTGAAGGGGCGGCGATGGTGAAGGAAGGCCTCTCTCAGGATGTGACACCCGACCCAAACCCTGTGTGACCAGGAGCCAACTACGGGAAGAGTCATGCAGAATGTTTTTCCAGCTGCAGGAGCAGCATGTGCAAAGGTCCTGAAGTTACCTGAACCGAGCAAGGTGTGTTTTGAGGAACCAATAGAAGGGCAATGTGTACAAAGCTGGGGCTTCCCAGGTGGCGCTAGTGGTAAAGAACCCACCTGCCAATGCAGGAAACATGAGACATGGGTTCGATCCCTGAGTTGGGAAGATCCCCTGGAGAAGGGAATGGCAACCCACTCCAGTATTCTTGCCTGGAGAATCCCATGGATAGAGGAGCCTGGCAGGCTACAGTCCACAGGGTCACACAGAGTTGGACACAAGTTGAGCGACGAAGCACATGTACAAAGCTGAACGAGTATGAGGTGGCATGGTATGAGACAGTTGTTTAAGTCGGAAAAGTGCTGTGCATAGGACTTTGCAGGAGAATGGGAATGTTTTTCTTCACTGTTCAATATGTGGCCATCAGCCACAAGTGCTAATGGAACACTTGAAATGTGGTGAGTGCCACTGAGGAACTGAATTTTACATTTTACTTAAGTTTAATGCATTTAAATAGCCACACATGGCTAGTGGCTACTGTATGTGCAAGGACTTCATTGATCACGGATGAACTAAATGATCAAAAATATTAGGCTGGGTAGCTCCATCATCTCTGTTAATTTTTAGTGGCTACTGTATGTGCAAGGACTTCATTGATCACGGATGAACTAAATGATCAAAAATATTAGGCTGGGTAGCTCCATCATCTCTGTTAATTTTTTTCCTTTTTATCCCCCACCATCTCTTATCTGTAATTCCCAAATCCAAACAGCTCTAAAAACCAAAATTCGCTTTTTTGGTCATTCATTTGGTGGCAAACTCTGAAATGAAATCTCGTGAGGCTGTTTATCATCTTGACTGATCCCATTGATTTCGTATGAATGTTCACATCTTTTGCTGCAAAAATATTCTTTTGTTTGATTTGGGGGGAGCTGCCCCAGAACTCACATGTAGTAAAGATCATAAGGTAATACAGTATTTATAATATTCCTTTTTAACTGCTGGAAAAGTTCTGAATTATAAGAGGAATCTGAGCCCCAGTTTCAGAAAGGAATTCTGAGTTGGTATGTAAGTGCTTCAGGCCAGCGACGATGCCCACAATGAACACAGGTGCAGTCCTTGTCTTCCAGGTGTGAATTTGTCCCCAGACTCTGAACAACCTCAGAATGGAGCCAGCCTGGGAGCTCCGCGGAACACTCACCTCTTATAGTATGCCAGCTCTTCTTGCAACAAAAACACCTTGGACTTGAGCTCATTCCTTTCATGTAGCACGTCCCGCAGCTCCTGCAGTGTGAACCGGGGGCGGTTGGGGTCCTTGAGATCCATGGCTACCTTCTCCGCCTCGGAGACACACTCTTCTCCGCCCAGCTCCGCCTGGAGGGGGCAGAGATGCTGCTAATGAATTCCTGGCCACAGCCACTAGCACCCACTCTGCATCCTGCCGGAGCCTGAATTTCCCACCCTCCCCAGGGCCTGAGCAGCTTGCCGAGGGCGCTATTTTAAGAACTTGCGGGCGGCCTCTGCTCACGTTCTGTGCAGTCAGCATTCATCCTTGGGGAGAGCACAGCCAGTGGCCACCTGTGCACTGTTTGCCTTCTCAATACCCAGACCCACAGTCCCATTGCCTCCCCAGTTGACTCAGGGTTTTAATTACAAATAACACTAAAAGGCGTCAGAGGAGAAGAAACGCAATGCTCCCCCAGTGCCACCGTCCTCGTAAGTCTGCCTGATTTCCCTTCCCCATGTTCTTGCTTCATTTTCTAACCAATTGGCATATTCAGTCCTGTCTGACTCTTTGCAACCCCATGGACTCTAGCCTGCCAGGCTCCTCCGTCCATGGAATTACCCAGGCAAGAATACTGGAGTGGGCTGCCATTTCCTCCTCCAGGGGATCTTCCCATCCTGGGAATCAAACCCGAGCGTATTGCATCTCCTCTCGTGTCCACTGCGCCTCCTAGGAAGCCCTTACTAACGGAGGCTATTGCTAATTTGGCCAAAGTCGCTGGAATCAGATCCAGTGTGCCATTCTCTATTCCTTTTTTCTTTGATAACAAGTTGTACACAGTTTCCTATTTGTTACTAGCCTTTTGGCCTTCCCCAGGGGTGGCGGGGATCTATTCACTGGCGTCCGTGGAAGCCCTGGTAGGGGTGGAGGTGGGAGGTTAATGTTGCAGCTGCCGCAGGGCATTTATGTCTCTTCCACGTGGATCACACAGATGGATCCTAGTCTGCTAAGTTTCCAGACCCAAACCCCACACTCCTGCTCTCTTCCACAGCAAGGAGTTTTGTGGTTGTTTTTCCTAATTGTGATAAAAATCCACTTAACATAAAATCTCCATTTTAAAATGCACAATTCAGGGATTTCCCTGGTGGTCCAGTGGTTAAGCTTCTGCACTCTCAGTGCAGGGGGCCCAGGTTCAATCCCTGGTTGGAGAACTAAGATCCTACATACCACTTGGCATGGCCAAAAATTAAAAAGAAAATAAAATTCAATATAAAAAATCAAAACCCTATTAAAAATAAAACGCACAATTCCATGATGCTAGATGGCACAATGGTAAAGAACCTGCCTGCCAATGCAGGAGACTCAGGAGACACAGATTCAATCCCTGGGTCGGGAAGGTCCCCTGGAGAAGGAAACAGCAACCCACTCCAGTATTCTTGCCTGGAGAATTCCATGGAGAGAGGAGCCTGGCGGGCTACAGTCCATGGGGTCACAGAGTCGGACACGACTGAGTGTGCATGCGTGTAGCACGTTCTTGGTGCAGTGCAACCACTTCTAACTGGTTTCAAAACATTTTCCAGAGGAAACTCCACACCCATCAGCAGTCCCCCTTTCCCCAGCCTCTGGCAACCACCATCTGCTTTCTGTTTCTCTATGAGTCTGCCTTTTCTGGACATTTTCTAGAAATGAAATCATATATGTGGCTTTTGGTGACTGGTTTCTTTCACTCATGTTTTCAAGATTCATCTACATTGTAGCCCGTATCAGCACGTCATTCCTTTTCATTGCTAAATAATATTCCACTGAGTGAATAGACCACATTTTGTTTATCCTTTTATCCACTGATGGACATCTAAATTGCTTCTACCTTTCGATAAATGAACAATGCTGCCATGAGCATCTGTGTGCGAAGATTTGTTTGAACGCTTCAGTTCCTTGGGGTATACATCTAGGAGTGGAATTGCTGGGTCATATGGTGACTCTATGTTTAACTTCTGGAGGAACTGCCAAACTGTTTTCCACAGTGGCTGCCCCCTTTTACATTCCTGTAAGCAGTGTAGGAGGGGTTTGACATTCTCCACATCCTTGCCAACATTTTTTTCTTTTTTTGATAGCAAGGAAGTTTTTGCAAGCTTTCCAGGTCCAAGCTGGCCGTATCAGCAGGTGGCCCATACTCTACAGGCAGTGTACAATTCCTGACAGCCTTGCATTGCCAATGTCCCATGATTGTCCAGAAGGAGTGGACAAAAGCTTAGGACAACAGTTGGAAAACTTTGGACCAAGGGAAAGGGATTGAAATACAGAACTGGCTCCCCACCCCACCAAAACCCCACAGAAGCACAAGGAGAAAGGGACTCCAGCCTAGATGGGCCAGGTGGCTGAAGGACTACAGGAGGCAGAGCTGAGATGCCTCACGTCTGGAGAGAGTCGGGGACGTGCTGTTCTGGGAGAGGACAGTTGAAAGGAGACACCACCCACCAGAGGAGATCAGGTGACGGCAGAGCCACCCGGCAGGCGTGGGATGGGAAGCGGGTCTGAGCCGGAGTCAGCGCGAGCAGGGGCAGCAGGGGAGGGGTCTGGAGGCGGCGGGAAACTGAAACCTGACACACGCCGCCCACCCAAGCCAGCTGGGCAGCTGAGAGGGGCCCCTTCCTGCCCAAGAACTGGGGAGGAGACAGGGGATTAACACCCCAGGAAGGCACTCTAAGGTGGTCACTGATGCCACACCTGCAAAGGACTGTGTTCTCAGGGTACATCTTCAAAGGGTTTTTGGTTTTTTTTTTTTTTGGCTGTACCATTGGCATATGGGATCTTAGCTCCCCAACTAGGGATTGAACCTGCGCCCCTGGCATTGGAAGCATGGAGTCTTAACCACTAGACCACCAGGGAAGTCCATCTTCAGTGTTTAACTCCCTCTGCAGAGCCTTTGGGGCTGCTCCTTGGACCACCTGATGACCATACATTCAGACAGTATCCTCTACCCAAGACCATGTAGAACAAATGCTTAATACACAGCAAGCACTCACTAATGGCAGTTCTCTTCTCTTCCTCTGCCCAGGTTAACCACAGAGCATCCTCGGAGGTGTGTGTGTGTGTGTTAGTCACTCAGTTGTGTCCAACTCTTTGCAACCCCATGGACTGTAGCCTGCCAGGCTCCTCTATCCATGGATTTTCCAGGCAAGAAGACAGGAGTGCGTTGCCATTCTCTTCTCCAGGGGATCTTCCCAATCCAGGGATCAAACCCAGGTCTAATAGTCACTTAATATGACTGAGCACCAACTTTGTGCCTGCTGGTCACTGAGCTAATAAGATGAATCAGACAGGTGGAGGTGGAGGAAAGATACACACAAATAGAAATTTATAAGATAATATAATGAAAGGTGCAAGGACATCAATTCTGAGGAGGACCACAGAAGATGTTACTGCAGATGTGGTCTCTGTGCACAGGGTCTTGAGGGATGTGTAGGAGTTCACCAAGAACTCTGGGCCCACCCCAGTGGCCCCACTTCCACCCCACCCGCCTTTTATTTGATTCTGTGTTCTAAAACTCCTTTGAAGTAGTTGCCAATTGTTTTAGATCAGGAGATTTCACATTGAAGTTTGGGTTTCGGGCTTCTTTTTGGGAAAAACATTGGAAAACTAGGTCACATGGAGTCTACATGGCAACACTGGGCTGATGCTGTGTGGCAGCTACGTCCTTTTATGCGCTGTTTCCAGGGCTGCACACTCATCTCTCCTTTTTCCCTCTCTGCCTAGATGCCATAGGTGTTAAAAGCTGTAGACAGAAATCTCAGGCTCACACACTCCCTTCCAGCCCTTCCTTCAAACAACCCAGGCTCTTACACTCGCTGGGCAAGTCCCCTGCCTCTTTCTGTCTCTGGGAAGTGCCAGCTGACAGATGATCACATGCCTGGGGAAGACATAAAGCCCTTCAGGAGGGGTCCCAACCCCTCACTTTCCCAGAGGGCTCTGGGCAAGCTGCCTGCTCCTTTCCAGGCCTGTTTCCCCAGTGAGCCCTAAAAAACCCATTAATATTTCTAAGGGGTCTTCCCACGCCTACATCAGGCATTCTTATGAATACAGGCTTTCAGGGTATGGTAGTTCCCTGCTCACCTCCATGGGCTGTCCTCACCCAAGACACCAAAGGGCTTGCTCAGAACCTGAGTTCTTTATCTCTGGCAAAAAGACAGTTCTTTTATCAGAGGAACAACCTGATCCCCTTAGAGCTTGAGAGATGCCGAGACAGGTGTGGAAAAAAAGTCCTGATTTCTGGGACTGCCGCCTGGAAGTGCAGAAGAGGATGAGACTGGGGCTTCAGCTTTTCCGGAGGCCACCAGGCACTGCTGCAGTGCCCTGGGCAGCCCAGTCCTCGAGAGACATGGCCAAGGCTCTTCCCAACATGGCAATCGGGTCAATCGGCAGCGAGCCTTCTAGACTTAGCCCATGAGGGACCACAGAGGTAGCTCGGGTTATCGCTGATTGTCTGTGGTCCCCTGAGGCTCTCTGGGCACAGCTTGAGGGAGATGCCTGAGGCCCCAGGTACTCCCCAGGGAGGCCCAAGAGACCAGCCGACAAGCAATGGGGCCTGTCCAGAGGCCTTAGGGAGACAATACCTTCCATCAGGGCCCTCCATCCTGAGTCCTGGCCCCCTGGGCATGCTCCCCTCACCCCACCACTGCCTGGGTCTAGCAAGATCACTTCCTGTGCTCCCAAGGCCCCTGGAACATACTTCTGAGCAGCCCTCGCCCAGCAGTGGGGAATGACTATGCTCTGGTCACCCTTGGTAGCTCCAGGCTACCATGGATAAATTCAGTGCCCAAAACCCTGGTTCACAGGCCAGCCATCAGGCCCCTCTCTGCTTTTCCTGTACACTTAAAAACAAACAAACAACTAGAAACAGACTCACAGACTTAAAAAATGAACTTACAGTTACCAGGGGGGAAGGATGAGGGGAAGGGATAGTAAGGGAGTATGGGATCAACATGTACACTCTGCTAAATTTAACATGGATAACCAACAAGGACCTACTGTGTAGCACAGGGAACTTTGCCGTATGTCATGTGGCAGCCTGAACAGGAGGGGAGTTTGGGGGAGAACAGATACATGCATAGGTATGGCTGAGTCACTTTACTGTGTGCCTGACACTATCACAACATCTTAATCAGCTACACTCCAATATAAAAAGTTAACAAACAAACAAACAAACAAAAACCCCAACTTACTAAGAAATCATAACTTAAAAGGCGGAGACACTGACATCGAGGAGGTACTATTACCTTTAAGTTTTCTTACTGGTTTTATATAAAGTCCTTTAGACAAGAAGCCGACTTCATTTTCTTAGGGTTTATATGTCCAACTGTCAAAGGCAGGACAGCCATCAGTTAAACTGTGAGAAGCTGGATGAGCTAGAAAACATGCTGAGTAGGAAGGTAGTCAGGATCACATGGTGCATGAGTCCATTTCAACGAAATGTCCAGAAGAGGCGAATCCACAGAAACAGAAAGTAAACGAGTGGTTGCTGAGGCTGGGGGAGGCAGATGGGGAGTGACTGCTGATGCGTAGGGAGTTTCTTTCCGGGCTGATGGAAATGTTCTAGATAGTGGTGACAATCACACAATAGAGTGAATATATTTAATGCTAAAAACCACTGACCTGGGGACTTCCCAGGAAGTCTCGTGGATAAGATTTTGCCCTTTTGGGACTTCCCTGCTGGTCCAGTGGCTAAGACCATGAGCTCCCAATGCAAGGGACCTGGGTTTGATCCCTGGTCAGGGAACTAGATCCCACATGCTGCAACTAAGACCCTGTACAGCCAAATAAATAAATATTATTTTTTAAAGACTTTGTGCTTCTAAGGCAGCAGGTGCGGGTTTGATCCCTGGATAGAACTAAGATTCCACATGGCACAGCCAAAAAATAAAAAAATTTATCTGTACACTTTAAAATGGATGGATTGTATACCATGTGAATTACCTTTCAATAAATATGTTATAAAAATATACAAAGAGACCTGCCTACTGGAGATCACACTGAAATGACAGCATTAACATCTCAGAAAGAATCATATGAATCAAGAGGCAATGTTAAGAACAGATTCCTCTAGGCAAATACCCAGAGAAAACCATAATTCAAAAAGATACATGCACCCCAGTGTTCACTGCAGCACTCTTTACAATAGCCAGGACATGGAAGCAACCTAAATGTCCATCAACGCAGGAATGGATAAAGAAGATGTGATACATATATACAAACGAATACTACTCAGCCATAAAAGGGAAGGAAACAGGGTCATTTGTAGAGATGTGGATGGAAATAGAGTCTGTCATACAGAGTTAAGTAAGACAGAAAGAGAAAAACAAATATCGTATATTAGCGCATACATGTGGACTCTAGAAAAATGGTACAGATGATCTTATTTGTAAAGCAGAAATGGAGACACAGAGAATGTGTGGATACCGAGGGGGATGGGGTGGAGTTTGGGATGAATTGGGAAATTGGGATTGACATATATACATTATTGATACTATGTATAAAATAGATAAATAAGAACATACTGTATAGCTCAATGCTCTGTGGTGACCTAAATGGGAAGGAAATTTTAAAAACGTCGGGGGTGGAATACATGTATACATATAGCTGGTTCACTCTGCTGTACAGCAGAAACTAACACAATATTGTAAAGCAACTATACGCCAAAAGGGCTTCCCTGGTGGCTCAGCTGGTAAAGAATCCACCTGCAATGCGGGGGACCTGGGTTCGATCCCTGGGTTGGAAGATCCCCTGGCGGAGGGCATGGCAACCTACTCCAGTATTCTTGCCGGGAGAATCCACATGGACAGAGGAGCCTGGCGGGCTACAGTCCATGGGGTCGCAAAGAGCTGGACACAACTGAGCAATTAAGCACAGCACAGTACATACTCTGATAAAAGTTTAAAAAAAAAAAGAATGGATTCCTCCCTGGCTCTGGATCCCTGCATAGCTCCCATCTTCCCTCACTGATCTGGTGCCAGGACTAACTACCACCCCAGCCTCACCCTGCACAGTCTCTATTCTGACTTATGCTGTTCCTCTTGCCCCACATTCCATCCCCGGACATCCTACCCAGCCCATAGACCCTTCGCAAGGCCTTGAAGCCCTGCATGGCCATCTCCTCTACACTCCGAATTCACTGTGCCCTTCTCTGATCACCACCCTCTATCCAGCCATGCTAACTTTTTTTATATTGGAGTATGATTGCTTTACAATATTGTGTTGGTTTCTGCTGTACAATGAAGTGAATCAGCTGTTTGTATATATACACCCCTCCCTCCTGGACCGCTCCCCCAGCATCCCCATCCCGCCTATCCAGGTCATCACAGAGCACCGAGCTGAGCTCCTTGTGCTATATGGCAGCTTCCCACTACTATCTGTTTTACACATGGTGGTGTACATATGTCAGTCCTCATCTCCCGATTTGTACCCCCCTCCCCTTCCCCCACCCTGTGCCGACATGTCTGTTCTCTACCTCTGTGTCTCTATTCTTGCTTTGGAAATAGGTTCATCTGTCCATTTTTCTAGAGTCCACATATATGCATTAATATATGATATTTGTTTTCTCTTTCTGACTTAATTCACTCTGCATGACAGATTCTAGGTCCATCCATGTCTCTACAAATGACCCCATTTTGTTCCTTTTAGTGCCAGCCATGCTAACTTTTAGATCTACTGAATCAAGTCAAGTTCATGTCCCTCATTTGTCAGATAAGAACCTATTACCAAAGAGATGGACGGGCCCCAAGTCACATGGCAGCAGGTGACGAGGCCACCACTACCTGCAGCTTCCTTGTTTGAGTGACAAGCATCCTGAACGCCACTCAACTCCAAAGGATGTTGTCAAGCCCTCAAAAGACACCCTGAGTTCAGGAACAGATGCTGCAGAGAAGCTTAGTGGGTTAGTCATAACTGCTACTGGATTTTACTCCTCTGTTTCTGCTCCACCTCCGTGGAGCCAGAAAGGAAACTGAAACCTACCGGCGACCAGGCCAAGGAGGTGTGAAATGTCCTTGTCCGAAAGAGATCTGGAACAGGGCTCAGAGTCTTGTGGCTAGAGGTGATGTCCTCAGGACCCAGGTTTGGACCAGCCAGAGACAGAGCCTGAGCTCTCGTGGGGCTCAGGAGGCTAAAAGGGGGACCCAGGAGAGGTGGGAGGGAGTGACCACCCCAAGCTTCGCCTGCTGGGCGCCCCCTCCATCCCAAGGCTATCGACTTGGTCCAGCCCTCACCTTTCTTGCCTGGATTACTGCCAAGGGCTCCTGACAGCCATGGCTGCCGTCGTCTCCTTGTTCAACTGTCCGCCATAAACTCAGAGCTGATCCTGCCACTCCCCTGCTGAAACCCTGTGAAAGAATCCACAGCCTTCACTGCTCAGAGTTCTGTGTGTGGCATTCTCAACCCTGACTCTCTGACACTGACGACAGCTGTTGTCCTGCCTGGCCTGCACATCTCTGGGCTGGGTCACGGCAGCCTTCCTCTGGAGAAACTCCTCTTTCCTACTCTCCGTGCATGTGGCTTGGATTGGCACCATCATGGAGAGCCATGTGCTCAGAAATGGACAACATGTATAATCTAGACCTCAGACCACAGTGATTGATTCAGGTTAGGTCATGAGAAGGTTCCTGAGACTTTTGCTGAGAATTTGAGAAAGAAGCAATTTCTTTCCACTGCGGTTGCAAAGCTGGTTGAGTAGGGGCCACTATATGGCAAGAGGCTGCTTGAGAATGACACCAACACAGAGAGAAGGTCTGAAACAAATTCCTGCCAGCGTCATCAGGGCACCTGGAACCAGCTATACCTGAAGCCGTCATTAACTCAAAGCTTTTAGTTACACAGTCCCAAATTCCTTTTTTTTTTTAATCCTTGAACCATTTTAAGTTAAGCTTTTGTCACCTGTAGCCAAAAGATTCTACTCCAATTTCCCTTTTAAGACTTCTCTCTCTTCCTTCCTATCTGTATCTCGCAGGTTCTTGTCCTTCAAAGAACCTAGGAGTGTATGGCCCAAATTCACAAGATACTTAATGACTCTGCTGGGACTTGAGCCAGCCTGATGGAAAGTTCGTCTATCTTACCTCCTTCACCTGGAACCCAAGAGACCAGCACAGTGCCTGCAAACTGGAAAGTCAAAAAATATGTGCTGGAAGAAATGGGAAGCTCTGAGTTTTTCTCTAACAGTTCATTACACTTTTCTGAAACAGTATATCCATCTTCTAAGTCTGTCTATCAATATCTTAGCATTGTAATCACTGACATTCAGCTGAAGCAACAGCTGGTCCATGAAACTCCATGCCACCCCCATCAGGATTAACTGCCCCATCTCTATGTTCCTGGAATATCCCAGGGGCACATCTACGTGGGAGATACCTTTGGTGCCCTGGGTCACATACTGGGCCCACCCGGATTTCCGCTGCAGCTGTGGTGTGGTTCCATTCATGTGGACAGAGCCCCACCTCGAGCACACACTGGATGTCTTTCCTTTTTTTTTTTTTAATATTTACTTCATTTATTTATTTGGCTGTACTGGGTGTTAGTTGCCACATGTGGGATCTTAGTTGTGGCATGCAGGATCTAGTTCCCTGAGCAGGGATCAAACTCAGGCCCCCTGGATTGGGAGCTTGGAATCTTAGCCACTGGACCACCAGGGAAGTGCCCTGTCTTTCCATTTCCCCCCCAGTTTCTGCTCCACAAGTTCTGCCTGGGAGTACTGGTAGGGATAACACCCCTGGGGACCCCACCTCCCCTTAGTAACTGGGGACAGGCATTTGTAGATCATTGCTCTAAGACTTTCTCCTCCAGAAAGACTGTTCTGGGAGGTCTTCTCTGAGGTCCCAGAGGGACTGAGCTTCCCCATGGCGACCTCAGTGACACACCCTCAAATTCCCTTTTCCTCCTTCCCTGTGTCAGTTCTCTGGTCTTTGAGATCAATCACTTCCCCAGTTAACCTCCTGCCCACATTTCTCTTCTCAAGCTCTGCCTCGAGGGAACCCAGACAGAGACAGCTTCTTAGTGCGAAGACAATCCCGTCCCACCTTGAGTGTGGCTGCTGGGGTCCAAGACTGTCTCCTGCACTGGGCTGTAAGCTCCTCAAACCTCCACAGCGCCCAGCACAGTGCTTGCAGATAAAAGCCAAGCTCCACTCTGCAGCACTGGCCCCTGCCAACCTCTCTGACCGCATTCAGACCCTCTCCCTCCCTGTCAGCTTGCACACCAGCCATCCTGACTTTCTTTTTTCTTTTGGGCTGCGCCATGTGGTATGTAGGCTCTTAGTTCCCTGACCAGGGATCGAACCCTTGCCCCCTGCATTTGAAGGGCAGAGTCCTAACCACTGGACCACCAAGGAAGTGCCTTACTCTTTCTTTCTTATTCTTCCTTGACTGCACTGCAATTTCCCCTGCCACAGGGCCTTTGTACAGCCACCCCCTTCACCTAGTTCACTCTCATTCTTTCCATTACCTCCTTGGCAAAGCCTTTGTGACTCCCTCAGACTATCATGGTAATAATAACAGCTAACACTCTAAATGAACTAAGTCATTTAATTCTCATAATAACAATCTGGGAGTAAGAACTCTTATCAGTATTCCCTTTTTTTTTTTTGCCAAACCACATGACTTATGAGATCTCAGTTTCCTGAGCAGGAATTGAACTCAGGCCACTGCAATGAAAGTACCAAATCCTAATCACAAGGCCACCAGGGAACTCCCTAGTATTACCATTTTAGAGACGAGAAAACTGAGATGTGAAAAAGCTAAATAATTTTCTAAAGTCATGGCAGTAGTACGGAGTAGAGTAGATATGAACCAAAGCAGACTGGCTCTAGAGTCCATGCAGTTGGGGCATTCTGGCACTATGGCTCTCCTTTAACATAAATCGCTGGTTTGCTTTTTGGGATATAATTCACATACCATAAAATCCACTCTTTTGAAGTATAAAAATCAGAATACATTTTAGTGCATTCAAGGCTGTGCAACTATCACCATTATCTAATTCCAGAAACATTTCCATCGCCCCCAAAAGAAACCCTGTACCCATTAGAAGTCTCCCCTCTCCCAGTCTCTGCAACCATCCGTCTTCTTTCTCTCTCTATGGATTTGCCTGTTCTGGATATTTCAAACAAATGACTCACACAACATGTGGCCTTTTGTCTGGCTACTTACACTTAGCATGTTTTTGAGGTTCATCCAAATTGCAGCATGTCTCAGTATTCCATTCCTTTTTATGGCTGAATAATATTCCACGATGTGGACAGACCATATTTTGTTTATCTAGTCACCAGCTGATGGACATGTAGGTGGTTTCCACCTTTTGGCTGTTGAGACTAGTGCTGCTATGAACGTGTGTACAGGCCTTTCTAAAATACATTCCTGCATTTGGCTGTGTTGGGTCTTAGATGCAGCGCGTGGGCTTCTTTAGCCGTGGCACATGGGCTCCAGAGCGCGCAGGCTCAGTACTCACGGCACACAGGTTTAGATGCCCTGTGGCACGTGGAACCTCAGTCCCCTGACCAGGGATCGCTCCCTGCATTGTCTCCTGCATTGGAAGGCATTCTCCCAACCACTGGACCCCCAGGGAAATCCCTGTGTACACGTCTTAGGTGGACACATGTCTTCAGTTTTCTTGGACATATACCTAAAAGTAGGATTGCTGGGTCATATGGTATATTAGGGCTTCTCAGGTGGCTCAGCAGGTAAAGAACCTGCCTGTAATTGCAGGAGAGGCAGGAAGCACAGGTTCAATCCTTAGGCTGGAAAGATCCCCTAGAGGAAGGCATGGCAACCCACTCCAGTATTCTTGCCAGGAGAATCCCACGGACAGAAGAGCCTGGCCGGCTACAGTCCATAGGGTCGCAAAAAGTCAGGCTACAGTCCATAGGGTCAGGCTACAGTCCATAGGGTCGCAAACAGTTGGACACAACCAAGTGACAGAGCATGCATGCACGCATGGTACATTATGTGATTATCTGTCTAATGTCTGTCTCTCATACTAGCTGTAAGCCCCATGTGGACAGGAACCAGGTCTCCATTTCATCCCCCATGCCTATAACATAGTCAATAATTATTTGAATGAATGAATGAACAGCAGATGCCCAGTAACCACCAGTGAGCTGGATACTCGGGGCTAGAATGATGGAGGTCCTGGGTTCCAGGCCCAGCACTACCTCTGTCCAGCTGTGTGTCTCCTGGCCAGAAGCTGGCTCTCTCTGGGCCTCCTATTTCCCTCAAGTATAATGGCGAAAGCAAGGCAGCCTGGCCCACCTCGAGCCAGCCTACAGAGGCCGGCTTCCCACTCACCACAGGCTCCTCCTCTCCATTTTGGTTGAGTTCGCCTTGTAGCCTCTCTCGCAGCTTCCCAAGTTCCGCCCGCAGGCTGCCCATCTCCTGCTCCTTGGTTTGCAGATCTGCCTCCAGTTCTACCTTCTGTTCAATCAGAGCCTTCCCCTGGGCCTCTACCACTGTGACGCGATGCCGGAGGTCGTGGTTGATCTTCATCAGCCGGGTCTGCTGCTGCTGCAGCTGTAGAGAGAGAAAGCCCACTGGACGAGGCCGCCACATACAGTAGCTCACGTTGTGCACTGAACAAGGGCAAACCGTCTACAGGCATGCCATTCATACTGTACACGCTTTGATTTGCTTGAAATTTGTTCACATTCTTACAACTCTGTTGATGCCAGAGATGGGCAATTTATATATTTACTATGATAATTTTATGCCAGGTGGAAGATAAGGGTCTTGTTAGTATATTATGACAATTTCCCAACAGAAGGAAGTAACACACTTTGAGAAAGGGGTGTCTTTTTTTAATTTAACCAGAGACAAAGTATAGGTTCTTGAAGGGGCCGGGACAATGCCAGGCCATGAAAGGGGTGGACTGGAGGAAGCCTCAGGGTCAGAAAAAGGCTGACCAGGCCCTGGAACTTCCTCAGTGTGTGGCAACAGTCAGGTCAGTGGGCATTGCCATGTTCCCTCCTACTGTTCCAGTGAAGACTTGGCTGAGGGGCCTATCCATAGCGACTGTTTCAGGGCTGGGCCCACCAAGCCACGGGCAGGATCCCTACATCATGGAGCCCATGGAGTGAGACCGAGCAGGAGAAGGGGAGCTTTCAGAGCGGAGGGTGGAGTCCCTTGCTGGTACCTACTGGCCAGGGGTGGACATGGCAGGCGGGGTTCAGCACTTACCGCCTCAACATCCTCGTTCTTCAGCCCCAGCTCCCGATCCTTGGCACGGATCTCATCTCGCTGTTTGTCCACCACCTCCTTCAGCTTCTTCATCACCTGCCGCTCCCGCTCTGACATGCCTAGAGAGGGGCGAGAGGGACCAGCAGGTGAGTCTACCTCCCTCTCCTGCTTAAACCATCGGTAGGGATTTCCCTGGTGGTCCAGTGGCTAAGACTCTGCACTCCCAATGCTGGTGGCGTGGGTTGGATCCCTGGTCAAGGAACTAGATCTCACATTTCCATTTCATGGCAAAGAATCTGCATGCTGCAACTAAGACCTGGCAAAGCTAAATAAATAAATATTTTTAAAATGTTCATAGCAGCATTATTTGTAATAGCCCCAAACTGGAAACTGCCAAAATGTCCGTCAGTAGTAGGATGAAAAGATAAACCTTGAGAGTGACAGGCAATGGAACGCTGCACAGCAGTGAGAAACAGCGACTACCAGCTGCATTTGAAATTGATCAAGTCAGTTATTTCTCCAGACACTCCCTGCTCCTCAAAGGAGACTCTTCAGCTGGAGTCCTAACTGCCAGGCCCCCAGACTGCTGATGGGGAATCACAGGGCCATCTGAGGGTTCTGGGCACTGGGTATCCCTCTCTCAAAACTCCTGGGCAACTGATGTGAGGCAGGACCTGGGCCTGGGGTAGTGGAACAAGAAGACATGACTAACATTTCCAGAAAAACCACACCTTAGACATAATGCTAGAGCGAGTGTGTGTGTGTATCTCTGTCTGCGTAGGGGAGGGGGTTCTGAAATCAGGTGCAGGCAGAATCTGTGAAAAATCCACAAAAACATTTGCTGTCTTCTCTCTGAGCCCCCATCCTGCAAAACCCCAGGGCAGGAGTATCAGGGGCTTAGCTCAATCAATTTAATCCTTGGCGGGTACATTCCACTCTGAGGAATCAGATGAGTAGAACTCAAGTGGGATGGAGGCAGGGAAGCATGAAGTCCAGAGAAAGGAAATCTGTATTTGGGACCCACCTACATCTGAGTTCCCCAACCAGGGACTGAACCTAGGCCACCAGAGTGAAAGCAGCCCGTCCTAACCACTGGACCACCAGGGAATTCCCAAAGAAAGGATTTTTTTTTTTTGGCCACACCACATGGCTTGCAGGATCTGTTCCCAGGCTGGGGGTTGAACCCGGGCCATGGCAGTGAATGTCCAGAATCTTAACCACTAGCCACCAGGGAACTCGCCATCCATCACCTTCATGGGTGTTGGTGGCTGTAGGATGGAGCAGTCAGAGAACACATGGTCAAGGGCTGGGAGTCTGGGGCTAGGCTACTTGGACTCATTCGCAGCTGACCTGGTGCCTGTTTTCTGACTTGCAAATGGGGGTCATGTGGTGGCCCCATCTGGGGGGCTCTTGTGAGGCTGCCTCTGTTAATCTACGTGAAGTGCTCACAACAGGCCTGGCCCAGAGTGAGTGTCTCCAAGTGTCATTTTATCTATAAAAGAGAAATACCAGTTCTCCCTGCTCCAAACGCTCTGCTAAGACACAGTCCGAGAGTGCTGGAGAAGTGGTTTGAAAAACTAAAAGGTTAAGTGTTTTGAAGAGATTCACAGACATAGATAAAAGCCGGGAGTTGTGTTGTTACTCCCTCAGTCGTGTCCAACTTTTTGTGACCCCGTGGACTGTAGCCTGCCAGACTCCTCTGCCCAGGGAATTTCCCAGGCAAGAATACTGGAGTGGGTTGTCATTTCCTTCTCCAGGGGATCTTCCCAACCCAGGGATCCAACCTGTGTCTCCTGTGCCTCCTGCCTTGGTAAAGGCTTCTTTACCATCTGAGCAATTATTTAAGTCACCCAACAATTCAAGACTCTGGGAGCTAAATTAACGAGACATTCAGGGGACTTCCCTGGCTCTCCAGTGGCTAAGACTCCATATTCCCACGCAGGGGGCCTGGGTTTGATCCCTGGTCAAGGAACTAGATCCTACATGCTGCAACTAAAAATCCTGCATGCTGCAATGAATATTGAAGATCCCAAATGCTGAAACTAAGACCCAGTGCACCCAAATAAATAAGTAAATAAAAATATTTAAGAAAAGAAACTGCACCCTTGTGCCCAAGGGTAGGGAGACTCTTAGGTGTAACTTACACTCCAGAGCTCACTGCCCTGCACGGACTTTATTTGGATTCCTCCTTTCCCTGTCCTGATCCCTCCACTTCCCCCAATAGTCTTGTCTAGGGGGGACATCCTTAATCAATCACCTGCAGGGGAACATCCTCATCTCAGGGTCTCCTTATAGAAGATGCTGATATAAACAGAGCTTAGCTCACTCTATCCTCAGAATACTTTACAAAGTAGGAATCCTGCTGTTCCCACTGTACAGTTGAAACTGCGGTGCACAGTAGCTAGTGAACTTACACAAGGTCACACAGCTGAGGAGTGGCACTACCAGGATTCAGGATTTAGGCACTGTTCAGGATTCTAGACAGCGTATTAATAAGCAGAGACATCACTTTCCCAACAAAGGTCCGTCTAGTCAATGCTATAGTTTTTCCAGTAGTCATGTATGGATGTGAGAGTTGGACCATAAAGAAGGCTGAGTGCCGAAGAAGTGATGCTTTCAAACTGTGGTGCTGGAGAAGACTCTTGGGAGTCCCTTGGACTGCAAGGAGATCAAACCAGTCAATCCTAAAGGAAAGCAACCCTGAACATTCATTGGAAGGACTGATGTTGAAGATGAAGCTCCAATACTTTGGTCACCTGATGCGAAGGTCCGACTCATTAGAAAAGACTCTGATGCTGGGAAAGATTGAAAGCAAAAGGAGAAGGGGGCCGCAGAGGATGAGATGGTTAGACAGCATCACTGACTCAATGGACATGAACTTGAGCAAACTCTGGGAGACAGCGGAGGACACAGGAGCCTGGTGTGCTGCAGTCCATGGGGTCGCAAAGAGTCAGCACGACTTAGCAACTGAACAACGACAACCAGGATTGAAACTCAGGTAGCCTGGCTCCAGGGTCCACACTCTCGCAACCACTTTATCACCCCTCAAAGTGCTCTATGTAAAATACACATCAGCCAACAATGGATGGGTGGATCAACAAAGTGTGGTCTACCCATACAATGGGATATTATTCTGCCTTAAAAAGGAAGGAAATTCTGACACATACAACATGGATGAAAGTCAAGGACATTTACGCTCAGTCAAGGACGTTTATGCTCAGTGAAGTAAACCAGTCACAAAAAGGCAGATATCGCATGATTCAATTTCTGTGAGATACCTGGAGTAGTCAAAATTATAGAGACAGAAAGTAGAATGCCAGTTGCCAGGGGCTAGGGGAGGGAGGCATGGAGAGTTATCATTTAACGGGACAGAGTTTTAGATCTGCAAGATGAGATGAGTTCTGGAGTTCGGCTGCACAATGTGAATGTACTAGACCCAGCTGAATTGTACACTGGGTAAGATGGTTAAGATGATAAATATTATGTACAGATTACTACAACAAAACATATATAAGACTTTCCTGGTGGTGCAGTGGATAAGAATCCACCTGCCAATGCAGGGGACACAGGTTCAATCCCCGGTCTGGGAAGATCCCACCTGCCACGGAGTAACTAAGCCCGCATGCCACAACTGCTTACTGAGCCCAAGCTCTAGGGCCTGCAAGCCACAACTACTGAGCCGGCATTCCTAGAGCCTGTGCTCCACAACAAGAGCAGCCCCCATTCAGAGCAACTAGAGAAAGCCCTAGCACAGCACTGAAGACCCAGCGCAGTCAAAAACAAATAAATAAAAATAAAACATATATGTATATTGGAGAAGGAAATGGCAACCCACTCCAGTACTCTTGCCTGGAGAATCCCTTGGACAGAGGAGCCGGGTGGGCTACAGTCCATGGGGTCACAAAGAGTCGGACACAATTTAGCAACTAAATATCGACAACAACATATAATATAACATTCAGTTCAGTTCAGTCCCTCAGTTGTGTCTGACTCTTTTCGACCCCATGAATCGCAGCACTTCAGGCCTCCTTGTCCATCACCCGGAGTTCACCCAGACTCACGTCCATCGAGTCAGTGATGCCATCCAGCCATCTCATCCTCTGGCGTCCCCTTCTCCTCCTGCCCCCAATCCCTCCCAGCATCAGAGTCTTTTCCAATGAGTCAACTCTTCGCATCAGGTGGCCAAAGTACTGGAGTTTCAGCTTTAGCATCATTCCTTCCAAAGAAATCCCAGGGCTGATCTCCTTCAGAATGGACTGATTGGATCTCCTTGCAGTCCAAGGGACTCTCAAGAGTCTGCTCCAACACCACAGTTCAAAAGCATGAATTCTTCGGTGCTCAGCTTTCTTCACAGTTCAACTTTCACATCCATACATGACCACTGGAAAAACTATAGCCTTGACTAGACGGACCTTTGTTGGCAAAGTAATGTCTCTGCTTTTCAATATGCTATCCAGGTTGGTCGTAACTTTTCTTCCAAGGAGTAAGCGTCTTTTAATTTCATGTCTGCAGTCACCATCTGCAGTGATTATACATAAATAAATAAACTACCAAATTTCAAAGACTTAATATGAAAAAAATGCAAAATATCCTATGGATAATTATTGATTTGGCTGTATCATGCAGTTTGCAGGATCTTGGTTCCCTGACTAGTACTGAACCCAGACCCTTGGCAGTGAAAGCGTGCAGTCCTGAGCACTGGACCACCTTGGAATTCCTCTACTGATGATTTTTTAAATTGATAACATGTTGAAGGATGATACCTTGGGCCTATTGGTTTAAATTGGAATTACTTTCACCTTTTTACTTTTTTAAATGCCACCCCTAGAAAAATTATAGTCATATCTGTGACTTGCCTACAGTTTTTGGTAAAAGGTAAAAGATGTCTCAGCTTCCCTTCAGACAATGGCTAAGTGGTCAGTCTTCAGCCTCTCCTAGTGACAAGAGTTGTTTGTCCAGAGCCCAGGAGTTTTTCTCCAGAGGCCTGAGCATATTTTTGTTCCCCCACCCCCCATCGTTTCCATATCTGTAATTCATCTCAGCATGTGCTAACTAGTAGTTTCCAAGTGCTGACAGGACGGTTTCCAAATACAAGAGGCAGTAAAGTGCTTTTTCATCTGGAGACTTTCGGGGAGCTGGAGACGAGAGACTGGCGGGTGCTCTGAGCCCAGCGCCCAGTATCGATGGCTGGGAAAGCACCACTGTTCCAGGCGGGTTGGCTCTTATTTTTGTTTTGCTTTTCTTTTTTAATTACTTTATTTATTTATTTTTGGCTGAGCCGGGTCTTCTGGCTGTGTGGGCTTTTCTCTAGTAGCAGTGAGCGGGGGCTCCTCTCCAGTTGTGCTGCTTGGGCTTCTCACTGCGGTGGCTTCTCTCGTTGCAGAGCACAGGCTTCAGTCGCCGCAGGGCATGAGCTCAACAGTTGCAGCTCCCAGGCTCTAAAGCACAGACTCGGCAGTTGTGGCTTAGCTGCTCTGTAGCACGTGGGATCTTCCTGGATCAGGGAGGGAACCTGTGTCTCCTAAATTGGTAGGTGGATTCTTTATCCCTGAGCCGACAGGGAAGCCCTCTTTTTTCTTTTCATAGTGTTTTTTAAAAATTATTTTTTGGCTGCCCTGCGCGGCATGTGGGATCTTCGTTCCGCAACTAGGACTCGAACCCACACCCCTGGCCATGGAAGCCAGAGTCTCAACCACTGCACCGCCAGGCAAGTTCCAGGGCCGGCTCTTCTAAGCAGGCACCCCACCCCCTCATCCCCTATATCTCTAGTTTGCCCCAAGTGATGCCCAACACATAGTCTAACTTCATGGGGGCACCTCTCCCCAGGAACCCTCTGTCCTGTGTCTGTTCCTCTCCAAGGTGGAAGAAATGCTCTTGTCCCTGTTATGTTCCCATAGCTTCCTGTGCAAAATAAAAATAACCGTGAGAGGCATGCCTGGCATCCGCCCAGTTTCTCCACTTGGGTGGGGGCTGCAGCCGTGCAGAACACCCGAGCCTCCCTGAGCTCAGCCCTGGGAGCTGGACCCACGTGAGATGCCAATTAAGTGCGTCTCAGATGGCACCTGTGTGGGCTGTCTGATGAAGAGCCCAGCAGGGACACAGAGAGCCGAGGCACAGCCCTCCCACACAGAGGGTGCCACGTATACACAGATGCAACGAGCCCCGAGAAAGCAGCTCCGGGTGTTGGGACCCACACCTGGCAGACCCGAGGCCTCTGGGGCATCACTGGGGCAGGCAGGGGAGTTCCCACATCATCCCTGGAGCCTACTGGGTGACCTCCAGAAATATCACAAACCAAAAGATGGCGAAGGGTGCCTCGTGAAGTCCAACAGTTACCACAGGCTGCAGCAAGTCCACTTGGAGGTATATACCTCTCAAAGCACCGCAAACAGGGACTTCCCTGGGGGTCTGGTGGATAAGACTCCACGCTCCCAATGCAGGGGACCTCGGTTCCATCCCTGGTCGGGGAACTAAGAGCCCAAATGCCCCAGCTAGAGAAGCCTGAGTGCAGCAACGAAGACACAGGACAGCCACGATTTATTTAAAAGAAAACAAAAAACACCAAAAACATTATGTCCACATAAAACATATACCAGAACCTTCACAGTGGCATTCTTTACAACACCCGCAAGTTGGAAACAAGCCCGCGTCCGTCAGTGGAGGCATGGATAAAAACAAAATGTTGTCCAAACAGATAAGGGAATATTATTAAGCCATGAAGAGGAAGGCTGCACCCCCTCAGCCTGTTTTCCTCCTCTTTTTCAAAAAGGAGATTGGATAACAATAGCTCATAGTGACAATAGTTAAAAACTTTCAGCGTGTGGGCACCACGTACTATTTTAAGCAGTTTACATGTATTAATTCATTTAATCCTCACAACAATCTGATGACAGAGACAGGGTTATCTGCCCCATTTTCACATGGGGCACTTAGGCACACCAAGGTCAAATGACTTGAGCAAGGTCACTCAGCAGGTAACTATCAGGTTAGGAATCACCCCTGGTTAGCACGCTTTGAGCACCAATGCTTATCACTGCTAAGACTTTTGTTTTCACTGCACCGTTCATGTCTCAACAAAGGAAACCCATGGACAAGAGGACGGCAGCACCTGGATCAAACATTTCCTTTCTCCTTGGTCCCTACGGTCCTTATACAGTGCGGTACTTTATACTCACGAGAGTTGTAACCTCTGAACTTCAGGTCTCCTCCCTGGAAGTCCATTCCCCTTCATAACAAACATGAGGAGGGGTTTGTGTCAGGACCCAAGGAGTTTACTCAGACTAAAGAGATGGCTCTAGGACTTCCCTGGGGGTCCAGTGGCTAAGACTTCAAGCTCCTAATGCAGGGGGCCCAGGTTTGATCCCTTTTCAGGGGACTAGATTAGACATGCTACAACTAAGAGTTTGCCTGCTGTAACTAAAGATCTCAAGTGCCCTAAGCTGAAGCAGCTCATCAGGAACCAGACCAAATCTTCCTGTGTTTGCTTCCCCAGCACCAGCAGAGGGCCTGGAGTGAAGGTTCTAGATAACTGTTAATAAGATCAATGACAGCTGGGGTGCTCCAGCGCCATTAAGATCTGGGTGGCCATCCCGGCTTGCTCATTGTTAAACGTGTGCCCATGACATGTACATCAAATCTCTTCCTAGCACATTCAGAATAAAATCCAAACCTAGGTCTCTAAGGGGCTATGTGATCTGATCCTTGCTGGCCCCTCTGACTTCATCTTTAACCACCTTTGGCCTTCTGTGATGCTGGTCTGTGATGCTGGTCTCCTTGGCTTTCCATAAACAGTCATGCCCGAGGGCCTTCGTACCTGCTTTCCCCTCAAGATATTTGCATGGCTCGCTCCATGACTTAACTAGGGCTCAGATGTCACCTCATTAGACAGGCCCTCCTTGATCACTGTATCTAAAAAAGCTCCTCACCAAGTCAACTCTATCATATTCCACCCACCTTCCTTTTCAGTTCTTCCACAACGTGGGTCAGAATCAGGACTGTGCTATCTGTTTACATATTTATCGTCTATCTCTTCTGCACTAGAACATAAGCTTCATGAGGGCTGGGGCTTTGTCTTGTCCAAGATGTATCCCCAGTGCCTGGAAAAGAGTCTGGAAAAGTGAGGAACCTCTAACAATTTATTAAATGAACTGCTCAGTTTCATCACCTGTAAGCCAGACTACACAATTTCTCTCGGGCAGAGTGATGGCGGGAACGGCTTCCCCGGTGGCACAGTGGTAAATAACCCGCCTGACAATGCAAGAGACACAGGTTTGATCCCTGGTCTGGCAAGATCCCCTGAAGGAGAAAATGGCCACCCACTCCAGTATTCCTGCCTGGGAAATCCCATGGACAGAGGAGCCTGGTGGGCTACAGTCCATGGGGTCACAAAAAGTCGAACGCGACTGAGCACGCACGCCTGGCATGTGATGGTGTAAATGCACGTGACATGAGACACAACGCTTGGGACCATCCTCAGGACTCACTGGTGATACTGGTGATGACGATGGGAAGTGCCTTTCCCCTCACCTCCCGTGCCAGCCCCTCCCTTACCTTCGTGTTTCTGGAACTCCTCCTCGGAGAAGCTGACGTCCTTGTGGGAGAGGTTGGTCATGAGCTGCTTGTTCTCCTCCTGCAGCTGGGCGATCTGAGAAAGGAGGTCTTGTGCTTCCCCTCGCCACACGTCCTCCACCAGCTCCAGCTCCTGCAAGGGCGAGGGGCCAGTGTGAGTCACTCACTGCCTGCCCAGGGCAACAGCCTCACCCACCCTACCCCGACACTCAGGAGCAGCTCAGAGATGCTGGAGCTTTGGGGTTGTTCCCTTCTCCGCAAGAACCAGGCATCAGCAGGTGAGAAGTTCAGGCATCTCCAGCCTACAAGGCAACTTCACAAAAACTAGAAGACGCCCTTCCTCTGGGCAAAGCCCGCACTTACACTGTTAGGCCCCAGGCAGGTTAGAACTGCCCTGAAGACAACCACGGCACCGGATCTGCACCTTTTAACAACCCAGACAGGAGACAGAGGATGGAGGGGCAGCCCCAGGTTACAGGGGCCTGAACGTACCTGCCCTCTAGGGAGGTCACATCCCTGATCCTCAGACAGACTTTCCATCCCAGCAGGACACACCTCTTTCCAAGAGACAGAGAGGGCTGCAAAGATCCCAAGGATGTTCCCTGGGCCTGAAGCTCCTAGTATACCTGAAACAGGCACCTCTTCAAGTAGCCTTGAGCAACTAACTTTAGAACTCTGAGCCTCAGCTTCCCTTAGCTGGGGAGCCCTAATATCAAGGCTCACAGTGAAGAAAACAAAAACACTAATTTGAAAAGATACATGCACCCTTCTGTTTACAGTAACATTATTTACAATCAAGATCTGGAAGCAACCTGAGTGTCCACTGATAGATGAGTGGATAAAGAAGATAAGGTCTATTTACACAATGGAATATTACTGAGCTTTAAAAAGAATGAAATCTTGCCATCTGTGACACCGGTGGACCTAGAGGGTATGACGCTAAGTGGAATGAGATAGACAGAGAAAGACAAATACCACATGATTGCAGTTATTTGCAGAATCTACAAACAACATAGATACAGAGAACAAACAGGTGGTTGCCAGAAGGGAGGGGACTGGAAAGGGAGTGAAACACGTGAGAGGGGTTAAGAGGTACAAACCTCCAGTTACAAAATAAATAAGCCACAGGGATGTAACACATAGCATAAGGAATACAGTCACTAGTATTGCAATAACTGCATGGGGACAGATGGTTACTAGACTTATCATGGAGATCGTTTCATAATATATGTAAATGTCAAATCGCTACACTGCATACTTGAGACTAATATATAATACTGTGTGTCAACTATGTTTCAGTAAAAAAAATTAAAGGCTTACTGGTTGAATGTGAGGATAAACAAGATGCCTATTAAATAATTTTGTGGATGGCTGTAATCAGAGAAATGCTGTAATCAGAGAAACAGATAATAACAAGTGTTGGCAAGGATGTGGAGAAACTGGAACCCTCCTGCATCACTGGTAAGAATGTAAAATGGTGCAACCACTGTGGAAAGCAGTCTGGCAGTTCCTCAGTAAGTTAGACATAGTTACCATATGACCCATCCATTCCACTTGTAGGGTCTGAGAAATGAAAACATGTGTCCACAGAGAAACATGTACACGAACCTTCACAGCAGCATTATTCATAATTGCCGAAAGGCAGAACCAACTCAAACATCCATCAGCTGATGAGCAGGTACATAAAATGTGGTGTATCCACACAACGGAATGTAATTCAGACAAAAGGAATGAAGCATTGACACAAGCTACAGCTTTGATGAACCTTGAAAATACGATGCTGAGCGAAAGCAGCCAGATGCAATTGGTCACTCAATGTGTAATTCCATTGATGGGAAATGTCCATGATACAGATGGACACACAAAATGCACAGATACAGAAAGTATATTGGCAGCTTGACAGGGGCAGAAGGGTTGGTGGAGAATAAGGAACGACTGTTAATGGGCCTGGGTTTTCTTTCCGGAGTAATGAAAATGTTCTAAAACTGATTGTAACACAAGTCTGGGAAAAAAACTAAAAAAAACATTGAATTGTATGCTCTGAATGGGTGAACTGTATGGCATGTGAATTATATTCAATAAAGCTGTTGCCAAAAAAACAAGTATTTTGTAAAACCATTAACTGTATAGAATGCTTGCTTAAAGCATGGATACTGGAGCCTGTTGACCTGAGCATGAATTTAATTTCTGCCACTTACTAGCTGATCTTGGACAAGTTATTCAATCTTTGGGTGCCTTGGAAATGAGGAAGATAGTGTAATATCTACCCTGCAGGTTTTCATGAGGATTAAATGGTTAATATATGTAGATATTTGGAATTGTGCCCAGTACCCAGAAAATGCTAAACATGTTTGTTGATTTCTGGTCCTCCTACAACCCATCCCAAGCCAGCCCAGGTGGCCAGATGTCAGCATCGCCTCCGTTCATCTTTCAAATAAGTTCCTAAATCCCATCGCCTTCATCAGGAAGCCTGCTGAACTTGGGAAATGAGAGGTAATAACTTAAGTATTCAGACAGCTGGTTCAAGGTCACCAAGGGAGGTGAAGCGTGGGGCCAAAGGGCAGAAGCAGTGATTGAAAAAAGATGGAGCGACCATAGGACCTTCCCACATGCAGGTATGGACTAGAAGTAGAGTCAGGCTCCTCCTGCCCCAGTCCTCTCTGCTCCCACCTGACAAAGGCTGGGCACACAGAGGGCCCCAGTGCTATCAGCCTATCAGTCAAGTGTAAATGGCTGGAGGAGGCAGAACAACGCCCCCCAGAGATGTGCACAACCTCATCTCCCTGGAACCTGAGAATATGTGACCTTGTGCAGCAAAAGGGACCCTGAGATGGGGAGATGCTCCTGGGTTATCACAGGTGGACCCAATGTAATCACAAGGGCCCTTAAACATGAAAGAGGGAGGCAGGAAGGGCAGAATCAGAGATGAATGATGGGGGGACTTCCCTAGTGATCCAGTGGTTAAGACTCCACAATCCCACTGCAGGGGCTCGGGTTCAATCCCTGGTCAGAAAACTAAGATCCCACATACAATGTGGTGACAGAAGCAGAGATCAGAGTCAGAGATTTGACGATGCCACACTACTGACTCTGAAGATGGAGAAAGGGGCCACAAGCCAAGGGATGCAGGTGGCCCCCAGGAGCTGGAAAAGGCCAGGATTCTCCCCTAAAGTTGCCAGAGGGAATGAATTTCCTGACACCTGTTTTTAACCCAAGTGAGACTCCTTTCTGACTTCTGACCTCCAGAATTTTATCCAGTATTCTTCATATTGATATTATTCATAGTATCATATTATCCAATGTGATAATAAATTTCTGTTTTGAGTCAGTAAGGCTGTGGAAATTAGCTACAGTAGCACTAGATGAATACAATTTATCTATTATCCCTCAGTTCTTTTTTTTTTATTCTTCTCTCAGTGAGCTGAACTTGATGCTGGGGGAGCTGGTTCTTGCCCCTGAGCTGATCAAGGACAATTTGATCTTGCCTCCACACCAGCTAAAAAGGCTTTTCCAGGAAGTGGCCCCTGACTGATCATCTCCTTCACCTTTTCTTGACACTGTTTTCAAACTCCTTATGCCGGCCCATGAGGCCCAGAGTTATCAGATCCCTGTACCTCCCTGAGGGATTCCCAGTTGGCTCAGTGGTAAAGAACTTGCCTGCCAATGCAGGAGGTACAAAAGATGCGGGTTCAACCCCTGGGTTGGGAAGATCCCCAGAAGGAAATGGCAACCCACTCCAGTATTCTTGCCTGGGAAATCCCAAGAACAGAGGAGCCTGGCTGCTACAGTCCATGGGGTTGCAAAGAGCTGGACACAACTGAGCCACCAAACAATGTCTCCCTGACTTCTTCCTCACTTGCTCTGCTCTCGTCATACCAGCCTTCTTTGCATTCCATGCACACACCAACCTCCTACCTCAGGGCCTTTGCACTTGCTGCACTTCCTGCCCAGAACGCCCCTCCCCCAGATCTCCCTATGGCTGGTACCTACCCTTCATTGGATCTCAGCTCAGATGGCACTTCTCAGGGAAAGCATTCCTGACTGCTCCATCTATGAGACCCCAATGCTGACCAGTCTCTTTTATATTTCCCCATTTTATCTTCTTCATGGCACTTATGATAAGCTGAAATGTTTTAAACTGTAAAAAAAAATCTATCTCCTCACGCTAGAATCATATAATTCTATTAGAGTAGCCATTTGTTATGTGTCTACTGAGTACTTGGAATGCGCTGGTCTCAACTGAAACATGCAGTGAGGGTTAAACATTCACCGAATTTCAAAGACATGGTAGGAAAAAAAGAATGCAGAATACCTTATTAGTAATACTTTGGTAACTGTGTGGTGATGGATGTTAACTGACCTTAGGTGGTAATCATTTTACAATACACACATATATCAAAGCATAATGCTGTACACCTAAAATAGTGTTATCTGTCAATCACATCTCAATAAAAAGTACCTTTACATTGATTACATGTTGAAATAACATTTTGGAAAGGCTGGTTTGGTATGTTATTAAAATTAACTTCATCTGAGGAATTTCCTGGTTGTCCAGCGGTTAGGACTAGGTATTTTCATTGTTCTGGGCCCAGATTCAATCCCTGGTCAGGGAGTTAAGAATCCGCAAGCCACAGGTGAGGTTAAAAAAAAAAACGTTAACCTTACCTATGTCTTTGTATCAGTGTGACACACCACATTTATTTCTACGGAACAACACTGCGCTAGAAAGTCAAACCCCTGAAGACAAAGACCTCATCTCTTGTGGTCACCACTGTGGCCCAGAACAGTGCCTGGCACTTTGTAGGTACTCCATAAATTTATCTGTCGAATGAATAAATAACGTATGCTGTTTACATGATATGCACCTGCCACTGCTTTCTAAAGTCTCTCTCTGTGTTTTCCCGTCTTCCCTGTTATGCACTCGCTGCCTGAGATGAGGACCTGGTCTTCCTTTCCTTTGCATCACCTGTGTTACCTGGGAAGGCACTGTGCAAGCTGTAGTCAATCAGCGGGGTTGCGGACTGAGCAACCAGGCAGTACCTGGTAAGACTGTGGCCCAGGTCTAAGTGATGAACAGAACTGAGTCTTTTGGAGGTCTTTTGGGAAGAGGAGTAGAAGAGAGGGTGCAGGCTTTACTGGAGCCATATTTGCTTTGTTTTTATTTTTTTGACTGCGCCATGCAGGATGCAGGATCTTAGTTCCCCAAGCAGGAATCAAACTGGTGTCCCCTGCATTGGGAGCTTGGAGTCTTAACCACCAGATCACCCGGGAAGTCCCTGGAGCCAGTTGAAAGAGAGAGAAGGAAGAAAGGAAAGAAGGGAGGGAAGGAGGGAGGCAGAAAAGGTGGGAGGCAGGAATGAACAGACAGATAAGATCAAGGACATGCTAAGAAGATTTTTGTGGAAATAACACCTTGAAGATCCTTTGAGGCTTATGAGGGGGTGGGCGTGGGGTGGAGGAGGGAATAAGAGGAGTCTCTCTTGATCTCAAGAATATGAAGTAAAGGGGACTGGAGCTGGGATGGGAGAAAAAAGGATTTCGTCCTCCAAATTATAAAAGATCATCCTCAGTGTTTACAAACGAGCCCTGGCTCTGAACACACTGGTATTTACTTTCTGGCCAATAGCACTCCAGAAGTGACAAGTGCAGCTGGCTGGGAATTCCACCTGACTCCAGGCCCAGTGGCCTCCGATGGCTCCCAAGGGTGTCTCCCAGCCCAGGTGCAGCAGAACTTAAAATGCCAAGGATGGGGACACAGGTGCCAGGACTTGTGTGACTTGGGCTAAGGCCCTTAGTCCTTGTCAGTAAGAAGCAGTTTGTATGTGAGCATCTCAAGGTGCCTTCCTTCCTCGACCTTTTGGGAGAGATGGAAAGTGTAGGAGTCCGGGTACCTAGGGTAGGGGAAACATTTCCAACATCAGCCTAAGAGAACTCTGTGAAATCCCCTCCTGACCCCAAAACAAAAGTCAACACTTGGCGAAGCCCTCAAAATGGGCCAGGTTTTGTCCAGAGCACCATAACCCTATGAGATGGGTATTATCAATATTGTATTTCCCTATCGTATAGCCTATTATTAATATTCCCTATTATTAATATTTCCCCACTGTATAACCCAGAAGCTGAGGCACAGAGAGGTGAGGTGATTTGCCCAGGGTCACACAGCCCGTGAGTGACAGCACTTTAAACCAGGCTATCTAACTCCAAAGGCCCTGGGAATCTTGACTTTAATTACAGGGCAGGGGACATTTTCAAGCTCCCTGTGAGATCTTGTCTAAGCTCCCTGTCTAAGGCTTGGGAGCTTGAATTTCCTACCTGACCTCAGGACTCAAGGACCTCTGAGGACAAACACAATCACACTTCCAAAACATGAGTACTTTGAATCACCCAGGGATCTGCCCTTAAGGTTAAGACTGTGAACACAGCCCAGGCTCTCTTCCTTGAAAAGACACAGACCTCAAAGCACACAGTAGGTTGATGGCTGGCCGGAGAGTTTCAGAGAGGCCAAGGGTATTTTCCCGAGGACACACAGCGAGTCAGAGTCTGCTCAGACACCCTGATCCTCCAAGGAGAAGCGTTTCCTCTCATTCTCAGTCTCAAGGATCTGCTAGGAGCCTCCCTGGGCTGAGGTTGGGACAGGAAACCACAGGTCTCCCACTTCCTTTTCCCCGGCCACCTCATGTGGACTGCGAGGAGTCCCTGATTCATGAGCCCAGAAGGATCCTTGGTCACAAGCAGAGGCTGAGCCTTAAAGGCACCCCAACTCATCTTTCTCCAATTCAAAGAGGGTGGGGAAGAGACACTAGAATTATCTCCACGAGGGCTGGGAGTCTCAGCACTAACTTGGGACAAATCCCTCCACGCGGATCCTCAGTTTCTTCATCTGTAAAATGAAGGGAATTATCCCTACCTCACAGAGTAAAGTCAAGGTGGGGAAACCAACCTAGGTTAATAAACTCGAAGGAACTCTGGAGAGTCATTGGCAATCAAGAGCCCAGAGACTGAGGGTCAATGAACTCGGTGGCTGGAGGTCCCATCCCCTTAGCTCTGAAAAGGTCTGGAGTACTATGAAGAAAGGAGCCCTGTGTCACACCTTCTGGGTAGCACTGAAAGGTAGGGGCGCTTATTTCATTTCTGGAAAAGAATAATATTATCTAAGCACTTTAGATACTATTCCATTTAATTCTTATAAGGCGGGTCCTATTCCTATCGCCATTTGATATGTGAGGAAATGAAGCACAGAGAGGTGAAATAACTTACTCAAGGTCACACAGCTATTAAATGGTAAAGGTGGGGTTGGAACTCAGGTTTGACTCCAACCAACTACCCTTAATCTCTGTGGGTGGTACATGCCAGGTGCCCAGGCTGGGTAAGAGAGGGCCAGGGGCCTCGCTCCTTCCCTCATCCAGTAGGATCTTCTCTCATCTATTCCCTGTATACACGTACGTGTGCACCTACAGAACCCCAGGGCTGAAGGGCCCCCTAGGTCCCAGCGGCCCCACTGCCCGGATGGGCAGACTGAGGCTACCTCCCACCTTCTGGTGCTTGCGCTCCTTCTCGATGCGGTCCATCCTTTCCAGTCGCAGTCGGTCCAGCTCGAGGCGCAGCTCGTCCAGTTCGGGAGCGACGTGGTGGCGGCTGACGAGCACCTCCAGGATCTCCAAGACACGCACGACCTTGGGCATGAGGCGCGCGATGGCCTCGCAGCCGTGCTGGTCGATGACCCGCTCGAACTCGTGGCCCACGAGCGACGCGATGTCGTACACGTCCATGACCGTCAGCTCCGCCACGTTCTTCTCCAGCGCCGACTCGGCCGCCAGCGCCGACCCCCGGTCCTCCTCCATGGCCCCCCCGCCCAGCCTCTCCCCTACCCCGCAAACTAGTGCAACTCCCAAACTTGCCGCTGTCGAGGGCAGCGCCGGGGCCGGGCCCACCTTTCGCCGCCGCAGCCGGCCGGCGCTTAGCTGGCCCTCGGGCGAGGGCGCACCTGGCAGGCGGCGGGCGTCGGCATGGGCGGAGGCGGTGGGCCGGGAGCCGGAGGTGAGCGATCAGGGTGCGGGTCTCGGCGCCCGGATCGGCCCGGAGCCTGCTCCCCAGTGAGGGGAGGAGGAGGCGGCGGCGGCGGCGAGGAAGGCGCGCGCGTGCGCAGGCCCGCGGCGCCTCCCAAGTTGGGAATCCGAGTTGGGCGCAATGGAGGCGCGGGGTCTGGCTGGAGAGGGGGCTACGATGCCCTCTCGCTAGCAGTCCTCGCCCGAGGGCTCGCTCCCTCGCCCTGTGCCTGAGAAGGAAGGGCGGCCGCGGCTCCTCCGGGAAACTTTGGCGGCGGCAACGCCGGCTGACCAGCTCCCCCCGCGGGGATGCCGCGCGCCCCGCCCCGATCCCGGCCTGGAGAGGGGCGCGCCCGGCTGCCGCCGCCCGAGGGCGCCCTGGGGTCCCCGCGGGCACCACACCCCCACCCTCCGACTCTGCAGCCCCCCGCGCCGCTCCCGCCGCTCCACCCGCGGGACCTTCCTTCCCCGCCTCCAGCCGGCGCCCCCAGCGCGTCCGGAGGCGCCACCCCCGCCTCCAGCGCGGTCCTAGCTCCTCCTCTCCCAATCCCGTCGCGGAGGGGTCGAGACTAGCCCAGAGGAGAAGCAAGGTGGGTGGTGGGGTGCGGAGGCGGTGGGGCTGCGGGTCGCAGATCTCTTGGGACCACTCACAGCGCCGGGGGGCCACTCTGCGTTGCAGAGAAATGGAGGGCTCAGGAGGTGGACTCCGGGATGCGGCCCATCCCGGGAAAGCGTCGAGGACCCGGCGGCTCGCCTATCCTCCCCATCGACCGGGTCAGCGGGCGGACCTGGCGGCGCCGGGCCCTGAGCTTCAGAAGAGGCGCCCAGGAGAGGGACAGAAAGAACGAGGGGTTCTCTGGTCCCTAAGCCTCCGGGCTGCCCCGCTTGCTGGCCAGCCACATCCGTTAGCGGCTCTTTGTGACACCTACACCACTTCATAGAGGCGGTGAGAACAGGGTTTGAATTTCAGCTTTCTTGTCACAAGCCCCCTGTTTTTTTGACCTGGCTGAATCTGCTAGTCCATCAGACCATCCTTCCTCGCCCAGGTGAGCCTTCCCGGAAGCCACAACCCCATCCTTCACACCCCCTCCTCTGCATCCCCACATCCCATCTCGTACTCCTATAAAGCTGCTCTTAACACAGTGAGTTTTGACCAAGGTTACCCTTATTTCCCTCTTCAGAGCTCCTTGAAGTCAGAAAAAACCCTGAACGCCATTGTAGCTGTAAAGTGCACCCCAACTTGACACACGTTATTTAAAACTAAAAATGCTTAAAGTTTATGTAAATATATATATATATAATTTTTATGTATTTATTTTTGACTGTGCCTGGTCCTTGTTGCTGCATGGGCTTTTCTCTAGTTGCAGTGCGCAGGCTTCTCTTGTTGTGAAGCACAGGCTCTAGGGTGCCCAGGCTTCAGTAGTTGTGGTACATGGGCTCAGTGGTTGCAGCCTCCTGGCTCTAGAGCACAGGCTCAGCAGTTGTGGCGCACGGGCTTCATTGCTCCGCAGCGTGTCGGATCTTCCTGGATCAGGGATTGAACCTGTGTATCCTGCATTGGCAGGCGGATTCTTTACCACTGAGCCACCAGGGAAACTCTAAAAATGTTTAGTTTAAAATATATTGAGCATTTGCTTTATATTTAGTTTAAAAGTAGTGTTTATCATGTGTCAGGCATTATTCCAGGTACTTTACAAATATTTCCTAACTTACTATTTCTTAAAGTGTGGCCTCATGACCGTCAGGGTTCCTCAACACCCAAAGGGTCTCTTTCAGGTCCCTTTGCTAGCTATACATCAATGACAGGCTGCATCTTCTTCCTATAGGTAATACAAATCAGCATATCATGATTGACTGAATGTGCAGATACAGATCTTAGGGGCTAGCTCTCTGATAATGAGCTAGATTTTGAAGAGATTTGCAAAAATATGGAACAATGTCACTGTCCTCAGCACTTGTTTGTTTTGGAGCATAGTTAATTTTTATCGAAAAAATTCATGCTAACATGTCATGTGTCTGTTTTAAATTAATCAGTGTTTTTTAAAAACAGCTTAAATTTCTAGTTACAGTAGATATCAATAGATGTAACATTTTAACAAGGTCTCTTTAAGGTCTTCAACAGTTCTTAAGAGTCCCTGAGAGGGAAAAGTTTGAGAACTGCTGCCTTACTACTTCCTAAGAAGTATTGTTATAGTCTACAACAGAGGAAACTGAGACACAGAGAAGTCAAATCACTTGCCCGAGGTCAGACAAGCTGGTAAGTGTTAAAGCCGGGGTCAGATCTGTGCACAGCATCCCGTAAAGTGGATCTATGATTTGTTGTTTAGTCACTAAGTCTTGTCCGACTTTTTGTGAGTCCATGGACTGTAGCTGCCAGGCTCCTCTGTCTATGGGATTTCCCAGGCAAGAACACTGGAGTGGGTTGCCATTTCCTTCTCCAGGGGATCTTCCCAACCCAGGGATTGAATTCAAGTCTCCTGAGTTAGCTGGGGAGAAGGCAATGGCACCCCACTCCAGTACTCTTGCCTGGAAAATCCCATGGATGGAGGAGCCTGGTAGGCTGCAGTCCATGGGGTCGCTAGGAGTCGGGAATGAGTGAGCAACTTCACTTTCACGTTTCACTTTCTTGCATTGGAGAAGGAAATGGCAACCCACTTCAGTATTCTTGCCTGGAGAATCCCAGGGACAGAGGAGCCTAGTGGGCTGCCGTCTATGGGGTTGCACAGAGTCGGACACAAGTGAAGCGACTTAGCAGCGGCAGCAGCAGCATTAGCTGGTGGATTCTTTACCATCTGGGCCACCTGGGAAGCTCTGATCTATGATTATCTCCACCCTAAATCAAGGACAGTGAGGAATAGGGAGGGACATTAAGTTCCTCTAGCTACTGTAACAAATTGCCACAAACTTGACTTCAAACAATAGAAACATTCTCTGACAGTTTGGGAAGCTGGAAATTTGAAGTCAAGGTGTGCTGCCTCTGATGGCTCTAGAGGAGGATCCATCCTTGCCTCTTCCAGCTGCTGGCTTGCATAGCTCGTGGCAGCATCACTCCAGTCTCTGCCTTTGTCTTCACACGGCCTTCTCTGTAGGTCTGTCTTCTCTGTGTCTCTTACAAGAATACTTACAGGACTTCCCCGATGGCCCGCTGGTTAAGACTCAGCATTTCTACTGCAGAGGGCAAGGGTTTGATCCCTAGTGGGGAACTAAGATCCCACCCACATGCTGCTCAGAGCTGCAAAAAAGAAAAAAAAAGGAACAATTGTCTTAGATTTAGGACCTACCCACACAACCCAGAATGATCTCATCTTGAGATCCTTAATCACATCTCTACAGACACTTTTAAAAATAAGGTCACATTTACAGGTTCTGAAGATTAGGACGGAAACAACTTGTTTTTTGGGGGGACGAGTGTCAGGAGGGATGGCACCATTCAACTTGCCACAGGAGGTTAGGTAACTTGTTTAGGGGCCCACAGCTAGGAGGGATGGAGCTGAACCTGGTGTGCCCCCACGGTGAACTAAGAGATAAGTAATGGATGCTCAGACTGGGGCAACTTTGCCTTCCTCAAAGCAGGCAGCAAAGATGTACTGAGAATCTGCTGGGAGGGGACAAGGCTAGAGGAGCCACAGTGTCAGCCAGCAGCTTGAGCCTCAGGACCGGGACAGGAAGGGGATGGGAGAGTGGAGGAGATGGAAATGACTTTGCCACAACATGCCACAACTAAGACCCCAGGAAGGGAAAGGGGAGGCAGGAGTCCAGGGTGACCTCCCCCCGCCAGATGATGAGCCTGAGTTCTTCAGAGAATGTTTACAATCTTAAGTAGGGAGAGGCAGTTAAGCTCTGATGGTTAAGCTTCCAGTTCACTCTACATTCTAAGCTTGGTGCAGTCACTGATAGGGTGTGTGGCCTTGGGCAAGTCACATGACTCTTTGGGGCCTCAGCTTCCCACTCTGTAATATGGGGTCACAAAGGGTAATTGTGATTATTAAACAAATAAGCATATGAGCCAGCCACACAAAGTTCTATAGAAAAACTAGATGAAGATGATGAAGATGAAAGAAACCTGGAGGCGGGAATTCCCTGCTGTCCAAAATTAGGACCCCATGCTTCCGCTGCAGGGGTCCAGGTTTGATCCCTGGTCAGGGAACAAAGATCCCAAAAGCCATATGGCATGGCCAAAAAAAAAAAAGGAAACCTGGGGAGATGTCTGGGTTGGGTGTAGACGTCCAGTTGACAGGCAGGGACGTGGAGCTGAAACTCAGGACTAGAGCAGTTGATGTGGTAAGACCAATATTGACATTCACTGATTCAATAAATATTTAGCTCTTAATAAATTGCCACTTTCACTGCTAAACCTGTGGGCTATGACAATATCTGAGAGACAGGATTACTGCTCTTGTGGGAAACAGATGGTAAACAAGTAAAACCAAAAATAAACTAATTTCAGATAGAACAAGAGAGGGTTGAGAAAGAGGAGGGGAATTAGCAAATTAGTGTGTCACAGGAACTAGATGTGTTAACACAATTCAATTTCAAAAAAGAGTTCCAGACACCATATTGTCTCACCTACAAATATTTTAATATGTATTTCTAAAACATAATGAAATGATAAATCTACAGTATCATGATCACACTTGAAAAAATTAATAATTTCTTCATATCAAGCATCCAATGTTTGAAATGTTGTTTCATGAGTTTATTTTTTAAGTTTGTTTAACTCAAGATCCAAATCATATCCACATATTCCAATTGGTTGATATGTCCTTTCGTCTCTTTAAATCCTCCTCCATCTCTTCTTTTTTCTCCTTCCCTTGAAATCAGTTTGATGATGAAACAGGATTGTTTGCCTTATAGCGATTCTCAGTCTAGATTCTGATAATTTTACCTCTGTAAAGCCCTTTAATATGTTTGTTCCCTGTCTTTTCTTTAGACTGGTGTTGGACTGAGAGGTTGATCTGATTTGAATTCAGTTTATCTGGTGGTAATGTGTTCTAGCATTTCCTTTTGTTAGGAAAGATTCTTTTTTGTTTAGATGTAAATCACCTGCAGTGATGCTGCTGCTGCTGCTAAGTCGCTTCAGTCGTGTCCGACTCTGCAACCCCATAGACAGCAGCCCACCAGGCTCCCCTGTCCCTGGGATTCTCCAGGCAAGAGTACTGGAGTGGGTTGCCATTTCCTTCTCCAATGCATGAAAATGAAAAGTGAAAGTGAAGTCGCTCAGTCGTGTCCGACTCCTAGCGACCCCATGGACTGTAGCCCACCAGGCTCCTCTGTCCATGGGATTTTCAAGGCAAGAGTACTGGAGTGGGGTGCCATTTGACTGACCCTTTTAATGTGTGCAATTCAGTAGTTTTTAGTAAGTATACAAAGTTGTGCAGGCATTATGCTTGTGTGCTAAGTCACTTCAGTCGTGTCTGACTATTTGTGACCCTGTGGACTGTAGCCCACCAGGCTCCTCTGTCCATGGGATTCTCCAGGCAAGAATACTGGAGGGAGTTGCCATGCCCTCCTCCAGGGGTTCTTCCCGACCCAAGGATTGAACCAGTGTCTCTTACGACTCCTGCATTGGCAGGCGGGTTCTTTATCACTAGTGCCACCTGGGAAGACCCACGACCACCCTGTAATCTCACATTTTCATTAACTGCCCCATAAAATCCTGTACCTATTAACAGTCAACCTCCATTCCCCTCTGCCCAAAGCCCCTGTTCACCACTAATCTGCTTTCTGGGTCTATAGATTTGTCTATTCTGAACGTTTCACATAAAGAATCATATACTATGTGACCTCATGTCTGACTTCTTTCACTTAGCATCATGTTTTTCAAAAATATTTCTATTTGTTTATTTATTTGGCTGTGCTTGGTTTTGGTTATGACATGCGGGATCTTTGATCTTTGTTGTGGCATTTAGTATCTAGTTCTCTGACCAGGGATCGAACCCAGACCCCCTGCATTGGGAGTGCAGAGTCTTAACCACTGGACCACCAGGGAAGTCCCTTTAACTCATTTAATCCCCACAAAAATTGTTTATTCCCATTTTACAGATGAAAAACTGAGACAAAGAATGATTCAGTGCCTCACCAAAGGTCATATAACAAACAAACCTACTGCATCAAATGTGAACTTGGACCCAGAATCAATTTCTGGTCCTCTCTTCCACCGCCCTCCCCCTGCTCCCCAACTTGCCCCATCCAATCTATGCTCAGCCTCCTGACTCACACTCAAACAGAGCACATTTGTTCCCTGGGCTTCACACACATGGGCTGTGGTCTTCTCTTATTCCCTCCGTATCATATGATTCCATTTATTCAGAATGTCCGGAATAGGCAAATGCACAGAAAGCAGGTTGGTAGTCGCAGGGCTGCCCCACCTGGCACACGAAAGGTACTCACTCAATAGTTGAGCTTCCTGGTTGGATAAGGGCCTTTTCTTTTTTTCTACCTACCCTCTTCTGGAGCCTGGTTTATCTCAGAGAAACGAGGAGTTCTGTTCCTATGAAGTGATCTGAAGAAAAGTACTAACCACAGGCAAAACAACACAGAAGGTGGAAACAACCCAGGAGTCCACTGTGAGATGAATAAACAAAATGCGGTCCATCCATACAATGAGACAGGATTCCGCTATAAGAAGGGATGAAGCACCAACACAGGCTACGACACAGACAAACCTTAAAAACGCGAGGCTAGAGCCTTCCCTCGCGGTCCAGTGGCTAAGACTCGGCTCTCCCAGTGCAGGGGGTCTGGGTTCGATTCGATCTGGGTTCGATCTAGGATCGAACTAGACCCTAAATGCCGCAGTGACGATCAAAGATCTCACATGCCACTGCTAAGACCCAGCACAGCCAAATCAGTAAACAAAAAGAAATACATATTTTTGAAAAACATGATGCTAAGTGAAAAAAGTGAAAGAAGTCAAACCTGAAGTTACATAATATATAATTCCTTTATATGAAATGTTCAGAATAGACAAATCTATAGACCCGGAAAGGTTAGTGGTGACCGTGGGCTTCAGGCAGAGGAGCATGGAGGGTGACTGTTAATAGGTACAGGATTTTATGGGGCAGTTAATGAAAATGTGAGATTAGAGAGTGGCCATGGGTACAAATTCGATCCCTGGTTGGGGAACTAAGACTCCACATGGAAAAAAAAAAACAGATCAGAGGCTGGCACGTGGTAAGAGCTACATTAATGTTAGCTGCTGCTCTTTATATTATTGTTGTTGTTACTATTACATTTGCTGTCACTGTCACCACTGAAGCATTTCATTCAGAACACTGACGCCATGGAATCAACACTGTTCTCTTACTGTGGTGTTTGAAGCTACTAGAGGAATTAGAAATTAGGGCAACCAAGTCCCATCAATTGCACCTGCAACGCATCTCAGAAATTCTTCTACTTCCTCATGTCCCTCCTAGCACCCTAGCCCCACTTAATATTATTTCACCACCTGAAGGCTACAGTAGGCTTCTAACTGAGTTTTCTGCTTCATCCCTTCTTCCTTCTAATCTTCTACTCAAAAGTCAATAATCTTTTTTTTTTTCTCCACTACATGGCATGTGGAATGTTCCTGACTAGGGATCAAACCTGTGTCCCCTGCAGTGGAAGCATGGAGTCTTAACCAATGGACTACAGGGGAAGTCGGCATTCAATAATCTTGATAAATACATACATTGTATCACACCAGGTATCAAGGCCAAGTTATAATAAGCCCAAAGTCCTTCCCAAGGCTGACATAACTTTCATAGTCCATCTTCACCTCACACCTAAGCAACTCACTGTCTGAGCACCAGCCACCCTTCTGTTCCTTTAGTCCTATGTACATGGTTCATCTAGTCCAAACTCACATCCTTGGTGAGAGCATCCAAATGGCTGAGCTTGGGTCATAGCCCATGATCAAGGGAAGTGAAGTTTAACCTTTTTTGTTCCTTTTTTTCCCTTAAGTTTAACTTTTTAAACTTCCATAGAAGGAATAAAACTCTGCTTTCATCAAAAATCACATAGGGATGGACAGCCCAAACTTAGAAAGCGAGTTCAGGTGCTGAGTGGGAGACAGCATATGACTTGTTGAGGAGGGCATGCAAATTTGAGTCAGAGCGGAATTGCTGGGAAATAATGGAAAGGTGATTAAAGGTCAGTTCACTAGAGGGTCTCTTTCTCCATCTACTCTACACACAGTACTCAACCTTCCCTCCCAATAACATGGAACAGCTATTCAAAGATTATGGGCTGGGACTTCCCCAGTGGTCCAGTGGTTAAGACTTTGTGCTTCCAATGCAGGGGATGTGGGTTCTATCCCTGGTCAGGGAACTAAGATTTCTCATGCCATGTGACCAAAAAAGTTAAAAAATAAATAAAGACTATGGGCTTGCTGATATATTCATGAATAAAATGATGTAATGTCTGTGATTTTTTTGCTTTAAAATAACCCATTGGGAGGGTGGGATGGTTGGGAATGTGGAGAAGATGAACACTTGCCTTTTTGTTAATGATTGTTTAAGCTGGGTGATGGGTATATGGAACTCCATCATACTATTTTCTCTCCTATAATATTAGAACATTTTCATTACAAATTAAAAAAATTAATACAGACTGTGGGCTTGAGTGAATGACAAAATATTAGCTTTCCTGGGATGAGTTTTGCTTCAGCCATGGGTAAAAGAAGAGGGACTTGATGCCACCAACAAGAATGGAAAATCTGGAGTGGGGAGAAGGGTGAGTGGGTGCTGGGAGCTCCCACAGTTAGCTGCAGAAGGAAGAACTGAGCCAGAGGTTCCTGGAGCCAGTTGCCTGGGCACGTGGCAGAGAGAAGCAGTGATTATGTGCAAGGAGAAGTTATTGCTTCCTGGAAAATCAGGCCACCAGCCCCTGAGAAACCACACTAGGACTTGAGAGGGAACTTTGGGGCACCAGAGAATAGCTCCCTGTGCTGTTGCCATAGACTATCTAAAAGACTGAAAGTCTGTGCCCCTCAAATTCATATGCTGGAAACCTAACGCCACAACGTGATGATTTTAGGGGGAGGGGCCTCTGGGAGGTCATGAGGTCATGGGGATGGAGCCCTCATGCATTGGATTAGTGCTCTTATAAAAGAAAGACATGCCTGCGGGCTTCCCTAGTGGTCCAGTGGTTGAGACGCCACCCTTCCACTTCAGGCGTCGTGAATTCGATCCCTGATCAAGAAATTAAGATTCTGCATGTTGCTAACCTTGGCCGAAGTTTAAAAATAAATGAATAAAATTTTTTAAAATGACAGAAATTCCTTCTCTCTCCCACCATGTGAAAAGACAGAGGTCTATGAACCAGAAAGGGGGTTCTCACCAGACACCAAATCTGACAGTGCTTTGATCTTGGACTTTCAGCCTCCAGAAGTGGGAGAAATAAATTTTTGTCACTTATAAGTCACCCAGGCTATGGTACATTTTCTGGCCTTCTTTATAAAAAATTGAGGTGTAGTTAACATACAATGGGCTTCCCTGGTGTCTTTGATGGTAAAGAATCTGCCTTTAATGCAGGAGACCTGGATTTGATCCCTCGGTGGAAAAGATCCCCAGGAGAGGGAAATGGCAACCCACTCCAGTATTCTTGACTGGAGAATCCCATGGACAGAGGAACCTGGTGGGCTACAGTTCATGGGGTCACAGAGAGTTAGACACGAGCAACTAACACTTTAACATACAACATTGTTTAAGTTTAAGGTATCAGTTCAGTTGCTCAGTCTTGTCTGACTCTTTGCAACCCCATGGACTGCAGCATGCCAGGCTTCTTTGTCCATCACCAGCTCCTGGAGCTTGCTGAAAGCTCAAACTCATGTCCATCGAGTCACTGATGCCACCCAACCATCTTATCCTCTGTCGTCCCCTTCTCCTCCTGCCTTCAATCTTTCCCAGCATCAGGGTATTTTCCAAGGAGTCAGTTCTTTGCTTCACGTGGCCAATATTGGAGTTTCAGCTTCGGCATCAGTCCTTCCAATGAATATTCAAGACTGATTTCCTTTAGAATTGACCGGTTTGATCTTGCAGTCCAAAGGATTCTCAAGAGGCTTCTCCAACACCACAGTTGAAAAGCACTCAGCTTTCTTTATGGTCTAACTCTCACATCCATACATGACTACTGGAAAAACCATAGCTTTGACTAGACAGATCTTTGTTGGCAAAGTAATATCTCTGCTTTTTAATATGCTGTCTAGGTTGGTCATAGCTTTTCTTCCAAGGAGCAAGCATCTTTTAATTTCATGGCCGCAATCACCATTCGCAGTGATTTTGGAGCCCAAAAAATAAAGTCTGTCACTGTTTCCATTCTTTCCCCATCTATTTGCCATGAAGTGATGGGACTAGATGCCACGATCTTCATTTTCTGAATGTTGAGTTTTAAGCCAACTTTTTCACTCTCCTCTTTCACTTTCATCAAGAGGCTCTTTAGTTCCCCTTCACTTTCTGCCATAAGGGTGGTGTCATCTGCGTTATCTGAGGTTATTGATATTTTGGCCAGCAATCTTGATTCCAGCTTGTGCTTCATCCAGTCTGGCATTTTGCATGATGTACTCTGCATATAAGTTAAATAAGCAGGGTGACAGTATAAAGCCTTGACATACTCCTTTCCCAATTTGGAACCAGTCTGTTATTCCATGTCCAGTTCTAACTGTTGCTTCTTGACCTGCATACAGATTTCTCAGGAGGCAGGTCAGGTGGTTTGGTATTCCCATCTCTTGAAGAATTTTCCACAGTTTGTTGTGACCTACACAGTCAAAGACTTTGGCATAGTCAATCAAGCAGAACTTAAAGTAAGATTAAGGTATACAATGTGTTGATCTGATACCTTTATGTGTTGCCATATGACTGTCACCATAGCATTAGCTGATCTCTGAGTGTCTATGGGTCTTTTTGTTACAGCAGTTCACACTAAAACAGACCACTTTACAAAGACTTATTTTTCAGGAGTCCGAGTAGTCTTCTGCTTTACTTGCCCTGTCTCTTGGGCTCAGTTCCAAGGGTTGACATCCTGAAATAGCCTCAGATCCACTCTTCTACCCATGGCAGCCTTGACTTCCCAAAGATGCTAATCTGGATTCTTATTCCTCTTTCTCACCCTGTCCTCCTCCTCCTCTTCCTTCTCCTTTTCCTCCTCATCCTTCTTTTTTTTTTTTCCTCATCCTTCTTTAATTTGATAGACTTGAGAACAGTTCTGATGTCATCATTGCATCTTTTTTTTAGTAATATTTTAAAAAATATTTATTTTACTTATTTGGCTGCACCAGGTCTTAGTTGTGGGGTCTTTGATCTTCCTTTTAGCATGCAGGATCTTTTTTTTTTTTTTTTTAGTTGCATCATGTGGGATCTAGTTCCCTGACCAGGGATTGAACCCCAGCCCCCTGCATTGGAAGAGCAGAGTGTTAGCCACTAGACCATCAGGGAAATCCCCTCCAGAAATGTCACAGGAGACTCAGTCTGTTCTACTTAATAGTCACCCTCACTAAGTCAAAGACATTATATGGAAGATAATAGTGTCCCCAAACCCATCTTAGAAAACAGGAAGATCAAACCTTAGCAACACGATTGTTTGAAGTGCACTGGGCACGCTCTCTGAATTTCAATGTCTGTTTCACCTGAAGAGAGGTTACTTGTAAATACTGGCTCTGTGCAGATTTTGTATTACAGTTATATTCATTTGGTAGCACTTCTCTGCTTTGAGGGTCCTCATCCACTTTTTTTTTTTTTTTTAAGATTTTTTGGATGTGAACCATTTTTTAAGTCTTTATTATGTCTGTTACAACATTGCTTTTGTTTTTATGTTTTTGTTCTTGTTTTTTTTTGGCATATGGGTTCTTAGCTCCCCAACTAGGGATCAAACCCACACCCCCTGCATTGGAAGACAAAGTCTCAACCACTGGATGGCCAAGGAAGTCCCAAGTGGTTGGGCTCTTAAAGAAAATGTTGAAAGAAAGCTATTTAAAATGTAAAAAAAAAAAAAAAGAAAAATCACCCATTGACTTTGTATGGGCTCCTTGAAAAGAATATGAGTTAATGCTTTGTTGGAGGGTATAATACCAGGGAAGCAAGAGTTAGGGAAGAAGTAAAGTGAGGCTGAAAAGGAGGGAGACCAAATTTAAGGTGGAATATCGCCAAAGTTGGTCCAGCTTTGCAAGAGTGCTCAGCTGGTTGCTTAATCCAATGGGTGCTGAGGTGACCTTGGTGCTGCACAGGGCTCTGCCTCGGGTGCTGTTCATGCCGCAAAACCAAGTATCCAGGTGAGGGTGGGGAGGGTCCTGGTGGGATGAACGGACCTGGAGTTTCCACACCCACAATCCGGCCATTTACAAAATTATGTATTTAGTAGGGTTCTTCCTATCCCATTTCCACTCCCAGGTAACTACTGTTGACAGTTTGACTCATGTTCTTTCTGATTTTTTCCTGAGAACATGCATATATATATATATATATATATATATATATATATATATATATATATATATAAACATTTTTTTTATGAAAGCGTGACAAACATATTAATATACAATTTGCTTTTTTCACTTCATGTTACCCTATAATCATCTTTCCAGCTCCAGCATATATACATATATCTTGTTCTTTTTTCTTTTTTAATAGATAATCCCTGCCTCCTTCTTTCAAATGATTGTATAGTTCTCTGTTTTATGAATGTACTGTAATTTACCTGATTATTTCTTCCCTTGATAGACATTCATGCCATTTCCTGCTTTAGGCTATTTTAAACAACCTTGCTGCGTAAGTTGACTTTTGGTTCTTTGATTTTTATGGGAAGTGAGTGGCCAAAATATGTCACATCCTCGTCTGCCCAGCACCTCTGTTCCTGCGTATAAATGACGCAGTGAGGCCACAGCTCACCCACTGCAGCCAGCCAGCCTCAGGCTGTGTTGCTGTTCTTGGGGCTGGGTCCAGGGGGGTAGGTTGTGAACTGGGGCTTTGGTTGGGTGGTTCTGGGGAGAGTATGAGGATCTGGGAATTTGCTCTAGAGTGGGTGCTAGCAGGAAGCAGGATGACTCTACGATCGAGGCTCTTAATAAATCTCGTCTATATGGGGGGACAGACTGGTGAGAAGCTGAGGCTGTAACTGGTGCAGAAGCAGCTGTCACTCATATTTGCCAGGAGAGGGTTGGATCTGGCATTCTGTGGCTTGGACCACATTCGTGTCTTGTCTTGTTCCATCATCGTCCCAGAGTGGCCTTGGCTGATGCTCTTGTTTGGTGAAATGGTTATCTCAGTGGGAGAGCAGCAAGGCCAGCTGATGCCAGGTCAGCAGGTGGGTGTCCGGCACTGCCCCCTCTTTGTCAAAGCCGCAAAGGCTGTTTGGTATTCAAGATGGAAGTAGATAGCTGCACTCAGTCGCTCAGTTGCTCAGTCATATCCAACTCTTTGCGACCCTATGGACTTGTAGCCTGCCAGGCTCCTCTGTCCATGGGATTTTCCAGGCAAGAATACTGGAGTGGGTTGCCATTTCCTTCTCCAGGGGATCTTCCTGACCCAGGGATTGAACCCACCTCTCTTGCGTCTCCTGCATTGGCAGGCAGGTTCTTTACCACTAGCGCCACCTGGGAAGCCCCAGAAGTAGGATCTAGGGAAAAACAAAACTGCACCCTGACCAACTTTGGAACCTGACCTAACCTCAAAGGCACCATCTCTCCTGACTGTCCTTTGCACCTGAACCTGGCTGTTTCTGGACCAAACCTTGGACAGCTGAAGATTCTTCCTTGTTTTAAGCATATTTTTAATATTTATTTTTATTTATTTGGCTGCACTGGATCTTAGTCATGGTATGCAAGATTTTCGATCTTCGTTGCGGTATGTGAAGTTGTAGTTGTGGCATGTAGTATCTAGTTCCCTGACCAGGGATCGAATCTGGGCCCCTGCATTAGGAGCACAGACTATTAGCCCCTGGACCACCCGGGAAGTCCCCCTTGCTTGTTTTAAATAGCTTATTGAGATATAGTTCATATGCCATAAATTCCACACATTTAAAGGGTACGGTTCAGTGACATCAGTATGTTCACAGATACGTGCACCTGTCCCTACTATCTAGTCCCAAGTCTTTTTATTTTTTTGGCTGTACCCCATGGCTTACAGGATCTTAAGTTCTCCAACCAGAAATCAAATCTGGGCTCGGGCAGAGAAAGCACTGAGTCCTCATCACTGGACTGCCAGGGAATTCCCAGAATATTTTAATTGCTCCAAACAGAAGCCCCTACCAGGTGAGAAAGGAGTGTGTGAGGGATAAACTGAGAGATTGGGATTGACATATACACACTCACTGTTTAGTCACTAAGTCCTGTCTGACTCTGTGTCACCGCATGGACTGCAGCACGCCGGGCTCCTCTGCCCTCCATTTTCTCCCAGAGTTTGCTCAGATTCATGTCCATTGAGTCAATGATGCTATCTAACCATCTCATCCTCTACTGCCCTCTTCTCCTTTTGCCTTCAATCTTTCCCAGCAGCAGGGTCTTTTCCAGTGAGTTGGGTCTTTGCATGGGTGGCCAAAGTATTGGGGCTTCAACTTCAGCATCTGTCCTTCTAATGAATATTCAGGGTTCATTTCCTTTGGGATTGACTGGTAATATACACACACTACTATATATAAAAGAGATAAGTAGGGGGATTTGCCTGGCAATCCAATGGTTAAGACTCCATGCTTCCAATTCTGGGGGCACAGGTTCAACCTCTGGATGGGGAACTAAGATCCCACATGCTGTGGGGTGCTTCCAAAAAAAAAAATAGGCAAGTAATAAGGACCTACTGTAAAGCACAGGGAACTCTACTCAGTCCTCTATAGTGACTTACATGAGAAAAGAATCTAAAAAAAAGCGGATATATGTGTAACTGGTTCACTTTGCTGTACAGAAGAAACTACACAAGGTAAATCAACTATACTCAAAAAAACAAAAAACCAAGCCCCATTAGTAGTCACTCCCCGTTTGCTCCTTACTTCTACTATAGCCTGAGGAAACCACTAATTACTCTGTCTTTATGGACTTGCTTGTTTTGGACATTTTATTTAAGTAGAATCATACAATGAATAACCCTTTTGTGACTGACTTCTTTGACTTAGTTTACTGTCGTCAAGGTCCACCTTGTGTAGCTTGAATCAGTACTCTATTCCTTTTAATGGCTGAATAATAATCTATCATAGGGATAGACCACGTTTTCTCTATTAATTTACCCATCAGTGAACTTTTGTGTAAATTGGACTTCCTCTATTATTTGCTTGTGGTAAAAGTAGTGCTTTCCTTCTGGAAGCTCAGGTGCCTAAGTTATCCACTGCTGTGTAATAGGTTGTCCCAAAACTAAGTGGCTTAAAACAACAATAATAATTATCTTTCATCCTTTTTGCAGATCTGGAGTTCTGGAGCAGTTTGGCTGAGCAGTCCTGATATGGGATTTCTCAGGAGACTGCAGTCAAGATATCAGCAGGGGCTGCATTATTATCTGAGGGCTTGACTGGGGCCACTTCCAAAATGGTGCCCTCACGTGGCTGTCAATAAGAGGCCTGAGTTTCTCTCCCCTGTGGGGCTGTCTCCCAGAGCTGCTTGAGTGTCCGTATGACATGGTAGCCGGCTTCCCTCAGAGAAGTGTCAAGAGAACACTGAAGCAACAATTCCTTTTATGACCTAGCTTCAGAAATCATAGTCATCTCTGCCACATTCTCTTAGAGGTCAGTCACTAAGTTCTGCCTCTCATTCCAGAGGAGGGCAATTAGACTCCAATTTTTTTTTTTTTTTTTTTTTGGCTGCTGTAGCATATGGGAATCAAACCCATGGCCCCTGCAGTGGAAGCGTGGAGCCCCAACCACTGGACCACCAGGGAATTCTCTAGATTCCACCTTTTAAAGGTAGGAAGGTCACAGAACTCCTGGATATATTTTGAAACCATCATAACAGGCAATGATAGAGCTGAGGAGCCAAACAAGATTGTGAGACAAAGGCATAGATTATCAACAGCAGAAAGATATTAATCCACTTAGGACTAGAGAAAGGAAGGGAGGAAGTAGGACTATCAGAGCCCAGGAGCCAGGACCATCCAGTAGAAACTGGACTTTCAGAGGATCTGGAGCCTCGAACATGCAGTCACTGGCAGAGATGCTTCCCAAAGCAGCAAGGGAGACAAAAATGCCCTGGCTTCTTCCTTCCTCGGCCCTCCAGTCTTCCACCAGTGCCTGCAACTGGCTGAACCTACCAGGAAGCAGAGTGAAAGGGAGCCTGGGAAATAGATTTCCTTGTGATACAAAGGTGGGCAGAGAGGGCCAGGATGGGTGTGAGATGAAGGTCCTAGCACGGCACCTCCCAGGACGGCTTATTTGATTAGGTGGTGAGATTATGGCTAAACTTGTCTTGAATTTTCATTTTTATATCAATATTGTTCTTCATAAAGTAACATTTAAAAATTAAAAAATGAAAAAAAAAGAAAAGAAAAATGAAAGAAAATTCTCTAGTCTCCTTTACTCTTCTTTACTTTTTAAGAGAACTTCTGTGGGACCCGAAGGGAAGGGGAATGTTAATACCCAAACAGCAGAAAGCTGATCTAGCCTTTCTGGGGAAGCAGCCTTTGTTATTCCCTTTAAAACCTGTCAGCGTCTGAGAACCGACTATGCAACGGATGCAAATGCCTCATCAGTGTCTAACCTGGTTTCCTGGTTTCTGCCACAACAAGCTTCTGATTCCCAGAAAAAATAATTGATCTTGTCCTCTCCAGGTATATACCCAAGAGAATTGAAAAATCTATATCCATCAAGAATATGTATGGAAATGTTCATAGCAACATTCCTAATAATAGCCCCAAAGTAGAAACAACCCAAAGTCCATCAGCGGGTGAATGGCTAAACAAAATATGGTCAGGGGGAATGGGGAATGGGATATGACTGCTAATGGGTCAGGATTTCTTTTAGGGGTGATGAAGTGTTTTGAAACTAGACAGTGGTGATGGTTGAACAACTCTGTGGGTGACAAGTCCTGAGAACTTGTAGTTCTTTGAATTAATTTGTTTTCAAATCCTGAAATATTGTTGAAAGATACCTGATGACCAATTATGCATGCGTGCATGGGTGCTAAGTTGCTTCAGTTTTGTTTGACTCTTTGCGACCTCATGGACTGTAGCCCGCCAGGCTCCTCTGTCCATATCTCTATGCAAGAATACTGGAGTGTGTTGCCATGCCCTCCTCCAGGAGATCTTCCCGACCCAGGGATCAAACTTTTATCTCTTACATCTCCTGCATTGGCAGGCGGGTTCATTGGCAGGCAGGTTCTTTATGGCTAGGGCCACTTGGGAAGCTCGAGTAATTATGACAAGGATGCTAAAAAGAAAAACCTGGGCAAAGAAGAAAATATCCCAAGTTTATAAAAATATACCAGATTATATAGTATTGTGATTAGAGTTACTTTGGTCTCTTTTCCAATTTTTAGACAGCACTGTTACTTTTATAATATAAAAATTTATAGATGACTTCTGGCGTCGTCTTTGGCTTGGCCCACCACCATGTTTTCAAAAACTGGAGTTGAATGTATTTATTTTATTTGCTACACTGAGTCTTAGTTGTGTCATGTAGGATTCTCAGTTGCAGCATGTGGGATCTAATTCTCTGACCAGGAATCGAACCTGTGCCCTGTACATAGAAAGCTTGGAGTCTTAGCCACTGGACCACCAGGGCAGTCCCCTGAATGTATTCAGATACAGAATCTATGCTCCAGTTTGCCACAGTCCTTCCTACTCCTTATTGCCTTAAGCTGGTGCCATCTCTCATATAAACTGCCTGATCCCTAAAGTGAGTCCCTTGACTTACATAATAAAACTCCCCCCCCCAAAAAAACTCCCATAATATACAATTCACTGTGGTCCAGTGATATGATAAATATCCACGTTTTAAATCCCTGACAAGTAGGGTTAGAATGTTATTGAATCAGTTTGAAAATGAAAATTAATATTTAATGTCTAGATAAAAACAGAATTGTTTTTCAAACTTTTCTACAGAGGTGGGTTGCTTGGGAAGTCAAAAAGATGATATTCACCAGTTTAATTCAGTTTAATAGGAAACCTCTGATGGTATTATAAGTAAAAAGAGATTTACTATAGGGAAATTGTTGTCGTTGTTATTTAGTCGCTAAGTCGTCGTGTCTGACTCTTTTGTGACCCCTTGGACTGCAGCCCATCAGGCTTCTCTGTCCATGGGGTTTCCCAGGCAAGAATACTGGAGTGGGTAAGACATTTTCTTCTCCAGGGGATGTTCCTGACCCAGGGACTGAACCAGCGTCTCCTGCATTGGTAGGCAGATTCTTTACCACTGAGACACCAGGGAAGCCCACTATAGGGAAATAGAGGCTTCCAAATGGATTGGTGAAGCTGGAAGAGCAGGCTCTAGGCTAAGCCTCCTTCCAGTGATGGCTGCCAGGATGACACTACAGAACTGACCTGCCAAGAGAAGCAGGGCCCTTGCCAGTTTGCAAGGTGCGGAATCAGGGGACCATTATTAGAACTCTTGAGTTCAATAACATATCATCATAGCCAGGAAACTTCCATTATCACCCTAATTGTACCTATTTCTTGACACCTGCCCAGGAAACTGGATATTGGGCCACTACTGCCCCCTATTGCCTGTTAGTCTTTGAAGAAATAATTCCCCAAACATGCACAGCGCATAGCATCATCTGATTTTCATTGATGACTTTACCAGATGAGCAAAGAGTGTGGTGTCATATTTTTTACAGACAGGGAAGTTAAGGTTCAGAGAGGTGATGGAACATAAATAAGGTCACACAGCTATGTGCAAAGCTGGAGTAACAACCCAGATCTCCTCACGCTCAGGCCAGTTCAGTGAACTTGCTATGTCAACTACCATGTCATGGGTGAGGTTTTTTGGTGGGGCTTCCCTGGTGGCTCAGAGGGTAAAGCGTCTGCCTGCAATGCAGGAGACCTGGGTTCGATTGCTGGGTCAGGAAGAACCCCTGGCGAAGTAAATGGGACCCCACTCCAGTACTCTTGCCTGGAAAATCCCATGGACAAAAATCCCATGGACAGAGAAGCCTGGTAGACTACAGTCCACGGGATCGCAAAGAGTCAGTCACAGCTGAGCGACTTCACTTTCTTTATGGTAGGGCCTGAGAGCACAGCACACAAGCACAGGTATGCCAAGACTAGTGCCTCGGGAGTGACAGACTGGTGAATGACTGTAACTCTAAGCACAGAGGAAGGGGCTAGTATTGTGCAGGAGGAAGTCTAGAGCTGACATTTGAGTTGGGTTTTGAGGGATGTGTAGGAGTACCTCAGGAGGCAAAGGGTGGGGGGGAAATTGTCTTAGTAGCTGGCAATATTTAAGGGGCTGCAGGGTGTCAGCAAGACTTTTGGGGAGGTGAGAGACTTCTAATTTAGGAGGATGTGGAGAAGGCAATGGCACCCCACTCCAGTACTCTTGCCTGGAGAATCCCATGGACGGAGGAGCCTGGTAGGCTGCAGTCCATGGGGTCGCTAAGAGTCGGACACGACTGAGCGACTTCACTTTCACTTTTCACTTTCATGCATTGGAGAAGGAAATGGCAACCCACTCTGGTGTTCTTGCCTGGAGAATCCCAGGAACTGCAGAGCCCAGTGGGCTGCTGTCTATGGGGTCGCACAGAGTCGGACACGACTGAAGCGACTTAGCAGCAGCAGCAGCCAAGGTAAAAATTTTTTGTGTGTATGTGGTTGTATTATAGACATACAGTAAAGCAAAAAATATGGAGCACTACTCAAGTATATAGCTTGAGCTTTTAAAAAAAGCATATGTAAACACTCGTGTATCCATCATTTAGTGACGATATAATATTTCCAATATCGCAGACGTTTCCCTCGTTCCCCTTCCCAATCTATACGCACCCCCGTCTTTTCCCCGGTTTTTTTTGAACATAAAAGTTCAAACCCTTTGGCTTCAGCCCCATCTCCTCCTTATATTCCTATTGCTACCTCCAAATCTTCCGCTGTCTTTATGGATAATCCTAAGAGTGTCTCGCACGAGGCAGAGGAGGTTTCTTGATATTATCGCTTTCTATTGGAGAAGGAAATGGCAACTCACTCCAGTATTCTTGCCTGGAGAATCCCAGGGACAGAGGAGCCTAGTGGGCTGCGGTCTATGGGGTCGCACAGAGTCGGACACGACTGAAGCGACTTAGTAGCAGCAGCAGCAGCATGGCCCACGGAAATTTAGTCAGTACATGAATGGAAGTAGTGACGGAGACGATGGTTTCTGGTCCTTCTGAGCCACCGTCCAGGCTCGAGACGCGCGGAGTAGTCTTGTCCCTCGGCGGCCGCCGTGCGTCCGTTACGTGGCAGCTACGGGCTCCCGCCAATCCTCGGCGCCCGCATCAGCCCCCTCGGGTGGCGCAGCCGGAAGGGGCGGAGCTGAGGCGGCGGCGGCTGAGAAGGCAGCGGTGGCGGCAGCGACGACGGCGGCTCTGGAGGCCGCAGTCCCGGTCCTGGCTTCGGCCCCAGCCCCACCATGGTGACGCTTGCTGAGCTGCTGGTGCTCCTGGCCGCCCTCCTGGCCACGGCCTCGGGCTACTTCGTCAGCATTGACGCGCATGCAGAGGAGTGCTTCTTCGAGCGGGTCACCTCGGGCACCAAGATGGGCCTCATCTTTGAGGTGGCCGAGGGCGGCTTCCTGGACATCGACGTGGAGGTGCGGGCGCGCTGCCCGAGGCGGGGGCCCGCGGCCGCTCGGGGGTTGGCGGCGCCCGGGGCCCGCGCGGGGCCAGCGTGGAGAGCGGGACCCGGAGACCGCTATCCGAGTCCTGGGAGGGGCCCGGGCCGCCACCCGGCGACCCCCTAACGTCCCTTTCCCTCGCACCCGCCCGGTTTCCGAGCTCCGCTCGGGAGGTGGAACCGTTGCTTGGCTGCTTTGGATTCTCAGCTTGAACGGCTGGTTCCCCTTGGAACCTCTCGCCGAGCTTTGTCTACCAGGCGCCGCGTGTCATCTCCGGGCCCAGGAGGCGCTACACAGTCTTGTTTAGCTGATGGCAGGTCTCGATCCGGGCAGCAGCTGCTTCCCTTCCTAGCGCGAATTAAAGTTGGGACGTGGCATGGAAACTTCTGAAAAAGTAAATCGGAAGCTGTTGAGGAATGCTAGGTAGACGTTCGTGTTGTGTTTGCCTTTATTTTTCGTAGAAACGACCCGAGTTAACCCGTTCTTACGCAGGCCTTCGGATACCTCGTTTAGTCATCTCTGATTAAGAGAGTGGAGTTGGGTTATGCGTTTTAGAAGTGATTGCAGTGAAAGTATCTGCGGAGAAAACGGAAAATCGTTTTAAGAAACCAGCAGTCCCTAAATTTTGTCCTATATCATTTTCTTTAAGCCAAAAAAAATGACTCGCTTCTAACTTTTTTAAGGAAACCAGGTGGAATGAATATTTAAACCAACCGGTTAGCATGGTTAATTGTCTCTATGGGTTTTTCCATCTAACAGTTAACGTCAGCAGAGTTACACAAAACAAGTGAAGTTCAGAAATAAGGGGATAATGGAGGTAATAACTGTTAAAATTAGCTAAGCTCTTAAGAGATCAGGTCTTTCAGTCTGCAGGTGGCACGGGCTTCATAAGAGGAACTGCTTGAGCAAGGTCTAACGACTGATTTCGAGCACACTGGGATGAGAACATGGGTCTCTGAATTTCCAGGCTAGTCTTTTTCCTTAAGTCTTCAGGCATATAAGATAAAGCAGATTCCTTTACCAGTAAGCAGTAATCAGTCAGGAAGAACCTCGATGTGTAGGCTTACTCAAAGTTCTTAGTTTTAAAAGAGATTTCTTTTTTGTTGTTTTGATATTAATAGCTACATATTTGTCTGTTGGTGGTATTGGGCCACTTGAAGACAAGTGTATGGTGTGGTTTCTGTTTCTGATTGCTTTATTAAGTTGGAAAATTAAGACAAATGTAGTCAGAGTTGAAAGGTATTCAGGGAGCCTTGTTTCTTAAATGGGAGAACTGTAGCCCAAAGAGATTACTGTTACTAACTGAAGTGGATGGACGTTGAGGTTCCTTTTTCCTAGCGAATGTTTGGCTGTCAGTAGACATCACTTAACAATTTTATTTTTAAAATTATTTTTTAATGAAGTATAGTTGCTTTACAATGTTGTATTAGTTTCTCCTGTAAAGCAAAGTGAATCAGCTATAGGTATACATGTATCCCCTTTTTTGGATTTTCTTCCCTTTTAGGTCACCACAGAGTATTGAGTAGAGTTCCTTGTACAATAGGTTCTCATTAGGTTATCTGTTTTATACACAGTATCAGTAGTATATCTGCATCAATCCCAATCTCCCAATTTATTCCCTCATTTATTATTTTGAATCTTTTGAGTTATCTCATGAATTTCTCTTCTGCCTCCAGATTACAGGACCTGATAATAAAGGAATTTATAAAGGAGACCGGGAGTCCAGTGGGAAATACACATTTGCTGCTCACATGGATGGAACATATAAGTTTTGTTTTAGCAATAGGATGTCTACCATGACTCCAAAAATAGTGATGTTCACCATTGATATCGGGGAAGCCCCCAAAGGACAAGACATGGAAACAGAAGGTGAGATGAACATTCTGAAGATTTATATCCCTTTCTCAGAGTTAATATTAATCCTGTACATTTTCTCCACCTGAATGTAGTATTTATTTTTGATGACTTATTTTAGGTTTACTGACTGTCATTACAACCAAAAACCTTTTGTGAAATATACTTTTCATTTATCCAGATCTTCTAATTAACAAAAAGAAATGATTGGAGGTTCATGTTTATGTTTAGTTCTTTCCAGTTGCCATTTCTGGCAGCAGGCAGGTTACACATATCCTAGGTTGTTGTTCTGTTAATTTGCCTACGCTAGTATATGCATCTTTAGTTGCTCATTTGTATAAATGACTACTTTAGCTAAACTTCTTGTTTTTGTATGTGTGTGTTTATATCTTACACTCTTCTTCAGGTGGTGGAGATACCTGGGATGGTATGTGGATTATTTTCTGACAGTCTTTCTGCATATTTTTGTTGCCTACTGTCTTAATTTCTGCTTTCCTTTCTAACCTCAGTCTGTTAGCATGACAGTGTTTTTTTCTTCTAGTTTAAAAAAACCCTACAACTAATTTAGAGTTTTAGAGTGATTACTTTTTGGTGGTTTTTATTTTGTTATATGAGACAGAGGTAGGTCATGTGAAACTTGGTTAGACGTGAAATGCAGTTCTAGGAGCCACGTCTACCCTAGATAAGGTGACAAAAGCTTTCTCAGACGTATGTTGCAGGTGGATTAATTTTTCTTGTTCGGCTTATCAGCAGTGAGCCCTAAGTTGATTCTTCTGGATAAATCGTTTACCAGGAGCCTGCACATAAGGATTTTTTGGCCGGGGACTGGGGTGGGGTGGGGTGGGCCGGGCCGGGGGGCCATGGTATATTTCAGGACTTTGGAAACTAATAGTTTATTTCATAGTATTAATGTGATATAATTTGCCCTAGATAGCACTTCATAGAGTATTTACATAAGTAAGGTGAACTCTTTTTAGGTTTTGAAATCTATAGAATTTAAAGAATCATACTACTCAGAAATTTCTGTGCTTGCTTTTCAAGGCCATTTGCAGTTCAGGACTTGGCTAATTGTCAAGGAAAATTAGTTTGGAGGGGCTTTGACTTTTTTCATTTTCTGGAAAATAGTCCTTTCTAAACAGTTGGCTATTTAAATGTTGGCTGGTGAGTGTGAATATTTTCCTTAAATAATCCTTTAACATGATGTTTAACAGTCTCGCTTTTGCTTGTTCATGTTGGTGAATGACAGCTATAAAATCAAGCTTTCCTCTAAAGCAGTGGTTCTCAGGATGTTTTTTGCTCCCCAGGGTATACTTGGCAATATCTAGAAACATTTTTTGTTTTCCTGAATAGGTTGGTGGTTGTACACTGTATCGGGCACTTTGCCACCACAGAGAAATTATGTGGTCTAAAATGTCCACACTGCTTCTCCTGAGAAACTCTGCTCTAAAGGTTCCACCTAGTGCATGGGCTTCTGACATGAAGCTGGTGAGAGATGATTTGTGATTCCAGCCCAGCTGCCTTAAAATGGTAGAGGCTTTTGACTTCTGATAAGAAATTTAGGATTATTTGTGGCAGTTTGGAATTCTAGATGAGGCTGGATTTTGGGCAATAGTGAATAGACTCCTCTGATGGCAGTCCTCCCTTGTGGTATATTTTTTTCCTACCTATTTGTACATTGCCATAATACAGCATTACCTATAAACATACACTTTCTTCAGAACTGTTAGTTTACCTTGCTAAAGAGAATGCCTGGTTCTAGACCTTGAGCAGTTGAGAACTTGTATTTTCACTTGCAGTGTCTGCTAAATTTCCCACTGTAGTGAAATGATTGCTTTGACTATAGTACTAGAATGTTGAATTGGTACAGATTTTCCCTAGAACATCTTCATGTTTTTTTCTGCTTAGCTCCATAAAGATTAAAAGGCAGCTTTGATACTTTTCCTAAATTAACATTAGAGTTACATGATTTTCAAGAGTAGATTTTTATTTAGTTTAAATACTGTTATTTGTAGGATTATTACTAGGGTGTTATTATTACGGTTTTGTTTAATTTGTATTTTGTGCCCCTCCTCCATCTTTTTCTTAATGTCCCCTATGGTTGGCAGTGAGTCTGGTGAACTTCACTTAACAATTTCTTAGAAGACATTTCTTAGGGCTATGTTCCTTTAGTTCGTAAATGTTGTATAGCATTTTTCCTACTCTGAAAGAGGTTTCTCTACTGGGAACGAACTTTTTAAAAATTCTTGGGGGATTAAATTGTCATCAGTGGTCCAAAATGATGTCTGAGTCATTTGTGAAAAATAGCTGCTTTTGTATGCCTTCTCTGGAGGAGGTGTTTGTTTTTTTTCCTGGTTTTAAGAATTTTTCAAAAAGAGATTTCCAAATATGTTCTAATCCATTTTCAAATCCTTTTGTAGCTCACCAGAACAAGCTAGAAGAAATGATTAATGAGCTCGCAGTGGCGATGACAGCTGTGAAGCATGAACAGGAATACATGGAAGTTCGAGAGAGAATACACAGAGCAAGTAAGTTAATGCTTTTGACTTTGCAGCAGTATCTGAGGGCCATGAAATGGTGACCTGTATTACCGAAGAGCTGGATTGTGTCTTCCTCATTTGGAAATTTTGGACACATAAACATATTAAGGGGTTGACTTTTAAAAAGCACCTATGCAAAGATATTTGAGTATATACATTTGTTTGTAGAGCTTTGTGTTAGACTAATTTATTATTGGGACATTGATTCTAAACCAAACAATGCTGTTTAGATTCAGCACTAGCTTTTATGAGTTTTAAAAAATGAGTGGTCAGCTGGGGAGTAAGCTAATGGTTTTCATAAAGCAGAAAAGAAAAACAAAAAATGGACATTACGTTGGTTTTAAATCCGATATCTGAAGTTTTTGTGATCAATAATCATGCCGAGGCTTAGCTGTTTTTCTAAAACCTGGGGTATGGTTTAATTAAAATAAAAAGCATTAAAACATGAATAGAGGTATTCACCAGGTAAAGATCAGTTTGGGTCCCAAGTTTGCAAACTGGAAGCTGTGAGTGTGTTTGTCTTCAGAAACATTGATAATTGGAATCCCACCCTAGGTTGCAAAGCCTGTTTTAACCCGTGGCATAGCACTAATTATGATACTTTTGCGTTTAAAATTAAAGAGGTACCATATTGATCCACAGACGAGATGATTGTATTTTAGACCCAAGTCCACACCTGTCCAGTGTCTTCGTCCTTCAGGTCACCCTTGGGGATGGGCCTCACTGGGCGTGAGCTCGTCTGTAAATGCAAAGTGGCTTTTGTGCGAAGTCTTTGTTCTGAAGGTGGGATAGGGAGTGGAGGGAGGAGTGACTCCAATAGATGAGAACAGGTTGAATTTCTCCAAGATGTAGTTTGTGTTCTTCCCACCCTCTTGTCTCCATTCTTGCCAGTGATGGAAAGGCATCTTTAGGACGTAGAGCCCAGACTTCACCTCTGCCTGGGAGAATAAAGAGTTGATGTGACGGACTGGACAGGTGCCTCTGTTCTTACCTTTTTGGGGTGGATTGGGGCATGAGATGGACTGAGGCTTATATGCAGCCACTCTTGCCTCTTCCACCTCATTCCTTCTCCTGGCCTGTGCTCTTAATCTTCTCACCTTCTAGGATCCCTACCTTCTCTCCATCACCTGTTGGTTATTTTTCTCCCAGGAGGGGGCCAGCCCATTCTGTGATGAGAAGGGCTCAGAACCCTCACTGCTTTGTAGCTCAGCTAGCACAGCAGCCAGAGGAAGCCCCCATCTTCTGGTGTCTGGAGGCATCCGACCTTTTTCTCTCATCCTTAATTTGAGTGGAGATACTCCTGAATTTGTTTCACAAACAAAATAGAATTTTAGACATTCAGTCTGATTTTATAAATCCAATAGTTCCCACAATGTTTATTTTTTGTATATCTTCCTATAACACTCGCTCCTCAGAGATGGCTATAATGAGATTTTTTTTTAAACTACAGTGTTGTAATAGTACTGTTTTTAGATCAGGCTAATGTGTGAACCAAGCTTCCCTGGTGGCTCAGTGGTAAAGAGTCCTCCTGCCAATGCGGAAGACTTGGGTTCAATCTCTGGATCGGGAAGATCTCCTGGAGAAAGAAATGGCAACCTATTCCAGTATTCTTGCCTGGGAAATCTCACGGACAGAAGAGCCTGGTGGGCTAGAGTCCATGGGGGCGCAAAAGAATCAGACACGACTTAGTAACTAAACAACAACAAGTATGTGAATGACATGAGAACAGTATCTTATGTACACATATTTTCTTCGATGATTGGTTTCCTGTTATATGCTTCAGTGTGTTCTATTTAAGTTTAAAGATGCATTTTTCTGTTATTGAAGGGAGAGACAAATACTTGTTTTTATACGGTTAAGATGCTAGTCATTAAGTTATGCTAGAAATGAATTATAAAGTTTGCTGCTGCTGCTGCTGCTAAGTCGCTTCAGTCGTGTCCGACTCTGCGACCCCAGAGACAGCAGCCCACCAGGCTCCCCCGTCCCTGGGGTTCTCCAGGCAAGAACACTGGAGTGGGTTGCCATTTCCTTCTCCAATGCATGAAAGTGAAAAGTGAAAGTGAAGTCGCTCAGTCATGTCCGACTCTTATCGACCCCATGGACTGCAGCCCACCAGGCTCCTCCGTCCGTGGGATTTTCCAGGCAAGAGTACTGGAGTGGGGTGCCATTGCTTTCTCCGTATAAAGTTTGCAGCAGAAGTAAATTTCATGCCATGGAATGAACATTAAAATTTCAGTGTTGGTGGTTTTTGGAATTCTAGTTAATGGTTTTGGGCATTTGTCTATTCTTACTCTGGGGGAAAAAAGTCATTTTCTTTCCTTGAGTAAGTATAACTTATCTTTCTGGAGTCATTTAATTGATTTTCACTTCTTTTCGAGTGATCATTAGTCCAGCAGTTACTGCAATTCTAGTTTCTCTTTTTATAAATGATACATATACCTGTAAATATATGCCAGTTACTTATTCATCTCTCTTAATTGCTAATTATAATTGTTTTTAGTGTTGGCCATTTGCAGAAAAATGAGAAACTACCCAGTAGTTTTTAAAAGTTAAGGAATTTGATCAGGAACTTGAAAGAATGTCACACAAATTGAGTGCAATAAATTAATACAGCCATACTATTCCTTTGACCAATTTCTTAGCTTACAAATGGGGTAAATCCTGTGACTAGTTTAAGTTTGTCTGGTAATAGCTGCCAGCATTGGTCTGTGAAACTGAGAAACCTTTCGATCTAGAACCAATGCCAAATACATAGTGAGTGCTCAATAAATACTGAATAAATGTTTAAAGAAAAGGCACTTTGAAACATTTTAACTTGGTAGTGCTTCTTGGGTAACTTATCTTGAAAGAATAAGGTTAAATTTTCTGATTCAGCAAAAAGGATTCTAATATTAGGGGACTTTGTATGTGTGAAAGAGAGAAGGTTGGATTGGGTTTTAACTCTAGAATGTGACCGTGGGCAAGTCATTTCTTCTCTGTTCTCATGCATAAGCAGAGTGGACTTGACTGCTCCATTAATCTTCAAGGTCTCATTTAAATGTAAAACTCTGCTTTTAAGTATGTTTAAGTGCTTGGGGACAAAAGTCAAAGGTATTCTGAATACTGTGAATGTTGTGTAAAGTATTAACTTTGACATGAAGTTAAGACTAGGGGGTAATTTTGGATGTCTGTGCTTTTTCTTTTCTTTTGTTTGTTTTGGTGGTTAAATTTTGTTTGTTTGTCCTCAACAGTCAATGACAACACAAACAGCAGAGTGGTCCTTTGGTCCTTCTTTGAAGCTCTTGTTCTAGTTGCCATGACATTGGGACAGATCTACTACCTGAAGAGATTCTTCGAAGTCCGGAGGGTTGTTTAAAAGCCTTTTCCCCATAATCCCAAATTCATAATTCACTGTTTACCATAATAATGTCATTAGTTTCTATGTTTTTATTTTCTGAACTATATCTTCACAGCCTGTTTCTTTGTGATTAATAGATACTGGGGGAAAACACTTTTTTAGGAAAGCTATAGTGAAAATTTGACATTTGATTGGCATAAATTCATATTTGAATTCTGCCTCCATTATACAGGCCCTCCCAAAACTCAAACACTATAAGCCGAATATAGGTGTAGAGTCCTTAGTTTTCTTTCCTTTTATTTTCATTATAAAATACAGTTTGTTCAGGATAGTACTTTACTAAAAGGACTCTCTTCTTGGGATCCCTTATCCTACAGTTCAGGTCATTAGAAAGATTCATTTTGTTGAGAAACAACAATCTGAATCTTGACATTTTCTATCCAGCTTGATGGTAGAGCTCTGTGACTAGAGTATGTGACCAGGTTGGTACTTTTATACTTTGTCTATCTTGTTTTTGCTTTAAAGATAAGACTTAAACCAACAACCTTTACCCACCCCTCCAAAGTTTCACTTTGAACCTTAGAACTCAATCACCTCCACTTAAAATTGTTGACACAAGCAGCTAATAACCATTTTTTGGTTTCTGCCTAACCTTGTAAGAAGTCTATTAAAGCCAGTTCTCTTGGGTGTTGTAGCAAACGGTCCACTCTGCTTATGCATGAGAACAGTGAAGACATGACTTTCCTTTCCATGCTGGCGCATCCACCTTCTCTACTCTTGGCATGTAGGAGGTATGCATTAATGTAATTGGAAAAATCTGGATTTCCGATGCCAAAGGGTTAAAGCCTCTTGGATTTCTTTGCGGTGATTTGCAGCCACTATTTTATTTTTGATCAGTGGCATTTTGGCCACTGTTTAATTAGGGTACTGAACATCACTGTCAGTACTAGGGTTTTTGTTTTTCTTGGGTCTTTTTTGGCACATGTGAATTTTGTTTTGTATAGAACGAAACGACTTTCTTTTGGTCTCTGATAATGGGTTTAAAAATCAAGGAGCATCTGGTTTTATTGTGGGGATGATCCGGATTATGTTGTGACTGATGTATATTGGTTACTTGTACATTTTTTTTTGGATCTTTGCAAGGGGAAAACTACAAGTAACGAGTTTTGTATAATTAAATTTGTTACAGGTTTTCATGTTCAGGGTAAACAATTTTTCAACCTTGGGTGAAAATACTTGCAACAGTTTAAGGTGACTGAGTTTTATCTTAGGACAACTGTTGCATGCCAATTTGTGTGCGTGTGTGTGTGCAAACACTTCAAAATTGAGTTAAAAGATGTAAATTTAAAATTGGTTGTGTATCTGATCTGCCCCAGGTTCAGTAAATAAACAGTTCTTTTTAAAAACAGTCTTGGTATTCTGTGTTTTATATATTTATGATTAATTCACATTTGTTAAATACCAGCTTTCTAATCAAAGCTGAAATGAGACGTCATGTTTTCCCAGTAATGATGCCTGTTATAAACATCTGTTACTTTTTATGTCTGTAAACTTGATAATAGTAAACACGAATCCAATTTTAGGTTTCCCTGTGTGGTTTCTTTGATGGGTCAGTATTAACATCTGAAATATTTTTTTCTTTGGAACAAGTTTATTTTAACTCAGTCACCTGGTTTATGGTAGTCGGTAGTAAATTTAAAAGGGATTAAATGATTCACCCAAGCCTCACAGACGAGTGACTGATGTGACCAGAATCTAGATGTCTGCCTTTAGGAACCGTTCTTCTTCCTCTATTACACTAAGGGCCTGCTGGTAATAAAACTACGGTTTATCCAGCACCCATGCTAAGTGCTTTAGGTGGTCTGTCTCATTTATTTCTCAAAACATCCATTACCTTGGGTACTGTTATAATCCTCATTATGGAAATAAAGTCTTGGAAAAGATCCCCAGATCAGAAAATGAGTAAGTAGACTCCCAAATGCAAATGCAGCTATGCTGTTTCCCTCTGTCTTTGCTTTCAGACCTGCTTGGGAATAGCTGTCAAAGGCATTTTAAGGATGTGATGATCCCATTAAAGTGAAAATGTTGCCTCAGGCTTTACTCTCACCTAGTTTGAGATGACTGCACTTTACATTACTCCCATTTACTCATACTTTGGCCACCTCATGCCAAAGAGTTGACTCGTTGGAAAAGACCCTGATGCTGGGAGGGATTGGGGGCAGGAGGAGAAGGGGGGGATGACAGAGGATGAGGTGGCTGGATGGCATCACCGACTCGATGAACATGAATTTGGGTGGACTCCGGGAGTTGGTGATGGACAGGGAGGCCTGGCGTGCTGCGATTCATGGGGTCGCAAGGAGTCGGACACGACTGAGCAACTGAACTGAAGTGAAAATATTTGGGTGACTGCCTGGTGCTACCAGTTGTAGTCACTGAAATAAAATAGAGGAAAATTCCCTTTATCCCACTTTTAGTGGGGGAGATGAGCCTAGTCATATAAATTATATGGCATATTAATAATGTGTTATGGGGGAAAGTAAAAAAGGGCAAACAGTTTTTGCCGGAGTCCAGCTCCAGCAGCCAGGGATTCAACCTGAAAAGATGAACGGTGTTGGCGATGAGGCAGCCTTTCAGTTTTCTTTTGGACTGTCTGTTTATTTCAAGTTTAAGATTCTCTTTTATACTTTTATAAAAACATTAGGCCAGAGGTTTGACATTTTCAGTTCCCCCTCTCCCAGATTTATTATCTCCATAAATCATTGTTGCTCTTCAGAGTTCCTACTTCAGTGATTGTCTCAGAATCAGCCTTTTCATCTAATATCTACCTCCTCTTCTGTATCCTATAGTTGGGATTACATTGTAACTCATGCTACATTCCTCAGTTTACTACTTATCTTCCTAAATCCTGTTTGCCTCTAACATCCTGAGCTCTTTATCTCTTAAAAAGGCTTCTAGCTATAGGGTCTCTAAAAATTCCTAACTTCTATAAGCTCTATAAAATATGCTAACTTTACAACATTCCTTAAATCTTTAACTTCTGTTTTAATTATTTCTAAGCCCTAAATTCAGTAAACTCCTTTGCCATAAACATTCTCCTCACAGGATTGCTTCAGATAGCAGTCCCTCCCATGGCCTCAAGCTACAGTCTACGTGCTCAACCTGGAACACTCTTTTGTAAAAGTCCTTGAACAAATATCAGTGGTTAACTTTCAATTATTTTCTGAGCACAGCTGCAGAAGGCTTTGTGCCTTCTCATGCTCCTCTCAAGAACAATAAGCACCTTAATATTCCTTTTCAGTCAACTCAGCTGAGGAGAGGAAAAGACAAGTCAGAATTACAAGGTCTAACTCCTTCCTTCATCCCGGGCCGTGCCTGCCGAATGAGGAGAGGGGTCTGGGGCTGTGCCTCCATTTTGTCAGTAATGCCTAACGAGGCTCCCGACAAGTTTTAGTGATTAGGAAGGGAAGGCATTACTGGTGACATTTCAAAAGTCCTCACGGATGTAAGGGAGCAAGACAAGCTGAAGAGACGGGCCCAAAGCATAATAGTCTTAAGCACAACACAGTCGTGCCCGACTCTTTGCGACCCCATGGACTATAACCCACCCAGGCTCCTCCATCCATGGAATTTTTCAGGCAAGAATACCTGAGTGGGTTGACATTTCCTCCTCCAGGGGAGCTTCCCAATCCAGGAATGGAAGCCAGGTCTCCCCCATTGCAGGCAGACTCTTTATCGTCTGACCCACCAGTGAAGCCCAAAGGCGCGTTCTTAACCACAGGACCACCGGGGAAGTCCCTGACTGGAGTGGGTTGCCCTGCCCTCCTCCAGGGGATCTTCCCGATCCATGATATAACTCAGGTCTCCTGCACTGCAGGCAGATAACTTCACCGTCTGAGCCACTAGGGAAGCCTAGCCACTGGCGAAGCCCACCGCGTAATAGCTGGTCGGTAAAAGCTTCCTGAATGAATTTTACACGTGCATACAACAATCCAGTGGTGAACACAGGAATAAGATACAGTGTTCTTATTTAGGTATCTGACCTAACTTCATCGGAAGTAAATATTTATTTTGTCCCAAGCAGTGGATCCGCACCATCAGTCTATTTTGCATATCCAGGGCTCTGGGATTGGGGTATATTTCTGTCCACTCCCTCCGGACCTACTGTCGTTTGGCCAGGACGCGGTGTTGTGCTGCCATCTGCCTCCGACCGGCGGGGAGAGTGTGAGAGCCGGGACAAAATCCCTCCCGCCTAAATGCCTGCTCGGTGTGAAAGGCGCCCGGAGCCTAGGTGCTTGCACTGGAAGAATGGCACTACTCCAGCCGGGTTCCCGCCGCCCGCTTTTATTCACCAGAAGTCGGCTTTCCACTCTTCTGTTGCAAAGGCGCCTTTCCCGCCTTCCGGATCTTTGCGAAGGGAGTGCGGTTTCCGGGCGGCTGGCTTGGCGACCGGAAGAGGAAGTGCTCCCGGGAGGCGTCCGGGTAGTAGCTCGGTAGCTGAGCGCACCATGGAGCACGTAACGGAGGGTTCCTGGGAGTCGCTACCGGTGCCGCTGCATCCGCAGGTGCTGAGTGTCTTGCGGGAGCTCGGTTTTCCGTACATGACACCGGTGCAGGTACTCGGCATAGGCCCTGGGGGAGGAGGGCTCTCGGTGCGAAGGGGGCAGGTTGGGAAAGGGAGACTCAGAGCTGGGACTTTTTTGTCATGTCGTCTTTCTTCTTCCCCGACTTGGGTGATGCCTAGCTGGTTAATGATCGCCAGGCAGAGGCGGCAGGTGGCAGCGCGCCTGTACTAGGGTTTTCATAACACTGCTCCTCCATCCGCTCTTAGGTGCTGAGACTTAAGTGCCTGGCTCGAATCCTGCTCCTAAGTGCCTGGTTCCTATCCTAGCCCTGCCCTCTGTAGATCTGTGAGACCTTGAGCAAATGACTTAACCTCTCTGTGCTTCATTTCCTTTCCGTGTGAAATGACGAAAATAGTATTACCTAAGAGATGTTGTGAGGATTACCTAAGACGATGTTACGGACACTCAGTAAATGTAACCTGTTGTCTTGTTTTGTGGGCTAAGTGAAGTGTCTTGGTCCAGCTCACTCATTTATTCAGCAGTTTCTCCAGGACAAACTGTGTCAGGTACTCTTTTAGGCTCTGGGGATTTTGCAGTGTTGGTCCTCACTCATGGCCCTTGCTTTTTAATGCAGAAGAGAGAGGAGGGAGTAAAGAAATAAGGTAATTTCAGCTGGTGATCAGTGTTGTGGAGGAGACAGTGACAAGAAAGTACAGGGCAGAAGGTAAGATAGAGAAGGCCTCTTGGAGGAGGTGTCATTAAGCTGATGCCTGAATGAGAAGGAGCTGGCCAAGGGATGACTGGAGGCAGGATATTCCAGCAAAGAGAAATGCCAGTACAAGTGGAATGAGCTTGAAGGAACAGAAAGAAGGCCTTTGTGGCTGGGGCATCATGAGTAGTGTAAGAGATGAGCAAATTGAGTGCTGGCCATGCAGGGTCTTACTTGTGGGATCTTGTATTTTATTCGGAATGTAGTGAGAAGCCGTCTTACGTGGGAGGCTGCAGGAAGAGAAGGGCTGTGACTGCTGTGTAGAGTGGACTTTAGGGCAGTAAGAGAAGAAGCGAGGCCATCCACTAGGAGGCCGTTGTCAAGTGAGAGGTGATGGTGGCTTGGAGTAGAGAGGAAGTTGTGGATATTGAAGAGTCGCTTTTGAGAAAGCTTTAGGGTTGCTGAGGGACCAGATGTGGGGGTCAGGGAAGAGGAATCTAGAGGGACCGTGAGGTTTCTGTCTTTAGTGACTGGGTGATTGGTGGTATCATTTACTAAGATGAGGAAAGCTAGCAGGGGTAACAGTCTTCAAAGGAAAAATCTAGAGTCCTGTTTTGAAATGTTGAGGTGTGCATAGGCTCCTCAGGAAAGGTGTGGAGGAAGCAGGCAGTGCTGTGTGTCATGCCTTGGGACTGTTGGGCAGAGAGGACCCAGTATTTGCCATAGAGTCTGTGGTCTAAGTGCTGTCCACTATGGGAACCACTCACATATGACTATTAAGAACACTTGAAACATGGTGAGTCCAAATTGAGATGCACTTTAAATATAAAAGTCTATAATGGATTTTGAGGACTTAGCATGAAAGACAAATGAAAAATGTCTCATTCATTTAAAAAATATCGCTGACACATCAAGCCAACAATATTTTGGATGCTGCTGCTACTGCTGCTACTAAGTCACTTCAGTCGTGTCCGACTATGTGTGACCCCATAGACGGCAGCCCACCAGGCTCCCCCGTCCCTGGGATTCTCCAGGCAAGAATACTGGAGTGGGTTGCCATTTCTTTCTCCAATGCATGAAAGTGAAAGTGAAGTTGCTCAGTTGTGTCTGACCCTCAGCGACCTCATGGACTGCAGCCTTCCAGGCTCCTCCATCCATGGGATTTTCCAGGCAAGAGTACTGGAGTGGGGTGCCATTGCCTTCTCCGATTTTGGATGATATTAGGTTAAATAAAATATAAATAAAAATTCATTTTGTCTATTTTTGCTTAAAAAATATATATATATATTTATTTATTCATTTGGCTGCATCAGCTCTTAGTTGCATTATGCAGGATCCTTCATTGTGGGCACAGACTCTCTAGTTGTGGCACACAGACTCCAGACTGTGTGGGCTTCAGTAGCTGTGGTGTGCAGGCTTAGTTGCTCCACAGCATGTGGAATCTTAGTTCCCTGACCAGGAATCAAACCCAGGCCCCTGCATTGCAAGGCGAATTTTAACCACTGGACCACCAGGGGAGTCCCTCTTTTTACTTTTCTTAATGTGGCTACTAGATGAGTATATGGCTCACATTATATTTCTTTTTTTTTTATAACTGATTTACAGTGTTGTGTCAATCTCTGCTATATAGCAAAGTGACTCAGTTTAATACATAGATACATTCTTTTTTAAACATTCTTTTCCATTATGTTTTATCCCAGGAGATTGGATATAGTTCCCTGTGCCATACAGTAGGACCTTGTTGTTTCTCCATTTTTAAATGTGATAGGTTGCATCTATCAATCCCAAATTCCCAGTCTGTCCCCTCCCTCCCCCACTTTTCCTTGGCAACCACGAGTCTGATCTCTTACCATATTTGTTTCTGTTGGGCAGCAGTGGTCCATAGCAGAGTTCTCAGTCTCTGCGCTCTTGATATTTTGGACTGGATAATTCTTTGTTATATGAAATGGCTCTGGGTATTGTGGGCTGTTTAACAGCATCTCTGGGCTCTACTTACTGGGTGCTAGAAACAAACCACCTCCTGCTTCCCCTGCCCCGTTCTGACTACTTACAGCATCTGCAGTTATCTTACAATAACTGCCACATGTTCCCTGAGACTTACTTGTGCCGACGCAGTTAGGAAAGTCCTGCATGTGCTGCAGTGGGTGAGCTCAGGCTCTGAGGACCAGGAGTGGAATCCTGGGCGGTGGGCAGGGGGAATCTTTGAAGCCAAGATCTGAGTGTTCTTCAGGTTCAGCTGCTCGTTGCTGCAATCAAAGGGCCAGGCCCCTGGTAAACCTGCGGGTTCTCGGTGGTGTTTATAATGAAAGAGCCCATTTGAGTTGTTATTTTGTGCTATGAGGACAGGAAGGAACCTTAAAACCACTGTCTTTAGCCCCTTTCTGGTCTAGAAAGGAAGAGTAGGTGAGGCAGGGTTAGAATTCAGGACTCCCAACTCCCAGCTCAACTCGCTTCCCCCACACGCCATCTGTGTAGACACCACGCCATGTTACCTGTGACCTTACCACACTGAGGTCCCTGGTGGTGACTGATCAGAATCCACTTTGCGGTGGGATCCAGTGTGACCAAGGCCAGTGCTGTGTTCCTTGGGCTTTGGGCCTCGTCTGTGGTGTCACGGCATCCCATAACTGGTATTTGCTGTCTCTCTTTTCAGTCCGCAACTATCCCTCTGTTCATGAAAAACAAAGACGTTGCTGCAGAAGCGGTGAGTACGTTATGGCAGTTTAGCCTGTCCTCCCGTTTGCCCTCCAGAACGAACTTGGAGGAAAAGCAAACCATAGCTTCCTCCCCTTTCAGGTAACAGGTAGTGGCAAAACCCTCGCTTTCGTCATCCCCATCGTGGAAATTCTCCTGAGGAGGGAAGAGAAGTTAAAGAAGAGTCAGGTGAGGAGACCAAGCGCTTTATTTTCCCCTAGTCATCAGAGAGTTCACAGTTGAGGAAAAAGCTAGTCAAAAGCTTGAAAAAGGAAGAAAAGTACAGTGTGTGCTAATGACTTGCAGATCCTGTGTTTATGAATTTGGCTGCTCCTTAGCACGTATCTGTAGCTCCCCAGGCAGCAGTCACAATGCTTCCGTGCTCATGCGTGGCCTTGCCTGGGGCAGCGACACTGATGGCACGTTCCCAGCTGCCTTCTTGTTCCTGCTCTCAGACTGTAAACACGGGTCCTTTTCCTGGTCTACGTACTGCTGTGATGTCTTTTCGTGTGTGTGTGTATGTGGTGACTTCACTGCTTAAAATGACCCCCAAACATAGTGCCGAAGCACTGCTGAGCATTCCTGAGCACAAGGAGGCTGTGATGAACCTTACGGAGAAAATACATGTTACATAAGCATCATTCAGGCATGCATGATAGTGCTGTGGCTTTGAGGTCAGCATTAATGAATCAACAATGTATATTCAATGAGACACCTTTATTTAATTGAAGTATACTTGACTTACAAAGTAAGGTGTCTTTAAACAGACATGTGTGTAAAACAAGCTTATGTACTGTTAGGTTGACAAAAACATGACCAGAGGCTCGCAGGAACCTAACCCCACTTCCCTGGGAGGCATGGTCCAATATTTGTAACCGTGGTGTCTAGCTGCTTTGTAGAGAACTGACTCTAATTCAGACTACAGCTGACCCTTGAACAACGGGTTTGAGTGGTGCGGGTCCACTTAAGTGCAGGTTTTATCAGCAGTGAATAACTATAGGTCTCTGCCAACTGGTAGTTTAATCCCTCCATGTGGAATGGGGTTACAGAGGAATCAAACCAGTTATACCCTGTTACATGGAGGGCCGACTTTAAATTACAGGTGGATTTTCAACTGTGCTTCCCAGGTGACAGTGGTAAAGGATCTGCCTGCCAATGTAGAAGATGCAGGATGTTCAGGTTCAGTCCTGGGGTCAGGAAGATCCCCTGGAGGAGGAAATGGCAACCCACTCCAGTATTCTTGCCTGGAAAATCCGATGGACCGAGGAGCCTGATGGGCTCCTGTCCATGGGGTCACAAAAGAGTTGGACACGACTGAACACAAGTACTTTTTCGACTGTGCAAAGAGTTGGTGCCCCTAACCACCCTCCGCCACGCCCTTCATTCAAGATTCAACTCTAGTTGATACGCACTATGGCCACGCACTGCTGGAAAAGCCCAGGAAGTACTGTTCCTCTGGAAACCTTCCTCCGTGAGGTGGAGGGTGCCGGTTGTGGAGTTTCAGCTCTGTAAGCTGCAGGCTCTGCTAATCATGTCCCTTCCTGCCACGTGGTTAGGTGGGCGCCATAATCATCACACCCACTCGAGAGCTGGCTGTTCAGATAGAGGAGGTCCTGTCTCATTTCACGAAGCCCTTCCCACAGTTTAGGTAAGTTGGGGGCAGAGTCCCAAACTTTCAGCCATGGGCTGCAATTCCTCCTGACCTCAGAGACCCTTCTCTCATTTCAGCCAGATTCTCTGGATTGGAGGCAGGAATCCTGGAGAAGATGTCGCCAGATTTAAGGAGCTTGGGTGAGTTGCCTTGCTGCTTTGCTTGCTCTTGACATTGAACTTGATGCATGATCAAGACCTAACTGGAAATGCCCCTTCAGTCACCCCCCTCCCTATAAAAAGTTTTTTCTTCCTGCCAACCTCCCATTTTGCTCACTGGTTAATGGTCTTGTCTCTCCCGAGGTGGTCCCTGACCTCGCCTTGAGCCCCAGATAATCCACTTGTCTCCCTGGCATCTGACTGGCATCTCACAGCTTTTGCGGAAACCTCTAAAACAAGAGCTTGGAATTTTCATCCCTAGACTTGTACCTCATGTGGTGTTTCCTATTCACCTTTCCCCTGCATGCCTCCTGAGGTCAGGGAGTCAGCCTTGACTCCTTACCGTCCCCACATCCCCCCTCTCAGTTAACCGTCACCAGATCCTTGGCATTTTCTCTCTGAAGCACATCTCTTAACTGGTCAACTTTTCCATCACCACCTCTTCTGCTCGTTTCGCCCCTGAACTCTAGGAACTGCTCTTTCTTTCTCTCCTGTGTGTTTCTTTACCTTTTTAAAAAATTAATTTGTTTATTATTTATTTTTGGCTGCTTGGGATCTTAGTTGTAGCACACAGGCTCTCTAGTTGTGGTTCGAGGGCTCAGTTGTCCTGCTGGCATGTGGGATCTTAGTTCCCCAACCAGGAATCGAACCCATGTTCCCTGGATTGCACAGTGGATTCTTAACCAAGGACCCCCAGGGAAGTCCCTCTGCTCTATGTCTCTACTGTTAGCCCCTGGTTATCCACTCTCCACATAGCCACCAGAGTGCCAGTCAGGTCGTGTCCCTCACTGAAAGCGCTTCAGTGGCCCCTGCTGGCCCTTAGGATGGGTCCTGATGTTGGTGTGGGCACCCTGTGCTGCCGTGCTCTCCCAGTCTGCCCTGCTTGAGCTGGCTTTCTCCCAGGTATTGTACGTGCCCGGCTCCTTTGCATCCCCAGGCGGCTCATGAAAGTCAGGGTGGTGTTAGTCTCGCAGCATTTTACCTTCAGGGCCTAACAAGGAGCGGAGCATACAGCAAGTGTTTACTAAACATTTAGAATAAATGTTTGAATACACGATGGCAGTCAGCCTGTGGCATTGTATTGTCCCACTATGACTAATAGTTTGTAATGAGCAGCAATAGATTTTATGCCCAGATTGTCAGTGAATTCTTGATAAAGAAAACTCCTTTTCTTGAGCGCTCGCTGTGTCCAGCTACAATGGGAGATGCCTTGCAGTGGCGGGGAACAGACTTGAGTTCCTACAGGAGTCGGAGGAAAATATAAACATCTGAAGTAGGGCTGGGTGGGGATTGGGAGAAACTGGCTAGTTTATGCCCGAATACTCATCTCCAGCTGACATGTTGCTGCAGGACTCTGTATTGCCAGGTTTTTAATTTTTTGTAGTCCAGATTTTTTTTTAACTTTTGCGTGTAATTCACATTAAAAAAATAATAATAACTTTCCTGCAGGGACCCAGTCTGTGGGGAGGCCGCATTTGGCCCTAAGTCTGCCAGTTTGTGATCTTTACATAAAATTGTCTCTAGTTCTGTTGACATTCACATTTTATAGGTGAGTGACCTGGGGCCTAAAGCAGTCGAATAAAGCCAGGGTCCTTTCAGTAAAGGCCCAGATAGTAATTATTTTAGCTTCGTCAATCACACAGTCAGGGTCATTACAGCTCCCCTCTGCTGTTAGTGTGTGAAAGCCTCCAGAGGCAACCCATGAATGAAGGAGGATGCAGAGTCACAGAAACAGTGGAGGCCAGATTTGGCCGAATGGTGTTTGCTGAGCCCTGCCCTCAATCTCCGGAGAAGGCAATGGCACCCCACTCCAGTACTCTTGCCTGGAAAACCCCATGGATGGAGGAGCCTGGTAGGCTGCAGTCCATGGGGTCACTAAGAGTCAGACATGACTGAGCGACTTCACTTTCACTTTTCACTTTCATGCATTGGGGAAGGAAATGGCAACCCACTCCAGTGTTCTTGCCTGGAGAGTCCCAGGGACGGAGAAGCCTTGTGGGCTGCCATCTATGGGGTCGCACAGAGTCGGACACGACTGAAGTGACTTAGCAGCAACAGCAGCAGCCCTCAATCTCAGCCTGTAAGTCAGACCTGTCCCCTCATGGCGCAGCCTTCTCCTCCCACTCTGGTGGTCTCCCTTCTCGTCTGTGGGATTTTAGATGACATTTTTGGAGGGATAGGGCTTCCCAGGTGAGGCAGTGTTAAAGAATCCACCTGCCAATGCAGGAGATGCAGGAGACTGGGGTTCGATCCCTGGATGGGGAAGATCCCCTGGAGAAGGGAATGGCAACCCACTACAGTATTCTTGCCTGGGAAATCCCATGGACAGAGGAGCCTGGTGGGCTATAGTTCATGGGGTCGTAAAAGAGTGGGACATGACTGAGCCCTCATGCACAGGGGGATACAGCAATTGTGTTTGGAATCACAAAGGTCCCTGAGATTCACTGAGTGCAATAAATGTTAACTTTCTTTTCCTAGTGGGAACATCATCGTGGCAACCCCAGGCCGCCTGGAGGACATGTTCCGAAGGAAGGCTGAGGGCCTCGATCTGGCCAGCTGCGTGAGGTCCCTGGAGGTCCTGGTATTGGATGAAGCAGACAGGCTTCTGGACATGGGTTTCGAGACAAGGTACTGAAGTTTGGACTTAATGGGTGTTGGGTGACACAGGGTGGAAAGGACCCCAAGGTGGAATTCCTTTATCACTTGGTGACTGTATCTGTTAGCTGCACTGGAATTTCATTAGGTTGTTTGATCCATCAAATTCTCCCACACTGTTTAAATTTCAGTTGTTCTTTGATGCATTTTCCTTCATGGCTCTTTAAAAGTTTTTGTGTGTTTTAAAGAATTAACTAGCTTTATTGGGATCCAATTCATGTTACACAGTTTGCTCAGTTAAATAGTGTGCAGCTCGATAGTTTTTAGTCTCAAAAAGTTTTGTTTTAATTTCACTCTTTTAATTGTCCCCCCATTATAAGAGTTCACTTATATGTTTATATTGAAGAAACGTTGGGAAAATAAGAGTATAAAAAAGAAATAAAGATCACCCATAATCTCATCTCCCAGTAATAGCTACTGTAAATATTGTTATGGTTTCCAGTCTTCTAAAATACCTGTTTAGTATCATAAAACACCCTTTGTTCCTTATGCTGACAAGTAAGGGGTTAAGATGAGCCCTTCTGTTTTTAGCATAAACACCATCCTGGAGTTTTTGCCGAAGCAGAGGAGAACGGGCCTTTTCTCGGCCACTCAGACCCAGGAGGTGGAGAACCTGGTGAGAGCCGGCCTGCGGAACCCCGTGCGCATCTCGGTGAAGGAGAAGGGCGTGGCGGCCAGCAGCACCCAGAAGACCCCTTCCCGCCTGGAGAACCACTACATGGTGAGCGCCGGGTGTCCGCACTGACCCCTGCCGGCCAGTGACGACGATGGCTGCGGTTCACAGTGTTGTTTACCTGAGATTGAAATTTGCCAACGATGGTTCTGAAGTGTTCTCACAAAAAACTGAAAAGATGAAGTGAAGTGATAGGTGTATTAACTTGATTATGACAGTCATTTCACTGTGTGTATGTATGTTAAGTCATCACATCGTACACCTTAAACATATATTACTACATGTATGTATTTTTACTATATAAATGTGCTTAAATATATACAGTTTTTATTTGCCAGTTGTACCTCAGTAAAGCTGGAAAAAAGTAGAACCAGTATTGTTAGTCAAAGCAGTTTACTGAAAAAATTACCAGTTTTTTTGACTCGTACTACTTTCAATAAGCTTAGTTCCATTTTTCCTTTGAAATGATCAGCAGTAAGAATTGTTTGAACAGCTTATTAGATTTTCAAGTAAGTAAGTTTTTACTTATTTGAAAAATGATTTTCAAGTACTTTTTTCTTAACTTTCACTGTCTGTATGTTTTATAATATGATACACCATGTTCCCACTAATATATGTTAACTCTTAGCAGTTAAAACAAAAAGCAAGCAAAAATTAATAATGATGAGTGCTCTATGGATTAGCTTTCAGTTTTCTAGGTAACTAAGTCTGTAAAATGATACCCTGAGGCACATTTGGAAGTGCAGTACTTGGGGCAGGGCTGGGATATGTGGTATATGTGATGATACTTGTCATTCAGCAAGTAAATGAATAAGTAAGTTAACATGGGCATAACTGTGTTTTAAGCATACTCTCCAGGGATGGTGTCCTTGGGCCTCCTACCCCCAAGTGATCAAACTTTTTGACATGTGCATAGCGTGTGCTGGGTACAGGCGTGGGACACACTGGGTTCCCGGCCTGTCAGTATGAGCCTGAGTTAGAGAAGGGCACAGCCCGACGAGCAGCTCAAACACAAAACCTAATGATGGACTCTCTGAAGGAGCCTTTTTGGGTGACTGTTCTGCTCTGGAACCTAAATGTTTGGTGTGTTCATTTTGCAGCTGGGAGTTGCTCAGTTTAGCTTCCCTGGTGGCTCAGATGGTAAAGCGTCTGCCTGCAATGTGGGAGACCCAGGTTTAATCCCTGGGTTGGGAAGATCCCCTGGAGAAGGAAATGGCAACCCACTCCAGTACTCTTTCCTGGAAAATCTCATGGATGGAGGAGCCCGGCAGGCTGCAGTCCATGGGGTCGCAAAGAGTCAGACACGACTGAGCAACTTCACTTTCACTTTCTTTCAATTTGCAGCAGTAAATCATAGCTGCTGCTGCCCTTCCTCACCAGGCATCGGGAGGGCTTTTCGGAATGTGATTGTTAGTAGTGAGTCCCCTCCTTCTGTCCTCTCTGGTCACTGGCTCAAGCCAGGAGGCATCTAGAGAGGATGGTCAGCCAGGGTGGCCAGGCCAGTGTCCCTGCTTGACAGGGCACATCTATATTGTCAGCCAGGGAACAGGGTTTTTCTTTTGGCCGAGAGGGGCTCCCTAGCTCCTGAGCACGGTGACGTGTTTGCAGAGAAAGTGGGCCGTTTCCAAACCAGTGTCCCTAGTGCTGGGGACTGTAAGGGCAATGAGGTTGCCGTTCTTTGTGTCAGTTCTTGGAGGGTCTGGGGGTAGGCGGGTCAAGGCAGAAGAGTTTGCAAATCAGAAAATGCCTCTGGTGCAGCTGTCGGGAGGATGTTTTTGAAATCAGACTGGGGGTGTTATACTTGGTGCTGCTGTTTCCGCTTGCGGCCAGGCTGGTAAAGTTGGGCGGCTGGCTCTTCCTAAGGGAGAGAGGAGGCCGTGGACGGTGAGGTGGTTAAGAGCAGGGGCGCAAGGGCAAGGCCGCCCAGGCGCGCAGCTCCGCTTTGTCCCTTCCTAACCGAACCAGGTGGACTTACAGTTCATCACCAGTGAAATGGGGGCTCAGGGAGCACCCACTTCATAGGGTTGCTGTGAGGGTTGGTTTATTAAAACACATGAAGGTTTTAGGCCAGTGCTTAGTATGTAGTACGTACTAATAGATTAGCTTTGGAACCCACTGTGGCTGCTGTTGCATTCTGCTCTTTTGCATTCATTTAAGCAACTGCATTTAGAAATGTCTGAGTGTGTGAGAAAGAAATTCCAAATTGAGGATTTGGTTTTAGTATTAATAAAAATAGGGGGAATGCATTCAAGTGGATTTACATGTATTTAATTTGGGAGCCTGAAAGGAGCTCCAGTCTGTCTCCATGGAGGTCTGTGAAGTAATTCTGTGCAGTCCATTCTGGAAATCTTTGTTAACCTCAGAGCAGTGATTTCTGAACATGGCCATGCCTGAGAATCTCATGGGTGCTGTTAAATAATACTGACCCTTGGGTCCCATTCCAGAGCTGCGATCTGTGGTCTTTAGGCTGTATCTGAGGACCTGTATTGTAAAGCCCTCCCCTGGGGGTGGTGTTACGGCCAGCATGGTGCTGTTGGCATGTTGGGGTTTGGGAGGTACTTAATGCACTGAGTGACTTGCTATCCTCAGTTACATGATTATGTGATTTAATATGTGACAGCAGCAGGGGCTGATGTTAATTCTGAGCTCAGTGGACTGAGTAACATCCTGGTGAAAGTCTTCCTCTTCATGGAGGCAGTTAGAGTCCTTAAAATTTAAGGCCCAAACTGAAAATAGTTGTGGGGTTGTTTTTATTGTCAGCAAATTGTCTTGATCGGTTTTCCATTTTATTTTGCAGGTCTGTAAGGCAGATGAGAAATTTAATCAACTGGTACATTTTCTTCGAAATCGTAAGCAGGAGAAACATCTGGTCTTCTTCAGGTAATCCTTCTGGGGTTCAACTACACCTGGAATGTGCATGAGCGTGCAGCCTTCAGTTTTGGAATTCCTTTTAGGTTGGTCCTCTGTTAGAAGTGTGTTTAACTGCAAGTGACTGAAAACCCAACTTCTGCAGCTCAAGCAGGAGGGGTTTATTTTTCTCCTGTAAAAAGAAGTCCAGAGGTAGGCAGTTCCTAACATTGGTTTCTGTTTCAGCAACATCAAGGCCAGTGTTTCTGTGTCTTGGCCTTTCCTTCCTGTAGGTCAGCTCTAGTTTTGAGATGACCACTGTGACAACCCCTGTCACATCTTCACTGGAAGCAGATAAAAGAGGAAAGGCAGGGGGAAGGGCAGTACTTGCTATATTTGATTCTTAATCAGAAAAGGAAAGGCTTTCCCAGACAACACCTGCCACTGACCCTGGCTGACTTCTGCTTTCATTGCATGGGCCAAAGATGGGTCACCTGGCCGCCCCTCACTGTGAGAGGTGGATAATGAGTGGGCAGCTGTCCCAGCCTCTGCAGTAGCGGGAGGTGAGGGAGGAAGTGGTTGGGATGCTGTTTAATCAGCCAGCCTAGTGTCTGCCACGCTGGGGTATGTCCTGTTGTCAGAGTGCGTGCATTCTTGGGCTGTTCTTTCCTCCATATATACCTACAGTGGTGTTCTTCGGCATACCCAAAGAATTTCATGTTTCTTTTCCACCCATCATTTCACCAATAAAATGCAGTAACTATATTGACCCATAGAAATACAACCTGATTCTCTCTCTCTCTCACACACACACACGCAGCTGAAACAAAGATTTCACAGGACTGCACTCGGCTAGGTGGGAGGCATTCTGATGCTTTCTTTTCTGTTCTGCTCTGATTTTTAAAAAATGCTGGTCCAGACTCACTAATTGATTTTAGGACCCACTAGATTACTTTCAGGATCTGTGGGTTGTGGCCCTTCGTGTGTAAAACTGCATCCTTATATATGATGTGACTTGTGGAAAATGGTGGGGAATCCGGCAGCGGTCACTTGGCACAGATCTTTAAAAATTTTTTATTTTGGCTGTGTTGGGTCTTTGTTGCAACACATGGCCTTTCTCTAGTTGTGGTGGGCAGGGTTCTCTTATTGTGGCGTGAGGGCTCAGTTGCCCCACAGCATGTGGAATCTTAGTTCTCCGACCAGGGATCAAACCTCCTGTCTCCTCTCCTAGCACCTGCGCCTGTGTGGAGTACTACGGAAAGGCTCTGGAGACCCTGGTGAAGGGTGTGAAGATAATGTGCATTCACGGAAAGATGAAATACAAGCGAAATAAGATCTTCATGGAGTTCCGCAAATTGCAGAGGTGGGTTGGCTTCCCTGGACATGGCAGATCTCCAGCCTCTCTGCTCTTCTGCAGGTTGCTCTGCCTCTAGACCTTCTTGTGTGTTGGAACCCTCTTCCTCTATAACCTGGTTATCACGTCTTCTCCCCCCACCCTCTGTCCTGAGCCCATTACACTTGGCTGCACTGACTGCCTTCTTTGTCAACTTCCCTGCTCAATTGTAAGCTCCATGAGAACGGGAACCTGTGTGTTATGTTCATTCTTGGATTCCCCACTATCCGGCCCAGGATGGGAGAAACCCATTGAAGGTTCCAGGTTGACTACACTATAGGAAAGCTGTGTCTCTGGACACTGTAACTTGACTTTGTGCATAGAAATAATACTTTTCTGTTTTTCTTGACCACCAAACATTCTGGCTATATTAAAAACAATCTTTTAGGCAAAATGATAGACTTGATGATTACACCTCAGTATGAGAGGGAAAATTTCATTTTTTTTTTTAAATGGCTGCGAAGGATTAGACCAAATACAGTGTTTTTGAGTTTTTTTTCTTCCCCAGTCGAAATATGCTAGTTAAAAAATCTTTTCATTATTTTTCATTCATCTTTTCATTATCTCCCCATCTCTTTACAAATTTCACTGAGAACTTGTGAAGTCCTAGAGATTCTTGGGAGGAGGAAAAATCAAAATGTTATTACTATATACTTGCTTCCGTGAGATTCTGCAATCTGTTTTTACTGTCATCTTCAAATTAGTAACAACTGCTTGATGGTGGGGAAATGGTGGTCTCCCTACTCAGCTGGTGTTTTCTTATTTTCTAGTGGGATTTTAGTGTGCACTGACGTGATGGCCCGAGGAATAGATATTCCTGAAGTAAACTGGGTTTTGCAGTATGATCCTCCCAGTAATGCCAGGTACAGAGAACATTCCTTGCTCTGTCTAGGAATCTAGTCTTAATGAAATAGGAATCGTGAGGAAGGTAAAGATGATGGTTGTCAAAACGTTATGAAATAGCAAAAGTCGGGGAACTGCTGCATTATCACCGGTAGGTTAGTAGTGATGCTGTATTGTATTTTCAGATACTTTTTAAAGTTCTTGCAGAAATGCACATGAATAGAGTGTTTAAAGGAAAACAATATATATACTACATATGGAGATTTCAGTTATTCTGAGAGCAAGCATATATTTCTAGGAAATGCCTCCAAACATAGGAAAATGCCTGTAAATATGAACTCTTAAGCAATACTTGTTAATTCTGGGTGGAGTTAGGGGTCAGACTCAAAAATCACTTACATTTTCTCTTTTATATTACTTTTCATTGTTTCCCAAATTTTCCGCTGGGACCACGTCTTCCTACCTGTATCATCAGATGGGCATACATTTACAGGTTTTATAGTTGACATTAAATGTCTAAGAGATTGCTCTCTGGTCTGCAGTGTGTGTATTTAATCGCCAGCTCTTCTCTAACTAGTAAGTGGCAGGGTTGGGATGAGGCGTGGAGTCGGGCGGCTCCTGGTGTCACTTTAGGCGCATCAGCTGCGTGGCCACAGGCCAGTGCTCTGCTGAGCTGTCAGGTGGTGAGTGTCCCCGCCCTGTGTTGTTCCAGTGCCTTCGTGCATCGCTGTGGCCGCACAGCCCGCATTGGCCACGGCGGCAGTGCGCTCGTGTTTCTCCTTCCCATGGAAGAGTCGTACATCAGCTTCCTTGCAATTAACCAAAAAGTAAGCTGTCTTTTTTTCTGTGGAATTCCCAAAGCCAGGGTAGTTGGAAAAGTTCTTTTCCAGAAAGTGGTCCAGAATTAGATTAGGGGCTGGGCTGGTGGTGTCAGTGCGGGAACCTGTCTACAGCTTTATAAAAGGCTGTGGAGAGGCTCCAGGGTCCATTGCTGGCCCCAGCTGAGCATCATTACTCAGGAACACAGACCTATGTTACCATGTTTTCCAACCAGAAATCAGGATTGTTACGTAAAATCTGATTTTAAACTTTGCTTTAAAAAATTTAAAATACTTTCTGGACCAAGTAAAATACTTGGGTTGGATTTGGGCTTCAAAGCCTCCACTGGATAAGATTAAAATGAGTGGTTTTGCCTTTGATTTTACTGGCACTGGCTCTGTTGGGGTAGCCTTAGGAGAGGTGGTCCCAGCCAGAATTGACAATGTGGTCCCTGTGCAGTGCCCCCTGCAGGAGATGAAACTCCAGAAGAACACAGCCGACCTCCTTCCAAAGCTCAAGGCCATGGCCTTGGGTGACAGAGCTGTGTTTGAGAAGGGCATGAAAGCTTTTGTGTCATACGTCCAGGCTTATGCCAAGCACGAGTGCAACCTCATCTTCAGATTAAAGGGTAAGTTTGATCTGCTCACCATCTGAAACATTTGACGGTTTTTACAAGTATTACGGCAATGGCACCCCACTCCAGTACTCTTGCCTGGAAGGTCCCATGGATGGAGGAGCCTGGTAGGCTGCAGTCCATGGGGTCGCTGAGGGTCGGGCGCGACTCAGCGACTTCACTTTCACTTTTCACTTTCATGCGTTGGAGAAGGAAATGGCAACCCACTCCAGTGTTCTTGCCTGGAGAATCCCAGGGACGGGGGAGCCTGGTGGGCTGCTGTCTATGGGGTTGCACAGAGTCGGACATGACTGAAGTGACTTAGCAATAGCAATAGCACAAGTATTACAAATATGAAGGGCTTTCCAGGTGGCGCTGGTGGTAAAGAACCTGCCTGCCAATGCTGGAGACATGAGAGACGTGGGTTGGATCGCTGGGTTGGGAAGATCCCCTGGATGAGGAAATTGCAACCTACTCCAGTATTCTTGCCTGGAGAATCACATGGACAGAGGAGCCTGGTGGGCTACAGTCCATGGAGTCATAGAGTTGGATACCACTTAGCAGCTGAGCACCTGTGTTGAGCACAAATATGAAACTGCTTTGTCTTAGGTCCATGTCAGGGTTAATGTTTTCCAAGCATTTAAAAAAAAGTCTTTCTGAGACTTACCTGGCCTGGACTCTGAGCTTCCATTGCAGGGGGTAGGGGTTCGAGCCCTGGTCAGGGAACTAAGATCCTGCATGCTGTGTGGCATAGCCTCCCCAAAACTAAAAATAAAAGTCCTCCTTGGGTTTGACTAGGTACTGCCTGCTGAGTATTCTTTTAGTAAAAATGTAATTAATTCTAATTAAAATGAGTCCACTGGATCACATAGAAAAAATTCCATTGCTATGAATATTCTGTTGATTGATGCTTAGAGTCCTGTTTCGGGTGTGCTAACTCTTGATGTTTTGGTTTAATCAGACCTTGATTTTGCTAGTCTTGCTCGAGGTTTTGCCCTGCTGAGGATGCCCAAGATGCCAGAGCTGAGAGGAAAGCTGTTTCCAGATTTCGTGCCTGTGGATGTCAACACAGACACCATTCCATTTAAAGACAAAATCAGAGAAAAGCAGAGGCAGAAGCAATTATTGGAGCAGCAAAGAAAAGAGAAAACAGAAAATGATGGGAGAAGAAAATTCATAAAAAATAAAGCTTGGTCAAAGCAGAAGGCCAAAAAGGAAAAGAAGAAGAAACTGACTGAAAAAAGGAAAAGGGAAGAGGTAAAACTGGCAATTTTTAAAATTAAATACTTAGAATACTGAACAAATCTCATAGAAGTGTAGTGTATAGTGCCTTCTAATAGGAACTGCATAGACTCTTAGATTTTTGTTCTTTCTAGGTGGCTTGGGTTGGGGAATGTGCTGTTCGTGAAAGCTGATCTAAGAGCATGTAGTTCCCGATTGATTAAAAAGTGCTGGTTTGGGGCTTCTCTGGCAGTCCAGCGGTTAGGACTCTGCACTTTCACTGCCAAGGGGCCCAGATTCAGTCTCTGGTTGGGGAACTAGAATTCCACAAGCCTCCTAGAGTGGCCAAAAAAACCCCAAATTTTGCTGGTTTCACTTAGAACACTGTTGCTGAGAAATTCAGTAGCTTGTTGTCTCTTCTGCCCTCAGGGTTCTGATATGGAAGATGAAGACATGGAGGAACTTCTGAATGACACAAGGCTCTTGAAAAAGTTTAAAAAAGGCAAAATTACTGAAGAAGAATTTGAGAAGGGGCTGTTGACAAGTGGCAAAAGATCAACGAACAAAGCAGATTTGGAGATCTCAGATTTGGAAGATGACTGCTGATTCCCGCCCCTCAGGTGAAACGCACAGGAGTGCGGAATGCGGGGAGCTGGCCCCCACTCGGCAGACAGCTCGAGCTTCCTTCTACTGAACATCAGAACTTCAGCAGCTGTTGGGAGCTGCTGTTGCAGAAATGGCAAATGTGAGGGGTTTCACGCTTGTGAGCATTTTACTAAAAACATACCAGCCTTGAAGTCTAAGAGAAGAAAACGTAAATTTACATAACTGTAAATAATAGATGTCAATATTTATTTTGATGGGTTACTTAAAGAGCTCATATTTCAGTGGCTATTTTATACTTATTAAACTTATTTAATATAAAGCTACTGAAGTAGATTTGATTTGAGAGCCTTTAACAGTTACTCAGTGTTTTCCGGCACCTGATCTCCCTTCCCTGGGTGTCTTCACCTCTGGACTCTCGGTTCTCTCTTTGATGTACTGCACTGAACACCCACACAGCCCGTAGTACTGTTTTATTGGTGAGTATATGAAAAAGCAGCAGCAAGTCATTCTGGGAGAGAAAATTACACCTCCTGTTGAATAAACTGTAGTTCTAATCCACTGCCTTAAGTACATGAAGGTGGCTGCCTAGTGTCTTTACCAAGATGGACAGCACATCTAGTGTCAGAGCCCTCTGGCTGGGCCAGGGTCAGCTTGAAGTGCAATGCGACGCCGTATCAAAATCTTTCATGTAATTTATTTGAAAAGATGCTGAGTTTGTTCCCAAGAACGATTTTAAAAAGCTGTTCAGGACCCAAATATGTTTCAAGTCACATCTTTTCCCAGATATAGAATTTTAAGTTTACAAATATTCTGGAAGGCATCTTCATAACTGATGAGCCGTGCAGGATACTCTGGCCAAAGAGGCCATTAATACCTGTTCTTGGGTTCTTGCAATAGTTTCCACTCTCTTTGCCTTGATTCTTTTGTGGAGATGACAGCCCTCAGCTCGTATTCACCGCTGGGAGCCTGATTCAGTGAGCGTTGCCTGCCTTTTTCATCCAGCACTGCGTGGAGCCTGGTCTTGGGCAGCTGCTGGTTACTGGATGGGCACCTGGCTGTAGTTTGGACCACTGCCCTCTTGGGCCTGCTTGTCTTTCATGGATGCTTTTGGCAAATCAGTCTGGAATGTGGGGGAGTTGAAGGGAGGGAGAGTGGGTACATCTTCATCCATCAGTCAAACAGCCAATAATCTTATTGGAAGTGTCTGCAAACACCATAAGAGCACAATTTAGGTTGGGCTTTAGGGGAACCATGAATGCATTTTAGATGGGACTGAAATGAATAAAAAACTTCCCAAGAGTTAGGATTTTAAGTCCTTAGTCCATAAAACTTCAGAAAAAACAATTTGGTTTTGGCCTGGCTCACGAAGGGGCCAAGAGACTTCTCCCCATATCCGACATCCACCAGCAGGAAAGGACCCGGTGTTTATAGGTAGAGCTTGATGAGTTCGTCGCTGACGGCTGAGGGCGTCAGCACCCCCAGGTCTGTAAACAGCAGCGTGATTAAGGAAGGGGAGGTGTAGTCGACCCACGGGTGCTCCTCTCTGAGGTCCTGTCCAGTCTGTACAGACTTCAGAGTATCCGCCTTGTACTGAGGAGACAGGAAACCAACATTAGTCTGCCCCATAGACTGAGGGCTCTGAACTGGTGAGGCCTTGGCCTGAGCAACTGAGGTGCTCCTGCCTGAAAGTGCCCTCTGGAAACGGGGAGGCCGACTGTGTTGCACACTGCCCAGGGGACCGAGTGTGGCTTGGGTCAGCCAGGTCATTAGAGAAAACCTTAAGCCATGTGTCCCCTCATGAGTGTGCTGGGGTAACCCCTCGAGACCTCTCAAGACAACTGTTTAGAGCATTTATAGAAAGCTAAGTGCCAGGCACTGTGCTACATTCCATAGATTATCTCTGGAGCATCACAAGCCCTGTACAGATAAGTGAAGTTCATAAACCTTACAGTGAGAGGACCTGCCTAAGATCACATGGTTAACAGGTGATGGAGATGGCAGGTGAGCCCAGAGAGCTGACCCAAAGCTTCATTACCTACCAACTTTCCCTGCCTGCTTGGCCTATATCTAGTGCTTAAGTGAGAGACAAAAGACTGAAATTCTGGGGACAAGTTAGACTGTTCAACAACCACCAATTTATCTGTGTATCCTGTATATGAGAAAAAATAGCAATGTGAAATGAAAAACTTATTGGAACATTCTTAGCACTGCATTTTTCCAAAGGTTTCAGTTTAGACTCAAATACCCCTTATAATATGTAAAACTCTTGCCTTAAACTTATCTGGGACATCTTGCTGGTTTAGTGGGAAGAGTCGTACAAACTTGAAACTTTCTGCAACAACATAAAATGGCTTGTTCTGTGCTTTGGCGCACACGGCCATCTGGTTAGTTCCAATCTGGGAAGTCAGAGAACAATGGAGAAAGGTGAGATCTTACAGCACACCTGTAGTGGAAGCAACAGAAAGTCTATGAGTGAACGTAATATATGTACTTCTGGCTTTGGAATTAAAGAGGATCTTTTAAAAAAGAAAGCAATAGCTATTTCTCCAAAGATCTACAAATGGCCAATAAACACATGAAAAGATGCTCAAGAGTCTTAGTCATTACAGAAACACAAGTCAAAACCACAATTAGATACTGCGTCACACCCACTAGGATTGTTCAGTCGCTAAGTCCTGTCCAACTCTGTCTCCTAGTTTGCTCAAACTCATGTCCATTGAGTTGGTGATGCCATCCAACCATCTCATCCTCCGCTCTCCCCTTCTCCTCCTGCCCTCAATCTTTCCCAGCATCAGGGGCTTTTCCAATGAGTGGGCTCTACCCATCAGGTGGCCAAAGTATTGGAGCTTCGGCATCAATCCTTCCAATTAATATTCAGAGTTGATTTCCTTTAGGATTGACTGGTTTGATCTTGCTGTCCAAGGGACTCTCGAGTATTCTCCAGCACCACAGTTTGAAAGCATCAGTTCTTTGGTACTCAACCTCCTTTGTGGTCCCAACTCACATCTGTACATGACTACTGGAAAAACCACAGCTTTGACTATATGGACCTTTGTCAGCAAAGGGATGTCTCTGCTTTTTAATATGCTGTCTACGTTTGTCATAGCTTTTCTTCCAAGAGCAAGTGTCTTTTAATTTTGTGGCTACAAGTCACCATCTGCAGTGATTTTGGAGCCCAAGAAAATAAAATCTGTCACTGTTTCCACTTTTTCCCAATCTATTTGCCATGAAGTGATGAGACCAGATGCCATGATCTTAATTTTTTGAATGCTGAGTTTCAAGCTAGGATGATTATAATTTAAAAAAAAAAAAAAAAACAAGTATTGGCAAGGATATAGAGAAACTTGGAATCCTTATGTGTTTCTGATGGGAATGTAACATGATGCAGCTGCTGGGGAAAACAGTTTGGCAGTTCGTCAAAAAGCTAAACACAGAAATACCATGTGACCCAGCAATTCCACTCTTAAGTATATACACCAAAAAATCGAAAACAGAAACTCAAATAAGTAATTGTACACCTATGTTGTCAGCAGTATTAGTCACAACAGTCAAAAGGTATTCATCAACAGCTGAATGGATAGACACCTCTGGTCCAACCATTCATTGGTACATCATGCAGCCATAAAAAGGAATGAAGCACGGACACCTGTACAGTAAGGTGAGCTTTGAAAACATGCCAAGTGAAATAAAAAAGAGACAGATACTGTGTGAGTCCACTTACATAAGGTACCTAGAATGGGGAAAAATCATGGAGACAGAAAATAGCTTAGGGGATGGGAGAGAGAAATAGAGTTTTGTGACAGTTCTTCTGGGTGATGGAAAAGTTTTGAGGACAGTGGTTATGGCTGCACCATAATGTGGGATGTAATTAATGACACCGAACTGTACACTTAAAAATGATTATGATGGCAAACTTTATGTTGTACATACTTTATCAAACACAACAGACTATCAGGAAGTCTTTCCATGTGAAGCAACAGATAAATTTTAAATATATTGATGTCAAATATGCTCCATTAAAAAGAAAAAACCCAATTCCAAGTAAAGCATGTTTTGAATAAGTATAAATACATTCTCCTGATCTACACAGATCAATCTCCAAAGCAGAAAGAAATCTGACCAGAATCTGACTGACCCCACTGCAGTGGCTCAGGAACTGGGAAACCACTGGTTGCAATGGTGGAATCCTGAAGCTAAGCAGGGTTAGAGGAATGAACCATGATACACAATGCGGTTGGGTGCCTGAGATTATTAGTGCAGCTCCATGCCCTGAGCAAGGACCTGTGGAGAACTGATGCTCCTACCTTGTTAATGATTCCTCCGTTTTCAACAACTCCTTCAGCACCAACTATGACAAGATCCACTTTCTCCATGATGTAGCTACAGAAATGAAAAAATTTTTAATGCTCCTTTTCTTTGCTCTTGCAACATCACCTGCAAAGATTAATACTCCCATTTTCAGCAAAGCATGTTCCTCTCATAACTTTCTTCCAAAGAGCACTGAACACCCGAGACAGCCCCTGGCACTGTTACTGGTTCTGCTACAGGGGCACCAAAACCCATTTTGATGACACTGCGATAAGGTGTAGAACTCATGCCGCCACCCAGTAGGCACATGCTTACATGTGTAGCTGAAGCAAGGATTTCATGACTCAGCATTTATCTTTATTACCTGTGGCACACTATTTTTTGTTCTACATCAACACGAACAAAACAAAAATTTAAAAACCTGATGTGATCTGAAGTCGGAAAAAAATGTTACGCCATTCAAAAATTTTACAGGTAGGGTGGGGGCCAATTTACCTTTTAAAACAAGCAATTACTAGAATCCTTCAAAATGTTTACTCCCCCCCCATATTTTTTGGCCACAGTGCGCAGCATGCAGGATCTCAGTTCCCAGACCAGGGACTGAACCCATACTCATGCAGTGAAATCACAGAATTTTAACCACTGGACTGCCAGCAAAGTCCCCAAAATATTTACTCTTAAACACATTCCTAATTTCCTTAATCATCCTTCTGTGTGTTTTCTTCCCAAGGGATTGTTATTCCTGTTTTCTCTTATGAGCCACACTGCCAATCCATGGAGCATGTCACCTCAGCTTTAGGAGTGAAGTTGTACACAAGAGATGAAAAATTCTGGAGTGCCACTGACGACAACCCGTGTCTTTAGATGAAGAGAGAGCACTGATTACGGATGCTAACCCATTAACCTTGCTCTTAAAATGCACCATAAGGGGCTTCCCTGGTGGTCCTGTGGCTAAGATTCTGCATTCCCAATGCAGGGGGTCTGGGTTCCATCGCTGGTCGGGGAACTAGATCCCACATGCTGCAATTAAAGATCCTGCATGCCATAACTAAGACCTGACATAGCCAAATAAATATTTTTTTTTAAACGCACCATGATGCCATGTATCCAGCTCTCCCCAGCATCTTACAGCCCTGTCTCGTGTGTACACCATCCAGTTCTTATCATGAACACTTGCTGGTTTAGTGCTGCTGTCAATTAGAAGGCAGGACGCTGCCCACTCTTGTTTTATGAATGAGACTGGAACCCTCCATCTAGAAACCCTGCTCCAAGCCAACCCTGGGAGCGGGCAGGTGAGGAAACGTAATTGTGATGGGGGAGCCGGGCGCTTACCCAACTGCAGCATCAAGGACCACAGTGACAGGGACGTTGAGGTGGCAGAGGGCTTTGGCCATCTTCTTACTGAAAGTGACATTTTGAGAATGTTAGAAAAAGTTCAAGAAAGTCCCTATCATAGAGACTGGTGAGTCACTTAATTTGGACAATGATAAATCACATTAGCTAGAAACTCAGTTAATTTTTTTTTTTTTTAATGAGGACCATATTTTACCCATACTCCCTGCATTGGAAGCATGGAGTCTTAACTACTGGACCGCCAGGGAAGTCCCCTCAGTTAATGGACTAAGGGGATGATCCCAAGATTCTGGACTAAGGAAGCATTTGGGTTCTTTAAAAGTATGTATTTTAGGAAAACTGTGCTCTTGGGGCTGTGCAGGGATATGTAAATTCAGGGAAAAAAAGGGTTTTATTATGTTCTGGATACATAAGAAATGTAACTATCTATTCCTTGATATAAACCTTTCAGTTTATATCTGATTTAAGTACTAAATAAAACCCCTAGACGCTATACTGTGACCTACTCCAAATTCATGGTGATTTTTCTTCCAGGAGCAGGGACGGGCAGTGTGAAAGGCGATGCTGATTGACAGAAAATTGGGGACTTCGTCTGGCTGCTTTTACAATGGAGTCTCATCCTCAGTTTGCTCATTAAAGGGACTGCTGGGCACATGACCACAGGGAAAGATACTTGCCCTGATAAGTCAGGCTGTGACTCCGTAATGTACACACTGAAACGCTTCTTGGCTGCCACGGCAGCTTCCAAGACTCTCAGGACCACTCTGGAGTAGGCGTGTGTTAATATTCTCTGTGGGTAGAGAAAGCGCTGTCAAAAGTGCAAGCTTCCAACGATCACTCAGACTCTCTGCCACTCCAGTGTGTGTTCCTGGTACCCTAAAGTTTCTCTGTATGCTTTCGCACAAATCAACTGTAATCAGAAAGCAGATCCCTGACAATACAGTGAGTTTAAGCTCATATATTGATACTTTTTGTTTTTGCCACACAGTGCTGCATGCGAGATCATAGTTCCCCAACCAGGGATCAAACCCTTGCCCCTTGCAAGGAAGCCTGCAGTCTTAACCACTGGATGGTCAGGGAAGTCCCTATTGATACAATCTGAAAAAGTTTTCTGCCAGAGGAATATATCATGGGTCTCCTCTTTTCATAGCAAGCACAGAAGTGGCATCTCCATGTGGTGTTACTCAGATACAAAAGCCTTTCTGTCTGAAGGCTGTTAGGTTCCTTTGGGTTGGTTTCCCGAATTCCAAGACCTAGTCTGCACACCTGGGCCTTTAAGCACCGGGCAGCTGGCATAAAGGGCTGGTGGGGCCAGCAGCGGAGCACGAAGGCTGACCTCCGGCTGTTGTCACATGGGGCCCACTGCTGCTGGATCATCTGATTTTTCTAGAGGAGCTAAAATCCAGTATTTCAATGTTGACTCATTTTTTAAAACTTTTATACAGTTTGGGGTAAAACCCAACTGTGGACTGGACACAATTTGTAGATACTTAGATGGAATCAAGATGTTCTAAGGAACAGAGTGCAGAGGACAGAGTAAAGCAAGGTGGAGGGACCAGCTCCCTGGCTCCTTTCTCGGTCTTGCCTGAGAGCTTATTAGAAATACAGGTTCTCAGGCCCCACCTGTCTCACTGAACCAGAATGTGCATTTTAATTTATATTTACATATTTATATTAATATTAAAAAATTTTTGGCCATGCTGCATGGCAAGGGAGCATCCTAGTTCTCTGACCAGGGATCGAAACCATGCCCCCTGCATTGGAAGTGCAAAGTTTTCACCCCTGGACTGCCAAAGAAGTCCCAGAATATGCACTTTAAAAGATCTCCAGGTGGGTCACCTACATGCTTGAATTTAAGCCACTCTGCTCATAATTTACCCTAAACAGCACTGATGCAGGTGGTTACTACACATTAAACTCCACGAGGTGAACGAACCCTCTCGTGCAACTGCTGGGAAGGAGGAGGCCTCAGCGAGAAGCAGTCACCAGCTTGCCTCCACCTGGTCTCAGAATGGCTTTGCTTGAAGCCGGCTTTTGTACCAGTGCCAGCTGCATCTATTACGTCATTTATTTAATAACATAATTCAGAGGCTGGGAAGGGAGTAATAAAACAGAGGACAAGATTTCAGAGTCCAGATGCAAGTAAATACTTTTACAGTTGGTGGAGGCCTAGTTGGCAGAAAGGATGTGTGCTGGCGAAGAGATGTCATGAAAGTTTTATGACCCCTTTGCTGGAAGACTGACTTAATGTGCTGCTCCTGTCTTTCCTCACTTAGGTTATCAACACCTGGCAGCTTTGCATCTCCGTGACAGCATTTGGAATGAAGATGAAAAAATCTCAGTCCAGTGCTAACCTTCGGCAGGAAGAGAGTCAGGATAAACCAGTGACAGGAGCTGTGCTGACTTAATTCAGATCAGTTTAGTACATATCCAGTAAGAAAAAGCACTTCTTTAGTAAGACAGCTTTTCAAATCGAGAATCATCCATGCTGTCCCAGGGTTTTCCTCTGCCTCTTTAAAACGACAACCACCTATGATATAACATCTACTTTTAGACACTGCTTAGTGTGTCCCAGGCATAGTGCAGAGTCCTTACACACACCATCTCATTAATCCTTACAGCAGCCCTATGAGGTAAGTACTATAATTACCCTTATTTGAAAAGATGAGAAAAGTACAGCACAGAGAGCTTAAGTAACTTGTCCAAGATCACACAGCAAGTAAGTGGCAGAGGCGGGATTTTACCCCAGGAGTCTGATGCCAAAGTCCTTGCTCCCAATCACCACCCACGATCATGACGTACTCACCGCCCCATCTTTGATGAAAGTATGGCACAGATCTGCAATTTTATTTCTTGACAGTGATATTCTCCTGAGGAAAATCTCTCCCCGCTCAATCATGATCTTTTTACATTTGGAGTAATCCTAGGGGAAAAAAAAAGAGCAACATGAGGGGAACGGGAGGATCCAGGGGAAGGGGAGGATCCAGGTCAAGCTGAGAATACTTGTGGCCAAACACAGAAGCAGAGTGGTGACCGGGGGAGGGCAGGGCTTACAGAGTATTCCAGGGAGGTCAGGCTGATGAAACGCAGGAAGAGCTCCCCGCCCGATGACACGGCCACAGAAGAGTCCACGCCACACAGGGTTTCTATGGCACTGGTGAGATTCGCCCTCAGGCCCTGGATTGTCTCCCCTGGAATGATCACATGAGCAACATGATGTTCATTTCAGTATCACAGCCCCTTGATGGGTCTGCGATTCATTCATTCATTCAGCCAGTGTGGACTGGGTGTAGGCTGTAGCCAGGCTGTCTGATGGCTCAGCAGATAAAGAATCCGCCTGCAATGCAGGAGATGTGGGTTTGATCCCTGGGTCAGGAAGATCCCCTGGAGAAGGAAATGGCAACTCACTCGAGTACTCTTGCCTGGGAAATTCCATGGACAGAGGAGCCTGGTGGGCTATGGTCCATGGGGTCACAAAGAGTAGGACACGACTGAAGCTACTGAGCACACACACTTCCTAGATGCCAGAGATAACATCAGTGAACGTGCCCAGCCCCTGTTCTGATGGAGCTGCCTTTCTTTCCCTTTTCTCTTTTTCTTCTTGCTTGTGCTGCCTGGCTTGCGGATCTCAGTTCCCCTGATTCCCTCGGCAGTGAAGTGCAGAGTCCTGATCACTGGACTGCCAGGGAATTTCCAGGACTCTCTTTCTACTGGGACAGGTAGACAGTAAATAAGCACACAAAGAAATAAACAAGTTATTCAGATTGAATTGAGGACAGAAAAAAGCAGAATGATGAAAAAGGTGGGACTACTTCAGACAAAGTTAGCAGGGAATGGTCTCTTGGAATCTGGGCCTTTTAAACAGAGACCCGAGTAAGAAAGTATCCAGCTGAGTAAAGATGCAGTGGGCAAAGCCTCAGATGCAGACTATACCAACGCAAAGGCCCCAAGATGGGAATAAAATTGGTATGAGAAAGGCCAGAGTGATGCACAGTTCAGCGAGGGACAGCATGGAAGGAAATTAAGTAGTGACAGAAGAGGTCTGCAGGCTGCTGCAGATAAGGCTTAGATGTTTGGATATTAGTATAAGTATAATGGGAAGATGCTGGAGGTCGTCTTAGAGACATGCATCTCTAGGTCAGCCCTTTAAATTAAAGAATACTTTATTATTTTTATTATTATTTTGTTTATACCCAGAAGTTTACATTTGGGATGACTGAATTCACAATGCTCACAATGATGATATTAAAGCTAGAATTTATACTAGAACATTCTCTATAGCAACTGCAAAGAATCTGTCACAAGACAGAAGCTCAATAAACACTTGTAAAGCTGAACGATGGCTGTAATTTAAGCTTCACAGTTAACCTGGCATAATATGGTCCTTCTTGATTCAAAGTACATTTCAGGGGCTTCCCTGGCAGTCCAGTGGTTAAAGACTTCACCTTCCAATGCAGGGGGTGCTGGTTATCAAACAGCTCCCTGGTTGGGAAGCAAAGATCCCATATGCCACACAGCCAAAAAACCAACACATAAAACAGAAGCAACATGATAACAAATAAAGACTTTTTAAAAAATGGTTCACATTTAAAAAAAAAAAAACTTAAGAAAAAAACAAAGTATATTTCATTTGTGAGAAGAGACCCATTGGATCCTAACTTGAGGGCTCTCTCCACGTTGAAAGGACTGAAACGAAGGGAGAAACTGAGCTTGAGGCTGTATTACCTTATATCAGCACACATCCATCTCTCACTTTCTACAATTTTAACAGTTACAAGCAGACTTTCCTAACACCTGGAGCGATGGAGGCGGACCCCTTTTACCTGTATCTCTTCTCAAGTACTCCAGTAAAGTCCGGATGGCAGCTACTGCTGAGGCCATGTCAGGATCTTCTTTTATCTGAGACTTAAAGTATTCGATTAACTCTGGGAAGGGAGAAAAAATTGATTCAGCGAATTCATTTAGCAGGAGAGACAACCACAGAGCTTATCAATGACTGCTCACTTTAAAAAGCAAACTAATTTAAAAAATAGTTCCTTTGCAGGGTGTTTGGCTTCAGGGACACAGAAAATGTTGATGGGAATAGAAATGACATCACTTTACTATTTGCAAGCTCTTTCTCATTTTGAAAAATCTAGCCCATGTAATATGAAATAAAATTTAAGCCCCACCAAATGATAGTGAAAGGTCATTCTCACCCTTATTCTTGACCGCAAGTCTGCAAAAAATCCCAGAGCCAACCTGCCTACTGATTTCTCCTGCACCCCTCCAGACAGTCTATGCCAAGTGAAGCCTATTCACCTACCTACATACACCTACATATGTATGTGATGTAGAAGTCTACTCTGCTTTTTTACATGAAAGGTACTATATACATATTAGTTTGCCCTTGTTCTTCACTTAATAAAACACCTTGATAACCACTCAAGACAGGCACATCAAATACGCCTTTCTTTTGATTCTGGTACCATATTCAACAGGGCAGGTTCAGGGAGTCTTACTCATACTTCACATATGAAGAAATCAAGACTTCGAAGACCCGCACATTCGTCCGAAATCTCACGTTTTTGGAGGGCACTGGAAAGCGTGGGCAGAAGGTATGTCTGGGATACACCCAAGACCCATTCCCTGGATACATGAGCAGCGAGAGGGTTTTAGTTGTGACTAGAGGGACCACATCCGACCAAACAGCCTGAGCTTGAAAACTGACCGCGCCCGGAGCCCAGTCTGGGCATGTGAGGTGGAGGGACCCCTGCGCGGCTCCGCCCTAGGCCCAGCAGGCCCAACAAGTCCCGATTTACCCGTGTTGTCCATGGTGCACTCTGGACCGCGGAGCCTGAGAGGCCCAGAGCCGCACAAGACGCCTGGACTGGTCCCGCCGCCGCGCGGACTCAGCACCACACTGACTGACAGCGCGCAGCCACGCTCTACACTCCACTTCCGGCGCCTTGGGGGCGGGGCTGTGGGTACGGCGCGCGGCCTGAACCACGCCGTCTCTTACGTCACTCGGCGGCGCCGGAAGTCGGAGTTCATACACTTCGGTAGGTCTGCTTGCTTGCAAGTGGCTGTTCGCCGAGGGACTCTGGTCGCCATGGTCTCAGACGGTGAGGGCCGCGCCGGCGGGATCCGGACCCCGGGACTAAGCAGACTTTGCCCAGCGATGACCTACCAAATGGACTGTATTTTGGGGGCTGGGTGGAGCCTGTCTGTTCTTTAAAGGAGTAGCAAATGTATTCATTCGTTCATTCATTTCAGTAAATATTTTTGGAGCGCCTGTTGTGTGCCAGGCGTTATTTCATGCCCTGGGAGATACATAGAGAACATGACGGACTAGCGGAGATTACAGTCTAGTGAGCGAGACAGACAGTAGGCAAGTAAATAAAAATAATTTCGAAGGGTAACAGAGCTGTGACGACAGTATAAAGTAATGATGGTGTCGATCGCGATTCGGGGATGATCCAGGAGGAGCTGCTTTCGATATGGGTCCAGGGAAGACTAGTGATACTCAGACTAAGACTTGAGTGATTTTATAAAGGCTCTGTGAAGGCCTTGTGACAGATTGAGCCAATACATTGCAATGGGAAGACGGAAAGGGGACACCTGTGGGTTGAGGAGGGTGGAGACTTTCGTTCATACATTCAACTACCAGTTACGAAGCTTGATGTCTTAAAGGGAGAAAAAAGAGGCCAGGGTGGTGGGAGCAGGGTGGGATAGAGGGATGAGATCAGAGAGCCAGCTAGCCAGGTGCAGGTCCCTTGTGGGACCAGATCTCTATTTTAAGTGTAATACAAGCCGTTTTAGGGCTCCTAGCAAGAGAGTATTACTGATTTACGATATATATATATATTTTTTTTTTTTTTTTTTTTTGCGAGATCTTAGTTCCCTGACCAGGGATCCAACCCATGGCCTCTTGCAATGGAAGCATTGAATCCTAACCACTGGACTGCCAGGGAATTCCCTGACTTACTATCTTAAAGGATTACTTTGACTGCTGTGTGGGAAATGGACTGTGGAGAGCAAGAATAGAAATAGATCCTTTCAGGGGCAGTAACAATTGTCCATGCATCATTTATCTGTTATAATATCACAACTCTGTGAGGGAGGCAGATCTGGTATGGCCCGTGTCTACAAATGAGAAGGTAGAGACCCAAAGAAAGAAATCCACAGGGACAATCCATGTGTATGGATTCACACCTCTCCTGACAGGCGACACTTTGTTTTTCTCAGGCTTGATGATAGCAAGGAATGTATGGTTCTGAGAATTGGGGAGTGGGACCTGATGGAGATATAAGGCCAGAGGCTTTTGGGCAGAAGAGTGAGGGCCTGTGTAGAGACAGTTATTAAGTGACTCTTCTGTGCTAAACACTTTGTTCTGTGATTTACACAACATTCCTCATTCTCTGAAAAGTCCACGATTTAGAGGGCTGAGGGGGGAAGAGAGATCAGAAGCACAGCCAAGTGTAAAATGAGGTCGTGAGTACTGTCATCAGAAGAGGGACAGCCCTGTGGGTGGTCAGAAGGAGACAATAGGGCATTGAAAAGCCACAGTGTTTATTTCCATTTTTTTGTTGGAGTATAATTGCTTTACAATGTTGTGTTAGTTTCTGGTGTACAACAGCATAAAGTGAATCAGCTATATGTATACATGTATCTCCTCCTTCGCGGATCTCCCTCCCTTCCACCTCCAGCCCCCATCTAGGTCATCACAGAGCACTGAGCTGAGCTCCCTGTGCTACACAGCAGCTTCCCACTAGCTGTCTGTTTTACACGTGGTGGCGAATACATGTCAGTCCTCATCTCCCAATTCGGCCCCCCGCCAGCTGTGTCCACATGTCCCTTCTCTGTGTCTGTGTCTCCGTTCCTGTCCTGCAAGTAGGTTCATTTGTGTAATTTTTAGCCACAGTCTTTAGAGTCAAGCAGATCTGTCTTCAGAGCTGGGTGTTAGCTTTGCTACTTGTTAGCAGGCCATGCGACTTAGAGCAAGTTACTTTCACTTGCGAAATAGGAATACCATATTTCATCTAGTCTAAGATAATATGATTATGAAATGTGCTTTTATTTTATTTAATATAACATTAAGAGAAAAAATGTGATCCGTCATAATGGTAAGATACCTTCCTGAGTTCAGCAACTGTCAAATGTAAGAAAAAAGGAGGGAGTACATCTTATAATTGGTGAAAGATAGCTTCCCTAGTGTCTCACTGGTAAAGAACCCACCTGCCAATGCAGGAGACATGGGTTCAATCTCTGGGTCAGGAAGATTCCCTGGAGAAGGGAATGGCTACCCATTCCAGTGCTCTTGCCTGGAGTATCCCATGGACAGAGGAGCCTAGCAGCCTACAGTCCATGGGGGTCACACAAGAGTCGGACACAACTTAGTCAGACGCAACAACAACAACAAGCGAAAGACGGCTTTAAGTCCCTTTCTGAGCTGTCAGCAATGGGACAGGAAGATAGGATTACATGTGCTAGGTCTGACACAGAAAGGCTGACATTTCCTCTCTTCTGAGATGGGGGAGCCAGGACCTGTTGGAAGACCTGGGGAAGACTTTTGAATAAGGAGGTAGCAAGGTTTGGGACCTTGGAGAGTAAATAGGATACGGGTATGTAAGCAAGGCATTGCTGCTTTCTGCTATTAAATGAGCATCCTGGGTTTTTCATAGCAACGTATGCTTACTGGTTCACATTCTGTCACCTCAGAATATAGTCTCCCTGAGGGCTTGGATCCAGTATCCCCAACACCTAACACCGGTACTTCAGTGTCAGTGTTTGTTGAATTAATGTGTTAGCCTGTTTCGTTGTGTCTTTCACTTTGTAGAGAGTAGCCTAATTATTTTCACAATAAAGTCTTTACACAGCCATTGCTTTTCACACTGGTTTTTACCTTTTAAAGATTGGTTACTAATTGGCCTTGCTAGAAGGTGATTTGATGGACCTGGAGCCAGACTACTTCTGTGTCTCCCTTTAAATTTCTCCCCACTCAGCCCTACCCCAAGCCTGAAATTCTGCTAGTGATTCTTGGTACTGGTCCATCAGTGCTCTCTGTCCTTGACCAGACATCCATGATGCATGTATCTTTGGGGTCATAAAATGTTTACTGGGCATCCACCCTGTGCTAGGCATTGTGTTCAGAGCAGAGGACAAGCAGTGATAAAAGAGACAAAAATCCCACCGCACAAAGTTCATAGTCTACCGCAGGGGTCCCCAACCTCTGGGACCTAATGCCTGATGATCTGAGGCGTAGCTAATGTAACAATAATAGAAATAAAGTGAACAGTAGATGTAGTGCTCTTGCGTCATCCTGGAATGAACCATCACCCCCCCACACACACAACCTGTGGAAAAAATTGTCTTCCATGAAACCTGTCCCTGGTGCCAAAAAAGCTGGAGGCTACTATTGCAGTGCATAAGAGGTGTAAATGTACAGAAGGCAAGCAAGAGCTCACTAAGGGCCTCCAGAGCTGTAAGTCTTTAAAAGAACTTGATTTGTGTTCCTTTCACGATTGTAGCTTATATACATAGAAAGGCATGCAGTGGTGCTTGCTTTGGATTTAATTTACAAATTGGAAATGTTAGCTTTGTTTCACTTTTATGAGGCTAATTTTTTTTGTTTTTTTGGTTAATTGCAGAGGATGAATTGAATCTTCTAGTTATCATAGTTGATACCAACCCTATTTGGTGGGGAAAGCAAGCATTAAAGGAGTCTCAGGTAAGGCTGCTTGGGAAGGCTTTTGGATAGTTCTGATTTGACTTAGTACTTCCCTGGTGGCTCAGATGGTAAAGCATCTGTCTACAATGCGGGAGACCTGGGTTCGATTCCTGGGTGGGGAAGATTCCCTGGAGAAGGAAATGGCAACCCACTCCAGTACTCTTGCCTAGAAAATCCCACGGATGGAGGAGCCTGGTGCAGGCTACTGCTCATGGGGTCACAAAGAGTCAGACACGACTGAGTGACTTCATTTTCTTTCATGTGTATATTGCTTTTTTATTAAGGTATAATTTCATACCATAAAATTCACCCATTATAATGTATAATTCAGTGTTTTTTAGTAAAAATCACAGTAAAGTTGTATAACCACCACTACCACAATTCCATTTTAGAAAACTTCTATTTCCAGAAGGTTCCCTCGTGCTTGTTTGCAGTCAGTCACTGCTTCTATGCCCTAGCTGTTATTGTTGTTTAGTCACTAAGTCATGCCCAACTCTTTGCGACCCCATGGACTATAGCCCACCAGGCTCCTCTGTCTGTGGGATTTCTCAGGCAAGAATGCTGGAGTGGGCTGCCATTTCTTTCTTCAGAGGATCTTCATGACCCAGGGATTGAACCCACATCTCCTGCATTGGCAGGTGGATTCTTTACCACTGAGCCACCTGGGAAGCCCTCCCCCCTGTTGTAGGCAAACACTCATCTGGATTCCGTCTCTGTGTTGCCTTTTCTGGACATTTCATATATTGATTCCATATAATATGTAGTCTTTTTTTTTTTTTAATACTTTCTATTTTAAAATAGTTATGGAATCACAGGAAATTATAAAAACTGGTACGGAGAGGTCTGTGCACTCTGGCTCCAGCTTCCCCCAGTAGTAGCATCTTCTGTAACTGCAGTACAAACGGCAAAACCAGAACACTGACATCAGTACAATCTCCAGACCTTATTCAGATAATAACAGTTTTGCGTGCACCTGTGTGTGTATGTTTGGTTCTTGCAGTCTTAGCACATGTAAGATTTGTGTAACTGCCGCCACAATCAAGACACAGCTGTTCTATCCCAAGGAGCTCCCCGGTGCTCCCTCCATGGTTGGTGCAACTTTCTAGTCCCTGGTACTAGTCTAATAATATGTTCTCCAGATCTATAATTTTGTTCCATAAATAGATCCTATAGTATGTAGCTTTCGAGTGTAGCTTTTATCTTTTATTATTTTTTAAGAGAACTTGGGACTAGGCTGTTTTACTTACTTAATTAATTTATTTTGGCCATGACCCAGAGCATGTGGGATCTCAGTTTCCCAGCCAGGGATCAAACCCATGCCCCCTGCAGTGGAAGTGTGGAGTCTTTAACTACTGGGCTGCTAGGGAAATTCCTATCCTTTTTTTAAAAATTAATTAATTTCCTTTATTTTTTATTTTTGGCTCTGCTGGGCCTTGTGGTTGCGTGCAGCTTTCTCTAGTTTTGGTGAGCAGGGCCTCCTCTCTAGTTGCAGTGTGTGGGCTTGTCTTATTGTGGAATGCCAGTGTTAGGGGGCACAGGCTTCAGTGGTTGCAGCCCGCAGGCGCAGTAGTCCTGGCACACTTGCTTAGTTGCTCTATGGCGGGTGGAATCTTCCTGGACCAGGGACTGAACGCATGTCCCCTGCATTGGCAGGTGGATTCTTAACCACTGGACCACCAGGAAAGTGTCATGTGTCATTTTGATTATAGTCATTCTAGGGTAAGTGGTAGTACCTCATTGTGGTTTTAATTTGCATTTCCCTAATGACTAAGCTTTTGTTCATAAACTTATTAGCTATCTGTATATTTTCTTTGATGAAATTCATATAAAAATGTTACATCCAATTTTTAAATTCTTAAATTGGACACGTTCTTATTTAAATTCTTAAATTAGACATGTTCTCACAATTAAGAACAAGTTATGTACTTGATCGTAACTTTACCAAGTTGCTGTACGATGAGCTGCACACATTGAAAGTGTTATGTCTTCACATATGTATGCATTCATGAAATTGTCACCTCAGTCAAAATGATGAAATACAGATCTATGGGGGTTCCCTGGCAGTCCAGTGCTTAGGACTCAGTGCTTTCACTGCTGTGGCCTGGCTTTCGTCCCTGTTTGGAGAACTAAGATCCTGTAAGCTGATCGACGTATCCAAAAGAACATAACAAAACAAAAACACACAAATCCATCACTCGCAGAGTTTCTTCATATTCCTTTGAATTTCTCTCACCCATCTCTCCCTGTTCCCTCCTGGAGGTAGCCACTTATCTGCCTAATATCACTATAGATTGGTTTGCATTTTTAAGGTATGTATATACGTGGAATCACGGAGAAGGCAATGGCAACGCACTCCAGTACTCTTGCCTGGAAAATCCCATGGGCGGAGGAGCCTGGTAGGCTGCAGTCCATGGGGTCTCTAAGAATCGGACACGACTGAGCGACTTCACTTTCACTTTTCACTTTCATGCATTGGAGAAGGAAATGGCAGCCCACTCCAGTGTTCTTGCCTGGAGAATCCCAGGGAGGGGGGAGCCTGGTGGGCTGCCATCTGTGGGGTCGCACACGACTGAAGTGACTTAGCAGCAGCAGCGTACCTGGAATCAAACAGTATATAGTTGGTTTTTTGTTATTGGGTTTTTTCTTGTTTGGTCTATTGGTCTGTTGTTTTCACTCAGCATAGTTACTTTGACATTTGTCCATGTTGCTACATGGATCAGTAGTTCATTTCTTGTTATTGCTGAGAAGAATTCCATTGTGTGGCTGGACCAGCATATCACTACATATTATCATACTCTCCAGGAAGACTGTCTTACTTTGAACTCTCATCAGTGGTATATGAAGATTCCTTTTTTTTTGTACTAACACAAGATGCTCTGTTTCCTTATTTTATCTTTTGCCAGTATGATGTACCAAAAATTCTCTCAGTCTTCTTTTGGTATATCTAATGGCCCTTTGTATTTCTCCTTTATATTTTTCTTTGGGGGAGTTTCCCATTTTCCTCTTTGGGTGTTCCTTTTTATTTTAACTGGTTTGTGAACACTCTTTATGTTAAAAGGTTAACTCATTGTCTTTCATGTGTTGAGGTTTTTTTTTTTTTTTCCAGTTTGTAATTTGCCTTTCACTTTGGTTTAGTTGTTTTTTGTTGTGTAGAAATTTTAATAGGTTTGTTTTACATGTTAAGAAATAGAGTAAGTGAAATTTATTGGTTTTGTTTTCTGCTTAACATAGTTCTTTCTTTAGTAATATTAATACTTGTCAGAATGTAAATTCCATGAAAAAAAGGGTCTTCACATGGCACATAATAGGTTCTCAGCATATTTAGTGAATGAATTAATTGAAAGACTTTACAATTACCAATTTAATCAATATGTATTATCTATTCTATGTGCAGCAACAGTTTGCTAGTAATTTTATCACAGAAGATGTGACACGTTTACTATTCCTTGAGTGTTATACAAAAAACATGTGTGGAATATTATACTGATGAGAAAGCGGTCTCATAAGTAAAATTAGAGAACTATAGTTTCTTTTTCAGATTTGATGATCCATATTTTTGCTATGAATACATTTATTTATGAACAAATAAGTTGTATTGATTAACAGAATAACAGCTGGAAAAATAACAGTGAAAATGAATGTCTTTGCATGTGATTTCTGGTCTCAGTTGGAATTTTAGTCTTTCTTGAGTTTCTATTTCAAATTGGACAGTTTTAATTATCAGGGAGGATGAAATTGTACCTGGTAGACAGTTCTGTATGGGAGGAGAAGGAAAGGATGAGTCTTGATAACTAGTATTAGTAAAGATTGATTCTACTGACTAAATTTTATCTAGGTCAACTGGAGCACAAATCAATCATCATGTTTATAAAAAATGACCGTATCTCCTCCTGCTTCCCCAGTTCCATCCCATCCCCCAGGAGTAGCTCCTCCTTCCTTTTGCTCTCTTCCATGAGACCTGACCAGCTAATGTGTTGTTCTTCTAAGCAAGTCAGAAATGGGCAAGTCTGTGCTGTTCAGAATCAGAAAACTATACCTTCCTGATGTTTTTGCTTATGACCTTGGAGAAGGGAACTCCAGAGCAAATTTTTAGCGTGAATAATTATCTGACATAGTGGTTTTGGGTAGCTGTTTTAGATTCTTTTGTCTTCTGTGTTTCAACAGTTTACTCTGTCAAAATGCATTGATGCCGTGATGGTGCTGGGAAATTCTCATTTGTTCATGAATCGTTCCAACAAACTCGCAGTGATAGCAAGTCACATTCAGGAAAGGTATGACCATTGTGATTACTCTCCCTGCTCAGTGCTTAAGGACCCTGGGATGAGATATTACTGGGGTAGATGAATATACCTCAAATAATAAACTGGTCATAAATTAGAATTTGGTAGGAATTCTCTTCGGTTGTCATCTGAAGAGTGAGAACCACCGTAAAGCGTTTCAAGAGGCTGTAACTGAGTACGTTCTTTATTTCTCTCATTTTTTAAGAAAACAGTGGAATCATCAAAACATTCCATGGTGGAAGACTCATGTTTGCCAATTTGCCTGTTTCATACATTTTGTAAAACTGAAGTTTATGATGGACTCTTGAGATTCTGGAATTGGTGTGGTCTTTGTTATCTCTGCTGAATTCTATTTTGATGTTTAGTGAGGTCCCTTAGTCCCGGTGTAACTAGGGAGTTTTTTGTCTGTTTTTCTGTTTCAGTCGATTCTTATACCCTGGAAAGAATGGCAGACTTGGAGACTTCTTTGGAGACCCAGGAAACCCTTCTTCTGAATTTACTCCCTCAGGAAGTAAAGATGGAAAATACGAGTTGTTGACAGCAGCAAATGAAGTTATCGCTGAAGAGATCAAAGATCTAATGACTAAAAGTAATTGCTTTCAGCTTTTCTTCCTCCCATTAGTGCTATTTGCAGATGGAGTTGAATGTGGAAGTCCTTGAGGTTTCGAGTCCAAAAGTTTGAGATTTTTGATATTATCTACTTAATTTTTTTTCTCTCTCTCTTTTAAAATCACGCCCACAAAAGCCTGTGTGATACTTGCCTGACTTCTGCAGCGTGGACACTGTTCACCAGCCTCCACTTGAAACACTCTAGTGTCTGAGGATAGCCTGTTTTGACCCATTTTTCCTCTTTCTCAGACCATTCTTCCTTCCATTTTTGACTTTTCCTTCATCTTGTTTCTTCATTTTTTAAAAATGTTGATTTTATTTATTTTCAGCCGAGCTGGGTCTCTGTCACTGCACTCAGGCCTTTCTCCAGTTGCAGCGAGCAGGCTTCTGTTGTGATGGCTCCTCTCGTTGCGGAACACAGGGTCTAGGGCCCGTGGGCTTCAGTACTTGTGGCGCACGGGCTTGGTTGCCCTGAGGCATGTGGAATCTTCCCAGACCAGGGATTGAACCAGTGTCCCCTGCATTGACAGGCAGATTCCTATCAGGGAAGTCTATCATTTTATTTCCTTAAAAAAATATATATATTTTTTATTCTGTGTGGTGTTTTTCTTTCTCTGTATGTTCTCGTCCAACCTTCCCATTAATTATCATTTGTGTATGAACACTTCCCAGTCTTTGTCTCTACTCCATCCTTTCTTTCAAACTGCAGATGTCTCCCCTTAAGTGTCCCTCAGCCTCATTAATAAGCCCCAGACCAGTTTCATTTTCTTTCCCCACAGTTACACCACTACTTCCATTTCTGTCACCCCCATCCTCCTGCTTTTCCAAAGGCTTTCATTTTGACTGTTTCCTTCTAAACCAACATCTAATCATCTATGAAATCCTATTAATTTAGTCTCAGAAGTACCTCCAAAGTCTGACCCCTTATTACCTGCCATCTAGCTCAACCTTGGGACGGCTGACATCTTGGGCGGGGGAATTCTTTGTTGTGGGGGGTTTCCTGTGCTTTGGAGGATAAGGGTTAGTTGCTCAGTCATATCCCACTCTTCGTGCTTCCATGGACTGTAGCCCCCCAGGCTCCTCTTGTTCATGGAATTCTCCAAACAAGAATACTGAAGCAGGTTGCCATTCCCTTCTCCAGGGGATCTTCCCAACCCACAGATCAAACACAGGTCTTCTGCATTGCAGGTGGATTCTTTACCATCTTAGCCACCAGGGAAGCCTTTTGGCGGATACTTACTTAGTAGCATCCCTGGCCTCAACCAATTGGATGCTAAGATATCCCCCAGTTGGGACTTCCCAGGTGGCGCAGTTGTTAAAGAATCTGCCTTGTAATGCAAGAGATGAAAGAGACACGGGTTCAAAACCCGGGTCAGGAAGATCCCCTGGAGAAGGAGATGGCAACCGCTCCAGTATTCTTGCCTGGGAGATCCCATGGACAGAGGATCCGGTGGGCTGTGGTCCATGGGGTCACAAAGAGTTGGACATGACTGAGCACACTTGCAGGTACAAACCAAATGACCCTCTTGGGGCACAGTTGCCCCGGTTGAGAGCCTTTGCTCTGGATCATTATAACAGCTTCTTTCTCCTGTCTCTCCCCATTCAAGTCCTTCCACTCAGCCCTCTAGAGTTATTCTAAAAATCAGAGTTAGTATTCCCTGCCTCAAACACTTTTGCTAATTCCCTATTGCCTGCAGGCAGTGGTTTTAAACTGTCTCCTCTGTCCAAATCACTGGTGGGGAAAAGGCAACTCTAGAGACAGTGGATCAATGATTTCTCTTGGGACTGGGGGTGAGCAGGAAGGGACTGGGAATGGGCCTAAGTGATCTTTTGGAGTGATGGAAATGTTCTATAGTTGGATCATGGTGATGATTTCAACTCTAGAAATTTACTGGAAATCATTGACTTGTGCACTTTAAAAGAGTGAATTTTGAGATCTGTAAGTTACACCCGAATAACATGAAATACTGGCCCCACTTCATTGTTTCCGATTCAGTGGGCCTAGGGCGGGCCCAGTGCTTTGGACGGTGGCTCACACGGTAAAGAAACTGTCTGCCAGTGCAGGAGGCCGGGACCCAGGTGCAATCCCTGGGCCGGGAAGGTCCCCTGAAGTACGAAATGGGAACTCACTCCAGTCTTCTTGCCTGAAGAATTCCCTGGTAGAGGAGCCTGTGGGGCTACACTGCATAGGGTCTCAAAGGGTCAGACATGACTGGGCATAGCATAGCACGCACCAGGGAGGACCCAAGAATTTGTATTTTTCTTGAGTTCCCAGGTGATGTTCCTCCAATGGGTTCTAGAATCACATTTTGGGAACCACTGGCCTCCAGCGTAAAGGCCCAGCTTCTCAGTACAGTGGTCTAGACCTTTCCCGTGGGGCATCAGCACTCCCGGACCAGTTGCAAGCCCCATTCCTACAGGGTATTAATCTGGACGCCCACCTTGTTGAACTGGATGTTTAGAATTTTGATTTTTATGAGTGATTTTTTGTTGTTGTTGCTGTTTTCACTCAAGTCTGCAGATAAGCTGTGAACTTTGTCCCTACCTCCCACAGCCAGGGGAATTTCTCCAGTCCTCTTTTCACTGGTCCAGCTTTCCCCGGGGCAGTGGGAAGGAAGAGGTGATAGGAAAGGCTCAGAGCCTAGCCAGGGACCTCTGTGCAGGCTGCCCTCGGTCACACACAGACTTTTGTACCACTCAGATCATTGAGAAACCAGAACCTTCCCCAGTAACACCAGGATACTTTTTAGTATTTATTTTTATAACATAAAATTTACCGTTTTAACTATTTTTCAAGGTACAGGTTGGTAGCATTAAGTACATTCACATTGTTGGGCAATCACCACTATCCATTTCAAGAACTTTTTCATCATCCCAAACTTAAACCTTATACCCATTAAACAACCACCCCTCATTCCTCCCCATTCAGCCCCCAACCACCAGGATATTTTAAATTGAGAAAATGTTTAACAATTGCTTATCTGTGTTTATAAACCCAGTTTTGAAATGTTATATGATTTCCTTCATGAAGATGAATGCTTTGGTTTAAAAATGATTTTGGTTCAATAAAGTACCTAAAAGTTCTCTTTTTAATGCTTTTTGTTATTTACAGGTGACATAGAGGGTCAACACACAGAGACTCTGCTGGCAGGATCCCTTGCCAAAGCTCTTTGCTGTATCCTTGGTGGTTTTTTTTTTCTTTTTTAATATGTATTTATTTATTTTCTCTTCGGTTGTGCTGGGTCTTTGTTGCTGCCTGCAGGCTTTCTCTAGCTGTGGCGAGCGGGGGCTACTCTGTACTTCCGGTGCCCTGGCTTCTCATTGCCATGGCTTCTCTCGCTGTGGACCGTGGGCTCCAGGGTGCACAGGCTTCAGTGGTTGCAGCACCGGGGCTCAGTAGTTTCAGCTCAAGGGCTCCAGAGTATAGGCTCATTAGATGTGGCACACGGGCTCAGGTGCCCTGCAGCATGTGGGATCTTCCCAGACCAGGGATTGAACCAGTGTCCCTTGCATTGCAAGGTGGATTCTTAACCACTGGACCACCAGGGAAGCCCCTGCTGTATCCTTGGTGTTTTAATCATTCAGAAGTTTGTTTTGTTTTTTCCTTTAATAAAAATACCTTAACTTGTGATATTTCTTAGAACCATGGATCCACATTACTGGAAGGCATGAGTTTTTTAAAGCAGTAGATAATAAAAAAGCTTTAACATGGTTTTAGGAGAAGCTGTAAGAATGAGAAAACTCTACTTTCTCCAGTATGTCTTTCTCACAATGAATTATTCTTCAGGATGTTTCTCTGTTTATTATTAGACAGATTAAAATTTTTTTTTTCCTCTCATGTTAGGAACAGTGTTTGATTTTAAAAGCCTTTTACTGACCCTGGGGCTTGTTAAATGAGCAGCTGGTTCTCCCCAGGAGAATGAGTTATTTTGCCCACCTTTATAAAGCATGTTGATAATCTGTGTGACATTTTTTTCAGTCTTATGTAATTTAATTTGTTTGTTTTGTAAAGTATTGAGTGATCCCTCCAATCCCAGACTATGATTGGGGGTGTCTGATTGTCTGTGTATGGTTTACAAATTCGTCATCTCATTTGGTTGGCATATTGATTTACTTGTGCCAGTATTCAAATCTAGGACATGATAGATAGCTGTAAAACGATCAAATCTATTAATTTTAATTTTCTTGGAGAACAATCATATTTTGGTCAGGTTGCAAAACCCACTTGATTGCAAAGTCAGTAATTGGAAACTCCCAATCTCTTTTGTGTGTTTATTGTGAGTCATGGAGCTTTTCCTTTTTTTCAGGTAGGTGGATGCTGAATTTATTTAACTATGATTTGAATTTATTTGTTCTGTTTACTGTTATTATTTATGAAACACTTTTTAAATTCCTTAATGCTAAGAAAATAAGACATTCATAGAATGAACAAGGAAGTTAAAGGTGAGAGCCTGCAATCTTCTACGGGACTGTAATTCTTATTTTACTACTATAACTTTGAGGGGCTGTTTTAAAATTGGCAAGAAAACTTTATATAATATGTTCAGTGAGATTCAGTTGTAATGTAATCTGTTTTTATCTCTTTATAGATAACCAGGAAATGAAATCAAGGATATTGGTAAGATTAAAAGAAATCTATACTATGTTTTTATACCAGCCAGAGCCAGTTAGAAAACAGACTGAGAAATAAGACCCATTTATAATAGAAGCAATAAATATTAAGAGTCCAGAGTTAATTAACAAGTACTGTGTAAAGTTGATTATGATGAAAAACTGAAATTCTGAGAGACATAGAAGTATTGAATAAACAGAGCCATATTTTTTTCTTTTTTAATTTTTTTCAGTTATTTTTATTGATGTATAGTTGATCTACAGTATTATATAGTTACAGGTATATAATGTAGTGATTCACAGTTTTTTAAAGGTTATATTCCATTTATAGTTATTAAAATATTGACTATATTTCCCATGTTGTGTAATATATCCTTGTAGCTTTTTTTGTCTGTAATAGTTTATACCTCTTAAATCTCTACCACTGTATTGCCCGTCTCCTCTTCCTTCTTCCCCACTGGTAACCCCTAGTTTGTGGAGAGCCATATTTTATTCTTGAATGTCAGTTTGTCCAAGATTAAACTATAAGTTCAGTGCAATCTCAGAATATTAATCAGATTTTTTTTTCCTGGCAGAGTGGAGGGATTTAAGAAAGTCAAGAATTTATCTAAAAGAATAAGTCAGTGGGAATAGCCAGGAGCTTTCTGAAAGAGAATAGTAAGCAGGCACTTGCTCCAATCGACTTAAAAAAAAAACATACAACATGACTGTTGTAAGTTTAAGTTTTATTCAGGGTTTTACTCAGCATTATAGCTCAGGAGACAGCCACTCAGCTGTGGAGTAACTGTCCCGAAGAGGTAGAGGAGAGACCAGTTTATGTGGGTTTTTTTTTTTGGCTAGGAAATTCACACAGTCAAGCATACATCTTGGTAAGAGATGACTGCTGATCACAAAGAACAGATACCTCAAGATAGTGATTTTAGTGCTTTTCTATTTTTTCAGCTCTTGCCTACAAAGAGGCAAGAATCTGGGGTTGTTGGAATTCTTCCTGAGATACCCGTCTGACTGTCTAAGGGCCTGTTTATCCAAAGCACTGAGTGCCTCATCCTGCCTTTCATCCTGGACTCCTTTCAGGGTGCTCAGTCGGTGGGCAGCTGCAGTGGGTTCCCATTTAACCCTTGTAGAACTGGGTGGGGAGCAGTGCTCTTTGTTCTTCTTTATTCACACTCCTTTAGGCACTCAAACACATTATAAAGCCACAGTAACAGTGTGGTTCTGGTACAGTAGTATGCAGACAGATAATGGGTACATAGTGGGGTTTGACACAAGATGAATGAAACCTTTCAAATGTGTGGGAACGAAATGGATTATTCAGTAAAAGATACTGGGCCAGTTGGTTGGCCGTCAGGAGGAACACAAGGCTAGATCTCACTGCTTACCCCTAAGCAGATTCTAGTAATGATTGATCAAACATGTCAATGTAAAAATTCGAGTTGTAAAAGTGCTGGAAGAAGATACGTGTTTATCATCTTCAGTTGGTGAGTATCTTGCTAAGCATGATGTGAAACTTTAAAAGGAAGCTTAAGACCTCAAAAAAATAAAACCCCCAAAACAAGGATGGGAAAAGAAAAAATCTATTAGGAAAAAGTGTTTTCAACATAACTACGTGACAGGATTGATGTAATGTTTCTAAAATAAAGAAGATTGATGTAATGTTTCTAAAATAAAGAAGAGCTTTTAAATTAATTTTTAAAAGTCAGGGTTGACTCCAAAGGAACAGGTGGGAAACATGAGCAGTCTGCAGAAGAGGAAATGCACATGACCAGGTAGCGTTTGGAAATATGGCAGCCCTACTAGTGGTTCTTCTCTTGCATCGCCCGTGAGAGGATAAATTAGTACAGCTTTTCTGGAAGGCAGGTCGGTAATATGTATCAAAATGAAATGTGCAGACACTTTAGTAATCCCACTGGTTATCTTAGGAGCTAATCAGTTGTGCAAAGGGTAGATGGGCATATTCATCAGAGCATTGTCTAAAATTGAGGTTTGAAAAAAAACAACTGAGATGTGGAAACTGCTTAAATGTCTTCTGTAGGTAATTGGTTAAATAGTCAAAATCTAGGAACTCAGCATGAAGGATGATATACACTCATATTTATTGACATAAGGTTGTTTCCCCCAGATATTGGGGACTACAAAATCAGGTTGCAGAATACTAGGGTATCATCCTGGGTGTGTGTGTCTGTGTCTCTGTTGGATGTGAATGTACATACATGTCCACATAGACGCTCTTTAGAAACCATTAACAAGGATTATCTCTTGGATTATAGGATTTGGGGGAGATTTTTAATAACTACAAAGATAAATAAGAAAGATGATATTGACTATAGTTTGTTGTATACTGTGTTGACATTTGAGTAAGAGCGCTAGAATGTGGCCGAAAGGTATTAACATGCATATGATTTTTAGGTGATTAAGGCTGCAGAAGACAGTGCCTTGCAGTATATGAACTTCATGAATGTCATCTTTGCAGCACAGAAGCAGGTGAATTGAGAGCCTTCTTTTTAAAGATTATTGCTTTCATAATGAAGGAATTAATTTTACTGTTTGAATGGCCTGCTTAAAGAAATAGTCTGACTGAATACTTACTAAGGGATTGGGAATCTGGAATCCATGTTTTGTACTAGTCATTTTTCTATTTTGAGTCCTGCACCCTTGAGAATCTAGTGGATCCCCAGAAGAATATGCAGTCAAACTCACTTTTGTTTATAGTTATGTGGTTTAACTACATGTGTAGTTACAACCCTGTTTAGCTCATCCTTAGACTTCAGGCTAAGAATCCTGAGTTTTATAACAGTTTGCTGCATGTGTGGCCTCAATTTCTTTGTCTTTCTGCTTTAGGGAGGTTTTAGGTAGCTCAGTGGTAAAGAACCCTCCTGCCAATGCAGAGATGCAGGTTCAATCCCCGGGTCAGGAAGATCCGCAGGAGAAGGAAATGGCAACCCACTCCAGTATTCTTGCCTGAGAAATCTTACAGACAGAGGAACCTGGTGGGCTGCAGTCCATGGGGTCGCAAAAGAGTTGGACACAACTTAGCAACTAAACAACAACAATAAATATTTGATATTTTTACTTTGCAAATAACTCAAGTGTTCAGATGAGTTATCATTAATACATTTTCTTCTTTGACATGTTTAAAAAAAACTTTCTTAAAACTTCAGTTTAAAAAAAAAAACAACACTTCAGTTTTGGGATATCCCTGGTGGTCCAGTGGATAGGGCTCCATGCTTCCATGGCATGAGGTATGGGTTTGATACCTGGTCAGGAGACTAAGATCCTGCATGCTGTGGTGGCATGGCCAAAAAACTTTAAAAGCAAACTTCCGTTTTAACCTAAAATGCTGTTATAGTCACCTGTAATGTTTTCTGTCTTGGAGTGGCAGCATGATAGAGTGGAAAGGCCATGGACTTTGGGGACAGGCAGATTGGGGATGACAGCACTGTTGGCCCTTGGCTCTGTGACCACCTTCCAGCCAAGGCCTGGGTGTTTCACTGTAAAATGCACATCAGATATCTATCTTGCAGTGTAACCATGCATGTTAAATGAGTCTTTTTAAGAATAGAGTCTGGCATATAGTAGGTTCTCATTATAAGGTAGTCTTCACTATTCCTGTTAATATTTTTTGAAATGTCCATTTCAGAATATTTTGATCGATGCCTGCGTGTTAGACTCCGATTCAGGACTCCTCCAACAGGTATATTTTAAATGAATGCTTGGTGGTGGTTCTGAAAGCGTGGTGAGTTCTGTTACCTGTGGTAAATGTCTCTCACCCACCAGTTTTCACACAGCTTTAGGGATTATCCCTTATGATGCGTTAGATTAGAGCACCAGCATCTCTCTGGTTCTTTTGAAATTTTTATTTATATTCTACATAATGATCTGATTGACTTTGTAAAAGTATTAAAATTCACACAGTAGAATGAATTCAAACAGCACAGAAAAGTATTTTAAAAAAAGTAAAAAAAAAAGAAAAATCTGTTCAAATCCTTTCATCCCGAGGTTATTGTTAATGTTAGGTGACCAGCATGATCGCTCTATACATACAGATGAAAGAGTAGATCACTAAGCAGAGAATTTTATAAAAATAAGATCCAGATCTGTGCTGTCCTTAATGGTAGCCATATGACTGTTGAGCTCTTGAAAAGAGTCTGATCTGAATTGAGAAGTATGTGAGTATACAGACTGAATTTCAAAGACTTAGGATGAAAAACAATGTATAATATCTCATTAATGATTCTTATAATGGTTACATGTTAAAATGATAATGCTTTGAATATATTGAGTTATATAAAAGATGCTACTAAAACTTTATCTCTTCATTATTCCTGTTTTATGTGGCTAGAAAATTAAAAATTACATATGTTGCTCATATTATGTTTCTCTTGGACAGCACTGTCAGATGTTACTTTTAATCAAAACATGAAAATGAGTTTTACTTTAACTAAAAAGGAAAAGGAAAACCAAAAAACTGGAAATAAGACTGAAGACAATACTAAACTTTTGATAAATGTTTTTTGATCACAAGGAACATTATTTCCTAAAAGATCAGTTAAAAGCATAAAATTACAGAAAACTTTGAGTTTAGGTTACTGCTGGGGATTGACTGGGGAAGCGGGGGTACAACCAAAAAGTACCCCAGCCTCAAAAGTTCCTGTTTCTTAAGCTTGCATGGTGTTTGTTGGAATGTGAAGTGGTACAGCCTCTTTGGAAAATGATCTGAAACTTCCTCAGAAAGTTAAACATGGAATTACCAGTTGAGTCTGCAATTCCGTTCTTAAATATTTATTCAGGGAAAACGTGTCCACACAAAATACTGTCCATGAATATTCACAGTTGTGCTATTCGTAATAACCCGGAAGTGCAAACAACTCAAATGCCTATCAGTGGACGAATGGATAAACAAACTGTGGTCTATCCATGTGGTGGAATATTATTTGGTCATAAAAAGGAATTGAAGTACTGATACATGCTACAAGACTACAGTATGAATGTACTTTGAAAACCTTATCCTAAGTGAAAGAAGCCAGTCATAAAAGGGCATAGCTTGTCTGATTCTATTGATGCAAAGTGTCCAGAATAGGCAAGTCCACGGAGACGGAAAGCAGATTGGTGGTTGCCAGGGGAGAGGAGGGATGAAGAGTGACTGTTAATGGGGATGTAGGGTGATAAGATGTTCTGCAGCCAGATAGCGGGGACAGTTGCACAGCTCTGTGAATGTTCTAAAAATTAGTAAATCATACATGTTAAAAGGATAGGTTTTATAGTGTGTGAATTACATCTCAAACTGTTAACTCTAAAATACAATGAGAGTGAATAAGGATGGCAAGAATAAAAATTCACCACCAGCAAACAAACAGAAAAAAAGGACTTGTAGTGTCTTATAACTGCAGGCTTCAAAGGGTGAAAGGGCGTGGACCAAGGGGAAAACACAAGCTATGTGAACATCTGGAGAGGTGGCTGCAAGTTTCCAGTCTTCCTTCACTCTGGGAAGAGACGCCCTTTTAATTTGCTGTGTCGTAGACCTGAAGAGTTGGTGGTGAGAATGACCTCCGTCTATAAAAGCTAGTGCTCACGTGGCAGTGAGTCCTTTGTGTGTCTTACAGGCTTGTGACATCACAGGGGGACTGTACTTGAAGGTGCCCCAGATGCCTTCCCTTCTGCAGTATCTCCTGGTAAGGAAACGTCAACAGTGAACCTAATGCCTTGAGTCAAGCGAGACCCTTATTTCCTGGGGAATGAATGGGAACAAGACGGCTGACGCCTAGTAACTGGAAGAAAGGAGTGGAGGGGTGACCTAGGGAATTCCAGCTTCCATAGTCTTTGGACCCTGTCGCCCTATGCAGACTGTTTACAGCACAGTGCCTGTGTGTGGAGGTGCTCAGTAATTGCGGAATGAAAAATACACATTTCTCAACAGACGTTCAAGGGAAGTCCAGTTTAGTATTCTCAGTGTTTACTGGCTGACGTCTAATATCTGTATCTTGGCTTCTGGTTGTTTTCCACCGTATTTTAAATAAAAATTTCGTGGTCATTTTTTGTTTATTTGTTTGTTTCATGTAGTGGGTTTTTCTTCCTGATCAAGATCAGAGGTCTCAGTTAATCCTCCCACCCCCAGTTCATGTTGACTACCGGGCTGCTTGCTTCTGTCATCGAAATCTCATTGAAATCGGCTACGTCTGTTCTGTGTGCTTGTCAAGTAAGTTGGTGTACTGAGTTTTTATTTTTTACGTCTTTTTTTTGGTGGGGGGCAGGGAGCACTGTGTGGTATGTGGAACCTTAGCTAACTGACCAGGGATTGAATAGATGCCCCCTGCAGTGGAAGTGGAGTCTTAACCGTTGGACCACCAGGGAATTCCTTACTGAGGACTGAGTCCATACTCAGTTTTTCTATGTTGGAGGGGAGTGTGCAGAAGATACCTTCAACTGTGTTGCTTCTAAATCATCCTGGTGTTTTTTTTGTTTGTTTCAATTTACAGTATTCTGCAATTTCAGCCCAATCTGTACCACATGCGAGTAAGTATCTTTTGGGGTTGTGTGGCTAGCTCTCACTTTACAGAGATTTAGAGCACTAAAAAGTGTTTTATTTTTTTCTGTGTATTATTTCAGGACAGCCTTTAAGATTTCTCTGCCTCCTGTACTGAAGGCCAAGAAAAAGAAACTAAAAATGTCCTCATGATAATAAAAATAATTTCCCTATCACTTAGAGCTGGTTATATAAATTATATGGCAGAATCTTTGTTAGGGAAGCTCTGAAAATAATAGAGATGTGTGTAAGATAATGAGCTTTCTTACAGGAAATATTGTGAAACATCATCCTTATACTGTGCTTCTGAGGGGCTGATGTATTTGAGGGAGTCATTCTATGCAATATACCCTAAAGTCTTTTCTGGCTGGTTTTTGTCCAGAAATGGGGGAAGAAAGCACAAATTTGAGACTTTTTTTTTTAATGAGAAGTTGTTAATGAATTTGTCAAAGTCTGTCCTGACTGATGGAAGGTGTCAGAACCTACCCAAGTCTAGGTCCTTACTGTGAAATGTACAACATGAAATTTGGACCCGGTTCTGGAAAAAAGTGACTATGGAGTAATGGCATTAATCAAGATAGAACATCTTACTTGAGTCAACACTTAGCTTTGACAGTATTCATGTAAATAAACTCCTTATTTTCTCAATTGAGGTTTAACTCCATATATGACCAGATATTTATTCTTCTGTCTGACAATACATGTTGGACAGTTACCCAAATGAGAGCTTATCACTGAGTATCTCTAAAATCTGATTTTAAACGAGTATGGAAAGCAAGTGCAGTAGTCAGGAAGGAACTTTTTCTTCAAAAACAGTTGTGTGAAGAGCTTATTTGTGAAAGCCAAAGTCTGGGTTCACGAGGGGAGTTTCTCTGGGAGAATGGATTCTTTCCAGCTAAGTGTTGCCCCACATAGAATTCATTCCTTTTTTAGAGCAGGGGGAAAGCATTAATACTGGAGAATGGTTCTCTGGAAACTTTGGGCTTAATACTGAAAACTTGTATCAATTCAAAAGAAAAATTATTTGTAATTTCAACAATAAACAACTTATTTTTCTGTGTAACCTGGAAGTTACTAAAAGTCCTTTTAAATTCCAGCATAGCGTAGGAAGGGTTTTCAAGAATGGTGGCCAGTTTGATTTGTTTTTAGAAAGTATACTGACAGAAACCTATATGTGTATACAACATTATATATAAATAAGATTTTAATTTTCTTTTGATACCATCTCAAAAACTGTCTCAAATATTTAAATAATTTGGTATTTGGTTAGATTATTTCAGGTAGGTTTTATATTCTGGATTTACAATTTTGTTAACAAATATACAAAGATTTTGGTGGTCACTTTCCAAGTATTTGTTAATCTCTGAGTTTAAGAATGTCTTTTAAAAATAATATTTAATATTTTACAGCCTAAGTATAATGGAGATCACTATTTTTAAGTCTAGGAAATAAAGCATCATATATCTAAAGATGACTAAATTCAAACAAGCTTATAAGGTTTTTGTTATTACTTTTTCATTTGAAATGTGTTATGAACTGGCTTAATTCTGTTTAAATTTTAACTGTTGTGTTTATGGTTTATTTTGTATAAATTTTTATAATAAAATAATTTAAATTTTCATATTTCCCTGAGTTATTTCTTCTTACTGGTTGTTTATTTCATGCTCATGCATCTTCAACTGTGTACTTTTTAACTGGATTTGTTCACATGTCAATTTTTTATTCAACCCTGAAGAACTTTAATTTCAATCTTGCTGAAACTATACACAAAAATATTGTTACAAATACAATTAGAGATTGGTATGAAGTTTTTAATAGAAGATTTTTTACACACCGTACATGGATTCTGCCCGTGAATTGGTTTACTGCTCATCTGATAGCTAACAAAATGAGTGAACAGTTACTGAGTACTTACTTACTGTACATCAGGCATTAGGCTAAGCTCATTAGGTGTGTTGCCTCCTCACACAACCCTGTTTGGGAGAGACTGTTACCTCCTTTAAAGATGAGGTGGGGGAAATAAAGCTGAGGAAGCCTAAGTTTAGAGAGGTTAAGTGATTTTCCCGAGATCACTTGACATAGAAGGAAGGTGAAATTCAAACCACGCAGTCCAACCTCAGGCCCTGCACCTGTAAGTCACTGAGCTATGATAACCCTTGCGATCCTTTGAGGCTACTGAAATAAGAAAAATGAATTTTTTTTTCCCAGGCAGCATTTTGGTAATTTTCCATCTGTTCTAATGGTGCTAAAACTTCGTGTGTGTAGTTTGAGAAGACCTCCTTTCAGAGATCTGAGAGCTCTATGCGGTGGTGGTTCAGTCGCGAACTCCGGTCCCACTCTGCAACCCCGCGGACTGCAGCACGCCAGGCTTCCCTATCCTTCACTGTCTAGAAACAAACAAAACCTCTGAAAAAAGAATAATAAAAACAATCCAACAAAACACTTACAGCACTGCAACATCACCCCCTTTTTGTCCCTCCCCCCAAATTCTCATAAAAATCAAGTTTATTAAGTTGCTTGTTTAGAACCCAGTGCCTGCGGCATCGCATTTGCATTAACTCCAGAACGATTGAATTAACTCCATGTTGGAGAAACTCGGGGTTTTAAACTAGACGCGGACTCCTACTTTTTCGTGAGCCTTTACATGGAGTAAAGGAGAAGGCAATGGCACCCCACTCCAGTACTCTTGCCTGGAAAATCCCATGGACGGAGGAGCCTGGTAGGCTGCAGTCCACGGGGTCGCGAAGAGTCAGACATGACTGAGCGACTTCACTTTCACTTTTCACTTACATGCATTGGAGAAGGAAATGGCAGCCCACTCCAGTGTTCTTGCCTGGAGAATCCCAGGGATGGGGGAGCCTGGTGGGCTGCCATCTATGGGGTCGCACAGAGTCGGAAACGACTGAAGTGACTTAGCATTACCTGGAGTGATGCAACTAGAAGGACCTAAGGCCTGTGGCAGGGCTAGGCTGCTGCGGATGGGTTTGAGGGCGGGCTCTCTCTGCTGTTGGTCCAATCACGGCTCGTCTTTCGTCAGGCCGGCGGCCGATTGGTGGTTGCCATAGCTCCAGGCGTTGGCTTGACAAGATGGTGGCGGCAAGGCCGCCTGGGCATAGCTTCCGAGTCCCCGCGCTTCCAGTCTTCTAAGGCGGGTGCAGCCCTGTTGTGCAGGCCCGGCGAGCCCCCAGGCATGCGTTTGTCGCCGCCGGTCCCTTCGCTTTTGGGACTCCTCCTTCTGCAGGGCGTCTTGAGGCCGCTGAGGGGAGATCTGGGTATGTAAGGCGGGGCAGGGGCCTGCAGGACGGGGATGAGGGAGAGGATGAGTCTTGAGGCCAAATCTGGGACTGCCGCCAGAGCTGCGGAAGACACCGCCAAAGAAAGCCACCACCCAGTGTAGGCAGGGGTTCTGCAACTATTAACTCCTCTCTGTCCCTTTCTTCCCGCCTAGTTTTCATTCCTTCTGTCATCCGCATGTCCAGCCCTGTGGTCAGCGCGTCCCTGGTCGGAGGCACCGAGGATGTGACCGTGTCCCTGACACAGCTGCGGGACGAGATGGGTAAAGAGTCTGACCTTTCCTTTGGGGAGGGAAGAGGTTGGGCCAGCTTCAGGCCGCCCAAGAAGCCTGGCCAGGTGGCGTCCTCTGAGTCCCTTGGCGCTGTCCCCTGCAAAGTCGGGATGGGGGCTGCTGCTGTGGACCAGAGAACTAACAGACAGGGTGAGTAAAAGAAAGCTTGAAATTACAAGTTAGCATTCACTGAGCTATCCCATGTACTTAAATACATCACCTCATTTTCCTAATAAGAACAGTAATGTCTTTTAATTCTGTTTAACAAATGAAGACACTGAAGTTCAGAGAGGTTGTCACTGGTCGAAAGTCACACAGCTTGTAAAGAGTCCAATCCTAGGCTTGGAAAGGTGTTCCATCCTAGGAAACCTGACTCAAGAGTGCAGTACCTTGGTAGGTGGGCAATACTCTCTTGTGTTCCAATCTCTTCTGTAGGTTTATTGCCAGTTCCCACCTGTGGCGAGCTGAACAATGAGACAGGAGACTGGAGTTTGACTGTCACCCCCACTGTGGTAAGGCCAGAGGTGGGAACCTTCTCAGTAGCATCTGCGGAGTCCTGCATCTGGTGCTCCTGCAGTGTTGTTCTCTCTCTCTCTCTCTCTTTTTGACTGTGCCCAGCAGCTTATCGGGTCTTAGTTCCCTGATCAGGGATTGATTGAACTTGGACCAAGGCAGTGAAAGCGCCGAGTCCTAACCACTGAACCGCCAGGGAACTTCCCCTGCGATGTTCTTTTAATCAGACAAGATAGAACTTAGTGCTTGGAACCACCATGAAACTGTGGGCTATCTGATCCTGTAGGCACTCATCCAGCCCAGAGGTTCTTGGATGAGTTTCAAGAAGCTTGTGAGGGAATTCCCTGGTGGTCCCATGGTTAGAACAACTTGCTGTCACTGCCAAGGGCCCAGGTTCATTCCCAGGTTGGGGAACTAAGATCTCACAAGATGCATGGCACAGCCAAAAAAAAAAAAAAAAAGCTGTGAACTCTCTAAAATTGTGTATAAAGTTTTGTATGTGTGCATTTTTTTCTGATGAGAGGCTTGCCAGCTTCTGTCAGATTATCAAATGAATCTGTGACTCAAAAGAGCTTCATGAATTGCTGGTCTCACCCAACTCTGGGCTTATGTGTAAGGACACTCAAGCCTGGAGAGATGAAATGTTTTCCACTTAATAGATATTTCATTGAGTGTCTAGTATCTGCAAAACATCAACTCTGAACATAAAAGACGAAACAGACTTTGCTTGCACCCCAGGAACCAGAGCCTGTTTCCGTGGACTTTTATTTATGTGTATTTAATCTGCTGGTAGGATAATAAAAGTGCCAGACAAATACCTTTATCAGACCTGTGTTCAGCTTTCTCTAAACAGAAAAAGGGCTTTCCAGGTGGCTCAGTGGTAAAGAATCCACCTGCCAATGCAGGAGACCTGGGCTCAGTCCCGGGGTCGGGAAGATCCCCTAGAGAAGGAAGTGGCAACCCACTCCAGTATTCTTGCCTGGAGAATCCCATGGACAGAGAATCCTGCCAGGCTACAGTCCATGGAGTCACAAGTTGGACACGACTTGGTGACCAAACAACAAGCAGGCACAAGTTGCTTGCTTGTATGTTCAGCTGAGGATTAGGAATCAGGGCTTGTGTACTGCAGTAGGTTTACAGGGTAAAACTGAGCAGAATGATGTCATCCTTGGGTCCAGTTTGCCTTTTGTAAGATGAATGGAGGCAGATTGAGCTTACTTAATCTTATGTGTTCTTATAGATGCCGTTTTGAGTCACCATATAAAGTACAGTGATATTTTCCTTTCAGAATTCGTTGGAAGTGACTGTGAGGTTGAAGAGGGATCTGCAGTCATGTTCCTCTAATGGGACAGATCCCTTCCTGGAGGCCCCATGTATTGTCCAGGCTCTTCTTGTTTCAGCCTTTCATAATACATCCTGTTCAGCACATCTGCTCATTCATGTGGAAATTTATGCCAACTCCTCTCTGGGCCAAAATGCATCAGGCAAGTGAAATCTCTGACTATCAAAATGTTTACTGCAGACGTTTGAATGTAAGTGTGTGCCATGCAGTTTGTGTGCTTCGCTTGTGAGTCTGTCTTGCTTTCCTAAACTTATTTTTCTTTTGTTTAATTTTCTTATTTTAAAAGTTTCCAGGGAATTCCCTGGTGGTCCAATGATTTAGGGCTCCTCACTTTGAACTCAAGGGGCATGGGTTCGATCCCTGGTTGGGGAATTAAGATCCCATCAGCCACACAGCATGGCCAAAAAAGAAACCTGAGAGGAGGGCTTAATAGTAGCTATACCACTCAGAGCAGCAACTTTTTTTTCTTTTAAAAAATATGCTTAAATATAGTTAGGTATATTTCAGAATGTCCTTGTACAAATAGCCAAACTTAGGAAAATTAGAGTCTGTATATATTGGTAATTATGAGATGTCCACTCTGACCCCATGAAGGTATGAAAAATTTTGCACCCAGTCAGACAGAGATCAGAACAAGAAAAAGGATGGAAGGACAGCCAGGAGGTAAGCGGTATGCTTGGTAACAAGGAAGCTAGCCAACAATGTGGGAGGCATATAGATAGATTCACAAATATCTATCTATATATCACATAGTAAAACCCTATTCTAAAGTGCCTTGCTTATGTCTCATGGATTTGATTATACTGAGGATCAAACCCTTACCCTTGTGACATGGTCTCTTATTCGGACTTTCTTGTTCTTGATACCACTGACATACTAGGGTTCTACTATATTATAGCGTAGAATATATAATAGTTGTTCTCTAGAAGCTTCAGTTATCTTCTCATTGAAGTTGACTGATACATAGAGTTTACACAAATAGTCACGTACATAGCTTTCCAACTATTAGTCTCTGGATTCTGAATTAGGAAGCTAAAATGTAATATATTCCTTTCCAATCAGTGTGAAAATTACTAATTTCCCCCACACTTGAACCAGAATCAGGATGTGAAAATATGCATTCACAGTGTGATGGGACTTGAGGTTGAGTGTGTAGCTCAGTTAAATGAGATCTTGTGGTCAGATGGCTTCCAGATAAACTGCAGTGTCACCGTGGCTTCAGATTTTTTTTTTTTTAGTTGTGGTATAGTTCCTTTACAAGGTTGTACAACAAAGTGCATTAGCTATGTGTAGAGATACAACCCCCTTCTCTTGGGTCTCCCTTCCCACTCATCTAGTCGCCATAGAGCGCCGAGCTGAGCTCCCTGTGCTTTGTAGCAGGTTCCCACTAGCTATCAGTTTTACACGTGGCAGTGCGCATACCCACTCCCAGTCTCCCGGTTCCCCCACCCTCCATGTCCACACATTTGTTCCCTTCGTCTTCGTCTCTGTTTCTGCCCTGAAAATAGGTTCATCTGTATCATTTTTCTAGATTCTACATACATGCGTTCATATACAATATTTGTTTCTCTCTTTATGACTTACTTCACTCTGTATGACAGACTCTTGGTCTACCCGCGTTACTGCAAATGACCCCATTTTGTTCTTTTTATGTCTTGAGTAATATTTCATTGTCTATACGTACCACATCATCTGTCAATGGACATTTAGGTCATGGCTTCAGGTTTATCTGTTGAAAGAGGTAATGAATTTGGAGGAGTAAATGCTTACAATCAGTCTGTGTTATGAAAGGAGTTGTGCAGTGTATTGAAAAATAAGTGCATTGCATTTGGCTTAACTTGCAAATCTTAGTGACTTGATCATCTTCAAGATCAACTGTGACTTCTTCAGTTTGTATAACTAGGACATTCTCTTCTATTTGGGTTTTTGTTGGAGGAGTAGATACAGGCCTCAGTAGATATAGCCCATCTCAGGGATACCTTCATGTGGAATACTGGTAACGGTGATTTGTAATACAACTCAGCTTTCTCTGAGTGAAAATGTGGCCATGTCTCATCAGTGTTTCACAGCTGAACTTCTCTGTTGTTTGTACTTTTCAGAAAATGTGACTGTCGTTCCTAACCAGGTGTATCAGCCCCTTGGTCCTTGCCCTTGCAATTTGACAGCGGGGGCCTGTGACATTCGCTGCTGCTGTGACCAGGTATGGTCTTTCTGATTATTGGGTGCAAAAACTGTGGTACCTGATAGCATGCGGAGGGCACCAGCAGTTCCCCATCAACAGCTTTGTAGTGCATGGTCTTTCAAAAGCTGAGATTGTATGTCTTGTTTACCAGTTGAGTATTTTCTTATCTAGCCTTTTCAGCCTAGTTTGTGGACAAAGGACTTTCCAGGTGACGGTAGTGGTAGAGAATCCACCTGCCAGTGCAGGAGATACAAGGACACTGGTTCAGTCCCTGGATCGGGAAGATCCCCTGGCATAGGAAATGGCAACCCACTCCAGTATTCTTGCCTGGAAAGTTCCATGGACAGAGGAGCTTGGTAGGCTACAGTTCATGGAGCTGCAGAGTTGGACATGACCGAGTGACTAAGCAGCAATTATAGCCAAAAAAAATGTCTGTTTGGATAAAGTCCTGATTGTGATGATACTGAGAGGATGATTTTAATGTCTTACTTGGAAGCCTTTAAGAAAATATAAAAAGGAGAGAAAAATAAGTGATTTATAAGTGTTTTTTTTTTTTAGTAAATTCAACTATCGCAGTAATCTAATTTGAGGATGTTTCCAACACCCCCGAAAAGAAGCCGTGTGTCCATTTGCAGTCACTCTCACTCATGCCCATCATCCCCAGACTGTTTTATGTTTGTTTGTTTTCACTAGAAATTAAGTATATTTATTTATCTGGGTGTAGTTGATTTGCAAATTATGTAAATTTCAGGTGTATAACATAGTTACACTTTTTAAACGTTATACTCCGTTTATAGTTATTATTATAAAATATTGGCTGTATTCCTTGTGCTGTACAATAATACACCCTTGTAGCTTATTTATTTTATACGTAGTAGTTGGTACCTCTTCATCCCCTACACCTGTGTTGCCCCCTGCCCCATCCCCCTCCCCACTGGTGACCACTGGTTTGTTCTCTGTATCTGTGAGTCTGCTTCTTTTCTGTTATTTTCACTAGTTTGTTTTCCCAGGTCACTATTAATCTACTCTCTGTGTCTGTGGATTTGCCTCTTTTGGACATTGCATGTAAATGGAATCCGTCAGTCTGTAGGATTTGTGTCTCGCTTCTTCTTTTTTTTTTTTAATATTTATTCCCCTGTGCCAGGTCTTGGTTGCCTCACGTGGGGTCTAGTTCCCTGACCAGGGATTGGCCCGGGCCCTCTGCACTGGGAGCCTGGCGTCTTAGCCCCTGGACCACCAAGGAAGCCCTGTGTCTGGCGTCTTTTGCCTAGCATCATGCTTTCAAGGGTCACCTGCGCTGTGGCGTGGGTTAGTGTTCCATTCCTTTTTATGGCCGCATCATCTTCTGTTGTGTGGATATATCACAGAGCGCTTAACCATTTATCAAGTGCGGACATTTAGATTGTGTTCACTTTTTGGCTACTATGAAGAATGCTTCTATGATACAAGAATATAAACCTGTATACAAGTTTTTGTTTGGACGTGTGTTTCCATTTCTTTTGGTTATGTTACCTAGGAGTGGAATTGCTTTGCCACATGGGAACTGCATGTTTAACCTTTTGGGGAACTGTTTCTCTTCTTTTTGGCTGAGCCACATAGCTTGTAGGATCTTAGTTCCCTGATTGGGGATTGAACCTGTGTCCTTGGCAATGGAAATGAGTCCTAACCCCTGGACTGCCAGGGAATTCCCTTGAGGAACTGTTTTTTCAAAGTAGCTACATCATTTCACATTCCCATCAGCGCTGTATAAGGGTTGTAATTTTCCATGATGTCACCAACAATGGCTATAATAATCTTGATTACAGCCTTCCTTGAGGGTGTGAAGTGGCATTTCATTGTGATTTTGATCCATATTTCTCTAGTGGCAAATGATGTTGAACATCTTTTCAAAGGCTTATTGAATGTTTATATGTCTTCTTTGAAGAAATGTCTGTTGAGACCCTTTGGCCAGTTTTTAATTAGGTTGTCTTTTTGTTGTTTAATTTTGTTGTTAAATTAAATTGTCTTTTTGTTTTTAAAGTTCACTATGCACTCTGGATTCTAGTCACTTATCAGATATATGATATGCCAAAAACTTCTCCTACTTGTCTAGGAAGTCCGTTTTCCTGTTGGTGTTCTTTGAAGCCCAAAAGTTTTAATTCGATAAAGTCCAGTTTATCAATTTTTTTCTTCCAGTTTTTAATTCAGTTCAGTTGCTCACTTGTGTCTGACTCTTTGCAACCCCATGGACTGCAGCATGCCAGGCTTCCCTGTCCATCGCCAACTTCTGGAGTTTATTCAAACTCATGTCCATTGAGTCGGTGATGCCATCCAACCATCTCATCCTCTGTTGTTCCCTTCTCCTGCCTTCAGTCTTTCCCAGCATCAGGGTCTTTTCAAATAAGTCAGTTCTTCGCATCAGGTGGGCAAAGTATTAGAGTTTCAGCTTCATCATCAGTCCTTCCAATGACTATTCAGGACTGATTTCCTTTAGGATGGACTTGTTGGATCTCCTTGCAGTCCAAGGGACTCTCAAATGTTCTCCAACACCACAGTTCAAAAGCATCAATTCTTCGGTGCTCAGCTTTCTTTATAGTCCAACTCTCACATCCATACATGACTATTGGAAAAACCATAGCTTTGACTAGATGGACCTTTGTTGGCAGTTTTATTGTGATATAATTGACACAGTCACTGTACGAGTTTAAGGTTTGAAGTATGGTTATTTGACTTCCATACATTATGAAGTGGTATCGCAATAAGTTTGGTGAACATTCATCATCTCGTATAGACACAAAATTAAAGAAATAGATGGAGGAGGAAGTGGCAACCGACTCCAGTATTCTTGCCGGGAAAATCCTATGGACAGAGGAGCCTGGCAGCCTACAGTCCATGGGGTCGCAAAGAGTCAGGCATGACTGAGTGACTGTACACATTCACATGCATTCTAGAATCCAGTACAGACCCATTTAGATATGTGTATATATGCCTATGTTGTAGGTGAGGAACTTTCATTCGTGTTACAGTTTACAGAATGCATGGTTTAAAATAGATTTCTAGAACTTAAAAATATTTTTAAATCAATTTGGAGAGGATTTAGTTTTCTGAAAACAAAACATATTTTTTTCTCTCTTAACCTTGAACTACTTGAACTCTATGGTTTTCCAGTTCATTTACCATTTAGAGGAATGTGGCCTATACACACTGCTATATCTAAAAAGGATAACCAACAAAGACCTACTGCACAGCACAGGGAACTCTGCTCAATGTGATGTGACAGCCTGGATGGGAGGGGGATTTGGGGGAGAACAGATACATATTTATGTATGGCTGAGCCCCTTGGCTGTCCACCTAAAACTATCACAGCATTGTTAATCGGCTATACTCCAATATAAAATAAAAAGTTTTTTTTAAAAAAGGACAAAAAGAAATAGAAAACTTTACTTGTGATGAGAACCCTTAGACTTTGCTGTCTTAGCAGCTTGCGTATATAGTGTACAGCAGTGTTAATTATATTGCTCTTGTAGATTACACCCTTAGTGTGTACTTATAAGAGGAAATTTGTACCTTTTGACCTCTTTCATCTAATTCTCCCTCCCTTTATTCCAGTTTTTGGTCGTTGTTGTTGCTTATGGTTTTGGTGTCATTTCTAAGAATCCATTGTCTACTCCAAGATCAAATACATATTTTTAATTTTAATTTTTTAAATTAATTTTAATTGGAGTATAGTTGTTTTACAATGTTGTGTTAGTTTCTACTGTACAATAAAGTGAATTGGCTCTATGTAGATACATATATCCCCTCCTTCTTGGATTTCCTTCCCATTTAGGTCACCACAGAGTACTGAGTAGAGTTCCCTGTGCTGTACCTAGGTTCTCATTAGTTTTCCATTTTACCCATAGTCTCAATAGTGTGTATGTCAGCGCCGATCTCCCAGTTCATCCCGCCTCTCCTTTTCCCCATTGGTGTACCTGTGTTCTCTACCTCTGTGTCTCTAGTTCTTCTTTGCAAATAGGTTCATCTGGGTCTTTTTTCTAGATTCTACATATGTGTGTTAATATATGATATTTATTTTTCTCTTTCTAACTGACTTCACTCTGCATAACAGGCTCTAGGTCCATCCGAATAAAGTAACTTCTTGATGATACCAATCGGGTCGTGATATAACAAGAATGATTCAAGGATTCTTCTGGAATTGCCCTTAGATTTCTCTGGACTAGGAATTTGAACGCTGTTGCTGTTGAGTGGCTAAGTTGTGTCCGACTCTTTGCGACCCCATGGACTGTAGCCCGCCAGGCTCCTCTGTCCATGGGATTTCCCAGGCAAGAATACTGGCGTGAGTGGTGATGCCAGTTGAAAATTCTCCACCTGTGGTCTATTTCATATTACCTTTTCTTTTTCGCATCTTATTTGTAGGCATGTCTTAGGTCCCCAGTTAAGATGTAAATTCTGTGAAGGTCCAAAGTTCCTGACTTGGAGCCTCGTAGGGAGATGACTTGCTGTGAGCGCAAACACTCTCAGCCTGGAGGCCAGCTGTTTATTTCCTGTCTTCTCTACCACGCCCTGCTGGTCTCCAGCAGCAAGTGCATCACACTGGCCAGGAGATCCTGACAGCGGGCAGATGGGGGATTTAATCTTCTCTGAGCTTCTCTACATCTTCTTTCCAGGAATGCTCATCAGATTTAACAGCACTGTTCAGGGAGTCCTGTTTCCCAGGTGTTTTTGGAGGAGATGTTAATCCTCCCTTTGATCAGCTCTGCTCCATACAGATGTCACATGGAGTCCCCGACTGGTTTCCATTCCTGTGTGTGCAGCTTGCCAACTCACCCTTTCTCGGGTACTTCTACCATGGTTCCATGTAAGTGTCTGAAGGGCTGTCCGGGAGAGGGGTGCGCACCCAGATGGCCCTGGAATGTGGCCATGTCCTGGGGACCTCTCCAAAGGCTCCATTCAATCCCTCCATTCTAGATTCAGTTCTAGGTTTCACATAGTAAGTTTATTTTGTGTTAAGTATTTGAAAGAGCTGGTTGTTGTTTAGTCGCTAAGTCATGTCCAACTCTTTGCGACCCCATGAACTGTAACATGCCAGGCTTCCTTGTCCTTTACTATCTCCCAGAGTTTGCTCAAACTCATGTCCATTGAGTTGATGATGCCATCCAGCCATCTCATCATCTGTTGCTCCTTTCTCCTTCTGCCCTCAATCTTTCCCAGCATCAGGGTCTTTTCCAGTGAGTCGGCTCTTTACCTCAGGTGGCCAAAGTACTGGAGCTTTAGCTTCAGCAGTAGTCCTTCCAATGGATATATAGGGCTGGTTTCCTTTAGGATTGACTGGATTGATCTCCTTGCAGTCCAAGGGACTCTCAAGAGTCTTTTCTAGAACCACAGTTCTAAAGCATCAGTTCTGTGCTTAGCCTTCTTTATGGACCAGCTCTCACATCCGTACATGACTACTGAAAAAACCATAGCTTTGACTATAGGGACCTTTGTTGGCAAAGTCATGTCTCTAGGTTTGTCATACCTTTCCTTCCAAGGAGCAAGCGTCTTTTAATTTCATGGCTACAGTCACCATCCACAGTGATTTTGGAGCCCTCATTGAAAAGAAATTGATACCACAAATGGTTAATAGCGATTCTCTGGGTTGGGGGAAAGAGTGATGGGCTCGACTTTAACTTTTTGTCCTTTACATTTCTGTCTTGTTGACATTTTAAAGCAACTTTATTGTTAGCATTGAAGTAAAACTCATGGAACATAAATTAACCATTAACTACTTTAAAACGCACAGGTCAGTGGCATTTAGTACAAATATTATTTTGATAATTAAAAAAGCAGAGAAAAAATGTAAAACAATTGCTTTTATCATGTTAATGGTGGTTTCTCTCATCGATTTGCAGTTCCTCTGGACATCAAGTTTCCTTTGACATATATTTGCATACTGATCTAAAAGACTTTTCAGACTTTGGTTACAAACAAGGAGACCCCGTTATGACAGTAGATAAGGCATATTTTACTATTCCACAGGTAATCCTTTCAGTTTTAATATGCCAGAAGCTTTTTCTCACTTTCCCCTTCCTCTTACTAATTTAAGTCATGTTATTCTAAAAAAAAAATCTCTTCCTGAATTACGTATTTTTCTCCTATGGACTTTTCAGGCACTCAGCCATTTAAGGTCTCTGCATTGTTTTTTTCTTTTGATAGTCACTCTTAAATCAATCTGTCTTTGCTAAATCTCAGAGTGAACTTACTAAATAAAACCAAAAGACCGTCTAGAAGTTTCCATGGAAGTAACTATTGTTTCTCACTTGTATTAGTTTAACAGGCAATTTCTAGTAAGCCATAAATACTTTTAAAATTTTATTTATTTTTTTATTGAAGTATATTTGACTTATGGTGTTGTGTTAATTAAATATTTAATAGAATTTTGAAAAATATTTTAAGACTTGAGTTTTATGTGAAATCTTACCTTTATTAAGTTCAAAATTATGAGGAAAAAGTATTTATGGGAAGATGACATGGGAGGCTAAACTGTTTCTCTTTACTATCCATATGAATCCGTTCTTATGGCTTTAACAAAAATGCATTTGTAATGAGGGAGAGAAAATGCAGTTGAGGGACCCTCCCTGGCAGTCCAGTGGTTAAGACTCTGTGCTTCCACTGCAGGGGACACGGGTTCCCTCCCTGGCCGGGGGAACTAAGATCCTGTATGCTGCCTGGAATGGCCAAAAAGTGAAAAAACAAAAGACAACAACAGAAAAGAAACTGAAGCTGAATGTAATCATGTTTCTGCAAAGTAAATGATGCAAAGCAGGGAATTTTCTTTAGAAGCTGTACTTACTGTGACCCTGCAGCCAGTGGCTTCCAGAGTTTGATTAGCAAGTCAAGTAGATACTCTGCTCAAGTCAGTTAACTAGTGAATGCCCTAGCCTTTATTGGAGCTAACCCAGCAGTAGAAGCAGGCTGCAGAAAGGATGCTTTTCCAAGACACTGATCTCTTTTTTCTATGATCAGAAAGGAGGTCATAAATCTGTCGGCATTCCCCCCTTGCCCTCAGGTGTCCCTGGCTGGGCAGTGCCTCTACAACGCTCCTGTGGCTTTCCTGCAAAATTTTGATGTTCAGTGCGTTACTAGCCTGGAGGAGTACCTAGAACGAGATGGAATTACCAGTGCAAAGATAAAGAATGGTGCTATGGGAGGTAAGTTATGTCCATTTGAGCATGGACCTTAGATGCCAATTAGATGCCAAGAATAGCAGGTTGTTTGATGGCGTTTGGGGAGTGGAGGGGAGCTGAGTAGTTGGCGCACAGGGCAGGCATAGGCACTGTATTTGTTTGGCAAACTTTCATTTTCGTAGGTAAATGTGAACATGTGAGGTTCATGTACTCCTGTGGAAGTTCATTTATGTGTGTTTTTTCAGGCATAGTTACACTCGAAAGTAATCTACGAGGAAGCAACTGACTTAGACAGATTCATCACCAATACAGGTATTTTAATGTTATATATATATAACATTATAATGTATATAATTTCTCACAAGGAATATATACAGTAAGTCCCTATATACAAACCTTCAAGTTTCGAACTTTGCAAGATGCAAACACGTGTTCCGCCACCATCAGGCCTGAGTGAAATTTCATCTTGTCCTTTGTCTCCTATTGCTGACGATACTATAGCTCTACCATCTCCCAGCTCCTCTCCCTCCTTGCCTCTACACTCGATGCCAGCCCCTGTATGCCAGTTCTGGTACTGTACTTTTCAAGGTCCTGTACTGAAGGATTAGAAATGTTTTCTTCATTGTTTGTGTTTGTTTTTAATGTATTATTTGTGTGAAAACTATTATTAACCTATCACAGTATAGTACTATAGAGCCAATTGCATCAGTTGGGTACCTAGGCTAACCGTGTTGGACTTATGAACATGCTCTTGGAATGGAACTCGTTCGTATGCAAGAGACTTACCGTAGTCCCAGAGTAGAACATATTTTCATTAAGAATTTTAGGAGATTTGTAGTTGTTAGATTTTAGGAGATTTGTAGTTGTTAGAGAAATATCCCACCAGTATTTTGCTTTTTCCTTGTTCTATCTTGACTTACTGTGGAGTAACATCTGTGACCTTGAACCCAATCCTTCTCAGTCCTGGATTATGTGGGTTCCAGGGTCCCTCCTTGTTCTCTGGGTATGTGGGCTTTTTCTTAAGTGTTTTTCAGAGAGTTAAAGGTTCTTTAGGACCCAGCATTTTCACTTCTTGCTTGCTTTTCTTTTTCCAGTCATTAAACTCTGTGATTGTAATGCAGCCAACTGAAGTACATAGAATTTGGCCAATATTACCAGGACTTTTGTTTTTCCATGAAGGATACTACGTGTGTTTCTTTTCAATTTGTTATAATTCTTGGAACTTACTCTTTCCTTCCATCAGCTATTAGTACAATATAGTAGTGAACTAGACACCAGGCCCCTGCTCTTAAAGAGCTGACATTCTGTAATCTTTGCTTTAACAGGTGTAATCTTTACCAGATGTAATCTTTCTGTAATCTTGCATTTCACAGATACTCTTCCAAGCCCGTGCTCTGCACTAGGCTGTGAGCTGGGTACCAGGGAGGCTGAAATAGAGGAAAGGGACAGGGACTTTCCTGGTGGTCCAGTGGTTAAGACTCCATGCTCCCAATGCAGGGGGCCCAGATTTGATCCTTGGTCAGGGGGCTATGTCCCACATGGTGCCACTAAGAGTTCCCATGCCACACCTCAGACCCAAAGCAGCCAAATACATGAATAAATAAAAAGTAAATATTTTTTAAAAAGGGAAGGGATGGAGCTCACTCAGTTTATTGGGATGGTGTGGAAAGAGGAGGTAGCTAATGCTGACTTGGGTGGAGATCTGAGGATGGCTTCTTGAGGAGGTGATGACCCTGCTGTGTAAAGGAATTGGGTCTGCAGGGCAGGGATGGGGGTGGGCGATGGCCACCCAGGCAGAGGGAACTGCCAATAATAGGCTTGAACCCTTAAAGGAAGGTCTTTAATATTTTTATTTTTAGGTCTTTAATTTATGAAAGTACTCTCTTATTTCCAGAAACACTTTTAAGTACTGGACCAGCCCCCAGGAACGTGAACGTGGAAGAACATTATATTTTCAGGTGGAATAATAATACAATCAGTGAAATAAACGTCAGAATTATCAGGGCAGAAATTAATGCCCAGCAGAAAGGTAACTTTGTGAAGGGCAGCGAGAATGCTTTTAATTTAAAGCGTTTTTTTCTTTCTTCACGATTCTCATAATTATACCAGATAAACTAATTCAGACCTGTTTTTCTTATTTGTGTTTATGATTTAATCAGAAAACAGTGGAGTTTTTTTTTTTTTTTGCATGTTGAAATGCAATTATAAGGTAAAGAAAACAACACTATGGTGGATAATTTCTTAGTAAATTGGTGACATTATGTTTTTATTTTATTTCTAGGAATCATGACACAGAGATTTACAGTGAAATTTTTAAGCTATAACAGTGGTAATGAACAGGAATGGTCTGGAAACCCAGGTGAGAGTGCATATCAATCACTGATCTTACAAACACATTTTAGTTCAACACTCCTGTGCTATAATGATGATTGTAAATAATTGTTTCCAATTTTAGTTTGTGACTCTGACCTTTCTTTTTTTCTCTTGTGACACTGTATTCTTTTCCTGCTAACAGCTTACTTTTTTTTCATAAAGTGTTATATATAGTCTGAGTTGTAAAGCTAAAACAGTCTTTCTCTTTAGCTACTGGTCTTTTTTTAAATGAAATAATGTATTTGATTGATGTATAGTTGATTTACAGTGTTGTGTTAGTTTCAGATATACAGCACAGTGACCCAGTTATACACACGTGGATATACTCCCCCTCGTATTCCTTCCCTCTATGGTCTATCACGAGACACTGAATACAGATCCCTGTGATACACAGTAGGTCCCCACTGTTTATCTGTTTTATGTATACAATCATTTGTATCTCTTAATCTCAAACTCCTAATTCCTCCCTCCCTCCCTCTTTTTTTTTTTGGTGGGGGAGGTGGGAGGCTGTGCTCCGTAGCCTCTGAGATCCTCACTCCCTGATGAGGGATTGAACCTGGGCTTCAGCAGTGACAGTGTGGAGTGCTAAACTTGATCACCAGGGAACTCCATTACTGTTCTTCAGCATGCAGTAATTAATCACGAAGGAACAACATTTTTAAACTTTTAGAGAATTCCCTTACTATTCTTCAGCACGCAGTAATTAATCACGAAGGAACAACATTTTTAAACTTTTAGTAACTTTTTGCTTTGCATGATCTTCAATATTTATGTATACTGATTTAATTATACACAATTCTGTATATATATATATTTTTTTCTTTTAAATAGGCTTTTAATGTTAGGGTTTATTGTTGGCTTCTAAGAGCAGACTCTGGTTAAGTCAAGGTACAGTACAGAAGTTATGTAAAATCAGTATGGAAGTTCAGTGTTGCTTTTCCTACTCAGTGATTTTGAAGAAATGAAGTAGTTCTAGTGTGATTTTTTTTTCTTTATTTTCTAAACTGCATGCCTATGGCCGCCTAAGGCATTCCTCTGTGTATTTATTGGCTACTACAGTATTTCGAGAAGTGTTTGGGACATTTCTTTAAATTATGTACAACCCAAAATGTTGATGTTTTGTATGGATCACAAGTGCAGCATTCCTTAATTATTTCTGTTATAAGTGACAATTGTTATTTAAAGAATGACATATGTACTGCATGAAAACATTATGACCTTTTTCTCTTAGTTTATATAAACTCCAAGGTAACTGAGGGGGAAAAAAAAGAGACCAGGCTCCTGAAATTTAAGAATTTTTATGTCACGAAAAAAAAGAGACCAGGCTCCTGAAATTTAAGAATTTTTATGTCACTGACTTAATTTGACAAGATTTCTGAGAAAACCTGTCAGAATATATGAGAAATGTTGATGCTCTCGTCAACAAAGAATACATCAAGAGCCAGAACCAATCAGGCAGAGACGCAGCTTGTATATAGAGAGACAGTGTCTCTCTAGTACTTTCTGAGGCTGGATGGGGTTTTTTGAGGACTATCTGACATGGGCCCTGTCCTCAGGGACTCTCTTCTTTGGAGCTGACGGTGCTAAGTCACAGGAAACAACAGTGAACGACCCAAGATAATTAACAAACGAGGTCGGTTACTAGGGTCAGTTGCTCCAGGATTCAGAGGAGCAGAATGTTGACCATTTGCCCAGACTGCATCACTAAGGAACAGTGTTGAATGTCCAGCACGTGCTAGGTTTTGTTTTGTTTTTTAAAAAATATTTATTTATTTATCTGGGTGTATTGGGTTGATATGTGGGATCTAGTTTCCCTGAGGCGTGTGGGATCCCGACCAGGGTTCAAACCCAAGGCCCCTGCGTTGCAAGGTGGATTCTTAACCACTGGACCACCAGGAAAGTCTGCATGCCAGGTTTTGCTCCTAGGCTGGAGGAAAAGCACCGAGCAAGTCAGAACCCTGCCCTGTGTCTCCACTGTGGGCTGCGTGGAGGAGACTGTGTCTTGAGAAGCAGATAATTGGAAAGGTTGCTGGGGATAGGAATAACCTGGGGGAAGCCAAGGAGGCAGACATGAGCATGAAGTGTACTCTGGCAGGATTAGACCCATGGCCTGAGGGGAGGCCGCTTATTGGGAAGGGTGGGGCGTAATGCTGGAAACGCAAACACCATGCAGGAACCTCGATGGTATCCCAGTTTATATAAACAAAGTGAAAGTGAAAGTCACTCAGTCGTGTCTGACTCTTTGCGACCTCATGGACTATATAGTCCATGGAATTCTCCAGGCCAGAATACTGGATTGGGTAGACTTTCCCTTCTCCAGGGGATCTTCCCAACTGAGGGATTGAGCCCAGGTCTTCCACATTGCAGACAGATACCTTACCAGCTGAGTCACAAGGGAAGACCAAGAATACTAGAGTGGGTAGCCTATCCCTTTTCTAGCGGATTTTCCCAACCCAGGAATCAAACCAGGGTCTCCTGCATTGCAGGCAGATTCTTTACCAACTGAGAACAATGCTACTGTAATATGCATTTTTGGAAGGGACATAGGAAATATGCATATGAACTGGATATGATATGATATGATTATAAGGGGTTATTATTAATCTTCTTAGAAATATTGACATCATGATGATGTAGGGAAATATCCTTAGTTTTGAGAGATGTCTGATGGAGCTTTCATGATGTGAGTTGTATGATGCCTACAACTTATTTTCAAATAGCCCTGCCCCTCTCACCCCAAATATATATACTTTTATAATAGATAAGACAAGTATCTATTATATTTCATATTAATATAAATTAATATATTGTTTGTGCTGTTTTATTGAAATTTGTGTTTTGGTGTTATAAAGCTTCTAAAAATGGGAAATATTTTATCTATCCCTAAGGAAAGATCTTTGGGGTGCACATTAGACATGTTAAGATCAGAAGAGCAGTGGGCCCTGAATGGCTCATGATCTAGCAGTCAGAGGCACTTTACAAGGGAGAGGAACACTCTGGTAATGAACAGGCCCAGGGGTTCCCTTGGACTTGAGGCGTCCATTCTAATTTTCCCTCCGGGAGCCCTGGAGAAGGAGATGGCAACCCACTCCAGTATTCTTGCCTGGAGAATTTCCTGACATAGGAGCCTGGCAGGCTACAGTCCATGGGATTGAAAAGAGTCAGACATGACTGAATGACTAACACTTACTTAAGAAGAATACAGCTTAGGTGGTGGCTGTATTGAGTGAGGTTCATGGTGTTACTTTTAACTTTTCTGTGCTTGTGAACTTTTTCACATTAAAAAGGTGGAAATCGTAAGCTGGATTACTAGGAAATGGATGGGAATAGGAGCTAAATCAGACCTTGGGGTTGAATTAGTTTACTGGAAAAAGGCTACATGGGAAAGTTACTCTGGTTTTAAGTTTCCTTTATGAGCCCCTGTGATAAGCCGTACTAATCTCTCAGTGAGTGTTCATGAACTGGCCTGCCCAGCAGCTTATTGTTCTCCAAGGTGAGAGTTCTAAGACTGATTCCTTCCTAGTTTTCATTTCTCAGATTTCACTTTAAAAGCGTCTTCAAAAAACCACACTAACATCTGTGTTTTGGAATCTGAAAAAGAACATGTCTATAAGTGAGTCACTTTGCTGTACACCTGAAACTAACACAGCACTGTAATCAACTATACCTCAATAAAAGGGCTTCCCTTGTGGCTCAGCTGGTAAAGCACCTGCCTACAATGCGGGAGACCCAGGTTCGAGAAGGCAATGGCAACCCACTCCAGTATTCTTGCCTGGAAAATCCCGTGGACGGAGGAGCCCGGTAGGCTGCAGTCCATGGGGTTGCAAAGAGTAGGACACAACTGAACGACTTCGCTTCATACCTCAATAAAAAACGAAACAAATGAAAGGAGTTATGTTGATGTCCTTCTCTTGAGGGTATTCTGAAAAAGAACTTGGAGCGCATGTTTCCTTTCATTGTGGATTCCTTCTTTCTGTTATTTGACGAGCTAGCGCCTGTTGCATTGAAATAAACTACGAGGGAAAGATGCTCATTCTCCTGTGTTGTGTTTGTCTAGGTTACCAACTTGGCAAGCCTGTTCGAGCTCTAAGCACCAACGGGACAAATAATGTCACAACTTTACACCTTTGGTATCCTGGTAATCTGATTTGATGATATGACTAGCTGTCTGGTGAACTAGTGGAGAAGGCGATGGCACCCCACTCCAGTACTCTTGCCTGGAAAATCCCATGGACAGAGGAGCCTGGTGGGCTGCAGTCCATGGGGTCGCTCAGAGTCGGACACGACTGAGCGACTTCACTTTCACTTTTCACTTTCATGCATTGGAGAAGGAAATGGCAACCCACTCCAGTGTTCTTGCCTGGAGAATCCCAGGGACGGCGGAGCCTGGTGGGCTGCCGTCTATGGGGTCGCACAGAGTCGGAAACGACTGAAGCAACTTAGCAGCAGCAGCAGCTGGTGAACTATAATTGGAAATATTGCCATATTTTGAATCTGATCGAGTAACCAATTACTTTAAAGTTTGGTGTGTTTATTTAGCCTAGGGGTGGTTGTTTTCCATGCTTCTGCAGCTTCCTTTTCTTTTTTCTTTCTGTAAAAAATGTTAACTGTTTTCGCTTGAAGTGCTGATTTTCAATAAGAGATTTAAATATGAAAGTGGCTGGAGACTCCATCGTCATTGTTGTCATTGATTAACCCAAGATGGTGCTAATCAGAGACAGGAAAATAGTTTCATTCCAAACTATGGAAAATCTTTGCATCAGTGGTAATTACCCACATGTGCCAGAAGGCATTAAATTTCAGGTTCAGAATAAACCCCTGATCCCTGTCCAGGTATTTTGATACAGAAAGAAACCTTTGTTCAGCTTTCAGAGGATTAGAGTAACAATGACCTCATTTCTAGAGAACTGGAAACTATTTCTGCTTGTTGTTCTCTGTTTTTTTTTTTAAGAAAAACTTTGAGGTAAATCTTCTACTTACTTTTGTTTTGCAAAAATAGCAAGAGAATAATCTTTTTATTTTATAGCCGGAAGGAGTTTGTGTTCAACAGCAACTCTCAAACCCATTTTATTTGGAGAAAACGTACTATCTGGGTGCCTTTTAGAAGTTGGAATTAATGAAAACTGTACTAAGCTTAGGTGAGTGTCTCACTGATGGATTTATCTACGTTTTGAGTGGTTTGCTTAAATTTAATTCACCCCCCTCCCCGCCCCCCGCACCATGAGTATTAAAGACAGCATGAAAAACTTCAGTCTGAATGAAACTTATGTGAAAGTGATAGTAAATAGTACAAACGTCATGGACTTCCCTGGTGCTCGAGTGGTTAGTAGTCCATCTGCCAATACAGGGGAAACGGGTTTGATCCCTGGTCCAGGAAGATCCCATATGCTTCGAAGCAGCTAAACCCTCAGGCCACAGCTAGTGAGCCTGTGCTCTGCAACAAGAGAAAGTCCGCATGCAGCAACAAAGACCCAGCACGGCCAAATAATAATAAATAAATTAAAAAAACAGTACAAACTTCCAGTACAATTTAGAGTTGATTCAAACATCAGCATAAGTGCAAATAGACATTCTCGGAAGTTTCATCGGTATTTATGCAAATTTCTCTGGGAAGTTTGTTCACATCATTGGAAACCCCACATTCCTAGAAAATCAGAGAAAGGGTTGGAGCTAAGTGTCATCGGTGATTAACATTTAAAGAATTTTTAAGCTTTGTTACATGATGTATAAAGAATTTCCCATTTAATTATCTGGGTGGGATTTGGAAAATGTATGGATATTCATATGCATTCTTTTTTTTTTTATTGATGCAAAATTCACACAACATAATCATTTTAACAGTTGACTGGCATTTAGTGCATTCATAATGTTGTACAACTACCACCTCTGTTTAGTACCAGCACATTTTGGTCTCTGCAACATGAAACCTATACTTTTTATTTTTTAATTAAAAAAATATATATTTATTTGGCTGCAGCAGGTCTTAGTTGCAGCATATGGGATGTAGTTCCCTGACCAAGGATCAAACTGAGGCCCCCTGTGCTGAGAGCTCAGAGCCTTAGCTGCTGAATCACCAAGACCATCCCTGAAACCTGTACCTTTTAGAAGTCACTCTCTATTCCTCCCTCCTCTCAGCTCTGGCAACAGCCAATTCACTCTCTGTCTCTATGGATTTACCTATTCTGAATATTTCATATAAATGGTCTCCAATACTTTGTGAATTTTTATATCTAACTTTTCTCACTTAGCATTCTGTTTTTGAGATATCAAAACAGATATGTAGCCTGTGTCAGTGCTTCATTCTTTTTCACGAGTGAATCATATTCCCTTGTATGGAGAGATATATATATGTATATATGTGACATTTATTTATTCATTCCTTAGTTGATGGATATTTGAGGCATTTCCACATTTGTGGAATAGTGCGTTGTGAATTGTGTTTTGAACAGCCTTGGGTCACTTTTTGTCTGAGCGCCTGTTCTCAGCTCTTCTGGGTGTGTGCGCAGGAATGGGATGGCTGGATCATCGTGTTCGGTTCTTAAGGAGCTGCCATGTTGTTTTCCATAGAGGCTGTACCATTTTGCATTCCCACCAACAGCATAAAAGGGGTCCAGTTTCTCCACATCCTTGCCAACACTTGTTTGTTTTTTTGGCCATGCCATTCAGCAGAAGGGCTCTTAGTTCCCTGACCAAGGATTGAACCCTCACTCCCTGCAGTGGAAGCTTATAGACTTAACCACTGGACTGCCAGGGAATTCCCCCTTGCCAACACTTGTTATTTTCCAGTTTTCTGAATAATAGCCAACCTAGTAGATGTGAAATATCAATATCTGCAGATATGCAAATGACACCACCCTTATGGCAGAAAGTGAAGAGGAACTAAAAAGCCTCTTGATGAAAGTGAAAGAGGAGAGTGAAAAAGTTGGCTTAAAGTTCAACATTCAGAAAACTCAGATCATGGTATCTGGTCCATCACTTCATGGGAAATAGATGGGGAAACAGTGGAAACAGTGTCAGACTTTATTTTTTTGGGAAGATGCTTACTCCTTGGAAGGAAAGTTATGACCAACCTAGATAGCATATTAAAAAGCAGAGATATTACTTTGCCAACAAAGGTCTGTCTAGTCAAGGCTATGGTTTTTCCAGTGGTCATGTATGGATGTGAGAGTTGGACTGTGAAGAAAGCTGAGCGCTGAAGAATTGATGCTTTTGAACTGTGGTGTTGGAGAAGACTCTTGAAAGTCCCCTGGACTGCAAGGAGATCCAACCAGTCCATCCTAAAGGAGACCAGCCCTGGGTGTTCATTGGAAGGATTGATGCTGAGGCTGAAACTCCAATACTTTGGCCACCTGATGCGAAGAGTTGACTCATTGGAAAAGACCCTGATGCTGGGAGGGATTGGGGGCAGGAGGAGAGGGGGACGACAGAGGATGAGATGGCTGGATGGCATTACTGACTCTATGCACATGAGTTTGGGTGAACTCTGGGAGTTGGTGATGGACAGGGAGGCCTGGCATGCTGCAATTCATGGGGTTGCAAAGAGTCGGACACGACTGAGCAACTGAACTGAACTGAGTAGATGTGAAGTGGTATCTTCTTGTGGTTTTGATTGCATGTATTGGAGAAGGAAATAAATACACTGGCAACCCACTCCAGTATTCTTGCCTGGAGAACTCCATGGACAGAGGAGCCTGGCGGATTATAGTCTATGGGGTCGCAAAATTTGAGCAACACGACTGAGCAACTAACACTTTCACTTTCGTTCTTATACCCATCTCATCTGAAATATATCCCAAGTGGTGTACTTCTCTGGAGAGCAGAAAAAAGGTGGAGGTAACATTGAGAAGGGAATAAAAAGTGTGGGAACAGGTTACCCACAGTGGCTCCTGATGGAAGGGTGCGAGGCCTGAGTCAACAGTCAGAGTCTCTCCCTTATGGTTCATAAGATTTGTACCTCCAGTGAGGTCACTGGAACAAGAGAGATGCTAAGTTCTAGTTCTTAATCTTAAACCAAATTTTTAAAAATTTGTTTCTGGCCGCACTGGGTCTTTGTTGCTGTGTTTGGGCTTTCTCTAGCTGTGGCGAGCAGGGGGGGTTCTTAACTGCAGAGCATGGGCACTAGGCACACAGGCTTCAGTGCAGGATGTGGGCTCAGTGGTTGTGGCGCACGGGCTTAGTTGCTCCTCAGCGTATAGTATATTCCCAGAGCAGGGGTTGAACCCTGTCCCCTGCATTAGCGGGTAGATTCTTATCCACTGGACCACCAGAGAAGTCCTTTTCACCTCATTTCATAGCTCAAACTTCTAGCTAATTATTTAGGTTCCTTTTACTATGGGGTCACTCTGGCCCATGAACTTATCCTGGTGACTTGACATGTGATCTACCCACCTGCCAAGTTCTTTGACACTCAAAGGAGCCTGCACATGATTCTATTGTAAGTTACTAATGTTCTAAGTCTGAAGTGAGAGACTGCTTCCATACATCCTCTCCTTGCTGTGTAAGTTCATCTCGGGAAGACCATCCTTGAGGGGTGAGACTCCCAGCCTAGATCCCCTGGCAGTTTTTTTTTTTTTTTGTTTAGGCATCCAGCAAGCACAACCTGGACACCCTCAGAAAGGACTTCAGGACAAGACCTGCTGGCCAGGAGCTGAGAAATGTCTTCCTCTCTTGCAGGGAGAATGCTGTTGAACTGCTTGATTCATTAGTACAAGTGACTCATGTTGCAATGAGAGGCAACTCCGATTACAACGATCTCAGTGATGGCTGGCTTGAAATAATACGTAAGTCAAAGCTGCACGTGTGTGAAAGATGTACCTCGGTTGCTCTGACTATGTAGCGTCAGATGTGGCATTAAAGGCTGACTCAGCAGCCGTCTTTCTTTGCTGTGATCCAACAGACATTTGTTTAGAGGTTAGCTCTCCAGGTAGAAGGCTTTTCATGTCTTTTATCTCTTATTCACAATGGCTTTTTTTTTTTAAAGAGGAAATCTACAGGAAGTTCAAATTGCCCAGTTGTTTTACAAGCTAACGGTCTCTGGAAAAGGAAGTCTTAATGAAATTTAAGGATTTTTGAGTGCGTGTCAGTCTGCATTCCTATTTTTGATTGCCAGCAATATGGACAGTTGAGAACTGGTTTTATAATTTACAAAAGCAATTTTGTTAACTTAAAAGGTGATAGAAAACATTGTGCTAAGTGAGAGAAGCTAGACACAAAGGAGCACATACTCTAGGATTGCATTTATAATGCTGTGTCCAGGAAAGGCAAACTTATAAACACTGAAAGCAGGTTAGTGGTTGCCCAAGGCTCAGGCTGTTGGAAGGAAATGAAGGGTGATTGCTAGTGAGTATAGGAGTTCTTTTCGGAGGGTGATGAAAATGCTGTAAAGTTGAATCTGCTGCTGGTTGCATAACTCTGTGAATATAATTGAATTGAATTATACATTTAAATTTAAGTAGGTGAACTATATGGCATATCAATAAAGCTATTAAAAAAGAAAGAAAGAAATTAAGGTGTAACAGAGCTAATAATAGTGGGGTCACCAAGGCCAGATAAAAAGATTTGATGTTCCAGCATCTTTGGTCAGAGGCATTTGCTCCGAGTGTTGAGGTCACAGGGGTTTGGTGTGTGAAGAGATATGCAGGGGTTTGGCGTGTGAAGAAGAGATATACCGCAGGGAGTACATGGAACAGACTTAGCTCCAATGAGCCCGATTTCCACTCCAGTTACAGAGTGTCCATCTGGTCACTGAGCTGTGGCTCACAGGGGTGGTCTGAGGTCACAGTTTGTTGTGGCAGAGCTGGAGCTAAGCCCAGGGTTCCTAGCTCTTTCTCTTCTCCCAGCCAGCAAGTCTGGTAGCATTGCTCTGATTTCTCAGGGAGTCTGGAATGCATAAAGGGCTTCCCAGGTGGCACTAGTGGTAAAGAATCCACCTGCTAATGCAGGAGACATAAGAGACTGTGGTTCGATCCCTTGGTGGAGAAGATCCCCTGCAGGAGGGCACAGCAACCCGCTCCAGTACTCTTGCCTGGAGAATCCCATGGACAGAGGAGCCCAGCGGGGTAAAGTCCATGTGTGCATGCTCAGTTGCTTCAGTCCTGTTCGACTCTTTGCGACCCCATGGACTGTAGCCCGCCAGCCTCCTCAGTCCATGGGGTCGCAAAGAGTCAGACATGACTGAAGCGACTGAGCATGCATGCTTGAGTGTATAAAGGCACTTTGAATACAGAGAGAGCTTCTTTTCTTCCTGTCCTTCCTGGGATTGCCTCTTGGCGCCTGAACGAGCTATCTGACACTGCAGCATCTGCTTTCTTAAGTCCTCTCCCATCCCTATGGATGCTGCTGGGAGTGCAAACCCTCCCCCTGCCCCCAAACACCGAGTCCTGTCTTTACCCTTTCTACACCTTCCGAGGTCACTTCAGCTCATCAGGTTGGGATTCATACAAAGGACCAACCAGACACATGCCCCTGAACTTTCCCCACCTGTCGTGATTAGGGTCTGAATCATTACAACCCCCTCTGTCCCCTTCCCTGGGGGTGGCCAGGGATCACGTAATATGTATGCCTGGCTGAGGTACTGCTGACCACTCTTTGACGCAGGCAGTGGGGTCTGGCCAGCAACGTGGTTTGCCTGTCCCACTTCTGCTCAAGACCCTAAGCCCAGAGTTAGGTCCTCATCTGGAAGTAGAACCCAGGGGTCAGGGCTTGTCAACTCCTTGTTAACCTGTTGGCCAGTGAGGTGGGCCATGGAGGTGCCTGTGGGATGCAGGGAAGGGGTCAATAAAGCACTGGAGAAGTAAAAACCACAGGAAATTTCAAGACAGAAAGGCAGAGTTGGGAAGTCAGAGGTGAAGGCATTGTGCTGCCTTCATGGTGGAAGCTGTTAGCTTGTATTTCGTATCTAAGCTGCAGGTCAGCCCTGGTCCTCGTTAATGAGCAGAAGAGGAACAGTGCTGAGCCCATGTATCAAGGAGAGCGAAACTGTTGGTGACAGCCTTCCTGATCCCTGAAGAAACAAAGAAATCCCCCCAGAGTGACCCTAAGGCTTGCCATCCACAGCCTGTGACTGACCTTGCTGTTTCTTCTCCTCCCAGCCCCGCCGAGGCCAGTTTTCGAGATGAGTGACCACTCACCTCTTTCCCAGTTTTATCCTCTTGCATTTGTATTACTGCTGTGGCAGCACACAGGAGATTGCTTCTGAACTATTCAATCTGTCGTGACTAAAGCTGTTAGTATGGATTCTAAATGTCTTACACAAGCTTTTACTAGAACAGTGACTGCGCAGAATAAGTCTCAAGGCCTTTTACTACTAGTCAGTATTTCTGTTCAAACTCTGGGTGGATGTCAATGAGGAGCTTGGGAACTGAATCGTGATTTATGGTTTTATTAGGTGAGTCAAAGATTTAAAGTTCCAGTGACTGAGTTAACATACAAGGGGACACTTTTCTTTAAGTCTCTATTTTTTTTTAATTATTCGTTTGACTGCTGGGTGTTCTCATTGCGGTGGCTTCTCTTGTTGTGGAGCGCAGGCTCCAGGGCGCTCGGGCTGTGGCACGTGGGCTTAGTAGATGCGGCTCATGGGCTCTACAGCACAGGCTCAGTAGTTGTGGCTCATGGGCTCAGTTGCTCCGTAGTATGTGGGATCTTCCTGGATCCGGGATTGAACGTGCGTCTTCTGCATTGGCAGGCAGATTCTTTACCACTGAGCCACCGGGGAAGCCCAAGGAGACATTTTGTTTTTTTTTTTTTTTTTTTTTTTGAGGATCACATTTTTATTCAGGCTGGACCTCTTGTCTTAGCACCAGCACAAGGAGACATTTTGAACACAAAAAGTCAAAGTGAAGTTGCTCAGTCGTGTCCGACTCTTTGTGACCCCATGGACTGTAGCCTACCAGGGTCCTCCATCCATGGGATTTTCCAGGCAAGGGTGTTGGAGTCGGTTGCCATTTCCTTCTCCAGGGTGTCTTTTCAACCTAGGGATCGAACCCAGGTCTCCCGCACTGCAGGCAGACGTGTTACCGTTTGAGCCACCAGGGAAGCCATGGGAGGCATATAACTAGAGCCTGTTAGAGATTAAAGACTCAATCCTCTGATTCCTGCCTAATAATATTTCCAATTTGGGGGGTTACATTACAGTACTGTAGGAGAACAGAAACTAAATTCTTCTTTCCAAAATGCACAACTTAACACCTATCCAGGTGTGGATGCCCTTGGTGCAGGCGCAGACCCACCTGACAGCAACGTGAGTGGCATCTGCCTGGATGTTCCCGCGCAGCTGAACATCCGCATCCTCTTCTCGGATGCTGGTGCCGTGGAAGGGATGACTCAGCAGGAGATACTTGGTGTCGAGACTAGGTATGATGGCATCGAGGCTAAGTGTGCATTCGCAGGGAAGTTTCCTCAAGAGGTGGCAAAGAAGAACACCAGCAACTTCAGGCTTATATCAGATTAGCAAGTCCGGTGGAAAGAGGGTGCCTTGTTTCTCCATCTTTCTCAAAAATGGTCTAGGAAGACTTTCATTGGTTCAGTTTCAGTCATGTGCTCCATTCTGAGCCAATCACTATGGCCAGGAGAGTAGACAGATCTGATTGACCGGGTGTAGGTGATGGGCGCATTCCTAGGTTCAGGTGAGTCCCCTCTCGTCTGCTCGACTGAGAGTGGGAGAGGGTTAGTTCCTGTGGGGAAAACTGGGGTGCAGTTACTAGAAGAAAAGCAAAGGGCTGCAGGGATAGGCAAAAAGGCAGCAATAACATAGAAAGCCATCAAAAATCGTTAGCTGCTGCTGCCGTTATTACTATTACACTATTGTTTGAGACAAACAAGTGATAAAACAAATGAACTTTAAAGGCACCAGCATGAAATGAGATGACGGGGGAGAAGAGAAGAAGCAGAACTGGCAAAATGCTGGTAGTGGTTGCAGCCTGTGGTAGGTCCACAAGGGTTCATTACACAGCTGTCTCAGCTTGTGTGTGCAGTTGAAAATTTACGTACTTCAAAGGGGGAATGGCAGCACCAGGAAAACGTGAACCGTGTATAGGAGAAGCCCCGCTCATGTTGTGTCGGTTACCCGGTGTTCTCAGCAGACCAGAAGTGAGCGGTGGCTTTGTCGCTTGCGTGACCTTTCCCTCCCAGGTTCTCGTCCGTGACCTGGCAGTTCCAGTGTGGACTGACTTGTGAGGACAAGGCTGACCTCTTCCCCATTGGCGCATCGGTCCAGTTTATTAAGATACCTGCACAGTTACCCCATCCCCTTACAAGGTAATCTGTTTGCTGATCTCAGTGACATGATCAGGAAGCAGAAAAACATAATGTTTAAAACTAAGACGTTTAGGGACCTCCCTGGTGATCCAGTGGTTGAGACTCAGTGCTTCTACTGCAGGGGGCATGAGTTTGATCCCTGGTGGGGGGAGTAAGATCCCACATGCCACGTAGTGCTGCTAAGTAAGTAAAAGACAAACAAAAGCTTTACTTCTTCAATCAAGTTTTAAATGAGTCTTTAAAAATAATTTTATTTGTTTATTTTTGGTTGTGCTGGGTCTTCACTGCTGCTCCCGAGGACTTTTTCTAGTTGCAGAGAGCAGGGTCTACTCTTCAGTTTTGGTTTGCGGGCTTATCATTGCAGTGACTTCTCTTGTTACAGAGCACAGGCTCTAGGCATGTGGGCTCAGTAGCTGCAGCTCTGGGGCTCTAGAGCACAGGCTCAGTGGTTGTGGCATGTGGGCTTAGTTGCTCCAAGGCACATGGCATTTTACCTGGTCAGGAATTGAACCCGTGTCTCCTGCATTGACAGATGGATTCTTTACCACTGGAGCCACCAGGGAAGCCCTTTAATCAGGTTTTGATGCAGCTCATCAAAAGCATGTTTTGTTATAGCTATTGTAACCTTCTAAAATGTTTTGTAGATTCCAGATCAATTTTACAGAGTACGACTGTAACAGAAATGAGGTTTGTTGGCCACAACTTCTATATCCACTGACCCAATATTATCGAGGTAGGTAAAGCCCTTTTCTGAAATGGTTATCATTAGGTTACGTCAATTAAAAAACTTTTGAAAAAAGTATAAATGTCACAGGAAAGTTAAAACATATAGCAAAATTTTAAAAAGAAAACATGTACAGATGTTGCCATTTAGAAATGATCACTATTTATGTTTTGGCTTATTTCTACCTAGTTACCCAAAAAGTTAAGAAATAACAACATTCCTGGATATTCCCTGGTGGTCCAGTGGTTAAGACTCTCTGCATTCACTGTAGAGGGCATAGGTTTGATCTCTGGATCCCTGATCAGGGAACTAAGATCCCACAGGCTGTATGGCTCAGCCAAGAATGCCCCCAGGACCAAAAAAATGTTGCTCACACTGCTGTATTTAAAATGGATAACCAACAAGGTCCTATACTGTACAGCACAGAGAACTCTGCTCAATGTCATGTGGCGGCCTGGATGGGAGGGGAGTTTGGGGGAGAATGGCTACATCTATATATGTATATATACATGTATATGTGTATGGCTGAGTCCCTTTGCTGTTCACCTGAAACTATCACAACATTATTAATAGGCTGTACCCCAGTACAAAATAAAAAGTTTTAAAAAATAATGATAATGATAATGACAAAAAAAAATTGCTTAGTTTGATTCATTGTCTTGCAGGAGAGCCTTACTCTCAGTGTGTTGCCAAGAGCTTGCTACTGGTATCCTTCATCATATTAGCTGTATTCCTCAGTAACCCCTGGATCAGAATACACAAAGCTTAGAATTCAACTACCGGCTGACTTCTTACAAATCATCAGCTTCTACGTCAGAGATTTGTTGTCCTCCTGTGTGCCTCTCTGTAAAATCTTAATAAATGAAATGTTTTATTTTTATAGAACATTTTATTAAGTGCTCCACAAATTAAATTCACATATGTACCTATCCAAACGTTCAAAGCAATTCAGAGTGGGTGTTCTCACCGATGCACCAGAGTGAGCAAAACGCATCAGAGGATCACCTGTGTCAATAAGTGTAATTAGGAACTTTAGGTCATCACAGCTTATGAAAGTCATAGGAGTTTTGGTCCAAATGTTATTCCTACCACAGAGAGTGAGTTTTTGAATTTTTTATATATTTCTGTTGAAATGATAAGTTTCCACTATTCCAAAGAAAGGATTAGAAAGGCATTAAAGTCTGTTGCCTTAAAAAATATTCACAACCTCAAAGTTGAGAGTTATGTTTTATTTGGTGGGAATTTTTAGAACTTCAAGCCCAGGAGATACCATCTCAAATGATCCTGAGAGAATTGCTCTGAGGAGGTGAGGAGAGGAGTCACGTTATATAGAAGTTTTGCAACAGAGGGCAAGTAGTTTGAACATCAAAAGATTATTGTTAATTAAAACCAGATATCCCAAGTTAAGGGGTTTTGCACTTTTCTATGTATGGGAGGTTGCAGGAGTCTGGGCCCACTGAAACCATTCCTTTCAAATGTACTTCAGCGAAATAGAGCCACTCTCCTGTGTTTTTAGACTTCCCAGGTGACCCATTGGTAAAGAATCTACTTGCTGATGCAGGAGACACAGGAGACAGGGTTTGATCCCTGGGTTGGGAAGATCTCCTGGAGTAGGAAGTGGCAAACCACTCCAGTATTCTTGCCTGGAAAGTTTCATGGATAGAGGTGCCTGGTGGGCTACAGTGTGCAATCCACTGGGCTGCCAAGAGTTAGACATGACTGAGCATGCATGCACATTCTGTGTCTTTGCATCCTGAGGTTGCTTTCCTCAGGCCTTACCGTGGGGAGTGGCTGTAGTCTGAGGACTGCTAGATGGCAGGTGTTCCGCTCCTTCCTGAATTCCCTTAGGGCTGACCATCTCACAGTGGAGGGCTGCAACTGCTCATGGCTGTGATATCCTTCTCCAGGAGATCTTTGATATGGCAGGAAATAGTCCATTTCTGAAGTCTTAAAAAGTGTGTATAATACGAAAATCCAAAAAAAATGGATGAGGCAAGATGTAGGGGTTAGGGGAAAGGACCTAACGTAGGAGGTAAGTAAAACAAAACCAGGAGTGAACACAAGCCCATGAAAAAACATGCCAACGACCTTGCATTTAGTAAAGGTAGGTCCCTAATATAGTCTCCAGTTTGCAAAAAATCCAAAATATGATTAGCTATAGGAATCATGGGGACCATTGATTAAAAATTAATCTGGCTTTCAATGAAGTACAGTTTTTCCTAGTTGAGTCTTGAGAGAAATTCCTCCTGGGGCCTCTTACAAAGGGACAGATGGCACGATGCAGCATGGGGAGAGGGGCAGAGTGGCCGTCTCCAACCACAGCCACGTGGCCACATTGCCACCTCCAGTGAGGTTTCTTGGTGGGCTAGATAAATTTAGTCATTGTTTCCGATAGACTTTGTGTACTGTGGGTAAATGGAATTTTCTAAAGCAATTCTCTTCTCTGAGTTCTAAGCATCTCTTGACATCCTGGTGCTATGTACAACGTGGTGTTGCATCTTTTTTTTTTTTGTCCACACCATGTGGCTTGTAGGGTTCTATTTCCTCAACCAGGGATCAAACCCATGCACTACAAACTACTGTTTTGTAATACAATGAGAAATGGAATATTTTGTGCCATATCAGTAAACAAAGGATGTCACAGTGATCACTGATTGCAGCTACCATGACTGGTGAGCTGGTGAGCCCCAAGGGAACTCAGGAAGGAAAGAATACCTGCCACCTAGAAGCCGTCAAGATTGTAGCCACTCCCTATGGTGGAGCCCTGAGGAATCTCAGAATATGATGTGAAATAGAGTGTTTGCTGCCATATCAGTAAATAAAGATGTCACAGTTATAGCGATTGCAGCCCTTCCGTGTGAGCTGTTGAGCCCTAAGGGAATTCAGGAAGAAAGAGAATACCTACTATCTAACGGCCAAGACTGTAGCCGCTCCCTGTGGTGAGACCAAGGAAGGGAAGGTCAGGATGTGAAAACAGGATACTGGCCCCAGATAGGTGAGATGCGTATGAAAGGAATGGTTTCAGTGAGCCCAGACTCTTGCATCTTGCCATACATAAAAAATCACTAAATTCCTTAACTTCAGATATTTGTTTTTTCTTAATTAATAATAATCTTTTGATGTTCAAACTACCTTCCCCTTGTTGCAAATTTCTTTATAACCTGACTCCTCCCCCTGCTCCTCAGAACCGATCTCTCAGCGTCACTCGAGACCCTGTCTCCTGGGCTTGAAGTCCTAAAAATTCCCACCAAATAAAACACAACTCTCCATTTTTGGGTTGTGAATACTTTTTTAAAAGTCCACAACATCACGGAAACACTGAATTTCTCCCCACTCTGCTGCACTCTTTCTTGGATGTGGATCTCTGTGGGTTGAGGTGATTACACCCCCTAGGAATTGAAAATTGTCTTTTATTAAAACAAAGGAAATACCCAACTGATTGGTTCTTTGCAGTGATTCAGAGTCTTTCCCTGGCAGTTAGCATAATTAGCTCTGCGAAGTTAATGTAAAATTTCCAAATGACAGGGAATTTAGCCTGATTTGGTGGGCTTTGTTAGGGTGATTTTGGACTTGAGAAGGGAAAAACTCACTTTGACAGTAGAAGGGGATTAGGGTCGGAGCAAACCCAGGTCTCCTGCATTGTAGGCAGATTCTTTACAATTTGAGCTACAAGGAAGACCTTACTATATAGAGTTTATATGTTCATATATGCATTTGGGAAGTATTTATTGATCGACTACTGCCCTGAACCCTGGAGATACCAAGACAATGTCCCTCGTGTGGTAGAATTGTTGACTGAAACAAAACAAAAAAACTTCAACATAACTCTGAAAGTTGAGAGTTACGTTTTGTTCGGGGATCTTACTGAGGGCTATAGCTCAGGAAGGCAGCCTCTCAGATTGCTGTGAAACTGAAAAAGGTAAGGGAGGAGCCAGGATATACAAGAGTTTTTGTCAAAGGAAAAAAAAACATGTAGTTGAACATCAAAAGATTACTGTAATCACAAAGAACAGCCTTCACAAGTTAATGATTTTTAGTGCTTTTGTTGACAAATCCAAGCTCGCTCTGCTTGCCTCATGACAGGCCAGTGAATTGGAGACAAGGTGTTGAGGCAAGGAATATGACTTTTTGGAAAGCTGGCTGATGGAGAAGATGGCAGACTAATGTCTCAAAATAACCATCTTGTCCAGGTCTGGATGCCAGGTTCTTCTATAGACCAGAGAGAGAAGCCACGAGGAACTAAAGTCAAAAGACAGAATAGAGAAGAAAAAGCAATGAGGAAGTAAAGTAGAAAGGGCCATCAGGCTTGCAGTACAACCAGCCTCAGGAAGGGAGGGATGTGTTATTCTCTTCTTTTTCTCACAGCCATTCACAGGTGCTCAGGGTCAGAGTCTCTCTTTGAGCTGAACAAAGGCACTTTAGTTTAACAGGCAGAGGTGCAGCATCCTCTGAGGCAGGCCATTTTGTATGATTATAATAACAGCAATGAAAAGCAAGTCAAAGAAACAGTTGAAACATGGGAGTCAGAATTGGTTCTTCTCTGCAACACTTTTCCATGTGTGGGAAGGTGGAAGAGTCTGGGCTCATGGAAATTATTCCTTAGATATGCATCTTAACTATTTAGGACCGGTAACTTGTTTTTCTCCTTTCTGAATCCCCTCAGGGGATGAACCCTTGGGGGTGGCTGCAGTGGCTACTGGCTTGATGGCTGTGACATCCTTTGCTTACCAAAATGGCAGGTGATTTTTTTTTTTTGTCCAGGAAGTTTTACATTCTACTGGGGGAAAACTGGCAATAAACATAGACAAGATAATGTCAGACAGTGCTAGGTGCTATGGAGAAAATAAAACAGGACTGCCTAGGGTGGGGTGGTAGGGACACTTCTGCTAGTGGTCAGGACCAGCTTCTTAGAAGCAGAGACATTTGAGCTGAGACTTGTAGGAGCTAGTCTTGAGAAGGCCCTGGAGAAGGGTGTTCTAGGCAGAGAGAAGGGAAGAGTCAGAAAGTTGAAGTGCACCAACCTGGAAAACGAAAGAAGGCAGGTGGGTGGGGTGGAGACCAGGGCTTGGGGAAGGGAGAGGTTAGACCAGGTGGTGTGTCTGCTGCCCTGGTAAGCAGTTTGAACTTTATTCAGAATGAAGTGGGAGAAGTCAGAAGATTTTAAGTAAGCTCACATCCGATTTTCGTCTTGTTAGAGATCTCTGTAGCTGCTGTGTGAAGGATTCTATCAAGAGTAGCCTGGCACCAGACCCTGCTTTGTCTGCACAGGGGCCAGGACCCCAGAGAAAACCACCACACGGGGTGTAATTCCGTTGATAAGAAATGTCTTGACAGATCTATGGAGAAAAGGTTGTTTAGTGGTTATCGGGACCTAGGGGATAAGAAGGGGACTGACTGCAGCTGAGCAGGAGAAATCTTTATGGGGTTGATGGAAACGTTCTCAAATTGATCCAGACACTGAACTGTGTAACTTTACTAAAAATCACAAAATTGTAATACTCTAGTCGGGTGAACTTTCTAGCACGTAAAATCAACAAAACTCCTCCTATAAAGTTGTGAACGGCAGAGAGAGGGGCAGCTGTTGGTCAGGCCGGGGCTGAGTTCCTGAACTCCCCGCACTGACGCGGAGTTAGTGCCAGTTGTCCCCGCAGCCGCCATCGGCCGCAACTCCTGGCGCCATTGGTCGGCCGGCGGGGGCGCGCGCGCGCGCGCACGCGTGGGGGCGGAACCGGAACCGGCTGTAGCCGAGGGGGCGGGGCCCCGAGGGCGGCGTTGGCGGAGGCTGGAGCGGCGGCCTCGGTGGCTGGACTGGGGGCAGCTGCTATAGCCCGGAGCCCCATGGTTTGGAGCCGCGGCCAGGCCGCAGGAGAAGCTCGATCCCCGGGTCAGCCCGGCTGACCGTGCGGGACCGCGCAGCCCGGAGCCGCCGGCGCCCGTCGGGTCCCGCCGGGGGGCGCGGGCCGGTCCGCCATGGGGTCCCTGTTCCGGAGCGAGACCATGTGCCTGGCGCAACTCTTCCTGCAGTCCGGCACGGCCTACGAGTGCCTCAGCGTCCTGGGCGAGAAGGGCCTGGTCGAGTTCCGAGACGTGAGTGTCGCCCGTGAGATGCGGGCTGTCGCTCCCCGCCAAGCTCCCTCATTGCACCTTTCGTTTGGGCCTCCTTCCCCGCGGGCACCTGGGCAGGGGCGCCCATTTCCCAGAAGGGGAAGCTGAAGTCCACTTTCCGGCCAGAGCTTCCGCAGAGCGGGGCCCGAGCCCAGGGTCGCCGGATGTCTGGTCCGCGGCCGCCCTGGCTGGGTTAGTTAGGAACGCTTGTCTTCATCAGCTTGGGTCGTGCCATCTGATGCTTCGGAGCCAGGCACTGGGCTAATTAAGCGGGAGAGCAAATCTGTTAAGGCCTCTTGAAGCCCTTTTGGAACTTACGGAGGAGGGGAGGAATATTAAGTAATGATACGTAAACAGGAATACCTTTGCTGTACTGACAATAAAAGGGGATGGTGAGATGGTGCCCCCGGTAGGGGCGGTCAGGGAAGCCTCTCTGAGGAGGTGTCCTTGGGCTGAGACCTGAGTGAGGAATGAGCCAGGCTTGGGAAGTTCTGGGGGACACGGACCCAGGTGGAGGGAACAGGAAGAGCCAGAAGTCTGAATTAGGAATGAATTTGGGGTAAGCTCCCGGGCGGCGGGATTTTTTGTCGTTCACTGATACTTGGTGATGTATTGATACCTAGCACTACCTCGTACGGAATAGGAGTAGAGTCAGAATTTGTTGAAAGGGAGCTGTCCCCCCAACAAGTAGTAATAAGCACTTGTTTTATATATCTGTTTATTTGTTTTTTGGTTGGCTCCACCATGGACTGTCAACCCCTGGGGGTAAGAGTCTTGTTCATTCCTGACTCCTAAGTACACCTTGCTTTGTGGGCATTAATAGGCATTTGTGGAATGAATGAACAAGCTTGTATCAAGTGCTTGCTGAGTTTGGTGCTGGAGACTCGGGGGTGAGCAGGATGGACAAAGTCCCTGTGTTTTTGTTGCTCACAATCTGGGAGGAGTTAACAAACACACTCTGATTATGAGCTGTAATAAGTGCCATGCTGGAAAAAAAAGTGTGAAAAGGAGATTATGAAGCAGGACCTGGCTGATTGAGCTCGAAGTCACTTGAGTGAACACTATTTCTTGGGACCCACCTTTCATCGCCTTGGTTTCCCTTCATCTTTCTGAGGGTGCTTTAGTTTCAAGAGGGAACTCTTCTACCCAATATTTGATATCAGCGATCCTTGGATTGGTCCCCCAAGGCAATTGCAAGGTCAGAGAGAAACTCCTGAATGAGAGATAAGGCTGCGGAGAGGGCCCAGCTTGTCCTGGTTCTTGGAGCCACTTGGGCTTCAGCACATGATGCCCACTTTGCTGGCAGGAGCTGTGCTGAACTGTGAATAAGGAGCCCCGGAGAGATTCAGGAAAGAGTTGTTTGAGAAAGAGGCTCCCTTCTTTATAATAGATTTCTTCCATCCTGTTAGTCCTCAGGCCGAGAGACTTCAGTCAAGCTGAAGTCTTAGAGGTTTGAACAAATGCTCTAATTGCTGTGAAGATTCAAATTTTGTTGAATGCCATTACATTAGGTAGTAGAGGACGCTTGAGATTCTTCTAAACTGAAAATCAGGGAAAGAAAAAGAAAGTGCTGTTCATCTTTTTCAGAAGTGAAATAAAGTGGAAATGCTCACATTGTGTGATGCTCGGTGTTCAGAGCTCAGGGGTCTATGTGTGTCTGACTTCGGGATGACTGTCAAGCAGCTAGAGCAGAGAGCTCCATCATACCTGACTCTCTCTGTTCTCTTCTGGAGTTTCTTACTGACTTTGTGCTCACCGGGTGGGATCACTGACACCAGTCTTTTCTGGCTTGTGCAGGTAGGAGCTCTTCCCCCTTTTGTTTTAGTGATCCTTCTAAGGGAGGAGAGGCAGGACCGGAGTTTCTGCAACGATAGCCAAAGAGAAGACCTGGAAAAGAAAGGTGATTCAACTCACCAGTAGGACTCAGCGAAGGGCAAGGCCATCCCACTTTTCTCAGGGTCTGAAGTCTGGGGACAGTGTTTACCTTCTGTCTGTTAGGATCGCAGGTGTGGGTACTGGTGAAAACAGCACAAGGCGGCCTGTGCTGGTTTTTCTAGATTAATTATTAGTCTTAAAGTGAATCTGTGTTAAAATGTACTTCATAGCATTAGCCTGGAATTAAGGTGCTGTTACCACCTAAAAAGAAAAGAGAAGCTAAACTTCACACAAGAAACCGCACAATAGAAAAAAACCAGTTACCATGCTGTGTAAGCCGGTGATGGCGGATGTCATATCCAGTCACGTGTGTGTTGTTGCCACAGAAATTTGCCTTTTCACGAAGATCCTACTGTTTGTGGAACCCTGGTGTCCGATTTGAGTTCACTAGTGTTTGATATTGAAGAAAAAGACATCAAAACTGAGAAGCCGTGTCATGTATAGACAGCTTTTGATGGGCGGCTTCCTCTGCTCATTCTTAGTTCTGACCAGGCTGAGGGTATCTGAATCACTGGGAACCTGAAAGTGGTGACTAGTTTGGGTTAGTGTGACTTCCAGAAATGAGTGCAAATGTGACAAACAGAAGTGAGATTAGAATTTTTGCCTTTCTTCTGGTTAGTTCTTTATAGAAGTTTGGAAAACTGAACAAGAACTGAGGCTTTAGGGTAGATGTTCAAGCAGCTTCATGCCACGCTGTTTGTAATTCTCCTTTTTGAGAGTGCCCCACGCCCTGTGGGCTTCCCTTGTGGCTCAGCTGGCGAAGAATCTGCCTGCAATGTGGGAGACCTGGGTTCGATCTCTGGGTTTGAAAGATCCCCTGGATAAGGGAAAGGCTACCCACTCCAGTATTCTGGCCAGCAGAATTCCACTGACTGTGTAGTCCATGGGGTGGCAAAGAGTCGTACACGACTGAGCAACTTTTGCTTTCCACCCCATATCACACTGAGTGGAGTAAACGTAAAATTCTTGCCCCATGTGCCTTTCAATGTAAATTATTACTGTAATTCAAAAAGTTGTGATGTAATCTATGTCCATTGTGGGAAATTTGGAAAACCTAAGATAATAATTTCCATGATCCCATTAGCTAGAAATAAACACTTTACCGTTTTGGTTAACATTGGCCAAACATTATTTTTCTAATAATATTTTAAAATGTACATGCATAGGTATTTTTGTATCATTGGAGCCACACTAATAATGTGTGCATGCGTGCGTGCTCGTTCGTGTCTGACTCTTTGTCACCCCATGGACTGTAGCCTGCCAGGCTCCTCTGTCCTTGGGATTCCCCAAGGAAGAATACTGGAGTGGGTTGCCATTTTCTCCTGCAAGGAATCTTCCCGACCCAGGTATCAGACCTGCGTCTCCTGTGTTGGCAGGTGGATTCTTTACCACTGTATCACCTGGGAAGCCCCACACTGATAATATGTTTAATCTTCTTCCCACACCCAAGTTGTGATTAATTTCCTCATTTTATTAAATATTCTTTTATAATCTTTTTTATTGTTTTAAGCTTTGTATGATAAGATATTAAGTAGAGGGAAGAGTATATGGAAACAGTGAATTGCTATATACCCGTAATATAAACCCATGGCGGGAATTCCCTAGTGGTCCAGTGGTTAGGACTTGGTGCTTTTACTACCAGGACCCCAGAAGGCCATATGGTGCAAAAAAGAAAAAAAAAGAAAGCTCCCATCAGACAAGATCAATTTGAAGCAAATCCCAGATATATTATTTCATTCATAAATATTTCAATAAGTACCTCTAAAAGGTAAGGACACTAAAAAGATACCATTATCATACCTAAAATTTTTAATAATAATTTCTTAATATAATCAAATACCTAATCATTTAAAACATCATTTTTAATAAATGTATAGTAATCAATTACATTACCGACCCATAATTTTTATACAACTTTATTGATGTGTATCATAAAGTTCACCTGCTGCAAGTGTACAATTTGTTGGTTTTTAGAAAATTTTCCAAGTACTGTGTCCGTTGCCACAAGCCAGTTTCAGAACATGATATCATCCTAGTAAGGTCCCTTATGCTCATTTCCAGGTCATCCCCTCCTCACTGTGAGACCCAGGCAGTCACTCATCTGCTTTTTGCCTCTAGGTTTCCCTGCCTGGACATTTCTTAGAAATGGAGTCGCACAGTCTGTGGCCCTTTGTGTCTTCTTTCATTTACATCAGGTTTCTGGGTGTCTCCTCCCTGATATTGATGTATTGGTTGTTTTTTACCCCTCTTTTTAATGCTAGTATTCCGCGGTGTGGATGTAGACGGTGATTTCCTTAGCCAGTTTTCCATGGTCAGTAGTTTTTTCTCTATCCTTGAAGTTGATCCTCTTCTTCACACATTTTTGTCCGTATCCATAGTTTTTTCTTTGAAGCTGAATTTCTTCATGGGATCGTTCTGGACTAGAGGATATTTTTCAGCCTTTTTTTTTTTTTTTTAAAATCTTTTTTTTTGGCTGAGTGGGGTCTTTACTGTGGTGCCTGAACTCTCTAGTTGTGGTGAGCGGGCTTCCAGTTCCCCCGCCAGGGATCGAACCTGTGTCCCTTGCATTTGAAGATAGATTCTTAACCACTGGTTCACCAGGGAAGTCCCCAGACTTTTTTGGATAACAGTTGCCAAATTGCTTTCCAGAAAAGATGGGTCAGTTTATACTCCACTCAGTAGTATACAAGGAAATGCTTTTCCCTTAAACCCTGGCAGTCGTACTTTATTTATAAAATCGAAGTTGTTTTTAAATTTTAGAAAATTCAGAGCAAAATTTTCATCCCTCTTCTCAGCTCAACCAGAATGTAAGTTCTTTCCAAAGAAAATTTGTTGGTGAGGTGAAGCGATGTGAAGAACTGGAGCGAATATTGGGTAAGTTTTTTTAAACAACTTAAATAATTATTTTATATAATTAAATATATAAGCAAACCTTATTCACTTTAGAAAAATTAGAAAATCTAGAGACGTAGAAAAGAAAAAAGTAGTCATCTGTATTCTCACCATTCATGTAATCACTGTTATGTAGGTTTATATTATCGTTCCACACTTTTTACTATTCATCTATAAAATTAAGGATTTACATATATAATAATCAGATTATTTTGTTATTAGCTTTGTTTCTCATTGAATGATACTTTAACGTCTTTTCATGTCAGTAAACAGATTGATTCATCATTTTTAATGGCAGCATAGTATTTTATGGTATTAATATACTATGAGTTATTTACCCAATTCCTTGTAGTTTGTTATAACTTAGAACAAACTACATGTTTGTTAATATATTACTTAAAATATACATGTTAATATATTACTTAAAATTGTTATACATGTTAATATATTACTTGTTACATGTTAATATATTACTTAAAATTGAATCAGAGCACAAGGGAGGTAGGAAGTGGTAGATAGATTGGTTAGTAATTTCCTTTTTCTCAGGCATTATTTCCTTTGCATACATCAGTGTTCTCTGACTGTTAACTGTTAAAACTCAGCAGCTCAAGGCTACTTCCTTTATCTGTAAAACTTTTAACATCTTGGCCTAAAATAAAATGTTATTGTTGTCCAGTCGCTCAGTCAAGTCGGACTCTGAGACTCCATGGACTGCAGCACTCCAGCCTTCCTTGTCCTTCACCATCTCCTGGAGCTTGCTCAAACTCATGTCCATTGAGTTGGTGATGCTATTCAACCATCTCATCCTCTTTTGTCCCCTTCTCCTGCCTTCAATCAGGGTCTTTTCTAATGAATCTGCTCTTCACATCAGGTGACCAAAGTATTGGAGCTTCATCTTCAGCATCAGTCCTTACAGTGAATATTCAAGACTGATTTCTTTTAGGATTGACTGGTTGGATCTCCTTGCAATTCAAGGGACTCTCAAGACTCTTCTCCAACACCATAGTTCAAAAGCATCAGTTGTTTGGCACTCAGCCTTCTTTATGGTCCAACTCTCACATCCATACATGACTACTGGAAAAACCATAGCTTTGACTATAGGGACCTTTGTTGGCAAAGTAATATCTCTGCTTTTTAATATGCTGTCTGGGTTTATCATAGCTTTTCTTCCAAGGAGCAAGCATCTTTTAAAATAAAATAGTCTTTATCAGTTCAAACCTTGAAGTTTTGATTGAAATACAGAGAGGAGAACAGTTCCAAAGTCACTGTCAGAAAAACCTGAGGATGAGAGAGTTGAGGAGGGAGATAAAGGTGACTTTTAGAATGATTTCTAATAGTTAATTATTGTGGATTTCATATTTTTTAACTGGGATTTTTAAGATCAAAAGAAACCTTTGGATCATCAGCAGCCTAGTCCTCTGCATATTGTTTGCGATCCCAGTCATTTGTGTGGATCGTGAAAGACAGGGCAATATCATACTTCCTTCTTTGCCACGTGTATGAGTCATTGGACAGGTTGTATATTTGGAATGAGTTTTCAAAGACAGGGCAGGATTGACAGGACATTAGACATGCCCAGGGCTTCCTGTAGCTTTGTTGTTGTTAAGTCACCACAATCCTGTCCGACTCTGTGCGACCCCATAGACGGCAGCCCACCAGGCTCCCCCGTCCCTGGGATTCTCCAGGCAAGAACACTGGAGTGGGTTGCCATTTCCTTCTCCAATGCATGAAAGTGAAAAGTGAAAGTGAAGTCACTTGGTCGTGTCCAACTCTTTGCGACCCCATGGACTGCAGCCCACCAGGCTCCTCCATCCATGGGATTTTCCAGGCAAGAGTACTGGAGTGGGGTACCATTGCCTTCTCCTGTAGCTTAAACTGTTTCATAAAGAATCCAGACTTAAAAGAAAATGAACCATCAAGTAAATTTAGATATGTGCCGTGCTCTTCTGTGCTTAGTTGTGTCCTGCTCTTTTCGACTCCATGGACTGTAGCCTGCCAGGCTTCTCTGTCCATCGAGATTTTCCAGGCAAGAATACTGGAGTGGGTTGCCATGCCCTCCTCCAGGGGATCTTCCCAACCCAGGGATCAAACCCAGGTCTCCCACATTGCAGACGGATGCTTTACCGTCTGAGCCACCAGGGAAGCCCAAGAATACTGGAGTGGGTAGCCTATCCCTTCTCCAGGAGATCTTCTTCACCCAAGAATTGAACCGGGGTCTCCTGCATTGCAGGCAGATTCTTTACCAGCTGAGCTGCTGGGGAAGCCCAAATTTAGGTAAAATAGGTTAAAAAAATTTACATCCATTTCCAAAAAGCTCTTAAGCCCATTGCTTCCTTATTGGTAAGACATTCTGCCTGTTTTCCTTCCTCTCTCCCTCCTTTCCTTCCTTCTTCCTTCCTAGCAAAATAACTAGTAAGACTTCTCCAAAACATTGTATCTGGTAATGATTTTTTACCAGGTATTATGACTTTTATCCTACGGAAAAGGATGTGTCAAGGAATTGAACATGTAAACTAAAGAATTTAAGTTATTTTTGGCTGTTTGAGTATGAGTTTCATGAATCTAGTGTAAATCGTCCTAAGTCAAAGCATCACAGCTAACTGGTGACTCAGGAGAGCCAGGCTCTTTGCCCTGAGGTTTCTCTCTTTGCTGAGAAAGGTTGTTGTGTTTTTCCTGATGGGTGTATATTTCTTCCTAATGGCATCTGTAGGGAGTTCACACTGACATCTCTGGTGGCTTATTCCTGGCACTTCCAAGTGTGTTCTTAACTTTCTGCTTTGTCTACAGGTGGCAGAGGCAAGTGTGACTCCAAAGTTCTTTAACTAGAGTTTTAGTAATGAAGTTCGGGGAATTTCAGAAAATATGTATATAGGTTACTGTCACTATGCTGATCTCTCTAGGCAGAATTACTGTATAGATCTTCAGAAGCAAGGTGACAGTAGTCATCTGTCAGTTGGGACAGTCAAGACTTTTGTGCCTTTAGACAGTTTTTAGATGACCTGGGAAAAGTGGGGACATGAAATGTTCTCACTGAAATGTCCTGGAGTAAGTTTTTCAGTCTAATTTGTTTAACTTTTCCACAGCATACTTGGTGCAGGAAATCAATAGAGCGGATATTCCCCTCCCTGAGGGGGACACCAGTCCTCCGGCACCACCTCTGAAACAAGTGCTGGAAATGCAGGTAACTTGGTTCTGGAGGAGGGTTTTAGGTCCCTAACCTCAGTTGGGCTTATTCACTTACTGTATATTGTCTAGTGCTTTTCTGCCTTTCTTCTAAAGACTTTGGAATGAAAGTCAAAGGACCATGTTTGATTAAGTCTCAGTAACAGATTATCTGTGATACATTTTAACTAGAATTCAGGTTTTTTTTCCTTAGTGTAAGACAGGTGGTATTGAACAGAGATTGACAGGAATTAGATTGTGAGATCTGGTCGTGTAACCTCTGGGCTTCTGCAGGCCTTAGCATGCTTCTGCTACTGGAGGTGATGGAGGCTTCAGGCCTGTGCCCTTCACATTCTCCCCTGCTTCACTCTCACCCTTTCCCCTCGAGTTATCAGAAGCTAATGTGAAAGTGGTTCCCCATGGTCAGCCAGCAGGATTCCTTCTCTTGGAGTTCAGTGTCTGGGATACACTGAGAGCATGGGGTCATTCATTCATTAGCATCCCCCTCCACCCCCATGAATTATCTGTTGAGATTTTGGTCTCCTCATCTGAGCGTTCATCACACTCGGAAATAGACTAGAGCTTTTACAGCCCTTCTAAAACAATTAGTACTGAATAACTAGGACCATTCCATTGCCGGCTGCTCTGTTTGTTTTACTGGGAGGAAGTCATTTAGCAGTTGGTATATGAACGGACTCTGGAGACAACTATACAGTCCAATGAGAGCAGTCAGCTGGTTTGGCCTGTTTGATGTGTTGGTTGTGATGTACTTACAAATATGGTGATTGTAGCTATTTATCAGTTCTATAAAGCAGAGCACAAGTAATAAATGTAGTGTGTCAGGGCATTTGTTTGAATACAAGTTTTCATTGAGTCAGTGGGTTGTTTTACAGATTTCTGCTTCTACTGTTTTAATACTTAAAGTATTGGTAAGGATGCTTGGTACACAACTAATTGTTAAAGATTTGTTCCCAAGTCTTTTTATGTCTAATTGAATAAGTGCAACTGCATAGAAACTCAGGCTAGAGACTAGAAATGGGTATGTTTGGGAAAGAGTGTTTTTCTGTGTTACAAATAAAAGGAAATGTAGTCTTAAAAGAGGAAGACTCTTTGGTGTATGGTAATGTGTAAGCAGGTGAAGGGAAACCAGAAGTTCTAAGACCTGAGATTAGCATGCAGAGTCATCATGGCACCCAAGTGCTTGCCATCATGGGTACCTGAATTAATATGAAACAGAAAATGATGAACTTTGAAAACCTGTGCATGTTTTCATATCCCTATCAAACTCTCATATACATTCTGGCTTTTAAAAACTTCTCCTGGTTCTGGGGTGCTGTGAAAAGAGTATTAGAGCCAGGACTGTCGTTTCATTTCAGGAGCAGTTGCAGAAGCTGGAGGTTGAGCTGAGAGAGGTCACTAAGAATAAGGAGAAGCTGAGGAAGAACCTGCTGGAGCTAATTGAGTACACCCACATGCTGCGAGTGACCAAGACCTTCGTCAAGCGCAATGTGGAGGTACTGGTGATACTTGGAGGAAGTGCCTTTCTTTCTCTTTCTTTTGGCCGCATGGCATGCAGGATTTTAGTTCCCTGACTAGGGATTGAACCCAGGCCCCCTGCATTGGGAGAGTGGAGTCTTAACCACTGGACCACTGAGGAAGTCCCAGGAGTGCATTTCTTTTATAAAAATCTCATTCCCATAAGGTTTTCAGATTTTGTTATCAACTCCTATAGAGATACTGCTTTTTAAAAGAGATACATCTTTAAAAAATGAAAGAGATACATTTTGATCTTCACTTTATTTTTCAGCTGGATTCCATGTTGGTTTTAACCATTTGCTGTTGTTTAGTTTGCTAAGTCCTGTCCAACTCTTTGTGACCCCATGAACTGTAGCCCTCCAGGCTTCTCTGCCCATAGGATTTTCCAGGCAAAAATACTGGAGTGAATTACCATTTCCTTCTGCAGGGGATCTTCCCGATCCAACGATCGAACCAGAGTCTCCTTCTTGGAAGGTGGATTCTTTACTACTGAGCCAACTTGGGAAGCCCCGGCTTTAACAATAACTACTTCCTATTTGTAAAATGCTTTAGTTTGCAATTGAAAAAAAGACTTTTTATGATCATGAAAAAAAATTGAACAGTGGAAATCAAACTCCAAAATTTCAGTTTTATTCTTTCCTTCTTCTCAAATTCCTAAAAGTAATGGAAGTTAAAAAAAAGAGAAAATCTATATAGGAATAAAGAACAGCCTATGCAGCAGTACTGTACCCAGCTGAGCATCAGAGAGGGCAGAGTGTATTCCTTCTGAACTTTGTTTCACTTCCTGTGGCAGGTGTGACCTCTGATACAGTTACTTTGTGTTAGGTTAAGGCGAGGACATAACCAGACTTTTTATTATATGTAAATGTCATCAAGTAGTTTACAAATAAGGAATGGGGAGGTTATCCTCTTTGTTTATCAGAGCCGACTCACATGTCTGAGTTAACTTGGCACCCAGATCTGAGTAGTTCTGATGCCGTGCAGACTTGTTTGGAAACAGGACTTGGGAATTAAAGTATCACTTTTGGCGAGACACGCTTGGTTTCATGTCTCTTTGTAGTTCGAACCCACTTACGAAGAATTCCCTCCCTTGGAGAACGAGTCTTTGTTGGACTACAGCTGTATGCAGAGGCTGGGAGCAAAACTGGGGTAGGTGACAACTGGCCTGGCGAGCTTCACACTGTCCTTCTTGTCAGTGGGAGATGAGAGTAGATGAGCAGCCACCATCTGCAAGCCTGTGTGGAATGAAAGAAAGTGAATATTTGTATGAGAAAACACTGTACTCTAGTATTTGTGGAGTTGAATCACTCAGCTGTATTGACTTTTTAAGTAAATGTGATGGGAATTTCTTCTTTTGGTATCATGAACTGGAAAGAAGGAGCATTTATGCCATTCATCATTACTCCATAAGCTTCAAATAGTTGGTCATTGAAGCATCAAGTCCTGTTTTGTTTGGTGGGGACATAGGGTCTAAACTGAATTGGGTAATTTATTAATCATATTTTAAGGGTCTCTCTCTCTCTACTATTCTGTTTACTTGAGCTAATGGTAACTTGTTTCCTCATATGATTTGTAATTTCTTTTTACTATGAATTTCGGTTCCTTTGCTCCTTATCTGCAGGAATTCAGTGATGTTTAGTGTGAGGCTGTATTCCTTCAGAAAGAACTGATTTTTACATATGTCAGGTACTTGGGAGCATTCCACCTATTTGGAATCATTTTACATTAATTTTTCTGCTTGAGTTTTTTTTTTTTCCCTATTTTGTTATTCACCCTGCACATAATATGAGTTTCATCCACAAACCTGAGTGCATTCTAACCTGTGGTTGTAAATCATCAAGGAATATTCTCCCCCTTCTCCTCAAAATTGAATGGAAATAAACAAGTTTGCATATAGGCTCCTTTGCAAGATGGATTTTTTTTCTAGTCCACCCATTCACTTAAGGTGCAGTCCTTTGTTGAGGGGGTGAGAGTCCCAACTTTGAGGGGATTGTGGGGCTTTAGTTCCAACTCCTCACCTGATACAGAGCCAGGTCTCCTCTGCCATGCTGGCCCTGAAACTCAAGGCCTTGAGATACTGGTTACGTATAGATACTGGCTCCGTATAATACGTCAGGACATAACTACGAGGTCCTGTTTTATTTTTGGATTCCAAGAATTTCTCTAAATTATGAGCTCAGCTTTACATTGAAGAGGATGTTTCAAACATATTTCATCCAGCATTTCAGATATTGTTCAGTTGGAGAGCTTTCAGGGTATCTTCCCCATTTTGCCAGAAATAAATGTCTTCATCATTCTTTTACTGCAGTTTGATAATATTCATTGCTTTTACTTGACCACAGCCTTTATTGTCTCATAGATTTGTATCTGGCCTAATTAACCAAGGAAAAGTTGAAGCATTTGAAAAAATGTTGTGGAGGGTCTGTAAAGGGTACACCATCGTGACCTATGCAGAGCTGGATGAGCCCCTGGAAGACCCTGAAACAGTGAGTAAATGTCACCATCTCCTTTCATCAGTGACGGACTTGCCCCAGAGCTGGAGGCACAGTCCAGAGTGAAGCATTTGAGTGCGTTGTTGACTGGATCCCTTCCTATCCTTGGATACGTTTTGGGGGAGTTCCTGAGAATAAGGACTTTCTCCTGTTCTACTGAAGTACAATAGGGGCATTAACGTGGATACATCACTGCTTTCTGAGCTTCAGATCCAGGTTAGGTTTCAGCAGTTGTCCCAGTACTGTCTTTTACAGCAAAGGATCTAGTTAAGAATCACACTTTGGATTTATTTGTCATGACTTTTTTCTTGGTTGCCCTGCAAGGCTTGCAGAATCTTACTGAATAGATCCCTGACCACAGATCGAACCCTGGGCCCTCAGCAGTGCAAGTGCAGAGTCCTAACCACTGGACCACCAGGAAATTCCTACTTATCATGTTTTTTTGGTCTCCTTTATTCTGGGGTAATTTCTCAGTCTTACCTTGACCTTCATCGTCTTGGCATTTAAAAATTATTATAGACCAGTGATTTGGATAGAATGCCCCCCTGTTTGGGTTTGTCCGATGTTTTCTCATGATGAGATTCAGGTTATGTGTCTTTATCAAGAATGTCCTGGAGGTGATGTTGCCTTCTCACTGCTTCCCATCAGGGGCACACGATTCCTTTGTCCCATTACTGGTGATGTTCACTTCGATCTCTTGATCAATACTGGTGATGTTCACTTTGATCTCTTGATCAAGGGTAGTGACTCCTAGTCCTCTCCACTATGAATTTGTAACTCCTTTTCCTTTGTATTTAATACATGTTCTTGAGGAAGTGCTTTGAAACTCTGTTAAGTACTCAGTTCCTCATCACATTTCAATCTGTTAATTTATTTCCTGTTTTATTCAATGAGTTATACTCTGTTACTTTTTTATTTTCATATTCAAATTCTTTAGATTTGGCCAGCTGGAGCCTATTCAGCTGGCTTTTATATTCTTTTTGCATGTTCCCATCATCTTTTGAATACTTCTTTGCTTTCCTGATAACAATATATGCAGATTCATTTTGTAATTTCCCTCATGCAGCTCTGGAATTAGCCATTTCTCTAAGGAGCTTAGTTCTCTTTGTTGGAGAATGGTAATTAGAAGCCACGCTGTGGTTTCTGGGTGTGCCCATTGTGAATGAGGTGATGCTCTTCCCAGCTCTGTCAGTGGACAGAGGGTGCACACATGTGTGGCTCACCCACTCACAACTTTATTTCTGTACCTGTGTGAAAACTGTGGCTTTACATCCAATTCTACTCCAGCACCATAGCGTTCATCCTGATTTGTAAGAGTTCATTTATAGGGTTCATGTCTAGATTTGTAACTCCTTTCATCATTGGGGAGAAACTCAACTCCCATCATTATTAATATACTTATTTGATCAGTCCCCTTGTATGTGACCAGTCTGCCCACTGATCTCCTGTCTCTGCTGCCCTGCCCTTCTCTCCATACGGAGCTTCAAGTTCCCCAGCCCCTAGACTGAGTGGCCCCTGGTGTGGGTGCCCTGCTCACCCTACCTGGGTGGCTCCCCTGCGGCATGTTTCCTCACTTTGCTTGGGCTCTGATTTTGCCCTGGGCCCTTATTGCCCTTCCCCTCCCCTCTCCAGGTCCATCCCCAAACGCACATCTAAGGCTTCAGGAATGAATTATTCAGGAAGGGAAGCAGAGGAGTCAGAGAGGAAAGAGCCATAATTACCTTTTAAAATAGCTGTGATTTAAAAAAATTTTTTTAAGACTTCAACCATAAAAATAACTATTTTGCTCTAAATGAAGATGAATTGATCTACTAAAGGTAGAAAAGGAACTTGGGCTTCTTAATTTTGAGAGAAGTGTTCATGTGTTCTTTCCTGGATTTGCCTTAGGAATTTTGGCTGTAATGTTGTTCAGTTGTGTCTGACTCTTTGCGACCCCGTGGACTGTAATCCACCAGGCTCCTCTGTCCATGGGATTCTCCAGGCAAGAATACTGGAGTGGTTTGCTCTTTTCTTCTCCAGGGGCTCTTCCTGACGCAGGGATTGAACTCAGGTCTCCTATATTGCAGGCAGATTCGCGGGAATAGTTTTGACACATACAGGAGTTTGGCTGTGAAATGATGGTTTAGCCTGAGTAAATCACACATGTTGGAAAATCTAATCGGTCAAGCTGTTCATTAACCATACACTATAATATTTTTTGTGCCTCCTGAAATTGCCAGTAGCAATATGTTAATTATCCATCACCTGTGACCTCTGAGACCTCTCCATGTAAAGCTGAAGATTAAAACTGTTCTGAAGTAGCATTTACATATTCTTTGAGTTTTTTCTTTATTGAGAACGTATCATTCTCATGCAAAACATAAAAATTTTTAAAAATACAATTTCTAAGCTCTTTGGTGCTGAGTTTATACCAGTAGGTTGAAGGGCATTAAATGTCTGTGAAGAAATACAGAGACATGGTTAGAGATACGTGTGTGTATATATATATATATTTTTTAATTTTCTTTTTAAAAATGGATTTCTGCATTTGTGATGACATTTGGCTGCGCTGTGCTGCGTCTTTGCTGTTTTGCAGGGGCTTTCTGTAGCTGTGGCGCGTGGGGTGTACTCTCTCGTTGCGGTGCACGAGCTTCCCATTGCGGTGGCTTCGCTTGTTGCAGAGCATGGTTTCTAGGTCTTGAGCTTCAGTGCTTGTGGCTTAGTTGCCTTGTGGCACTTGGGATCTTCTGAACCAGGGATCGAACCCGCTTCCCCTGTATTGGCAGGCAGATTCTTAACCACTGGACCACCAGGGAAAATTTAAAAAGTTTTAACTTTCTTAAAAACTTTTTTCCTTCTAATTTTTTGTTGAGATATAATTGACAGAAATGTGTATCTTAAAGCCACAATTCCTCCCTTCCCCACGATTATGAAGGAAATGTGAGCTCGTTCTAGAAAACTGAGAATAACAGATAACACAGGGATGAAAGTCAGTCACCTGTAACCCCGCTGCTCAGGGGGGGCCACTGTTTGCCTTTTGGTGTAGGTTCTGTTAGTCCTTGTTCTTGGGAGGATGCGGGGTTTGGTTTGGTAACTTTCACTCAGATTCTAGGATTTGTTTTTAGTGTCACGTTTAGTATCTTTTGGGTCCAATGTCTGACCTCTGAAAGTCCTTACAAACCCCAGAGTGGATTTCTAGCCATTTTCTCCTTTGTCAGTATCATTTTTAGATGCTGACCAGTCTCTCTGTCAGAGCTAGACTCAGGCATGTGGTTTCAGATCTGTGTTTTTTATATTATATATATCCCTGTTCCATATTATGTCTTAGGTGGTTGTATTCCCTGACGCAGTACTATTTTTAAAATCATTAAGGAATGTTCAAAGTAAAATTCACTATAAATGCCTTTTCTCCTCCAGTGTAGTTTCTTTAATAATTTATCTTGAAATAATTTCAGTTTACAGAAAAGTTGCCAGAAGAGAACAAAGCCTTCTCCTGTTCCTTCCCAACTGTTACATTTTGCTGCCTGTACTGTTACCCACTTTCTGCATATCTAGTCCTGTTTTCTTTTTTTTTTAAACTGTCTGTTTTTGGCTGCGCTGAGTCTTTGCTGCTGCACCCAGGCTTTCTCTAGTTGTGTGAGTGGGGGCTGCTCTTTAGCTGCGGCGTGCAGGCGTCTCATCGTGGTGGCTTCTCCTGCTGTAGAGCACACGCTCTAGGCGCGTGGGCTTCAGTAGTTGTGGCACATGCGCTTAGCTGCTCCTCGGCCTGTGGGATCTTCCCGGATCAGGGATCGAGCCCGTGTCCCCTGCATTGGCAGGCTGAGTCTTACCCACTGTACCCCCTGGGAAGTCACATCCCCATTTTCATTCATCTCCTTGGCAGACCTTCTGAGAGGAAGCCATGGACAAATGTTCATTGCCCATCACAGGAATGCTGTTTTATATTGTAACCCATCAGGCTCCTCTGTCCATGGGATTCTCCAGGCAAGAATCCTGGTATAAGTTTTCATGCCCTCCTCCGGGGGATCTTTCCGAACCAGGGATGGAACCATGTCTCATGTCTCCTGCATTGGCAGGCAGGTTCTTTACCACTAGCACCACCCGGGGAAGCCCAATAACCACGATACAACCCTCCAAATGAGAAAAATCAACATGCCTGCAGCACTTTCGTACAGTACAAACATGCCCTTCAGGCTCCTCACAGTTTGCCTTGTTTCCTTGCTGGGCCGCTGCCCTGGGGGAGACTGTGACTTGCATTCGGGACAGACATCGTGTTCTGTGGGACGACCCTCCTTTGGGTCCATTCAGTGCTTCCTCACGACCAGGCTCTGAGCACACGTTGCTGATGGGAACATGGATGCTCTGGTCCTTTCAGCACCTCCCACCAGGGGGCATGTGGTGTTGGTGTCCTGGTCATGCTGGTGTCCGCCAGGTTTCTCCACTTACATGTCACCCTTCTGCCCTATGTAACTGTTAAGTGGTTGCTGAGGAGATATCCCAAGGTTATTGGTCACTGGGGCCTCAACCCTCACCAAACTTCTACCCACCAGCCTCAGCCTCTGTGGTGACTCTCTGGAACTCGTCACCTCTGTCACAGTTGCCATCATTTTCCCTTCTGGGCTTACTGGTTACCATCCTGCAGAAGGCAGTGCTTTCCCTGCCCTCACCGTCTCTCATTCATCCACGAACTCAGACCTTCCTCTTTATTTGATTCTGTTACGGTCCTTTTTTGTTTCGATGCCCAGATTGTCTGTGATTGGGCCACTGGGAGTCCCTTTGTGCACGTTTCTCTGGCCTTTGGCACGTTCTCAGCATTCAGCAGGCAGTCGCTTAGTTCCTGTCACCATAGGATGGCCCTGGTCTCCGCCTGGAGTCAGCCGTTCCTTCAAGGACCCCTGGTACCTTTTAGTAGAGGATGGAATTTAGAAACCGGGATCTGGCTGTTTGAGTTCTCGGGTACTGGAGTGCTGTTGTTTCTGGGCCCTTTCAGCAGTCAGACATGCACACACACCCACACACACACACACACACACCACATACACACCCACACACACCCACACACACACACCACACACACACACACACACCACACCCACACACCCACACCCACACCCACACACACACACACCACATACACATACACACACACCCACACACACACACCACACACACACACACACCACACACACACACACACACACACACCCCACATACACACACACACCACACACACACACACACACACACCACATACACACACACACACACCCCCACATACACACACACACACACACACACCACACACAGCTGTAACCACTTCTGCAGCTACCTGTGCACATATATTATAGACCATTTGTTCAGGGACTTTCCTGCTGGTCCAGTGGTTAAGACTCCGTACTGCCAGTGCAGGGCGTGTAGGTTCGATCTCTGGTCAGGAACCAAGACCCCTTATGCCCTGTGGTACAGCCAAAAGAGGAAAAAAAAAAGAAAAGCAACAACCCCAAACCTGCCATTTTTGCAGAGTATATCCTACAGTTCTAGACGTCTCTTTTTCTTTTTCACTCTCTTCTGATAGTGAAAAATCTGGCTCCCCTTATCGACAATATAGTTCACGAATTGCGTAATTTAGGTATTTATTCAGTGTACCCAGCCTCCCAGCCACATCAGCCGTCGCCGCCTCCCCGGTCCCCGGCCACCTTGTGTCCTTAGCTTCAGGATCCCACCGCCTCCGCTTTGCCTGAAGGTCCCTGGCCTGTTTCCTGTCCCACGTTATTTCACGGCTTTTAAAGCCACCTTTTAAATACCATCTCCCAACTGGATATACTGGCTTGGACCTCTGCCCCAAATACCAGACTTCTGTTGAACTGGCTCCTCCATAACTTTGAAGTTCCCTGAAGACATTTCCACAGGATGCTTAAAACTGAACTCCCTCTCAGTCTTCCCCTGCCTCCCAGACCTGACCTTCCAGCTTGCCTGTCTCAGTCAGCGACAACTCAGCTCTCATCCTTCCAGCATCCAGAATGATTCCTGTGAAACTAGTCAAACTCCCCCGACCACACCCCCAATCTAAAACCCTCCCTTGGCTTCCTGTCTCACTCAGCCAAAAGCTCAAAGCCTCACAATGTCCCAGCCGGTCACCCCTCTGGCCCTCGGTCTGGCCATTTCTCTTCAGGCAGGCTGGCCTTCTCACTTCCCCTCATCTTGCCTCTGAGCTTTGTCTTGGCTCGAGAGGCTTTTCCCCAGGATCCATGTGGCTTGCTCCTTGCCCCTTCACTCCTCTAGACCCAGATGTTACCTTCTCCAGGAGGCCTTCCCTGATTGCCTGATTTAAAATCGTAGTCCCCAACTCGCTTCTCCCTGTCACCGCCCCCCCAGCTTTATTTTCTTTTTTATAATTATTTTCATTTTTGGCTGCACTGGGTCTTTGCTGCTGCATGGACTTTTCTAGTTATGGCGAGTGAGGGCTACTTTCTGGTTGTGGTCCTTGGGCTTCTCAGTGTGGTGGCTTCTCTTGTTGCAGAGCATGGGTTCTAGGTTCACAGGCTCAGTACTTTTGGTTTCTGGGCTCTAGAGTACAGGCTCAGTAGCTGGGTGCATGGCCTTAGTCACTGCATGGCATGTGGCTGGACCAGGGATCGAATCCGTGTCTCCTGCATTGGCAGGCAGATTCTTTACCACTGAGCCACCAGGGAAGCCTAGCTTTATTTTCTTTATCACCCTCATCTCCACGTGGCATATTACGTTCTTTCTTTGTGTCTCTCACTGCCAACCTGAATACAAGCTTCCCTCCCCTCCTAGGTCAGGAACTTTTGTCTGTTTTGTTCACTGCTGTATTCCTAGCACCGGGAACAGTGCCTGGCAGATAGGCCAAAAACCTATTTGTTGTTAGTTGTAGAATACTTGTAAATACAGTCAGTTCTCATTATTTGTATAGTTATGTTGTACAGTCTCCACAAGAACCGAGCCATTGCTCCTAGGAGAAGCATGGGGTTGGGTTCCTTTGAGCCTCTGGTCAGTGTTTTTGTCAACTGATCAGTCCATAACCTTGTTTTATATGTGTTCTGTTTAAAGACACCGTACTTAATATATACTGTTGATTCATTAGCATTCACTGCCAACCCACGCTAGCATGCATGTCTGAGCAACTCATATGGGACTCACTTAAGGGCAACTCACAGCCTTTCTGTGCTCAGGAACACTCAGCAGCACTTTAGCAACACCCCTGAGGGCTGTTTCCAATATCGAAATTACCAACAAAAGGCACAGAAATGTGAAAAACTTGGAGCTAGACAGACCACGAAAAGGACACGCGTTTACATTATGAACTAATGGTCACCTTGTTTGACCTCAACTGGAATATGCACGTTGAGGAACTCAAAATTTTTGTCACTCTGCATGTCTGCAAATGATTTAAAAACTGCTGCAAGTTTTGGTTTTGGGGGTTATATCTGGAGTGAATTTGCAGTTGTGGAATCTGCAGATGATGAGGCTGGACAGTGTTTGTTGAATGAATGAACACATTAACGAACTAACTCTGACAGAGTACGAGCTGCCAGGGTTTTCAGAGTTCTACCTGCAGAAGTAACAGTCATCTTTATCCTTTGTAGGGAGAAGTCATAAAATGGTATGTCTTTTTGATATCCTTTTGGGGAGAGCAGATTGGCCACAAGGTTAAGAAGATATGTGATTGGTAAGAAAAAGAAATATTTTATTTCCTTTATTTCTTCATTCTCAGTAACCTCTAGTTTTCCTTAGATAGGTCTCTGAAGAGTAACATAGTGGTTGCAGAGGCTGCTGGGCTTTGTTACGTGATTTCTTTGCTGTAATGCAATGTTTTCAGACATTTAATTTGTCATCTGCCTTGCCAGTGTAATACTTAAGATAATTCGAAAGTAAACACCGTGTTTTTAACATTCCCAGATTTGATTTCTTTCTTGGGGATTAAGGCTCAAGATCAATTGGGGAAGGAATCCCGGTTTACTATTTGCTGCCTTTCTGTTGCTTTGAGCCACGCATCAGCATATCTGTCCTCCTGGAGCAGATGGCTCATCCTTTGTCCAGCCCTCCACAGTTAGCTTCTTTGCCCTGGGGAAGGGGGCCTGGCAAGTGGTGGAGAGGGTGGGCTCAGAGCGGCCCGCCTGCCCAATGAGGTGGTACAAGTAAAAGACTATCAGACCACATGAACCTTTAAGAAACGCAGAGCAGTGTCCCAGCAGGAATCAGTCTGGGGCTTAGTTTTGTCACTAGTGGGGAAATAAACAAGGCCACGCCAAAACTCAGAAGAATGGCCTTTTGTTTTCTTATACTCTGGGAAATTTTAGCTGGCCTTGCTTCTTGCTGGGGTAAGGGTGGGACTTGGTTATTTCCTTTGGATCAGTGTTCACCAGAGTTTGATACACAGTCACTGGTGTTATGAAAAGTAATTTTAGATGTTACATGGGCAATGTAACTTGTTCTTACTTTAATAGATGTATATTTATTTTTATGTAGATGACAAAAACTATAGCCAACACATAAACCCCTGACTTCACAAATATCATTGCTTAAGATAAAGCTAGAGTAAGAATTTCATTTTGATGGTCAGAGTGTAGAGAGAAATAGAAAGCATGGCATTCAAATACTGAAGCAGCGTGAGAGATCTTGCAGCTTGGGAGGTGCGGCCCTGCCTCCTCTCTGACCTGGTGTCACATGGCCCCAGGGGATGTTTACTGCGAAAGTGAAGGAAAGTGAAAATGAAGTCGCTCAGTCATGTCAGACTCTTTGCAACCCCATGGACTGTAGTCTCCTCCATCCAGGCAAGAGTATTAGAGTGGGTTGCCATTTCCTTCTCCAAGGAATCTTCCCGACCCAGGGATTGAACCCAGGCCTCCTGCTTTGCAAGCAGACACTTTTACCGTCTGAGCCACCTCAGCACGTGTCAAGGGCAAGTGCCAGGAATCCAGAACTTCTTTCTCCCTTGATTTTCTTTTTTTATTTCAAGTTTTTTGTTAAAAAAAAAAGGATTATAATTAGTTGCTTTACAATATTGTATTAATTTCAGCTATAAACCCTGCAAATCAGTCATATGTATGCATATATCTCCTCCCTCTGGAACCTTCCTCCCACTGCCTCATCCTGCCCCTCTCAGTCATCGCAGAGCCCCGAGCTGAGCTCCCTGTGCTGTACGGCAGCTTCTCACTAGCTGGCTATTTCACACATGGTAGTGTGTATATCGGAGAAGGCAATGGCACCCCACTCCAGTACTCTTGCCTGGAAAATCCCATGGACGGAAGAGCCTGGTAGGCTGCAGTCTATGGGGTCACTCAGAGTCAGACACGACTGAGCGACTTCACTTTCACTTTTCACTTTCATGCATTGGAGAAGGAAATGGCAACCCACTCCAGTATTCTTGCCTGGAGAATTCCAGGGACAGGGGAGCCTGGTAGGCTGCCGTCTCAGGGGTTGCACAGAGTCGGACACGACTGAAGCGACTTAGCAGCAGCAGCAGCAGTGTGTATATGTCAACACTACTCTCTCAATTTGTCCCATCCTCTCCTTCCCTGTTGTGTCCACAAGCCGTCTCTACATCTGTGTCTCTTATTTCTCTCTCCTTTTTTTTTAAGGTAATTATTATATGTTCTTTGATTTATGTTATACACGCCCAGCTTAAGGGTCATGGTGAATTTAGAACATTGAAATTGGGAATGAGCTTTTAGGAATCATTGAGAGCAAAAATGGAATTTGGAGCCAAGAGAGAGTTGGCTAAATCTGTGGAATTCAGTGGACATTTGTCCAGTGTCCATCTGTAAGGCCTTAGCATGGCCAGGTGCCTATGTCTGCACCTTTTTCTCCCAGAGGGCTGCTTTTATTCTGGTTTGGAGGAAATATGCCCGGACGGTGTATTAAATTTAGCCCTAGTTTTCTACATAGCTTCTTGTAGTTCTGACGGCTGCGGCACTGTCTCGAATCCTGTCTTCTAGTTACCACTGCCACGTTTACCCCTACCCAAACACAGCCGAGGAGCGCAGAGAGATCCAGGAGGGACTGAATACCCGGATTCAAGATCTTTACACCGTGAGTGAACCAGAAACTTACCTCCTTATCTGAGGGCTTGTGAAACATTTACAAATCCATTTAGTTTCTTTTTTAATATGGAAAATTTTGGTTGTGGACAAATTAAGACGTTTTAGGGAGGCTGGAATGTCACCTCCTTCCTCTTCGTGGGCGTTTCATTTTAGCAGCCTATTAGAATGATGGGGCTTTAAAAAAAAAAAAAGAGTCTGATTATCTTTGATCTGCTGAAGTGTAATTCTTCATCAGATAGGATGAGTGAGCCCCATGTAAAGTGCTGGCTGTAATTTTACCAGCACTGTTTTAAGTCATCTTTCTGCTTAGGAGTTCACTCTGACCTATTTGAGTGAAAGAGGGTTTCTTGGCAGAATGGGATGGGAATTGGTGGCTCCTGGGGTTGACAGGAAGTGGGGTGAGGCTGGAGTGGGTAAGAACTAGGGACCTAGGTCTCTGGGCCCATCCAGGCCATCATGCTGCCCTGGGGACCACAACACCTCACTGTTCTGTGCCCTGGGCTCCTGTTCGAGAGAGGCAGCTCCAGGCCTGGAGGAGAAGGACTGAACTTCCTTAACTGTCCCCAGAGAGGCTGGTGCCTGGAATCCCCCCATCATCGAGGAGAGAGTACCCCTGGAGGAGGTCAGGTGCCCGGCAGATGCTCCGCTGAGATCCCGTGTTTGTCTTCACGCAGGTGCTTCACAAGACCGAGGACTATTTAAGGCAAGTGCTGTGTAAAGCCGCCGAGTCGGTCTACAGCCGCGTGATCCAGGTGAAGAAGATGAAAGCCATTTACCACATGCTGAACATGTGCAGCTTCGACGTGACCAACAAGTGCCTCATCGCTGAGGTCTGGTGTCCTGAGGCTGATTTGCACGAGCTGCGAAGGGCGCTGGAGGAGGGCTCGGTGAGGCGGCCCTCCCCTCCCCTCTCTCCCCCCCTCCCCTCTCTCCCCTCCCCTCCCCTCTCTCCCCTCCCTTCCCTTCCCCTTTCTCCCCTCCTCTCCCCTCCTCTCCTCTCCCTGCTGGCCCTTTTCTGCCCAAGGTTGGAGTGTATCTCATCAAGCTCAGGGCGATGAGATAGATAGGAGAGGACACCATGTTGATGCTTTTGAACCAAAATTGCAGAGTCAATCACTGGAAGCTGTGTGCACATGCATTCTTTTCTCCTTAATTGAAGTTTAGTTGCTTTACAGTGTTTTCCTGTATACGGCAGAGTGATTTGCACAGGCTTTTTAAAACCAACCTTTCATTTTATATTGGCATATAACCGATTAACAATGTTGTGATAGTTTCAGGTGGACAGCAAAAGGACTCAGCCATACCTGTACAGGTATCCACTCTCCCCCAAAGCCCCCTCCCGTCCAGGCTGCCACATAACATTGAGCAGAGTACCCTGTGCTGTACAGTAGGTCCTTGTTGGTTATCTATCTTCTAAATACAGCAGTTGCGGTGGCATTTTTAATTTGCTTGTTTGAGTAAGTAGTTCAGTGACATGTTTTATAAGTCAAAAAACTATTATTAAAGAACCAGTGAAGGGACTTCCTCTTACCCAAAGCCTCAGTTTTGTTCAGTTCCCCTGCTCAAAGACAACCCTTGTTTTAGTTTAATTATGTCTTTGGGTTTCTTAATCATAGATAAACAAATAGGAATATATAAAAGGGGAGAATTCCCTTCCTTCACAATAGATTATGTGCTATTTATACTTTCTTTTCTTTTAAGAAAACTTCCCTGTTTTTATAGCTATTTAATATCCTGCTGGAATGGATGTTACATGGTTTATGGATGCGAATACCACCAGCGCAGAGACTAACACTTGACCTTTGACAATTCAAACACGCACAGATTTGCCAGATACTGGGTAGATTCCCAGGATGGAATTGCTGGGTCAGTTTTGCCAGATACTTGCCAGATGAATGCAACCAATTGTTGCATTTCCCCTATTTTGAGTGAGGGTGAATATCTTTCTTTCATTAAAAAAAAAGAAAAATGTATTTATTTTATTTTTGGCTGTGCTGGATCTTTGTTGCTGCTCTCGGCCTTTCCCTAGCTGTGGCGAGTGGGGGCTACTCTCTAATTGTGGTGTGCTTCTCTAGTTGCAGAGCATGGGCTTAATTGCCCCGAGGCATGTGGTATCTTCCCAGACCAGGGGTCAAACCCAGGTCCCCTACATTGGCAGGTAGATTCTTAACCACTGGACCACCAGGGAAGTCCTGAATATCTTTTTGTATGTTTAAGAGCCTTTGAATTTTCACTTTCTGGTGAGCTCTCTGTTCACATGCTTGCCCATTTCCCACTTGGGGGTTGGTCCTTTTCTTACTAATTTCCTTAGCTCGTTGTCTGTGATACGAGAACACAGTTCTGTCCCCCGTTCTGTCACTTGTCTTACGGTGTCTCTTTCTGTTTGTTTGCTTTGGTCCTGCGGAAGTTTTTGGTTAAATATACTTCCATGTATTCAGCTTGGTTGAACCTATTAATCTCAGTTCCTGTGGTCTCTGAACTTTGCTGCTGCTGCTAAGTCTCTTCAATCGTGTCCGACTCATTTCCTTCTCCATTAAACCACGTGCCGCCGCTGCTGCTGCTGTTAAGTCGCTTCAGTCGTGTCCGACTCTGTGTGACCCCATACTCGGCAGCCCACCAGGCTCCCCCGTCCCTGGGATTCTCCAGGCAAGAGTACTGGAGTGGGGTGCTGTTGCCTTCTTCCCTGAACTTTGAATCATAGGTTATTCTCACTTTAGGACTATGGGCTCAGTCTCCCGTGTTCCTGTGTGAGTTTTTTTTAACTGGGGTATAGGTGTTTTACAATGTTGTGTTAGTTTCTGCTATACAAGAGTTTTTCTGTATCAAAACTTAGTTCTTTACTGAAAATAATAGGTTTACGTACTTCAATAGACAAACGTGTTTTTTTATGAGCTTTTGGTTAATCACCTTGTTTCTTCACATAATTCTGTGATGGTACAAAAACATCAAAATAATGATGGCATAAAAATAGTTATTTTGGAGTATGGGGCATCTGTTGTATTTATTTAAAGATCTAGATGATTCTTATTTATTGAGGTAGCATCAGTTTTGAGAGACATGACTGGTACTCTAGTGCATATGTGTGTATATAAGTAGCCCCAGGGTCGCCAATATAAAACTGGAATTTAGTGGTTTATCTCCTAAAAATGTTCAAGAGAAATTTAGAGACAGCTGCAATATTACCTAATAAAAATGAAATATAGGGAAGAATAAATCAGAATGTCAATATGGCAACATTTTGTTTTATTTCTGTTACACTCATCACTGCCCACTTCCACCACTCAGGCTTGCTAGATTCTTCCTTCTGTAAGACCGCAGCCCCCAGGCGCACCCTCCCTGCCCATCCCGGGAGGCTCCCCCAGTTCCTCCTGTCACTCCTGGCGTACTTGGACCTCCTGGCGGGTGGTGATCAGTACTTCCCCACGTGGCCCTGCACAGGGCCTCGTCATAGCAGGCCACCAAGATTTGTTGAAAGAGCTCTTGGGTGGTAACTTTTTCTTTTTTTCTTTTTTTCATGTGAAAGAGAGAGAGCGGTGGTACAATCCCCTCATTCATGAACACAATCCCAACAAAAGAAACTCCCCCAACCCTGATCCGCACCAACAAATTCACCGAGGGCTTTCAGAACATTGTGGATGCCTACGGGGTCGGGAGCTACCAAGAGGTGAACCCAGGTCGGAAGCCTGCATTTGCTAGTCTTTATATTTTATACATTCTGTGCATCACTGCTGCTTTTTTCCCCCTATGAGAATGTAACAGACATTTGGAAAAATAGGCTCACTAGTAGCTGTTTTGTTATTTAGTATAAGCTGTTTATTTTGTTTTGAACATGCCTGGTGGCATGTGGAATCATACTTCCCCAGCCCGGGATTAAACCCGTGCCCCTGCATTGGAAGCATGCAGTCTTAATCACCGGACCACCAGGGAAGTCCCTGAAGTGTTCTTTTTAACCTGTCAATTCTCTCTTGAGAATTTGGGAGAAAGTCAAGATCATTATATTCGGTCGTGTTTGCATTAACTAGAAATTTCTGCCTCTGCTGCCAATCAGAAATCTCTTGCTTTTCCTGCAGCTCTCTTCACCATCATCACTTTCCCCTTTTTATTTGCCGTGATGTTTGGAGACTTTGGACATGGTTTTGTGATGTTCTTATTTGCCCTCCTGTTGGTGTTAAACGAAAATCATCCCAGACTAAATCAGTCACAAGAGGTAAAAATTTAAAAATGTTTCATTTTTGGCAATAACCGTAACCCACCTGACTGAGACCTAGGTGGGGTGGGTCTTCATTCTTGTGTGATGGGAAGTTCTGTGCCATGAACTTGATTTTTATTTATACATATATATTTTTAAAGTGTTTATTTATTTGGCTGTGTTGGATCTTAGTTGCAGCATGTGGGATCGAGTTCCCTGACCAGGGATCAAACTCGGGTCCCCTGCACTAGGAGTGCAAAGTCTTAGCCACTGGACTGCCAGGGAAGTCCCCATGAGCTTGACTGTGAGCAGTCTGGAGAGGAGCGGTTAAGAATGTCCCCCAGACTAACTCGATCACTTCAGCTCCTGTTCCCCGTGGTCCTGTCTCACTCACCGCACTTCGCTCCCCACAGATCATGCGGATGTTCTTCAATGGTCGCTATATCCTCCTGCTGATGGGGCTGTTCTCAGTGTACACGGGCCTCATCTACAACGACTGCTTTTCCAAGTCAGTCAACCTCTTCGGCTCCAGGTGGAACGTGTCTGCCATGTACAGCTCCAGTCACAGCCCAGAGGAGCAGAGGAAGATGGTGCTTTGGAAGTGAGTGTCTGCCCAGCTGCCAGATGGTGTCTAAGGTGGAGGGCGTCACTCTGAGGCTCCCTCGCCATCACAGGAGGCCCTCACCCCTCTTTTGTGTTACAGTGACAGCATCGTCAGGCACCACAGCGTGTTGCAGTTGGATCCCAGTGTTCCCGGAGTGTTCCGCGGCCCTTACCCTTTCGGCATTGATCCCGTGAGTATACTCCTCCCCTTAATATCTCAAGTTTCTTGCTGCTGCTGCTGCTGCTAAGTCTCTTCAGTCGTGTCTGACTCTGTGCGACCCCATAGACGGCAGCCCACCAGGCTCTGCCATCCCTGGGATTCTCCAGGCAGGAACACTGGAGTGGGTTGCCATTTCCTTCTCCAATGCATGAAAGTGAAAAGTGAAAGTGAAGTCGCTCAGTCGTGTCCAACTCCTAGCAACCCCGTGGACTATAGCCTACCAGGCTTATCCGTCTATGGGATTTTCCAGGCAAGAGTACTGGAGTGGGGTGCCATTGCCTTCTCCACAAGTTTCTCGCTAGTACCACCTAATTTTTCAATGAAAAATGTCTTTAGTTTTGACCACTCTGTGTGGCTTATTCCCTTAGGAACTAAGGTCAGGCCTTAGTTCCCTGACCAGGGATGCAGCACTTGCCCTTAGCAGTAGGACCTCAGAGCCCTGATCACTGGACCACCAGGAATTCCCAGGATCACCTCGTTTGAACTGTCACAGAGGTTTCACAGACGGTTGAGCACGGTTCAGGTGGTTTTACCTGAGGGGCTGGTTCTCGGGGGTTTCTGTCTGGATGACAGAGGCTCACCGGGTATTCCGAGTCAGGCTGGTGTGCAGATGAAGCTGACAGTCCATTTGAGAAGCAGGATCAGTGCCTGAGTACAAGTCCACGGAGAGCTGGGTTACAGCCTGTCCTACTCCCTGACCCCCTTGATTCTAGTGAAAAGTGCCACGAAACGTGCTGCTCCTTCCATTTCTTCTTTGTGCACGTTAATTATTTTTTTATCTTTTGTTTTAGAAAGAAATAGTGTGGAATTCTAGAATGGGAAAGGGAGCTTAAGCTTATCATGGTGCTTATTGAGGTGGTTGTTTGAAAGGGGAAAAGTGTGGGGAGAAGGAAAGAGAGGCACTGGCTCTGGGGCTGGGGCTGTCCCACCTGCCCGCCCCGCCATGGGGCTCGGCAGGCGGCTGCTTCTGAGGCCCAGGCAGCGTCTCTCTAGACTCAGGGTTCTTCTCGAGGAATCTCAGCCTTAAGAGAAGAGCTTAGAAACCACCTCAAGGGACTTCCTTGGTGGTCCAGTGTCTCAGACTCTGCCATCCTGATGCAGGGGACCTGGGTTCAATCCCTGACCCAGGAACTAGATCTCGCCTGCCACAGCTGAGTTCATAGGTCGCGAGTACAGAGCCTGCATGCTGTAGCTAGAACTGGGCGCAGCCAAGTGAATAAAGCCGCGTCAGAATCGGTTTGGAGGGAGGTGATACAGTAATGAAAAAACCCACTGACAGGAGTCTATCATCCCCTTATCTGAGCTCTCCAAGGGACGCTCTCTCCTAATTGTTTATTCTTGTCTCTAAACATAATGTACATAATTGAATATTGTTGCCTCAAGTCTTAATATGATAGGAAATTTGAAAAAGCTTGACCACGGTTGCCTTAGGGAATAGCACTTGCATCCTAAGGCAGTTGAAGGAAGTTAAGTTTTCTTTTTTGCTGTTTCGTTTTGTCTTTAGATTTGGAACTTAGCCACCAATCGTCTCACTTTTCTAAACTCTTTCAAAATGAAGATGTCTGTGATTTTAGGGATTACTCACATGACTTTTGGAGTCATTCTGGGAATATTTAACCACTTGTAAGTACAGATTTTTTTTTAAACCAATATTTATAAGCCACGTTTTTGGTACTAATATTTCTTAAACTTTGCTTGTTGATAGATTGCCTAGATCTTAAAGGCAGCCAGTATGGGGGTATGTTGTATTCATATGATCCTGTTTTGATGATCAGTTTTTTGGCAGCTTCTTTGATTCAGCAAATATTTGTTGAGCATATAGACTGTGCCTGGCACTGTTAGGGGTTGAACAGTGAGATCAGAAAAAAGTTTTCACCCTCATGAAGTTTATGTTCAAGTGAGGGAGACATGCAGCATGTTCATTCACATTTATTTCCAGAGGTGATTTTTGTCATATTCTTTTTGGTTTTATAAATCAAAAACTTTTGGTTTGTTTCTTACAGCTGGTATATTAGAAGTAAGAGATGATGTCTTTTTTCTTCTAATTGAATCTGAAAGGGAAAGACTAGTCTTCTCTCCTGTCCTCACATCTTTTTGTGATTATATCTGGGTCATAACACAGATGATGTGATTCTGAGATGGGCTTTGTCATGGAGAATTTAAGATTAATTTACTCTTTACTTTTTATCTTAGTACAGCTGCCTGCTGCCGCTAAGACCTGGCGCAACCAAATAAATAAATGTTAAAACATTTGTTCATGGGTTAATCAATTCTGTTTTTTGCCCTAGGCATTTCAGGAAGAAGTTCAATATTTGTCTGGTTTCCATACCAGAACTGCTCTTCATGCTCTGCATCTTTGGATACCTTATATTTATGATCATCTATAAGTGGCTGGTTTATTCAGCTGAAACCTCCAGAACTGCTCCTAGCATTCTGATTGAATTTATTAGCATGTTTTTGTTCCTGGCTAGTGACACAGGTGGTCTTTACCCAGGGCAGGTAAACAGTATTTTTTTTTTCTTCCCCCATTCTTAGGAACTCAAGGGAAGTCCTCATGAGAACCTTTTTGTTTCGATCAGTAGAATGATTAAAGGTGATTCCCATGGCCTCCCAGGCACTGAGCGGCTTTCTGTTTCTCTCTGTTATCACAGGGGCGTGTCATTCTGCGATGAGTGCTGTCTCCGGGGCTCTGGTCAGACTGTAATCCAAACTTGCTGCCACTCCTTAGCTGTCAAAAGTGGTGGGGAAAGAATGTGTTAGGGAGGGTTCCCGAGTACTGCTCATCCATCTGTCTTTCCAGTTTTTTCTTTTCTTTTCTTTTTCCAGTTTTTTTCTTTTTGAATACTTTGATTGATTTATTTATATTTAAATAATACCACTGAGCCACCAGGGGAAGCCCCTCCAGTTTCTTTAAAATCAGTTTCTGATTCAGCCAGGCTTTCAGAGAACTGGCAGTTGGACTATGGCACATGGTTCTCTCCAGAAATGACTTTTCTATATAGATGCACATTTGTGTGATGCCACCCATATCAGCTATGAGTTTAAGAAACAAAAGGTAGAGACCCTCTGACAAATATAATGTAGCTTGCATTTACTTTACGTTCTTGCTGATAGACATTCTACTTGGTTGTCACTGGTTTCAGCGTCCCAGTGACACTTGGTAGGTCTTTGCGTGTTAACCGGCTTCCTCCCCGTCTGCACCAACAGGAGCATGTCCAGAGGCTGCTGCTGCTCATCACCGTGTTGTCAGTCCCCGTGCTTTTCTTGGGAAAACCACTCTTTCTGCTGTGGCTGCACAGGGGGCGCAGTTGTTTTGGGGTTGGCAGGGTAAGTGTGAGCTCGGATGCACGTTCGTCGATGGTGAGCAAAGTCTGTTTTTAGCTGTGAAAAGTTTTGTAAGGAAAACACCTTCTGGGAATTCCAGTGGCTAAGACTCCATGCTTCCTCTGCGGCGGGCATTGGTTCAATCCCGTCAGGGAACTAAGGTCCTGCTTGCTGTGCAGTGCAGCCAAAGAAATAAATAGATTTGGAAAAAAACAAAACACCTTCCATGGGATCCAGGCTTTGATTTAAAAGCTAAAGCTTCCCTCACTGAGCACTCTGGTGTTGGCTGTTCTGCAAACGTGTGGTGCCAGGAACCTGCACATCTGGGCGTGGGAAACTGGTCCCCCTTTAATGAACCCCAAACATAGCAGGAGCTTGCACTGAAATCTTTCAGTGATGCTGGTCATAACTAAAGTGTTTTTCTTCCTTATTCTTGCCTCTTCATTTTTTAAGGTGCTTTTTTAAGTACCATAATTAAAGGAAATTTGGAAAATACAGAAAATAGTGCCTTGAAGTTTTCCTATACAGTTATAAACAGTGTTAACCATTTGTTGAGTTTCTTTTCAGACTGTTTTCTTGTCTGTCTATATTTCTTTTTTTTAAAAATTCTGGGGCTGGGGTGGGGGAAATATTGTGGTAAAATATAGGTGGTGTAAATTTTCCATCGTAACCGTTTCAGGCGCACAGTTGAGTGTGCACCCCAAGTACACACTGGCATTAAGTATCTCACACTGCGCCTCCGCCCCCCACCCATCTCCAGAACTCTTCCATCTTCCTAAACTGAGACTTCATATCCATGAACACTAATTTCCCATTTCCTCTCCCCAGCCCTTGGCAACTGCCCTTCTACTTTAGGTGTGTATGAATTTGACTGCTTTAGGTATCTCATACAAGTGGATTCAGGTAATATTCTCCTTTTATTTTAGCATAATGTCCTCAAGATTGATCCATGTTGTAACCTGTGTCTGAATTTCCTTCCTGGGAATTCCCTGGCGGTCCAGTAGTTGGGACTCTGTGCTCACTGCTGAGACTTGCCTGGGTACAATTCCTGGATGAGGAACTAAGATCCCACAAGCTATGTGGTGCCAAAAAATAAAAAAGGAAGAGAAAGAATTTCCTTCCTTTTTTCCCCCCACTTTTTGACTCCATAGTATGTGGGATCTTTGTTCCCTGACCAGGGATTGAACCTGTACCCCTTGCATTGGAAGATGGAGTCTTAACCACCAGACCACCACGGAGGACCCTTCCTTTTTAAGGCTGAATAATATTCCATCATGTGACTACATTTTGCTTCTCGGTTCATCCATGAATGGGCACTTGAGTTGCTTTCACCTTTTAGCTGTTGTGAACAGTGCTGCTCTGAATGTGGGCATATAAATATCTATTGGAGTCTTTAGCTTTCGGTTCTTTTGGGTATATGCTAGAAATGATCGTTCTTTATTTAATGCTTTGGGGAGCCACTGAACTGTTCCACAATGGCTACACCATTTTATGTTCCCGTCAGCAATGCACAGGAGTTCCTCCACACCATAATCAATGCTTACTTATGCTCTTGTTTTTTTTTTACAACAGCCATCCTAGTGGGTATAATATGCTCGTTTTCTTTTAAAGGGCTTTTTATTCCTGAAGAGCTGAATCTTTAACAGAGTCGAAGGGGTTCTAACTTTGATTTTGTCACAACCTTGCAATTTTAAAGGCACTGACTCTGTTTTCTTTGGGTTGTTTTTAGAGTGGCTACACACTTGTAAGGAAAGATAGCGAGGAAGAAGTTTCTTTGCTGGGAGGCCAAGACATAGAAGAGGGGAACAACCAAATGGAAGATGGATGTAGAGAAGTGACGTGTGAAGAGGTAACCTTTTCAGTTACTGTTGTTGATGTGAGGAGCCAGGCTTGCACAGAGATGATCATCACAACGAGAGTGATAACAATCACTTTTTTTTTTTTTAATTTTTACTAGTCTAATTGACTTACCATCGTTAATTTCAGGTGTATGGCAAAGTGAATCAGTTATACATACACATACCAGTTCGGTTCAGTCGCTCAGTTTTGTCTGACTCTTTGCGACCACATGGACTGCAAGACGCCAGGCTTCCCTGTCCATCACCAACTCCCAGAGTTGCTCAAACTCGTGTCCATCGAGTCAGTGATGCCATCCAACCTCTTGTCCTCTGCTGTCCCCTTCTCCTCCTGCCTTCAAGCTTTCTTAGCATCAGGGTCTTTTCCATTGAGTCAGCTCTTTGCATCAGGTGGCCAAAATATTGGAGCTTCAGCTTCAGCATCAGTCTTTCCAATGAATATTCAGGACTGATTTCCTTTAGGATTGACTGGTTTGATCTCCTTGCAGTCCAAGGACTCTCAAGAGTCTTCTCAAATACCACAGTTCAAAAGCATTAATTCTTTGGTGCTCAGCTTCCTTTATATGTATCCATTTAGATTCTTTTCCCGTATAGGTCATCACAGAGTACTGAGTAGAGTTCCCTGTGGTATACAGGAGGTCCTTATTAGTTGTCTGTTTTGTATATAGTAGTGTGTATATGTCAATCCCAATATCCCAGTTTATCCCTTCCCTCACTGTCCCTTGGTAACCATACATTTATTTCCTCTATCTGTGACTCTGTTTCTATTCATTGATAGTAATCATCTTAAACATCAAAACTCAAAGCAAAACAACCGTTCCTCAAAGCTTTCCAAATACTATTCTCTTCATAGAATTGTCATCATAAGGATTTGGGGTTAACATTTTGTGGTTCTCAGTCTTACAATGGGATTTATAGTGTTAACATCACAAGTTGTGATATTAAATGACTTAAGGTGCTGTGAACATTACTTTCAGAAGATTCTCATCTCCATGAGAACTTCTCCATAGTTGTAAGAAAGAGACCCTGGTTCACACTGGCTTCAGGGGGATTCTGCTGGCGCAGATCAGGATGTGGGGAGAGTGGGCCTCAGGCTGGTGAGGCTCTGGATTCCAATCCCAGCAAGTCTGGCTTGGGTTTTCTTCTTAAGTTTGCTTCACATTCTGAAGCCAGTTGGCCCCACGATGTGGGAACTGTAGCCACAACGTGCACTGGGCTCATTTTCTTCAGTCTTTGAATCAGAGAAAACCACTCTTAGCATGAGGAAGAATCCTAAGGAAGTGCTGTGATCGGCCTGGCTGGCGTCACTCGCCATCCCCAAACCAGTGACTGCTGTAGTTGTCTGCATGGGCTGCCACAACCACACTCGGGGGCTTGAACTGAAGAAATTTCTTTCTGACGGTTTTGGAGGCCAGATGTCCAAGGTCAAGGTGTTGGCAGGGTCAGTTTCTCCTGGGGCTTCTCTCTGTGGCTGTGTCCCCACATGGCCTTACTGCTGTGCATGCATCTCCTGTTGTCTCTTCTTATAAAGACATCAGTCCTACTGGATCAGGCCCCAACCTTATGACCTCATTTAACCCTAATTACCTCCTTAAAGGCCCCATCTCCAAACATACTCATACTGGGGATTAGGGCTTCAACATACGACTTTAGGAGGGGGCACATTTTAGCTAATAACGACTGGCTATGGATCCAGGGTGAGATGGGAGAAGAAGCGTTTCCTCCCAAGGAAGGGAAGCCCAGTCCTGGCGGACAGAACCAGCATGTCTGCTGCTCTCATCTACTTTATTTTCTTGGAAACTTTTTTGGTTGTTCAATGAGGACTAAACAAGATTTCTTACAGTCAGCCTTTTGTAATTATTAAGTAATTTAGTGCTTTAATTTGAGACAGTTAATAATTAACTTTCTAAGGTCATAAAAAAACAAAAAGCAGACCTGGAAGAATGTGAGAGGCGTCTTGCCCAGTGTTCTACAGTCTTTTCACTGTTAGGGACTCTTTTTATAGTTTCTCGTTCTCAGACTCGTATTAAGATCCTCTTATCCATTAAACACACGTACATTCACAGTGTTCTACTCTTGTAGTTGGTGGATGTCTGGTTTTTCATGATACGTTTTATAATTACTAAGAGTAGCTCAAGAACCTCATTGGGCTGTCTGAGGGCCATGGTGGTTGTGGCCTCAGAGTCCAGAGTTCTGGTCCAGTGCCTCCAGCTCACCTGTGGGGTCAATCCTGGGGACGGGAGTGGGAGCTCCGTAGATCGAAAGCTGGGTAGCGGCAGAGCTGTAAGCAGAACTGGGATCTCGTGGCTCCGTACCCCTCACGCTCCAGCACGTCCTCAGCAGCGTTCCAGAAGCCAGGCCTGTCACCGTCGTGCATGTCGTGTACAGAATCTAACCAGGTTGTGTCATCTCTCGTAGTTTGATTTTGGAGAAATATTAATGACCCAAATAATTCATTCCATCGAGTACTGTCTGGGATGCATCTCTAACACTGCTTCGTACCTGAGGCTCTGGGCACTCAGTTTGGCTCACGCACGTAAGTTTCTGGTTTGACCTGCAGTTCCCAAACTCTGGGCCAAGACACCCTTCAGCACCTCAGTTAACTCATGCGGGCACTGTGGGACACTAAAAATTTTGATGGAAAGGGCACTGTCTATGATAGAATGGGAACTGTTAGGTTGTTTGGACTTGACTACTTACTGCCCTGGTCTCCTGGGTATTTCTTTTGACATCAGGGTGCTGTGAAAAAAATCACTGGGAGACAAGTTGTTTTCAGGACCGAGAAGGCTTAGGAACCTCTGGCATAAGCATTTTACTCCCTCTGTTCTGACCATTATTATTTTTGTTTTTACTGTTATTTTAATTCAGCCCTGCCTCACCAAGTGTGATGGTCTAGTTATGTCAAGCAAGTCCTGAAACAATGCTGATGAATAGTTTTGATTACAGATAGTCCTCCTTTTGCATGCTCTGGTGATGCATGGATTTCAGTTACCTCCATTTACTTAAATCTCTCCAGCTGCCCCAAAACACGGTTGAAATTTCAGTTTCTACAATAAAATCTGAGTATATGGGTACAAAGCACAGGCTTCACTGCTGGCCTTTTAGCCTACAAGTCACTATGTAAATAATACACAGCACATCATGACCAGAGACCAGCGACATCACTTCTTCAGAGCCTGTTGTGGTTGGTCCCTGTGCTTTTTCATTTCCTCATGCATTTATAAACAAGAATAAGAGAGTGTTTTCATGTTCTGATAATTTGGAAAGGTCCCAGAGCAACTGTCATTTTCCCCGTTGGTCCCTGAACCTGCTTCTCAGTTCGTGCCCAGACAGCAAAGTGCGTGGTGGGCTTGCCTCCTTGTAGGCCAGTGGTAAACTTACCTGGCATTTAAAAGTGGATCCGTGAACTGAGGGAATTGGCCAACAAAGATGAAAAAATGCACCAAAGAAACAAACGGTGATATGTTGGAAGTGAAACGCAAACGGAATGTAACAGGAGTTTAGGAGAAAGAACTGACGTGGGGGTGTGACACTGCTGCTGTTCGAGAGGTGAAATTTGCAGCCAGAGGAACTTAGTAATGTACGGAAGATGCTGGTGTCCCAGAAGTGATGCTGCCGAAGCTCCAGGAGGTAGTTCAGGACTTGGAAGGCGCAAAGGACATTGTAGAAGCTGATTCCAACTTGGAAAAGAGTAGGACAGCTTGCTAGGTATTAGGGAGAAGGCTTGCTCTGTGTCCAGGTGCCTGGCTCTCCCAGGTCACATGAGAAGAAGGCTGTTCAAATCACCCCTGATAAGTTCTTACCAAACCCACCAAACAATTTAATACTCAGTATTTCTAATGTTTAAAAGATAGATTCGCTCTTTTTTTCATTTCCTTGTGCATTTATAACCAAGAATAAGAGAGTGTTTTAATGTTTTGACAGTCATTTTGAAAGGTCCTGGAACAACTGTCATTTTCTCCATTGACCATTAAGGATGCTTTCGCTGGTCACTGTTCTGCCCCTGCTCTGTTGTGCAAAGACTATCTGTACTTTTGAAAATCACCAGGTGATAGAGGTGTTCTTTTGCTGGTTGGCACACTGATATTTTTATAAGCATAGCCGCAAGTTGAGACTTTTCTGGTTGGAGGGGGCGCTGTGGTCCACCATCTTCTATTGCAGAGGAGGAGACTAAGGCCCAGTGAGGTTCGGTGCTGGCGCTGGATCACCTGCCTGACCAGTTAGTGGCCGAGTCAGGACTGATGCCCAGCTTCCCACTGCCTGATCCAGGGCTGCACTGGGACCGAGCCAACCAGACCCCCATCTGGATCAAGATCTCTCCTTGGCAGGCAGGCAGACCTCTGATTTCTCTGGAATGTCAAGTCATCCTCCACATTTGAGATGATCAGGTTGCTCACGTAACTTTTATGTGAAGAGCAGATTATATCTTTTACGGGTGTATATTTATTTTAGAGATAACAATTCAAAATTTCTCAGAAGGAAACTCAGTCTAGCTGGCTAATGGAAGTGACTCACTGAAGGTCAACAGAGGTTAACTCTGCAAAATGTTTCCCACGCAGAGTTGTCTGAGGTCCTGTGGGCCATGCTGATGCACGTCGGCCTCCGGGTAGACACAGCCTATGGGGTCTTGGTGCTGCTCCCAGTGATCGCTTTCTTTGCAGTATTGACGATTTTCATCCTTTTGATCATGGAAGGGCTTTCTGCATTTCTTCACGCCATCCGCCTCCACTGGTGAGCTTGGAATTGAGCTTCAGAACTGATATTTAAGACAGTAACCGCCCCCCCCCCAATATATATACACGTAGAACATTTCCAGTAATATGTATGTGTACCTACATTATTTAGGCTAGTTCTTTCCTTGCCAGTATTGAGATCTGTATTCTGATCCCCTGAGTTAAAATTCTATTTTGTTTCTGAGGTATTGTCCCTGACATGTAAAAAGCAAGTTTATATTTGGTGAATAATTATGTGTATTTAATATTTTCAACTCCCTTTGGGTCTGACAGGTTACTTTATCTCATTGTAAGCCATATTTCTTAATGTTTTACAATATATATCAGATTGTGTGTCCAGTTACGAGGAGAGAGAGGTTCCTAATTCTCGTGTGAATGTCCATAGAGTGGCAAGTAACATGAGGTGTCAGCATTTCCTTCATGGGAGAGCCAACAAAGGGTCAGTGTGTGTGTGTGTTTTATCTCAGTGAAAGTATTTGTGCCAAGAGCATGTATGGAATGAAGCACGTTTGGAAGTACAGGAACTTTTTTTTTAACTTAGTAAATGTTGTTTTAAGAAATGTAGGAAATGTTATTCAGAATCTTTCGTTAATACTTTTTTTTTTTTTTTTAGGGTAGAATTTCAGAACAAATTCTACGTTGGTGCAGGCACCAAATTTGTTCCTTTTTCATTCAGATTACTTTCTTCGAAGTTCAGTGATGACCTGGCGTGATCATATTGAAGTATCCAACAAGCTTTCAGATTTATGGAGAATTATCATGTTGTAGAATTCCTTATGTTAAATTGATGATAGGAAAAATTCCAACTTCATTAATTGCCTTATGAGACAGCCAAATCTGTAAGGTATACCTCTTCCTCATATGTTAAGTATTTTGTAAACTTTCTCAATTTCAGATATATAAATTTCTTTCCATTTTTATGATGAGCAAATGTAAGTTCATGCAAAAGTTATGGTTGTTTTTAAAAATACAGGCGTGGGAGAGAGAAGCCAATTTTGAATGGTGAATTGAACATAGTCTTAGATATTTGATTCCTTTTCATTTTATTAAAAAAAAAAAAAATCCAGAGTTATTCTGTCACCTGAAGTTGTCAGATAATATTTTCCAACAGCTGAAGCTAAGTAGTTTTAAAAAATTTAATGATGGATAATCAGAAGATTCACATTTATTATATTTTGCTTAATTAAAAGTATGCAAACTTTTTCATTGTATGCGATCTAGAATTAGAAGTAGAATTATTTGTACAGTTTTGTCTTGTTTTAATAATTGGAGAAAATGGGATAAAATAACATGCAACACAATGGTTATCCCACTTGTATATTTTTTTAAAGACTTTTATCCTGTTATCCTTACATAAAACCAATTATGATAATTGTATATTTGAGAAGATAAACTGTGTACTGAGCCTTAAAATCCAGTGTGACTTTAGAAGACATAATATGGATATGATTTGAATTTAGTTGGCTGATGTTCCTGAACCAAAAAGGGTTTATACTGAGTGAAGAAGGAAAGGTAAAAAGTAGTATTTTGTATATTTTTATAATAAAATATAAATTAAGATATTTTACCATGAAGAGGTTGCACCTGTCCTTAAGAACAGTATAATTATAATGTTCCACTTTCAGACTAATTCTAAATAAATGTCTGATAAAGGCACTTAGAGTTAAACTTTTTAAAACTACTAAGATCAGTTGAAAACCAATTCTTACTAAGCCATTGTGTATAATCTTCAGTTTAAATTCATCTTTTCACTTGACATTTGAGTCAGTCCAGTTGAACATTTTGATCTGTGTTTTTATGTTATGTTCATTTTTCATATTTTACTGTAACGGGTTTTAGATATTTATTTTCAAAAAGAAACCTGCAGTGTTTTCCCTTTCTTAACATTTTGAATAATTCACATGAAGAGACCTGCTTATCTCCTTCACCCTCACTGCTAGGAGAGAGTTTGGGACTTTCATTACAAGCTAAGATCATGGTGGCCCTGAATTTAAGTGTATCTCTTCAGGTGATTTCAAGGCCTGTTTGCTGAGGGGCATGAACCGAACATCATGACGTAACTGTGACTCTAACATTAAACCTTTTTAATTGTAGTCAAGATGCCATGCTACTCCTCCATGAGATGCTGTCCCTTATCTTAAAATATCAAACAAAATGATGCTGATAAAACTTACAAATGATTCTTCTCTCAATGTTAAGTTTCCCCAGAAAGATATAAGGTTGGACACTTCTGGTGGGTGAATACAAAATGTGGTTAATGCCTTGCAGGCTCAGACTTGTCCCTCACAGGTTCTTATTTTTATTATTTTACTCCAGGGGTTTATTGTAATAAGATAACTAATTCATTTTTAGGAAACCAACAATTTCAGGGCACTGTTAACTGACTAGTAAACAGGAAACCTACAGGATCTGCCAGAATTCTTTTCCACCCCCCACTGGCAGTTGTCAGGGGGACCCCTTTACCTTTATCAGGGCATAGAACAGAGTGAAGAGTCACTTTTCAGTTGAAACCTATGTAGTAGTTCTGTAGAATGTAATGGTATTATTAAACACAAATTGTTAGTTCTAATTTTTGTGAAAGAACTCTCAAGAATTAAGAGTTTGATGACATCTTGTAGGCTTCAGGGTAAATTTTCTTTCTTTATATAGTTACTGGTTCTATCATGTTACTAGAGCTGTTGCTCTGTTTTGTTTGCAAGTGATTTGGTAGAAGTATTATGTATACGGTTGTTAAGATGTAACTTCGTTCCTGTGATAGCAAACTTCCAGAGGAAAAACAGTCAATTGTCTGGATGATGCCAAGTATCTGTTTATTTCGCTAACTCGAAATGTCACTACTGCCACATTCTCCACTTTCCATTCAGCTGTTCATTGTGAAATAAAAATCCAAGGGATTTCTTCAGTAAAATAGAGGTTGATTTTGCCCTGCAAGGATGAAGAGGGTCCTTGCAGTGGTGTGATTGTGCTGAATCAAGAAGTGCAAAGAGGGTTTGTTGGAGGTCATGCTGAGCCTTGGACTGGCCATTCATCATGAGTAGGACTTTGAGGGGACTCACCTTTCACTGAAAACTCCTCAGTCCTCATTTATGGAATGAGTATTTTATAACAACACTCTGATCTCAGTTTTCATTCTGCAGTAGTTTAATAAGGCATAGATTGTGTATAGCATTAAGTAACTTTTATGTCTACGAATTAAAAATTCAGACACTTTAGGGCCTGATTCATTTTGGACAAGAAATAACAACATCAGCTGTTCCTCAGCCTGCATTTACAAACAACCTTATTAAATTTAAAGCCAGGTTTGCTTGCATGCCATCTGGTGTATCTTCAGCAGGAAATCTTAGTTCAAGATGATGAAAATAAGACAGTTTGGAGTGAAAATTTTTCAACACCCAGGCTGAACTTTGGTTTAGAATTTTAATACTTAGAACATTCCACTTGTTCCTTGATGGGAAAATCCAGTAAGAAGGCTGGATTCAGCCCGATTCTGAATCTAGGGGCTCAATTCTGTGAGGGGAAAGGACTGAACAAGTTAAAAGATCCACAAATGCATGTAAGGACACATTTGCATCTTCCTGTCAGTATTCAGCTTCCCTTTACTAATGAGAAATAAATATATCTATTTTTGAGACAGCGGGTGTTTTGTTTTATTATGCTTTGGCTTGGCTACAAAGCCTTTGATCCTGTAGCCAGTTTCCCTTCTTGGGGCTCCCGGCTCCCTGACCCTGGTACACCAGAAGGAACTTGCCCCTTCTTGGAAATCTTCGCTATATATTTGCTCTTCTGACGCCCTTTGATCCAGAGCGACCGAGGGCTCAGACTGAAGTCCTTTTGCCTTGCGTCCAATTTTGCCTCTACCACCTCCGAGATGCCTAGGCCATCTCTGTCACCTGTTTTGCCCGTTTTCTTGGCAGTGCGGGCGGGATGTTCCAGGACAGGCTGGCGGTGGAAAAGCAGGAGGCCTTGCACATCCAGCACCTACAAGGCTCCTGGCTCACTTCCAGGCCTGCAGACCCTCCGCGGCTGAGACTGGCCCTCGCCGAAGTCTTTCAATCTCCTTGCATGCCGCCGCCCTGCTCACCTCGGTCCTCCCAGAAGGAAGGGGGCGCCCATCTGGGAGAAGAGCCCCGACCACCCTCCGCGCGCAGGCTGGGGCGCCCCGGCCCTCCCCCAGGGGCTCAGCGCCACCCTCCCGAGTCTCGGTTCGCGCCTCTGTGAGCTCTGGGCTCCGGTACTGGCGCGCGTAGGGACTGGGGCCCGGGGCTGTGTTCCCCCGCGCCAGCGGCGGCCGTTGCCGGGGCGCCCGTTGCTAGGGGCGCCGTTGCCACGGACGCCCGCCCGGCACTCAGCCCACTGAGCGCTGAGCTGTGGTCAGTCCTGCCGCGCCATGGACGACCTGCGAGTGCTGTGGATGCGCGACCGTGTGTACAACGCCTTCGGCCTCACAGACCCGCAGCTCTTCGAGGAGCTGCTAAACCGCAACGACGGCAAGGCCGAGGAACTCATCCTACACTTCCTGAACCAGACCAGCGACGAGGAGGGCGCCTCGACTCTCTTCTTCTACCGCAAGGTGGTGCCCGAGGAGGTGGAGGTGGAGATCGGTGAGCCCCTCGGCCGCCTTCCCGCCGTGCCCCCTTCGGCCCTGTTCGTTCCCATCACTCCGGCCAGGAAGGCAGATCCCCGGCCACCCGCCACTTTTGGCCTCCCGGGCAGTCCGCAAATGCTCATTGTCGCCCACCCTGTCCAGGCACAGTCCAGGCACTTAGGTGAACCGGACAAGCCCACTTAGATAAGTAATCACAGCAAACACTTATCACTGCATCAGTACCAGGTACAGTTCCTAACACATACGCGTGCGTGCTAAGTCGCTTCAGTTGTGCCCAGACTCTCTGCGACCCCATGAACTGTAGCCCGCCAGACTGCTCTGTCCATGGGATTCTCCAGGCAGGAATACCGGAGTGGGTTGCCAGTGCCCTTCTCCAGGAGATCTTCCCGACCCAGGGAATGCACCCGCGTCTCTTGTGTCTCCTGCATTGATTGGCAGGAGCGTTTTTTACCACTAGGGCCACCTGGGAAGTATCCAGTTCAGTCCCTCAGTCGTGTCCGACTCTTTGCGACCCCATGGACTGCAGAACGCCAGGCCTCCCTGTCCATCACCAACTCCCTGGAGTTTACTCAAGCTCATGGCCAGTGGGTGTCTTATCCCATTTTACAGATGGGCTAGCCATGGCACAAAGAAGGTCAACGAACTCATCCCCACAGGTCACATAATATTCATAAAAATATGAATCACTGTCCAATGGCATGCAGTAGATGGATGGAGAAGTGGCCCAGGGGCTGAGAGGGACACGTCAGGCTCACTCTGCCAGATGATGACAAGGTCCACCTTGGTGGAGAAGAGCACCCCTTCCTATCTTCCTAGACTCCCGCCCGGCACTTGTAACATCAAAACAAGGTGTTAAAACATTACAGCAGATGTAAACGTTTATGTTGAACAATTGAGCATTTCAAATAAAGATAGTAACAGTGACTGATGCCCAGAACTCCATGGAGGAGGCTGTTCCAGCCCTGGGACATGGAGAGGGCTTAGGGGTGGGGACAGGGGGAGACAAGACAGAGGGCAGGGGACACTTAGAGAGGTGCTTGTTGGGGAAGGAGACTGAGAAACACGCAGGTTCTCTCCCAGCAGGAGTATCAGCATCAGTGCAGTTGTCATGGACTGGGTTTGTATGATGTGTCTCATTAACCAAGGGCTTCCCCGGTGGCTCAGTGGTAAAGAATCTGTCTGCAAAGCAGGAGCCTCAAGAGATGCAGGTTTGATCCCTGGGTTGGGAAGATCCTCTGGAGAAGGAAATGGTAGCCCACTCTGGTATTCTTGCCTGGAGAATCCCATGGACACAGGAGCCTGGTGGGCTACCGTCCATGGAGTCACAAAGAGTTGGACACAACTGAAGCAACTTAGCAGCACACACACGTCTCATTAACATCAATGTGCTAGTGTCACATCTTCAGGAGACTTTCTGGATCCCCTGCAGGGCCTTCCACTGGGTGGGAAGGCAGAGGCACACAGCACTTTTTATTTTCTTGAAGAGTAGTAGTCACATTCATATATTTTAAGTATACCCTCTTCACACAAAATAACACACATCCTCACTAGAAAAACCCAAGCCCACAAATAAACAGTAATAATGAATTGTAAATGATGCCCAGAGAGAGAGTCTCATAACATTTGGAATCCAACTTATTATCCGCCCCCTTCTTCCCTGGCAGACCTTTGGATCTGGATGTTTCATTATAATAGGACCTCAAATTTAGACTTTTTCATTATCACCAAGTGAAATTATGGATACAAAGATAAATGAACAGGATTGACTATTTCACATGTACCACAAAGTTCAGTAACTTTGATTTTATGTAGTTAAAAATATATATATAAGCATAAATTTTAAGTATTCTATATATATCCTTAAAAATATGTGTGTGTGTATATATATATATATATCCTAAGACCCTAAGAAATGGATGTGACTTATGCAACGTGGACTTCTTGTGACCTCTGAGGGCTTCTGTTCATAGTTTGATGACTGTCTGTTGTGCTGTATATACTCACACATGTTTAGCCCATTGCCTCCTGGCAGGATGTCCCTCTTCTATGCAGAAGCAGATTTTACTCTCTTCAGAGGGTTCGCCTGCTTACTTCCTGCAAAGGGTGCTCAGAAATCCCCCAAGAGCTATGTCTGTTTCTGGTCTGTCTTTACAACCCCTGCCCACTTCCCCAGCATTCTTCCCCTCCTTTTCTGGATCTTCTTCTTGTTATCACATGTTGAGAATGCAAATATATTCCCTGCTGAGGATGCTGTTCCTGGAAACTCAAAGTTACTGCTCCTGGAGATCCTAGGATGGTATTGGATGTTGGGTCCTGGGCAGAGGTGGGGAGAGAGGACCTCTCCTCAGCTCAGGTCTCACACTGTCACTCCCCTTCTGCTCATTAAGCCTGCAGGCTCACAAAGACCCTTGGACAGTTTTATTGGATCCTTTATGGCAGTGGTCCTCAACGCCTGAGCCTGTTAGGGACCAGGCTGCACAGCAGGAGGTGAGCAGCAGCGGCGTGAGTGAGTCTTCATCTGTATTTACAGCCGTTCCCCATCACTCACATGACTGCCTGAGCTCTGTCCCCTGTCAGATCAGTGACTGCATAATAAATGTAACTTGCTTGAATCATCCCATAACCAGCCCCCTCACCACATCTGTGGAAAAAATTGTCTTCTATTAAACCAGTCCCTGGTGCTAAAAAGGTTAGGGACCACTGCTTTATGGAGTCAAAACTCTCTGCTCTTAGTTAAAAATTGTTTGGATGGAGACAAATAGATGCTGGTCATGAGGAAAGAGGGGTGTCTAGACCAGCAGCATCTAGTTCAAGATGCTGTTCTAATAGCTAAACATGTGTTGTTTCTTGAAATAACAAAATGGAATCATACTGTCCAGATCACTTAATAACTTGCTTGCATTTTTACACAGTAATTTTTAGAAATTGCAAAGTTATGCAGTAATCTAAAAGTTGCACACTATTAAGTAATGAATATTTCCAGCAAGTATTACTGGAAGATATTCTCTTAAAAATTCACATAACGTAGAACTTTGAAACATAGAAAGTGAAAGATGAGCCCTCAGTCGCCCCTAGACCCTGCTCCCATTCCTCTGTTGTTGCTGTTTAGTTGCTTAGTCATGTCTGACTCTTTGCGACCCCATGGACTGTAGCCTGCCAGGATCCTCTGTCCATGGGATTTCCTAGGTAAGAATACTAGAGTGAAAACAAAAACAAAAACAAAAAAAAGGATACTGGAGTGGGTTGCCATTTTCTTCTCCAGGGGGATCTCCCAACCCAGGGATCAGGCCCACATGTCCTGTTTGGCAGGTGGATTCTTTACCACTGAGCCACCTGGAAAGTGCATCCCACTCCTATAGGTAACCATTATTGGTGGCTTGCTGTACATCCTGCCAGATCTTTTCTAGAATCAATTTATCTATCTATATTCAACATCATTATCATCTTTATCTTTCTATATAATGATATGTATATAATGATAAGGCTTCCTTGGTAGCTCAGCTGGTAGAGAATCCACCTGCCATATAGGAGACCCCGGTTCAATTCCTGGGTTGTAAAGATCTGCTGGAGAAGGGATAGGCTACCCACTCCAGTTTTCTTGGGCTTCCCTAGTGGCTCAGCTGGTAAAGAATCAGCCTGCAATTCAGGAGACCTGGGTCTGATCCCTGGGTTGGGAAGATCACCTGGAGCAATGATAACATATATTGTATAGAGAGAGCTCTTAAAATCATAAATAAGGTCATACTATGTATAGTATTTTGTGACTTGTCCACCCTCAAAGATACCTTGGAGAATTTTGTCCTAACTATAGATCTATGTAACTTTAGAGTTGTACCCTATTTTATTTACCTATCCCCTAATGAATGGACATTTATCCTGCCACAGTATTTTATTTTACACACAATGACACAATATGTCCTTTTGTACACTTTATTTTATGGGAGAGACTTATAAAAGTAGAACTGGAGGTGTGGTGGATGTGTGAATTTGTGGTTTGAGCAGATCCTGCCACACTGCTCTCCAGAAGGGCCCTGCCAGTCCACACCCAGCTACGGTGATGGGGTGCCTGTTTGCCAACATCCTCGCCAACACTGAGTATTATGAAAATTTTGACCAGTCCCCTAGATGAAAGGGGACTGGATGCAGGTCCTCATTCTAATGTACATTTGTGTGGTAATTAGTGGGGCTGAGCCTCTTTTTGGGTGCGTGTTGGTTACTTACATTTCTTCTGGGCTGCTTGTAACGATGTGATCATCCCATGTAACCTTCCTCTCCTGCAGAACTTGCACAGGTCTTCCTTTTGTGTCCCTTAACGTTGTCTCCAGTAACTGGGATATTTCTATGGGACTGTGTGTTGGTTTGCAAACCGCCCCCATACACGGAGGGCAAGGGGAGACCAGAGAAAGACGCAGCCACTCTCATCAGTAGGTGGTGGTCTTGGGCGTGGCTGGATGAGTTTACTGCCTGCTCACCAGCGCGGAAGAGTTTATAGAGAGGCCTTCCCGGGGTTTAGGCACCCACAGCACCTTGAGGTTCCCACCACAGCTCATCTATCCAGGTGCATCCTTGAAGTGGCTCCCAGGGTGGGCATCCCCAGGACAGGGCAGGGGCTAACAGCTCCTGATTGCCTGAGGGCAGCACTCGGGTTGAGCAGAGGCCCCTCCTCTCGGTGACCTCCTTCAACAGACCATAATAGGGTATGGGCTTCAAGAGAGTCTGTGGCCTTCAACAGACTCTTCCGAGGCCACAGTCCAACTCTCAGCACCAGGGAGAGTGGTGATTCCCCGGGGCTGGCACGGTGAAACAATTACGTTTTATTTTTCTTCTTTCGCTTTATGTGGCTGTAAAGATGATGACATTCCTGGCCTGTCTGAAGAGGAAGAAGAGGAAGAAGAGACAGAGTTTCAAAAAGTGGAGTCGATAGATAGAGCATCAGGTATGGAATTGGGAGTGAGGGGAACTGGGGGGCATTCACCCGGAGGGAGGGGTCTGCTTGCCCAGACTAAAATCAGTCTCTGCTTTTTACTTATGTGAAGCTGAGACTTAGTAAGAAGTTTTATACAAGGAGAAAGTGCTGGGTGTTAATAGGTTCATTATTAGTTACCTGGGGCTGCCGTAACTAAGGACCACAGACTGGATCGCTTAGAACAACAGCACAGCCTTCTTTCCCAGTTCTGGGGGCTAAAAGTCCAAGGTCAAGGTGTGGGCAGGACTGTGCTTCCTTGACACAGGAGGATCCAGGCCCAAGTACTGGTAGAGCCTAGATTGAAATCCTGCCCCAGACCATCACGTTGCAAGCAGAGCCCAACAACCCATTTCCTCCCCATTTCTCCTGTAACTCACCTTCCCTTACAATAGCGGAAGTTAGACGCGGCACTTTACCAAGATACTGAGTGTTTGAAAGTCAGAGGGGAAGGAATTCCCTGGTTGTCCAGTGGCTAAGACTCTGAGCTTCCGATGCAGTGGGCCTGGGTTTGATCCCTGATCAAGGAACTAGATCCCACATGCTGTACTAAAGTGCCTGCATGGCACTTTATGAAGATTGAGGATCCCGCATGCCACAGCTGAGGCCAAGTGCAGCCAAACAAATACATGCAAATAAATATTAAAAAGAAAACATCTTGGGCTTCCCTGGTGGTCCAGTGTTTAAGAATCCGCCTTGCAATGTAGGGAACTCGGATTTGATCTCTGGCCCAGGAAGATTCCACATGCTGTGGAGCAACTAAGCCCGCGTGCCACGACTACTAAGCCCACAGTCTAGAGTCTGTGCTCCTCAACAAGAGGAGCTTCTCCAATGAGAAGCCTGCACACGGAAGAGTAGCCCCTGCTCACTGCAGCTAGAGGAAGCGGTAACAACAAAGACTCACCACAGTCAAAAGGAAAAAAACAATAAAAAAAAACCCCTTAAAAATTAAAAATAAAATCAGGGGAGAAAAAGGATTGGGGTGATGTGCAGTGTTTCCTATTGTCATCTTAATTTTTTCAGAACAATTTATTTTTAACCAAAACATAACCCCCTCTCTAGTGAAAATTTGGGGTGTTAGAGGAGAGGAATACAAGTTTAGAAATACAGGCCCTCCATTCTTACTAAGATTTGTGTAGGTTGGGTTTTGATAAGACAGACAGTGGTCGTGAGCGACACAGTCGTGTTTACTGATGGCCTCCTGCTTTGTTACCAATAAATCCGTGATCAGGAAAGAATTGGGAGGGAGGAGGCTGCTTGGAGAGAAGGGTTAGGACAGTCTCCAACAAAGCAAATTAATATTCCTTCCAAGCGTATTTTTTTCTTTTCTTTTTATCGTGGTAAAGCAGATGCAACATCAAACAGCATTTAGAAGCATCCACTTCTAAGCATATAGCTCTGTGGCGTTGAGTGCACTTGGCAGTGTATTTTTTTTTAATCTTTTTTTTTTTTTTTTTTGCTGCATTGCATGGCGTGTAGAATCTTAGTTCCCCGACCAGGGATTGAACCCTCATCCCCCGGAGTGGAAGCATGGAGTCTTATCCACTGACTGGATCACCAGGGAAGTCCCTCAATGGTGTATTTTTGTCTGTGGGCTGTTGCTCTTGCTCTGATAATACTAATTCTCCCAGCTGTAGACTGTTTTCTCTGCAAGCCAGCATGCTCGACACTCAGCCAACCTATAATCTAATCCTCCCAAATCTCACCCCAATAGATATTATTGGCCCATTTTATGGATGAGAAAACCCACTGCAGAGAGGGTTCGGACCACACATGTTGATTCGTTCCAAAGCCTGGACTTTGTCCAGTGCCTTTTGGAGGAAGAGCCAAACAATTTGAGATAGCTCTCCCTTCTCTGTGGGCTTCATCGGAAACTCAGGGTTGTGACTGGTAGGCTGTGAGATGTTCAGATCCCATCAATAACAGTAGACTTCGGAGACATACATTCATTCCAGTTAGTTTTCTTTCCACCCCCCAGCAGTTTCAAGTTTTATAGTGAAAAAGGAGTAGATGCTAACATGTTAACTATAATCTCATCCTAAGGATAAAGCGCCCCCTCTAAGTAAAAATCTCAGAGAAGTCACTCACTGGACACTGTAGCTGAAACAAGCTTATACACTCCCACACACAAATTAAAATTCCAACTGAGGACCAGTCAAAACCACAACACAATTCTCCCAAGTATAATGTGAGTCAAGGCTGCAGTAGGATTCATTTGTAAAAAATGTACATCCAGCTATTTTTTAAAATATAATTTTACTTTTTTATTTAGTAGTGGGGGTTACTCTCTAGTGGTGGTGACCAGGCTTCTCCCTGCAGTGGCTTCTCTTGTGAAAACAGGCACTAGGGCGCACCAGCTTCAATGGCTGTGGCTCTTAGGCTTAGTAACTGTGGCTCCTAGGCTCTGTGGCACAGGTTCAGTAGTTACTGGGCACAGGCTTTATGGCTCCATGGCTTGTGGGGTCTTCCTGGATCAGGAATCTAACCTGTGTCTCCTGCGTTGGCAAGCAGATTCTTTACTATTGAACTACCAGTAGGGCCCAACACCCAGCTTTTTGATAGCACACCCGCTGAGTGAAATATACTAACATTCAAGATGCAGGTCTGGTCTGCTGCTGCTGCTGCTAAGTCGCTTCAGTCGTGTCCGACTCTGTGCTACCCCATAGACGGCAGCCCACTAGGCTCCTCTGTCCCTGGGATTCTCCAGGCAAGAATACTGGAGTGGGTTGCCATTTCCTTCTCCAATGCATGAAAGTGGAAAGTGAAAATTGAAAGTGAAGTCGCTCAGTTGTGCCCGACTCTTAGTGACCCCATGGACTGCAGCCTACCAAGCTCCTCCATCCATGGAATTTTCCAGGCAAGAGTACTGGAGTGGGGTGCCATTGCCTTCTCCGCAGGTCTGGTCTAGGTGACCAGAAACCTCATTTTCCAAGCTTTTCATCTTGTGCATTGCATCATGTTTTGCAGCTAAGAATCTGCAGCTGAGAATGTATTCTATACATCGTCCTCGCATCAGCCTTGAGGAGGAAGAGATGGACCTTGAGAGTATAGAGAACCTCCCCGTCAAAGTACGTGTGGCTCTTTCTCCTCTTGGGTAGGGTAATGGGAATTTCAGGTCCTCGGATGAGTCTGGGTAACTGACACAGTTCATACAAGAAATGTGTCCTGTTGGACTTCCCTGATGGTCCAGGTGTTAAGACTCTGTGCTTCCAATGCAGGGATCTCAGGTTTGATCCTTGATTGGGGAACTAAGATTCCACATGCCACACAGTGTGGCCAGAAAAGAAAAAACAGAAAAAATGTTAAGGAACATACTGTGTTGGAATAGAGATGATCGAATCCTGTGTTGGGGGTCCCCAGGGTCCCCCTAAGATTAAATGATCTGCCACAATGACTCACAGGACCCAGAAAATCTTTTGTACTCATCAGTTCAGTTCAGTTCAGTTTGTACTCATGGTTATAGTTTATTTCAGTGAAAGGATGCAGATTAGAGTGAACAGAGAACAAGGCATACAGGGCAGAGTCCAGGTGAAAAAAAGAACGAGTTGTCCTTTCCAAATGGGGCTTTCAGGGCAGCATTCATTCTTCTTCTTTTTTAAAAAATATTGTACTTTATTTATTTGGCTGTGCCAGGTCTTAGCTGTGGCACATGGGATCTTTAGTTGTGGCATGTGAGATCTAGTTCCCTGATCAGGGATTGAACCTTGGCCCTCCTGAGTTGGGAGTATGGAGTCGTAGACACTGGACCGCCAGGGAAGTTCCCAGTATTCATTCCTGCAGCAACCATGTGAGACAACACATAGGCGGTTGTGCCAATCAGAGGAGTTCACCCAAGCCTTGGTGTCCAGGGTTTTTAGTGGGGATCAGTCACGTCTGCATGAAGTCCGCACAGTTATTCAGCAGCCCATTCTACTTTGCAGAGGTCAAACTGAGGCAGTATGACCCAGTTCCCCAGGCAAACAAAATCAGTTCACCATATATCACATTTTTAGTATAAACTCTCCAGCATGTCCCAAGGGCCCAGGTCTACAGAGATGCTCAGATCAGCCAGGATGTTCCAAAAGCTTAAAGGTCACCACCTGGGAACTGGTTCAGGGCTAGCCTTTTCCTTTTTTTAAAGATTGTGTGTTGTTTTTTTTTTTTTATGTCAACCATTTTTAAAGTCTATTGAATTTGTTACAGTATTGCTTGTTTTATGTTTTGGTTATCTGGCTACAAGGTATGTAGGATCTTAGCTCTCCAATCAGGGATCAAACCAACACCAACCACATGGGAAGGTGAAGTCTTAAGCGCTGGGCCACCAGGGAAGTCCCAGGGCTAGTCTTGAGCACCTTTGGAATGTGTAGGGTTTGGACAACCCAGGTCTGCTGGGTCAACCCTTCACTGCACAAACCCCAGGGAGTTATAAAGTTAGGATGGAAGCATTTAGCCTGAGATGTGCTCATTGAAATTACGCTCAGTTGCCCCATGAATATGCCTCCCTGCAAAAAACCTGAATTCAAGATGGGTTTGTTGCAATTTGTGGTCCAGAGAAGCTTGATTAGGATATTGCTCAATTCAGTTTATTCAAGTGTAGCTGCAGTGGCCAGTTGGTGGAAGAGTCAGGCTTAGAGTTCAGCATCTGGGTGAATTTTATTTTATTTTTTAAAGTTGTTTTTTTTTTTTTTGGCTGCTCCAGGTCTTAGTTGCAGCATGTGGGCTTGAGTTTCCTGACCAGGGATTGAACTTGGGCCCCCTGCACTGGGAGCATGGAGTCTTAGCCACTGGACCATCAGGGAAGTCCCCTTGGATGAATCTTAGCTCATGTCGTTGGTCCACTGGGAAGTAAGTTCAGCCAGTGCATGGAGAGAGAGCTCAGGTGTACACAAATATTAGGTGATTTGGGTGCACGGATATATCTCAGAGGGACTTTTTTGGTCCCTATGTTTCAGAAAACTGTTAAGCAAATGGTGGAAAAGACATATCTCCAGGTGCTTCGTCCTCCTGTTCCTGAGGAGTTTCTGGACCAGAATGTTTTGTTTTTTCTCAGAAATACAAAAGGTATGTTTCCAGCGGGAGTGTGTGTGAATGTGGGTGTGCATGCAAGGGCATGTGCGTGTGTCTGAGACTCTTAATTTTTACATGTTCTTGAGAAGATAGCTTTTTATCGGTACGGTCAATCCTCATTATTCACGGATTCTATATTTGTAAATTTACCAACTCGCTCAAAATTTTTGTAACCCCAGATCAGTACTTCCAGTGCTTTCATGGTTTTTGAAGGACGTGTGTGGAGTGGGGAAAATTTGAGTCACTAGCATGCATGGACCCAGCTGAGGTTAGGCAGGGCCATGCTCTGCCTTCTTATTGCATCAAGCACTATAAATGAGTGTCTTTATCATGATCTATTTAGTGCCAGGGTTTTTGAGTTTTTGTGGGGCTTTGGCGTGATTTCACTGTTTAAAAATGTCTCCAAGGTGGGGTGCTGAAGCACTGGCTAGTACTCAGAGTGCAGGAAGGCTGGGATGTGCCTGACGGAGAAAACTCGTGTGTGATGTAAGCTTCGTTCACACGTGAGCAATGGTGCTGTTGGCCGTGAGTCCAATGTTAGAGAATCAGCAATTATGTTCAATAAGGTGTCTGAACAGAAACACACATAAGGTTGTACAGTAAGTCCCCTATGTACAAACAAGTTCTATTCCAAGAGCATGTTCGTAAGACCAATTTGTTCGTAAGTCCAACAAAGTTAGCCTAAGTACCCAACTGACACAATCACCTATGTAGTACTGTGCTGAAATAGGTTTATAATACTTTTCACACAAATAAGACATAAAAAGACAAACAAAAAATTAAAAAAATTCAATCTTATAGTATAGGACCTTGAAAAGTATAGTACTACAGCTGGCATACAGGAGCTGGCATCGAGTGAAGAGGCAAGAAGAGTTACTGATGGAGGAGGGAGAGGGAGTGGGAAATGGTAGAGCTGAAGGATCGTCAGCAACAGGAGACGGAGGAGAAGCTGCAATTTTACTCACACCTGACGTTGATGGGACAGGTTCTTGTTTCCTGCTGGTTTCACTCCTATCTATCCTCTTGAAAAGAGGATTCAGTGATGTTTGGGTAGTACTGTATCAGCTATATCACCCACGCTTTTTTTCACGCTTGCTTCTGGACATCCTGGGCTTGAAATAAAGATACAGTTCGACTGTCCACTATACAGTACGCTATAGTAAAGTACACAACACACACGATGTTGCTTTTTTCTTTTCTTGAACACTGATGGCCCTTTGGATCACAACCTCATCCCTAAGTTCTGAGTTTCTGTACTTTGTTCTTCCCAAATGAGAGGGAATACAACAAGAAGGAGGGAAGATGACCGGCAGAGGCTTAGCATTAAACAGTTCTTGTTTGAGGAGGGGCCAATCTCAGCTCAGTGCTTCCCTATTTAATAATAATCACAAGCCAGGAACAATAATCAGCCTTGGCCAGAGGGTATGGAATTTACCCCAATTATTACTATTTACTCTCATCATATATATATATATATATACATACACATATACAGGTGTCTTTCATTGATGTCAAGCTTTCTTTTTCACACTTGGCTTTTACATAATTTCCCTTTAAAATAAATTTATTTCAGTAAAGAAGCATTTGATAGAAACCTATGAGGCAAAGAATAGTGTGCAATCTGTACAGAGGCAGGGAAAGGCATGCAGACTGAAGCTTGTGGTGTGTCCCAGTAAGACTCAGAGAAGTGTCCCAGGGCCCTTTGAAGTGTTTTCAGAGCTGGTTGGTGGTGATTAATTTTTTGGTGGTGGGGGGTGTGGAGTCAAGGGAGAGGGTGGGAGCGAATACACATCAAAGAGAACCTGGCCAGTTCCATGGTGACTCAGTGGTAAGGAATCTTTCTGCCAGTGCAGGAGGCATGAGTTCGATCCCTGGCCTGGGACGATCCCACATGCGGTGGAGCAATTAAGCCTGTGTGCCACAACTCCCGAGCCTGTGCTCTAGAGCCCAGGAGCCCCAAGTACTGAGCCCACGTGCCTCAGCTACTGAAACCTGCGTGCCCTAGAGCCCATACTCTGTATAAGACAAGCCCCCACAATGAGAAGCACCAAGGGTAGAGAGGAGCCCCTGCTCGTTGCAACTAGAGGAAAGCCTGTGTAGCAACAAAGACCCAGCACAACCAAAAATAAGTAAATAAATAAAAGAAAACCTGGTCAAGAGAGACTTTCCAATATGTCTTTAAAAAACCCGTGACTTGGGAATTCCCTGGCGATCCAGTGGTTAGGACTTGATGCTCTCACTGCTGGGGCCCAGGTTCAATCCCTGGTCGGGGAACTAAGATCCCACAAACTGTGCAGTGGGGCCAAAAAACCAAAAACAACAACACTGCCACCCCACCCCCGCCCCCCACCCCCGAATGCTGTGACTTGAAAGGTACTTTGGTGATGAACTGGGGAAGGTCACTGGGAGTGGAGAGACAGACCAAGCAAAGAGTTCATCAAATGCTGCTAGGAAACCCAAAGTGTTTCTCTCCTTGTCAGGCTGTACACACGACAACCAGATAGTTCATCCACGTGGCCCTCAGGTGCCGCTCGCATGACCCTCTGAACCACAGAGCGACCCTCAGCGTTTGTTTGTTTCTCAATGAGCACGTATTCTGATCTGTGCCTGGATCATTCCTTTGCATTTTTGGCAGAGGAGCTGGTTCCCACACATTTGGAAATATTGGCTGTGCCCACCTCCCTCCTCATCTCATTCCCCAAATCTGTTCCTGTCTAGAGACCATCTCTGAGGCGACTGACATGAAGGAAGCTATGGAAATTATGCCTGAAACACTGGAGTATGGGATTATAAATTCGCATGTGCTTGCTTTCCTGAGGGATGTTATATCTCAGGTAAATATGGATGGAAAAAAGAATCCTGGCACTTTTTACAAGTAAGGCCATCTGGGAATTCCCTGGTGGTCCAGTGGTTAGGACTTGGCGCTTTGACTGCCAAGGGTGTGAGTTCAGTCCCCAGTCAGGGAACTAAGATCTCACAAGCCAAGCAGCTCAGCCAAAAAAAATAATGAAAAAAGAGTAAGGCCATTTGCTTCATTGATTCCATAAAGAGGTGGTTGGCAACTCTTAGGTTCCAGACACTGTCATGGGGTTTGTTGGTGGAGTTGTGAGCAGTGGTGAGTGTTGTGAGCAGGACAGATGACATCCTTGTGTTCTGGCTTATACTGGTGGAAAGACACCAGTCATCAACACAAAAACAGGAAACTCTCGGGTAATGATGGCTGACTTGAGGAAGCGAAACCCTAGCAATGTGCTAGAAAGGGCTTCCTTGGTGACTCATGGTAGACTCTGCCTGCCAATGCAGGAGATGTAGGTTTGATCCCTGGGTCAGGAAGACCTCCTGGAGGAGGTCATGGCAACCCACTCCAGTATTCTTGCCTGGAGAACTCCTCGGACAGAGGAGCCTGGTGGGCTACAGCCCATGAGGTTAGAGAGTCAGACACAATTTAGAGATGAAACACCAACAGCAATGTAATAGAAATGGCCTGTGTGAATACGTGTGTGTTCACATGGTGGCGGTTAGGGACACCTAGCTGGAGAGGTGACATCTGACTTTTAGACAACCAATTAAAAAAGCCCATAAGCAGGCTTATTCACTAATGATAAGTTATTAGGAAAATGTAATAGAGTGGGAGTGAGGTGGTCAGGAAAAACCCCCTCTGAGGCAGAATTGAGAGGTGGATGAGGTGAAGGCATCAAACAAATGAGGATCTGGAGGAGGAGGATCCTGGGCAGAGAAAACAGCATGTGCAAAAGTCCTGAGGCGGGAGCAAACTCTGTTTAGTCTACAAACAGAAGGATGAGCAGTGCAGCTGGAGCATAGTGAGTGAAGTTTGGAAAGGAAAGTAGGTTTGAAGCATATGAATAAAATGATCTGGTTTGCATTTTTCTTCTCATCATTGTGTGTACATCATATTGCAGAGGCGAGAGCGTAAGGGGCCAGTAGACCTAATAGCAGGCTATGGAAGTGTCTGAATGGTGGGTGATAGTTGTTTAGGCTCCAGAGTTCAATCAGGGGAGGCAGTGGGAAGCAGACAGCATCAAGAATACGTTAGGGATGGAGCCAACAGGCCTTCTGATGATTTGGATATGGAGCTTTAGGAAAAGAGCATCAAGAATGACTCCTAGGATTTGAGTTTGAACAACCAGGGGGATATTAGGGTCATTACTGAGATGGGGGGGTGGAAGGATCTGGAGGAAAAAAACCCCAGACTCTATTTTGTACATATTAAGCTTGAGATGCCTTCTAGACATCCAAGATGAGGTGTGAGGCAGGATGAATGTCAAAGATCAAGGGAGAACTCAAGGGATTCCAAATATATATATTTTTATTCTATCTTTTTTTTTTTTGGCTGCGCCAAAGCACCTTAGTTCCCTGAGCAGGGACTGAATCCATGCCCTCTGCTTTGGGAGTGTGGAGTCTCCACCACTGGACCATCAGGGAAGTCCCTCCAGCAAGTTTTTATTGAGCACCTACTGTATCCCCATAGCAGTGATCACCATAGTCAAGGTCTGTATCTCACGGACCTTACATCCTAGTCAGGAAGAGTCACATTAAGTGAGATCAATGAGAAAATATACACTATGTTAGACCATGATAGGAGTTAAGGAGAAAGACGAAGCTGGGAAGGGGGTTAGGAAATGTTGGCAGGTGGTAAAGACAGGACTTTTGAAATACTGGATAGGGTAACCAGAAGGCTTCAGTGTTGTCTTTTGTTGGGACTCTTGCAGTTGCCTCCTGATAGACTTCCCAGCTTCTGCTCATGACCTCTACTATATTCTTCACATGTCAACCAGAGAGATTCTTTAAAATATGGGAGTCACCGACATGGTGTTGCTGTTATTTGTACTATCTCAGTTCAGTTCAGTTGCTCAGTCGTGTCTGACTCTTTGTGACCCCATGGACTGTGGCACGCCAGGCTTCCCTGTCCATCACCAACTCCTGGAGCTTACTCAAACTTATGTCCATTGAGTCGGTGATGCCATCCAACCATCTCATTCTCTATTGTCCCCTTCTCCTCCGGCCTTCAATCTTTCCCAGCATCAGGGTCTTTTCCAACGAGTCAGTTCTTTGCATCAGGTGGCCAAAGTATTGGAGTTTCAGCTTCAGCATCAGTCCTTCCAATGAATGTTCAGGACTGATCTCCTTTAGGATGGACTGGTTTGATCTCCTTGTAGTCCAAGGGACTCTCAAAAGTATTCTTCAACACCACAGTTAAAAAGCATCAATTCTTTGGCACTCAGCTTTCTTTATGGTCCAACTCTCACATCCATACATGACTACTGGAAAAACCATAGCTTCAACTAGATGGACCCTTGTTGGCAAAATAATGTCTCTGCTTTTTAATATTCTGTCTAAGTTGGTCATATCTTTTCTTCCAAGGAGCAAGCGTCTTTTCTTGCTTCCTGATTTTGGAGCCCGAAAAAATACTCTCTCACTGTTTCCATTGTTTCCCCATCTATTTGCCATGAAGTGATGGGACCAGATGCCATGATCTTAGTTTTTTGAATGTTGAGTTTTAAGCCAGCTTTTTCACTCTCCTCTTTCACTTTCATCAAGAGGCTCTTTAGTTCTTCTTCACTTTCTGCCATAAGGGTGGTGTCATCTGCGCATCTGAGGTTACTGATATTTCTCCCGGCAATCTTGACTCCAGCTTGCACTTCATCCAGCCCAGCGTTTCTCATGATGTACTCTGCATATAAGTTAAATAAGTGGGGTGACAATAATGCAGCCTTGACGTACTCCTTTCCCAATTTGGAACCAGTCTATTGTTCCATGTCCAGTTCTAACTGTTGCTTCTTAACCTGCATACAGATTTCTCAGGAGGCAGGTCAGGTGGTCTGGTATGCTCATCTCTTGAAAAATTTTCCACAGTTTGTTGTGATCCACACAGTCAAAGGCTTTGATGTTGACAATAAAGCAGAAGTAGATGTTTTTCTGGAACTCTCTTGCTTTTCTATGATCCAATGAATGTTGGCAATTTGATCTCTGGTTCCTCTGCCTTTTCTAAATCCAGCTTGAACATATGCAAGTTCTCGTACTGTTGAAGCCTGGCTTGGAGAATTTTGAGCATTACTTTGCTAGTGTGTGAGATGAGTGCCAGTTGTGTGGTAGTTTGAGCATTCTTTGGCATTGCCCTTCTTTGGGACTGGAATGAAAACTGACCTTTTCCAGTCCTGTGGCCCCTGCTGAGTTTTCCAAATTTGCTGACATGTAGAGTGCAGCACTTTCACAGCATCATCTTTTAGGATTTGAAATAGCTCAACTGGAATTTCATCACTTCCACTAGCTTTGTTTGTAGTGATGCTTCCTAAGGCCCACTTGACTTCACATTCCAAGATGTCTGGCTCTAGGTGAGTTATCACACCATTGTGGTTATCTGGGTCATGAACATCTTTTTTGTATAATTCTTCTGTGTGTTCTTGCCACCTCTTCTTAACATCTTCTGCTTCTGTTAGGTCCATACCATTTCTGTCCTTTATTGAGCCCATCTTTGCATGAAATGTTCCCTTGGTATCTCTAATTTTCTTGAAGAGATCTCTAATCTTTCCCATTCTATTGTTTTCCTCTATTTCTTTGCACTGATCACTGAGGAAGGCTTTCTTATCTCCCCTTGCTATTCTTTGGAACTCTGCATTCAGATGGGTATATCTTTCCTTTTCTCCTTTGCTTTTCACTTCTCTTCTTTTCACAGCTATTTGTAAGGCCTCCTCAGACAACCATTTTGCCTTTTTGCATTTCTTTTTCTTGGGGATGGTCTTGATTCCTGTCTCCTGTACAATATCACGAACCTCTGTCCATAGTTCATCAGGCACTCTGTCTATCAGATCTAATCCCTTGAATCTATCTCTCACTTTCACTGTATAATTGTAAGGGATTTGATTTAGGTCATACCTGAATGGTTTCCCATACTTTCTTCAATTTAAGTTTGATTTTGGCAATAAGGAGTTCATGATCTGAGCCACAGTCAGCTCCTGGTCTTGTTTTTGCTGACTGTATAGAGCTTCTCCATCTTTGGCTGCAAATAATATAATCAAGCTGATTTTGGTATTAACCATCTGGTGATGTCCATGTGTAGAGTCTTCTCTTGTGTTGTTGGAAGAGGGTTGTTGTTGCTATGAGCAGTGCGTTCTGGTGGCGAAACTCTATTAGCCTTTGCTCTGCTTCATTCTGTACCAAAGCCAAATTTGCCTGTTACTCCAGGTATCTCTTGACTTCCTACTTTTGCATTCCAGTCCCCTATGATGAAGAGGACATATTTTTTGGGTGTTAGTTCTAGAAGGCCTTGTAGGTCTTCATAGAACCATTCAACTTCATCTTCTTCAGCATTACTGGTTGGGGCATAGACTTGGATTACTGTGATATTGAATAGTTTGCCTTGAAAACGGACAGAGATCATTCTGTCATTTTTGAGATTGCACCCAAGTACTGCATTTCAGACCCTTTTGTTGATTATAAGGGCTACTCCATTTCTTATAAGGGATTCTTGCCTGCAGTAGTATAAATAATGGTCATCTGAATTAAATTCGCACATTCCAGTCCATTTTAGTTCACTGATTCCTAAAATGTCTATGTTCACTCTTGCCATCTCCTATTTGATCACTTCTAATTTACCTTGATTCATGGACCTAACATTCCAGCTTTCTATGCAATATTGTTCTTTATAGCATTGAACTTTACTTCTATCACTGGTCACATCCACAACTGGGCATTGTTTTCGATTTGGCTCTGTCTCTTCATTCTTTCTGGAGTTATTTCTCCACTCCTCTCCAATAGCATATTGGGCACCTACCGACCTGAAGAGTTCATCTTTCAGTGTCATATCTTTTTGCCTTTTCATACTGTTCATGGGGTTCTCAAGGCAAGAATACTGAAGTGGCTTGCCATTCCTTTTTCCAGTGGACCATGTTTTGTCTCTATTACTGTACAAATACATTCAAAGCCAGAGGCAACTTAAATGCCTGAATTATTGAGTATGATGTTGTGTGATTTGTTTCTTTTTAAAACATTTTTTATTGGGTTACGGTTGATTTAAAACATTACATTTGTTTCTGCTGTACAGCAAAGTGACTCAGTTACATATATACATATATCCACTCTGATTTTGTATTCTTTCCCCATATAACTCACTACAGAGCTCTGGGTAGATTTCCCTGTGCTGTATAGTAGGTCCTTATTAGTTATCTATTTTATATATAGTAGTGTATGTATGTCGATCCCAGTCTCCCATTTTTTAAATTTATCCCTCTCCTGCTCCCTGCATTCCTCCCTGGTAACCATAAGTTTGTTTTCTACATCTGTGACTTTTCTTCTGTTTTCAAGGTCATTTGTACTCAGCCATAAATAAGAACAAAATAGTGCCATTGGCAGCAACTTGAAATGGACCTAGAAATTGTCATACTGAGTGAAGGAAATCAGACAGAGAAAGGCAGCTATCGTATGATATCGCATATATGTGGAACCTAAAAGAGTGGCACAAATGATTTGATTCTTAAACTTGGCTTTTCAGGTTTTTTTGCCAGCCTTGTCCTTCAGTCAGCACAAGGATGCCAACCTGGGACTCACATCTGGAGAAGTCTTAGACTCTTTTGATTATGACATAGACCTACCTAGCATGCCTGGGGAAGCAATAGAATATCACAGCATTCAGTTAATACGAGATGAATTTTTAATGAACATCCAGAAATTTGCAAGTAGTATTCAAAGAACAATGCAGCAACTTGAAGGTAAGGCTTTAGTTTTTCTCCTTGGTTAAGCAGGATGTTTCCATTAAGAAGAATTTAGTTTTGGACACAGTGGGGGATGGAGAGGTGGGATGATCTGAGAGAATATCATTGACACATATACATGACCATATGTAAAATAGAGAGCCAGTGGGAGTTTGACTTATGATGCAGGGAACCCCAAACTTGTGCTCTGTGACAACCTAGAGGTGTGGGATGAGGAGGGAGGAGAGGAGGGTTTCAAGAGAAGGGGACATATGTACATATACACACACACACATCTATGGCTGATTCATGTTGATGTATGACAGAGGCCATCACAGTATTGTAATTATCCTGTAATTAAAAAAAATTCCTGAAAAGAAGAATTAAGAGTCCAGGAGATTTTTTGGTATTAATTAATGATTGTTCTTTTTACCTGCTCCTGATGTGAAAGACACAGAGCTGATCTTTGTAAGAAACATAAAGAAGAATGAAGAATGACAAATCCTTGTCTTCAAGGATTTTATGATCCAGGGCCCAAGGAACTATGGCAGAAAAAGTAACTTGAGATAGATGTTAGGGTCCTTAGGGCTTGGAAAAGTGAGACCCTTTGGGAGAAGTGGTGAGGAAATCAAAGAGGACTTCCTGGAGGTGGCAGCATTTGACCTCATCTGAAATGATGAGCAATGCATTGGTAGGTGGAATTGGGGAGCAAGGGCATTTCAGTCAGGGAGAATGTGGACCTTGTGAGGTTCATTTTGCATTCATGTTGCTAAGCACTGTATGAGATTCAGTGTGCTAAGCACTCTGTATTTTCAGTCTGAAGATCTAGCCTTTTAGTATGAAAAACTCTCTTGATAATTTCCTCCACTATTTGTCTGTTTCCTTTTGCTAATATTCCTATTGGGTGTGTGCTGCTGATTCTGTTACTTATCTTTTCACTTGTGTTTTCCGTCTCTGTGTAGAATACACAGACAAAGAGATCCTAAAGAGTGCCTAAAGAGTTCCTCAACTTTTACCTTCACAACTTTTGATTAGACTTTCACTTATTCTGTGACTGTACCTTTTCCATAGCATTCTGTTCTTGTTTGATGGATGCTATATTGTCTCAAATCTCTAATAGTTGGAATTAAGACTGCCCCCCCCCATCTTTTCTTTTATCTCAATGTCCTCTGAAGTCATTGTTGCTGACTTATCTTGGATTGTCTGTTTCATGCTGGAGACGTTCTCGAATATCTATTGTGATCTGGTTGTTTGTTCAGTTTTTAAATTGACATTAGGTTGTAAACTCAGGAATTCTTATTAATAAATAGCTAAATCATTTTGATGGCACTTGATGCTGCTACGGTGATCTAATTATCTAAAATGTTTTAGGGACTTCCCTGGTGGTCCAGCGGTTAAAAATCTTCCTTCAATGGAGGGGATGAAGGTTTGATCCCTGGTTGGGGAAATAAGATCCCACATGCCGGGTGGGGCGGCAACTAAGCTTGCATGCTGCAACTATGTAGCCTACGCCCTAAAGCCTGTGCACCACAAGGAAGATTCCACGTGCTGCAACTGTAAGACCTGATGCAGCCAAATAAATAAATAAAACGTTTTAGTACATTCTAATGAAAGAGATTTTTAAGAGAGTGATATAGAGGAATATGAGGATCGTAATGTACCACTATATACTCATGTGTGGAGAGAAGATCCAGAATTACCTTGAAGGTTATTGTCTGTAACCATTTCCTCCAAACTCCTGACTGACTGTCCATTTTTATTCTCCTAGGTGAGATCAAGTTAGAAATGCCAAGCATCAGCGTAGAGGGAGAGGTATCTGATCTGGCAGCTGACCCAGAAACAGTTGAAATTTTGGAGCAATGCGTGATAAACTGGTTGAATCAGATTTCTACAGCCCTTGAGGGCCAGATGAAAAAGACACCACAGGTAAGGTGTGCAATGCTTTTGCAGATCCCTAATCCAGTTCATGGAACAACAAACTGGTTCCAAATAGGAAATGGAGTACGTCAAGGCTGTATATTGTCACCCTGCTTATTTAACTTATATGCAGAGTACATCATGAGAAACCCTGGACTGGAAGAAACACAAACTGGAATCAAGATTGCCGGGAGAAATATCAATAACCTCAGATATGCAGATGACACCAACCTTATGGCAGAAAGTGAAGAGGAACTAAAAAGCCTCTTGATGAAAGTGAAAGTGAAGAGTGAAAAAGTTGGCTTAAAACTCAACATTCAAAAAACGAAGATCATGGCATCCAGTCCCATCACTTCATGGGAAATAGATGGGGAAACAGTGGAAACAGTGTCCGACTTTATTTTTTGGGGCTCCAAAATCACTGCAGATGGTGACTGCAGCCATGAAATTAAAAGACGCTTACTCCTTGGAAGGAAAGTTATGACCAACCTACATATCATTGAAAAGCAGAGACATTACTTTGCCAACAAAGGTCTGTCTAGTCAAGGCTATGGTTTTTCCAGTGGTCATGTATGGATGTGAGAGTTGGACTGTGAAGAAGGCTGAGCACTGCAGAATTGATGCTTTTGAACTGTGGTGTTGGAGAAGACTCTTGAGAGTCCCTTGGACTGCAAGGAGATCCAACCAGTCCATTCTGAAGGAGATCAGCCCTGGGATTTCTTTGGAAGGAGTGATGCTAAAGCTGAAACTCCAGTACTTTGGCCACCTCATGGGAAGAGTTGACTCATTGGAAAAGACTCTAATGCTGGGAGGGATTGAGGGCAGGAGGAGCAGGGGACAACAGAGGATGAGATGGCTAGATGGCATCACTGACTCGATGGACGTGAGTCTGGGTGAACCCTGGGTGTTGGTGTTGGACAGGGAGGCCTGGCGTGCTGTGATTCATGGAGTCGCAAAGAGTCGGACATGACTGAGCGACTGAACTGAACTGAACTGAATCCAGTTCATGCTTGCCATCCTGAGAAAGAGCCAAGAGTCTAGGAATCTGTGTGGTCTAGCCTCTTTTCTTACTGTTTTGTGATCTTGTTAAAAATATTAAAGTAAACATACCTAAGATGTCATTCTTGGGCTTTCTAAGGTTAGTGTGCTACCAGATGTCTCCTGATATTGATAAAGATAATACTATATATCAGTCAGGATGTTTAAGCTGAAAAAAAAAAAGAAAAAAACAACCAGGAAATCTAACTAAGCTGGCTTAAGCAAGAAAGAGGATTTATTGGCTCATTGAAAAGTCCAGAGGGCAATGCTGGTTTCAGATACAGTTGGATCAGGACTCTGGCAATCTAGCTGGGTTTCTCTGTAAATTTCTTGGTTCCAATCTCCTCTCTGAGTGGGCTTCCTCCTTGGACTGGTCTCCTTCATGGTGACAACTTGTAGCAGTTTCTGACTCCACATTCCCACACCACTTTGTCCAGAGAAAGATGGAGTGTCTAGCGTTCCCAACTGGAGTCCTGAGATTCCCTCTGATTGGACCATCCTAGGTCAGGTGTCTGCCCCTGAACTCCTTGTGTGGGTTAGCTTAAATATAGAGTCTTTGGGAAGAGAGGCGTGGATGCTGGAGGAGCAACCACAGTGTCCATTCCCCACTAATGATGATGATGTTTGTGTGCTCATCGCAGGGTAATGGTCCTCTGGCTGAAATTGAATTCTGGAGGGAAAGAAATGCCACCCTAAGTGCTCTGCACGAACAAACAAAGCTTCCAATAGTCAGAAAAGTCTTGGATGTGATGAAGGAGTCAGATTCGTTGCTTGTGGCCAACTTGCAGCCCGTCTTAACTGAATTGTTCAAGTTCCACATGGAGGCCTCAGACAACGTGAGGTTTCTTTCCACAGTGGAACGTCATTTCAAGGTAGGCTGGGTGCACTGCACTTTGGAAAGTCAGCCACATGGATTTAACTTCTGTTTGTTTATTCAGCATTTAAAAAAACTGCAGTAAAATATATATAACATATTTATTATTGAAACCACTTGTAAGAGTAAGTTTGGTAACATTCAATACATACCCAGTGCTGGGTACCCATCGTCACCTCCTATATGCAAAACTTTTTCACTGTCCTCAATGTGAACTCAACATCCCTTAAACCACAACTCTGATTTCCCCCTAGCCCCTGGTAACCTCTATTCTAATTTCCAACTCTATGAATTTGCCTGTTTTAGGAATTTCATAGAAATGGAACCATACCCTATTTGTCCTTCTGTGTATGGTTTATTTCACTCAACATAATGTTTTCTTTCCTTTTCTTTTTTTTGTATTTGACTACACTGGGTCTTAGTTGCAGCATGTGGGATCTACTTTCTTGATCAGGGATTGAACCCGGGTCCCCTGCATTGGAAGCTCGGAGTCTTGGCCACTGGACCACCAGTGAAGTCCCAACATAATGTTTTCATGATTCATCCATGCTATAGTGTATGTCCGAATCTCGTTCCTTTTTAAGGCTCAGTAATTTTGCACTGTATACACCACATTGTGCTTATCCATTCTTCTGTTGATGGACTTTTGGGTTGTTTCCCACCTTTTGGCTATTATGAAGAATGCCGCTATGAATCTGGGTGCACAGATATTTGTTTGAGTCTCTGCTTTCAATTCGTTTGAGCATATACCCAGGAGTAGAATTATTGGGTCGTATGATAATTCTGTGTTTTCAAAAAAACCTTTCTTTATTTACAGCTGTGTCGGGTCTTAGTTGCAGCACACGGGGGTGGGGAGGGTCTTCATTGTGGCTTGTCGGCTCCTTAGTTGGGGTGCAGAGGCTAAGTTGCCCCAGGGCATGTGGGATCTTACTTCTCTGACCAGGAATGGAGCCCATGTCCCCTGCGTTGAAAGGCAGACTCTTAACCACTGGGCCACTAGGGAAGTCCCAATATTTCTATATTTAACTGTCCGTGAACATTTTATATTTAACTCTTTTCCACAGTGAGTGCACCATTGTATTACATTCCCACCACAAGTGTAATTTCCTCTTTTACAATTCCTCTCCCCTCTGATTTATCATGCACACAGTACAGTATTCCAAGGCCAGGAGTCATTATTACTGTTCTAGTAATGAGGCCAGTAAGAGTCCTATTTGTGTGGTTGGGGGGTGCTCTTTGTGTGGTGAAGTACTGTGAATGTGTTGACCCCAGTCCTGAATATCCCGCAGCTGCATATACAACCTCACGGAGCCTGTTTCCTCCTCTGGAAAACTGAGCTCATGAGAGAACCTACCTCAAACGGTGGCTGGAAGGTTCAAGTTAACTTATGCATGCAGAGCACACAGCATGTCAGGAGCAGCATCAGGGGTCAACAGCATCAGCGCATAACAGCAGCACAAGTGGCCCCTGGATAAAGATCTAGGTGGTCCCCTGAAAGCGATAAAACAGCTGGTCAAATCCGAGGGCTTGAGGTCCAAGTGGAATCTGCCTCTAAATTGATGTTGGTGATAACGTTTCCTTGCTCAAACTTTATTTATCATCTCTGCAGAGTAAGTGGCTTGCGAAGACCAGTGAAAGGCCAGCTTCTAGCACTCATGTAATTGCTTTTGTGGTTTTTTGCCATCCCTTTGTGAATCGGAAACTTACTTTTCTTTAAGTTAACTTTAGATTTATTCATATATTTTTGTGTGGGTAATATAGACTCGTCTTAAACAATCAAGCCTGTGCAGGTATTGGTTTGATATAACGACAGTTATTTCTAATGTACACTAAAGTAAGTATATATTTTCTCTTTCTTAAGTTTTAATCAACTATTTAGAAAACTGGAAATGAAGTTAATAGAAGAAATCAAGATCAGATGGTAGCAAAACATTTCATGCATTAACAATCTTGAAAGTTCCTTAAAATAAGTATATATTTTTTCCTTAAATTAAGTATATTTTTTAAAAGTTCTGTTGTCAAAAATCATCTTACTTCTTGCCAAAGGGCACATACCCTGGAAAATACTGGCACTGGATAAAATTACCTCGGAGAAGGCAATAGCACCCCACTCCAGTACTCTTGCCTGGAAAATCCCATGGGCGGAGGAGCCTGGTAGGCTGCAGTCCATGGGGTCGCTAAGAGTCGGACACGACTGAGCAACTTCACTTTCACTTTTCACTTTCATGCATTGGAGAAGGAAATGGCAACCCACTCCAGTGTTCTTGCCTGGAGAATCCCAGGGATGGGGGATCCTGGTGGGCTGCTGTCTATGGGGTCGCACAGAGTCGGACACGACTGAAGTGACTTAGCAGCAGCAGCAGCAGCAGCAATGCCAACTTTGACTCACTCAGTGGCACTCTTGCCACTAAATATAGAATAATTACATATGTATACACACATCCATACTCCATATATATATCTGCAAATTGCTTTATTTATTTTAATTGTAAATCTTATCTTTCCACGTCAGTGCATACTGCATCAGCGCATAACAGCAGCACAAGTGGCCCAAAGTCACTACCTATTTCAAACTTCTTTTGTTTGTTAAACACTTTCTTCCATGATAAGAACTTTTTTTTTTTAATTAAGAAGAATGTCCTACACTATTGGTGGGAATGTAAGCTGGTGCAGCCACCGTGGAAAATAGTATTCCCTGGGTCAGGAAGATCTCCTGGAGAAGGGAGTGGCAACCCAATCCAGTATTCTTGCCCCCCCCCAAAAAAAGGGGGGCTCAAAGAAATATGGGCTTCCCTGGTGGCTCAGAGGTTAAAGAGTCTGCCTCCAATGTGGAAGACCCAGGTTCGATCCCTGGGTTGGGAAGATCTCCTGGAGAGGAAATGGTAACCCATTCCGGTATTCTTGCCTGGAGAATCCCATGGATGGAGAAGCCTGGTAGGCTACAGTCCATGGGGTTGCAAAGAGTTGGACGTGACTGAGCGACTTCACTTTCACTTTTCCTCAGAAAACCAAAAATAGAATTACCATATGATCCAGCTATCTCACTCCTGGGCTATTGTATAGCCAGACAAGAGTCTAATTCAAAAAGATACATGCACCCCTATGTTCCTAGCAGCACTGTGTACAGTAGCCAAGACAGGGAAGCAACCTAAATGTCCATCAACAGATGAATGGATAAAAAAGTGTTACATGTATACAATGAAATATTACTCAGCCAGAAAAAGGACGAAATAATGCCATTTGCAACAACACGGATGCAACCAGAGATTATTACACTAAGTGAAGTAAGTCAAAAAGAGAAAGACAAATACCGCATTATATGGCTTATATGTGGAATCCAAAATATGATACAAATGAACCTATCTATGGAACAGAAACAAGAATCAGGGACATAGAGAATAGACGGTGGTTGCCAAGAGGGAGGTGGGTGGGAGAAGACAGGAGTGGAGGTTGGGGCTAGCAGATGCAAACTGCTAAGTACACTATAGATTGGAGAAACAACAAGGTCCTACCGTATTGTACAGGGAATAATATTCAATATCCTGTGGTAAGCCATCATGGAAAAGAATATGGAAAATAATGTAAAAAATTTTTTTAAACTTGACAGACCTGCAACAGGAGCATATTTTTTCCCCCCAAAAGTAATAAAATCCAGAAATACATTTAATAATTGGGTTGGCCAAAAAGTTCATTTGAGTATTTCCATACCATCTTAAAATATCTTTTAAATTAAAAAAAGGGAAACTTCCTGCACACTGCTTGTTCTCTTACACCGGTCGCCCTGAGACTGAGCCAGCCTGCCTTGCTCTTTCGTTTGCACCCGCCTCTCCGGTTAGAACATCACACACGGATCTAGCTTTCACGTTGTCTTGGAAACAATCCCCTCCATGATGAGCGCCCTGAGGATGGTGTGGATTATCTCCCGCCACTACAACAAAGACGAGAGGATGATTCCGCTCATGGAGCGCATTGCCTGGGAGATCGCCGAGAGAGTCTGCAAAGTGGTGAATCTGCGGACGTTGTTCAAGTAAGACTGGGCGGCGCTCTGTGTCTCTTAAGCCCTTAAAGCGCTTTGTGTGTGCTAAGGGTCCTGCCCCACTCTTTGCGACCCCACAGGTGGAGCCCGCCAGGCTCCTCTGTCCATGGGATTCTCCAGGCGAGAATGCTGGAGTGGGCTGCCGTGCCCTCCTCCAGGGGATCTTCCCAACCCAGGGATCAAACCCCGTCTCTTTATGTCTCCAGGATTGGCAGGAGGGTTCTTTGCCACTAGCAGCACCCGGGAAGTCCTGAACAGCTTTATCAAAACATAATTCATACTCTGTACAAATCACCCATTTAAAACATACAATTGAGTGCTTTTGGTAAAAACTTGGTGAAAAGTTCGTTCAGGGTTTTCCAGCAGATGTAATGGAAAAACCCCAATGACCTTTTTGGCCAGCCCAATAGATTCAGAGTTGTGCATCCATAGTCATCAGTGATTTTAGAAAGTTTCCTTCATCCCAGAAAGAAACCCCAGGCCCTTTAGCTGCCTCTCCCCCTCCCCCCTCCCCTCCTAACCCTGGCAACCACTGATCTACTTTCTGTGGACTTGCCTCTTCTGAACATTCATGCAGATGGAGTCAGACAACTTGTGGTCTTTTATGACTGGCTCCTCCCACTCAGCATCGTGTTTTGACGGCTCCTCCATGGTGTAGCCTGTATCACTGCTTCATTCCTTTTTATGGCCAAATAATACTCTACTTGTGTAGATTAATCAAGACCATCTTCTTTAATTAGGGGCTTCCCTAGTGGCTCAGACAGTAAAGAATCTGCCTGCAATGCAGGAGACCCAGGTTTAATCCCTGAGTCGGGAAGATCCCCTGGAGGAGGAAATGGCAACCCACTCCAGTATTCTTTCCTGGAGAATTCTATGGACAGAGAAGCATGGTGGATACAGTCCATGGGGTCGCAAATTATCCTTGGAGAGACTGAAGCACATGGTCTGAGGGAACTTCACTCCAGGACCTTGGATCCCCTCAGGTGGAATAGCTTCTGAGGATCAAATCTGGAAGGGGACACCGATCTTTTTTTTTTTTTTTAACTCCCTTTCTCTCTTTTATTTTGGCTGAGCTGCATGCAGGATCTTAGTTCCCTGACCAGGGATTGAACCCGTGCCCCCTGCAGAAGTGCAGAGTCCTAACCAGCCAGACGGTCAGAGAATTCGCTCTCTCTTTTTTTTTACTTTCTTAACAAATAATCTATATAAGTGAAATAGGTACCAAAATCTCACTATTATCATTTTGCCTCCAGTATTACGGCCCCTCCCCCCTCCCCCCGTGGACCCAAGGCCACCAGGTTCCCTTCAAGCTCAAACGGAAAACTTATTGGGTAAACCAAAGCTTTGCCCATTGAGGGGCAGCTGTGGTGAAGGTCAACCTGGGCCATGGCTTGGAATCCTGCCCACACTGCTGCAAATCGCTTTGCTGCAAATTTCTTGGCGGAACAGTCTCTTGCCTGGGAAGCTTTTTGTGATGAGGCTATGTCATCAGAGAGGCTCAGCTCCTTGCTTAGGATTGTCCCCTTAGAACCTGTCCCTCCCCACCAGGGAGCAGCATGGCTCCAACTTCCCGCCTCCCAGCAGCTCTGCCCTCCTTCGCATCACAGCGTCTCTTTGCTTCCCAGAGAAAACCGAGCGAGTGCACAGCACAAGACCTTGGAGGCCAGGAACACCCTCAACATGTGGAAAAAGGCCTATTTCGACACCCGGGCCAAGATTGAGGCTTCGGGGAGAGAAGCTCGGTGGGAGTTTGATCGGAAACGGCTGTTCGAGAGAACGGATTACATGGCCACCATCTGCCAGGACCTCTATGACATCCTGCAGGTAGGGAGGCTGGGTCTTCAATGCACGCAAAAGCGGTCAGATCTGGGATTTGCTCCGTGGAAGGCAGTTTGGCTTTTTGACGATGTGGATCTCTCCTTGTCAGTTGGGAGCAGGGAGGTCAGGAGGGCCTGGCCAGGAGAGATGCCTGCAGAGCAGACAGAATGTTCCAGAATGTCCCAAAGCACACCTGACCTTTGCAGCTTTCCCTTCAGTTTTGTGACATTCCCCCACCCGTCTCCCCACTTTTTTTTTTTTTAAATGCCCAAGTGCTCAGCTTGCAGGATCTTATTTTCCCAACCAGAGATTGAACCTGGGCCCTCGGCAGTGAAATTACAGAATCTTAACCACTGGACTGCCAGTGGTTTTCCTTGGTTTTCTTGTTTTAAACATTTGTTTTAGAAAATTGAAATGTAGTTGTTGTACATTATATAGGTTACAGTTGTACAGTAGGATTCACAGTATTAAATTTATGATTATTATGAAATATTGGAAGCCAGCTCTGCTTCAGAGGGAGAAGGTGGCCTCTCTGAGCTGTCACTGTCCTTGTTTACTCATCGCAGCTGAAACATGATGACTCGTACTGGCCCTGAGTCTCCTGAACTCCTGCGCATCATGGCTCTCCTAGGAGTCTCTGCTCACGGGGCCTCACATGCTGCCTGTCGATGGGGTGTTGTGGACAGCCCACACCCAGCTTTTGCCTATCTCCTCTGCTCACACACATGCATGATGGCCTCCCCCTCAGACTTCATTTGCAAAACACAAGCTCAGAGATAAAGTGGTCGAGAATTTCAGGATGGTGATAGCAGAGCCTTCAATCCAGCCCAGAGCCCTCTGGAGGCTGGGGCCCTGTGCGCCTGCCTGAGTCCCACACCTATGAAGCCTGCTCTATATGTACATCATCTCTGCCTCACGGAGCTCACAGTCTAGTGGAAGAGAAAGAAGGTGGACATGCTAATCACACGGAAGGATTCCTCTGGTGGTCCAGTGGTTAAGACTTTGTGTTCCAACGCATGGGGTGCGGGTTCCATCCCTGGTTGGGGAATTAAGATCCCACGTGGTTCTCGGGCGAAAGAAACCAAAAACATAAAACAGAAGCAGTAATGTAACAAATTCAATAAAGACTTTAAAAATGGTCCACCTCAAAAAATTCTTATGAGAGGAAAAAAATTACTCAGTTCCATAGCTACAGCTGAGATGAGTGCTAAGAAAGGGGAAGAGAGGGGGCTCTGGAAGTGTGTGTAGGGGCCTGAAAGTGAAAGTGTTAGTCACACAGTCGTGTCCAACTCTTTTCGACCCCACGGACTGTAGCCCACCAGGCTCCTCTGTCCATGGAATTCTCCAGGCAAGAATACTGGAGTGGGTCGCTGTGCCCTTCTCCAGGGGATCTTTCCAACCCAGGGACTGAACTCAGGTCTCTCGCATTGCAGGCAGATTCTTTACTGTTTGAGTTACCCATGTAGGGGCGTACCCTGTTCTAAAGGGTCAGACAAGATGAAGGCATATTTAATGATGAGTAGTAGGTACCTGTGCCTTCCCAGGTGGCAGAAGTGATAAAACAAAACCTGCCTGTCCATGCAGGAGATGTAAGAGATGTGGGTTTGATCCCTGGGTTGGGAAGATCCCCTGGAGAATGGAATGGCAACCCACTCCAGTATCCTTGCCTGGAGAATCCCATGGACAGAGGAGCCTGGTGGGCTACAGTCCATGGGATCACAGAGAGTCAGACGTGACTGAAATGACTTAACACACACACACACCCAGTAGGCATCTAGACGTTTTACACTGTGTGTGCAAAGGCCCTGAGACAGAAAGGAACATGGATCTGAAAGAGGCCTGGAGTGACTATGAGGCAACAGGGGATGAGCAGGATGGGAAGAGATAGAAAGAGGGGGTAGGGTCCTGAGTCTGAAAACTTTGACAACTGTGTCAGGGCATCTGGGACTCTTTGTGCAGTGGGTAACCCAAGGGCTTAGACTGAGAGGAAGTTACCTGTGTGACACAATCCATTTATTAGTAACATCAGGAGCATCATGAGAAAACCAAATGGTCATCTCCCTCGTTTTGTTTGATTGGACAGGTCGTGGAGGAATTCTACAACATATTTGGTCCGGAGCTGAAAGCGGTGACTGGGGATCCCAAGCGCATCGATGATGTCCTGTGCAGGGTGGACGGCCTGGTCACCCCCATGGAAAACCTGACCTTTGACCCCTTCAGCATCAAGTGCTCCCAGTACTGGAAATATGTGATGGACGACTTCAAGATCGAAGTCCTGGCAAGTCACACATCCTTCAATTTGACCTTGAAAGTGGATACCGTGATTCTGTTGGGTTATTTAGTTATGTTTAGGGTTTTTTTTTTCCCAAATCATAAAAAGGGATCCCTGATTTTTTGGTGAAAAATGATAACAGTGCAGAAGAGCATAAGGTGAAAATGAACATTTCTCAATGTCCTCTGTCCCCATTCCTACTCCCTGGGCGGAATGGGTTTATCTGAACTATCTCTGCTGTTGTGTCCTCTCCCATTTCTTTGTCTATATGAGTTAATATTTTAAAAATTTCCTTTTCCATCATTTTGACTAGTGGAAGGGAGAGAGCAGAAAACCGATGCAGCAGCTGGTCTGCTATTTTTATTTGGACCCCAGCCTCCACTAAGGGAAGTCCTGGTGGCTCAGATAGTAAAGAATCTGCCTGCAATGCAGGAGGCCCAGGTTCAATCCCTGGGTCGGGAAGATCCTCAGGAGAAGGGAATGGCAACCCACTCCAGGATTCTTGTCTGAAGAATTCCACGGACAGAGGAGCCTGGTTGGTTACAGTCCCTGGGGTTGCAAGGAGTTGTACCTACCTATACTGTAGCTAACACTATAGCTTCCACTAGAGTACAATGGAAATCCTTCTCAAGGTACTGATTTGGTTTGTTTTGCTTCTTTCTTGACATTTTGCTTTTTGTGGGATAAGTACAGGGTCCTAAGGGTTTTGTTTTTTTTTGGCTTTTTTTGTTTGTTTTTGGCAGGTTATTGAGAAAGAAGCAAAAAATTTTATTGATGAATCTTTTAAGACACTTCGATCAGCTGAAGCAGCATTTGATATGCTGTTAAAATTTAAACATATTCGTTCACGGGAGGCCATTAATCGACAAATGATGATGAAATTTAATGATATCCTTGCACAGTATTGCAAAGAGGTAACTGAAAAAAATCTGTGGCTGTTGTAGCAGTGAAAATACACTTGGCAAAGTGTAAGCAATTGGACCACACTGTTGTCTTTCTCATCTAAATTCAGAGAAACTGTGGAATTTCCCCAAAATAGCATGTTGTATAACCAAAACAGGTAACCAAAAGGAAGTGGGTTTGTTTATTTAGTGGAGAAATTCAGTAGGAACTTATGAAGTACAGTATTATATGTCATCAATCTTATATGCCATTACATTGTGATGGGCCCTGAGTGAATAGTCATAGTAACAATCATAGTAACAAGAGTGTCATAGTGTAAAGGTCACGTGTATGTTCATATACACACTCCTGTTGTAAGGATACTCATTATACATTGGACCCACCTAGATAATCCAGGATCATCTCTTTATTTTAAGGTCAGCTAATTGGCGACCTTAACTCCATCTGCTACCTAATTCCTCCTTATCATATAATATATTCACAAATTCTGGAGATCAAGACCATTATTGGGGCAGAACTTATTTTGCCTCTGACAACTAATTATTCATGTGAGAGTGTGACATACATATTTTATTTATTTTTAATTTATTATTTTTATTGGAGTATAATTGCTTTACAATATTCTGTTAGTTTCTGCTGTACAGCAATGTGAATCACTTACAGGTATACATATTAATATATCCCTTCCCTCTTGATCCTTCCCACCCTTCTCCCATCCCACCCCCCCTGGTCATCACAGAGCACCAGACTGAGCTACCTATGCTGTCCAGTAGCTTCCCACTAGCTGTCTATTTTATACATGGTAGAGGTCAGTGCTACTCTCCCAATTCATCCCCCGCTCCCCTCTCCTTGCTGTGTTCACATGACCATGCTCTACATCTGCATCTCTATTCCTGCCCTGCAAATAGATTCATCTGTACCCTTTTTCTAGATTCCATATACATGCATTAATATATGATATTTGTTTTCCTCTTTCTAACTTCAAGTATGAGAGACTCTAGGTCCATCCACATGACTACAAATGACCCAATTTCATTCCTTTTCATGGCTGAGTAATATTCCATTGTACATATGTACTACAACTTCATTATGCATTCATCCATTGATGGATATTTAGGTTGCTTCCATGTCCTGGCTATTGTAAACAGCACTGCAATGAATGTTGGGGTACATGTGTCTTTTTGAATTATGGTTGCAAAATTTTATTTTAAAGTGCAAGCCCAGGCCATATGATTCAGCAGTTCCATTTTGTGCATAAACACAAATAATTGAAAGCAGAGTCTCGAAGAGATATTTGAACATTGATGTTCATGGCAGCACTATTCACAACCACCAAAACCTGGAAATAACCCAAGGGTCCATTGATAGACCAGTGGATAAACAAAGTGTGGTATATCTGTACAATGGAATATTATTCAGCTTTAAAAAGGAAGGAGATTCTGCCATGTGCTTTTAATACAACATGAATTAACCTTGAGGGCTTTAAAATAAGCCAGTTATAAAAAGACAAACACTCTATGAGTCTATTTACATGACGTACTTGGAGTAGTCAAAGTCAAAAGACAGAGTGGAAAGGCGTTCCTAGGAGCTGAGGGAGAGGTAAATGGGGAGTTACTGTGTTTCATGGGTACCCAGAGTTTCAGCTTTTCAAGATGAAAGAAGTTCTGGAGATGGATGGTGGTGATGGGTGCACAGCATTTTGTTGTTGTTCAGTTGCTAAGTTGTATCAGCATGAATGTACTTAATTCCACTGAAATGCACACTGAAAAATGGTTAAGATGGTGACTTTTGTCATGCATATTGTACCACATTTAGAAAAATATTACATGATAAACAGTTATAAAACCTCAGTGGCATGTACACACACACATACATACCATGCAGGAGGCCTGGCCACCTGTCATGTCTAGAACAGATTTCAGAATTTCCATGATGAATTCCCTGGCGATCTGTGGTTAAGATTCTGTGCTTTCACTGCCAAGGGCCTGGGTTCAATTCCTGGCTGGGGAACTAACATCTCACAAGCCACATGGCCAAAAAATGGTCCACCGAATGATTGTACACAGTCTGTAAGTACAAGGCAGTCTGGATCATTGCATATGTTAAACCAAACCAAAAATTCCTGCAGAGTATAAGAAAAAGCAGTAGAGACTAAGTAATAAAAGCCCTATTCTGTACCTTTAAGTATTTCTTGACATTCCATGTTCATTTCTTTAAAGATACAAATCTCAAGTTCAATCTTGTCTTGGCTCGCATGCTGATACTGCTCACTTATGGAATATGTCTGATTGCTTTGCAGATTGACATAGTTAACAAAATCTTTGTCCAGAACCTCGACAACCCCCCGTTGTATAAGAACCATCCCCCGGTGGCAGGTGCAATCTACTGGGAACGGTCCCTGTTCTTCCGGATTAAGCACACCATCCTCAGATTTCAAGAAGTAGAGGAGATCCTGGACAGTGATGGAGGAAGAGAAGTATGTTATGTCTGCTGCAACAGGCCTGTTTTGAGTTTTACATTTTAAAAAATCATTCATTTATTTAGGCTGCTCTGAGTCTTGAGTGAGTGCTGCGCCTGGGCTTTCTCTAGTTGTGGCGAGCGGGGGCTCCTGTCTATTTGTAGTGCATGGATTTATTGTGGTGGTGCCTCTTGTTGTGGAACACGGGCTCCAGGGCACGCAGGCTGCGGCATTCAGGCTCAGTAGTTGTGACACACGGGCTTAGTTGCCCCCAAGGCATGTGAGATCTTAGTTCCCTGTCCAGGGATCAAACCCATGTGCCCTGCATTGGAAGGTGGATTCTTAACCACTGGACCACCAGGGAAGTCCTGGATTTCACGGTTTAATTGTAGATGGGTAGCCTTGAGCGTGCCCAGGTGGCTCCTTCAATCCAGGTGACCCCTGAGCATGAGCTGGCTATACAGAGTTGCCTGCATGAAAAGCAGCTCAATTTCAAATCCATGCCTGCAACTTAGTCTTTCCTGTGGTCCCTGGGGACCACATCTCCATATGTATGACATGATATATCTATGACAGCTTCCAGGTGACAATCACATGACTTCCTCCTGATCTTGATCTTCAGCCTCTCCAGAGGGTGACCATGCTCTTTTTGATAATACTGTCCCTCCTCTTCATGCATTTTTGTCTGTTACATCATAAGGGCTAGGAAACCTTTTCTTTAACCGTCCAGAGAATAAATATTTTAGGCATTTGTGGGTCAAATGGCCCCTGTTGCAACTATTCAACTCTGCCTTTCTAGAAAGATAGTGGTAGATAACATGTAAATGAACAGATGTGTTCTAATAAAACTTCATTTATGGATGCTGAAATTTGAATTTCATATGGTCTTCACAAGTCATGAATAACTGTCATTCTTTTTGAGCTCCCAGCCATGGGCTGAGGTTTGTGAGTCCTCCTAATCAGCCTAGAGTTTAAGCCATACCGTGGCAGGCAAACCATCCAAATTTGTGCAAATCTGCCTGCTTCCTCTTGCATAAAGTGTTAAGTGATGTTTTTTTTCAGGAGAGAGAAAAAATTGTTATTTTCAAGGACAAAGTGACATTTGCCTGACTTCTCTGATAGGTCAAACAAAAATATTTGGAACTGGGTAGGATGATGAAAGACTATGAAGATAGAAAGTATGAGCAGTGGAGAGAGACGACGGAACAAATCCTGCCAACTCTCATGAAGAAGAGTCTGCTTACTAAGGTGCATCTTTTCAGATCTGAAACAGTGTTCTTGCCTGGAGAATCCCGTGGACAGAGAAGCCTGGTGGGCTACAGTCCATGGGGTTGCAAAGAGTTAGACGCGACTGAGCACTGACATGCGTGTGTGCACACACACATACACACACACGTCCCAGACTGTGGGGGCTGTGTAAGATGATGGTAACTCCCATTTCCTTGAGGTCTGATGTGTTGACTCTCACGAAGTTGAGAGGTATTTCCAAAATCAAAGGCAAAGAAGGGCAGAGGTGGCAGGGGTTGACCAGGGAGAAGAAAAGAGGCAGGAAGGGAAAACCTGGAGGTAGCAAAATGTCATGGTCAGGGAACAGGTGGGGATCAGGCAACCCTTCTGACTCCTTGGCTTAATTCTGGGCTTCAGGGACCCAGTTTGTAAAATGGCCTGGATCAGATGACCACGAACATGCAAAGTATTAGTTGAACCGTGTACGAAACAGGTTCAAACCGCTGATGGTTGATTATTTTTAACTTACAGGAAACTAACTCACTTTGATAGCAACCAGGGTTCTTGGCCTTCCCCAATCAATAGAAATTGACTAGAGGCCAGATAAACAATTCAAAGCAAGGCTTTACTGGGGGCCCCTGCTGCAGCAATGGAGAGTCAGAAGTAACCCGTTCCCTTGCTCACTCACTCCCCGAGCATCGGGTGCTGAGCTTGCTCATTATTTGGGGTGAGGGTAGGGGTGTGTCCAGGGGGTCTGGCCAGAGGGGTGGCTTAAGTAATTTGCCCATCCCTTTGGTGGTGTTGAGTTCAGGGAGCTTTTGCTCCTGACACCCTGTTTTTGCTATGGCTCTTCAGAAGTGGCAATAAGGATTTTTCAGTCTTTTTGTATCTTTTGTCTAGAATTTGCTCCAACTGCAGGTGTATGCAGTTATTTTTAGTCCCATATAATTTCTTTGTATTTTGTTCCTGGAGGAGAAGTGTGTCCAGGTGCAAGCATTGCAGCAAAGGGTCCCAGGTCCCAGCCTGTCTCAGTTTCACGGGATTCATCCTCATCTGGCACGGGGCCCAGCATATACCAAGTGCTCAACAAATTAAATGTTAACAGTGAGGAAGGAAAGACCTGGGCCTGGCAGTTTCAGATCTATGGTCTCCTAAGTTCCAAAGTAGGTACTAAAATGAGTGAAGAAGCCAGGTAGAGCTTATCAGGAACTGGATGGCTTGTGTCCTATTCAAAAGGGACAGCCGCTCCCCAGCTTCAGTCTATTCTTGTCATTTATCATCAGCTTTTCCTATTTTTTGAGGGACGCCAGATTTTTGGATTTTTGTCATGCAATTGCCCAATTTTCAAACGTGAGTGCTAAATCAAGTTCTTTAAAAACTCTGTTTACCCAAGTATGTCTTCTAGCTTAGTTCTGGTCAGCTCCCTGCTCTGTCAGGGCAGCAAAACCCCTCCACTGATTTTTTTCAAATTCACATTTATAACTTGGGTTGCATTGATCTGATTGCTTTGTGGACAGCCCTTCTCACTCTTATGAAACATTGTCTCCCCCACAGACTTCTGCCGCTGGTGATGATGCCACAAACCCTGACAGAGTGGCTGCTTTCTCAATCAACTTTTCACCTGCTCTCAGGGAGATTATTAATGAAACAAAGTACTTGGAACAGCTAGGTTTCCCTGTCCCCGAATTAGCAAGGAACATTGCTCTCCAGGAGGACAAATTTCTTAGGTAAACAGATTCTTCTTTTAAATCAGCGGTCAACACTTCTTATCTTGGGACCCCTTTACACTCTTCTAAATTATTGAGAACCACCCCCCTGCCCATACCAGGGCTTTCATTTTTGTGGATTTTATAACTATCAATGTTCACCGCATTAGAAATGAAAACTAAGAAATGTTTAAAATTTGTATTAATACATTTGTCTGAAATAGTAAAGATAAACATTTCATGTTAACTTAAATAGCACTTTTATTTTTTAATTAATTTTCATTGGAGTATAGTTGATTTGGGGGCTTCCCTGGTGGCTCAGATGGTAAAGAATCTGCCTGCAATGCAGAAGACCTGGGTTTGATCCCTGGGTTGGGAAAACCCCCTGGAGAAGGGAATGGCAAACCCACTCCAGTATTCCTGCTGGAGAATTCCACGAACAGAGGAGCCTGGTGGGCTATAGTCCATGATGTCGCCAAGAGTCAGACATGACTGAGGAACTTTCAATATGACTATAGTTGATTTATAATGTTGTGTTAATTTCTGCTGTACAGCAGAGTGAGTCAGTTATAAATGATTCTACATCAGTTACACGTACATGCTGCCCAGGGGGCACTAGTGGTAAAGAACCCACCTACCAGTGAAGGTACATGTAAGCGACATGGGTTCCATCCCTGGGTCAGGAAGATCCCCTGGAGGAGGGCTTGGCAACCCACTCCAGTATTCTTGCCTGGAGAATCCCATGGACAGAGGAGCCTGGCGGGCTGCAGTCCATAGCGTCACAAAGGGTTGGACGTGACTGAAGCAACTTAGCATGCACACATATATACATACTCTCTTTTTTTAGATTATTTTCCCGTATAGGTCATTACAGGGTATTGAATAGAGTTCCCTATAAATAACATTTTTAAATTAAAAAGTAACCAATATGTTCCAAAAAGGAAAGTTTTTGGGAAGAGTGACATTCTTTTAAATTTTTAGTCTGGCATTGGTCTTTTGTAACGTATTATAAGATTATTGAGTTTTTTGAGCTCCATTTTTCTAATGTCAGTGACTTTCCTGTAATGTACAGGTACACGGATGGGATACAACGTATGTTGGATCATTATCACATGCTCACAGGAACGTTAAATGAGGCAGAGTCTCTTCTTCTTGATGACCATTCCCAGGAGTTATTAAGAGTGTTTAGATCTGGATACAAAAGGTTGAACTGGAACTCACTAGGTAATAAATTCATCTATCTATTGCCTTTTAGACTTTGGGATGCAATCATTCTTTTAGATTGTCTTAGTTGAATTACAATTTTTGTATGTATGTGAAAGTGAAAGTCGCTCAGTCATGTCTGATTCTTTGCGACCCCATGGACTGTACAGTCCATGGAATTCTCCAGGCCAGAATACTGGAGTGGATAGCCTTTCCCTTCTCCAGGGGATCTTTCCAACCCAGGGATTGAACCCTGGTCTCCCGCATTGCAGGCGGATTCTTTACCAGCTGAGCTACAAGGGAAGCCCGTATGTACATAGATATGGTTAACAAACCATGCTTTAAAAAAATATTTATTATTTATTTGACTACGTTGGGTCTTAATTGCAGCACGCAGGATCTTCATTGCCTCATATGGGACCTTTTGTTGTGGCGCATGGACTCTCCAGCTGTGGCTTGTGGGCTCAGTAGTTGCGGTCAATGCCCTGGCTTCTCTAGTTGTAACGTGTGGGCTAAGCTGCTCCATGGCATGTGGGGATCTTAGTTCCTTGACCAGGGATTGAACCCGTGTCCCCTGCATTGCAAGGCAGATTCTTAACCACTGGATCACCAGGGAAGTCCCTAACAAATATGTTTTGAGCATAATGTGCAGGGTTTTGTGTATGCTTAGTTGCTCGGTCATGTCTGACTCTTTGCAACCCCATGGACTGTAGCCCACCAGGCTCCTCTGTCCATGGTGTTCTCCAGGCAAGAATATTGGAGTGGGTTGCCATTCCCTTCTCCAGGGTTTTGTGTAGTGATTGCTTTTATTTGTTCTTTTTTTTTTGAAGTTTTAAAATGACAGATTCCATTTCATTAATAGTTGTAGGACGGTTCAAGGGATTAATATCCTATTGGGTGAGTCATGTAGTCTGTGCTTTTTGAATAAGTGTCCATTTCATCTAACTTGTCAGATTCATTGTGAGTTTTTCTTATTGTACCCTTATTATCTTTATAATACCTGTCTTTAGTGGTCCCTCCTATTTAATTCTGGGTATTGTTAACTTGTATCTTCTCTCTTTTTCTTTTCAGTCCTGCTAGAGATTAGTTTTATGGAAGCCGTTTGTTTCATTGATTTTATCTGTTGTCTTCCTGTGTTCAATTTTATTAATTTCTTCTCATCTGTATTATTTCCTTCTGCTTGATTTGGAATTTATTTTACTTCTTTTTTTAGAGGTTCTTGAGGTGGGAACTTTAATTGATTTGATATTTTTCCTCTTTTCTAATGTATGCATTTGGTACTATTTCCCTTTCAGCACTGCTTTAGTTATGCCCCACAGATTTTGATAGTTGTATTTTAATTTTTATTCAATTCGATGTATTTTTAAAACTTCCTTTATGACTTCCTCCTCGACCCATGGATTATTTAGAAGTGTGTTATTTAGTTCCAGAGATCAAATTGCCAACATCCACTGGATCATGGAAAAAGCGAAAGAGTTCCAGAAAAACATCTATTTCTGCTTTATTGACTATGCCAAAGCCTTTGACTGTGTGGATCACAATAAACTGTGGAAAATTCTGAAAGAGATGGGAATACCAGACCACCTGATCTGCCTCTTGAGAAATTTGTATGCAGGTCAGGAAGGAACAGTTAGAACTGGACATGGAACAACAGACTGGTTCCAAATAGGAAAAGGAGTACGTCAAGGCTGTATATTGTCACCCTGCTTATTTAACTTATATGCAGAGTACATCATGAGAAACGCTGGACTGGAAGAAACACAAACTGGAATTAAGATTGCCGGGAGAAATATCAATAACCTCAGATATGCAGATGACATCACCCTTATGGCAGAAAGTGAAGAGGAACTAAAAAGCCTCTTGATGAAGGTGAAAGTGGAGAGTGAAAAAGTTGGCTTAAAGCTCAACATTCAGAAAACGAAGATCATGGCATCCGGTCCCATCACTTCATGGGAAATAGATGGGGAAACAGTGGAAACGGTGTCAGACTTTATTTTTCTGGGCTCCAAAATCACTGCAGATGGTAACTGCAGCCATGAAATTAAAAGATGCTTACTCCTTGGAAGGAAAGTTATGACCAACCTAGATAGCATATTCAAAAGCAGAGACATTACTTTGCCAACAAAGGTCCGTCTAGTCAAGGCTATGGTTTTTCCTGTGGTCATGTATGCATGTGAGAATTGGACTGTGAAGAAGGCTGAGCGCCGAAGAATTGATGCTTTTGAACTGTGGTGTTGGAGAAGACTCTTGAGAGTCCCTTGGACTGCAAGGAGATCCAACCAGTCCATTCTGAAGGAGATCAGCCCTGGGATTTCTTTGGAAGGAATGATGCTAAAGCTGAAACTCCAGTACTTTGGCCACCTCATGTGAAGTGTTGACTCATTGGAAAAGACTCTGATGCTGGGAGGGATTGGGGGCAAGAGGAGAAGGGGACGACAGAGGATGAGATGGCTGGATGGCATCACTGACTCGATGGTCATGAGTCTGAGTGAACTCCGGGAGTTGGTGATGGACAGGGACGCCTGGCGTGCTGCGATTCATGGGGTCGCAAAGAGTCGGACACGACTGAGTGACTGATCTGATCTGATTTAGTTTCTAAGTGTTTGGAGATTTCCCTGTTATCTTCTGTTGTTGATTTATAATTTGAGTCCATTGTGGTTGGAGAACATACTGAGTATAATTTCAGTTCTTTTAAATTTGTTGAGGTTTGTTTTATGGCTCAGGGGATAGTCTATTTCAGTTAGCTGTCTCTCCCCCTTTCAGAGTCCTATGCTTGTTTTATGGATAATGTTCATGGTCTTAGCTGTATTTAGCAGGAAGAATAAGGAAAAATACATTCTTCTTCCTTTACTTTTTAAAAAATAAACAAGGCATTTTTGTTTTTCCCTTGTTTTTCCTTTTTTGCCCTTCCTCCTACTTCTCTTCTCTTGCTCCACATCTTCTTTTTCTTTGTCATTTCCTTTTTTACTCTTTCTCCCTTTTCCTTTGTACAGAGAATATGTGTGTTTGGACCATGGACTCCAGAGCAAAACCCCTGGGTTAAAAACCTAGTTTCCACCCACGTGACTCAACCTCTCAGGGGCTCCGCTTCCTCATCTGTAAAATGGGCACAATCTTCGTACCCTATTCATAGGTTGTTGTAAGGATTCGATGATGTAATAAACATCACAGGCTTAGGCTGTTGCCCGATTAATCATAAATTCTTAATTCGGGTTTATTATGCATGTTCTTGCTGTTTACTTTTCTAAGCAACAGGCCAGAGGAGACTGCAGGCACAGTGGCATGGGGTGGAGGGTTCAGGTTGCCATGGCAATGAGAGGACAAGAGGGCTGAACTTCTTTATCCTCATGGTGCTTCAGATACAATTATGCTAAAATGTGGACAGAAGAAATGTATCATTTGGTTGATTCTGAGCACCCGCTCTTTGTTCCAGTCCCCAGGGACCAAGTGGGTCTTTGTCACTTGGAAGACCCAAGGGGATGGAAGGAGCAGGGTCCTTCCTGTGAAGGGATGTGGTATTAACATTACAGTTGTTGGTGGGAGGGATATGGAAGGAAGTGTTGAAAGCCAAGTATCTTTCTTTTGTTCTTTCTCTCCAAAGGTATTGCTGACTACATAACTCGGTGCAAACAGGCCATTGGGAAATTTGAGTCCCTTGTCCACCAGATTCATAAGAATGCAGATGACATTTCTTCCAGACTTACTTTGATAGAGTCCATAAATCTCTTTAAATATCCAGCACCTAAAAGTGAGGACGAACTCCCAGGTAGATCTGGCTTCTTTTTTCTTTTGATTGTGGGAGGAAAAGTCTCTTGGTCATGACTGTGCACACACACACACATTTTATCGCACAAATGGAATAAAACCGCGCCTCACGATCTCAGGCAGTTACTTGGAAACCTAATGGGTTATTCTTACTCTTTGTCACGTTTTATGTATTGCTTAGTTCTACAGATTCCTGAGTCTATGAAGATTAATGGTTTTTTTGTCAATAACTCTGTAACAGGAAGGTGAACTGTGTGTTTTTTTTAAATTTAATTTTATTTTTAAACTTTACATAATTGTATTAGTTTTGCCAAATATCAAAATGAATCCGCCACAGGTATACATGTGTTCCCCATCCTGAACCCTCCTCCCTTCTCCCTCCCCATACCATCCCTCTGGGCCGTCCCAGTGCTTGTTCAAATGGTATTTTGAATGTTCTTGGACTTAGTCAACAAGGAATTCAGGACTAGTTAACAAGCATTTCAAGGCAAGCAAGATTGCCCAAAGACATAGCATGCACAATCAGCATTCAACCCCATGTGGTCATGTATTTTTTGCTTTGGATGTGTCTTGCTTTGGATGGTGTTGACTTGTTTTCTGCTTTTGGTCAAGATTAGAGGTTGCTTTTGTATTTGCGAGATGTACAGCTCATGTTTGGGTTGCTTTTTGAGTAATGTCCTTTCCCGTGTCCATGAAGAGCTTTAACAGATGTCTTCTGCTGCAGGCGTCAAGGAGTTCTTTGAACACATTGAACGAGAACGGGCCAAGGACGTGGACCACATGGTCAGGTGGTATCTTGCCATTGGGCCTCTTCTGACAAAAGTTGAGGGGCTGGTCATCCACACCAACACAGGCAAGGCCCCCAAGCTGGCCTCCTACTATGAATACTGGGAAAATAGAATCTACGAGGTCCTGACAAAGCTCATCCTGAAGTGAGTTATCTTCGTATTACATGTTGTAAAGGCAGTGTGTGTGGGGAATTCCTTGGCAGTCCGGTGGTTAGGACTCTGTGCTGTCAGATCTACTTCACTCTGCTGAGTCCTGAGTCTGTTTTATTGACCCCTCCTAGGAATCTGCAGTCTTTTAATTCTTTAGTCCTTGGAAACGTCCCTTTGTTCCAAACGGAAACCATCTTGACGGCGCCAGAGATCATTCTGCATCCCAATGCAAATGAGATTGACAAAATGTGTGTTCACTGTGTCCGAAACTGTGTGGAGATGACCAAGGTAAGGGCAGGAGTGTGTGTTATTTCCTGGGTGGTCCCTGGTTGCAGAGAGTTAGGCCCACCAGCTGTGGACAGCACGTGACTCAGAGTTGCTGAACGCAGGTCTGACTGCTCGATTCTCAAGAGCTAAAGAGGCAAGGTTGGTGAAAAGCAACGTTTGTTTTATTTTGGATGCTGGTAATGGGGATGAGGGGTGAGTGGCGGAGGGTGGACGCCTGTCCAAAGGCCTAACGCCCCTCCCCAATGACAACCAGTGGGCAAAGAACTTTTATGGACAGAGGGAGGGGGCTCCATGCAGAAACAGCACAGTCAGTTCTGACAGTCATTTTGAAATTGTCTTTGGTGGTCTGGTTAGTGTCATCTTGATTGTTTTAAGTATAGTTAATCTTCAGTTCCACGGTCAGTTTGTTCCCGTTTCCTTGAGGCCGGTTCTCAGAATTGTGGCATCTCATGTCACGGCTACAGTCTGGTCATCATGTTGTTAATTTCTTCCACCTGGTGGGGGTTTCATTATCTATAAGACAGCTCACAAAATTGTTGTTCAGTAGCACAGTCATGTCCAACTCTTTGCAATCCCATGGACTGCAGCACGCCAGACTTCCCTGTCCTTCACCATCTTCTGGAGTTTGCTCAGACTCATGTCCATTGAGTTGATGATGCCATCCAGCCATCTCATCCTCTGTCACCCCCTTCTCCTCCTGCCCTCAATCTTTCCCAGCATCAGAGGCTTTTCCAATGAGTCGGCTGTTCCCATCAGGTGGCCAAAGTATTGGAGCTTCAGCTTCAGCATCCAGAGAGTACTCAGGGTTGATTTCCTTTAGGACTGACTGGTTTGATCTCCTTGCAGTCTGAGGGACTCTCAAAGGTCTTCTCCAGCACCACAGTTCAAAAGCATCAGTTCTTTGATGCTCAGCCTTCTTTATGGTCCAACTCTCACATCTGTACATGGCTACTGGAAAAACCACAATTTTTAACGAACTGGACCTTTTTTGGCAAAGTGATGTCTTTGCTTTTTAATACTCTGTCTAGATTTGCATCTTTTAATTTCATGGCTGCAGTGATTTTGGAGCCCAAGAAAAGAAAATTTGTCACTGCTTCTACTTTTTCCCCATCTATTTGCCATGAAGTGATGGGACCAGATGCCATGATGTTAGTTTTTTGAATGTTGAGTTTCAAGCCAGCTTTGTCACTCTCCTCTTTCACCTTCATCAAGAGGCTCTTTAGTTCCTCTTTACTTTCTACCATTAGAGAGGTATCATCTGCATATCTGAGGCTGTTGATATTTCTCCCAGCATTCTTCATTCCAGCTTGTGATTCACCCAGTCCAGCATTTCACATGATGTACTCTGCATATAAGTTAAATAAGCAGGGGGATGGTATATAGCCTTGACATACTCCTTTCCCAATTTTGAACCAATACGGTTTTAATTGTTGCTTCTTGACCCTCATACTGGTTTCTTAGAAGACAAGTAAGGTGGTCTGGTACTCTCATCTCTTTAAGAATTTTCCACAGTTTGTTGTGATCTGCATAGTCAAAGGCTTTAGTGGTCAATGAAACAGAAGTAGGTGTTTTTCTGAAATTCCCTTGCTTTCTCTATGGTCCAACCAATGTTGGCAATTTGGTCTCTGGTTCCTCTGCCTTCTCTAAACCCACCTATACATCTGGAACTTCTTGGTTCACTTACTACTGAAGCCTAGCTTGAAGGATTTTGAACGGGACCTTACTAGCATGTGAAATGAGCACAGTTGTACAGTTCAGTTAGTTCAGTTCAGTTACTTAGTCATGTTTGACTCTTTGCGACCCCGTGGACTGCAGCATGCCAGGCTTCCCTGTCCATCACCAACTCCCAGAGCTTGCTTAAACTCATGTCCATCAAGTGAGTGGTGCCATCCAACCATCTCATCCTCTATTGTTCCCTTCTCTTTCTGCCTTCAATCTTTCCCAGCATCAGGGTCTTTTCCAATGAATCAGTTCTTCACATCAGGTGGCCAGAGTATTGGAGCTTCAGCTTTAGCATCTGTCCTTCCAATGAATATTCAGGACTGATTTCCTTTAGGATTGACAGGTTGGATCTCCTTGAAGTCCAAGGGGCTCTCAAAAGTCTTCTCTAACACCACAGTTCAAAAGAATCAATTCTTCAGTGCTCAACTTTCTTTATGGTCCAACTCTCACATCCATACATGACTACTGGAAAAACCATAGCTTTGACTAGACGGACCTTTGTTGGCAAAGTGATGTCTCTGCTTTTTAATATGCTGTCTAAGTTGGTCATAGCTTTTCTTCCAACGAACAAGCGTCTTTTCTTGCTTCATGGCCACAGTCACCATCTGCAATGATTTTGGAGCCCCCCCAAAATAAAGTCTCTCACTGTATCCATTGTTTCCCCATCTATTTGCCATGAAGTGTTGGAACTGGATGCCGTGATCTTAGTTTTCTGAATGTTGAATTTTAAGCCAGGTTTTTCACCTCTTTCACTTTCATCAAGAGGCTCTTTAGTTCTTTGTTTTCTGCCGTAAAGGTGGTGTCATCTGCATATCTGGGGTTAATGCTGTTTCTCTGGGCAATCTTGATTCCAGCTTATGCTTCATCCAACCCGACATTTTGCATGATGTACTCTGCATATAAGTTAAATAAGCAGAGTGAAAATACACAGCCTTGATGTACTCCTTTCCCAATTTGGAACCAGTCTCTTGTTTCATGTCCAGTTTTACTGTTGCTTCTTTGGACACTTTCTCACTTGGGAGGCTCATCTTCTGGTGTCATATCATTTTACCTGTTCATACTGTCCATGGTTCCTTACTAGCAAGACTTATTGCTGAATATGATATGTACTGTTTTGTGTGCTGTGCTTAGTCGTTCAGTCGTGTCTGACTCTTTTCGACCCCATGGATTGCAGCCCGCCAGGCTCCTTTGTCCATGGAGATTCTCCAGGCAAGAATACTGGAGTGGGTTGCCATGCCTTCCTGTAGGGGATCTTCCCAACCCAGGGATCAAACGTAGGTCTCCCACATTGTGGGAAGATTCTTTACTGTCTGAGCCACCAGGAAAGCCCATGAATACTGGAATGGGTAGCCTATCCCTTCTCCAGGGGATCTTCCCTAACTAGGAATCGAACTGGAGTCTCCTGAATTGCAGTCAGATTCTTTACCAGCTGAGCTACCAGAGAAGCCTATGATATGTACAAAGGGAGCAAAATAGATACTAAAGGATTGTCTTTCCCCCCTGCCCCACCCTGATTCTTATTTTGTCAGCATTTTGTTCGCTGGATGAACGGCAGCTGCATAGAATGCCCCCCACAGAAAGGAGAGGAGGAAGAACTTGTTACCATCAGCTTTTACAATGATATCTCTCAGAACCCTCAGATAATTGAGCAGGCTGTTATGATCCCCCAAAACGTCCACAGGATTCTGGTCAGTCTTATGAAGTACCTGCAGAAATGGAAGCGCTACCGACCTCTCTGGAAACTGGACAAAGCCATTGTGATGGAGAAATTTGCTGCTAAGAAGCCTCCCTGTGTTGCCTATGATGAGAAGTTGCAGTTCTACGCCAGGATCGCCTCTGAAGTGATGCACCACCTCTTGATCAAGGATGAGCATTGCATCCGCCTTCAGCTCGGACCCCTGGCTAACACCGTGCAGGAAAATGCCAAGTCCTGGGTGGTTTCGCTCGGGAGACTCCTCAATGACTCAGCCAGAGAGGAACTCAATAACCTGCACGAAGAGATAGAGGTAGTGGATCCCAGGACTTCTCTGAAAGTCCAGTGCACTATGCATTGTGGGACAGAGCCCCAGGGTTTCTCTAAAACTGCTTTTATTTCAAGGAAGTCAGGGCTTCAGGGCACTGTATTTTTCCCCCCTGTGCTTATTTAGTTTCCTTTGAACTTTCTTTTATAGTCCCTGAACAAAAACCTGAAGAAGAGCCCCAGTACCCTCGAGGATCTCAAGTTTGTGCTTGCAACCATCGCAGAAATCCGAAGTAAATCTTTAGTCATGGAACTCAGATACCGGGACGTGCAGGAGAGGTACCGCACCATGGCGATGTACGGGCTCTATGTAAGTGAACTCTTTTCTGTGTTTCTTTCCCTTTTTCTTTACTCGCTGTTCTCTTTATTTATTTATTTTTTGGCTATGCTGGGTCTTCATTGCTGCAAGGGCTTTTCCTAGTGGTGGCAGGCAGGGGCTACTCTCTAGCTGCGGTGCTTGAGCTTCTCATTGTGGCGGCTTCTCTTGTTGCAGAGCACAGGCTCTAGGGCTTGCGGGCTTCAACAGCTGTGGCATGTGGGCTCAGCAGCCGCGGCTCCCAGGCTCACTAGCTGTGGTGCACGGGCTTAGTTGCCCCTTGGCACATGGGATCTTCCCAGACCAGGGATCAAACTGTTGTCTCCGGCATTGGCAGGTGGATTCTTTACCACTGAGTCACCAAGGAAGCCCCGAAGCCCCTTTCTTTTTTCTTGATGTTAATTTTCTTTAATAAATCAAGGGCTATTGCAAAAATGAAAAAAGTGGAGGAGAGAGATAAGACAATAAGGGAAACTGGTAGAAGATGACAGTGCAGTTGTCTTTAAGTTTGTTAAACATGGGTTTCAAAGACCTTCAGAAAGCCCATGGATGAGTTTGAGAGTTGAGGGTTTCAATTTCCTTGAAATTATATGTGAAATTTTGCATGCCACACATCACATGATACACAAAAAGGAGTCCACTGGAAAAACAAAGTAGAAGGGAGAAACAAATAGCTGTTATAAGCCAGCATTTGCATAAAATCTGTATTTCAACATTTTCATCACTTGAGTGCTTTTATCGCCCAACTGCCCCTTAGCCTTGCCTGCAAGCTAGAGAGTCTCTAATCAGAAAATGGGCAGTGAGGACTTCCCTGGTGGTCCAGTGGTTAAGAATCTGCCTTTCAGTGCAGGGGACACAGATTCTATCCCTGGTCAGGGAACTAAGATCCCACATGCCCTGGGGCAACTAAGCCCATGCCCCGTAACTACTGAGGCTGGACACAGCAAGGAAGATCCCCCGTGCTGCAACTAAGACCCAATGCAACCAAAAATAAACAAATGACTTAAAAAAAAAGAAAATGCACAGTAGTGGTGATCACTTCGTAATGTATAGAATAATGAATGCCTATGTGTGCACCTGAAACTAACATAATACTGTAGGCCAATTATACTTCAGTAAAAAATAATAAACACAAGAAGAGGAACTTTTCCTTAAAAACTGTCCGTTTATCCTGAGATACAGTTTCTATAAAAAGGGCAGGTTAAATCCTTGATTCTTGACCTGTATTTACATGTTTTCAGAATTATAATTTGGTTCCCTAGCACCCTCCAAGGGAAAAAGAAAATTGTAGAGTGTGCAAAATTTATATTTTTATAATTAAAGTCAAAATGTTCAATTCTGTCTCTTGTTCTCTTTATTAAGTAAAATCATTTAAGGTTCTGTATCTTAGAGCTCCATTACTATCTGCTTATATTGTCTGTGTGTCTCTTGATTTCCTCCAAGTCATTCATATCCTTTTCATTCTGTTATTTCTGATTGAGTTCTGGACATCATTTATGAAAAGTTGTAAAGAGAATCAGAGGCCTCTCTCATGATGCTATGTTTCATCAGAAGAGATTTATTTTTGCTTCTGACAGCACAGCTGGGTGTGTTAATGGGTCAAGATAACCTTATTCAAATCAGATGAAGTTGATTTGAAGCTCAGTTTTACTTTATGAATGACTTATCTCTCTAGGTTATCTCTCTAGGTTATCTCTCTCTCTACCTACCTCTGTTATCTATCTCTTTTAAAAATTACATTCTTCTGATTTTTATTTGGATTATAAATATCTTTGTATAATTCACAACATCTGTTCAAATGGCCTATTCTACTGTTACCCAGATGCAGAAATCCCAGGACAGTAGCCTTGACCAGAAATTTCAGTTCCAAGCCTGCTTGTCATTTATTATTTGTCCTTTTTTTTTTTTTTAAGCCTTCTGATGCAGAGAAAGAACTGGTTGACAACATTGAGAGCATGTGGTCAAACCTTTTCAATGATTCGTTGACTGTGGAGCATGCTCTGGGAGGCATAAAGAGAATGTTCACAGAGGTACCTTTAAATGTTTCACCTTCTGAATATAGATGTTGAAAAATACCCAGTGGGCTCAATTAACGCAACCCTGCTTTCCTCAGCTTACTCGAGGTGAAATACTAAACTACAGACAGCAGATAGAGGATTTTGCAAAACGGTTTTATCGTGAAGGCCCTGGTTCTGTAGGTGAAGATCTTGACAGAGGTAAGGATATCCACATTGGTCTTACTGGGGCATTTGAAGACATTCTGCTTAAGAATTTTGTGAGGAGATTGGATGGAGTGGTGGTTTGCAAGCTTGCCTGTACACTGGGTTCCTCTGGGGATCTCTAAAGATCTCTGCTCCCTGGGGACCAGGTTCACATAGTCTGATTCCACTGATCTCAAGGGTGGTTTGGACATCAAGGTTTAAAACATTTTTTAATTTATATATTATTATTTTCTAATTTTTATCTGCAGGTGAGTTTTCTCTAGTTACAGCAAGTGAGGGCTCCTCTTGTTGAGGAGCTTGGGCTTCTTGTTGTGGGGGCTCCTCTTGGTGAGGAGCTCAGGCTCCAGGTGTACCAGCTTCAGTGGTTGCGGCCCATGGGCTTAGCTGCTCTGGAGCCTGTGGGATCTTCCTGGACCAGGGATCGAACCTGTGTCCCCTCCATTGGCAGGTGGATTTTCAACCACTGGACCGCCAGGGAAGCCCCTGGACATCAAAGTTTTTAAAAGCTCCCATGGGGATTCTAATCTGCAGCCCAAGTTGAGACCACTTAGAGCAAGAATGCTTAGGAGACAGAAATTTCTCACTGGAGGAGCTTGTAGTAACTGGTTTTAGTTAGAATGATGGAGAGATAAAGTCTGGTCATTCTACATTTGTCTTCCCAATTGGCTTTTATGGCTGACGTGATAATTTTGCATATTGTTCATGATTTCTTATTCAATTTTGTGTACCTTAAGATTGTATGTATTCCAACACTTGCCTGCCTGCTTGTGAATTTATACAAGCATCCTATGCTAACAAATCACTTCTTATCTATCATAAAAAGTATGTATTTAAAAAGAACTTATTTACAAAACAGAGTCACAGACTTCGAAAACACACTTATGGTTACCAAAAGGGAAAGGTGGTCAGGGGAGGGAGAAATTAGGAGTTTGGGGTTGTATTCACTACTATACATACAATAGATAATCAACAAGGACCTACTGTATAGCACAGAGAACTCTACTCCATACTCTGTGGTAACCTATATAGGAAAAGAATCTGAAAAAGAATAGATACATGTGTAACTGCATCATTCTGCTATGCACTGAAGGTCACACAACATTGTAAATCGACTATGTTGTTGTTGGTCACTAAGTCGTGTCTGACTCTCTTGCTACCCCATGGACTGTAGCCCACCAGGCTCCTCTGTCCATGGGATTCTCCGGGAAAGAATACAGGAGTAAGTTGTCATTTTCTTCTCCAGGGGATCCTCCCAACTTAGGGACTGAACTCAAGTCTCCTGCATTAGCAGGTGAATTCTTCACTGCTGAGTATAAGTTTATTTATTTACTTATTTATTAGGAGTAGAACTTTTAGCCACTTTCGATAAAGAGCTGATGAAACATGAAAAGAACCGTCAGGAGCTGGCTAATGCTGAGAAGCTTTTTGATCTTCCAATTACAATGTACCCAGAGCTGCTCAAAGTGCAGAAGGAAATGAGCGGACTGAAGGTGATTTACGAGCTCTATGAAGAACTGAAGGTAAGCGTCCACCCGCAGATTTGGTCTCCATGGAGGGAATGTGGCTCAGTGGACTTTGAGGTCATAGTCATAAAGAGCCTGGGGCAGAGTTCAGAGAAACTCGCACTTTAGATCTTGGAAGGAGGTGATGGGGGGTGACCGCTAATGGGTACGAGGTTTCCATCTGGGGTGTGGAGAGAATTCTGGAACCTGATGGGTGTGTGATGGCTGCCTAACACTATGAATGTCCTGCTTTCCACTGTACATATTCCTGGTAGAAAGCAGGTCAGTGGTTACCTAGAGGTGGGGTGGAAGGAGAGGGGTGGGAGGGGGTGATTACAGAGTGGCAGGAGGAGACCACTGAGGGGGATGGTGATGGATACGTTCATTATCTAGATGGAGCTGATGGTGTCACAGATGTGCACACATCAGTTGTACACTCGAAATACATGCAGCTTTATTGTACACCAGCAAACTCTCCATAAAGCTTCAGAAAAACAGAGAGAATGGGGAGAAAGGCGTTAGAAACGCCAAGTATAGACGATGTTTCCAGTGAGTCTTGTTACAAAGAGAAGCAGAGAAAGGAGGACTGGTGGGTGAAGGGGATGTGAGGTCAAAATAATTAAAACATTTTTCTCATTTATTTATTTTTTGGCTGCCTTGAGTCTTTGTTGCTGTGCACAGGCTTTCTCTAGTGTCTCTAGAGAAGGAACAGACAGACTCAAGAGGGAAAGGAGGAGGGTGGGGTGAATTGGGAGACTGGGATTGACATATATACACTGGTGATACTATGTATAAATCAGAAAACTAATGAGAATGTTCGGTGCAGCACAGGGAACTCTACTCAGTGCTCTGTGGTGACCTAAATGGGAAAGAAATCCATAAGAGAGGGGATGCTGCTGCTAAGTCACTTCAGTCGTGTCCGACTCTGTGCGACCCCATAGATGGCAGCCCACCAGGCTCCCCCGTCCCTGGGGTTCTTCAGGCAAGAACACTGGAGTGGGTTGCCATTTCCTTCTCCAATTCGTGAAAGTGAAAAGTGAAAGTGAAGTCACTCAGTCGTGTCTGACTCTTAGCGACCCCATGGACTGCAGCCTACCAGGCTCCTCCGTCCATGGGATTTTCCAGGCGAGAGTACTGGAGTGGGGTGCCATTGATGTATATATATAGCTGATTCACTTTACTGTACAGTGAAACTAACACAACTAAACAACACAACTAACACACAAATATAACACGACATACACATCATAAAGTAACTATACGCCCATAAAAATTAAAAAAAGAAATCACCGGACACATATTACATGAATTAACATAATTTCCCGTCAAGCATGTTTCATGATTCAAGCAACTCTGTCGAGCCTGGATGTCACAGGTTGCAAATGCCAACCACCCAAGATGGTAAATTGTATGTAAGACAGTACTTTTTACATTCAGTCTCAGGGAGCTACAGCACAAAGTCTTTTCTTTATGATAACTAAGCAGGAGTATCTAAGTTGCTGGTATTTTGTAACCTTAGCTTCTTTTGTCAGAAAAGGACAGCGCTTGAATGAAGTGCATATTTTAAGACCCCCGTGATTCCTTGAGTTAAAAACACTGGTTTCTGACATCCTGCTTTTCTGTTTTCCTTGAAAGAAAGGCATATTTTTGGATCCCACACATTCTCAGATACAGCCTTATTTTTGTGCAAGAATACTGGAGTGGGTTGCCATTTCCTTCTCCAGGGGATCTTCCCCACCCATGGATTGAACCTGCGTCTCCTGCATTGACAGGTGGATTCTTTACCACTGAGCCACCAGGCAAGCCTCCTGTTGTGGGGAAATGGATGTTAATATTTGGAGAGAAACGAGCATGCCAAGGGTTAAGAATGTGCTCTCCCTTCCAACCACCTTTGAGTTTCCAGACCAGTCTTGTTGATGGGACTATTTCTTGTTCATTTCCAGGTTGCAAAGGAAGAATGGTCTCAGACACTCTGGATCAACCTGAATGTTCAGTTTCTCCAGGAAGGAATTGAAAGTTTTCTCAGGTCCCTCAGAAAGCTGCCCCGTCAGGTCCGAAATTTATCGGTGGCCTACCACTTGGAATCGAAAATGAAGGCATTCAAAGACTCAATTCCTTTACTTCTTGACTTGAAGCATGAGGCTCTAAGAGACAGGTTGGTGGAGGAGCTTTTACTTTGAGATATGTCTTTGCTCAGATCTGATGACAAAGAACAAGATTCCAGCAGCAATGCAGGGCTGGAAATATACAAGTAATATTTCTCTATATAATATTGCTTCCGTGTAAAGTTCCCATTAAATTATCAACCACAGGGATTCTTCTATATCAACTCCCACGCTAGACCTGGGATGAGAGAGAGAAAAACTGGATTCTCCTTCCTGACCATCTCTTTGTACGACAAAACCTAGTGATTCTATGCTTACTGCTTATATGCTGGGTACCTGGCTTTCTGCCCGTCCAGTGCCGCGTTTAGCTGCCTTGTTACGTTCATTCCATATACATCAGACCTTAAACGTGGGCAAATGTGAACCTTCAGAGGAGGCCAGGTTGGGTTAAGAGCAGCGCAGCTTGGTGCTCTGTCTTGTTCCTTCTGTTTGACGTAGCTGCTTTTCTTTATCGTGCTGTGTTTTTTTCACAATGCTTGAAACATCTGACGGTTATTTAATTTGTAGATTTGTTGTATCGATCACTGCCTGTCTCCCCAAGTTGGTAGAAGTGTTCCCGAGGGCAGGGGCCTTATCTTCGAGCCACTCTGAACCCCCAGCTGCCAGCCCACTGCCTGAAGAGAGTTAGTGATTGCTGAATATTTATCAAACATAAACATGCTCGTAAATTACAACAGGGTATCAAATAGGCTAAGTGATCTGGACAGGCCGGGATCACCCGTCTAGAGACCATGCAGAAACAGTTACTAATGAATGAAAAGTGTGTTTTCTTAGGTGGTAGTTAAGATGAGGCATCTAAGAAAGTATCTTCTAGATTAGGGGTCTCCCAAGCCCTGGGCCAAGGACTGGTCCCGGTCCAGGTAGAAATCACGCTGCACAGCAGTAGGTGAGCGGCGGGTCCGCGAGCAAAGCTGCATCTGTATTCACAGTCGCTCCCCATTGCTCTTATGACCGCCTGAGCTCCACCTCCTGTCAGTTCAGCGGTAGCCGTAGATTCTCATAGGAGTGTGAACCCTCCTGTGAACTGCACATGTGAGGGATCTAGGTCTCGTGCTGTTCGTGAGAATCATCTCCGAACCATAGCCCACTCCCCACCCCTCAGTCCATGGAAGAATTTTCTTCCACAAAATTGGTCCCTGGTGCCAAAAAGTTGGGGACCACTGTTCTAGATGTTTCCTGGGTTTGATTCTGGCAGCCAATGGGATTTTGGAAAACTGTGGACATACATGTAATTCCAATAATGTCTTCATGTTTCCAAATTCCATTACAAGAAGTGATTATAATGGGATTTATCCTGTGGTTGAAGAAAGAAAAGTGAAAGTGTTAGTTGCTCAGTCTGTCTGATTTTTTGTGACCCCCAAGGGCTTCCCTGGTGGATCAGCTAGTAAAGAATCTGCCTACAATGCAGGGGACCTGGGTTCAATCCCTGGGTTGGAAAGATCTCCTGGAGAAGGGAAAGGCTACCCACTTCAGTATTCTGGCCTGAAGAATTCTGGACTGTATAGTCCATGGGGTTGCAAAGAATTGAACATGACTGAGCGACTTTCACACGGACTGTAGTCCGCCGGGCTCCTCTGTCCGTGGAATTCTCCAGGCAAGAATGCTGGAGTGGGTTGCCTTGTCCTTCTCCCAGGAATCTTGCTGACCCTGGGATCAAACCCGGGACTCCTGCCTTGCAGGCAGATTCTTTACCGTCTGAGCCACCTGTGAAGCCCTTGGTTGAAGAGGGAATAATTAAACCCATCACTAAACTCAGTAGACATAAAGATTTTTGATGTGGATGCACCTTCAGGCATTGGAAAGAGCTTATGGAGAAAACGGGCGTGATTTTTGAAATGACTGAAACATTCACCTTGGAAAACATGTTTGCTATGGAACTTCACAAACACATGGATGTTCTCAATGAGATTGTGACGTCGGCCATTAAGGAGATAGCCATTGAGAAGGTAGGACTATTTTTAGTTATAAAGCAGGCTAGAAAAAAAAAAGAATTTTTTTTTTTATTCAAAGAGAAAACCTGTTTGTTCTGGGACCTGTTATGTTTGAATAAGACAGTATTATTTGTTCTAGAAATAGAATTCCTGCCTCAGTTAAATATTTTAATTGTTTCTATAGTTTCACTTTCAACTTATTTACTAAGGAAATAATGTGTTCAAGGTAGAAAACTGAGAAAATAAACAAATCACTCATAAATTCCACCACCTGAAGATAAATTATTAACATTTGAGTGTACATTCTTTAATGCTTTGAAATGCCTGTGCAGGGAATTCCCTGTGGTCCAGCGGTTAGGGCTCTGAGCTTCCGCTGCAGGGGCACGTGTTCCATCCCTGGTTGGGGAACTAAGATCCCGCATGCTGCATAGCATGGCCAAAAAAAGTGCATATACACACATGTACACATATAAACATATATCCACACATACACACTACAGAGATATAAAAACACACATACACACACCAACATGTACATGAGTACCATGCCCACATACATACATGCTCTCACACATGCACACATATAGGTGTACATAAATACTAATATATCACTCATACGTGCACACACATGCATGTACACATGTGCATACACTTACACGTGTGATGTACACAGATACATATGCACACACGCACATATATACACACATCTGTGTGTATATACACATACCCATAATTATTGACAGGTGGTTTTTGAACATGCCATGAAAAGACAAATTTTTTGTAATTTGATCTTCTTGCTAAACAGTAAACACAGAGGCAGTATCTCATGAGCATGCAGATTGGAGGCCAATTACAGAATTTAGACCCTGGCTCTGGCACTCAGCTGAGTGAACGTGGCAAGCCATTCCCAGTTCCCACCTCTGCGAAAGTGTGGAGAATAATAATCCCACCCTCGCGGGGGTGCTTTGAGGACTAGAGGAGATGGTGTATAGCATGTGCTTACCTGGCACAGAGCAAGAACTGGGCAACTGACAGCTAGAATGGCCAGCCTCTCTGGAACACTGACCCAGAACTCCGGGTTCAGGAGCTGATCCACGGCAAACTCAGGAAGCTCCTGTTGGGTTGGGTTGTTTTTTCAGCCCATGTGCCTGAACCATTCTTGTCATATTCCTGACTAGGCTGTGAAGGAAATCCTGGACACATGGGAAAATATGAAATTTAATGTGGTCAAGTATTACAAAGGCACCCAGGAGCGAGGCTACATCTTGGGGTCTGTTGACGATATCGTCCAGTGCCTGGATGACAACACTTTCAACCTGCAAAGCATCTCAGGAAGCAGATTTGTGGGACCTTTCCTGCAGACAGTTCACAAATGGGAAAAAACGCTTTCTCTCATAGGCGAAGTCATTGAGGTGAGAAGAGAGACACAAAAGATGGAAAGGAGCTGATTCATAGAAAGAAACTTTGTGTGAGACAATTTTGTGCTCAGAAACTAATGATCCTCTTTGATTTATTTTGAGGGGAGGGATACATAATTAGAGGAGTGAATCTGAGTTTTTATTTCAATGAATGCATTTTTAACTAACAGGACTCCTCCTCATTGGTGCTTTTTCATGTGCCCTGGTTCTTATTTAATACTGTCCTGTTCTTGTTGCAAGAATGCTTTCATCTCCTATATCACATTGAAGAATTTAAATATATTTAAAACCCTTTTCTGATTTCCTTCTATTTTTTATTTTCTCAAACTAGAATTTTCCTCTTTTTAGGGGAGACTCTCTTTCACAGGGTATGGGTTTTTCCTCCGTGTGATTTTGATTTTTTTTAAGTCCGTCTTGCATACATTTTTTTTTTTGGCCTGTGCTCATTTCACTTTGATGTGTGTTTTTGCAGTTTTCCCAACCTAGTCCATCGTGTTGGGAAGCGCCCAACCAGGTCTTACATTAGTTGGTTTGGGGCTTTCCTGCTTTGTGTCCAGACCTCTGTGAGCCACCTAGGCTCATTTCACCAGTTTTGTGTGACAGCTTTGTTTTTGTCCTGAGATCACAGGCAGGCACCTTGTATTAATATAGCTACACCCTAAAGCTTGGGGTGGGATGAAGCCAGGCCTGGTTCACTGGCTAAGAGTGTGGTCAGGCATGGGCTTCCTCCATTTGCTTTCTTTTGAAAAAATAATTTATTTATTTATGGTTGTGCTGGGTCTTTGTTGCTGCACACACACAACTTGGCAACTAAACCACCATATGCACTTACTCTGCCCTCTTGCATGGAAATTCTTTTGACCTGAATTGATTTAAATCTGTCCCGTGTTAGGGTGGGGTTTTGCCATACACACCTCGAGGCACCTGGGAACCTGTGTTGATGATAATGTTGTGCCTTTACAGATTTGGATGTTGGTTCAGAGAAAATGGATGTATCTGGAAAGCATCTTTATTGGTGGAGATATCAGATCACAACTTCCAGATGAAGCAAAGAAGTTTGATAACATCGACAGAGTATTTAAAAGGGCAAGTGACTGGCTTCTATTTTAGTCTTGAAAGATGGACAGTAATCGGAGATCCTTTCACTTATGTATTTACATGTCGTATTTGGTCTATTTGTAGCTTCTGAATTTTTTCTGTCATTGTATGTGAATTTAATCTCTTCAGTAAGAATTCCTGTTTGATCTTAAGCCACCAGCATAAGGCACTACAACTTTTTTATTTTTACTTTTTATCATAAAAGTAGTAGTTATTTAAAACCCTGGGGAAATGTAGAAGAGAAGGAAAAGATGCGTCTTCCATAGTTTCATCATCTTTAATATGTAATATTTTCCTATGTATATGGGTTTAAGAACACAATTGTAATGATATTTTGTATGTGTGTGTGCATACTCGGTCTCTTAGTTGTATCTGACTCTTTGTGACCCCACGGACTGTAGCCCGCCAGGCTCCTCTGTCCCTGGGATTATCCTGGCAAGAATACCTGGAATGGGTTGCCATTTCCTCCTCCAGGGGATCTTCTCAAACCAGGGATCGAACCCACCTCCTCTGGCTTCTGCACTGGTAGGTGGAGTCTTTACCGCCGAGCCACCTGAGAAGCCCAATATTTTGTATAATTTCATCTTATAATTTTCTCTTCATATTGTGAGAAACATAGTTCATATTATGAAGTCATCTGAAAACATTTCAATGACTTTATATAATGTCTCAGTGAGTGGACTGACATTAGTTTAGTTGATTTATTGTCTAGTAACTGGACATCTTGTTTGAAGTGAAACTCTTTGCATTTAAAAATAATTTGTCTGAAGATTTTTTTTCCATTTTTAGGATTAACATCTTATTATTGTTTATAAGCAAATTACCCATGAAGGACTATGGTCATCTTAAAGTCCTTTCCAGAAAGGGCGGTACCAGTGGGCACTGCTGCTAGCGGTTAGCGGGGTAAGGATTGTCACCCAGCCCACCTGACCTCAAAGCCCCAGTGTTTGCTGCTCAGGGATGCTGTTGTATTCTCTAGTATGAGCAGCCAACTCATGTTTGGGGCTTCCCAGGTGGTAAAGAACCCACCTGTCAATGCAGGAGACATAAGAGACCCCTGGATTGGGAAGATTCCCCTGGAGAAGGAAATGGCAACCCACTGTGGTATTCTTGCCTGGAGAATCCACAAGGAAAGAGGAGCCAGGTAGGCTACAGTCCATGGGGTCGCAAAGAGTTCAGACACAACTGAGGTGACTTTGCATGCACGCATAATACATCTGTATCATTTCTTTTTAGATTCCACATATAAGGGATGCCATATGATATTTCTCCTTCTCTGTCTGACTTACTTCACTCAGTATGACTCTCTCTAGGTCCATCCGTATTGACAGTTGTCCTCTTGACTTTATCCAGATCATGGGCGAGACTTTGAAAGACCCTGTGATCAAGAGATGCTGTGAGGCCCCCAACCGCCTCAACGACCTGCAGAACATCAGCGAGGGCCTGGAGAAGTGCCAGAAGAGCCTGAACGACTACTTAGATTCCAAGAGGAACGCCTTCCCCAGGTTCTTCTTCATTTCCGATGACGAGCTGCTCAGTATCCTGGGGAACAGTGACCCACTCTGCGTCCAGGAGCACATGATCAAGGTCGGCCCCCGGGGGCTCCCGTGGGAGTGTCCCCATAAGCTCTGTAATTGCAGCTCATCTGAGTCTGCTACACAGCTGGGTTCAACTCAGAAGTCCAAGATTGTGGAACACTGCTGGGGTTTTTATTTGAAATATAAATCTGATGAAATCCACTGTACTCTGAAGTCACACCAGCACTGAGCTGCTATTTGTTGTTCTTTTTCCACACTCCCCCAAACAACAATTTTTGAGAAACTGAAACAATGCAGAAATATACAAGGACGAATATAATAACCAGAGAGACCATGCAGGATAGTGGTTCAGCACATCCAGCTAGATTGTCTGGGTTTAAACCCTGGCTCTACATGGATTTGCTGTGTGGCCTTTGGCAAGTGACTTAACCTCTCTGGTCATCAGTTTTCTTACCTGTAAATTCAGTTAACTCCAATTCTACACATTTATAAAGATTGAATGAGTTAATGTTTGTAAAGTACTTTGAACAGTGCCTGCCCGATGATGTTGGCTGAAGAACCTTATCTACCCCCCAGAACTGACACCCTTGTTACCAGTTAGTCATATTTGTTTTGTCTCTTTTTTTGTAAGATAAAATTATGGAGATAAAGTTGACATACTCTTTGTTTCATCCCCGTTCACAATTCTTCTTCCACTTTCAAAAGGCAGCCATTATCATGGCTTTGATGTAATTCCTTCCAGCCTGTGTTTTCATACTTTTACATCAATGCACGTGTATCCGTGAGTGACACTGAAGGGCAGGAAACACAACAGACAAAACCATCTCTTATGACAGAGAATCGGAGCAGCGCCAGGAATAAACTTTGGTCCGCTCATCAAAGCTCTATGTTTAGTATCAGCCTAGAGGTTTCTCAGCCTTGACACTGTTGGCATCTTGGTTGCCATATTTATTTTTTTACTGGCACGTAGCTGACTCACAATGTTGTGTTCATTTCAGGTGTACAGCAGAGAGTCAGTTATGATACACATTTAATGACTCTTTAATTGATTAATTAATTTTGGGTTACGCAGGGTCTTTGTTGCTGCTTGCAGGCTTTCTCTAGCTGCAGCAAGCCAGGGCTACTCTTTGTGATGTTGTGCAGGCTTCTCATTGCAGTGGCTCCTCTTGCTGTGGGGCGCAGGCTCTAGGCACACGAGCTTTGGTAGTTGTGGCTCGCAGGCTCGGTAGTTGCAGCTTGAGAGCTCTAGAGCCTGGGCTCAGTAGTTGTGCACGGGCTTAGTTGCTCCGTGGCATGTGGAATCTTTCTGGATCCTTATCCACTGTGCCACCAGGACTTCATCCACTCTTTTTTAGATTCTTTTTTGGGCCAGACAGTTTTTCCTGTGTGTGTGTGTGTGTGTGTGGTGTGTGTGTGTTTATGTCAGGGGTGGGGGCGGCCTTGTGCATTGTAGGTTGTTTAGAAGCATTTCTGGCCTCTACCCAGTAGATGCCAGAAGCATCCCTCTCCAGCTGTGAAAACTGAAAACATCTCCAGACGGTGCTGAGTGTCCCTGGGGGCAAAATCATCCACGATGGAGAGCATTATAGAGCAATTACTTTATTTCAAATAAACGAAGTACTGAGGATCAATTGCTTAATACACTGCATATGTGCCTGTGTGCTAAGTTGCTTCAGTCATGTCTGACTTTGCAACCCCATGGACTGTAGCCACCAGGCTCCTCTGTCCCTGGGGATTCTCCAGGAAGGAATACTTGAAGTTGCTGTGCTCTCCTATGGGGGATTTTCCCCACCCAGGGATCGAACCAGAGTCTCTTAACATCTCTTGCATTGGCAGGAGCATTCTTTACCACTAGTGCCACCTGGGAAGCAAGATTAATACACTGTGTTTTCTTTAATTAATGCTGATTTCCTTCTCAAAGTATGAGTTACAGTTTGCATGGTTTCCTTTCTCAAAGGGAGAAGGCTTCTATTCTGTTTCTGCTTTAATAAACACATATTTTACTGTTGTAGAAAAATGTGTTGTTAGAAGTACTTTGGCTATTGGTAGCTCCTTTTGTAAACCTCTGATTTTATTTTTTAAAGCTTGTTGCCTTTCTGTCCTCCTGTCTGATTTGCAGAGTGCCTTGCCTTATCTAATGGGCCCTAAAAGACACATTTCCCTGAATATTACTCTGATTAGTAACAATAAGGATAGCCAGCAAATGCCAAGCATATGAGGAGCTGACATTTCACACACGTTATTTAATTTGATCCTTTGACTGCATTTTGTAGGTGCCGTAATTATGTTTATTTCAGGCTGAGAGAGGAGAAGCAACTTGGTCAAAGACACCTGATTGGACAGTGGGGGTGGGAGTCTTCATTCCTCGTTCTTGGGAGGTCTCTAATTCCTCAGCTCTAGAGTGTTTAATCACCATGCTGTTCCGCTCATCCTGTGTTCAGCTGGTCCATGTGTCCGGATACTTCTCCATCCCAATGTACACCCTAGAATCTCAAGTGTGGGGAGAGAACCTATCTTCTCTTTTTTTCGTTTTTCTTCAACCCACCTCAGACCTTTTCATGCAGATAAAAGGAAGTACCCAATGAACGTTTGTCACTGGGTAAAGAGATACCTATTTGGTGTGTGGTCTCTGGTGCTGTTGCTGGCATCCTGGCAGCCCTGATGAGTGATGAGGCACTGCAGGCTGTTCTTTGATTCCAGAACCCAGTGAAGGTATTACAGGGTGGACTCTCCCACTGTATTGCAGATGTATGACAACATAGCACTGCTGAGGTTTCATGACGGGGACAGTGGAGAAAAACTGGTATCTGCCATGATATCAGCAGAAGGAGAAGTCATGGAGTTCCGGAAGATCATCCGGGCTGAGGGGCGTGTGGAGGACTGGATGACAGCAGTTTTGAACGAAATGCGAAGAACTAACAGGCTAATTACCAAAGAGGCTATTTTTAGATACTGTGAAGACAAAACCAGGTAGGATTGTAAATGTGATTGTGGGTTACTTTATTATATTAATGGCAATAAGGGATCAATTTTCAGGGTGTGGAGTAGATTGACTGACATTTCAAATGTCAGGTTTTCTTTCCCTGCCATAGCTAAATTAGCTGATGGATACCTGTGTTCTTTAAGGATTACTGTGTACAGCACTTCTCAAATTGTGGTCCATGGACAGGGAGCATCAGGGCCCCTAGGAGCCTGGTCAAAATGCAGTTTCCTGGGCCCCACCCCAAACCGCTGCATCAGAAACTCTCAGGGTAGGGCCCAGGAACTGGGTTTTCACAAGATCCCAGGTGATTCTGAGCTCAAATGTGAGAACCTAGTGAATGCATTGGAGAAGGAAATGGCAACCCACTCCAGTATTCTTGCCTGGAGAATCCCAGGGACAGAGGAGCCTGGTGGGCTGCCGTCTATGGGGTTGCTCAGAGTCGGACATGACAGAAGTGACTTAGCAGCAGCAGTGACTCACCAAAAACCAGGTGTTCATTAAGGTGGACTCTATGTGTAGGTTAATGGCAAAGTTGTTTCTAGAATAGTTGATGAATTTCAATCATTCTTTGATTTTGTGGCCTCAGAGCTTCCAGGCACTGAGCTAAACCATGCCTAGCCCTAGTCACTAAGAGGGCTGGCTTTACTCTGTGGTTGAACCCAAAGCACACAGAGCATCTTTGGATAGTTTCCCAGGAGAGTTGCAGTACATTTGGCAGGGCCTTTATGCCGATACAAAGTCTTTATTATTATGGGAACACTGTCCTCTTGGTTTCGCATGCTGCCTTTTTGATTTTGCAAACTGAAAATGTCTATTTAATGAATTATTAGGACAGAGCATAGTATTTGTCTGACTAGGATCCTGCTTTTTCTTGGTTCTGTGCCATATGAAAAATGGGTTTATCTCTTTATGTAATTGGGTGTATATAGATACATTCAGTGGTGTATTGGTAAACTAGCTCTCTGAGAAGAAAAGCTTTGATTTGGAGTGTATGTCGATTCCCATAGCGTAAACACTCTGCATGTCTAACTGAGACGCAAGCCCACTGGACTAGTAAATGAGAGAAGCAAGGTGCAGTGTAGCTTGTGTTGTCAGATGCCAGTTTTGGAGAAACAGCCCTCACACCCCCTTCTCCCCATATATGTGTCTTTATACAGGTTTGTATGAGAATCGAAAAGAGTGCCCAGTGACACTCAGGAAATTATAGCAAGGAAGCATGGGAGGTGTGGTCAGAGATAATCAACTTTTTTGTTGGAATTTTAAAAAATTTAAAAATTCTTATAATATGCCTATCATACTAAGTAACTTTTAAACATCTGTAAAAACACATCTTTCAAGTGATCTGGCTTCTTTTACACAGTCATGCCCCTGTAACTGTTCCTGTGCATGTCTCCGTTGGCCTGGTATTTTATTATCTAACCAGAAGAGGTTTATCTCCTTTGTTTATTGGCTTCTGTTACTTTGTCTTCCCTATTCCAGATCAAAGAAAAATTTTTTAAAAAATTGAAGAGTAGTTGATTTACAATATTGTATTAGTTTCAGGTGTACAGCAAAGTAATTCAGTTATATTAATATGTAAATATACATAAATATGTATATTTCTGATTATTTTTCTTTATAGGTTATTGCATGATATTGACTATAATCCCCTGTGCTGTACAGTTAATCTTTGTGGCTTATTTATGTGTAGTAGTTTGTATCTGTTAATCCTACACTCCTGATTTTTTCTCCCCTACCTAAGTCCCTTCCCCCTTTGGTAAGCATAAGTTTGTTTTCTGTGTCTGTGACTCTATTTCTGTCTTACTTCACTCAGTGTGATAAACTCTAGGTCTAAACATGTTGCTGCAAATGGCAATATTTCATTCTTTTTTATGGCTGAGTAATATTTCGTTGTATTAGATTGTTTCCATGTCTTGGCTATTGTAAATTGTGCTGCGATGATCATCAGGGTGCATGTATCGTTTTGAATTATAGTTTTCTCTGGATATATGCCCAGGAGTGGAATTGTTGGGTCATAGGGTAATTCTGTTTTTAGTTTTCTGAGGAGCCGCCATACCATTCTCTATAGTGGCTGCACCTACTTACATTCCCACCAACAGTGTAGGAGCATTCCCTTTTCTCCACTCTTTCCAGCATTTATTATTTGTAAACTTTTTAATGCTGGCCTTTCTGACTGGTGTGAGGTGATGCCTCATTGTAGTTTTAATTTGCACTTCTCTAGTAATTATTGATGTTGAGCATCTTTTCCTGTGCCTGTTGGCCATCTGTATGAAACAAATATTCTTTTTTGTTTTGTTTTATTTTCGGCCATGCTTGTGGGATCCTAGTTCCCTGACCAGGGATTGAACCCATGGCCCCTTCCATGGAAGTGTGGAGTCCTAACCACTGGACTGCAAGGAAAGTCCCAGAAGAAATAGATTCTTGACAAGACCATTTTTAGTTCCAATCCTGGGAAAATCTCATAAAGGCACACTTTTCCTTTAGGGTCGACTGGATGCTCATGTACCAAGGGATGGTGGTGCTGGCCGCCAGCCAGGTGTGGTGGACCTGGGAGGTGGAAGATGTCTTCCGCAAAGTGAAGCAGGGGGAGAAGCAGGCCATGAAGAACTACGGCCAGAAGATGCACCAGCAGATCGACGAGCTGGTCACCCGGATCACCTTGAACTTAAGCAGGAACGACCGAAAGAAATACAACACCGTGCTCATCATAGACGTGCATGCCCGCGACATAGTCGACTCTTTCATCCGGGGCAGGTGGGGACCTCCCAGGGCACTGGTGTCTCGAAACCTGTCCTGTGTCATCCTCTGGGCTCTCTCAGCATCTCTCCGTCCTTCCCCCACCGTCTACCTTCTCTTCCGTCTCAGCTCTCTCCCTCTTCACTTATCCCCCGTTGTCACCTTCCAGCATTCTCGAGGCCCGGGAGTTTGAATGGGAAAGTCAGCTGCGTTTTTACTGGGACCGGGAACCAGATGAGCTGAACATCCGCCAGTGCACGGGCACCTTCGGATACGGCTACGAGTACATGGGTTTGAACGGGCGGCTGGTTATCACGCCCCTGACGGACCGGATCTACCTGACGCTCACCCAGGTGACTGGCGGCCTGGCTCTGGTCGGGATCATTCACCTGGGGTTATGTGTTTTTTCTCTAGGTGTGATAGTAATTGTGATGGTGTACTGGGTTGAACAGGCTTCCCAAGTGGCTCAGTGGTAAAGAACCTGCTTGCCAGGGTTGGAGAGGCGGGTTCGATCTCTTGGTTAGGAAGATCCTCTGGAGGGGGAAATGGCAACCCCCTGCAGTATTCTTGCCTGGGAAATCCCATGGACAGAGGAGCCTGGTGGGCTACAGTCCTTGGGGGGTCGCAAAGAATCAGTCATGATTGAGCACGCATGCACTGGGTTGAACATTTTCCTCCCCACCCCAAATTCATGTCCACTCAGAACCTCAGCTGTGACCCTGTTTAGAAATAGGGTCTTGGCAGATTGAATTAGTTAAGGATTGGGGTGAGAACATCCTGGATTAGAGCCCTAGTACCAATGCCTGGTGTCTGTGTACGAAGAGGAGAGAACACAGAGGCACGGAAGAGATGTGAAGACAGAGAAAGAGACTGGAGAGAGGCAGCCACACACTAGGGAATGGCTGGAGCCACCAGAAGCTGGAAGAAGCCAGGAATGAGCCTCCCTTAAAGTCTTTGGGGGCAGTGTGGCCCCGCTCACACCTTAATTTCACTTTTAGCCTCCAGAACTGTAAGAGAACACGTTTCTGTTGTTTTAAGCCAGACAATTTGGGGTACTTTGCTCTGGCAGCCCCAGGAAACGAATGTTGATAGTAAAGGGTTCGATAGTAAAGGTTGTTCTTTAAAAACCTGTAAAAGAAGTTCCATTTGGAATATGACATACTTGCTACCTTTTGGGATCAGGGTGTCAAGTTCTGGTGGCCCTCCAAACCACCCTCAGTTTCAATAGTTTGCTAAGAGGAATTACAGAATTCAGTAAAGCCTTTGTGGTCATGGTTATGGTTTTTATAGGGCTTCCCAGGTGGCTCAGTGGTAAAAAAAAAAAATCTGCCTGTGATGTGGGTTCAACCCCTGGGTCAAGAAGATCTCCTGGAGAAGGAAATGGCAACCCCCTGCAGTATTCTTGCCTGGAAAATCCCATGGATAGAGGAGCCTGGTGGGCTATGGGGGTGGCAAATAGTTGGACAGGACTTGACTGAACAGCAGCAACAACAGCAACAACATGGTTTTTATAGCAAATAGATACAGATAAAAATCAGCAATGGGAGAAGGGAGACCTAGGTCTAGCAATGGGACAGGGTCTAGGAGAGACCAGGTCTAAGCTTCAGTTTCCTGTTCAACGCAACGGTCCAGACAGCATCATTTTCTCCAGCAACTATGTGTGAAGTTCTGCTGCCCAGGGAAGCCCACCGAGCCTTGGGTTTTAACGAGGGGCTTGTCATGCATACAAGACTGACCCCTCTAAATGACTGACCTTAGTCTCCAGACCCTCTCGAAGTTGATCCAGGGCTTCCACCATAAATCACATTGTTAGACTGTCTGGCGTGGTCCAAGGTCCCCAGATAAACGACTCTCTTCTGAGGCAGAACATTCCGGGGCCTTAGAGGTCAGCTCCTAGGATCTAAAGACAAAGGGCCAAACCTTTCTTTGGGCAAAATAAATCCTTCCCTGCACATATGTCCATGTTCCCATGAGCCTCAGCTCTGGGAACTGCTAGGCATTGTCCTCAGGGTGGGTACAGAGTCCAGCATGTTGTGGAGTTGTTGGTTTACTGGTCCCTGTGTAACAGGGGGTGGGGGTGGAGTCGTCAGTGGAGGTCAGTGGTCACTGTCAGAAAAGGTACATTACCATTTATATATTCCACATAGATTGTCACGAACTGGTCATTGACACCTCTTTCCTTCCATGGCAGACAACACGTGTTTTGCATTTGACTTCTGACAGGCACTGTCCATGTATCTGGGTGGGGCTCCTGCTGGTCCAGCAGGTACCGGCAAAACCGAGACCACCAAGGACCTGGCCAAAGCCTTGGGCTTGCTCTGTGTCGTAACCAACTGCGGCGAAGGCATGGATTACAAAGTAAGGATCTGGTGTCACTTCTTCCATCCAAATACTAATTAGGCCCAACCCTGCTTAACTTCCAAGGTCAGATGAGATGGGATTCTTTCAGGATGGTACAGCCGTCGATACCCTGACATCACTTCTGGTGCCGTCTTCCTAGGCCAAGAGCTCAAAGGAGGACATGGGTGAAAGCATTTTATCTCATATGCTTCCAAGAAATGACATAGTGACAGCTGGAGGAATATAATGGGAAACCTTTCACCATCACAGTCTGGGAACTTAGATGTATTTCGTTGTTAGCAGCATGTAGAGCAAGCGTCTCAGACTAAATGCCCACTGGAGTCAGGTGGATAATGTAAATCAGTAAGCAGCAGACATACAATAGAGAGTGGTGGTGACTGTGGCCAACTGGAAGGCAAAGCTCCATCTGAAGGAGGCGCTGGTGTTCAGGTTAGGTCAATTGTTGCCAAGAAGAGAAGACCCAGTATTGCTGGATTTTTCAATATCTCAAGAGAAGCCAGAAATCTGAGTTTTTTTACATTAAAATTCTTAATTTTTGAAATCTTTTAACTTCTTTACCAAACAGAAATACTAGAGTCACAAATGTAGAAAGCAAAGTTATGGTTACCAGGAACTATGGAGAGGGAGGGATAAATTGGAGATCAGAATTGACACATACATACTACTATATATAAAATAGATCACTAATAAGGGCCTAATGTATAGCACAGGGAGCTCTACTCAGTACTCTGTAATGGCCTATAGGAGAAAGAATCTAAAAAACAATGGAGATATGTGTGTGTGTGTGTGCGTGTGTGTGTATGTATATAACTGATTCACTTTGCCGTACAGCAAAAACTAACAACATTATAAATCAACCCTACTCGAATAAAAATTCTTAAAAATTAAAAAAATCCTTAATTTGTGAAACCCTGTAATTGGGAGCCGGAAAGGCCTTTCACAAGAGACCTTGGAAATCTTGTCAGGAAGATCCGTTAGTAGAATGGCTGGCTGAATGCATCTCTGCCAATCCGATAATCATCGTTTGCTTTTAATTTAGAAAATTGTATCCATACGTGGATCGCTTGTGATTTTAAAGATGAAAATTGCCCTTGTCCTGACATTCCTTTCCTCCTAGGCCGTCGGGAAGATCTTCTCGGGCCTCGCTCAGTGCGGGGCTTGGGGCTGCTTCGATGAGTTTAATCGCATTGATGCCTCTGTGTTGTCAGTCATCTCGTCCCAGATTCAGACGATAAGAAATGCTCTGATCCATCAGTTAACCACGTTCCAGGTGAGGATAAGTGTGAAGCTGGCTCAGATCCTCCCCAGGATGGGAACGTGCGATGGTGGACAGTCATCTATCCAGACCAGGCTCCCTCTAGATGTAGATTTGCCCAACTTCTGCTTCCATGTGGAGATAATTGGGTTTCCCCAATTGATCAGCATCTTTGATAATTAAGTACTGTAATAATCTAAGAACTTCAGACATGGGACTCCCCGATGGTCCAATGGTTAAAACTCAGAGCTCCCAATGCATGGGACACTGGTCCAATCTCTGGTTGGGGAACTAGAATCTTGCATGCTTCATGGGGTGGCCAAAAAATAAATTAAAAATAAATTACAGACATGACTAATAGTGACGGGTAGGGCCATATTCTCAAGTAAATGAAGTATAAGGTTCCCTTTCAAGGTCAAAAGATGTTTTTAATGACTTCCCAAATTTGAGAAAAATTGACTTAAGAGAAATCAAGATTCTGTTGAATCAAAATGTCTTCAGTAGAAATTATTGCAATGAGCAAGAAATTTTGCCTTCAGACCCGGTAAAGTTAGGGCATTATAATGACCAAGTTTTTTAAAATGTCATTTTGGATCAATAAGAACCAAATATGTGGACATTTATTTATTTTTTGGCCACAGCATGAAACATGTGGGATCTTAGTTCCCTGACCAGGAACTGAACCCACACCTTCTGCATTGGAAGCATAGAGTCTTAACCACTGGACCCCCAGAGAAGTCCCATGTCCAAGATTTTTAAGGTTGTTATTAAAGTGAAAAGGCAATTCTAATTTTTTTTTGAGGTTATACTAATCTCTCTCTGTCCAACAATACATTTGTAGACTCAAGTTTGGGACATCTGCTTTAAGTTACATCAGAGGAAAATGGATCAGAGTTTGGAGGAACATGATCTTATGTAATTTAGGTGGCCCAGGTGCGTTCCCTGACAACAGGGACCAGAGTGGCTGCACCGTTTCCCTACCCTGAGGCCCTCTGTGGTCCCAACGTGCTCTACCGTTCCTCTGGCCACTGTCCTTGCTCCTGCATGCCCCTCCACCCTTGTCACTTTATGACACTTACTCTACAGACATATCAGACCCTGGGACACCAAATGCATCCCTATCTGCCTGAAATTGTCCTTTTTTTCTCCTTCACCTGAAAACTCCTATACATCCTTCAAGGCCCCACAGAGCCTCACTGGGCGATCCAGGAACCAAATTCAGCCTGGGCTGTGAGGACTCTGTTATGGGCCCCTCTGAGGCCACCCCACCTGCTTTTTCCCTGGACCTTAGTGTTGCTGGTGTGGTCAGAAGATTATGCAAAGTGGGTCCTGTTAAACATTTGAGGATTCCAGTGAAGGTTCTAGATGGATTTCTATTCATTAGTTCTGAAACATTTTAGGACTGAGCTTACTACTGCCATGGGAGACACATTGAACCTGCAGTGCATTTGGGTTTCTAGAAGCTGTGTTTTTAAGAGCAGGCCTGTCTCTCATCTCCAGGAGATGCTCTAGGACTCACATGAGACATTGAGGCATGGATGACGGTGGTCTCAGTGCAGACTTGGGAGATAAGACAGCGGCCTCCATCCTTCGGGGAGCATCAGCTACCTGCTGGGCTGCCCTCCTGTCAGAGGCAGCCTGGGCCTCATAAAAATAAGAATTCTGTTTTCTGTCTGTCTGATGGGCCATTAAAAGAAACAAAACAGTAAAAATCTTAGTAGAGAGGAAAGTTGAGAAAGTTGAAATTCACTGTAGGCTAAAGAGACTCAAAATATAGAGAGTTCTATACTTTGTCAGTCCATGGAGCACCTGGAGGACAAAGGCTGGTTTCTAAAAAAAAAAATATATATATATATATACACACACACACACACATTTATATATTGATTTGGCCATGCCAGGTCTTAGTTGTGGCACACAGGATCTTTAGTTGTGTCATATGAACTCTTAGTTGTAGCTTCCTGGATCTAGTTCCCTGACCACGGATCGAACCCCAGGCTCCCTCCATTGGGAGCTTAGCCACTGGACCACCAGGGAAGTTCCAAGGCTGGTTTCTCAAAGGATGCTGAGGTGGGATTCCGGTGGCAAAGGTCTGGGTGACACCCGGGCAGCCAGATGGGGATAAAGGTGGGAATGGGAAGAGAAGTGACAATTAACATGAATGAAAATCCCACAATGTACAAAGTGATGGGCTATCCACGAAAACGAGTAGCCACATGGCTCCCCAGGCCACCTTTCCCCTGGCAGGCTGGCCGGCAGCATAACCCTTCCTTCCTTTGCTCTTGTCCCCTAGTTTGAAGGGCAAGAGATCTCCCTGGACTCCAGAATGGGCATCTTCATCACCATGAACCCTGGCTACGCGGGCCGCACGGAGCTGCCCGAGTCGGTGAAGGCTCTCTTCCGGCCGGTGGTGGTGATCGTGCCGGACCTGCAGCAGATCTGCGAGATCATGTTGTTCTCCGAGGGCTTCCTCTGGGCCAAGGTGAGGCCCCCCCAGTTCCCCGTGGGTCTGAACCCCATCTGAGTCTGCGCTCAGACTGGGGCCTGGGCCATTTTCCTTCTGTGTGACTCTTCAAATAGTTTTGCTTGGTCTTGCTCCCTCCTTTTTTATTTATTTATTAAACAATGAATGATAGATGCTTTGGGAACAGTTAATTTTTTTTATATTCATTTTATCTATTAGGCTGCACTGGGTTTTAGTTGTGGCATATGGGATTCCAGTTCCTTGGCTAGGAATTGAACCTGGGCCCCCTGCACTGGGAGTGTGGAGTCTTAGCCACTGGACCACTGGGGAAGTCCTCTCCCTCCCTTTTTAAAATGACAACTTTAATTGGAACCATTTGACTCACAGGAGGTGGGGGCAGGAGTCCAGAGAGTTCCAGGGGCCCCTCATCCAGCTTCCTGCAGCGATACCCTCAAATCTGGGAAAATTACGTGGACACAATGCTATTAACTCACGTATGGGCTTTATTTGCGTTTCACCAGGTTTCACCTTCTCTCTCTCTCTCTCTGGTGTGTGTTTCTAGTTCTGTGACATTTAATCCCACGTATAGAACAACCGGAGCCACAATCTTGACACAGAACTGTCCCATTATCACAGAGAAACTCCTATGTCACCCCTTAATGGTGGCACCCTGCCCCCTACTCTTAACTCACAACTGCCAGTCATTCTCTATCACTACAGTTGCATCACTTCTAGAATGTTCTGTGCATGAAATTATACAGCATGTAACCCTTTGAGGTGGGCTTTTTTCACTAAGCCTCATGCCCTATGTGGCTTTAAAAGTATATTGCTATATTTAAAATGGATAACCTACTGTACAGCATGGGGAACTCTGCTCAATGTGATGTGGCAGCCTGGGATGGGAGGGGAGTTTGGGGGAGATTGGAGACATGTGTATGTATATCTGAGTCCCTTTGCCTTCCACCTGAAACTGTCACAATGTTGTTGGCTATACTCCAATATAAAAATTAAAAGTTCAAAAAAATAAAGTAAGCTATGAGCAAAACAACAACAACAACAACAACTTTTCTTAACAAAAGCAAAAATATTTAGGGATAAATGCCTTTATCATGTCTTAAAATGTATATAAAAAAATTGTACACATACATTTCCACAGAAGGTTCTGGAAAAGGTGCAAAATAGCAAATATTTTTAAAATAAAGGATTGTTAGGTTGCTTCCCTGCAATGTTTTGGTGAAAGCCCTTATTGACAGTCCTCTTGTCTAGGTTTTGAGCCAGAGACGAGAGAGCTCTGGTTCTCGGTTTTCATGCGCAAGCTCCCCATGCCATCCCTAGGGACAAGCAGGTTTTGAATCCTTGATGTAGACCAGGTGAATGACTCGTCCTCAAAAATGGTTACAAGAAAACTTTAATAACACGTTTAGTTCAAAGGAAGCCAGTTTCTGAGTATAATCGCCATGATTTAAAACATTGAATGAATTCTGTTCTTCAAGGTGGTTAAGATTTTCCTTGGCACTCAAGGACTGTCATCCAACTTTGCTAAGGCTGGTGTACTTTTCAGTTAGATCCTGGGTTTGTCACTGTGAAAAATGAAGGCCCCATCCTGGTATTTGTTTCAGGCAAGAGCATCTTGCCTGTATCTGTTTGTAGAGCAGCTTCATCTGAACATCTTTATGTCACTTTTCTTTGTGTCATAATGTTCCAGTGTTTTCAGGGCATTACCTTCATGTATTTTTTCAATATCTTTTATCACAAAAGACTCTGGCCAAAAAGATGACCGTCCTGTATAAGCTGGCCCGGGAGCAGCTCTCCAAGCAACATCATTATGATTTTGGACTCAGAGCCCTGAAATCGGTATTGGTGATGGCTGGTGAGCTGAAGAGAGGCTCTTCTGAGCTTCGGGAGGTAGGGGCCACGTGCACTAAGCTCTCTGGGTTTTTATTTGGTTCACGGGTATCGAACGAATGCTGGGATGGAAGTGCCAGGGAGCACAGGTCAATCAAGAAAAAGCGTTCCTTTTTTAAATATAGTTTTATTTGTTTAAGTCTTTCTTTCTTTTTTTTTTTAAACTTTAGTTTTGGCCGTGCTGGGCTTCATTGCTGTACGGGCTTTTTCTCTAGGCACAGCAAGTGGGGGCTACTCTCTAGTTGCGGTGTTGGGGTTCTCATTGCAGTGGCTTCTTTTCTTGTGGAGCATGCGCCCTAGGGCATGCAGGCTTCAGTAGTTGCGCCTCCCAGGCTCTAGAGCACAGGCCAATAGTTGTGGCACATAGGTCTAATTGCTCCATGTCAAGTGGGATCCTGGACCAGGAATTGAACCCATGTCTCCTGCATTGGCAGGTGGATTCTTTACCACTGAGCTACCAGGGAAGCCCAAGAAAAAGCTTCATGCTTAGCTGTCACTTCGTTTACCTGGCTGGCCTTCATTTGGTCTCTCCTTCATTATATTGTTTTCTTCTAATCTGACTTATTATTGGCAAGTTCATTGTCTTCACAACACCAATGTTTGTAACACTTCAATGATAATAATTGATCTACAATTGCAGGGTGGTGAGATGGAGGGGTGGGGATGAACAAAATTCTCAAGAAAGCATGAACATGAGTTTTTTTCCTCTTTGCAATAAAAGCCAGAGGAACAGTCATGTTTCTTTCACATGGGGCTTCCTCCAAAACAGAGCTCAATAGATGCTGCTCTGTGGGCAACAGACTCATGTGTTTCTCCAGAAACTCTACTTGCAGTGCTCTATGTTTTATATTTCATATAAGGTTTCATTATCTATTTCATAGGACCATTTCTAGACTAGCCCTGGGGTCTTCTGGAAACATCTCTGAAGACATGTGTTTCATTCCATGCAGGATGTGGTGTTGATGAGGGCCCTTCGAGACATGAACCTGCCCAAGTTTGTGTTTGAAGATGTGCCTCTCTTCCTTGGTTTGATCTCCGATCTGTTCCCTGGACTGGATTGCCCTCGGGTTCGCTACCCTGATTTCAATGATGCCGTGGAACAGGTGCTTCAGGAAAATGGCTACATCATCTTACCTGTCCAGGTAAAGTGGTGCTGAAGAGGAGAGTTCACTGACTTTCTCTGGGTCCTTTCCATTTATTTTTCATTTAAAAAAATTGTAAAATGCACATAAAATTTCCTGTCTTAACCACTCCCCACCCCTACCCCCATTTTTTATTGTGATAAAGTACATACAACATAAGATTTACCATCTGATCTTACATCTTATCCATTTTTAGTGGTGTTAGGTATATTCATGTTGTTGTAAAACAGATCTCCAGAACTTTTGCATTTTGCAAAAGAGAAACTCTATTCCCATTAAATAATAACTCTTATTTCCCTCCCTCAGCCCCTGGTAACCTCCACTCTCTTTGACTCCTCTGGGAATCTTATATGCGTGGAATCATACAGTGTTTGTCCTTTTGTGTTTGGCTGATTTCACTCAGCATCATGTTCTCAAGGTTCATCCACATTGTAGCATGTGTCAGAATTCCCTTCCTTTTTAAGGCCGAGCAATATTCCATTGTATGTATATATCACCTTCCAACTGGCATAATGTGATCAGATAAGTATTTTTTTTGGGGGGGGGTTCGATCATCTAAGGTTTTCTTCCTCCCCTACCTTTTTACCCCAGAGTCATACTTACAAAAAAATTAAATTAGATATTACAAATGGAATTTTGATCACCTGAACCCTGTGAGGTTGTATATGTTGTCTGTAGGCCATAAATTATTGCCCAAGTGTTCTGCTGAGGGTGTCAACTCCCCAAGCTGCAGGGTCGGAATGACTGCCTCTGGATGGGCCACCTTGGGGCATCAGGCTGCCCAGAAGTCTCAGGCAGGGGCATTGGGTACCAACCACAGATGAGAGAGCCCTCTGCAATTTTCCTGGCCTTGGTGGTTTCCTCTATAGGGAGTTGTTTGAAGAGATGTGTTTTTTGGTTGGAAATGTAAAATGTTGTAGCCACTTCAGAAAAGTCTGATGGTTCCTCAAAAAGTGAAACAGCGTTACCTTGCATGCATGCATGCTAAGTCGCTTCAGTCATGTCTGACTCTTTGCAGCCCCATGGACTGTAGTCTGCCAGGCTCCTCTGTCCATGGGATTCTCCAGGCAAGAATACTGGAGTGGGTTGTCATGCCCTCCTCCGGGGGGTCTTCCCAACCCAGGGGTCAAACCAGGTCTTCTTACATCTCCTACATTGGCAGGAAAGTTCTTTACCACTGGTGCCACCTGAGAAGCCCAGAGTTACCATATGATACAGCAATTTTATTCCTAGGTATAAACCCAAGAGAAATGAGAGCATATTTATCCACATGAAAACTTGTCCACAAATGTTCATAACAGTGTTATTCATAATAGCCAACAAGTGGAAATCATACAACAGACGAAGAGATAAACATAGTGTCATCCATCCATATAATGGAATATTATTTGGCCGTAAAAAGAATGAAGCACTGACACAGGCTACGCTGCTGATAGTGTATAGCACGATACTAAGTGAAAGAAGCCAGACACCCAAGACTACATACTGCACGATTCCATTTCTATATTCCATTTATATTGAGAATGGGCAAAGCCATAGAGACAGAAAGCGGGCGCTTGGAGCTGGGGGCAATGGGCTTGGTAGACATGACTAATGAGCATGCGGGTTTTATTGGGAGACTGATGAAAATGTTCTAAAATTGAATGTCATAATGGTTTCACAAACTTTCAAATATATTAAAGCCACTAAATTGCTGAAACACTTTAAATGGGTGAACTGTATAGTATGCAAATTCTAGCTCAATAAACCTGTTTTTAACAAGAAGGTATGTTTTAACCCAGCTAATGTTTGTCCCACAGGTGGATAAGGTGGTTCAGATGTTCGAGACCATGTTGACTCGCCACACGACGATGGTGGTGGGGCCCACGGGAGGGGGCAAGTCCGTGGTCATTAACGCTCTGTGTCAGGCCCAGACCAAGTGAGTAATGGTGTCCATGGGGAGGGGTTGGTTGCCAGGGTGGTTTCAGGTGAGATCGGTGGTGTATTACTTGGTCCCACTTTGTACTCTGATTTCCTGGGAGATTACATTGGTCCCAAATAGCCCCCTTTAAGCCCAGAGCATCTTTTTTTTGGGGGGGGGAGCATGCCTCAGGGCTTGTGGGATCTTAGTTCCCTGACTAAAGATGGAACCCATGCCCCCTGCAGTGGAAATGTGGAGTCCTAACCACTGAACTACCAGTGAAGTCCCCAAACCAGAGCATCTTAACTTGTTTCATTGCTGATTTAGTTGATATATTTTAGAAGGCAAAACAGTGAGCCTTTTGTCCATCAGGCTGTAAATAGGTTTATTTATGAAATGATTATTTCACCAGCTATCTTATAAAGATGTTTTGAAAATTAGCTTGGGTTGTATTTTCTTGACGTTCAGATTCCTTTAAAGCCAGCCAGGACCTACACCATTATGCAACACTATTATGGTATCAGAGTGGCCAAAAAGAAAGTCACCTCCCTAAATGCCTTGTCATCGCCAGCCTTGCAAGGGCTATATCTCTTGAAGGAAAAAGTGACCTCACACTCCTAGTATAGAATGTCATAAAGACCTGTGGTGAATCAACCAATACTCTTATACTGAAAATGAGTTTTCTGATTCTCACTTTTCTCCTAAGCAGTCACTTCCCAGGTAGCGCTAGTGGTACAGAACCCATCTGTCAATGCAGGAGACATAAGAGACTCGGGTTTGTTCCCTGGGTCAGGAAGATCCCCTGGAGAAGGACATAGCAACTCACTCCAGTACTCTTGCCTGGAGAATCCCATGGACAGAGCCTGGTGGGCTGTAGTCCATAGGGTTGCAAAGAGTCCGACACAATTGAAGCGATTTAGCACACATGCAATCACTACATTGCAGAAAGATTTCAATACATGCTGATATTCCAGCAAAAATCTAAATCAAGCCTTATAATTGTTGTGACTTTACCAGTTCTAGATAGTCTGTAGCATCTTTTATAGTTTATAAAATTTTATAAAATGAGTGTGTCATTTCTTCATATTCCTTCTTGTATTTTTCATGAGAAAACCATTGGACCATGGCTTACTGACTGTAAGGATTTTATTCCATAGCCATCCTGTATTTATTCTTTAATTCATTGTTAGATCAGTTATGAAACTATTATATATAGATGTGAGTATCAGTATGCCATTATTATTTTCATTTACTTTGTTAATTATGAACTATGGTTCATGTGAACTTTAGTTTTCTGTGGATGAATTAATCCTCCAGCACCATGGGAGTTTACAGGCATTGTAGTGGGAAATACGCCTACATACCCCTACATATAAGTCTAAGTTATTTATAAAAAAAGCAACTCAGGGTCTTCCCTGGTGTTTCAAAGGCTAAGACTCCAAGCTGCCAATGCAGGGGGCCCAGGTTTGATCCCTGGGCAGGGATCTAGATCCTCCATGCCTCAACTAAAAGAACCCATGTGCTGCAACCAAGACCTGGCGCAGCCAAATAAATAAATAAATATCTAAAAAATAACAATGCAGAGTGGATGTCATTCTATTAACACAAGGCATTGAACATCATGAGTTCAGAGGTTTTATGTTACCCTGATGACTGTTACCTCTTATACAGTAGTTGTGAAATATTTACATAAATGTGCCATATGCATGAATATGTAAATACACAGAGATGAAATACACATGAAGGTGAGCATCTGTTGCTCCCCAAAATCAAAGCCGTGTTATCAGTTCAGACCTCGCTTATATTGGGGCCACATGTCTGGTGAAAGGTGGGTCCCTTGCCTTTGTTAGTCACTCAGTCATGTCTGACTCTTTTTGACCCCATTGACTGTGGTCCACCAGGCTTCCCTGTCCATGGAATTCTCCAGGCAAGAATACTGGAGTGGGTTGCCATTCCCTTCTCCAGGGGATCTTCCCCATCCAGGGATTGAACTCGGGTCTCCTGCATTCACAGGCAGATTGTTTACCATCTGAGCCAATAGGAAAGCCCTCCCTTGAGTTTAGTAAAAACCGTTAACAGAGAATGGGAAGCCCAGAGCAGGGTTTGGATGGTTTTGCATGTTAAATTTTGGATCGGATCCAAAATCTAACCCCCTACATGAGTGGCCTGGATTGTTCTAATGTGTTGAGTCTGCCTGAGTCCTGGCTGAGGCTTTTCATTCTATGTAGGCTTGGGCTGGTGACAAAGCTGTATATCCTGAACCCCAAGGCTATGAGTGTTATAGAGCTGTATGGCATCCTGGATCCCACCACCCGAGACTGGACTGATGGGGTGCTGTCCAACATCTTCCGGGAGATCAACAAGCCCACGGATAAGAAGGAGCGGAAGTGAGTATCTGTGTAAGGAGGGAAGAGCCTGGGTGGATTTGTAATGAATTAACCAAAACTTACAAGTAAACAGATGATGTGTAGTATTGTAGTTTCATGCTTGGAGGCAGGTAGACTCAGGAGGCTCTGCTCGTGAAGCTCTAGGTACCACTTCAGCACTGTTTCTGTCTTATGTAATTTCTTCTCCTTGACTGTTGGTCCCCAGCTTACCACAGAGGAAGCTGAGGTCCAGGGAAGAGGAGGGAAGAGCTTGCCTCAAGGCCAGGGATGTGAGCTTGGGACATGATGGTTATTTTATTAGGTCAAATCTCTGGACCAAGTAGGGTGCTCTGTCTCATGTTCTGGTTAGAAAACCCTGGGAAAAGATGTTCAACATGAATGGGGAGGTTACACCAAGTTGTGTTAATGGGAAGCCTTTCAGGTGCCATGGCTCACTTTTTTCCGGTTGCCACAGGTATATTTTATTCGATGGTGATGTGGATGCTTTGTGGGTGGAGAACATGAATTCTGTGATGGATGACAACAAGCTGTTGACCCTGGCCAATGGCGAGCGCATTCGGCTTCAAGCACACTGTGCCCTGCTCTTCGAGGCAAGTAGTGATGAAGAATAATTTCAAATAGAAGCCTTTCTTTGAATTACAATTTAAAGTGCTTATTTTTAAAAATTTATTTTATTGAAGTATAGTTGATTTGCAATGTTGTACTGATTTCTGCTATATAGCAGAGTGGTTCAGTTATGCATTTATATGCATTCTTTTTCATATTATCTTGCATTATGGTCTGAATATAGTTCCCCACACTACACAGTAGGACCTTGCTGCTTATCCATTCTGTATATAATAGTCTGCATCTGCTGACCCCGGCTCTCAGTCCTTCCCTCTCCCTACCCGATCCTCCTTGGCACCCAGAAGTCTATTCTCAGTCTGTTTCTGTTTCATAAATAAATTCACTTGTGTCATATTTTAGACTCCATGTATAACTGATATCATGTGGTATTCGTCTTTCTCTTTCTGACCTATTTCATTTAGTATGATAATCTTTAGGGCCATCCATGTTGCTGCAGATGGCATTATTTCATTCTTTTTATGGCTGAGTCGTATTCCATTGTATGTATGTACCACATCTTCTTTATCCATTCACCTGTTGATGGAAATTGGCATTGTAAATAGTGTTGCAGTGAACACTGGGGTGCATATATCTTTTTGAATTGTAGTTTTGTCCAGATATATTCCCAGGAGTGGGACTGCTATAGATAACACTGAGTTTGTTCATTTCTCCAGGTTGGGGATTTACAGTATGCCTCCCCTGCGACTGTGTCTCGATGTGGAATGGTTTATGTGGATCCTAAAAACTTGAAATATCAACCATACTGGAAAAAATGGGTTAATCAAATACCAAACAAGGTGAAAATTATTTCCAAAATGAACTGACAATCAGTATTGGTGGCTAATTGTATAAACATAACTCAGAGGGATGTTTGTTACTGAAGGCAATGGCCTAGACCTTGACCTGCCTGTGATCTTGAGCACTAAATGTTATCAGTAAGTTGGGTGACAGCATGGAAGACACCCTTATTAGATTTCCAGAAAATTCATAGCAGGTGGGCTAGATAAGTGATTTTGATAGTCTAGACCAGGGGGTGACAAATTTTTTTCTGTGAAAGAGAGTAAATATTTTAGGCTTTGGGGGCCATGTGGTTTCTTTTGCAACGACTCAACCCCACCATTATGGTATGAAAGCAGCCATAGTACATGAATGGGCATTGCTATGTACCAATAAAACTTTATTTACAAAACAGGTGGCAGGCCAGATTTGGCTTATGGACTGTAGTTGGCAGCCCCTCATCCAGCCAAGTCCAGTGGTTGAGAGACTTGTCTCTAGGAGGTGTCTGGCTCCTCCTGTCTTACTCAGTTGGATGAAAACAATGTGTGAAGGACCCAGTTTGTCACAGAATTGAGACTCAGTGGTTTCAGCTGATCTCAAACACTGTGATATGTCATAAAGCTGCTCAGAAATGTGTACCTGTCTTTTTTTTTTTTTCCTCCAGTGGGTCTTCATTGCTGCTCATGGGCTTTCTCTAGTTGCAGTGAGTGAGGGCTACTCTCTAGTTGCAGTGCAAGGGCTTCTCGTTGTGGTGGCTTCTCTTGTGTGGAGCATGGGCTCTAGGGCGCACGGTTGTCACAGTTGCAACTCGTGGGCTCTCGAGCACAGACTCAGTAGTTGTAGTGCACAGGCTTAGTTGCCCTGAGGCATGTGGGATCTTAGTTCCCCACCCAGGGATTGAACCTGCATCCCCTGCACTGGCAGGCAGATTCTTAACCACTGGACCACCAGGGAAGTGCCATGTATTGTCTTAATGGTAGACTTCATTGAAAGATTCAGAGGCAAACGTGACAGTCATGTGAAGGCTGTGGCTAGATCACACCCAGGACATCGTGACCATACGATGCAGCTCCAGAAGGACCACTGCTGCTGCTGCTGCTAAGTCGCTTCAGTCGTGTCCGACTCTGTGCGACCCCATGGACGGCAGCCCACCAGGCTCCCCCGTCCCTGGGATTCTCCAGGCAAGAACACTGGAGTGGGTTGCCATTTCCTTCTCCAATGCATTAAAGTGAAAAGTGAAAGTGAAGTCGCTCAGTCGTGTCCGACTCCCAGTGAACCCATGGACTGCAGCCTACCAGGCTCCTCTGTCCATGGGATTTTCCAGGCAAGAACACTGGAGTGGGTTGCCATTTCCTTCTCCAATGCATTAAAGTGAAAAGTGAAAGTGAAGTCGCTCAGTCGTGTCCGACTCCCAGTGAACCCATGGACTGCAGCCTACCAGGCTCCTCTGTCCATGGGATTTTCCAGGCAAGAGTACTGGAGTGGGGTGCCACTGCCTTCTCCAAGAAGGACCACTAGGCCGATGGAAAATTGGAAGCTAGGACGCAATTACCCCAGAGAAGAGAGGAGCAAGGGGAACATGTTAGGACCATTTGAGGCACACTGTCATATGGGAGGGTCTTCCTAGGTGGCGCTAGTGGTAAAGAACCCACCTGCCAAGGCCAGAGACACAAAAGATCCCTGGGTCAGGGAGATCCTCTGGAGGAGGCCATGGCGACCCACTCCAGTGTTCTTGCCTGGAGAATCCCATGGACAGAGGAGCCTAGTGGGCTACAGACCATTAGGTCGCAAAGAGTCAGACACGACTGAAGAGACTTGGCATTCATGCATGTCATTGGGTGATGATGCCCATACAAGCGCTTGTGATCATCAATGCCTCTATATGGAGAGGGACCTTCCATTGCTTTATACTCTTTGTTCAATGGCTGTGGCTATGTCACTTAAATTCTTAGATAATCAGCTCTTTGCCTATCAGATGGGACCTTTTATAGCACCTCCCTCCCAGGTGGTGGGATAGATTCTATGGCAGGTTTTGTGATGAAACAGAAGCATATTATAAAGGATAAATTTTTCTACAAATATGTAGGTGAGTTATCAGAGTTTACTCACCTGCTCAATTTCTCATTCATGAGAAAATGTTTCTCATCTCCTCTTTTTACAAGCACAGCTTCCCATGAACTTCTGTTTGAATAAAGGAACCCTTGGGAGTTCCCCAGCAGTCCAGTGGTTAGGACCCAGCACTTTCCCTGCTGAGGGCCCAGGTAGGATCCTTGGTCAGTGAACTAAGATCCTGCAAGCAGCATAGCACAGTCAAAATAATAATAATAATAATAATAATAATAATAATAATAATAATATAATCTGTGATAGAAGAAGCAGGCTGAAAATTAAATAGAGGAACCCTTGAGAATGCTTTGAAAGTCTGCTTTTTTATAGATGGAGCAAGGTTATTTAGAGAGCCTGTTTGAGAAATATGTACCATACCTCATTGATGTGATAGTGGAAGGAATAGTGGATGGAAGACAAGGAGAGAAGCTGAAGACAATAGTTCCGCAGACAGACCTGAATATGGTAAGAAACTATCTTTGTTAGCAAAAATAAATTCTTCCTAAAGAGCTTTCAAAAGGGAAGCAAAGACGTCAGATGGGTAAGATCTAACCTTGCCGGTTACTGACAAGGGAGACTCAATACTTCTTTTTGTGACCATGAGCAAGACAAGATACTGGGCTCCATCTGCCCAAACCAATATGGTGGGCCATATAATTCCCATCGTTCTGAGATCTGGGGTCCCAGGGTTTGTGACCAGAACTGACTCTCGTGGGGTTGTGTGGAATATATGGGCTGACCCAGGTATTTTCCTGTGAACCAGGTAACCCAGTTAGCCAAGATGCTGGATTCGTTACTAGAGGGAGAAATCGAGGAGCCCGATCTTCTGGAGTGCTACTTCTTAGAGGCTCTGTACTGTTCTCTGGGCTCCTGCCTCCTTGAGGATGGAAGGGCTAAATTTGATGAATGTATTAAGCGCATTGCTTCTTTGCCTACTGCTGATACAGAAGGGATATGGGCCAGTCCTGGGGAACTGCCAGGTAGGAACCAAACGTAACCTGTTTTTTTTGCTCAGAATGCTTTTGGCTAGGTTTTTAGAGGACATGACCTTGCTTTTCCACATCTGTGCCTGTGTGGGTTTCCTAGATTGTTTGCTTCTGTAGAAGAATGTGCAGAGCATTTAGTGGAGCCCTCAGGAGAAGTTCAAATGCATAAACTTCAATAGCAGAGGTCTGGGTCTTAGTTGCAGCACATGGGACCTTGAGCTGAAATCTTGAAACTTAGTTGTGGCATGTGGGATCCAGTTCCCTGACCAGGGATTGAACCTGGGCCCCTTGCATTGGGAGTACAGAGCCTTAGCCACTGGACCAGTGGGGAAGTTCTAGTTCCTTTGGGTGGCCTTTGTTGATGAATCTAACCTTTCCCCACCTAGCTTAGGTGCTTGCTTCATTTACTCTGTTTAAGCTCTGTAAAATTTTCATATTGTGCTTGTCTTAATTTCTTCTCCTTTTAGATTCTCTGTTTTTTTTCCTCTAAAATTCCACAGCTAATTCATCTGCTATATTCCTGAGACTTTGCACAGCAGATAATCACATGTGGATCCATAGGTCGTTTGTAGGAAATCATTATATTAAGGTTTAAGTGTTTGCATGAAAAAATGTGCATCCTCAAAGAACCATATATGGTGAAAAGGCTGCATTCTCCAAGAACTATAGATAACACTAGGATCCTTCTTCGTCTGTCTCTTAATGACACTTGAATGTGATTGGCAGGGAGACCCAGGTTTTATTCTGTAATCATTACCTGGGCTGTTGTTTTTAAAGCTCAAAGTAAAATGATCATAGGTCTTTCTTCTAGAGAGTCATTGAGCAAATAAAAGATGTTTTAAAAGTCTGTGGTCCTTGCTGGGCATACACACCGAGGAAACCAGAATTGAAAGAGACACATGTACCCCAGTGTTCATTGCAGCACTGTTTACAATAGCTAGGACATGGAAGCAACCTAGATGTCCATCGGCAGATGAATGGAAAAGAAAGTTGTGGTACATATACACAGTGGAATATTACTCAGCCATTAAAAAGAATGCATTTGGATCAGTTCTAATGAGGTGGATGAAACTGGGGCCTATTATACAGAGTGAAGTAAGTCAGAAAGAAAAGCACCAATACAGTATATTAATACATACATATGGAATTTAGAAAGATAGTAATGACAACCCTATACGCGAGACAGCAAAAGAGACCCAGATATAAAGAACAGACTTTTGGGACTCTGTGGGAGAAGGTGAGGGTGGGATGATTTGAGAAAATAGCATTGAAACATGTATATTACCATATGTGAAATAGATGACCAGTCCAAGTTCAATGCATGAAACAGGGCACTCAAAGCCAGTGCACTGGGACAACCCAGAGGGATGGGATGGGGAGGGAGGGGGAAGGTGGGTTCAGGATGGGGGACACATGTACATCTGTGGCTGATTCACATCAGTGTATGGCCAAAAGCACCACAATGTTGTAAAGTAATTAGCCTCCAGTTAAAATTAATTAATTAATTTAAAAGTCTTGGGACTTCCCTGGTGGCCCAATGCCTAAGATACCACGCTCCCAACGCAGGGGACCTGGGTTCAATCCCTGGTCGGGGAACTAGATCCCACGTACCGCAACTCAGAGTTCGCATGCAGCAACTGAAGATTCTGCATGCTGCTACTAAGACCTGGAGAAGCCAAGTAAATACATAAATATATATATGTAAAGTCTGGGGTCCTTTGGGGCTAGTTTTCTTGTACTTTTTCAGAACCCCGAGTCCCCTTTCTGGGGGGAGCTTCCCAGTTGTGCCCACCGTGCTGGCTACCTGCCCCTGCAACCCTCACCCCTCACAGAGACGATGCTGATCCCAGCCTGGTCTTTCTCCCTTAGTTTGCCCTCAGCTTGAGAACTTGAAGACAACCTGTAGGCAACCCACTTCCACATGCCTTCTGCACTCAAGTCCAGCCTCTGGGTCCCTTGACCTCTTCCTAGCCCATTGCACTCAATACTGCTCTGTCTACATCATAGTTACACCTTCCACCCCCCACCCATCGTCAGCTTGTGACTCCTGCCGCATGTGTTCTCAGCTGGCCTCATGGGGACTATCCGCTGCCCTTCCCTGTCTTCCTACCACCTTCTGAACCTTCTAAATCCTTTTCTGCTGCCCTGTTGCTTCAGTCTCTCTTGCCTAAGTTTCCTGGCCCTCTTGCCTAGTCTGAGATAACCCAAGCATGCCTTCTCTGCCTCCCCAGGGTTTGAACGGTACTGAGAAAATCACTCTGAAGACTGAAAGTGAAAGTGTTAGTTGCTCAGTTGTGTCTGACTCTTTGTGACCCTATAGACTGTAGCCAGGCTCCTCTGTCCATGGGGTTCTCCAGGCAAGAATCCTGGAGTGGGTTGCCATTCCCTTCTCCAAGGGTTCTTCCCAACCCAGGGATCAAACTCCTGGCACCTCCATAAATTCAGTCTTGAACTTGAACTCCCTCTCCTATCCCCACGGGGTAATTCATTTCCCTTTTCTCCAAATCTCCACTAGGCCCTCACCCCCATCTCTGCACATGACCTTCCTCCTTCCTTGAACAGGAAAAACCCACACTGTCAGATAGGAATTTTTCCAGCCCCCATCTTCTCCTGCCTCCTTTCTCAGGGACGGGGAGACCCTCCTCTTGGCCAAGCTGAACCTGCCCTGAGCTTTGAGATCTGCCGCCTCCCACCTCCTCAGGCTCCTGTCTTCACCGGTTTTCTCTTCTGTCTTTTATATTTTCCATCTGTCCATCTCTACCAACCCCATCCCACTGGCTCTTTGACATGTTCTAGTAAAGCCTTCCTAATCCTAGCCCCTTCTAGAGATGTCTCTCTGCCTCTTCCCTTTTAAATTATTTGGCTGCACTGGGTCTTAATTGTAGCAGGATCTTTAGTTACGGTGTGTAGGATCTAGTTCCCCAACCAGGGATCGAACCCAGACCCCCTGCATTGGGAGCTCAGATTCTCAGCCACTGGACCACCAGGGAAGTCCCTGCCTCTTCCCTTTTAAAGCCACATGTCCTGAAAGACTGTCCTTGAGCTACTTTCTCCTTCATCCCACTACTTCTCACCCGTCCGCCTCCCCCCTCCCTTCTGCACATCTCCACCCAAACCGCTCCCAGCCAGCGCCTGCTACTTTCTCCTTCATCCCACCACTTCTCACCCGTCCACCTCCCACCTCCCTTCTGCACATCTCCACCCAAACCGCTCCCAGCTGGCGCCTGCAGTGCCTCCTTGTTGCCGGATCTGAGAGCCTCTTCTGGTCTTTGCCTCCCTGACCTTGCCCCAGTATCAGGCACGGTGCTACTTTCTGCCTTCTTAAAAATTCTTCTTCCATCCTGCTCCATTCTGGCCATGCCTGCGCAGTTTCCTTTGTTGAGTCCCCTACGTTGGCCCCTCCCTCATATCAGGATTTGGTCCTAGACCTTCTTTTCACTCTTTGTGTCCTCACTGAGCCCTTTTCACCCTGCTCACAGCTCTGACTCCCAGGCTCTCCTTTCTAAGCCTTCTGGTTTCCCTAGTTTGGTTATATTTAAATCTATCTTTCCTTTCTTTCTTTCTTCTTTTTTCCATCCATCCATATTTATCTCTCTCTATTTACCTATCCCATTGACACAGGAGTCTGGCAGGTCCATGGGGTCACAAAGAGTTGGAATGACTAACAGTTTGGGCTTCTCTGGTGGCTCAGACTGTAAAGAATCCATCTGCAATGCAGGAGATGTGGGTTCAATCCCTGGGTCAGGAAGGTCCCCTGGAGAACAGTATGGCTACAGACTCCAGAATTTTTGCCAGAAATTTTGTCCTCCATGGACAGAGGAGCCTGGTAGGCTACAGTCCATAGGGTTGCAAATAATCAGACACGACTGAGTGACTAACACTTTCACTTTTCACCTATCCATCCATCCTTCCATCCATTTGTATCTGTGTATCTATGTCTATTTATATTTATTCATCCATCCATCTTTGTCCGTCTCCATCCATCTGTCTGTAGCTGTCAGTTTCTCCAATTAAGTTGCTATCCAGGGAACAAATAGCATTAGTTCGTTCCAAGCATGAGCCAGAGCTGATTCTGTATTTTCATGTCCACAATCAAAACAAAACTGACCACTTTTTATTACAGGTCAGCTTCCAACCTTGTATGACTTTCACTTTGATTCCACACAGAAGAAATGGATACCGTGGAATCAATTAGTTCCAGAGTATGTTCATTCCCGCGAGAGGAAATTTGTTGACATCCTGGGTATGTGAGAAACGAAGCCTCGGTTTAAGCATATGTGGTTCTCATTCTGTGTGGAAGGGTGGAAAATCCCGTGGTCCCAGTGGAACTCTAAGTCCCACCCGAGTGCTGGTTGGGAGAAACTGAACGTGAGCCATGGGTTTTGCCAAGAGGGTGGCACTTTGGATTCCTTTTATGTGCCTCTGGACATCTGAAGATGTCTATACCCCTCAGCTCTTTTGCCTGGCAGGTGGATCCTCCCTGCCAGGGAGGGTGGCAGGGCTTGAGGTGGGTAGGATGCTCCTCTGCTTCTGCTCACCTTGCACAGGCTCCCTTCTGCCCCGTAGAGCTGTCTGGGCATGGGGAGGGACGCAGGAAGAAGGGAAAGAGGAATGACTAAGGCAGCATTTTGTAAGAGATGCTGCCTTGAGAAGTAGTGTACTATGGATATTGTGTATTGAGCTGTATTTAACATGCACACCTCTGGCTATTTGGATACCATGGAGGCTCAAGATATTCCATGAAATGAATATCTGATTTTGGTTGGTATAGAGTTCTTACAGAATGAAGCATACATGTTTTCTCAGGAACCAATCAGAATTTAAAACTGTCAGTGTAGGAGTAGCCAGATTTGACTTAAAGGTTTGATACTCTCTTCAGAGGAAGCTGAAAAAAGTCAAAGTCTGTCGCTAAGTCGTGTCCTACTCTTTGAGACCCCATGGACTGTAGCTCCCATGCTGTTCTGTCCATGGGATTTCCCAGGCCCGAATACTCGAGTGGGCTGCCATTGCCTCCTCCAGGGGATCTTCCTGACCCAGGGATCGAAGCCGCGTCTCCTGGTTGGCAGGTGGATTCGTTACAACTGAGCCACCTAGGAAGCCCTCAGAGGAAGTTGTTGGTCAGGAAACAAGTCTTGATAAGTGACTTATGCAGCAGAGAACCTGGGAGTTTTCAGTATCCTGAGTATAAGTCAGAATTGGATATTGAAACAGTTTGGGTTTTCTACACTCGTATGTGATGATGACACAACTGTAGAAATGTATCAAACTCCTCAAAATATACACTTAATATTGGAATGAATTTCATGGTCTGTGAATTATACCTCCATAAAGCTATTAGAAACAATCATTAGGGGTAGTGAGCGTCTCCATTTATATGTTTTCAAGGTCACCCCTTGGGTTTTTGCTGATGCTTCTTATGGGATTTGTGGGATCCTGGGAAACTCCAGGCTGCCCAGTGTGCACCTTATTGGTGTTTCTGTGATGCTCTAATTCTTCATACGTTCTCTAGTTCATACAGTGGATACAACCCGTACTACCTGGACACTGGAGCAAATGGTAAAGATTAGGCAACCTGTTCTTTTGGTTGGTGAATCTGGTACCTCCAAGACAGCCACTACCCACAACTTCCTGAAAAACCTGAATGAAGAGACTAATGTAAGTCATTATCTGTATCTATGGACAAATAGCAAATTACCCCAACACAAAGCAGTTCATACAACAAATACTATCTCACAGTTTCTGCAGATCTGGAACCTGGGGGTGGCTTAGCTGGTTGTTCTAGCCCAGGCTCTTTCATGAGATGGCAAGTTTGACTAGGGCTGAGGTCATCTGAAGGCTTGACTATGGCTGGGGGAATCCTCTTTTGAGATGTTCGGTATCAATTCCCCACCATGTGAGCCTCTCCAAGCACCCTGGTATAGTCCTTTATTTTTTCCTGAAGATTATTTATTCATTTATCTATTTTATGGCTGCACTGGTTTTTTGTTGCTGCACGCAAGCTTTCTCTACTTGTGGCAAGCAGGGGCTGCTTTCTAGTTCAGGTACATGGGCTCCCTCATTGCAGTGGCTCCTCTTGTTGTGGAACACAGGTTTTAGAATGTGTGGGCTCGGTAGTTGCAGTGCATGGGCTTAGTTGCTCCACAGCATGTGGGATCTTAGTTCCCCAACCAGGGATAGAACCTGTGTCCTTTGCATTGGCAGGCAGATTTTTTTTTTCTATTTTTTTTAATTAATATTTTTTTAATTAATTTTTTTTTTACTTTACAATATTGTATTGGTTTTGCCATACATCAACATGCATCCGCCACGGGTGTACACGTGTTCCCCATCCTGAACCCTGCTCCCGCCTGCCTCCCCATACCATCCCTCTGGGTCATCCCAGTGCACCATCCCCAAGCTTCCTGTATCCTGCATTGAACCTGGACTGGCGATTCATTTTTATATGATATTATACATGTTTTAATGCCATTCTCCCAAATCATCCCCCCCTCCCTCTCCCACAGAGTCCAAAAGACTGTTCTATACATCTGTGTCTCTTTTGCTGTCTCGCATACAGGGTTGTCATTACCATCTTTCTAAATTCCATATATATATATATATATATATATGTAGTGTATATATATATATATACTAATGCATATATATATGCATTAGTATACTGTATTGGTGTTTTTCTTTCTGGCTTACTTCACTCTGTATAACCGGCTCCAGTTTCATCCACCTCATTAGAACTGATTCAAATTTATTCTTTTTAATGGCTGAGTAATACTCCATTGTGTATATGTAATATGGCTTTCTTATCCATTCATGTGCTGATGGACATCTAGGTTGCTTCCATGTCCTGGCTATTATAAACAGTGCTGCGATGAACATTGGGGTACATGTGTCTCTTTCAATTCTGGTTTCCTTGGTGTGTATGCCCAGCATTGGGATTGCTATGTCGTATGGCAGTTCTATTTCCAGTTTTCTAAGGAATCTCCATACTGTTCTCCATAGTGGCTGTACTAGTTTACATTCTCACCAACTGTAAGAGGGTTCCCTTTTCTCTACATCTTCTCCAGCATTTATTGCTTGTAGACTTTTGGATCGCAGCCATTCTGACTGGAGTGAAACGGTACCTCATTGTGGTTTTGATTTGCATTTCTCTGATAATGACTGATGTTGAGCATCTTTTCATGTGTTTGTTAGCCATCTGCATGTCTTCTTTGGAGAAATGTCTATTTAGTTCTTTGGCCCATTTTTTGATTGGGTCATTTATTTTTCTGGAATTGAGCTGCAGAAGTTGCTTGTATATTTTTGAGATTAGTTGTTTGTCAGTTGCTTCATGTCCTATTATTTTCTCCCATTCTGAAGGCTGTCTTTTAACCTTGCTTATAGTTTCTTTTGTTGTGCAGAAGCTTTTAATTTTAATTAGATCCCATTTGTTTATTTTTGCTTTTATTTCCAATGTTTTGGGAGGTGGGTCATAGAGGATCCTGCTGTGATGTATGTCTGAGAGTGTTTTGCCTGTGTTCTCCTCTAAGAGTTTTATAGTTTCTGGTCTTATGTTTAGATCTTTAATCCATTTTGAGTTTATTTTTGTGTATGGTATTAGAAAGTGTTCTAGTTTCATTCTTTTACAAGTGGTTGACCAGTTTTCCTAGCACCACTTGTTAAAGAGATTGTCTTTTCTCCTTGTATATTCTTGCCTCCTTTGTCAAAGATAAGGTGTCCATAGGTGCGTGGGTTTATCTCTGGGCTTTCTATTTTGTTCCGTTGATCTATATTTCTTTGTGCCAGTACCATACTGTTTTGATGACTGTGGCTTTGTAGTAGAGCCTGAAGTCAGGCAGGTTGATTCCTCCAGTTCCATTCTTCTTTCTCAAGATTGCTTTGGCTATTCGAGGTTTTTTTGTATTTCCATACAAATTGTGAAATTATTTGTTCTAGCTCTGTGAAAAATACCATTGTTAGCTTGATAGGGATTGCATTGAATCTGTAGATTGCTTTGGGTAGTATACTCATTTTCACTATATTGATTCTTCCAATACATGAACATGGTATATTTCTCCATCTATTAGTGTCCTCTTTGATCAGGGTTTTATAGTTTTATATATATAGGTCTTTAGTTTCTTTAGGTAGATATATTCCTAAGTATTTTATTCTTTTCATTGCAATGGTGAATGGAATTGTTTCCTTAATTTCTCTTTCTATTTTCTCATTATTAGTGTATAGGAATGCAAAGGATTTCTATGTGTTGATTTTATATCCTTGGCAGGCAGATTCTTAACCACTGCACCTGCTGTTGTTCTCTTGACCTGGCATCTGACTTCCCTCAGAGTGAATGTCCAAGGTAGAAAAGCAGACACGACAATGCTTTGTATGATTCAGGAAACCACACACCATCACTTTTGCTGCATTTTGTGGATCACAGAGGCACTACTGTGACCCCCTCTGATGCAACATAGGAGGGGGCTACACAGGGTGTGGGTACCTGGAGGTGAGGATGATTGCGGGTCATCTTGAAGGCTGGCAGTTACATTCCTCATCACCATTTTGTGGTTTTTCATTTCCTTCCTCCAGTCATATGCCAGACGTGGGAGGGTTTGGGTACTCCGGTGCAAACGACAATGAACAAAACTATTAAGGTCCACCCTCATTAAGAGGGGACCCTGACATGAGAATGAATCATGCATGGAACGTGATTGTGCAGAACATGCCAGGTGCACCAAGATGTTAGGAAGGAGGGTCCCTGCGTTTCTCCTTTCCGTGCACTCTGAGTGGTCCTACATGGCCCACCTGCTCACCATTGTAGTTCTCCTGGTTTTAAACAATTTTTATTTAACTTTTTAAAATTTGCAGCATGTGGGATCTTTAGTTGTGGCATGTCAGATCTAGTTCCCTGACCAGGGATCCAACTTGGGCCCCCTGCATTGGGAGCTCAGAGTCTTAGCCAGTGGACAATCAGGGAGTGCTAGTACTAAGTCATGTCTGACTCTTTGTGACCCTATGGACTGTAGCCCACCAGGCTCCTCTGTCCATGAGATTCTCCAGGCAAGAATAGTGGAGTGGGTTGCCATTTCCTCCTCCAGAAGATCTTCCCGACCCAGGGATCGAACCCACATCTCTTACTATTGGCAGGTGGGTTCTTTACCACTAGTGCCACCTGGGAGGCCCCATTCCCTGCTTAATGTTTTATTACCAAGTAAAGACTCTTATCTCCTCCAAGAAGCTGCCTGTGATTTTCGGGATGTCCAGCTGTCACATACTTGTCCCCAGTCCACGCACTTATTCAGTTCCTTGTTAATGTTGTCCATCTTTGAGGTTCTTGATTCTGATTCTGGCCTTCTGGAACCTCCAACCAGAGAAAAGCTTCCCACTGCTCTCCTCTCTGACTCTTCCTTACACCTGTGCTACATGTGGCAGAGGGACTCCAGGGAATCCTGTGGCCCTCCGGGGTAGGGAGTGGTCAGCCTGGGTTTGTGATGGGCACATAATGGTTGAGGGCAGGATTGGGCCTTTCTGCCCCCAAATGGATGGTCAAGCTCACTCATGTACTGGCGTGCGCAAGCATGGCTATTTAGCTTTAAGAATGCCATTGTGGAGGGCACTTGAGGAGTGTTTACAGCCAGAGGGGCCTACAAGTTTATGGAGTTGGGTAAAGAAAACTTGACTTCAGTAGCCCCACCCCCGCCAGCCTCTGTGCTCCTCTCCACCGAGACTCAGCAGCTGGTGCTCATAGGTCCAACAAGGCGCAGTTCAGTGGTTAGAACTCCACGCTTTCACTGCGGAGGTTCAATTCTTGGTCAGGGAACTAAAATCTGGCAAGCCTCAAGGTGAGACAAAAAAAGAAAGACACATCCAAACACGTTCACAGTACAGACATGCATGTTTATTCCCCCATGTTCAGGTCAGCTGCACCTGCATTTGTGGGCACCCAGGAGAAGGGTGTTATCTAAGGCAGTGGTTCTTTTTTATTTATTTATATTTTTGGTTGCACTGGGTCTTTGTTGCTGCGTGCGTGCTTTCTCTAGTTGCGGCAAGCAGGGGCTACTCTCTAGTTGTGATACACAGGCTTCTCGTTGTGGTGGCTTCTCTTGTTGCAGAGAAGAGGCTGTTGTAGACTCTTTGTTGTAGGCTCTAGGTACATGTGCTTAATTGCTCTGAGGCATGTAGGACCTTAGTTCCCCGACCAGGGATCGAACTCATGTTCCCTGTGTTGGCAAGTGGATTCTTACTCACTGGACCCTCAGGGAAGTCCCACAGGGTTTCTTAAAGTGTGGTCCCTGGACCTGCAGCATAAGCATCACCTGAAATCTTGCTTAAACTGGGACTTACTGAATCGGAAACTCTCAGGATGGGAACCCATTGGGCTGAGGGGAAGATCCCTCCAGGTGGTTCTGATGCATAATTAAGTATGGGAGCCACTGATCAATGATCTGTCATTAATTGCTCCAAGAAGGGGTGAGGGAGAAACCCCAAGTACACATGCATGAAAATGTCCACCCCACAGAGGGACCAGGGGCCCTCCCTTACCCTTTTCTCAGCAGTTCCTTCCAAGGACTAATCAGTGGTTGTTTGTGTTCTTTAAAAAAAAAAATTTTTTTTATTGAAATATAGTTAATTTACAATGTTGTGTTAATTACTGCTATACAGCAAAATGACTCAGTTTTATATACACATATATAGTTTATATGTGTTTATATACATACACATATATACACGTATAGTTTCTTTATATAGGCTTCTCTGGTGGCTCAGATGGTAAAGAACCTGCCAGCAATACAGGAGACTCGGGTTCGATCCCTGGGTCAGAAAGATCCCCTGGAGAAGGGAATGGCAACCCACTCCAGTATTCTTGCCTGGAGAATTCCATGGGCAGAGGAGCCTGGTGGGCTACAGTCCATGGCATTGCAAAGAGTTGGACATGACTGAATGATTAACAGACAAACACATATATATATATGTGCACTTTCTTTTTCATACTCTTTTCCACTGTGGTTTAATCGCAGGATATTGAATATAGTTCCCTGTGCTGTGTAGTAGGACTTTGTTCTTTATGCATTCAGTATATACCAGTTTGCATGTTTGTGCTCTCTTTGACTTATTTATTTAGATGTAGCAGGCGTGATAGTAACTTATATTTGAATATTGCTTTGTCATTTTGAAAATGCTTTGATATATTTCATCTCACATGATAAAAATCACTCTGTGAAGTAGTGCAAATAAATATCATTAAAATAATATTTCAGATGAGAAGAAGGAGGCTCTGAAAGCTTAAGCAATGGTTCTGAGGTCGCCTGGTTAGAACTGTGTAGGCCCAGTACCCCCCACCCCGACCAATCCACATTGCTCCCCAGTCCACACTGTTCACCTGGCAACTAGTTATTGCCTCTTACAACCTTTCATAAGGAAAGAGGAATTCTTGCTTTAGCATTAAAATATACAATGAACTTCAGGCTCGTATTGGGTTGCAAAAAAATTAGTTCAGATACCAGTGAATCTGTAAAATAGATGGTAGCTTACAATCAAATATTTCATGTAGGTACCATGAAAAAAGACCGTGTTTTGGAATTATCTCTTTCTGTTTCAGATTGTGTTAATGGTCAGTTTCTCCTCCCGCACCACGTCCATGGATATCCAAAGAAATTTAGAAGCCAATGTGGAAAAACGAACCAAAGACACTTATGGCCCACCCATGGGAAAACGCCTCCTGGTGTTCATGGATGACATGAACATGCCGAAGGTTGGTGAGGCCGAGCGGGTGGGGTGGGGGGGCAGTGGCGGGACTATGTAACGGGTTAGAGTGGACGTGAAAGCATCTGTCTTTTAGTCTTCACAATGTCTGTAGGGCCAGGTTATGGAGAATCAGCTTAGGGGACCATGTGACTGGAGGGACTCTTTCCTTAGATGCGTTCCTTAGTTTCTCCAAGGATTAAAGCAGGTAGCAGGCAGCTTCTGAACTATATTCAGTGTATATAGTTCCATGTATGTTTGAGTAAGTGGTTCCAGATGAGCTATACTTTAGATAATAATACTGTTCTCACTCCTGTACACCTGGGGAGCCGGGTGGTACAGTGGTAAAGAGTCTGCCTGCCAGTGCAGTAGATGCAGGAGACGTGGGTTCAATCCCTGGGTCAGGAAGATCCCCTGGACTAGGAAGTGGCAACCCACTCTGGCATTCTTGCCTGGGGAATCCCGTGGAGAGAGGACCCTTATAGGTTACAGCCCATGGGGTCATAAAAGAGTCAGACATGACTGAGTGACATACATGGGAAGTGTAAGGGCAGGCACTTCCTAAGAATTCCTCTAGATTTACCAAAATCTAGATTTTACCAAAATTCCCTAGAGCAAGGGAATGTTCACAGGCACCAGGAGTTTGTTTCTGGGGCTAGAGCCTAAGAGGTGCAAAGTTTTCTTAGTACTGGGATTGAAATTTATTATCATGTCTGCAGAACCATTCCCCCCACCAAAAATGTATCTTCTAGATGGACTGTTTACAAAGCCAGGATCCATGCGTCTGTCCATGGATGCATGCAGGCATCCATCTATCCATGCATCCATCCATCTCTCCATCCATCCATGCATCTATCCATCTATCCATACATCCATCCATGCATTTATTCACCCATGTTTATACCCATACACACACCCATCTCTCTATGCATCTATCGATCTATGCATCCAACCATCCATCCATACACTTGTTTATCCATCCATCCATCCAATTGACATATTTATTGAGCATCTCCTATGGGGACTGGTGCTGTGAAGTGATGAACAAAATATATGTAGTTCCTGCCTTCAGGGAGTTTACAATCTAGAGAGGGACACAGATTTAAAAAAAAAAAACTACAAATGAATATACAGAACTGCAAACTTTGAGAAGCCCAGTGAAACTCAAACCAGAGCACTCTGAGAGGGTGAAAGGAGATGGGATTTAGCTGAAATGAAAGTGTAAGTCGATCAGTCGTGTCCGACTCTTTGTGACTCCAGGGACTATACAGTCCATAGAGTTCTCTAGGCCAGAATACTGGAGTGAGTAGCCTTTCCCTTCTCCAGGGGATTTAGTTGAGATGGTCAGCAAAGGTGTTGCTGGGTTCTGCTTTACAATATCACTGTTCTTCCTTTTCTGGAAAACAATTGAGGTGGATGAATATGGCACACAGCAGCCAATTGCCCTGCTGAAACTGCTCTTGGAAAAAGGCTTCTTGTACGACCGGGGGAAGGAGCTGAACTGTAAAAGCATCCGTGACCTTGGCTTTATTGCTGCGATGGGGAAAGCTGGAGGAGGCCGCAACGAAGTCGATCCAAGATTTACTTCGCTCTTCAGTGTCTTCAACATTCCCTTTCCTTCCGAGGAGTCTTTGCACTTAATTTATTCCTCTATCCTCAAAGGCCACACCTCGGTAACTTTTTTTTTTTAACATATACACAAATCTATTCTTTTTCTTTTTCCTTTTATTTTAAAAAAATTTTCTTGACTCATGTATTTTTGACCATGCTGGGTTTTCATCACTGCATGCAGGCTTTCTCTAGTTGCAGTGAGTAGGGTCTTCTATTATTGAGGAGCATGGGCCCTAGGGTGCATGGGCTTCATCAGCTGCTATGAGGTGTGTGGGATATTCCTGGACCAGAGATCGAACCTATATTCCTTCATTGGCAGGCAGATTCTTTACCATTGGACCACCAGGGAAGTCCTATTCTTTTTTTTCACCTTCAAACTTTTTTTTTTTATTTTTAAACTTTACATAATTGTATTAGTTTTGCCAAATATCAAAATGAATCCATCACAGGTATACATGTGCTCCCCATCCTGAACCCTCCTCCCTCCTCCCTCCCCATACCATCCCTCTAGGTCGTCCCAGTGCACTAGCCCCAAGCATCCAGTATCGTGCATTGAACCTGGACTGGCATCTCGTTTCATACATGATATTTTACATGTTTCAATGCCATTCTCCCAAATCTTCCCACCCTTTCCCTCTCCCACAGAGTCCATAAGACTGTTCCATACATCACCTTCAAACTTTTAACTTTTAGTTTGTATTGAGTTATAGCTGATTAACAATGTTGTGGCAGTTTCAGATGAACAGGAAGGGACTCAGCCATACATATACAGGTATCCGTTCTTCCCCAAACCCTCCTCCCATCCAGGCTGCCACATAACATGGAGTAGAGTTCCATGTGTTATACAACAGGTCCTTGTTGGTTATCCATTTTGAATATAGCAATGTGTACATGACCTAGGGAAGTCCTATTCTTTTTCAAATTCTTCTCCCATTTAGGCTGTGGGTAACTTGACTTAATTAGAAGTCTAAACCAGAGGGCCTGGTTGGTAGAAACTTG